>NC_083520.1:7500000-8750000 GCF_032362555.1 Amyelois transitella
ATTACTTTAAAGCAATAATCCAATTACTAACGTAGAAACCCCGTAGTTTAGATAAGTGATATAGACGTAGGACGTATCTTCCATTAGTAAAGTGATTGAAAATGATCTCTAAACCGACTGTCTCTCTTAGTTCAAGTACTTTTTCTATCAACAGTGTCATCAAAAAACTCACACTGACAATGCGTCAGAATCGATTCAAATCGCGAGTTTAGATTAAAGTACTGTCGGCGTGAAAAGTGTTTGGTTATTTTTTGAGAAATGCTAAAGCCGAGATGCCGCAACGCGCGTCGCAGTCAACGCTGATGCGACCGTTGGTGGTGCTGGCCCTGCCCGGAATGTATTTGCTGTATAAATACAACCAGTACAGACAGCAGCAAATGGAGACCGCGCGGCGCCGCGTCACCGAGCGTGAGCTGATGCACCTCAACACGAAAATCGTGAGTATTTTTTGTTTATTGCTTTAGGTTTCAAATGAAGATCAACGATTACTTGACATGGAAAAATACTAACGAGTACAAAATACGATGTAAAATTAAGTTTTTAATAACTTTGGCTGCCAACATAGACTTTAGATTTAATTTCCAGTGAGTAAAAAGTTAATATTTTAAAAATAATTAACTCCATTTGGAAGCCGTACTAATATGAAAATTTTACCTTCTAAATTGATGTCATCAAACTCCAATCAATGGCTCCAAAGTCATAATCTCGTTACTTTCATACGTACCTACAAAATAAATTCTCTTTCTAACTGAAATTAATGCCTATTTCACTTTGCCTCTCGGTCCTAAAATACAAAAATAACCTGTCAAAATCAGACGAGTTTGACCTGTCTGTTTTTACTTATTATTTTCCCAACTGTTTGCCTTCCCAGCGCCCGGTCGAGTATAGGTATATTAGGAAAAATCATCAATCTTGGCGAAAAACATTTTTCACGTCCCGAACAGCGATTAGGAAAGCGGCCATATTGATGTATACGAGTACATTTCGCACGATTCACGGTATTTATTGGTAAACGAAAGCGATCAATGTATCTCTTCACGGCTGAACTTAGATAAATTTTGTTCGAAAAGCACCCATTGCCTAAATTTATTAAATAATTTTACATTTAAAAATTATAAAGAACTGTCTAGTTTAATTGTAACCGCGCGCATGTAGTCGGCGCAGATTAAACGCGTGACTCCGAAATCAGCCTGTGCTCTGATGGTGAGAGAAAACATCTTGAGGAGACCTGTACATTCAGGCAACTGGATGCGTTATAATGATCCAGTTATATGGGTTAGGTCTCCATGGATATGGGTTAGGTACAAAGGTAAGAGAGAAGGTCAGAGAGATGGAGATCAGACGGGAGTCGCTTTGTGTAAAAAGCTGACTGACCCAATCCAGACATAGGCCCGCTCCTTAAAAGTATGACGGTGAGGGAAAACATCGTGAGTAAACCTGCACATTCAGGCATCTGGATGTGTAACAATGGATTCAATATGGGTTAGGTTTACCTGACAGTCAAATGGGAGTCGCTTCGTGTGAGAATCAGACTCACAGAATCCAGGATCCATGGTCAAAGGCATACCCCGAACTCCTCACGGACGGAAAGCCAGTAGGGAAAGTTGATAAAGTATGATACGACGTCTTTAAAATTTTTATTTTCAAAGCGCTCATCTAGATGAAAATGAATGTTAAGTTTGACCTGTGAAATATAGCTCCTACTATTTAATCGATAGTAATCTCATTCCTATTACTGACTAGGTCAGTTAGTATATAAATTATTGTGGCTCGTTTCCACATTTCAATTAGAGTCTGCAATCAATTCTATTTATAGATTTTAATTAAATTGCAAGAACTACACTGAATGCAATCTGCTGTGGGACTGTTTGTCTTTTTCTTATTTGCATGTTCATGGAAAAGTTACTTATAGGAACAAAATGGTTATAATCATTTGTTACTTTCAACAAATTGATTATATCTTTGGATTACCAATCTTACATCTTATATTTAACCTCACCCACAGGAATCGGAATATTAAAAAACTATTCCGATAAATGCTCGTTTACAACCATGTTCATAGCTCCAACGACCTTGTTAATAATGTTTGTGCTTCGATTCGTAAGAAAAATTTATATATGTACTTTTTAGAGCCAAACCTTTACTTTTATTGTTGGTTACTTAAATGTTGGTTTGTGGTTTAACATTCACAGTATTCCTTATTGATATAAGTCATTGACATTTTGCTTTCCTTGATAAGAAATGGACTTGTAAGTAATTGTAATCCGTCAAGGTGTCTGAAGCCGGATATCGTGTTGTAGCGTGGGGTCGTAGACCGAAATATGTTAGATTTATTCTGCCTTGATTTTTATAAGTTTTATATCGTTTGGTGTTAGGAAAGCTTTTTAATTTTGGATATTTATCTACATACTTTATTTCCTTGAAATTAAAAAAAAATGCATTTGCGTCTATAGATCCCGAACTCTTCCTATCTAATATGACAATAGAAGATTATATTGAGTAAGAACCCAATTATAGTTGCTTAGACAAAAGCAATTTTACCATTTCGTGCCCACGTAAATCTTTGCTACAATTAGGAACGAAAAGAGAACGAACCAGTCCCTTTAATAAAACAGAAAATGTTATATTACAACGTTTTCTTATTGTAAAAACCACAACAAAGTGAATCGATGATGATACAAGCAAAGCTGTAATTTGTGTTGTCGCTTTGTTCTTCAATTCTGCGAATCTGACTCAGTGCTGCCAACATGGCGTGTGCCACTGTTGGCCACACCCATCAAGTACCCTGGTTTCGGAGAAATCCCTATTATTCTTGGTACAATTTGCTTTTAATCGGTAGGTACTCAACATAATAATATCAATTGACAGGGTATTTGCAAGGAATTGCTTTAAATTGGATCGATAGGTACTCACCATTATTATATTATATGCCCGTGAGGTGCATTGGAAATGTGCTTGCGACATATCTGAAATACAATGTTTCTAGATTCGACTGACCTGGGTTGTGTATTTGAATATATATTTTTTTATTATTGTTGAACGATCCATTACGGACAGTCTTGGACTAGGTAACTTTGGAAGCTTAGTATATTGTTTAATGTATAGGTATGAGTTAATAAAGTATGTAGATAAAAGTTGTTTTGCCTATATTTACAGAAAAGGGGCGTGATTATTATGTCTAAACATCTGAGATATTTAAACGTTACTATAAACATCAAATATGTAAGTTCTTTGTCTACAACCTAGTAAACTCATGCCGTCGCTTCTGATACTAAATAGGAAATGGGCCAATAACAGACTAGAGTGACTATAAATACTGCAGTGTCAAGGTAGACCGTTGCCGCCGCTTTCCCTCTCGCGATGTTAACAACTGCTATTAATACATCGGTGGTTGATTGGGAACGATATAATTAAACACTCACTCAGCAGGCGTAATGTATGTGATGGAATTATTGCTCAACTGGGAGTAAACGTAGAAAATACGACGTCAAGTACTGCATTGCATATTGTTTAAGTCGTTAATATGAAAATCCGTAAAAGCAAAATAATAAATTTTCGAGTCATTGTGAACGGGTAAAAAAAGTGACTGTTTCATTCAGGGACACATGCCCCAGAAGCAGGAGAAACTCTATTTACATCTATGGTTAATTTAATGTCTCATAAAACTGGCAGAGAATAATTTATATACTTACTTGCTCTATGCTTTCATGACTTCAAATACACCGTCATAATGACTTTTGTAGATAAAATCACCACTTGAAAAAATATTTTAAAATTACAAGTAAAATTTATTTCACGAAAGCAACATAATATTCTGAGCAATTTAGGCATTACAATGGCATTAAATATATTAAATAGGACTAGACATTTTTGGTCTTTTTTAGTTAAAGAGGCTAAGACTAGCGGTGTAAGGGATGTACCAATAGTGATGGGTCAAAGAGCACTGTGGTATTCAGATAAGTCTAATGATACCTGTAGAAGAGCATTAGCTGATATTCCACCGGACAGAGACCCCTTGTGCCCACATGCACATGAAAGAAAGAAGAAGAAAAAGGATGGTATTCTTCATAGAATTAAAATGAAGGTCATTGAAGGAGGCACCAATTTTGGGAGTGAGTATAAAATACTTATTAAACTTTACTTTGTATATTCTACATTATATGTTCTTCCTGTTTATAGAAATTGATGTGCCAGTTTGTATACACATAGGTAGATGTGGGTTATGAAAAAAATTGCTTAGCCAATTGTAAAATTTGTATCCTTTCTTAAACCATATCATTACTAGTTAAGTAACATCCCATTTGTTCTATGTAAAAAATTACCATCCTTGTTAGCTTCGCATGTCTGGACATCTTATTTTAACCGGTTAAAGCTATGTAGGTACATGAAACTAATAAAAACAACACCTGAATTACATTGTTATTTAATAGCACCATTCCGGCGAGTACAGTGCACACAATTGAAGAAAGCTGATGAAAAGAAAGATGAGCCTGAACCAGAACCACCAAAGGCTCTGCCGGCTCCAGAGAAACCAATGAAAGCGATTCCCACCACTCGTCCAGGAGTCCAGGTCTCCATACTTGGAGCTGACACGTCTATAGGACAATACGTAGCCTTGTTGTTGAAACAGTGTCCATGTATTAAGAAGTAAGTACATATTTGTTCATTATATTTGAAAAAGAAATTATAGTTTTATATTCTGCACTAGTGCCCAGAGTCAAAAATACAAAAACAAATTTTGCGAAACATATTGGAATTGATATATATATATATATAAACTGAAATTGATATATATTTGTGAGAATAAGTTGTTACGTGAAAAGTCCTACTATATTTATATTTTTAATATCAGGCACCCTGCTGCGAAATGTCCCAATTTTTCTAGTTCACCTTGTAATTAAAAAGTATAATTAAGTTTATGAGGTTATTACGTTTTTGCCATAACTTATTTTTACGTTAATAGGGAACGGGCTTATAAAAATAGCAAGCATTTATAATTAATTTACTCTTTAAGGAAAATATAACAGCAAAAAGGATGTATTTTGATATACAATTTCCAGCAGGTTATTGGAATGGAAATACATTATCACAACTAAATAAAAAAAATATTGTGGCGTAATATTATTTGGATAAGATTTGTTTATACCAAACTAGCTTCGCCCGATTATATACATATAGGCTATGTATATAATCGGATTCGGTTCTTTATAACCCTATAAAAAGCATTTTCATGAAGATTTCAATATAAGTATAGATGATCTAAAAAATCACGAATAATAGTCCCGAACTCACAATTCAATTCAAGGAATCGCCTTGAGTGTGGATTTTCCTTGGTCAGGGATCCGTGACGTCACAACTAAGATACGCCTCATGAAACCGGCCATTCGGAGTCCCTCGGGGACCTTTCGTCTCGGACGTCACATCACGAGTTATTTTCACCGCTACAATCTAAACAGTGTGTAACTGGGCCTATTTGAGTGTGAGATTCTGTTGGAGGAACCAATTTTAACATAACCAGCCAGTAACATAGCCAGTTTGAAAAAGGAATAAAATTTTATACCTACTGTATTGATGAGCTACTCAATAAAGTTTGCTGTATTCATGCAACATGATAATAATTTGAAAGGAAGATTCAGTATAGAATTGTATACAGTTACTGTTGTGGCAAGCTTTCTTTAAAGTAATGACGGCTAATAAAAATTTGAACCCAATTGGGGCTTTCTATACAAATAGGACATTGATTGATGGATTTATGACAAAATTGCAAATAAATAATTACAAAGATATAAAGGGAGATCAAAACGGTCCTACCCAAGGTAATCTAAGTTAAACCGCCGGGATAATAATACATACAGTAATGGCTACTTTAGCGCGGATAGTAAAAGTCAATCAATAGAAAGGCGCATTACATCTTAGGTGAATGTTTAGCAAACTGTCAACCTCCAAATCTCACTGCCATCATTAGGCTATTCAGCTTATAGTGGTCTTCTAGTTTTCGTCGTTTTTGGTTTTGTCTACCCCGAAAGGGATAAAGACGTGATATTGATATTTGTATTTGGTTCACCTTCAGCGTTAGTTCACTCAGTTGAAGCCAATGGAGCAATGTTTTGATTTTTAACGAGCCCGTACCGCATTCAGCATTCGACAAGTTTTGTTCATTTAAAAGGTATTGAGAGTAAATGAATATTCAACGACCGACGTTGTTTTATCAATGTTGAAAATTTAATCAAGCGGTCAGTTTTCATTGGATGGATTTTAACCTCGCACATTGTTCCTATATGCGAAATCAATTATACCACATGTCCCATCTTTCCTTTTAATAAGACATTTACAAATTTTCGACAAATCAGACTTTAACCATTTCGAATTTTCTATTGGATATAATAGTAGATGATGACTAAAATATAAAAATTTAAAAATGGCATTAATAATTGATGCGTCCTGAAAAGTCAATGAAGATTATTGTTAGGCAGGTTTTCAACCAAAACATTTTACATTATTTTTTTATTTTAAACGCTAAGAACGTCGAATTTTTATCAAAGAATCGGGAATACACTTAGTTAATTCAGTTTAAAGCATTTCATACAATTCCAGAGCAATAAAAACAAGAGCTCGTATTTTTATTACCACGATGACATTTCATCGTTGACGGCACACTTTCACATTTTGCCTCTAAAGGTCAAGTGTTTAGCTATTGGAAGTCATTAATAGCTGCCTCATTTTTTTGACGTGTTGACATTTCCTTGCAAGCACTGCAGCTGTTTCTTCAGTTACAAACTCAATTCATGATCTACGAAGTTCAGCTGTCTGTTGAATTTTGTAATCATGTCGAGCAGAGTCCTATCAGAAAGTTGTTTTCACTTTCTATTTATTATAAAATATAGTTATCGTTGAGTTAGTATCTCGTAACACAAGTATCGAACTTACTTCAAGGTTAACTCAATCTGTGTAATCCGTCCCATATATAATTATTTATTTTTTATTTTATAGTTCCACTCTTTTATAGTTAAGTTTCCTACCCAGATTAAAACGCTCGACATGATGAACCGTCGTCAATTTTTAATACAGTCTCAGATATACCATTCTAAGGCTCGTTCAAGTAAACGTATAAAGAAGGCGGGATTTTACGAGCGTCCAGTGACTTGGGCATAAAACAATGAAAACCAGATATGCTATTCACGTCTTACCTACTGGACAAATAAATTATATCAGTTTTTATAATCATGTGTAAGTACACATGCATTTCTAACCATAGAAAATGTCATTAGATACTATGATTTTTAAGTGTTTATGAATTTGTCCATTTAAATCGAGATGTTTTTCGCTTTCTTAATTTAAAATGCCATGAATATTTCAAAGACCAGCTTGATGTACTTAACATTGTGACAACAATTCGAATTGACCTCTTTTTCTTCTAAATCATCGGTTCACTGGATGCTCTGCTTGTTAGCTTTTTAATTTGTGACCGTGTCTTCACCTCGTTCTATTTGTCTCAGGCTTTTTATTGCCAGAACACTGGCCATAGCCATCACTGAGAAGACGAAGAGAGCTAAATAAAAGGGTTTAAATATTTCTGCCGAAACTCCATGAGGAAAATTCTAAATTGTTACACGCTGTATTCTTTATGTATAAGTACATATCATCAGATCAGGGCAAGGTTACACAAGATAAGTTGTATTGTGATTCAACTGACTCTTTCACTCAGCGATACTATAACAAACGAGGAAGTAAATAAGATAATCTTATTGAATCCAAAACCAAACTTAAGCTTTGGCTAGAAGCCAATGTTTAAGCTATACCTACTCGTATACGTTGAGTTGGCAGCAACTGAACGCATGCACATTTCAACTAAATATTACCGTTGCATACGAAGAATTAAATTTTTCGGTGATAATTATTAATTATATGTATAAAACCATGATTTCTTAGACATTTTTTTTTTATGATTTAGTAAAGAATTATTTCTAAAGCATTTTCTAAAATATTTCATTATGAGACCAATACAGGTAAAAGTTAAAAGTCAGTTTTTATTTTGATCAAAGAGCCCTTATATTGCTCATTAAGTTTGCAATCAGATCATAGAAAAATTATGTTGCCATATCGATCAAAGAGCCCTACTTGTAGTACCCCTATAAAGTCGTCACTTTTTGCACTGAATTATTAATACTTCTTCCTTCCTCATTATTAATCCTTACCTCAAAATCCCAGGCTACGTTTATACGAAGCAAAGGACACCCAGTGTTCTGTGTGCAACAGAGACCTTAAGAAAGTAGTAGAAGATCTTCAGCACATTGACACCAACTGTCGCGTTCAAGCTTTCAGTTGCGCTTGCTATGAATTAGAGAGATGTTTGCAGGTATAGTGCGTCTATAGTTTTTATCTTCTCTAGTTTCCTTACATACTATTTCTCTTATTTCCTTCTTTGCGCAATAAAAACAATTGCAGTTAACTAAATAACACCACGGTCTTCTAGACGTTTATGTCCCAGGTGCATCTATGCCAGGGTGGAATAGGGTTAACGCTATTACCACTTTACCGTCCAAGCGAAGGAAGATCAGGAAATTAGTTTAGACACAACTAAAATAGTACTCTGAGATCGGTGTTGTTTTATATCTCTTTATTATATCATTTACTGTATCACCCATGAAACTGTTTTAACATCTTTGGATTTTAGAAGGCAAAAGTTAATAGGCATTTATAAAGCTTTCGTGTACTGCAGACCTCTTCTCTTATCCTAAAAACTACCGGGGTACCAACGTATTTCTACTGATAAAGAAATGTGTTTTTTGAAACAATATCCAAAGAAATGTTTTCAACACTGAATCAAATTGGACCAACTTCGCGTGAATTTGACAAAAGGCGCTGTAAATCAAGGTGGATAGTGATTTTATTCCCCATGCATGGCATTTGCAGACGTGAGGGTGGCGACCTCAGCCGGCAATCGATACAGCGCCCACCAACCGCAAAAAATATGCCTCAACCATTTGAATAAGTACAACATTGACGATTAATATAGAGTTAAACTAAAAAGAATATAACAGTCGCCAATCTGTCTGTAATTGTAGTCTGTATTTATGTAAAACGTGTAAGTGTGAGAAGTAGCTGCTTTCTATATAATTTTTTTCGTTTGAATGATCTATTTTTTTATTGTTATTTTCATTCATGCTAATTAATTCATTTATACAGAAATCGAAACTTTGTGTTTCAAGGTGCTAATTATTTCAATAGAAATCTTTACCAGTAAATCCAGAGAGTAAATGAATATTGGAGCATTTTCATTGTTTTAATTACCGATATCTTCAACCTCATGCCCTTGTGTTCGAAAGAAGAGGTCTTAAAGTGGTACACGCAAGCCATAAGCTAATCCGTATTTACTCTTACCTAGTCACCTTTTTATTTTCTTAGTCGTCATATAAACCCTATAAATGCATTCGATCTTTCAATATCGTATTTTCTCTTTAGAGCACAGATATAGTGTTGATGCTGGAGAGCGGCTACGTGAACGTGGACATGCCTCTGGAGCGGAGGTTCAACTACCAGGCGCCCATAGTGAAGCGGTACGCCAACGCTATTGCGCACGAGTGCCCTAAGGCGTTCGTTATAGTTTGCGCGACGCCTATTGAATGCATGGTGCCTTTGGTTGCTGAGGTTACTTTAACTTTTTTCACTTTTAACTTTAAACTAAAATCTCAAGTTCTAGCTCCCTTTATTTCGAAAAATTTTGGATTTTTAGAAGAGTGCAGGACAGTGACAAAAATCAGGATATGGAAAATTTCAGCGCCTAATGAAATACTACATTGATTTTTGACTGATTGATAAAAATTTATGTAGTTATTCGGTGGGTACTGAAATTTGCTATTTTTAATTACTGTTTGGTAATCGCATCCCATTTCTACAAAAACAATTATTAGTGCATGATATAATTTAACGATGTAAACCAAATAACTTCTTTATTTCATTTTAATCTGTTATTAAAGAACGCGTAATCTCAGCCTTCTCCACTTTTCAAGCTGCATTCGCGGTAACACTATCCCCACCAGATGAATAAGACGTGTAGTGAGTGCAACAGAATGGCACGTTTCTCTGAATTTAGGCCACAAACTTACTCCTTACATGAGAAAAATTAAATTGAATATTTTTCAGTTGGCAAAAATTTTCACGGACTTTTCGAAGATTCAAGAAAGTTTTAATCCCGCTGAGCACTGTGATTATATGATAAATGTTATTTTCAGTTGTAATCTTTAAATTTTAATATTTAGATTTTTCATATTTTTTGTTACACATTTTTTTTATTATATCAAAGATATTTGGAAATTCTTACGAGATCGAAGCGTTTGACAGAATGTGGTAATCTATCAAAGAAATAATAATCCCTAAGTATAAATCAATATAATGGGACAACAAGTCGTTGTGTTACATACGGACGCCCATTAAAATTTTACGATAGGATAATCTCTATGCGACCAAGATATTTGTGGCTTTGACTATGGGATATAAACGTATTAACGAGTACTATCATTTATGGCTATAGCCGACTACTTCAATTTTGCGTGAATATAGCAATAGGTATTATTTAACAATCATTGTTATTTTTAAATAAAATGGTATCAAATAAAATAATACATCAGGGCATCGGGGTAAGATGAAGAAAGGGGAAGACCTAGCCTACAAACGTACTTACCTTAGGTAATCGAATAGGAGGCGTTCTGGCGATAACTTGATTGTTATCAGCTTTCATGGAAATATATAAATAAGTTATATACTTCTTTTTGATTTGATAGTGCTGGCCAGATGTAGTCACTACCAAACCCTCCGGGAAAGAGATGTGCTCATACTTCTTCTTCTTTGTCGTTACTTTTTCCCACTCTTTATGTTGGGTCGGCACAGTATGTTAGTTTCTTCCAATTGCTTCTGTTATTTACCATCTCACTAGTCACTCCTTTTCTGCAAATAATTTCCTCAACATTGCCCATCCATCTCCTTTTCGGTGTTCCCCTATTTATAAAACCTTCCACATCCATATTTAAGGCTCTCATAGTAATATAACCTTCCTCTCTTCTCATGATGTGTCCATCTCATGAGGTGTGATCTTCGTCACAACAATATTGAAGATAATGAATAGTTTCAGAAAACTATGTTTCGCCACTTATAAACTAACCTAACCTTGATTAGGTAGTAGAAAAAAGTAAGCATTGGTCCAGTTGCAATAAATAGATAGATAGTTATTAGTATTTACTAGTAAGCATTGATCCAAACGCATTCCTATTCCGTAACAGAATCAGTCCCTATCGCCGGTGAGTGATAAATATTTTACATTTTACTCTAGGGACGGTGCGCTCAACCTCGCCCGAAATTACTTTATTTCGCCAACGAAGCCATTTGTAGGAGCTCCCAAATTTCTCACTGGAGACGGGATCGTCATAATTTGTCTCTGACGCATGTGATCTGTATCGGCGTACCAATTTTCTTAGAATTCTGAATTTGATACTAAAATAGTTTTGAAGCGGACCGATTTTTATTCAAGGGCGATACATAGCCGGGAGTCACTCGAGTATCTTTAATGATTACAAAAAGCAGCTTTTAACATACATATATACATCAAATCGCACCTCTTTCCTAAAGGGATAGACAGAGACTACATATTTCTTCTTGCCACAATGGCTGCACACTTCTTTCACTTTATTCACATTCAACATTCTCTTTAAGCAAGGTCGTTTAGGGTAGTAACGTGCTTTTATGTTATATTTATCTTTCTATCATCACAGTTTTGGTGGTGTATACCAAAAACCCTTTCAAATGATAAAGGAAATAAAAAGGAAAACATCACAATCCGTAACATTCATAATTCCCTAGATAATAAAATTGTAAGAGCATAAAATGAAAGTTTACGACTAAAGGGTCAAATAACAGATCAATATATTGTAAGTAACTTTGAATTGAGTAGTTTGAAGGTCGTCCGGTCCCTACAGATGAAATCCTTGGACCTTGGCAATAATGCTTTTATCATGCGAATTTCTATAGACGATAACATTTCCATTATAATAGTTACGTATCCTTTACACTTTGTGTATACTTTATAGATATAAAGAAATATCACTTTGTTACTAAAGATTAAAGCTACCGTTTATGAAATCAATTATTATCAGGTTATAATTTTAAATTTTTTCTACAAAGGCGTCGTAATAAACAACATTGACCGCGATTTTTTACGTCTTGCGGAAAAAGCAATTTCCAAAAATGAGACTGCCACAGAACACAAAATACATGAAAATATTTAATTGAAGAAGAATAATCACCTTTTCAGATAAATCGAATTGATACGACGGTTTTTTGAAGTATCTATTTTTCAAAGTAGTATCTAATTCGCAGACTTTGAAAGAAACAAATTGGTACGATCCCCGTAAACTGATGGGGTCTATGGCAGTACCGGAAATGCGGGCCAGTACCCTCGCCGCGCGCGCCCTCTGTCTGGAACCTCGTTATACAAGAGTACCGTGTATTGGGGGCACCGAAGGAGAATCGCTAGTACCACTCTTCTCGAAGGCTGTGGAATTCTTTGACTTTGCTAAGGTATCCGATCTCATTTTAAGTCATTACAACAGTCAATTAGAATAGGACTGGTCATCTAACACAAAGGTTATTGATGACAGGTAAACTAACCGAAATATAAGGATCAACCAGGGATGTAAAAAGTAAGAAATGTCATATCAATAGAGATGGGACTAGGACTATAAAGAACTACAATACAACCGTAAAACTGTGACGATAAACGGCTACTTTACTTTTATTTTACGAAAGTTGACAATTAAAGCGACTTTGATTTGGATTTAGTAAGACATTCATCACATGAAACCGTACAATCGCTAAATCCAATTTTATCGACCAAATCTCTATTTCATTAGTCTTTGCCAATCCTTATTTCTACGTATTATTCCCAGAATAATGCAGAAATGATGACAGCTACTCTTCGGTCGACGTCAATGGCGGTAGCAAGAAGTGACGGTAAATGCATACTAGGAGGAGACTTGAGTGAAGCCCATGCTCTGGCCGGACTAGTGTCTAAAGTGGCCTACGCCCTCCTTTGCCAGGACTTGCCAAAAGTCACAGGTTTCGTGGAAACTGACTCTTCGACTATTATGTCCCCAGCAAGGTGATTAAGTTTTTATTATTTACCGTTTAAATAAAAGCGAAACATCTAAATAAGCTAATAATTTTCTTATCGTTCAAGATCAAAAAGGACTGCCTGAACAAAAATGAACGTTCGGTTAGATAGATTAAAAATTCAAATGGGCCATTCTTGAAAGTAGACCAACATAAAGATGAAACACAAGTAATAAATAAAATGCTAAAGTATGCAAACCATGTCGTAAAATCAAACTCCGTTTTTTTTTTTTAATTTTCTTTGTAAATACTCGAAATCTATTTGACGCATCATTTTAAAGTGTTATAGTGTCAAGTGATTCTGAAATTAGTATGGATAAAGTCAAAGGGTCTTCTGCCTGCAGATATATGGCCTGCCCGTTGGATATCAGTGGCAGTGGTATATGGAGGAACTATGGAATACCCCATATCAATGACTACGAAGCTACCCTCATGGATCTAGCCCTGAACTCACTCTACATGCAGCAGAAGATGGCTGAAGACTGGAACGACAAGTACTGTGTTGCAAGCAGCAAAATGGACGCTAGACAGTTGCAATTCTTCAGTTTTAAACAATATGACAGATTTAATGATTGCGCTTACGCAACTGTGTGATCTTAAATTTTTTGTTGTTGTGTAAATTTTATTGTTTGGATGATTAAAATTTTTCGTTTTGTTATTGTGAAAATTAGATGTCCTTAATAAATTAATATTATACTTTCAACAATTTATTTGTATGTACTTCCTTTTTCGCATCGCTGCTGCATATAGCAAGTGTCCTAATTATTCCTGCTATAAAATTATTTGGCATAGCTTTTACGGTCAGCTTCTTACTTGGCACCAACGCTAATTGCTATTTAATTTGGTATATATTAAAAGATATTTATTTATTCTTAAAAGGTAACTTGAGTTGGCCCATCTTCTTAATTATACCAATTGAAGGACCTACGTTATTTATCAGTCGAGGCACTCTTGAAACCTCTTTATGAATAATTTGTATGCCTCAACCAAAAGCTACAAATAGGTATACTGATTTGTTCTCTTTAGTAAACTAAACTTACATATCATTTTTCAAATTTTCTTTTATATAAATAACACCATTGCCTCATTATAGATACCTCGCCATCGACGTTGTCCTGAACCACAAGGGTATCTGCAAACGGTACGACTTTCCCGTCATGAATCCTTTAGAGAAAGATCTGATGGACTCCGCTTTCCCTCGTCTACAATGCAACGTGGCTATGGCCCATAAATGGTACAAAACTGCGATAATCACCGACTGCGAAAAGTTGCAGATGGGCATGCAAAAAGTTTTTCATGCGCCCAAAAAATATGAACACGTGGAGGACTGCTTAGTTCATACAAATTAGTCTTATCGTTCCTGTATTTATTAACAACCTGCCACGGTCCATGTGTTTACTATCTAACTTGATTCAGAAATATCATAGATATATTTTTTTCAGTTCAGTTCAGTTCAGTAATCAGTGATTGTGTTGCAGTCTGTGAAATTTTGCAAAAAAAAACTGCAAAATATTCTTATATATTTTTTATGTAAAACATTGAAATAAAAAAAGTTTTAGTAACTTTAAGTATTTCTAGTTTTATTGGCACTTCTATTCTTAAACATAATTCAACATTTAATTAGTCACCCGCATTTTTAAGGTGCAACAAAGTTTATAAAACTTGTTTAAAAAGTAATGTTGTAATATTATAAATTAATTTCCAACAATTAAATCTAAACATCTAACTAAGATCATGGTCAATCTAATTATTATAATTATTCATCTTGCCTCGGCCGGGAATGTAACTGGGACCTGGTGAAAAGCACCATACGGGGCATCTTATTGCAACCTCGAGGTTAATTCCAACCATTCTTTCTTAATGATTTAGCAAGACCCATATAATCCGCCTTCGTTTCGTTTCTAGAGTCCGTGCTGTTTATGGGCCATTTCTAGCATATGGCGAAACGCTATTAGTCTGTAAATACATCCTGCCGGACATTCTGAAACAATGGAAGACAGATTAACGTAAGCTTATTTTTAATTTAAAAAGTTATAATGAACGAGAATTCCAATGATACGAAATTTCAAAGATATGAAACAAATGATGGTATTTTTGATCCAATATGGTTTAAGTTCCGCTACGAAGGTAAGTTGGGAGACATTTCGTGTTATAACGTGACTTATGCAATCAAATATCATGGTCATGAGAACCTCTGGCTCCTCTTCGGAGATATGAGGACGAAACCGTATCTAACGCCAGAAATATGATGGATGATGATGATGACGTATATGGTATTATTATTTTTATTTAATATAGGTATACATGATAGGCAGAGACTACATCTTTCCAATTGTCACGATCTCTACATACTTCTTTCGTTTTATCCACATTCATAATTCTCTTCATATAATCTCGTTGATATTCATAATCTAAACCTCTACCGTTCTCTTTCGCACTCTTCTTGTTAATTTAATGTTTTTTCAATAACTGCGTAGATCGCTTTAGGTCACTTAAAGACAAAATCGCTTATGAAAACTTTTTTCTAAATTGGCTTTCACATCCTACAGACATTGATATCAATGTTTGTAATCTTCTAAATGTTCTTAGTGACATGATGAGATCAAAGTGCGGTGTTGTACACGACCGCCTCAAACGCGCCCCGAGGGAGTCGTCACAAATAAAGTTTACTCGAAGCTACTGGCCAGAGATGTGACATAAACGTCCATATATGTAGGTCTACTTTCGCATTGTTTCGCATTATCTACAGAATGTTAATTCTCTGGTTGGATTTTATATTGAAATGCTTATTATAAATTGTCTCGCCTGAATACGTATTATAAAAGTTAACACAATATTAACCAAGTTTTTAAACTCCTACGGGGTAAACAGGACTAATACTCACAAAATCCAAAAACCAAATTTATCTGGATGGATTAATGATGACAAAGAAATTCAGGGATTCAGTGACAGGTTGCTAGCTTATTCTAAATTTGAAAGCATTTTCCTTTCATTGAATTTTATAATCCGCCCGAGATGAAGATAATACCGAAGTTATCACTGCCGCGCTAAATTGAAATAAAGCTGCGTTCCCACGCGCGGCTAACATCCAGCACGCATTCAGTTATTACGCTCCTAAATTTGCGAGTATCGTATCTGAACCGGGATTCATACGGGAGACGTGCCTCGCGCCCCGGTCGTAAAGCGTCCGCAAATATTAGCTTTGCCCAGTGTTATGAGGCCACAATCCCGCCAATCACATTCATTAGGTGTATAATCAAGTGAACCTTTGTTGGGGATCTTTGATTGTTTGTCTAATGAATTATGTTAATAATATTAATAAATATTGCATTCTATTCTTTTAATAAAGGTAGACGGGTAAATTCTGTAAAGTGAAAGAAAAAAAAGTACTTATAAGTAAGCATATGTAAGCGGCGGGTTGCTTAATCGATACCGGATTCTAAATGCTGCAAACAATGTGTTTCAGATTTATAAAAGACAAGGGTTAGTAATCTGCTAAAGTTTTTTTAGATTTATAAAAAAATTTATATATAACCAGAAGTTGCTACGTGAATTAAGCCAGACTTACCCACTCCAGGATCGTAAATTCACAGGTGGAACATGAATTCACTTTCAGAGAGGACGTAGATTCAATTAAGGAGAGAGAGAACAGTATAGTGGCTTCCTTCACCTATCCAGAGTTTCATTTGTTCGACAATTAAAAAGAAGTAAGATATAAACATACGGCGGCTGAGCTCCGAAACCCATATATCCGTCGACAGTGAACCTACAGGATCCTCCCCTGTACCCTCGGCAGAGAGTGGCCGGGAAACCAGCGGGGTTGGCAATGGACTCCGCATAAAACCTCCACGCGCGGTTGTGACTGCAGCCATCTGGAACACGGGAAAACTACTCGTATTTTATGGATAAACAAAGTACCTACCTACAGCTTCGTCCCTGTATAACGAATTTCGGGAAACCATACCTAAGTGCAAACCTGGACCTTAAAAGAACATACAAATTTCTACACCCAGCGGTTTGAGCTGTTCGTTGTCTGTCAGTCACTCAGTTAAAGATAATAACATCCATTAAAACAATAAAGTAGAAAATCTGTTAAATAAACATCTAATAATAAAATCTGTGACGCTTTTACAGATTTACTTAAAATCGTTTTTAATTTTATAGTTCACATGTCATATCTTATTCCACTTAAATCAATTAATGACTATCATACGAGTACCTATAGTAGGACGAATAAATTTAGCCAAGTAAAATATCTGCGCTTTTGTAACTAGTCATGCAACCACCGGGAATATTTGCAAGCTGTAACCATAATTATAGGTACTAAATTGTATTCCAAGTCCTAATGGCACTCATGTTATTGATAACGTCAGAATAGATTTATTTTCAAAATGGATACAAGGTATCACTTATTTACGTCACAGCGTTATTGCAGTTTCAGTTAATAATCTATGTAGCTGCTAGAGCAGCGCATTCCTTGTTAAATCTTCCAAAAAACATCTAATTTTGTATCAATTGTCGTGAACAACGTGAACCAGATAAGCCTTCGTATAACCCTGATACAACTACTTGGATCACCGCCAAAGCCGAAATATCAATGGATCAGTATCGGCGAATCTGCTTGACAAACAAACATCATTCCCCCACCGCGGATTCCAGCGACCTACGTAAAAAATAAAGTCCTTTTATTGCCGTACTCAGAGAAATATAACAAACCTGGAAAGCGAACTCTAAAATAAATCGGAATTATATTATGGCTTCGAAACTTTAATATCTTTTAAGTTATGCCAATTACCACTGCGAAGAATTTTTTTTTATTCGACTCCCTCTCTTTCTAATGTGAAGTGCGGGAAAGGTCATTTTTCTCTTGACGATTGCACGAGATTTTTACAAGTTATACTTCCATATGGGCGTCCATATGGAAGTATAACTTGTAAAAATCTCGTACAAGTTAAGGCAAAGAAAGCCTCAACATATTTTACCACTAAACATAGCTATGATATAGTTTGAGGTTTTGCTAATAATAGGAATAAAAATAAATGTTAGTTTATTGCGTAAGAAGAGGGGATATGCTAGTGTTTTGTGATTTGTAAACGTTAGAAAGTTATGGAATTAAACTATTTATTTACAAATTTGAAAATTGTAAATTAACACACTTCACAAATTTGATAGTATGTTAGATTATAACCTCTAACAATGTAGGTCACTTAAATGAACTAGTCTCTGAATAATATATTGAAATTGTATTTATCTAACGACAATATTTTACGACAATGTTGACATATTTCTGTGTATCACGGAAACATTAATCACCCTATATTTGCATATGCCTTATAACAATTTTAACCTTACATCATCCGTTATAAATGACCTTTTCATACCTTTATAGACTTTTATATAATTTTCATGAAATTTTGTCAATACACTTTTGAAATCAAGTTAGACTTCACTATCACTATGACTATTTTATCAAGCTACTAGCGACCTGCCCAGACTCCGTACGGGTAACATTTATAAATAGAAATCTTCCTCTTCCTAAAACTAAATGCGACGAATTTTGATGCAGTTAACAGCAGATGCAAATTAAAAAATCTGCATCAATATCCGTCGTGTATAATTTTAAAGATCACATACATACCTACAGAAGAACAGTCGCGGGAAGCGATTTAGATTTATGCTTTGTAGTGGTAGAATGTTCTTTTTTTGTAGGTATGACACTTTCTCCTCCCCGAGCTTTACAAAATATTTTACTGAAAATAGTCATTTACCACATCGGCCCAACCGCGCAACAACCCTTTGTTCCTAAATGTCTTCATTGGCCCAACCGCGCATTAAAATCTGCGTAAAAATGACGAACTAGATTTATTTTCGTCGCATCGAGATTGGGGTAAACAAAATATTCTATTAATAGCGCTTTGTAGCGAATAAAGGCTTCGCGGTGTACCCCGTTGCTGCCAGCATCCGTGACGTCATCGCATCGATCGTCTCCCCCAAATATGCGGTGTTTTGGGACCGGGAACATTGTTATCTTTTGATGACGATGCATAATATATACGAGAAGTCAATTGATACGAGTGAATTATGTAAAGGAAATGTCGCATTTCTTTTTACCAGTGATGCGATGTATACGTACATATGTATTTGGTTTATGAACAAAGAAATGTGTTATGTACCTACCAACTATTCTTTGTCCAATTAATATTTAGAAGTGAGATAAAAAATATAATTCTCTTCTCACCACTTAATTCACTAGTTTATAAAAGGGATTTAAGTTAAGTATTAAGTTAGCATGTACAAAGTGGCCTTTTTACAACAAGCCAAATTTTCTAAACAAGTTACAAATAAATTTTATCAAAATGAAAATTTTAAGGTTTTCATTACAATAAATTAATAATGTCTTACTGCACTACTAAACTTTACAAAGTCTATTGTTAAGGTTCATTCACCTCTTTGTCCTACCGAGCTAATCAAAAACGCGGAAAGGAGTCCATTTTGTGGTAAAAGCTTCCGGTCTGCCTTTCAATTTCCTTGCGCGGAAAGCTTTTCAAACATTTACGTGGAACAAATGCTGACAAAAAATCAACTTCGGGAAAGCATCGATGTAAGATAGATAGATGTGCCACAAGCTTTGCTCTAGTTGTTATTTCATATTCAGATTGAGCTTAATAATACCTACTACTACATAATTCAATAACCAAGGGGAGGATAATTTTTTCATAAATCGATTTGATCGTTATTATAAACACCCAGTCGTCATTATATATACTCGTAATTAAAAAACTTCGTCTTTCCATTAGTAAGTTACTTATTACTACATATTATAAACGGATTTTTTCCTTTTTGAAACGAGAGTTTTCTGAGGAAGCTTTATATCTATGAATGTTACCCGTGAAAAGACAGGGCGGGTCACTAAAAAAATATTTTAAAAAAACAAGTGAAATCAGCGTCACGGCATTATTCCTCTTTAAAAAATTTCTCATTATTTGAAGGGTGCTTGGTAGTACATTTTTTACATTTACCTACAAAATTTACTTAAGTAAAATTTTAACAACTTACAAAAATAATCTAGCTGTTTATTCACGATCAGCTCGTCTATCCAACAGCCTGGCTGGATCCATTCCCCGAAGTTGGGGTAGAAGTCCACATCACCGATGGGTTTCGGAAACCCCAGTACCCCAGGGTTCGTATGAAGCACGTCGACAAATATTGCGTCGCCCTTGGCTAGGTGCCCGTCGTTGGAGGTCAACTTGTAACCTGGGTAGGCAGGATCTAAGCCTTAAATATAAGATATTAATAATTTTAGAAAATGTTTATCTTGAACAGAATCTACCTAACCGAATTGCATCCTTGAAATTATAACAGTGGGCCACACCTTGAGCTCTTAATAACATTTCAGTCAAAAATGACTGTCTCTTTTACTAGTGAATAAATGCGGATTCTCACACTTTAATACTTTTATTATTCGAATGAATGGTTAATTAACTCTTTAACTTTTTACCTTTAAGATAAGAGAATCATTTAACTGCAGTCAAGCAAATAAGTATAGCAATATTAAATAGTACTTCTTAATACTTTTGTTTCGACAGGAATTTTCAATCCTGATAATAATAATCTATTAACCTCCTGGTTATATGATAAGCCGAATCATCAGAAAGATGCGCTGCGCATTTTTCCTTGTTTCCCTACATTATATCTTTAGTACCCCTTTAAGGTCTTTATTTGCTCCCTACTCTTAAATGAACAATAGAACACCGACCTTACTAACTTTAGTATCAGTACCTGTAATCCTCCCCAACCTCAACCCTCTCCTCCTCAGTTCCTTTCCCGCGAACCCTGCAGCTTCTGCTCCCAACGAGAAGCCGATCACGTGTATGGAAGATGCTCTGATGCCTTCTCTGTCCAGAAACTGCACGAAATTCGCCAACTGCTTGCCCATGTACCGCGAGTTTCTCACAGCTGATACGTACCTGAATGAAGTTAAGAATAGGTATACTTCGTTGTAACCCTTTGATTTTTCGTAGCATCTGATGTATAGCATTTGGAATAAGACTATATCAAGTTCTATGTTAGATCATAGAACTTGATAAATAAAATAAACTTACACATACTCTTTTATCTTCTATCCAATAGTCTGGACACTCATTTATCTTTAAATGCGTAAACCGGAAACTCACCAGAGAGGTGTGGATATAACTGGGACTAACGCGGCAGGAAGAGTAATACAATAAACATTACTACCATCGCGTCAATCCCATAAAGACTATGCAATAAGGTCATTCAGCATCTATAAAGTGCAAGCCACACATTAATTCCTCAGCTTCTTGCCCCAAAAAGTAGTAAATATTTTTAGAGAGAACGCTACTTATTAGATGGCCGGCATCCAAGCACTGCAGATTTATGGAACGCCCCCATATTCGGAATTTCTGTTACGTAACGAGTTTGTTACAATCCCAAAGTAAATACTGACTTAGTCGGGTGAATTTATGTTTGCAGTTTCAGAATTTGTGTGGGTTATGTAAACTTAACCTTCATCTGTTACGTACATCCGTTTGGACGCTGGGTTGGACGTCGTGCCCACTTTTGTTTGACCAGTTTTGATTTTAAGAAGGCTTTATAAAAATGTTACCAATGTAAACTTACAATCTTTAGGATTATGACATTGTGAATAGGTTCTAACAACCTGTTGCTATTTCTGAATCTCAATTCCATTATTATAATCGTCCAGCTATATGTGGCCTTTGAGTATTGCTCTGTCTACCCCGTATGAGATTAAAAAATAGTAATTATCTGTATGTGTGGAGTTATGTTATAGTTCTTGAAAATTCTGAATTTAGATCTTTGTTTTATTTAACGCGTATGTGAAAATTGGATAACACGTAACTAGAAAGAAAGGAATCTATCATATCATCATTGGATTAACAACGTCTTGAAATCGAAATAAGAAGTCACTGGTCAATGCTATTTTATGAAATTGAAATACATTACCATGGAAACGCAATGAGCCGCGACCAGTCCACTGCTATGAAATTGTAATCACCTTTCGCTAAGTATGCTGAAATAAAGAATTCGTTTGCTTAAAAATTACCAAAACGACATCAATATAACATTAATATGTGACACAAAGTAAAGCAAAACTTTCTATCGCATGTACTCGTATCTAAATAGTATAATATATACTTTTCAATGTGGCCCACCGCCCATTGACGTACCTACTTTTCACGAGATTCCAATACGAATAAGTTTTATTAATATTTGTAGCCCTTCAACAATGGTATTTGTCCACACCTATCAAAGGAGATTTTAAGTATAATGAAATCATACTTTTTACCATCTTGTGAATATTTATAACCCAAGTGTACATAGGTAGCATATAGAAACCGGAATGATAATATATTATTCGGATTCTTAAGGTTCATAGATATTAAGTATGTTTATAGGTACTCTTTTATGCAATGAAACCGTAGACAAAATCTAGTTAAAAACAAAAGCATATACCATTTCTGAGCGTGGTCGTACTGGTCCCTGATGTGGCTTCGGAGAACCCCATCAAGTATATCACGGTGGGGATCGTGGTATCAAGATTACTTCTACGGAGAGTTGCAGAGTCGCCCACTGGGATTATTTGAAACGTTCTACTGTTTGCCCTGAAATGTTGAAATTAATTACAACTAATAAAATTCTTAAATTACTGAGTGACTGACAGAAAAAGAACAGTTGTTACTATTATCTTAAGGAAACTTGAAATGAGACATGTATGTTCCTTGGGAATTTACTATGTAGAGTAGCATTAAGAAAAGATATACCTACTAGCGCAGGTTTTACTACTACGATTCCGAAATTTAAAATGAAACAAAACAAAAACTTCAAAGATTTGGCTGTAATTTCAAAACTTTGATACGTTAAATAAGATAGTTCTACTGACCTTGTAAAGAGCTTGTATTGGATGTCGATGGTGTCATCTCTTTGACAGCAATAAAAACACTGGCCTACTGGTGCTGACATGAAACATATTTCCGATACACCTGAAAATTATCATTAAACTGAACTCTTATACTTATCCCTGTTTTTAATTCATACATTCTTCATTGCCGTTGGTCCTAATATCTCATTTTTGTATCTATCTATAATCAAAAGTTACTTCCAAACACCATGCAGGAATATATCCTGTTAAATATACCTCTGGGTACTTAATTGACTGAAAGTAATCCCTTTTTGGAAGAAAGCCGCTGGAAAAAGCTTTTTAAACCTTAAATTTTTCTGTGATTGGCTTAAAATAAGACTTAAAGATCATACTAAGATACAGGTATTTTAATACGGAGAAAACTTTTGGAAGTATTTTTATTTGTGACAAAAAACCGGAGGACAAGACGTGACTTTGATGATTTTTAGCATAGAGATAACCTTATAACTTTGACATTGGCTACTTTATATAAGGAAATTCCCACGGTACGAACAAACCAGTTGTGTTTAAGGGTCACAACACATCGGAGACGAGACGCAATGTGACATTTTAATTAAAGATTAGAGTGAAATGTAAACTTTAAATAACGAGCGTTGCGTCTGTTTCGTTGTGAACCAACCCTTTCACGCCCTTGACGACTGTGTTAATAAATATAATTACTTATTTCTTGTTCTAATTATTTTTATTAACATCTATATTCTAAATTCCAAAGAGATGATCTAAAACTAATTAGTTTAACAAAACTAATTGCTAAGGACCTTCTACACATAAAAAGATGCTCGTAATTACAGAAATCACTTGACAATTCATTTCGATTGTAACGAAAATATATATATAAAGGTACGAACTCTTTATTTCAAAATAGCAGAGTGTTTCTTATTTCATAAGCCAACCAATAAATACTATTGATAGGGTACTACTCATACTCTTGTGGTCATGTCACCACAGTGCATATAATATTCATTCTAATAAAATTGCTCTCCTATGATCTTGAATAACAATTTGCTCTTTGTTCTATGTTATGTACTGCCATTGTACCTATTGACCATAATAAGCTATTATTACAGTCCTAGTAGATTTCCTACTTATGTCGTCTTGGTTTACTCAGATCGGTTATCAATGGTGATTTTATAAGATTGCTCAGTCAATTACTAATAATATCTAGTTTGGTAGTCGTAACGTAACATGATCTTGCATGTTTTATGGATTTTCCTATAATAATCTGAATAATAATAATCCCGATGTATAAGTATTTTCCCATATATTTTCCAGGATGTTGATGTAAGCAGCAAAAGTACCCTAAAAAAAAGTACCTACTTTCAACCGGATATCGTGAATCCTTCAGTGCAGAGAACTACGAACTAATGATATCAATTGATAAATCAAAACTCTTCTGTTACTGAATGAGTGACAAACAGACAACGCACAGCCAAAACCACTGGGTCTAGAGGTTTGACATTTAGGGTGCTTATGTGGTCAAGCGAACTAATAAATTAGCGGGCCCCAGGATCCGTAGCTTAATGGCAGAGGGTAGAAATGGGGACATGCCATGATTAGAGACGGAGAGAGAGTGGTCAAGGGAACTAAGAGAGGGTTCCCGTAATTCCGACGGAAACGGGAATCTGAATCGGCACGACCGGAGCCGCGGAAGGCCATCATGCTCGTGAGAATAAACTTTGGCCGCCTATCGGCTGTGCCACCAAACCTTTGCAAGAAAACTGTAGATAATTTAGTATATAAATGTTCGACTTTTAATTTTTACATATTCCCCCAGGAATAAACAGTTTTACTGCATCTATCATCTATGTGACGTCAGCAAAGACTTGTTTTACCAATTATAACTGTGTAAATTGCTGTCCTTGATACTAACAAAATTAATGTAAAATTGAGCCTGTAAAGAGCGTGATGGTCAAATTATCAGTCCACCAATATTTATATACTTAGCATTACGTTACCGATTCACAGGTTTTAACCTGTCAACAAACAATATATCTATTGCAGTATAAAATGTAATGAAACTCTTGACTTTATAATGAATTCGGTGTAGGTACTTTATTAGATTGTTTTTGCATTAAAGTTCGTAATCACCAATACCTATTTCAAAGAAGAGAGACATCTGGTTAATACATTTTGAAAATGAAAGATACAATTCTATTAGTTGTTACATTAGATTAGGTACTGCCGGTCGGGATACTAGCTGCAGTGCATGAAACGTCTCTTTTTATCGACAGGTATTTTTATTCGTTCTGTGTGAATTAAAAAAATTATCTTATCTTGATATTTGTCTATTTTTTCAAAAATAATTTAATCTCAATACAGGATTCATTCGTAAAGTTTCTTTATATAAGCGTTTTATAATCTGACTTCACACTTATTAAATACACTTTGCTAACTTCATTGCAGTTGTTATTGACCATAAAAAAGGACACTATCCCACAAACTCACCCACAAAAATTGTCATTATGCGACACGCCGCCGAAGTACTCGCCAGCATGTTTGCAACAATTCCCGCTGCAATTAAAAAAGCGGGCCGTACCCTCGGAAGGCGTCATCTCAAAACAGAACGATGCATTTCCCTCTATAGGTGCATTTCCCGGCTCGCGACACAATGCAACACACAATCCACTCTCACAAAATAATACCTCTTTTTTTAGTCCGCAAGGAACAAAAACCGTTTCGCCACTGCACTCGTATGCGGAATTCTTTGCGTTTTTATTATTACAGCGACTTATATCAAGATATCTCAGTTCTCGTCTGCCGGTTAAGCGTTACAATTACGATCGGCAACTAATTTGTCAACTGAAGTGGTCTCGGTGACAGCAACAGTTGCGCAACAGATTCTGTAATTTACAAAAAGAAATGGTGCTTTGTCCAATCGATTTCGCCGCTGGATTACTATAATATCTTAGCGGCAAATTTTTGTTAAATATGCGTTATTGATAAGTACTACGATCACAATTAATTGATTCATTTTAATACCAACCAACTTTAAGTTGAAATAATTAGGTCAAATTTTGTTTCAGAATAAGTATAATAAGTATATACCTACACACCTTCCTTGATAAATATTACGAGTAAAAGACACTTAAGTTCAAGAGCAACAACTTTGACTTATCGAACATATAACGCAAAAATTTACGCATAATCAAGAAAATTATTTAAAAAAACTTATTTATGTAGGTAACATATTTAGATTAACTTGATATATACTTTTATATTTTTTTCCATAAATGCTATTTTTATCTAATAATTAAGACTAACTATGTTCACAGAAATATAAAAGATTACTAACAATTATAATTGTTAATATTCACACAAAACTTAATAAGTAACAAAATATATATATATATAAATAGTTATACTCAGACGTACGATAACGGAGACTATTAAAAAGTTAATTTCAACACTCATATTAATGAAGTCATATAAATATTATAAGGATCTCCTCATAACAACAGATTCTGATTAAACGAGTTTGAAGGATGGGTTTCCCCGTGCTTGACTCATGGTCAACAAATTTTACTTTTTACAAAACCAGTTATTCCAAGGTACAAGGTTACTCTCTTAGTTTATATCTACCAATAACTTCATATTAACATGTTATAAATAATTTACATTGTTGTCAAAGGCCTAAAAATATCTATCAAGCAACATTCATAACATTATACACCTTTGTAGTTTCAGCTGTTAGCTACAATAAAGCTCAACCCATGCGTGTGAAGCCTGAGCACTATTATTCTTTAACTATGAGTTAAATCATTAGTTCATCGAAATCGTAAGAGACTTGCTAGATTAATTAATCGTGGGTCGGGTCCATCTTTAAGCACGAACAATCACTGTATATGCTAACTTGTGCGATATAACATTAGTTAGATACCTACTAAAAAAAAAATATAAATACCTAGCTACGTACGAGTACATATCTTCTGCTAGCGGCTATTCTTATCTAGTTTATGTCGTATTATTATTCAAAGAACAATGCTGTACATAACATTTGTGGTTTATTTATGTTTATATGGTAACTTGACACTACTGGATCATTCGTTGCAGAACCAAGTCACTTCCTACCTTACTAGTTATATCTAGGTACCTTACATACATACATGTAGTCACATCTTCATACCTTACGGGGTAGGTGTAAAAAGTAGTCTTTTGCCCTCGACTCATAATACTTACTTGTATATCAACACCAGTGGCCAAGTGAAATATTTCTACATTACTTGGTTCTGTTTGTTTCCATATAGAAAAGAGAGAGGGAATAAAATAAATATTCCATCAAAGTCCATGAATTTTTCCTCAGGTCTGCGTATATTTTAACCTTAAAGTTTTACGCTAGCGGATCTACGAGAAAGACCCAGTGAAAATTAAACAGTCAATATTTCTTGTTCCAGGACAAATTGCTCAATAAACTGGAAGAGAACGAGCCCGAACTAGCCACGTCGCCCGAGGAAGAAGTAAGTCACCGCACGAACTTTTTGCAATAGTAATACCTATCCATCTCCCATATTAATATTATAATTATGCAAAAGTCCTGATTGTCTTTCTGTTTGGCTTTAACGGTGCTAAATCGAATAATAGATGTATATTTAGTTAATGAAATTTCGGGAACCAACGATAAAAAAAACATGATGATTTCAGGAATTTATTACGCATTGTCTTTTTGCCTGAGTAATAATAATGCATGTCACTAATTTAATGCTAGCATGTCCAATATTTTAAAACAAACAAGCAAAGTAATAAATAAATGCAATTATATTAACCTTGTTGGAGTTCAAGGTAGAATTTAATTTTACTGTCATTTAGTGGTGAAACGACGTTAATTGCACAATAATGATATTAGGTACGCTTCCACTCTCCTGACGCGATTCCCAATAAGTAAACTGTAGCAAGTTCCACAGATTTTTGAATAGTACCTATATATGTAGTATCTTCTTAAAGTTTCCTGGCAGGCAGGAAATTTAAGGCAATGCTGGTTAAGCTGAGTGCTGATGTGGGGAGATTCCCAATCTGAAAACAGATGTGTTTTTTACTTACGCTGAAATCACCTTGAATCTGGAAGTACGTCCACCTCCACACGTTTTCTTTTGATTTTTATTTATTAATTATATCTGTAAGACAAGTCAGCCTCACTGAACAACTCTATTAGAGCAATAAAGGTTTAGGTAGCTCTCTTTGTAACAATTATTCTATAAGGGTAAGGTTAAATTCCCTTGCAAAAGTTGCGAAGGTCAGACGAGAGTCGCTTCTTATAAAAATCTTACCACTGCCTACTCCAGGGTCCTGATTATCGACGGACGTCAGGATTGACGCTAAGAGTATAGTGATGGTATTGCTTTTGTCATCATCAATGCCGTAATTGACGTAAACACATTACCTCTTTTCAGTGCGTAATATGTGTGAACGCGAAAGCGACCATGCAGACTTCACCCTGCGGGCACCGCGTGGTCTGCCGCCGGTGCTTCGTCAAGACCATCCAGATGGCAGTCAGTCAGAGGCTGCTGCCTCTACGCTGTGTCATTTGTCGCGCCAAGATACTGCGTCTGAGGCAAGCACCACGACTTGTCACAAGCAAAAGTTGGCAGGTATGTACAAATTTCGACTTAGATAAATGCAATTAAGCCATATCTCTTGCTGTTGACACCGCGTGGTGTGACATGCCAGCTCTGCTTCGTCAAAGCTAGCATAATGTTCTGTATTTAAAGTGAAACTAACTTGAAAGAATAGACAAAAGCATAAGAGGTATACAAAAAAAATGCTAAGAATGAGAAAACTGTGCAAATTAAACAATGTCTGAAAAAGCTTTGGATACAAGTTCACCAACATACCGCATTCTAAATAAGGCGAGTATCTAATGGAAAGCTTAACTGAGCTTCATAATGTCGTTTCACTCATGATTAAGGACTCATTAGTATCCATAGCGCGCCGCAATCATATTTCGCGTTAAAGTAAGATTTATAATTTTAAAATTCGAAGCGTTTCCTGTTTGCCTTCAAATTTCGTTATTTGCTCTTTTTCCTGCGAGTTATAATTATTATAAGGACAATGCTATTTTCACGTATATCTGATTTAATTTGTGTACGCTTTAGCTTCAGCATGTATTATTCAGCTTTGAATAAGTACGTTTACAAATTCATCACTCTGATCCTTTGTAACCGTATATTTTTAAGCATTTAAAGACGTAGTTACATTCCTCTCAACTCAACAATATCTGTATTCTGTGTTCTCAACTTACGAGCCTGTTAAAAAGATTGATAAATGTAGATATAGCAAAAAAAAATATTTAGAGGGCCATAGTCTCGTGGCAAGGGCAATATGTAGCAGACACTGCCTACGCCTCAGAAAGGCGTGATCAGACTCAAACTAAAAACAAATAAAGACTACCGTGATCTCTGAACAGTACATAATTTGGAAATAAACTGTTTCTGTTATTAAATACCCTCATAATTTTTTTAATATTTCAGAAACCTCTGTTTCAGGTATCGGGCAGCAGCGGCAAGGCGTGGGGCGTCCCCGGCTCGGTCTCGTCTTACTCGGTGGGGGCGCGGTCGGTGCCGGCCTCGGCGTCCCTGTACTCTGTTACCAGCGGCGAGTCTTCCCTTTCTGGTAAAGTTATGTTTAAGTAACTTCTTTTAAATGTTAGAGTGGCCATGTTAACTTTTTAAAAGGATTCATATGGGTATCAAATTTTGGGGATCTGACCGAAATAACTCGAAAAAAAACTACGCACTCATGCAACTGGTTTTGTAAATAGTTATGATCAAACTGGGTTTATTTATGTAGTTATTTATTTGGGTTTACCAACGTTTGTTTACAATATTTCTTACTTACTAAGGTCTTACATAAAGTTTTTATCTAACTGTAACAAACACTTAAAGGTAAACACGACATGCATTATAATTTTTGCTTAAGTAATATATATTAACAAAAGTATTTCCTACTTGTATAAACTTAACTAAATTGCTTCATAGCCAGGTAAACAGTTTTCCTTATTCTGCCCAACGAGTCAGCATGAATATCAATCTCATCACTGAATTCGTTGATTAGTCTACTGAGTCTTGGTAATGGAGATGCAAGATAGGGGAAGACAGGTGGGAATATAATTATCTGACTTCACTCTAAGATCGTGCATGGACACCATCTCGGAATGGAGTTAGATAATAGACTATGAAGACGGATCCCGGATTCCTCCCCAGAAGGATACATCCCTTTTTGGGGAGGAATCTGGAATCCGTTAAACAACGGAGGTAAACTTACTACTTGTTTATTCTTATGCTAATAATTTTTAACTCAATTTCAGGAGTGTCTTCCGTATCGTCGAACAGCGGTGGAAACATAAATGGCTGCTCCACGAAGCTGTGCAGCGGGGCGAAGTGCGGCGGAGTGTGCCTGGGAGCCGTACCTCGGGCTCCGGCCGCGACGGCGCCCCCTCGGGCAAGGCAGCCGGCCTCCAACTCGCTGAGACGATCACAGCATCATAGCATGAAGGTATACCAGAATCCTATTCAAAAATCTAGAAACAAATGCTATGAATATGTCCCTATAACTTACCAATGAAACAGGATTTTGAAGAAATGTTTACCGAACCAGATGAAGGAGGCGACATGAAGAGAAGAAGAAGGAAACTTATTTCAATATAGAAGAAAGGTGCGTCGCAAAAGAACATACCTAATTGTATAATTGACACAGATAAAACGCGGGCAACGCCAGTTTTCCATAAATACATTTGCATGTTTATGCATTTTGTAAACAAAAATATTTAATATTTTTGCACTATTTTCAGGCTAGGTTACAAGAGTACCAGGTGCTCAGCTACACGGGGGGGCCCGCAGGCGAGCCCTCGGGCCGGCTGCCGCCGATCCGAGAGTTCCAGCGGGAGTTCCGGGAAGGGCGCCGGGAGAGCGCTGCAGCCGCCTCTGCCTCTACTAGGATAAGGTCTTCGCTTCTATTAAATATAATCGAACTATTTTTACCAGTTCCCAGTAACATTTCAGTCGTTTTGCTTCAGTGCACGGGGTCCGAATTCGTTATTTAAGAGTTTTTGAATAGTCCACTGTGTGGGACCACTCCATCTCTTTCCCATGGATGTCGTAAAAGGCGACTAAGGAATAGCTAAAAAACTTGGGATTCTTCTTTTAGGCGATGCGCTAGTAACCTGTCACTATTTGAATCTCAATTACATTACAAAGCCATACAGCTGAATATGGCCTTTCAGTATTCAGGTCTCCTGGCTCTGTCTACCCCGCAAGGCATATAGATGCAAATATTTGTATGTAAATACTTTACACGTGAAATCCTTTAAAAATATAATCTCCAAGAGTTTTGAAACGTATACAGAGATACTTCAATTTAATGCCTTTATTTTCCTTTCACAGATGTGCACAAAAAATTGTGACACAATTAGAAACATCACCGCAAAAGAACAAAAACTTCTTCCGGCCTCTAAAACCATCAAATAAAGACGATCCCCCAAAGTCCAGAGATCAAAGCAAAGAGACTGAAAGAAAAAAAGATAACCCCAAAGCAAAGCCCAAAAAAGAAGATAAAAAGAAAAAAGAAGACGATAACAAACCAGAAGAAAAGTCAAAAAAAGACGAAAACACGGATAACAAAAAGAATGAAATAGCAGAACGAAAGAAGGAAGAAAAACTAAGACTAAAAGCAGAAAAGGAGGCGAAGAAAGAAGCCAAGCAGCAGGCTAAAGAAGAGGAAAGACAAGCCAAACTTCTAGCGAAAGAAGAAGAAAGACAGGCCAAATTACTAGCAAAAGAAGAAAAGAAAAAAGCTAAAAAAGAGGCGAAATTGGCCGCGCAGGCAGAGAAAGAAAAAAATAAATAATGTAATTAACATTTTTACATTGTAGAAACTCGTAGCCGTCTTAAAATTAGATTCGAAATTGTTATTATTGAGGAATCGTAAAATAATTTTATTAGTGTACTTAGAATGTCTATTGTAGTCCATATAAATATTAACAGTAAAGTACTCTTACTGTTAAAGTTATTTTTTTACTTCAATCGGATAATTTATTGAGTTCGTGCTTTGATACTGATTTACATGAATTACTTAAACTTTGTTGCAATTTCTTTCGAAATTGTTATTTGGATTAGGGTCGTTGTATATAGTTTTAATGTCAAATGTTATAAAGAGAAGCAATCTAAATACATAGTTGTTGGGTCATAGTTGGAACTCTACAAACTGCTAAGACTGAAAGAATGGGATAATGAAATCATATCGTTTTGTATTTAATTGTTTAACAGTAAATTTAAGAGCTTCGTGCATACCAGCACCGCCAAAGAATTTATTTATTACTTAGGTACTAATTTGTCGTAATTAGTTCTGTAGGTGACACTTTACTTGAATTTTCGTAATTAACATTGTTGTTTAGGTACTCTCTTTGTCTGTACAAGTTATGATTGGAATAGAATTAATAGGTATTATATTATATACTTTCAGAATTACTTTGGTAAAAATGATTCTATATCGGATAGATGTCTCAGATCACCGCCTACTGCACATCTTGGTATCAGTGCACCGGCTCACACACCCTTTAACGTGAAACACTACAGACGAAATATGAGAGATACGAGGAGACGAACGAATCCATCTATCATATTTTACGATAAGATTCGAGCCTATATGATATCATTTTCAAATTGATGGAAAACGTCTCATTGCGACATACTGTGACTTAATAGTCATAGGGTCACTTAAAATTACTAAAACATAATTTCATTTAACTAGCTACTTAATTTTTTTTTCTATTCCAATCACAACATAAGCAGTTATAATTTTAAATATGTAGTTTAACTTTATTTTCTTGAAATTCCGGCTAAATAAGATCATTTAAGCTTTAACGTTGTGAACAATAGGTATTCTAAAATACGTATGGAAAATATTATCAGAAAAAATAGTTTAACAAATACCCCATACCATATACCTACTTATCTACATGGGATTAATTGTAAAACATCAACAATCATTAAATACGTTAATATGTTCTTAACTCTTTGCACATCGCATCGCCGTTTTATTACCTACGCGTCCTTATATGAAATAAAGCAGAGGGATTAGTGCTTGTTTTACTCGATCAAACGAATCGAGCACATAAATGCGAATTTGTATGTTACCACTAGTTTCTTTGATCCAGTTAAAACTCGCACTTACCCCACAGACTTACAAATATCACGTACGATACTACAATAAAACCTTGGCAGATCAGTTTAAATGTACCTATTCAGTTATGAACTAAATCGTAGAACAAATTTTGTCAGTTACGTAGCCCTGCTAAGTTTATGATGATTTACAAATAACCCTTTATTGTGAAATATTTTAACCAGTGTAATCTCGCGTAGAATCATATCAGGTTAATTAGCGTACAGCTAGGTAAGTGTTGACTTTAATTTTGTAAGAGTTCCACATGTCGGAATTTATTGTCAATCGTTAGCATTTCCTGTAAAATAAATAACAATGTTACCATAGCCTTAATTATTTATTTCACCCAAAATCAGCATCCTTTACATCAGTATATAAAATACTACAAAAACATTTGCTACAATAAATTAAACAGGGGATTAAGGCTGTCGACATTTGCAATCTAGAACAATCAAAAAGATAGCTTCATTGATTTTAAGCCTTGGTTTTTCTTAAAACAAGTATGGCCTGTGAATAAATATACCAAAAGAACGATCAAAATGTTTATTATCTACATTGAAATATAACAATTCACTTGATTACTATTACACTAGCAGCTTTATTGGTGGTGTTCATTCATGGAAATTGTCACCAGCACGTTCCTGCATTTCTTCCCCGGTCTTCCTTTCAATGCGCATGTACTTATTGACAAGAGGCCTGTAGTAGTAGGCCTGGTAATCCTGGCGCTCGGCCATTTTCTTGACAATCTCCTTTTCCAAGGCACGCAATTTAATTTTCTGGGACTCTTCATCGAGGAAGTGCATGAATTTTTCATATTCCTGATGACAAATAAAACCGAGATTTACAACATTAAAAATTACAAAAGCAGGTTTCAGATAATAGTTGGGGTATAGAAATTTATCTGTTTAAGGCAGTAAAACGTTAGGCAAAAAGTACTTGATTCATATCCTGTTCCATCTCAAAGTTTTCATGTAGTTAGTGGATTAACAAAGAACACGATTGAGCTCCTAACAGTACTAAGTTACTTCTTCACTTCTCAGGAAATTGTGCATTACAATTCTTTAGGTCTGGTATAGTTCATTTTATTAACTTTCAAAATAGGATACAAAGTATTCCCTACTAAATGACTTAAGAGACCCCAGGTGTTTGAATTTTTTGTGATCTGGATATTTTTATATACCAAATCAATCTTTTTTTTTCTTCACTATCCAGTAGTTTAAATTCTAATCATAACCAAATTAATTTTTTATTTATTAAACGCAATTGGTTTCTGGCAGCCTTTCAGTCTTATCGAGACAGTTGGCTCTGTTGGCCACCAAGGGATATAGATGTGACTTTACATATGTATGTATAAGTATTGACTATTGATATAGCACGATTTACGTACCTGCTGAGGGCTGTTGTGGATATACCGAGCGATAAATCTGGTAATTGGGTGGCGGTGGTACTCCCAATGTTTGGGTGTGTAGTTGTCTGGGATCTTTGTCAGTTGAGCAGGACCGATGAACACATTGCAGTAAAATATGATCATGCCCACGGGAATCAATCCTAGCATGGCATAGAAGTGCAGCATATCCTTGAACTTGTGATATTGCCATCTAAAATCATCAATCACAAATGTTTAGGTTAGGACGTTATAAGTCTGAAAATTATATTCATGCATCAAAAATTATATATTCCTGAGATGAAGTCCCTGACAATGCGTGCAAAAAATATAAACAAAAATCATAATAAATCAAAATTAGGCGAAAAAAGTGGTTAGATAATCGATTTTTATTACCTGGATGGCTGCAATGCAAATGTTTTGTGATGGGAAGCCCCAACGTTCTTGGTGGTAGAAAAGGCCACATTTTGTGCAATGAACGGAGTTTTGATATGGTTTTTTAAAAGATTGATCCCACAGGATCGGCCTAATGCACTCCAAGAAACCATTTTTATTTTGACTTCTTTTGACAAGTGAAGTGACAACTGCCTGAACAGGGTTTCCATTCTTGTTCCATTTCATACCGCGATAAAATATAAAAGAATAAATATGGCAACATTTATTTAATATCACTATGAATCTCATAGAATATAGAATTTTACTAGTAATTTTAGAAATGTTACAAAGCATTGGTTAGCGTGCCAAAGTCAAGTTAAGGCTCACGAGTCTAAACTAAACACAAAATACCTAAGATGAGACTTCGTATGTGTCCCGATATCTATCGTGCAATATTTTTTACTACTAATTAACTCTTCAAAATAAGTCAATGGTTTAACTTTTGGTACATAAATAATAATGTGAACTAATTATTTTTATCTGATGTTTCTTAGTCATTTGTCAAACCGGCATTTACTTTTTATTAAACTTACTTTTGCGACTCCGCCCACGTGATAAACAAATACATTATGTCCTTCTCCGTACACTCTTCTATAAGTATGACAAATTTCATTGAGATATGTAGTTCAATAGTTTTGATTTAAAAAACAATCACATATACACATTCATATACACTCTCATATTAATAATATTCTCATTACGATTTTAATAAGATTTGTTTGTCTCTGTCTGTATTTATTGGAAAAATTATATTACTGTCAATATCCGTGTCAATGTAGAATTATACTGTATGTTATTACTAACGTAATAAGATCGTTCATAAACTTATTCATCTGATTTCGTAAGTTACGATTGTTCTAATTAGTTACTTCTTAATGAACGCAAAGTGTTATTGTGTCTTGGGACAGAGGTTTCGTATAAAAACAAAATTGCAAAGACCTATCCATTAAAAATGACATTTTAATTCGGTGATCACATCAAAAAAAAAATCCTTGCCCTAAACTTTTATTTAAAAAACAAAATTTCATACATTGCTTCTTGTCATTTAGCACCCGGGAAATTTAAATTCATTTTTCTCTGGGTTTTCCCATGAATTTTCCCCGTCATATATTATTTAAGTTTGCATGAATTATCTTTAGTGTGCAACCACATCCACAATAAGTATTGAAATGTGTATGTACCTTTCTTACACATTTATACCGACTCGTTCAAAAGTTTCAATATGTTTTATTTATTTTTACTCTTCTCGAGTAAATACGTTACTTCTTTATTATTTCATAAATCGATACTGATTAATTTGCTAGAATAATGTTTAGCAAATAGTTACCTACTTAATACAATTTTAAAATCATCATATCATTTCGATTACAGTTACAACCTGTTGCATGTATCATTGGATTCCCAAGTCCTAGAGCATTGTATTGATTTTTTGACTGGGCATGCTCCACAGTACTACGTCAACTGATAACGAAACATTGACAATATTCAACACCCACACGATCCCTACACAAGGAGGAGTATCGTGTTTAGTGCATATTTGTTTTATTTACTTTCATGGAGAAGTGTAAAGGCATGTTTTATTAGTTTCTGCGATGGAGGAATTACTACAAGACATATTCAAAGAGGCCACCGGCCCGAAATTGACAACGTTGAGGAAATCATGCCAAGATGCGTTAGGTATGTATACATTTTTATATTTTATTGTAAGTAATCAAGGGACAAATACATGCATGGGTTTTTTCATGTTCAATATTAATAAATGATATTCTACTTAAATTAAGCTGCATAAATCAAGATGCGCGGAAATGGTGGCGATGTTTCTTTTATTTTCTTGGTCAACGATTGGTGTTGTAGATAAATTCAAAGCAGTTGTATATCCTTGCGGGATATTAGACTTATCACAGACAGACACATACTAACGATTATCTTGATTTTTGATTATTAGTTTGACCATATGAGAGGAATTATTATTTCCTACAATGACAATACCTTGCAGATATGTTTTCGTTTAATACATACCTACCTACAGTTATTTTTTACCTACGGAACATTCATATACTACATACCTTTTCTTCCACCTTTAATAGCAAGGAGCAAAAGGACGTGAATCTACTAAAAAACCGGACAAGTGCAACTGCGACTCTAGCATTCTTGCTAGAGTCGGAGTACATATTAAACTATAGTTTTATCGAAATTATCGCTTAAATATCGAATCAAATTTGATTTAAAGTTTTTATTAATTAAGAGTTTTGGTACATTCATCCGCGGTTTAGATTTAAGATCTATGTATATTTGTAAATTGACGTCGAATGAAAATGCTGCAGTATAGTTTGTTACGCCGCTACTTCTACACTTGCGCGCTTTAGAAGCGACAGTATATATAATTTAATAATATTTTAATTATGTTGATTTCACGATTCTTTGTATCCTATTTTGAAAATAACTATGTTAACCTATTTCAGAAATGCTTTGTATCCAAGAGAGCAGCGCCCGCCGCCCGTCATACGAGCTCCGGCGCGCGTGTTTACTTCCTTTACAAATCGCGCTGGAGAGCAAGCGAACCAGACTCGTCACCTTTGCGCTCCAAGGCTTCCATGTGAGTATTCTTGCCGGTCAACAAAAAAGCAAAATCCAGAGATTTTCAGTATAACAGACTAGGGCGACCAGTCAGCGATGACATGGCTACGCGAGGTGTAAGATGAATCGCCAACCCCCACCCTAGGAGGTGAGAAATTCGGAACTTAAGGGACACTAAAGAGTCTATATGCCCACAAAAAGCCATGATGTGTCCTTACTTACCTTGAACGGCATGGATTGATATTGTAAGGCAATTCGATAAACTGATTTTAGTAGTACAATTTTTTCTTTTCCCAGAAAATTCTGCGCGATGACAGGTTCCATCGAGGAATTGAACCCGAGGACGACTCCCTGTGGATGCCGTCGCAACTACTCTGCGCCACCGCCTCGGTTATGTATCACTTGCCTGATACTCAGGTCAGTGGAATCGCACTTCTTTTGCAACCCATTATCCATTACCTATGCATAAGTATTTTGTTGTCCTGTTTGATCTTAAGCAAAAGTTCAAGTATCATGTTCCTACAATGGTCTGAAGTCGTCTGTCATAATTTTTTCAAAACGATGACTACCTTTACCGAGTTATTTAACAAATCTCTCTCTGGTCGGACCCTCCTCCGCAAATCACCGCAATATTTCGGGGCCCAGTGAATGCCTACCCACTTTTCTTTCTCCACTTTGTTCTGTTTTTGACGTCCTCAGTTTTGAATCCATTGGCTCAATTATTATTTTTCAAAATGAACTGGGAATTCGACGGCCAGCCCTTACCAAGGCAACATAGGTAGCTTTACCAGCTATTTGTTCCTCAAATAGCTTGCAGGCTTTCGCAAGTCGTGACTGTGTGCCAAAGTAGATTCTATCGTATTTTGTCTGCTATGGCACGAACTTGTAGACTGCTGCAATATAGGATTTATTTTCTTACGGTCTCTCTGACTGAACTAATCTAATCTAAGATCTTGAATATAGACGTACGTCAGTTAGTAAATATGCCACCGGGAATAACGCCAGGAGAATGTGATTATGATGAGCGAAAATACACGAAACACGAAATTTTGAAGCAATAAATACTAAATGTACAGCTTATCATGCGCATTACGGTGAAAGTGGCATAGAAGCAATATAATAAACAGAACAACTCCGCTATAGGTCTTAATATTTGAAGACAATAAGCAGAACACTACTCGTATAGGTGCAAATATTCCGGATGTACCTCTCGCTGGCGCTGTCGCCGCGCCGCACGCTGAACGGGCGGCTGTGCGTGTGGGCGTGCGGCCGCTGCGGCGAGGCGGCGGGCGCGGCGCCGCACGTGGCCGCCGCCGCCCGCGCCGCCGCTGCGCAGGCGCTCAGAGCTTATTGTGCGCAGTTAGGTGAGATGACAAACATCGAAAAAAAATCTTCAAAACAAGCAACCAGAAGCTAAATTTGCTGATCATCTATGTATGTAGCTCGTGATAATATGACCTAAATTTCTGTACTTGACTATAGACTTGATTATGATATCTATTGGAATCAACGTTCTCAATTTACCCTTCGTTTTACTCTTATAAAGGTAGTCTGTAGTTGTTTAGTGATCCTGGCCACAATTAGATAACTACCTTTATAAATAGGTCACCAAAAAGAAATATATTTTCTTGTGAATAAAAATTTGGTTATATTCTGCCCTAGATGAAGAATGTTTAGAGCTCCTGTCGGAAGGGTCGCCACTGGGGAGGAACCATATTGTAGCGGTGGGCTGCTACAGCGAAGTCATACCGGTCATACAGTACCTATGCGGCAGGCTGTCCGAGGCGCAGTTGTGAGTACTAATATTACAATCAAATAATAATTGTTTAAGTTGAATGATAAATTAATTACTCGAAAAGCGGCACTTAAACTTTCGTCATTCATGGACGCCATACATGAAATTAATTATATTGGGTTTTCCTTTCTTTGATTCCATAAACTACAAAGTGTAGTAAAAAGCGGAATTATATTACATGCCAAATATAATTCCGCTTTTTTCACCCGCATTTGTTTCGTCTGTGCATCGTCTGTCAATACAGCAGTCACGTCTCTGAAGCAAGTTTTAAGTTGATAGATTCAGTCGGGCTGAACAATAACCACAATGTATTGATTACTCATAAACTCAAGATATTAATGTTCCATTCAAAAACCCACGTAAGTCAAAATAGTGGAGCGTTCATAAACTGTGTTTATGATGTAAGTATATACCTACGAAATCTTTGACACAGAGACCTTTATTCTTGTCTTCATCATACTACGTTATATCCGGTAAATCCATAAGTAATTCTCTTAATGGTCTCTTATTTATTCAGGATTCCAAAACAGAACCCGCTAGCGCTGTTCTTCCTGGACTGCTTGCTGACTCTGATGTCGAGCCTCTCGGAGCGGGTCTCCGACAATTCGCACTTCACAACGTTCCTCTGGCAAAAGTTCTGTCCCTCTTTGATATCGTTCCTTGGGACACCAAGAGTGGACAAGAATATAAAATCGAGGTAAGAAATATTACCATACTTTTCTAGATTTGAAATTTCTTCTACTTAGCGTGTAGACTCATGCGGATCTAATTGAATTCTCTATTATAACGTCTGCGGTTTTATACAATCCAAAGTTATAAAAATAGGTCAACTTGGAACGATTGGGAACCAGTATGCCGCCTCCAATATCGAATAGATGTTTTTGCTCTGAAATTATTATAAACGCGTTCGGCTAAAAAAGCAGAGCCCGAAATAACAAATGTGACTTTGATCCTTAAGAATTTGATTGGAAATTGCTCTATTTAATTTCCGAGTGCAGCTTTATTTAATGGTCCGTCGATTGTCTTTAACATAGCCCAATCAGAACAAAACGATATGTGAGACCAAATGCATGTGTTCATATTATCTCCTAAATTTCATGTTTTTCATTTCATGTTTCTCATTTCAGAGAACATGAGGGTCACCTCGTAGACGATTCAGGACGTGGCTCCGGAGCCTTAAGCAGCGCTCCCAGCTTCAATAGCAAGCAAGCCAAAGCTATATACAGGTACCATATTGAAAACGCTTTCGTTCATATTGAGAACCTATTGCTGTTCTTCCTTTTTATCTCTACTTCCTATGTTTTTTCTTCAGTTTGTTTTTTCAGATTTATTGGTATATCTTCATTGATATCTTGGTCGCCTATACACTGTACTTCTAATTTTACTTTATATTCAGACTTTTCTTAACTTTTAGATAATTTTACAGACAAAAGTAAATTAGAATTTTTAGTGCATGAATGGTTTTGCCTTTTGCTCCCATTTCAAGAAGCTCTAAATATTCCGACGTGTGATTCCTCGTATCGTAAAACGTTGTACTATTTCTTCTCTAGTATCGCCAACCAGTTGGTTCGTCTTGTGGGGTCCACTTCCAACCTTCGGCCCGTGCTAGAAGCTCTGTACCACCGTATGTTGCTGTACCCACCCGTGGCCCACAGAGTAGAGCCTCTGAGAAGCGCCAGAGAACTGCTTCATAATCCAAAGAGATTGGCACAACTGGTTCTGTTGAAGAAGATGGATCATCCTGAACGCCATAGCGATGATATGGCCATCTTGAGGCTGTAAGTATAATTTTATCTCTCAAATAACCAAATTTAGACTTATTTGTTTATAATAAATCTCACTCTATCATACTTGTGTACAGGTACTGTACATTTTACTCCTGTTTCATTGTTTAAAAGTCAAAATCAAAGAAATTTTAACTGTTCGTAAAACAATTATCGTAGTGGTCTCTCGAATGGCCTATGCCTCAATATACTAGCTACTCTTCAAGTCTTATTTGAATATTCATGGAAATATGGATGATTATGGATGATAGTTTGTTTCTTTATCAAATGTAGATGCACAAAAGTATAGGGTAAATGTCTGCTTATCAATTTGATGCTACAACAAAACCTCTCAATTTAAAGAATAATGGACGGCATAGAAGAATCCGGACGCAGTGGTAATCCAGAAGTAGTAGCAGCGGCAGTAGAATGCGTGGTATCTCTGCTTGATGCTCTAGAGAAACTCTGCAACGGAACAGTTGAGTACATACCAGCTGAAACGGCCGCATTGATGATGAAGCACTGGCCGAATTTACAAGACGCGGATTATACAGGACCATTGACATATCAGACTTTGGCTAGGCTGCCAAGCCCGTATAGGTAAGCGTTCGAGAATATCATGGCTTTATTTTTATTAATATAAATTGATACCCAGTTAAAAAGAACAGTGATATCATCCTATGAATCTAACTATGTATTGAATATTCACTATCAAAACTTCGTCACACCATATAAATTCTCCTAATCATAATGTGTCATGTTTTTCAATTACCATTTGGTTTCAGAGACGTTGTAGCTGTGTTACAAAGTTCTGAAACAAAAGAAGACTCTTCAGGTAAATTCGCCATTACTTCCCATGAATCTTGTATCAGATTGTATTTATCTGTCAATCGACCTCATATGCTCATCAAGAACCATTTTGGTTAAGTTAGATAAATTGGTGTAGATAGTAACTTTATGACCGAAATATTTTTGGACAAAAAAAATATGATAGCGTTTCTTTAACACACTTCTACTAACTTTTAGACGAAAACTCAACATGGGCCCTGTATTTATTGGAATTCAATATACTTTGCGATAGATATTCGTTAATTGTAACGAATATCTTCAAATACCCACACTTGATATAAATTTATCAGATACATCTGGACCAGAGAATGTGAGTTCTGGCAGTGACGGTGAAGCTGATTCGGATGCCGACAACGTGTTCCTGCCTTCCAGGGCTAACAACCCTTCTTCCACTCCGGAGAAAAGATCAACAAATGACAAGACCAAATCTGTACCGAAGACGTTAAATTTGGGCAGGTAGGTGTTTGCATGAAAATCATCGGAGAAGAGATTTACAGAACTATCTTACCACCACCCATGGCTCTACCGGGTGGTAAGGTTCCGATAGGGTTACCGGAGATCCTCGCCGAATCATGGGAGAAGTGCGCAGCTGTCTCGTTTGCTCTCTGACACCCTTTCCTAACTTTTAACAAAATCTTAATATTGCCTTTTACTTCTGTATGACCATTCTATCACCGACTATTCTAGGGCGGACTGACGGTACACGTTACGACTCGCGTAGCCAAACCATCGCCGAATAGTGGAATCCGACAAGGGCTAACAACCCTTCATCCACTCTGGAGATGAGATCTATAAATGAGAAGTCATTACATGTATAAATCTATTCCCCGCGGTGGAAGATTGGTCTTCACACAAATCTGTACCAAAAATGTTAAATCTAAGCAGGTATATAATGGAATTTTGAAAGAAAAGAGTAAAATACGTGGTATAAATTAAATAGGTTTGTAAGCTACGTAAATGAAGATTGTTTAGTTTGATGAGATAGCTGTGTGAACCAATCTGCATTTTTTTTAAAAATAAGAAAAAATATATATACTTGCCAAGGTTTCGATAAAATAACCGTATATTGTTCAATTTTTCCAGGTGTACGATTACTGAGTGCAATGTGGACTTGGAGCGGCACAATGCGAGACAATTCATCAAAATCTTACAGAACTCCTTGATACCGAAACTTCTCAACCTTAGGACTTGTATTGAAGTGAGTGTCTCATCTTTTTGGGTTTTGAGAATTGTGAAATGTGGAAATTAAAAACAAAACAACAGGTGCGTTCATCACTGCACCTTCCAATTTTCCAGTGGGTTCAGTAATTTGTGAAGATATAAATGAAATTCTGAGATCTTAGGTTTTATTTAACCATATATAAGTATCCAGAATATCGTGGCATCAGGATCTTGATCCATAATTGACAAGATACTTAATTGGTCTTTATCAAACCTATAGGCTCTTCATTATCAAGGTTAACTTTATAAAGTTTATCATCAACATCTTCTAAGAAACTGTTATTCGTTAAATCTGAGCAGGTATTAGTTATTTTTGCGTGGAGATACATTAGTTTATCATCATAATAAGCAGCAATATTTTCTAACATCAATATTTAGCGCCGTGTGGTTCTGCACTTTCATATCTTTTCCGTGGATTTCGTAAAAGACGACTAAGGGATAGTTTTAAGAACTTGGGATTCCTCTTGTAGGCCATGAGCTAGCAACTTGTCACTATTTGAATCTCAATTCCATCATAAAGCCGTAGCTAAACATGAACTTTCAGTTATTTCAAGACTGTTGGGTCTATCCCGTAAGGGATAGATATACACGTGACTGTAGGTATGTATCAATCTTCATCAGGTCGACGAAGCAATGCAAGAGTTCGCATCGAAGTGTTGCCAACACAACGCGTGCCAGCCGCCCGCCACCGCCTGCATCATGAACGCGGACGGCGTGTACCTCGCCACGTACGCCGCTCTGCTGCTCACGTACAGGCAGAGAGCAGGCAACACTGCCACGCAGGTAAGGAAACCAGTGCATTCTCTGACCACAGAACCATGTTTTGACCAGTGTGGCTTTGTCCAAAGTGTGGACGGACTCTGTACTCGGGTATATTGAACGGGACCCCAACAAATACCATAATCTGAACACATACAATTGTACACTCTCTTTTCGGCAATAAACCATACACCCCTTAATACTGCAAACCACGATTTTACAAAATCTTTCATCACAACCCAACAATAAAAATTACCGATGTAACGAAATGATTTACTTACAGAAAACGCCAATCGCACTGACTGAAGACGAATTCGTCGAGGAAGTTCAAGGCAGTGGTGTTCTGGTATACTTGTCTGCTACCTGGCTGCGAGAGTTGTACCAGCAAGTTCTGTCCAACGATCTTCTGAGAGATGTGCCGTCAGCTGATCATCCATTGATACATTTGCTTTCTGGTAAGCAATCATGTCTAGCTTCAGCTGGGACGGTATCAGTATGGGCACTTGCTGATGATTTCTGTCGTTTTGTGTGCGGGGAGAATTTTTTATGATTCGCTTATAGCTAAAGCTGATTTAAGTATTCCTCGTGTAGAGACCCCTTTAGATGTGTGCCGTCATTTGATCATCCATATCCATTTTTTGTTTCTTTCTCATTAATCTGAATTCCAATTAAACTATCCAGGCCATTTGGCATTCGAATCTTGACTGTTGGCATTGTCTACCCCTTAAATGATTATAACGTTATATAATGTGCACATATATGTTTTATCAAAAAAATCGATTAAACATCTCATCAGCTAAGGGGAAATATCAGAAATATTAAACGTTATTCTTACCATGTTATTATTTTCTAATAATCACCTGTCAAATATAATCCCATCTTTGCCAGATCTCGGTGGTTTAGACCAAAGCCCGGTGATGTCAGACTGGCAAAAACTCAAGGAAGTGTCGATGCTGTACAACACCACGAACGACTCGCCGCAGCATCAAGCCAGTCTGCGATGGGCAAGAAGGTAACTATTGTTATTATAGTTTTATACCGATCTTGATACAAGTAGTCTACTGAGTTTTACTATATTAATGCTAAATCAATTAGTTTTTCTTTTTTCAATATATTAATTATTGTTATTTTTTTAATCAGCATTTTACCGATGTAAATGTAATTTGGGCATCGGTTATTATTTAATTTTTTGTTGCATCATTTTTATATCTAAAAGTAGTATAAAGTGATTCTGATTCTAGAAAAAACTAATTCAGCCAGCATATAGAAATAGCATACGGAATGGCCCCAATGGTAAAAAGTTATCTATCAGTCTTACTATCAATTTTCTTAACTTATAACATAGACGCCTCTTAATAAGAGTAAATAAGGTGATCAAACAAAGGTATCAATGGGGATGTCCTGGTAAAAGATGAGGATAAAAGTACCCTAAAATTTTGAGCTCACATGATACATTGATAAATGTGAATAAAGTAGAAGCAGAGATAGTAGCAAACGGAAACACAGTAGGTTAAATAGCTTCAAAGGATACATAAGATAAATCTATTATCCAGGATCTTAACCTGTATATGGAACTCAATGGTGATGGTCCTGAGCGTCCCACTGACGGGATTCAGGAACAAGAAGCAGAAACTGCACGGCATCATCTCCAAGAAGATCAACACGTTCGGGAAGAGGAAGAGGATCGCTTGGGAAGGGTTGACCATACAATGTCTTGAAGGGCTACACAAGGTATCGTCTATGATTTATGTATATCTGTTATTTTTGTAGTTATTTTGATCTGATGAATCCCAATTAAGAACTGCCCAGTTTAGTTAGGTTAGTGCACATAACAGTATCTCCAAAATCTCAAATGTAAATCTCTAAAGCTCCAAATAATCAAGAGAAGTAGACTGTAGCGACCTTTTTTAATTCAGTAACATTTGGTCTCGACAACAAGAATACTCGACATCAATCTAATCTAATAGTAACACCAGCCCATTTCTTTCAGTCGTAGTGTAGACGACGTGAAGAACAGTTTCCACTTATCTGGGCATTCTTTCGTTTTGCAATGCTCTTAAAATGTAGGTACAACAGGTGGACTTTATGCTGTAAAGTATTCTCTGCCAGTCGAATAAATATATTTTAAATATTTAGACCAAACTGAAACGGATTCCTTTCACCAGATACACAAAGTAGATATGTCGGAAAATCTGGGTCCTCCGCAATAGTTCTCCGTTTATTTACTTTTGATTTGAATATTTTTAGGCTGCTAGAGTCAGTAACACCCTGAACTTGCAAAACCGCTGCAGCAGCATCTTGGCGCTCCTCGCGAACTCCGCGATCTCGCAGCCGCCGAACGGAAAGATTTTGGCCACGCACGCCCTTTCCTTAGATATCCTGATCACTGGTAAGATTTTAATAATTTGATTTTAAATAAATACCTACATATCTTGTTCATTTAGAAATTGTAACCACTCTTATTAATATTTAATTTCAAATAATTTAACAATTCTTATATTTTAGTCTTCGTGTCAGTTCAGTACAGTAGAAGTAGGTCTTTCTTACGTTAGATTACGCGAATTCCGTTCAATCTCCATAGTTGTTGAACTTCCTAGATATTGAAGATTGCTTATCTCTCATTTCATGGGATCCCAGTTGAACACACACCTCTCTTAATACGCTTCAGGATACTTAAAATCCAGAAATAATTGCCAGTCATCATATAATTTCGATAAAGTACCTTTGTTTTATTTTCATGTGTCGTGTGGTTCCCGGCAGTATCGTGTGGTTCCCGGCACCAATAAAAACAGAATAGGACCACTCCATCTTCCCTTGGAAGTCATAAAAAGCGACTAAGAGGCTTATAAACTTGTGATTCTTCTTTTAGGCGATGGGCTAGCAACCTGTCACTATTTGACTGTTGGCTATGTCGACCCCGCAAGGGATATAGACGAGGTTATATGTATGTATGTATTTATCTAATTTTCAGGCGGTCTAGAGCTCGGTTCAAAAGCGCCAGAATGCTGGGAGCACATTTTTGCCGCGTGTCAATACGTATCGAGTTTCGAACACTCGTTATTCGGGCACCAAGGAAATAACACCACGCCCATAGTGACGATGCAAACTGGAAGAAATAAAACGGTTTCCATTCTACAAGCTGATGCCAAGTTGGGACTGGATGGAAGAGATGATGAGACGTGGTAAGTTTATAACATAGAACAAACGATAAAAGATATATATTTAGACGAAATTGAAAATAGACCTGCCGTAATTGCATTGAGGAGATACTGAACAATTCTTTTTAGTATTTATGGTAATGATATATTGTAGCTACCTAATAATGATGTTACTAGTTATGAGGTGCTTCAAAAAAAGAAAACAAATTGATTTTCACCATTTTATTTAGAACGATTTCCTAAAGTAATGGTACAGTCGTCGATATAATTTTATTTATTTTTTCAGCGTCGATGTGTTCAATTTTCTGCAACCAGTGTTGGAGAACAACCTGAACAATGATATGTCGGTTCCGAAGATTGTCGAGGCTTGTCGACAGGAAGTACGCACCAAAATTCTTATATTTTTCAGATATCAACGCATCCAGTTTTGAATTTAATATAACTATTTATTGTGTACCTACCCTAACTACAATTAAATACATACATATAGTCGCGTCTATATTCCTTGCGGGCTAGACAGAGAGTAGAGTCTTAAAAAGGCCAGATTCAGTTGAATGGCTCAATGATGGAATTGAGATTGAAATAGTGGGAGATTGCTAACCCATCGCCTATATCTAATAATAAAAAATATAATTTCAAATGAAATGTCTTATTTAAAAGTGATATGGTGCTGGGAACGTATGATTAAATAGTGAGTGATAATCCAGGGCGGCAACGTGATCAGCGGCGCGGGCGCGGCGCGCGTGTGCTGCGCGCTGGCGGCGGCGTGCGACGCGCTGTTCGCGCGCCTGGCCGCCACCACCACGCTGCCCGCGCTGCGCGCCGCGCTGGCCCGCCTGCTGGCGCACCAGCGCTCTCTGGTGGCTCGCATTTGTACTGTAATAATAATCACCTGCCACATAATAGTCACGTATTCATGATTATGGCAGGTGTCTGAACTTCTCCAGCAATAGCCCATTTTAAATCCATCTAAATGTCAACTCCATAACCAATCATTCTTTATTTTGTAATAGCTCCACCTCCTGCCGAGACCTGTTCATGGACATATCGTCTATTGATATGGCCGGGAACGGGTTTTGGCAGGAGAACAACATAACATCAACTTCTCCAAAGGGCCTCTACGTGTTGGATTTATATCCCCACGCAAGCCTCTCAAAAATCCGGGGTGTATAGACCCGTGAAATCCAAGCGGAGAAACATAATAATATTATAGTAATAACATAGTAGAAGCAATAAGTTTGGTAACAGCAGATATTGACGGCTACTCCCCGCACTAGTAAAAACTGTGTTGCGGCAGAGTAGTTATCATCGTCCGCAGTGACCCACTACTATAGGAAATAAACTGAAAATAATTAAATAATTGCACTGGAAAAAAAAGATGGTGCACACTCAAAAAAGACTTTCATTTATTCTTTCTTATTTTGCTTCTTTAAATTACAAAATGTTTGTTCAGACACTCTAAGGAGTTCGTAACAACTAGTGCGTAAGCGAGTAAATGTTCACGGTTATTTAAGATATTTGAAACATATAAGAACCAAATTTTTGTTATGTAAATCTTTGGTTTTGTTAATTATATGGAGAGACGCTTGACGTCGCGACGTTGAGATTTCTAGTGTTAATTGCAATAGGATTTTTCAATAACTGTTTCTATATTACCGTTTATTCAGCTGTTTTAGCGTTATCGTTGTCGTCATCATGTGTTCTGTCGTTCTCTCAACTGGTCGCCACCATTACTCTCTCGACACTGCGCAACATTCTTGTGTGGAGTCACCAACGATGTCATGACAAATACCACCATACCTCCTCCAGAATTATCAAATGAGTTATCTACACTATCTACACTAATATTATAAAGAGGAAAACTTTGTTTGTTTGGTTGTAATGAATAGGCTCAAAAACTACTGGACCGATTTTAAAAATTCTTTCACCATTCGAAAGCTACATTATCCACGAGTAACATAGACTATATTTATTTTTGGAAAAAAATAGGGTTCCGTAATATATTTGGAATTTTCGGACACAAACTGAAAAAATCAACCAAAAAGTTACTTATTTTGCGTACGCTGCCTAAACTACAAAAGATAGAACCATAAAATGTTTTAATTAATTGTAAATCTTATAAATATCTACAAAAAAGTCCGCGACACACTATACCTATCTATGTCGAGTGAGGCACAACAACCACATTTTTATTTAAAAATCTTGAATTTTTTTTGGTCTACATTTAAACGCGTTTTTTTACTCATGCTATTAATCCTTATCAAAATAAATAATTTCATCAATAAGTACAGTTTATGTAGATAATATTTGGTCTTTGAATGATTTAAATTGGACGTTTGGTTTTGAAGTTGTGGTGAAATTAAAATATTACGATTTCTGCTGCACGGCCCGTTGCGAAGTGAGCAAGACTTAGCCGCTTTGCGGGCGGTCCTTTAATTAGTTCTAATAGAGATATATTTATTCGGCTGTGCATCCGTGCGAAGCCGGGGCAGGTCGCTAGTGACAGATAATATTAGTGAATAACTATTTTTTCGCAATTGCTTCCATAGCTGCATCTCTCACATTCTTACTTTAATTATTGATACCTATTAACAAAGCAACTAGGTACTAAGAACCTAGTTACATACATAAATTTCGCTTTCTTGGAAGCACGATGAGCCAGGAAATATAAAAAAATAAAATCCATGGAGAATCGATATAAACTAGAATACAATCTATGATAGCAGAATTTGCAAATAAATTCATATATTATGTTGTTAATCATTCAATTCAAGAATTGTGAATAACAATGTAGTGTTTTCAGTTATTCACCACTTGGGACCAAGATGTGGCCAACAATAACGTGAGCTGGTGGAAGCGGAGCCGCAACAACGGAAGCAGTAACGGCGAAGCAGCGAGGGCCCTGTGTCGAGGCGGAGATGTGGCCTTGCGATGTCTGAGAGCCGCCAGACCCTTGGCGCATCGGATGTCTATCTGGACTGTTGTAGGGCCTCATCTGATGCAGGTCAGACAACTATTCAATCATCATCTTAGTGTGTTCTCTGTTCCATTTTTAATAATGTTGAATCAGAGTCCAGAGCAAACTTTGTAGGAAAAGCTTTTCTCTATTTTCATTTCACAGGCGGCGTGTCATAAGGATATTCAAATCTCCAGCTTGGCGATTCAATGTCTCCACGACTGCGCCACTACCCTCCTCAACCAACAGGTCGAACTGCCTCATTTTCACTTCAATGAAGCTTTGCTTAAACCGTTCGAGAACCTTCTATGTCTAGAGTTGTGCGATGATGACATACAGGTAAATTAATTTAAAATGTGTCACTTAAAATACGTTTTTTACTAGTTTTGCCATTGTATGCCAATTCTTTTTTAGGAACAGATTATATCCTGCATCTGCGAGTTTGTGGAAACAAACAGAATGGAAATAAGATCTGGTTGGAGACCACTATTCAATACTCTCCGAGCGGCCAACAATTCTAACCAATATTCTGCAATATTGGAAATATTCAAAGTATTTTTGAGTACTGACAATACTTTGGTATTTGCCAATGCTGCTCTCGACTGTATTTTATGCTTGCTAAGTCACATTAAAGGCCTTCATTACGAAGAGGTTCCAGCAACTGAAGTTAAACCTAAAAAGGTTCCCTCAGCACAGCCTAAGCCAAGCCTGAGTCTGAAATTCTCTAAAAATAGCAAATTTATTCCATTGAATGAAGAAAAATCAGAGAAAGTAATGATAGATATGTGTAAAGAGGCATTGTTCCATCTTGAAAATTGTTCTGATATCCTAACAATGATGTACAATATGCCAAAATGTCCAATTTTTAACACTGGTAATAGGATCAAAGGCGATCTGCCTCTATCAGTAGTTGATCCAATAATACCGAGTACATCACTTGATATCACTAAATACATAACAAACGAAAATTGTGAAGAGGAAGTAATTTCTTACAGAAAACTGTCAACAAGTCTTCCCCATTCCAGTACAACTAACAACTCTCTATTAAAATTAGACAGGCCAAGTAATATTCTTAAAGTATGGTATGTTCTAATCGAAGGATTGATATCAGCTACAGTAGTGTGTTCGAAGAAAAACCAGCCAGCTGCGATGGAAACGTTATTCAAGTTATTAAGAAACATTATTGAAGTTCCTGGAACTCATTTTGGGCTACACTGTATAAATCATCTTCTTCTACCTACAGTTCAAAACTGGTTAAGACAAATAGCAAACGTGAATACCCATTGGGATACAGTCATGCCTAATTTTAAACAGTGTTGTGGCATGACTACAGATACTATAGTAGTTTACATACACCATTTGCAGCAGATAAATATGGAAAGGGCATCACCAGATGAAAAAAATGACGAGAAAGATGTTGAGCCTTTTGAAAGTGCTGAAGCTACTTTTGCTTTGAAACAAATGATGTTGATCTTAGTAGAATGTATAGCTCAGCCTCAAGAACCGATCGCCAGGCTGGGAGCCTCCTGTATAAGACACATTATTCTAACTTCTGGACATTTGTTAACGGACAACCAATGGGAAATAGTTTGCACAAGTCTTCATAGAGCTTCCAATGTTAGTTTGACGCCTCTTAAACAATTGACATTTGCTTTTAAAGAGAATTCTAATAGTTTCTACGGTGATTTGGCTATAGTAAAAGTAGCTGCAAGACGAGACTGTTCAGTCAATGACAATGTCAGGTTACATGCTATGGCGCAGCAAGTGTTCTTGACAGAACATCTGAAAATCGAGGGTCACTCAAAGTTAACTCCAAAAAATTCATCTCAGATGCTTATTGATGATAGAAGTTACATCTTCCTTATCTATTTGCAAGAGTCTATCAATTCTCTCAACCCTGATCTGTACACAATCAGGATTCCTCATAGAGGGCTTGTGGTCGGGCTTTTAGCTCATCAAATTCTTGTTCAAATAATTGCAACAATTCTTATTCAAGCATCGTCGGATCTATTCCAAGGAATAAACAGTATATTACTGGAGAGTCTTAAAACTGGGAATAATACTTGCAACTACAAGTTTTTCTTGAATACAAGTAATACTGAATTATTGCTGAAAAGTCTAGAACTTTCATATACAAGAGCTATGCAATTTGATTCCAGGCCGGGCTTAAAATTTCTTGTTCAAAAGGTGTCTAATCTAGATAACGCAGCCAATTTGTATAAACAAACTACATCATCGTGGCTTATAAAAATTATCGCGCTCACAGAAATATTTTTCACGGGCGTTCATAAATTTAAGTTAAAAGCTTCAGATATAACTATTATACTTCACAGTTACACTACAACGTTGAATTTGACGCTTGAATACGACAGGTTCGTGACGAAAATATTTGACCTTAAAAGCACGTGGGAGCTTTTATGTATTAATTATGTAAAGCAACTAATTAATGTGTCAGACTTTGATGATGATGAAAATATAAAGCGCCGAATATCATACAGTTCAATTGATACAGATTCATCCTCAAATCATTACGATCAGCTCTATGCTCAGGAGGATGCCATTCAAAAGGTAACTGATGAGCCAATAACTCCCACTAAGAGCGAAAACACAAAAACTGATATTGAAAGCGCGTATGATGCAATGGAAAAGCCAAAACCATTTACATTTGCTGATTTTAAGAAAAGCAGTCAATCTACGCCCAGTATTGATCACGATGAAGATGAAACATTACCACACAAAAACGAAACTGAAAGTTCAGAGGGGGCAAATATAGAAATCGAACCAAAGAAAATTAATGATTGTATCGAATCCAGTGATAATATTCCAAAAATCAATAATATCAGTGAGATAGTCATAAATAAAAATGTAGAAGAAGAAAGGAAAGTAAGTGTATCTAGTGCTTTGGATAGCCACACGCATGCACGTAAAGTCAATATAACCATATGTGATGGTCCGACATACGATCGTAAAAGTATTGAAACTTCATCATCTGTTATTATTCCACCACAACCGGTGCCACCGGAGATAGAACAGCAAAGAACTTTAAGCATAAATAAGGTAAATAGAAATAAATTAAAGTTTTGTTAATATTTACACGTAACCAATTTTAAAAACACTGGATTTCAATGCTTTTCAGGACACAGAAGTACAACGACATTGCTTCCAAAACATATTGATGGCTTATCTGGAATTGGTGCTTACATTCCCTTTAGACAGGTTCCAGCTAATCCAGCCGGTCCTCCAAAGTGGCTTCATCCACCTCGGAAAGACTGTAACAGACCCACAGTTGCTCGATAGAATTAATATATTTTTCGATAAGAAAAACTTAACCGAATTTAATTATAACTAATCAATTAATTGTGATAATATAAATCTCACATATAAATGTATATTCCTTGATTATTCAGTGTTATATGCAAAATAAAATCATACTATATACTGTATAATGTCGTTTATTTTAATAAACTTTTTAGCTCTTAGCTCGTAAACAGAGGTTATTTATGTATAAAACTTAAAATATTCAAAACAACAAAATACAATATAATAACAACTATTCTATTTATTATCATTTGGTTATCAGACTACTTTATTTGTCTTTTGTAAAGTGAGACTAAGCATAGCTCATAATCAGTTCATATAATACAACAAATACTATCTATTAATATGACACTGGTGCTTACAAGAGATGGCACTTTGAACTCACAATCGTAACTCTCCATGAACTCCAATTAAAGCAAACCAAAGCAAAACAATTTAGATTTATTTTTACAATGGCACTATAAAATATTTGGTAAACATGATTATATCCTTGATATTTACAACTTACATTATACTCTCTCTTACACTTAAAAGATCATAGTTTTACTTTTATCTCAGAACATAAATTGTTAAGTACGAAAAAGCAGTCACGGTGATAGATGAAATAACTCCCCTACTACTATTGGGGTATGTATGCACAGGAAGAGCATATGCAAGTGCACTAAGACCTAAATCTATTGACATCACTACACTCTCTTTATTGATCATATCTGCCAATTTCTCAGCTTCAAGCACACACATATGTAACTGTAAATCAGTCGGTTCTTTCAATATAGTCTCTACACTTATAAATATTTCAGTTTCTATTGTCAAATATCCTCTCAGCGCACATTCGGCTATCGTTATATGTCTTTCTAGAGCTTTTAATATATTGTGAAGATTAATAGCTGTAGCAGAAATATTTGTGCCGTACAAGGCTCTGTCTATTTGCTTCTTAGAGTAAAGGATTCTAATTGCTCCTCCACATGTCGGACAGCATGCACCTGGAGCAGTAAAACCCTTGCAGCCTTCTTTTTTAAGAGGTGGACAAAGAATTCTGTCGATGGTACATTTTGGCTCCATGGCATCAGAAATAAGTCCAACAGCTAAACATGGGCCCTTGTAGTCCATCGAAACGAACTCTGCCCAAGCGGCGCATTCAGATATGTATGTCACACCGTTGACTCCGCAAACTACACCAGCCTGAATAAAAAGGAATTAATCAGTTTTATAAAAAGATAACTGTGCGAGCGGGAAGGAGCTACTAGGGTAGACGCTACAGGTGTAGACGCGGACTAAAGACATAATACTTTCTGAAAAAAACAAATTTATCTCAGACTTATCCATGGACTCATCTCAGACTTCAGATCCAAGTCCATAGGTTATCTGATTATGTTTAGGCTTCAAATAACGTTCACAATAAGTAGGGACTTTTATAGGCACATACCTTGGAACACCTTCGTAAGCAAGGTCCCCAGTAGGCCAACTTGGCGCCGCTCATTACGAGATGACAAGGGTTTTCGTGGGTGTTACCGTCGGAGTCGCACACCGGCCGCGATGGCTGGCGGGAACAGTCTGTTGTATTTACTGCGAGAAGAAGACAAAAATAAAATCAAGAGATTTTAAGACACAATTATCATCGACAATAAATTACATGTGCAGTATGGTTCCAGGCACCAATGAAAAAAATTATAGGACCTCTCCATCTCTTTCCCATGGATGTCGTAAAAGGCGACTAAGGGATAGCCTTATAAGCTTGGGATTATTCTTTTAGGCGATAGGCTAGCAACCTATCACTATTTGTTAGTTATAGTTTATTAGAAGTAGTTAGTTATAGTTTATTAGAAGTAGTTATTTGTGTTTAAACAAAATTACTCTTCCTATTAATTTCATTTCTTCGATGTTTCTTTTCTTTGCCATGTCAAATTTTACTTAGTTAGGTATGTATCGTTAGGTGTGAGAGAGCCTGGTGACTTGTAATACAGGAGGTTTAATCCTACCTAGCTCAGGCACCAGTTCTCTCCACTATAAGTTTTACAACAGAAGTCTGTACTTACCTATATTCACCTATGTGGAGAGAAAATAAACAAATTTTTAATTTTAATTTTAATAATTTGTATCTCAATTCTATCATTAGGCCAAACAGCTGAACGTGGCCTGTCAGCCTTTCAAGGTTGCTGGTTCTGTCTACCTCGCAAGGGATTTAGACGTGATTATATGGATGGATGGATGAATTCCACATACCTACGAAGTATTCAGATTCCTATAGAAGGTAGACTTAGATCAAAACGTTGAATGATCTTCACTCTGGTAACTTCACAAGCTCTGGTTTGCATTGCAGCTTCTGGTCTTTTCTCAATTAGGTTTATACTCTCGTGTTATCGTAACCGTAACCATTGCTTATAACGACGTAAACGTCATGTAAAGAGAAACAATGGTAAAAAGAGAAGAATAGAAGATCATTCACTAAATTTCCAACAACTAAATCTAATCTAAATGTAAAATTTTGGAAAAATAACAGTGTTAAAACAATGTCAGTACCACAAACGTGTTGAGGACAAGAGGTCTGCAATCTTGAAAGACAAACGTTGTGTCTTGGCAGACATGCGTGCCGTCGCGGACAACTCACACCAGAGCATTCCGCTCGCGAACTAAAATCTATCTCGGCGTCTGTTGCTCCCGCGCACCTGAAGATAGGAAAATTTTGTTTCAATAGGAGTAGTACGAGTAACTAGTAGAGTGGCTGTACAAAGAAAAAGGCATTGCGCCAGTCATAGCTATAGCACTTGTTTAATTGGTATTGTTTCTAGATTCACGTGTTTTCATTAACTAAGATGGAATTCTCAATCTGTTTACCAGGCCATGAAAATCAAACGCTAATCACTCTGCATAATTCTCTTACCTTGCCACTACTTTAATAAGTTGGGAAGTAAATAGTCATTGATAGCTGAACATCAAACATCGTGATATAGGCGGACTCTGGGTGGATGCAGCTGGTACAAATCGGCAAGAGTACAGCCATAATGCATATAAAGAGCCATATTTAATGAAGTAGAAGTGCATTTGGGGTAGTAAGGGAGAATGCAACAATGGCCAAGAGATAAGTGATAATGATAAAGAGTACAATTACTTTATTAGCGAGACAGACCGGTACGAAACGGTTATTTGGTAACTATATAAAAAACAGACTTACTTAGCGAGACAGACATTAGGGTAAAGCGTGTGCCGGGCCCTCACAGGCATGTGGTGCGGCGGGCAGGCGCAGGGCAGGCGCGGGGCCGCCGGCCTCTCGCGCACGCCGCACGCGCGCTGCCCGCACACGCGCTCTCCCATCACGCATGCGCAGGGATTGCACTCTAGGTAATACTTCGAACCTAGAAACAGGTGGAGTCGAGTTAGAAAAAGCAAAACCGAAAGCAGCACATATCCTATGATTCGACTCGTACGAGTAAAACTGGAAAGTTGGTAGAGCAATGAGTTTATAGATGAGAAGTGACTGCGAGAGTCGAACAATAAGCAATCAATCAGGTTACATACTAATGGGTGAAATTATAAAGACAACAACAAAAGCGCAACAGGTATATTTACTTATTTATCGCACCACCAACTTAAAGTTTTTCTGTTTGGTCAGCTGGTTGACTGGTAGAGATTTCCAAACGGCATTAAGTCCGCCTTTTGTAAATTTTTTTTGTGCAATAAGTTTTAAATAAATAAATACCTATAAGCGGATATATATATATATATATAGATCTTATTGAAATGATGATAGGAATCCAGGATAAAACCTTGAGAATCTACGTCACCTCCTCCCATTCTCATCGACTTGTCTATATACTTTATCTCCTAACCTCGTCTGATTAAGAAAAGACACCAACCTTGCTTCACCACCTTATCATGGAGTCTACAGTCGTCCATATTTACGCACGGCAATGGCTGACAATCTCCAAGCCCCTTATTTGTGCAACGACAGATCTTATAGCAATCCTTCTGCGCGGACTGCTGTCCAGGCCTGGGAACTCTGATGTAAGACCCAATAGGCACCACGTAGTCAGTTCGGTCACCTAGTTTAAAAAAAACCTTTTAAAAATATCTCCAAAATAGAAACATCCAAGGTGCAACCAATAAATGGACCAGGCGTTAATTATCCTAATCCAACCAGCAATACGCAAGCTCGAACGGCAACCCGACACCCTTTGAAAGGGATATCAATGACACGTTAGAAGTTTCCACAGGGAAATTTGATTTGGTGATTATGTGCACTTACCACCTCAAACTTACAATATGAAAAATAATTTATTCGGCCAATCGACCTTGAATTAACTGTTCCACATGAATTTTCTCAGCGGTTAATAATCATAAATGTAACGTTAACAAACGTTGTAGATACTAGTACTGTTGAAAGTAGTAAGCAGCAGATACAGATACAGTTCTAGGAGTTCAAAGTGTATGAGGACACATTGTTCAATTCTATTCGTCACTCGTGCATTACCTAAACGGCATCCATCTACGCAGCTGAATCGTGAGCAGTGTTCTTCAGGCCCGCAGTTTCTATCGATGACGCACATCTTTCCGGCAGGACAAGATTGTTTGCTGCATGGTGACGTCACAACCTCCCGAGCGGTTAAAAGAGGTGGCTCGGTACCTTGAAAAACAAATATGGTTTGCGGTGAATCTCATTGGACGCAATCGTGATTATTTTTTATACACACGACCACGGCGCCTGGCAGGACTGCCGCGGTGGACCACTCCACGCTGCCAAACACTAGCCTTAGGCAGACCAGGCTGCTGAGACCCACTGTCTGTGAGAGGGGGTACTCACTGGGTGTAGTGTAGTCAGTGAGCGGCACACACGGCGCCTGGTCGCCGCGCGGCGCCAGGCGCGAGCAGAGGGCGCGCGCGGAGGGCGCGGCTGTGGCGGACCACTCCACGCTGCCGGACACCAGCCGCACGCAGTCTTCTAAGCATACGAGGCTACTTAAACCCTGCAAGGACGGAGACGAGATACATTAATGTTATAGCTGTAGAGTTGGACCACACACTGGAAGGGTTGGACTTCACACTAAGTGTAGAATTTTTTTGGTGGAACTGCAATAATAGTAATTCTGAGTAAGCACCGTTGCACGATATGATATGCCCGTCTAACCATGACACTGCGCACACCCTAAAAGTATAGATAAGAAGACGTGCGGAACCGCAACTATGACGAAGCAAACAGACTGCCGTCTGTCGCCCAGTCACGAAAAGCTGGACGATTATATGGGGCTTGAAATCTCAAACCCACCATAATTCCGACATTTAATCGCGTTTGGGCCCAGTTTATATTCTCTGTTTGTGCCAGGAGTGAGTACCGAACTTGCTCTACAGTACAGACCCGGCGAGGCCATAGTTCGGCTCTCTACGGAGCAGCTAGAATGGATGATATACTGCCTTCATTAACGAAAATGACAAAGTTCCTTCTTATAATAATAAGACAATTATAAAAATACATAAAGCAAGCCTTTAAAAATCCTTACCCGGGGCGTGCATGGTTTTACATTGAGCGCGCAGGTGACCGTCTTCCACAGGTCTGTAGATTCCTCTGTCGCATTCTTCTTTAACACCAATTTATATCCAGACACCGTTACAAATCTAAAGACAAAAAATTTGGAATTTGAATGCAGACTTGAATACATATTAAATTTTAACATACCTATCAAAACACAAATTACTAATTCAAATATACAAACCTAATACTTTGTCTAACAAATTCATTAAAACACAGCCGAAATTATTCAAGATCTATCTGTAATATCACATCCGGACTAAGTACGAGTAGCTCTATTAATTACAAAGCAAAAGTTACTTAGGCATGAACTAAGGAAAAAAAATATTGAAAAGGAAGTCATAAGTAACGTTTATATCAGTACAGTCTCTATTTTTCGTTAAATCCGTTGAAACGAATGTCTGGTACATTCGTAAAACAATAGAATTGTTTTAGTGCACTTCCAGTCCTTTCATTTCATTGAAAATTTCCGATGCGTTTTAAACGGTATATTGCATTACATTTAAAAAAAAAATTAAGTAAAATCAACTTACCCACTAGATCTTTGGCTCGCGACTTCCAAATGAGAGTTGAAATCAGCTGAAGCGGAACAGAACCTAAAGAGAGTGCTGTGATGGTTGTTCAGGTGACTGCAGTAGGTCATACCACTACATCCCAAAGAGCACGGAAATTCAACTGAAAGATCAAAGTAATATCTAAGCTAAACTTGAATCAGGAGGACTGATAATAAAAGCACATGGAATATATGTAAGTTTTTGATTATTTTTATCAGATATTTAGCTCTCGATTTCACATTGTCCTCTAATCGTTGTCCTTTAACAATAATATTTCTATTTTTTTGCATGTTTTTTTTTTCCTCTAGTCTCTCTCTCTTTCCACCTGTCGCAAGCAGAATTTCGTTATCCGTTTTAAAATAACTATCATTCCATCTTTTCGTTTGAGGTATTCTCTTAGGTCTACACCCCTCTTCTCAAGTCAGTCATCACTTTACATATTTCCAGGTGGTGACTGATATGAGATTATTTTTCTAAATTGTCTCACTTTTTTTCGAGAGAACCTTTCATTATTATTCAATCTATTTTACGTAAGCAGATAATTGTACGTACTCTCTTCTATGCACTCCGCAAGGGCCACCTCCTGCGGCTCGGCGAGGCACTCTGCATCAAATTTCTTCCACTTTTGCAAACCTACGTCTACGTTGAAAGCGTCTAAGCACAAACTTCGGCAATTTATTGTGGCGGCCTGCAAGAGAAAAATAAATGTTTACATAGTTTTGAGGAAGTCATAAATTTTTTCAGGTAGGTAAATAACTATCTATGGCTGTGCACAACACTGCAACCAGTAGAAAATATGTCTTAGTCCATTATTAAAAACAATACAATTTCTAAATCATCTGATTAAATATAAAGTACTTAGGTAAAAGCATTCAAAAAAGCTTTTGGTTAACTCACCTACTTATATGAAATCCTAAAGGTCTACACCACACAGTTATTGATCATTGCAAAGCAAAAGTATCACGTTTATTGTAACAGCATAGCGTACCTACATCTCAAAAGCACGCTCAAACAATCTCATGAATTGATTGAATGAGATTGTTTGAGCGTGCTTTAGAGATATAGGTAAAGGTAGATGTAGTAACAATCAATTCATGCCTAAAATTTGGAGCCAATACCACATACCTTCTTACAACAATGCAGTTTATCAGCGGCATGTGGTAACTGGTCTATGGTGTCGGGCGGGTCGTCCTTCATGAGGAAGCACCTCCAAAAGGCGTCGTTGTTCTTGTGGTTGTGGAGCGAGGGCTGGCCGCACTTCTGATGAAGTACTTCGATTATTTCTGTGGCGTCGCTGGTCCGCCGCAGAACTGTCGTGCACGCTGACTTGCATTCCGAGTTGGAGGTCTCGGTACAGCATGGTAAATCTAAGAAGAATTTCTATACTTTTAAAGTTCAACTGGGTAGAATTATTTTATGGTTTGCGGAAATAAACAGCACAATATCTTCAAACGAACAATATAGGTCTAGTCTTTGTAAAATATTTTTTTTCAAGTCGTAAAGCACAAAAATCGGAGTCGGATTTTTAAGGTACCTTTCCTTCAAGCTTTAGAAGTTGGACTATACTTTATAGCAGAAGAGGAAAAAATAATAAAATAATTGGTTAATTAAATTTATATCTTAGGGATAGGCTTACAAACTTGGGATTCTTTTTAAGGCGATGGACTAGCAACCTGTCACTATTTGAATCTCAATTCTATCATTAAGCCAAATAGCTGAATGTGGCCATTCAGTCTTTTCAAGACTGTTGGCTCTGTCTACCCCGCAAGGGATATAGACGTGACCATATGCATGTATGTATGTATATCTTACATTTGGAACTGTCTATCTGTTCAGTTGGCGCGGTCATGTTGTCGAGACACCTGATCAGCGCCGGGCTCCTCTCGCAGGCCTCCAGTGCGCGCTCCTTAGCGCCAATGTCAACTCGCGCTTGACCAACACGCCACAACACCTTCTGACAGGCATCGAAACAGCTCAGGGAATCGGCTTGTGCTGTAAAAAACCATTCCGTGAGCCGTGAGGTTACCAAAAACCACTTATATCTCCTTCAACCACTTCTTAGCTTCTAAATGTAAACCGTAAATGAGTTAATTACAGATATTAACGATAACCAATTTAATAACTATAAAAAGAACACTATCTTCTGGGGGGCTGGGCTTCTCCCCAAAGATTTCGGTACGAACGCCAAAAAGACGATAATTTCACCAAAAAAATTAAAATATAGAACAGAAGGAAGAAGACGTGTATACTCACAACAACACCATTGCGCCTTTTCCTGGCTCTGCACGCAGTCAAACAAGGCAATTTCATCAGATTGCCGGCAGGCTTCTCTTAGAGGCGTCACATCTTTGGCCGCCGCACACGCATGTCTGCAAGCCGTAGATGTCCCGATTTGACAACATCCTCGACCCCACCAACCTAATCCAGTCACAATTTCTGGAATCAAATTGATGACTTTTGTAATTAATCTGCGTCATGAGGTTAAATTCATCATAAGGTAGATTATTTTTTACAAGTTAAATCCTTAATTGAATTTGTAAGCTGAATTCTTGGGACTGACCTTGAATCGTATGGTTCATACATATCCAAAACTCGATCTGTGGAAGAAACAGGTGTGTAAGTACCAATATTTTTGTGTGTTTATCATGATAAAGTGTAGCTACCTCCATAGCAAAACACAATCTAAACTAAACTAGTTAGGCTTTAGTGATTAATATATCCAAATGAAAACGCAAAAATGCAGACATGTGTGTACATAAATATGCAAGGGATAAGGCGAAGTGAAAGATACGAGTATAACCCTTATGAATTACTCTGATTTGTATGAATGAAATCCATGGCATTATATTTAGTGATAAGACAAAAATTTTGAAGAAGTTGAATCTAGATAAGTACTTTCAATTTGTACGAATATAATCCTGTTTTAATAAACTTAGTGGTAAGTTTCAACTACGCTATGCCGCCAAAAAAAAATTCTACCCAGTAATGGAATCGTACTTTATTCTCATATAGGTATGTTTTTATTACTTGTTTATTATTCAGTGTAACCTGACACGTCGGATAAGTCCTTTTGATGCGGCAATTCCATCCCAATTACAATACAATGCCGATAGGCGGTTTATTGATGGTGAATGAGCGTTTATTCCCAAGTATTGAATAGCTTAAACAAACTTAGGATGAATAGATGATATCCACTTACTGTACCGCCTGCCTGCCTACTCACGGTGAGCCAAAGTACAGGAAAACAACAAATTATGATTCATTTTAATTTACTTGCTTTGAATTATGCCACATCTACAGGTTTCATTAACACTCTCCCTGCCATGGGATCCGCCGGCGACCCCCACTAATTCTTGTTCCGCAAGCCAAAGCACTTTTGTAACTTTTTAGTTAGGAGGCCATGGGGTCCGCCGGTAGCCCCCAATTATTTTCTTTCCGCACGCCACGCACAATTTGTATAGTTATTCATTAGCACGCCACCCTTTTATTATGACAGTTAGCCGCCGGCCGCCCCCACGGCCTGTCGTGTGCGTTTTTCCCGCGTTTTTACATCGATCGCGAAACTCGATCTTCTTTTGATAATGTCCGACGACTCAGATTTCGATCCCGACTTTATACCCGAGTCGGACGATAGTGAATTAACTTCGGACGACGATGAATCGACGAGTAACAGTAATGCTAACTCCGATGGTGATACTATGACGCCGCCGAACCGCGGCGCTGGCGCCGGCTCATCTCAACGTCCAGTTCAACGTGCGCAGACGTCGAGTAACGCAAGTTGCTGGTACCCGCCAACTGGAACCCGTCAGCAAGTATTTCCTTTTACTGGCACTCCTGGTGTGAAAAACATCCCCCAATTGTGTGAGACTGAATTGGATTATTTTCTTTTGTTTGTTGACGAAGAGATTATCAACTTGATGGTGACAATGACTAATTGTTATGCAGTAAAGACCAAAATAACTACAACTTTGCGACGTTCGAGTAGACTGAATGACTGGAAAGATTGTGATCAACAAGAAATGAAAAAATTTATTGGCTTATTGATGTGGATGGGCCTGAAAAAGCTGCCTAAAATTGCAGATTACTGGAGTCGTAACCCGCTATATGAAAATAAAGTGGCTGGATCTACTATGAGCCGAAATCGTTTCGAATTGTTACTGCGTTGTTGGCATTTCGAAGATACCTTTTTTGCCGAGACATCACGCACAGATAAGTTGATCAAAATAAGGCGTTTAGTTCAGTTGATCACAACCAAATACCAAAATTTTAAGACTCCTGATGAATACCTGACAGTCGATGAGACCATGGTTGCGTTCCGTGGGCGTATAAAGTTCATGCAATATATACCAGGTAAAAGGCACAAATACGGTATCAAGCTTTTTAAAATATGTGGAGACGACGGTTATACGTTTGATTTAATTGTATACGAAGGCAAAAAGGGTCCTGAGCGCCAACAGAATTTATCCAAAAACGTGGTGATGGAATTGAGCACTAAGTTCTTAGATGCTGGCCGAAGCATCATTACTGATAACTATTATACGAGCGTAGATTTGGCCGAGTCTCTATTACAACATTCCACGCATTTGATAGGCACCGTCAGAAAAAACCGGAAAGGGTTACCCAAGAATGTAGTAGGCGAGAAATTGAAGAAGGGAGAATTGGTTGCGATGGAAAACGAAAAGGGGATTTTGGTATTTAAGTGGAAGGATAAGAGAGAAGTCTTGGCCTTGTCTACTAAACACAAAGTGGGATTTGTCACTGTTACAAGCAAGCGCAACAAAAATAAATGTTCTCTGAAACCTATAGCAATTGCGGACTACAATAAGCACAAATGCTCAATTGACCTTTCTGATCAGATGGGAAGCTACTGCAACCCATCACGACGTAGCATTCGTTGGTTCCAAAAACTCGCAGTAGAATTGATACTGAACACATCTGTCATAAATGCTTTTCTTGTTTACACGGCACATAAAAGAGTGAAATCCAAACGCTACACTATAACAAAATTCAGAGAACAACTAAGCATACAGTTATTGGGTTTATATCAGGAAAGCACCAACGTTGCAGAGAATCGCGAAGCAGTAGAGCATAAGTTTGGGAAAAATCCTATAGCTGACCATCGTAATCGGATCATACGGCGTAAATGTATTCATTGTTACCAACTACTGCGCTTGCAAGGTAAAACAAGTGTTGAAGCCAAAAAGCTAACCAAAAAGACAAACACTGTCTGCCTTTTATGCCCCACTAAACCCAGTGTTTGCGCAGAGTGTTTCGCGACAATACACACGAAAAAGTAATTTTTTGAACATTATTATGTGTTTTTCAAACTTTTTATAATAACTAACACAAATAAATACATAAATACTCTACTTATGCTGTTTTTATTTATAATTTTCTCAGTCTCATAAAAAACATATTATTGATCCTACTGACTTGCTTTTTTTTTTTATTTGTAGTTAAGTTCACGCTGACGCCATAACACATATTGAATTTTCCGTATTAGCCAGCCAGCAGGTACAAAATCTGTTTGAATTTGGGAGGTCAAGGCGGATCCCACGGCGTACTGAAACAATTTTTGTTGGTCCCGCCGGCAGACCCCATGGCTTCCTGGAACCATTTTATCTTGTAATTCTCGGCCTATTTATTGCAAAAACTTGGGGTACGCCGGCGACCCCGTGGCCTCCTGAACTAAAATATCATTATACTTTGCCGGCAGGGAGAGTGTTAAATAAGATGTAAATGTTAGTGTGAGGTAGTTTACCTACCTATACCTACCTATCAGATAAATGTTGTTACATAATATATGAAGTTAAACGTGGCCGACTTTATCTTAAGAGCCTAGGAGTCTTTCATCGAAAACAAATCAAATAAGTTGGTACAAGGTGCAAGGTAGAGGCTTATAAACTTGGGATTCTTCTTTGGCTAGCAACCTGTCACTTTTTGAATCTCAATTCAAACATGAAGCCACAGTTGGCTCTGTGTACCCGGCAAAGGATATATGTATATATGTATGTAATAAGTACCAGTAGAGTTCAAACTTACCGACTGTGGGGGACAGAACTTGTAAATGTTTTGTATGCGGTCCTCTCGCATGCTGGAGTCAGACGATATCTCTTCCAGGGACATCTGAAACAACAACAAGTCACGATATATACATACATCTTCATAGTAGTATCGTAAAAGTCAATCAAGGGAAAGGCTTACAAACTTCGGATTCTTCTTTAAGGCGCTAGCAACCTGTCACTACTAGGCTTAATTCCATCATTAAGGCATATAGCTGAACGTGGCCTTTTAGTCTTTTCGAGACTGTTGGTTCTGTCTACCCAGTAAGGGATAAAGATATAATGATATGTATGTACGTATGTTATAATAGACAGAATCAAATCAAGAGTCTCCAAAACAGACGTGAATGCGGAATAGATGGTTTCATTAACAAGGCAAATAAGAATATTTGATTGATATTATCTGGGATATAAAATCTTTCTTCCTCATCATGGCGTAACGAATTTCTAATTTCATTGGCTTTGATTCAAAGCTAAGAGAAAATTCACACACTTAAAATAATAATTTTATAAGACAATATGTTTTATAATTCTATGGTTGGGTTCGATGATGCCAAACGCCTAGGCTGTTGTTTTTCGGTATTTATATACATAAATAACATGAGTTTGGGAAGTCTCAACTTAAAAAAGGCGATCCCACCAATATAACCACTGGTTAATATAACCGCAAGCTGATGTTAGTTATAACACTTACACAACAACCATAAACTACAGACATAGCAGAAATTAAGCTTACTACAACTTGCAGTCCTATTCATTACATTAGTATTGACTTGTTATAACAAGATACAAGTCTAAGGTATAAAAGGCTTTTACTTAAGTTGCAGAAAAAACTACAAGGGTTGGTACTCTATAAAAGGTATCTAAGTGTAAGTCAATAATTTTGGAGATTTTGATACTTTGATTTTTAATTCAATTTGATTCTTCTATATTTATTGCAATTGATATCCATTTCTTCCTTAAATTACTCTCATTCTCTGCGGTATCAATAACCCTAGTTATCTACACCTACTCTTCAGTCTCAATTTTCGACACGTACTTAATTATTCCTAGCAGATAACTTACTCTTTATCACGTCTTTATCACTTTTGTGATAGAAAGAGCTCGTAGCAATTAATCATAAGACTGGAACATCACGTTAGCTAGATGCCTTAATCATGGAATTCAGATTCAGAGGTTAATCTCTGTACTCTCTGGTTTTATTCTACAAATATGGTGATCGAAATAAACACATGTTCCCAACGTTATAGGGGCATTAGAGTCGGCTAATGAAATTAATTGCGCCGACATCGGCCATCGCCGTCGCGTCGCTTTTAAAATATCTAATTACACTAACACCGAGTTGATTTTTACGTGTTGCATTTGCGTATAATTAATTCATGAAAAGGATATTTGTTGCATTCTCGGAACTTATAAGGTTGAGCTTGAATTTTATGACAATTAATTAGAGTGCAGGTTAATTACATAACGTTTGAGTAATGATAGGAAGTAACAATTAAAATGAAAACATCTTTTCAAAAACCAAGGTATTGTTCATGTCCAAGGGAACAGGAATCCCCTAGAAATTTTTGTTTACATTTGGTTTTTCTAAGTTTTATTTGGTTCTAGACTTGTGTAGAATATTATTTAATATATTAAAGCAACCAATTAAATATTTACACAGTTGCGTTTCCCATGTAGTCATAACATTATCTTACTTTACTGGATATAACCTTGCCATACATATTAAATCGTAGATGTAGCATAATAAATAATTAACATGTGATCTAATTAACCACACTATTTTACGACTGTTTTCTCCAGCAGACCAATTTATCATAATTCTCAGAATGATTACGAAAGCAGTGTGAGTGTGTTGTAATCAGTCATTATAAATTTCTGATATCGCCGGGTGGCGGGGTTATCGCATCTCGCCCTACATAGAAAGATGGTGTCGAGAAATCATAGACATTTTAGTGAATTTTGTTAGATGTTCGTAGTTACGTACTTGTGTTATCTTTTTATAGGCTCTCTTAGTTGTATTTGAAATATCAGTTTTTATTAATACTTCTCTTTGTGAACAAATTAATATTTTACTATGTTGATCTTAGTTCGAAAGTTCAGGAATTAAAAATAGATAATGGTTATTTTCATCACCTCCTATTAATTTACATAAACTAAGACTAGATCTTTTTTATTAATAGATCTTTGTTTTTAAAATAAAAAGAATACCTTTATTAAAACGATATACTTTAGGATAACTACGCCTACAGGAAAATTATGGAATTACCATAGAAGTAGTCGTTTTATTTTTAGTACTTGACTAGTAAAAGATTCATACGTAGAAATTCTGCCAATGAAAGGGTCTTTGGAATATGATTGAGTTACGTAGTTATAAAAGCTTAGCGTATAACAATAGTCATGACCAAGGCCCATAGAGGTGTTCGTTCAGATCACAAATTACAGATATACTACCTGTCAAGTTCATGTCACATTGATGTGTAAAATATGAGACGGAGTGCGGCGATAGTAAAGATGCACATTGCACTTATTTTAGGTGAGCATGTGTTTCTATTACTTGTTGACATTTCATTAAACTACTTAGGTATATTTAGTACTAAGTTAAACGTTAATTTATGATTAAACGTTATGAATTAGTTCTATAGTGATTATCATTAAAAAATAAAACGGTTTACGAGATACACCCTGGTGTCAGACGGAAAGACAGACAGACAGAGGAGGTACAGAACCCTTAAAATAATGCACATAGTTGACAGTTTTCAAAACTAGTTTTTTTTTTATCGACGTACCGATGCGGCTTTATTTTTTTTTAAGTTCACATATCGTCGATTAACCCCCTTACACTTGCCTCTAGAACAATGATCATTGTATACAAATCAGGACCTCGAATAAGTCCGCAACACCTTCCCAACTTATTGTTCTACAATTGAAAACGAATTTCATCGTGTCACTTATAAATAAATAACATGTTGAGATACAAATTGCAAAGGACTCTACATTATGCGCTTTCAATCATTTTAATTTTATTACGCCCTTTGTGTTACCTCCAAATTCTTTTTAAATGTTAATTATAAACTTATTCGTATGTTACTTTCGAAATGATTCATTTTCTTCCATCTGACGTAAATTCTGATTATATGTTACGAGAATGTTTTCAAAATATTCCCGTGTTTTATCTACTCAAAATATTCCTAGTACACCTGACGGATTTACTAATAAATAATTTTATTAATTGTTGTTACTCCGACTATACTTTTAATACGACAATCTTTCCGTTAAAGTTGATTATTTTCGTAGAAAAATAAGAGCGTTGACCACTCAGTCTCGGGATCGTCTTGGCACAGCGGGATGAATTTATCTTCCTGTAAAGAGTTAATTTCGTCACGAGTGACACACTCCGCTGTGCGGTGTACCATTATCGTAACTGTATATTTACAGTGGCACTTATTTTAAAAGTAGATACTTAAAAATCAGGTGTAGCATCAATAAATATTAACAATTATGAGTCTCATTGTGTTCCTAAATGTGTGCTTAAATATGCATTGTTCAGCTTTAACGGACTCTTTTCAATATAAAGATGGAAAAGTGTAAAGGAGGAGTGTCAAATGATAATTTGGACCACAAATAACGTCTACCACTGATATTGGGAAACCACACTGGCTGCCCTTATCTATTACTCTAAATTAACTAGACTAGAATGACCAAAATAAAATATACAAGAACATACAATGCTCAACTTGTTGCTCGTTAAAACACAAACAAATTATTTTTAAAAATATTCAACAAAGAATACAATAAAGAAATTTTATCACATAATTCGTTTCTGAGAAGAAGCTTATTATTCAGTTATGTAGGGGGAGTGATAGGCCCGAAATAAGCGGATATTTTTATTCCTTCGCTGCATTCGAACATGATGCTTATTATTCAATGCGCGACAGCCATTTGTCAATGACGGCTGAAACGCGTCCTATCAAAACTTAATCGAAACGTAGGCTCGGCACTGCATTCCTGAGGGTTCCCTTAGTATGACTCTGTTCATAACACTTAATGTATTACGATTAAGAGCTTAGTAAGTACAGTGCAGGTAGGTATTACAAGTAGGTATTATACCTGCATGTTGATATAAATTTTGCGACATACGCTAGTCACAAAAGTTCTACCAAAAATATGTGCACACTACGCCCCGTTTTCTTATACCATTCTCTTGTGTTTTCAAATAACAATTTTTTTTTGCATTTCTTTCAATATTTTCAGTATTTTTAAACGAAGTTAATTTCATTTTTCAAACCTATTGACATTAATTACCTACTCATGTCAAAATTAAACCATGATTCTGCAGCTTTCCCATAGAAATCGGAATAATACTTATTATTCCTAATCCTATATAACTCTAATTTCAATAAGCGTACTGAAATACCTAATTAAGCAGTCCCGAAAACTGTTTTATATAATCTGTGATGAGAGTTCCGAGCCCTCCATTAGCGGCCAGAGACGGCCCTGTCGGTGGTCCTATGGTATTAGTATGGAACCGATCGGATGCGGTTGACATCATGCAGCGGGTATGACGCCATGACAGCTACACGTCCTGTGTAATACGTGAACGGCATCCAAGCTATGATGAGGTATGGCATTCGACAAATATATTATGACCGCGATTCCTGATAATACCCGCTTACAAGGAATAGGAGACAGGTCTTAGATACTTTGGTTAAAAATATTAATAGATTGATTTACTTATTAGGTATTAATTTTTATGTATTTAAGAAACGTAATTCACCCTAGTTAAAATATTTGTCTAGGCTAGCTCAAACTGATCAATCAGCTTTAAAATAATTACCGAACGCTTATTCTTCTGTAGAGATTTCATGTATGTAAAAATAATCTCTCAAGGACTATGAAAACCTTGAAATTTAAAGCCAAACATCTAAAAAATCAATGCCACAAATCGTATCGTGCTTTATTCTTTACATTATGATGAGATGACTAAGTACTTAGTAAAGAACATACGATAACAATCTCAAGCCATTACGTTTGATATGTGAAGATATAGCAGATTGCAGATTAAGCAGTGAGAAATGGAGCCATTCGCTACGAACCACAAGCACAATGAATCTATTAGAATTCGGAGCGCACCCGACAGAGTAGGTACTGTATTTTGCATACACTTATAGAGAAACGTAATAGTTTGTCCGCAATAAAATTTAACCGCTCTTTGGTGCATTTCGTCTGCGATTACATGCTGGTTTATGCTTGTTTTACATACATTAAATATTATTCCAATTGTTGTTTACACCAATTTCAGTGTTTTCTAAAACGAATTCGAAAAGAAAACCGATCTAGATAGAATGCAATGATACCGCGATAGGTTAATAATTCCACTGATTTACAAATACCTATATTGCACAGCAAAGACATTCATCGTTATAAATCCAACTAAATGGCCGTTTAGTCTTGTAATTATTGACAATGTCTACTCGAAAAGGATATTGTAGTGCGTGATATGTATCTTCTAAATAGCATCATATATGCATGTCGGTAATATCCCAAGTTAGTCTTACTAAAACAACACAGATGTCCACTAATGAAGTCCATTGCTCTAATTAAAACACAAAGGCCGGTTGACAGAGCAACCACAGATTCGCAATAAAATGCCGACGAGCACGCCTCTCTAAATAGTTTAGCGGCTACCGCACGTAATTATTGCGCTAAAGCCGACCGTAGCCATTCTTGTGGACATGATAGGGTTAAACTTAACAATTTTTTATGAATTTGAAATACTTTTCAAATTCATGTGTACCTACCTACCTACACAATAATGTGTATGTGTGTGTGTGTGTGTGTGTGGTATTACATAAACTTCTTAGAATTAAGAAGAAGTTAAATAGTAGGTGTAGCCTAGAGATCCGACCCCACGTATGTGGGATACTGGAAGTAGGAAGAAGTGGTGAGACTGCATTTTATAAAATCAAAAACTATATTATGTAGGTTTTTTTACAAAGTACGAACTAGAAACTAGAACCTGAGATGATGATAGGTAATTACTCTAATTTTTGACAGCCAGAAATACGACGTACCATTACGTCGATTACGTCGAAAATGAAATATGTTCAGTTAATCGACCAACTTTTTACAAATTAATCAAATTGAAATTTTAAGTAGTTTAAATCACTTTGTCGAAAACACTAAATTTTTTGCAATATGGGGATAAAACTATACATAGAGAGTAACTATAGAAATAGCAACTCGCGTTCAAATCGAGCCTAATCAAAGGAGGAATCAAATGACGGCTTACTTTGAAGTAGCTTGTGAATTTGTCGCGCCGTCGCGCTCCTGCGCATGATTTACGCGGCGCGATGCCGTCGTTGGCAGGTGCGCGGTAATGAATTTAGACAGCGAATTATCTGATTTTTAACTGTTACTGACTACTATATACATATTACAAAAAAAGAAGAAATATTACATAAAACACTGATTTTAACGGTATGAGTGGTGTAGCGGGAACAGTATGTCTGGTTATTCTCGAAAGATTATTTTATATAACATGGTGAGTATTTTTACTCGTATGTAGGGACTCTCCCTACTCTACGCAATTGCTTTTTTTACAACTTATTTTATAGATAAGATAACAATGTTTGCAATTGATGTAGATACCTCGTCTCCTAAAAAAATATAATGTATACTCAAGATACTTATATATTCTTTATCTGCTACGATGCTGCTACGAAGTATTTACGACCACTCTACAATGTTCTCCACCCGTCGCGTCGTTGATGTCATACTTTATGCATTATGCAAACGCTTATTTGCTTACTGGATATTTTTTGTTCGATGTAGATGTGAGCCACACTTCAATCGAGCATCGGTGAAGAATCTGTAGGTAACTTACATGACATTGAAAATTAATAACCAAGCAAGGCGCAACGTATTCACAGACGAGATCATTTGTGATCTTATTTTAGTTCATGGCCGTTTACGACGCTGAGACGCATGTCTTTTCACTAAACTCTTGTCACTGGAGCAATAAAGTTTGGCCAGAGCGAAGTCGTCGCGGGCTTGGTGACAGCCGTGATTAACGAGTTGATGGAATTCTCGCCTGCCTCAATGTAGCCAACCCCTCAGTTTTAACTGTAGAGTTTTTTCGTTGTCTACACAGTTTTCTATTTCGCTATTCATATCGACAATTTTTTCTTTATTGTACCTACTATTTATTTTCAAAATAAACGCCAGTTCGACGAAGAATTCTATGGAGTAAAAATGGACCCAAGGTCTCCAAAAACGTTTGAACAGTTTTCAAACGAGAACTTTAAAGCTGTTCGCAACTATTTTTGAGCTGATATACAGTTTTTTCTACATTGGGGTTTTTAATACCTCCTCCCTCCGACCGCAGACCCTGATGCTCAATGGCTTGTAATCTGTAAAAAATAATCATAACAAAGTGATATCTGACGCGCTTTAATAGACATTATATTCAGTAATTCAATGTCTTCGCTTATAGTTTAATATATTTTATTTTCTAAAGATATTTCAGAACAACAAAATTCATTTGTATTTTCTTTATTTAAACCACATATGATTTAAACCACGGAGCATTGTTTACTGCCTTACTCTTTCATTAAACTTTTTAGAAATTTTTTTTATAGTTAGTAGTAAGGTACTCGGAAGGCGATAATTTTAGCGACTAACATGACCTGAAATAAATGAAAATCTCTATATTTTTAATAACAAACAATAGCGTATAGAAATTACCAATTAAAATCAATCAGGACGAGAACTTCGTCGACCGTTTGGGAATCCAATGTACAGTACATTTGATTAGATCTGTGGATAACAAATTGATCGGCCGCACGCTCTTCTTGTTAACGAAAGCTAAACATCTTGTGAATGCAATTTGTCACATGCCACAGCCCGTATGAGGAAAACAAGATTGCAACAATCATTTATAGTTCCGCTATATCCTTCTATACATCCGCTCTATCACTCATACTATCAATGCATACTGTACCTTTAATTTGAAATGGATATACCTTTATATTGTTTGAGTTAATGTAAGTAAAAATATTACAGTTGTTTATTATATTATTAATAGGGAACGCTTATTTTGTAACAAGTAGGCTAATTTTAAGCTCTGTTCATAGTTCCTGAAAGCTGATCCATGTTCGTATCTAATGTACACATAATTTGAGGTAGTTGAATAGGTCGTATAAAAACGATTATACCTACATATGACTTTTCAAATTAATAGTACCTGTTTCGTTACTTTCAACCTCAAAGACGAAAACTCTACATGAGTCATATGAAACGATTCAAAATTAAAAACACAGTTAATTATCACTTCGTCTTAGAACTCAATATTCTCATTTATCTTGTAACGAGATATGCCAAGAGCGAGTGTCGCGGAGTGGGAGGGGCCACATGAAAGGGCTACGTGTGTCTATTTCCACCCGCTTTCAATCCGAGCGCGTTTGTTTTCGCGACTTTAACCTGAAGGGAATGCAAGCGTTACTCCGCTTCTTGAATTACGATATTTTAACAGACAGGTTGAGAAACAACTCCAAGTATATACCGGCTATTTCGAGAACGGAAAGAGGTTTTAGTTTGTGCTCGTCTTTAATTCTTAAATAACGCAAAGGTCTACATCTAGGATTTATTTGTTAATAGCAGTATAAGGTTCATCAGTATTACCGTTTTAATAAACATTTTAATCTCCATCATAATTTTGATCATAATAGCAACAACAATGTCTTCCTGTATAGCGGAAGATAAATTAGTTTTAAGTAATATATTTATCGTCAACCAATGTTGTGTTAGAAGAAGCTTCTTATTGTTAAGGTCATTAAAATGCTTTATGTTTATGTATAATGTAATCTCTAAATGTCGATACTAAAAATGCTGATCATCAAACCACTACAACATGACCATTAATATAGTGACACATGTGATAATATAAACATAAAGTAGGTTGTTTACATCCGTGAGCATGTTACAACGGCAGTTAAATGAAAGAACAGTTTCCCATGAGTGGAACAATAAATATTAACATTGTACAAATTACAATGCACGCTGGACCCCGTCGGGTAAACGCCACTGAAGTCGGCACGTGATCGTAATGACGAATCGCCTCACGCCACGCTTAGCCAACTTCGACTGTACTCGTATCCGTGATTGGATGATGATGTTAAGTTAACAAATAAATTAATGTATTTACAAAAGTTAGTGCGAAATTAATTGTAATAAATCGGCACATTTACAATACAAATTAAAATGTTGATAATCGTTGAGTACTCCGTGACACAAGGGACTGGACTGGAAAGTGGACTGGTTCAGATTTTTTTTTCTAAATTTCCTGTATTGAGCTTAGAATATCTCTAAACTTTGGTAAGAAACGAGGTGGTTAAATGAAACTCGAGTCATAGACAAACTTTCAAATGAGACAAAGAGAAACAAGCTTAAACAGGTAATGTAATTTAAGATTTTTTATAAATAATTAAAAATAAACCGTTCAGCGTACTTAACATACATGCGGGTGTTGTTTTATAAGTTTCTTAAAGTTTTATACAAATAGATTTTTCAAGATGAAAATTGTAGTTGCACACAATTCAGAAGAATCAAGTCCGCTTTCTCAATTTTTTGGGTTATAGGATTTTCATATAAAACGTGTATTTCATGTGACATTTTTATGTACGCTCTATGTTATTGATGAGAAAACACGTCGTTAGATGTGTCAGTGATCTATGTTGATGATTCAAGATTAATTCGGCCTATATTCACTTTGTTTGTTTCTCAAAGATTGTTATAGATAAATTGTCGTGTTATTGTTACATTTTTTTGTGTCCGTATGAAAAAAAATATGTAATCTGTGCATTTCGTTTGAATTTCCTATAATAAAAGAAGATGGTTTATTTCGTTTCAACATATAAGGAAAATAGACAGAAAAATAAAATAACATTCAATTCATATCTCCAAAAAAAAATACAAATACGATACGATATAATTTCGTAACCCAAAGCTAATCATGCACCAAAAACTTTTCGTTGTCATTATAGGTCATATTTCAAAGTACTCAACCAGACGAGGCAGCGTCAACCTGCTCACCACGCAATGAACATCAAAGAAGCCGCTATCTTTGAACTAGACATCTATCGCCGCAAAAATATATACTCAGACAGCCCACATATAATTATAGCTAGGCAATAAAAAATATATTTATTAAGGTTCGCTGAAAGATGACTTAACGTAAATAACTACTCTCTTTAAGATACATATTTCTTTAGAGTACTTGGAATAAGAGAGTTATGAATGTGGATGAAACGAAATAAGTATGCAGGGATTGTGTCAAGTAAAAATATGTACTCTCATTCTCTCGCCTTATATATTATAACGTACAAATTTCGTTCAGTTATACAAGATACATAACATTAGAGATACTAAACATATTAGACTAAGCTTAAATTTTGCGGGAGCGACAATTTATGGCTCAATACACATTGCAGATCAAATAAATGTAAAAAGGCAAAATATTCAATATGTATCAATCCTCGATGGTTTCTGTGATCCGGGCAAATAAACATGCAGATGGGATCATGCGCAGCATACCGATATTAACCTCGTTTTCGAACTAAATAAATAGAGATTGGCGCTTGTATTCTGCAAAACATGCTCCTTCATGTCACAAGTTTTTCATTTTGTTAATACTATTCGATTATGGTAACTTTGCCTATACATCATATCATCATATTATTATTTTTTACCAGTACCTACGATTACGTTAGGTATCACCAATTATTTATATTTATTATTAGTAGCTAATTACAGAGACAATGGCATTTTGAATGAATATATTTCACAAATTTATTTTTATATAGTTTTATATAAAACATTTTTTTTTCATATTTTCAACCTCCTAAGGGAAAATCAAAAGGCAAAACTTCTTCCCATAATATTTTGCGCACAGATTATAACTACATGCAAGTCCGTCTGTCTCTATCGATTTCAGGGCTAAACAACTGGACAAGTTTTTCTATGAAATTAAAATGGAAGTAATTGGTAAGTCAAACAATATGCTGCTACACTTTTAAAAGCTTTTTTCGTAAGCTATGTACCAATAGAATTAAAGCATGTAGTTCTATGAACTGAAGAAAAGATAATTGAACTGATTTTACCTTGTTATGCAGCTTTTTTATATTGTATTAAACATAAATATAATGACATTAACTTTATGTCTGTACCATTAAGTTCAAATCATATTTGTGACAGCGTCTGAGCAAGGTAATATGGGTTACTCTACAATGTTTACATGTGTTTACAATTACACATTTCCTCACTAACTCGCGAGCATGTTTTTCGTAGCTCATCTCTGTTCTGCCACTTCACATATCCCTTTTAATTTACGAGTTCGATAGATGTCAAGAAGCTCAGGTTATCATGATTTGCGAGATTTTGATAATCTGAACAAACGTTTGTTTTGATTTTAGCGTTGTGCTGAAACTGAAATAAATCTCAGCTTGGAATTTAGAACTTTAATATCAAAGATTCAATAAAACTATGCTCTTACTCTAGAACAGAGTCAGATGAGCTGTAAAGAAGGCTTGTATCAGAGAATGATCTATTTCTTTTCTATTATTTTGACGGCCTCTGTGGCGCAGCGGTAGTACGCTTGTCTGTGACAACGGAGGTCCCGGGTTCGAATTCCAGCCAGGGCATGAGGAGAAAAGAACTTTTTCTGATTGGCCTGGGCCTTGGATGTTTATCTATATAAGTATTTTATTATAAAATATAGAATCGTTGAGTTAGTATCTCGTAACACAAGTCTCGCATTTACTTCGAGGCTAACTCAATCTGTGTACCTAATTTGTCCCGTATATATTTATAATTACTTTTCTATCTGCCCTTCAGTTATAGTAACGTTGATTAAGTAAAACATAAGACAATTGAAACTAGATTTTTTGAGAACATGTTCATAAATAAGCCCGCTCAAACTTATAAACTTCTAAAATCCCCGTAGCCTTGCCTAGTATAAATTTTCAGGAAATAATCGAAGCTGTTTAGAAAAGCCAATCATTACCCTGGTCGTTACCCTGGCCATCAATGTAAATGGCTGACGTCGGCGCCACTGTCCATTATCTACTGCCACCCTATCATCTGGGACATATGCGCTTTACAATTAAGTACTTCGGCTCACAATAATGCTAGGCCACGTACGTAATTCCTGGGAATTAATTATGTTTAATGAACTAAAATTTACTGAAAAATATTTTCCTAATGTAGTTTTTCCTTCGATGTTTATAACCGATTGATTATGTGCACTTTTTTCCGATTTGTCAGCGACTTTCAATTTTATTTTTTCATAAAGTAAAGCTCATTTTAAAAACATTGTTTTAATTAAGAAATTTTATTCAAAAATAAATATTTTTTTTTAAATTGCTTTAATTATTGTTGAGAGAACTGTGTCTTCTGATTTTAATACTAATTACAAAGCAATTCCCTTTAATCATTTTTCTATTACAGACATATGTCGGAGCGTTTACTCAATTAGTCTATGAAAGGGATGTACTACAAGGGTTAAATACCTTTAATAGCCGGTTTAACGAGCCACTTTATTTAGATTGGCTCCCCTAGCGATGAGACATCGGGAATGAGGGATAAGGGCTGTTTTCAATTAACTCTAATCATTGTCATGTTGTATTTGTTTTTGTTTGTTTGTTTTTGTTTGTAATAATGAAACCAACATTTCAATGAAGTTGTACTAACTGTATCTAATTAAATACTATAAAAGTAGTTAAAAAAATGTAGGTACCTAATATTAATTTACGACTTATAAATAAACCAGTCCGTTGTTCACATGACACCTATGATTAAAACAATTCTGTATTTTTTTCGGAAAATTGACACCGGATTATTTATTTGTTTGCTATTTTCTAAAGGTTGCCTGGTTGAGAATACTATTAGAATAAAGTCCTTTAAGGCTCAATGAAGTTTTTAATAAGTATATAAATCAAGTGACATTTATTTTTTTAGATGTAAAATATACCTTACTATAATGATTATACACTTTTTGAATAAATTCTTTGTAAATGGAATCAATAATGTATCAAACACTACACAGAATTTTTCATTAAACAGTTAAAGTTCTCTTCGAACATCAAACTTGTTTAACAACCCACATCCTAATATCGTCATACAAAACCAAAGAAAAGAACTTTTATGTTTCTATGTTACTTGTCACGCATTCATATCGATAAATCATAATTTATTGTAATGTAAGACACAGGCCAAACTTAACTTATTCCGACGGCGTCGCGGGAAGGAAACGCGCGTCACGCGGCGTCCCCTAACGAGACAGAATTAAACGATACAGTCGTTTTTTTATACACTCCTGTGTCAAAATTCAAGTAAAAATTTAAGTTTAAGTTAAATATTTGGGAGAGTAATTTTTCATGGTCAAAGACGCAATAAATAAGAGCTGAGGTTGTAATCGGACTTTAACGCAAGGAGAAATAAGGTTTAGGAGAGTTATTTCTCTAGAGAACATAAACAATATTTTTAAAATAACATTAATTAAGTTCTTTAAAATTTAAAAGAGATAAGTTAATTTTTTATCACATTACAGTAATAAAAACATATCTAATCCCACACGACCCCTACTCGTACTTACATCAATTTGTAGTGACAAATAACATCACCGATTTTGTAAAAAAAATTGCAATATTTTTTTTGTTGTAGCATTCAAATTTTCTATTTCCTTAAAACAACCGTAGAGCTTTATTATTACAATAAAGATTGTATTTAAAGTCTCAAAATATTTAAGAATAACCCCGTAGTTCCAAGAATTCACCGAGTGATGTGACGCGATTCCTGATTAGGTCGTAGTTATTTCCCCTGCATAATATTTCAATAGCGCAGGAAGATACGTGAGTCGCCGCCTATTTCACTGTTAGTCCATCAACGTATACTATTCCTCACACGAATACATCAAAGACTATTCTATGAAAGGAAGCTTTGTTCGGTAAAAAAATATTCAATCGATGGAAATAACTTTGCCTTGGAAACTTGGGAAACGATAAATCCGCTTAATTAGTCAATTTAGCTCTCCACTGAAAAGTTTAATTGAAAAAGCTGTAGATTCGATTAAAATTCCGGAACTAAATCTTAGAAGGGTGAATGTGCCTCATTTAGCTATATTATATAGTTGACGTGGTCAGTTACGCGTAAAATAGGGGCCGATTACTAGGTATTTCTAATACCTTACTCGTATATGACTGTTATCTTCAAATTGATCTAGATTATAGTTACGACACTCTTAATGGTAATCGGTTAGAATTATAGGCTGGCCTGGTTATAGATAAGCAAATTTGATTTAATGGATATTTCACGGTATTATTTAATATCACAGATCGCCGGATACTAAGTACAGTTAAGCACTTAACTGTTATTATTTATACCGAATCAAGAGAAAGTTATTTGAATCAATTAATTAGAAATATTACCTTTTCGCAGACGCTACGACAGGTGCCCTCCGCTTTGCTGCAGCACGCCGATATATCTGAAATGAATTATAGACTCATAAAGTACCAAAACATTAATGTCGAAATCCACTGACGACAGAATTTCAACCATATAACAATGCATTTTAAATTCTGTATGTCAGTTTAATATTATAATTTTTCCACGATATATTGTATTAATAGTCGTGGAGTAAAATGGGTAACTATGTAGGTTTCAAGAGTTACATTAAGATGATAAAGTGCCAGTTATCAAAATTAGACAGCATTCAGATGTAAGAGATAGTAAAATAAAAATACTTAAAAATAAATAATATTGGCAAAACCTGATTGTTAATATATTTGTTGACATTTATTTTTTAATGCACATCAACCAGTGAGACGTATGCTACTATGATAACTTAGTAAAAATATAAAATAATGAAAGCTTATCAGTCTTTTTCTATCACAAGCTAATTAGTTGTTGCCACTATTATTTTTGTCATCAGCTATATACCAATATCGTTTGTTCTGCCATATTTCCTCAGTTTCGTTACCGCGGAACAAGGGCTCAGACGCTCGACAGCTGGGCCCAGGCCACAATAAAGTGCCCGTGACACTTACAGATGACTGCCTGAAGCTTTTGATCTATCCGTCTAGCGACGTTTTCTTTGATACTTTTATGGCTTTGGAAATCAAAATATTATTTAGGAAATTAACCAAATATAAATAGTTGACGAAACATGCTCATAAATTAATGATTATTTATACTCGTAATATATGAAAATGCAAAGACAAATTAATTTCAAGATTAAATAAATATAAGTACATTAGAAATTATCACTTTGAAACTTTGTAAATGTAATATAGTGAGCTTTTCTAGTAAATGTTTTAGTGAGTTTAAAGAACTACACTATAACCAACCAAAAATAATTCCTTGCAAGTTAAATTACCTAACATAACATTTGTATGCAGAACTTCAAGATTTTCTAATACGTCCATAATAAGTACCTGAATTAATTAGATCACAGCTTAATTATACCATACATTTGCGAACCTGTTTGATTAGCCGACTTGATTTTAAAGGATCCAAATTGTAGAAAGTTTGTAGTTATAAACTCACGGACAACTCTCTAATCGTATCGTAATTATACTGTTAAGGTGGATGTAATGTCTTGTAATATCACAGCAAGTAGATACTACGCTGTTGTTTGTCTATATATAAAATTGTCAGCTTAAGCAGAGTGTAAACAACTTATTTTTACACATCATAAGTGTCTAATAATAGTAGATTGTGTCATCAACTTGGGTATGAAGTAATGTTTGGACAAAAGAATTAAAGTAGAAGACAACATGAACAGTTTGATAGTGATTGTTGATAGTGGTCTGTCTCTATTAACTAGTTGCGCATATGAGGTCAGATTTCAGGTGCTCAGACATCTAGACTGACCCAGGAAGAACTATGCCGCTTCTGATGAAGCTGTCAAAATGCTTAATTATATGGGCATAATATTAGTTACCCTATGTCTGACTTTCAGTGCTCTTAAAGTAAAATAAAAATTGTTATGATGTTCGACTTGTCTTCTAATGAATTCTTGTAAAGTTATGGATCTTTATACTATCATTCATTATAGTAATACAGTCACGTCTTCATCTCTGATAGGGTAACAGAGCTTTGATTTCAGAGTTTGGTCAACACAGTCGTGTTTGCATGTCAAAGTATTTTTCATTATCATCATCATATCAGCCGTAGGATGTCCAATGCTGAACATAGGCCTCCCCCAATTACTTCCATCTCACTCTATTGAAGGCGGCCTGCATCCAACGTTTTCGTACGAATCTTAACGTAAAAAGTATTTTATAGTTTAAATATCAAAAATATTCAAAGCAAGCCCGTATGAAATACACTAGTATTCCTTGGCAAGGTTTAATGCAAGCTATCCATTTCGCTAATGGCGGTGTCTTACGCGGGGACATATTATTTATGCAAAATATGGCCGTAATAATAAACTAGCCGGGACACTATTCGATAGAGATGTTTATTGATCGAAATCTGAGCTCAACCATCGAGTTTACAAATTAAATACAGCATTTATTTCTTAGAGAAAGTACTATTCGTGATGTGTAATGCTTTTTTATATTAAAATTTACAATGAATGTGGAAATCAAATTAATGTTCGTATACATTAATTTGATTTCCACATGCATCCGTGTATTTCCGTGTGTTTGAATAGGTAATTATTTTATTCAGTTCATATAAGTTGAGAAATTGTTTTATGATAATAAATAAATAAAGGATAGAAAGATATATATTATATGTAAGAAGTATAGACTTAACTGTCATTTATAACATAGACATGTACTTTTTTCTGTAAACTTGTTGCAAACATTACAACATCCGTTGAACTCCTAAACTACTCTTCTGATCTTTAAAAGTGTTTTACAACTTACCTTGTATTCTGCATAGGCTTCCCTTCTAGGCTAAAAACTGGCCATGTTTCCTGAGTGAATTCTGATGCTCATGGTTATCCTGCAATATTATACATAGTATAATTATTATTTAAATAACAATTTACCTTGTGTATCGCCCTGCCCCACGGCGGCGATGGCCAGCAGCAGCCGCGCCAGCCACCACCACGAGACGCGCATGGTGACCCTGCCATCGATCACCATCTTGCTTCATCAATATGCTTCTGACATTTTGGGGCTATCTGAAAAATCACCATTTGCCTTTACCAAGTTTCTAGAGCAATTTAAAGTTAGAAAAAAGAAGTAGGTATCTAATAATTTTTAATAAAAAATATATTTTTTTTTAATTCCTAAAGTCCTTATTTAGTATTGCTTATCTTGTTTTTAACATCATTAACACAAACATTTGTACAATATGGCATTATATGTATAAATTCCGATTAAACATGAAAGAAAATAGGACTTTACATTAAATTTCATTACAATGGGTAGGCCATTTCAGCCTCCTATTATTTTATGTGCACTTTATCTACTTTCTGGTTTATGGTGTCTGAAGGGAACAGACCTCGAGCTAAAAGCTTCAGGTCTTCTGAAGTGAATCAATAGCTGAACAAACAACTCTATGATGAGAGAGATCTTTTTAATTAGCTCAATAACTACACACATTACATAACTACTTATTTGTGTATTAGATTTAGCGGTGTAGTTTCCGGCAGTTTAGAATAGAATATCTTTCCAATGGATGTCGTAAATTGCGACTAAGGCTAGACTTATAGACTTGAGATGCCTCTTGTAGGCGATGTGCTAGCAACCTGTCACTATTTGAATCTCAATTCTATCATAAAGCCGTACAGTTTAACGTGGCCTTTACACTTGAAAAGACTGTTATTCTACCCCGCAAGGAATATAAACGTGACTATATGTGGATCCACAATTTTAGTATTCATACCTAGACATGATAAGAAATTCACTGTTTCTCAAACTTAACTTTGTAAAGAACATTATTTACAGTGTAAACATACAGAGGCGTGCGAAACTCAACTGATCTCGTATAAAAATGTTTTACGACCTCCTTAGGGGTAAATTTCTGTTTTACCTGCCCATATTATCTTTTTAGGGGTTTCAGTTATGTAGTTTGCGTAATCGTTATGAAACAAAATTAACTTTATTTAACCCACGGTAGGTACATATTTTCCTGTGTACTATTATAAATTTCCTATGTTAACTACTTAGGTATCTATTTATCACACATAAATTCATTTCTTAATAGAATTGAACAAACCTTATACCTACCATTTACTTTTTCATCATTGCAGGATCATTTACTTTATTTTTTTTTTCATTTTCGTCAATATTATCTCATTTAATTTTAAAACAAGACTTATCTTTACATTATTAAAATTTATTATGTGTACTTACCTAATCTAGGCACTTCATCTTCTTCTAGATTAAAGAAGCTCGGTATACTCGTATGTCACTAAGAATTGAGAACAGTAGCACAGAATCAATAATTCTAAAATATTAAAACTTTTAACAATAATTATTTATTAAAAACTTTAGCTTAATATATATTTTTATATTATTTTATACCTTATTTGATTAGAGTTAAAATCATAGGTACTTCTTGTTCATTTGCACATTTATTTGAATCACTATCTCCACCAAACGATTTGTTTTTATTTACAACACACCGATATATTACGCGCGCTTTTCCGAAACCACTCCGGAATACTACACTGCCAACCTCTCTCGCGCCGAATTGACGCGTTACTAAATAGACCGGCATAAATTCATTCAACTCCAGCCTCTACGTCGTATGTCCTCTTCTTCCTCGTGTTTTTTGATATATCTTTGTCTTCTTCGCACGCTTCCGCCTGATGAACCCCATTGTGCTCGTTAGTCATTAATTAATTCTGCATAAGAAAATTACTTTTAATTTAAACGGTGCACAGATGGGACCGATTGTGAGCAGCCAGTGTCGCCAGGGACAGAGTTGTAAACTATGAGATTTTGCACCAGTGCTAACTCAAAACTTTATCAACTGATTCACAGTGTAATATTTCTACTGAATTTATATCATTTACATAAGTATTATTATTTGTTTAAACTTTTTAGCACATAAACTGAACAACAGGTGGATGTCGATCCTTTGAACTAAAATATTTACCAAAGTAATAATGTATAATATGTACTAAAAAAATTACATAAGATACCATAAAACTAAAAAAAATATATCATACGTCATGTAAAAATAATACATTAAATACAACATTTCCCATTTCTAAAAAAAAATACATCTTAGAAGTAAATAACTGTTTTATGTGATGAATATTTCTATAGCAATCATTTCAAATAACACAACAATCATTTCAATAAACTTGGCAAACTAAAGACGTAAGATCGTGAAGGAACAAATGGAAATTTATAGCGTTTCAGCGCGACTTCTGTTCGCGCTCAGTTCATTATGCACTTGATGCAAAGTAATGGCCGTACGGATTGCAAGTCGAATATTTTGCCTGTCCGAACCGAATGCACAAACTATGAAAAGTTTTTCTTATAAGAAAACGATTCGAAGCGGTCACTAATTAATTTTTGTAAAAGAACATAATTTTTTGTGGTACTAGTGAAAATACTTAAAGTCAACAATCTGCACCAAAAAACAAAATGTCGAAAGTTCAAAACATCCTAAAGAGCTAGTTGAGCGTAAAATTGTGCAGAATGCAGTCCTCGTTAGTGCTACCTGCAAAAGATGTGCCGTCTCCATGCACTTGAACCACTTGAGTGGCGCCACTATTCCATATTTTTTTTGTATACCGCTATTTATCTTTTCATGCAGGATTTTTGCAGATTGGTAAATTCTCAACAGCAGATTACCCCCGCGTGTTTTATATAGCCGATCCCTCTTTCCGAGCACTTGATACCTATAGGTACTATTTATGTAAAGCCATGCTACAGTTCTCTTGTCCGGAGTCAAGGTAGTGCAATTTTTTTTCCAAAAGTACACAGTTCATCCATACTTTATATTATAAATGTGTAAGTGTGTTTGTTCGTTCGTAGGTATTTTACGTCAAAATTACTAAACCAATCTCCATGCAATTTTGCATACGATACATACGATAAGGACATAGGGTTTTTTTACGCGGGGATTCGGAAGTAGGTATCTATATGATATATGATAACACTTTAAAGAAAATTTAAATAAAACATAGGCATTAACATTTGAAAAAAAAGGGGCAGTCTCCTAAAAAAAATTACCTACTTATATTCAATATGAAATACCTATAAAAAATCGATGCACTCAATATAGACTCTGATTCAATATACCTATGAGATAGAGTATTTCATGAATAAATTCACATAGGACGGATACAAATGTGAATGCCTGAGCTTGGCTAAAGGGGATTCAGGCAGACAAGGATAGATTCGATGCCGGTAACTAGGTATCAATATAATGAGTCAAATCAGTCGATCTTTGGCGTTTCCTAATCATTAAGAATGAATCCTTTGGTACCTTTAGTAAATACAGCTATTAAAACAGTAATAGTGGAGGCTTTTTTCATTGCATTGGTACCACAGTGCATCACGGACAACTATTTATAAAATTTATAAATACGCCAACGATCACGAGTTAAATTCCCATTATTGATTTCAGAACTTCAAGTACTTACATACAAGCATTCATAAAACTACGGCTCTTTCCAGAGGGGCTCTCTCCATACTTCTTTCGCATGAAATAACTGGGAAATATGCAACTTTCTATCGGATGTCGTAATATTAATATTGAGCAATCCCAGCAATTGTCCAACGCAAGGTACTTCCGAAACGATTAATCATTTCTTTAGTTTTCTACCGCGCCAGTTATTTTTATGCAAAATACGCAAACAAAGCGACGCCACGCGACGTTGACGGATGGCGTCGCGGTAACGCAGAATATTTAATGTACGAATTTTTAAGTTTATTATTATGATTATAATAATTGTTTTATTTAAAAGTAAATAAATAAATAAAAACACTCACACAAACACTCACACAAACACTCACACATAACCCAAAACATCAACTTGAAACCCCCATCCACAAATCTACAATACACAACCAAATTCCCCGCGGTGCTTCCCATACCTAGACATAAGTACTTAGTATAACTTACCTACCTGTATATTTAATTCCACTTCATTCAACACATAGACAGCCCAACATAAATGCTATGTAACTCCAAGGGTGGGGCCTAGCTACCTGTAGCACAGGTTCCTTCAGGAACCTATAACAGGAACTAGCCTCCAGCCAGAGGTGAACTCTGTTGATACCAAGCAATTAAATAAAATGTATAAAACCTAGTTATAAAATAATCTTAAGGCTCACCTTTGTAAAGAGGAAAATAAACGTATTTTATTATTATATTATTATGTTGGTACATGTAAAATGTGCACGGGCCCATAGGGACCCGGTCATTTGGGAGGCGTTCATGGGGCCGAAGCCAACATGAAGAGGCCCTTTGGTACCTTTTGTTCTAGAGTGAGATGGCTGCAGCTGTGGAGGTCTGTCCCTTGATGAACCATTGTGATACACCAACGGACAGCCCTCCACAGCTGCCAAACTATTGCCAGGAAGGGATTTACTTAATTTGGGTCATGCGGATGGGATGCTAGTGGATTGGATTACTGGGCTATGGAGTGAGATACGGACATCTGCCTCGAAAATCTCTCACGTAATTTTGTTTAGGCAGATGGTGACTTGCTGCTCATTGGCTATACAGCAGCCTGTGGGCACCCTAAATAAGCCACCATGCGGCGGCCAGGGCGCAACACGTTAAAAGCAGCTATAGGATGCCGAGAGGTGCGGCCCCGGTTTCACGAGCACGAGGTATGACCCCGTGCTGGTTTCCCCGCTATTACGCCATTACGTGCAATACACTTCCATCCTGGAGCATAGGATCTGCTCTTGCGACTCCACTCTGGCCGGCCGACTAAGGCAAGGCAGAGGCGGGGAAAGTGTTACTGTGTGTATGTGTGTGTATGGCGCATGTCTGTATGTTCCCCAGGAGGTAGGGTCCGTGGTGTCGCCACTCACCAACAGCTTCGCCACAAGCCGCCCCGCGGAGACTGACTGCACTGGGAAGGAAACCCTTCCACAGAGGGCGATGGGGTCGTCACGTCCCTACGCCTTTATTATTATTATTATTATTTGACTAGTAGAATTCACTTTATAGATGCAAATAAACTAATAATATACATTTTATCAAAACAATCGTCAAATAACTTGGAATTCTCCATTTAGGCATTTTAGGCTGGCTTTTAGGTGATGGGCTAGCATGTTGTCACTATTTAAATGTTAATTTCAGCCGTTCAGCTGAAGTCTTTTCAAGACGATTGGCTCTGTCTACCCTGTAAGGGTTAAAACCGTGATTATATGTATGCATCTTATCATCACTTAAACCAACAAAATTTAAAAAGTCCTGAGATTACTATGTTAATCAATTACAATCTTATGTTTCTCAATTTGCCGAGTAAGTTAACACAACATAAAAAAGTAATAAAAAAATAGGAAGGTTGTATCACTATATCTACTCATAACCATCTAGATAAAAACATTTATACAAAATGTCTCTTACAAGTATTTTTGACTAAGAAATGCAATAATGCCATATTTCTACAAACACGCCATGTGGCTGAACAAAAATGAGTGGAACAGACTGAAAACGCAAGCAAACCCACCAGAATCGCCACGAAAAGAGATGAACGAACCTAGTAACGATTTAATTGAGAAGTCCCAACAGTGGATCAAGACATGGCCGGATTCCATTGAAGTAATGTCAAAAAATCCTTTGAACTAATATAGATATTATAAAAGCAGCGAACATTAAGTTGAACAACGGCCTTTCAACCTTTGCCACATAATTCTAACAGCTTGTAATCATTTCTATATTGTCTTTATATAAATATATAACACAAGCTGCACCCCTAAGCTTCGCTCGCGTGGAAATTTAGGATGAAAAGAACCTTTTTTGTTATTCCAGGTTACATTCTACCCGTGTTATAAATTTCATTAAAATCCGTCCAGTGGATTTCGTGTGAAAGCATAACAAACATACACATATCCACAGATATTTACAAAATTTTCGCATGCATAATAATTAGTAGGAGGTTACTACTAAATATAAAAACAACAGCCACATATGATAGTAAGAGTTATAGGTACCAGCCACCTATCCCTACTAAAATTTTAAATGCGAAAGTAGATATTACTTGTTTGTCTCATAAATCGTAGCATCGCTACAAATGGCTACGACTGATAGCTACGGCTACGTCGCGGTTATATTAGCTATTTACGGAAATATTTATTATGCTACAAACATATTATGTATTTACAACTAGCTTTTGCGGGGGCATTTACTCCCATGGAGTAAATGCCAGTTTATTTGTTACAAACAAACAAAATTACAATTTATTACTTTTAGTGTGGATTTTCTGTTGAACATATCTTAAATGTGTAAAAATTTTAAAAACATAATACATTCTATTCTTTAGTGTCATGTCAATCGAGTTAAAAAAAGGAAAGATAAAAATCACGAAAAAGAAATCGCTGAAGTGAAAGCGTTTCTGAAACAGAAGAAACAGGACAACACTAAGCAGGTTATCGCCAAGGCCAGGCAGCTCATTTTCGAAGGTAGTTCTTATGGAAAACAACTTCTAAGGTAAACGTTAAAAATATTATATTCAACATAAGTCTTCCTTCTCCTGGCTATAGTCCCGGTTGCATCCTCAGCACTCTGTAGAGGAGCCCGGGGCCTACCCCGGGCATCACCCAATCCAGGATCTATAGTCAAGGGCCTACCCTTGACCATGGATCCTGGATTGGGAGAGTCAGATTTTTACACGAAGCGACTCCCATCTGACCTCCTCAACCTTTGCAGGGGAACGTAATCCGTATTGGATCATATGGTTGCACACCCAGTAGCCTGAATGTGCAGGTTTCCTCACGATGTTTTCTTCTGCTTTTAACATACATATTCACATACGTTTAAACAAGCCTCTTTCGCTTCATCCCCATGCAATCCATGACACTCTTTATACAAGCTCGTCGGATTACGGAACCCTAGACCTGAACTTTTGCCATGACGTCCCATAGGGTACATATGTTCGTCTTGGTCTGCCCCTTCCAATGCGTGCTTAACGCACACACTCTCCCTAAAGTTGACAAAGACATTTGTAAAAAGAGAACCGCCTCCATATCGATATCCTCATTTTTAAAGTGAATTAAACTTCTAAAACCTTCTCCTTAGTAATAAACATTTTCTTGAAAACTACATCAAAATAGGTTCAGCGAAACATTCATACATACAAACATAACTACAAGTCAAACAGAGAACTACCTTTTTTAAGGTGGTTAAAAACATTATAACAAATCTTATTTTAGTGCTCTAGTTGCATCGAAGGTAATCGAAGAAAGGGAGCTACAAATAGCATTCAAAAAGGAAATTAAAGAGGAACAACAAGAATTGGAAAAAGAGAAAGGCGACGAAGACCTTTACTTTTGTAAAACAGATCTAAATGAACAAAACAAGCAACGGAAAAAGAAAAACGTTTTATTCGCTTTAGAGAACAAAAACATGTATGTATACAAGTTAGACATCTACCTATTATTTGTACGAATGCCGGGTACTTTTCACGTGAGCGAAGCCGCGGACGAAAGCTAGCACTAATATAACACCACACCTTTTCCCAAAGGGTAAGGTAGATGATAAATCATTTCATTACCTTTTTTATTTTCGTATTTTCGATAATTAAATTAATTTTCTTACAAAAACAATAAAAAAAATAGTTCATCGACATAATCACATTTAATAAGTACTTAGTTGTTATTGCATATTAAAATGTAAAAACATAACACTTACTATTTTCGCGATGAACGACATATTAAATGTTTTATAACTATTGATAGATAAAACATTATTCTTTAACGATACATAGGCATGAAACTCAAAATGCAAAAATGAAGAAAAACAAACAGGAAGAATCCCGTTTAGAGAGGGAGGATGCGACACTTATGCAGGAGTTGCTGGTCTATGAGAAACAGGAAGAGGTTGGTTAACATTTCTCCAAATGTACTAAACGAGTACTAGTTTACTTCAGCGTAGGCGTATCCTGATAATGATAACATATTTGTTGAAAGTGGGTTTTAGGTATACCAAAATACCTATATCGTTAGATATATAACTTACATCCTCAAAATTTTTAAAAATAAAAAAGAACGTAAAACAAAAGAAAAGTATAAACGAATTTGTACCTCGTGTTTTGTTTTATTTATCAAGGTACATGTTTTTGTAATAAACGTGATAGGTAAATCTTGCCATTTGGATCAGTTCGTACTTGGTTTGTACAGAGCACGTAGACCAAAGAGTAGACTAAATGTGGGTGGAACGCCACAAAACCTTGGTAATTACTCGGATGTTATAGGTATTCCAATGAATCAGTCGAAATTCAACTTACTTTTTTTATAGAAAAGGTTAAAACAATGTGAAGAAGAACAAATACGAAAATATGAAAAAGATATGCAGGAATTTCGAGAAGCTAAAATAAAACGGGAGATCGAAAATGATAAAAAAATTGAAAAAGCAAAGAAAGAGCACGATCGTCGGCAGATTAAGATAAAACATCTGCAAGAAGAGGTAAGTGGCATACTTATTTGGTTAGAGAGTGAAAGAAAATAATTCCTATGAATGAAAATGAATTCAGCTTATGCGCAAGGAGTTTTTTTTAATCTTTCCCGGAGGAAGAGGCAGAGACTACATCTTTCCACTAGCCACGATCCCTGCATACTTTTCGCTTCATCACCATTCGTAACTCTTTTCATGCCAGCTCGTTGGTTTTACGTGAACTATTGATTAACCCTTAAATGCTCTATTGCAAGCTATTCCTTCATCTTGGTTTGGTGCGAGACTTCTTTTTGGAGATTATTCTTGGAATTAATATTATTGCTTAATTTTAGTATAACAAACGTAATTTAGAAACAGAAGCAGCCAAACTACACTTTAAATTAATAGAGAAGATTGAGGAAGATAAACGAAAGAGATTCGAAGAATTTGTCGATAAGAGCATCAAACGACATGAAGAAGAGTAAGTTAAGTAGCTACAGCATAATAAATTATGTTACATACATAAAATTACGCCTTTTTCCCGGGGAGCGGTAGGCAGAAACTAGTTACATATTTCCACTTGCCACAATCACTGCATGCTTCTCTCACTTCATCCACATTCAAGTCTCTTCATGCAAGCTCGTCTGATATGTATACTCTTGACCTGACCTTTTGCCAGGACGGCCTCGATTTGATTAAGGCACGTTCATCTACAAATACTTTATTGTCCCACGGATGTCGTAAAAGGCGACTAAGACAAGCTTCCATGCTGGTCTGGCAGTAAAGAAAAGACATGTCAAAATTCTAATCTCACTTCAACACAGCTTTACGAGACTATTGTGTCAAACTCTCTTTACCCTGTAAGGTATAAAGTCATGACATGATAAAGATTTCTATGGAATTTGATTCCAGTGCAATCTGTGTCATTTGTTTACTGCAGGTTTTTTAAAAAAGAAAAAGAAGAGCTCGATAGAAAACAACACGAGAATGAGGCGAAAAAGTTGATGAGAAAAGAACAGCAGATCGCCATAGAGCAGAACAAAATGACTCGTTGGAAAAACGACATTTGCACGTGTGACCGGCAATGTGTGCTGGCTAAATCCCACGGTGAACGATGTGCCGGCAAACAGAAGAAAAAATTAGGTACATATGTCATCATCCTCCTGGATTTAGTCCCGACTAGCTGATGTCCGCAACTTCGTCTGATCGGAATCGAGTATTTATATACTTAAAAGTAAAAAAAGGTGAACTCCTAAAGAGCGGTCTCCCTTGGAGGGGTGCCGGAAGAGACTTTGTGTAGCAGTTTTCTAATTGAACTAAGCCAAACACAGTGGAGAAAACCGCATTTAAATTGGAACAATAATTTTAGGGTGATGCGATCAGCTTTGTACACCAAATAAATCATGTTTGACCCCTGCAACCATTACAGGGAAAACTTAACAATTTCGAAGCATGGTTGTATTTATTTTGTGACAATAATGATAATGTGTATGCAATATTTCATGGAGATAAGTGTAATAGTTTAAACCTGAAAACGTTACAAACAAACTTACTGACGCATTATTAATATTGGATTAAAATGCGTTTGACCCCAATTTGCCTTACGATTACGACGGCAAGATGAGGTCTCTAGTCTCAACACCTAAACTATTTCTGACCAACCAGAACCAAACCCCATCAAAAAGGAGGTCACATTCCTGTCGCCACACAAGAAACTGGTGGCGGACCTGAGACAGCGTGAGAAGGAGCCGTCGCCGTGGAGCGGACTGAGCGGTGCCCACGCGCAGTTCGCGGAGCAAGCAGAACGCACGCTGGCTGAATGCAAATATAAGGCGATGGCGAAAAAAGTCGTTGATGTGAGTCAATTTACTTTTTTAACATTTGGTTTTGGTATGATACGACCAATTTTTATATTACCAATAGACTGTAAATTTCGATTAATTCAAACTTATAGGAAAACTAGTGAATCTTCTTTTAAGCAACGAGCTAGCAACCTGTCATTATAATGTCAATCCAATTAAGACATACAAATGCGTGGCCTAAGATTCATACGAGACTATTTAGGTACTGTCTACCCCATAAGCAGATGGGTAAGGTGTGACGTCACGTGTCTCCGACAGACAGACATGATATGTAATAAATAATATGTACCCAAAAGGTGTACATGTATTCCATTCCATTATCGTTTTATTTTTATTTTCAGGAATACAGAAGATTAAACAATTTGGATGCAGCAACACTGCCCGTGAAAAACTATTAAATTATATTTGATCTTTTTTTAATTTTCCTGATTTATATATGTATTTTTTATGATGTGATAAGGTATTTGTGTATTAAATAAAATTCCAGTCTCGACAATCATTATACTACGTATATTTTATACTACAATTTTCTATATACAAAACTTTGATCTTACATTGCATCCGTTCAAATACGTTCCGGTTTCATTAAATAGATTAGATATAACATGTTAATAATATTTATTTTATTTTAAGGGATGACAAAATTTCAAAGAGAAAGAGAGTTACACACTTTATTCTTATCCATTAAATAACAAAATAAATAGCTTTAAATCACAATGTACATGCAGTCTATGCCAGTTGAGTACTCATACATGAGGCAGTATGAGACACATTCAACTACATTGGTGCATTTCTGTAGTATTTCCTTCGTAAAAATGATTGCAGAAAGGCGAAATATAAATTTATTAATTATCCTAAGCGGCCGACTTTGCCGATTCAGTGCTAAAAATATAATAAAACTGATGTCTTTGTACTAAAATTAAGAAAAAGTTGGATGGAGCAATGAAAATAAAAACAAAATCTTTATCACTAAATCGGCAAATATCAGGAATATCCCTAATAACTAAACGCGTAAACAATGTACACGAATCGTTCTACAAAACGTTCCATTTCTAAATTATATCGAAAATTACCCGAAATAAAAAATGTTTAACCAATTGAATTCAAAAACGTTCGAAAGGAGTTTGTCTATCAAATTCAAAAATGCTTTCTTTTAAATTCGTGTACGCGCATGGTATCATCTAGTAGGGCGATTGTTTCTGCTTGTGTACGGCCTGTACGCATTTGGCCATCGTGGGCGATGCGCGGCTGATGGCGTCCGTCATGAAGTAGTCTGCCAGGGTCTTCAGCTGCACGTCCAGTTTACCAGATACGGGCTTCTGTACACTCTGGAAGAGAAAAATATCATATATGAAAATAGTGCCGTTTGGTTCCCAGAATTCTAAAATGGGAACGCTCCGCTCAATCTCTTTTTCACGGATGACATAAAAGGCAACTAAGGGAATAGGAACACATTCATCTAGCTTCCATGCTGGTACCGTAGAAAAAACATAGTATGTGTGCCATCTGCTTCTCTTCTAATGCAGACTGTAAAAGTCAATCAATGGCAAGCTTTTAAACTTAGAATTTTTCTTATAGACGATGGGCTAGCAATCGTGTTTTGATAAATAAATTATCTTTAATCTGTCACTATTTGAATCCCACTTCCATCATAGCCATACAACTGAACATGGCCTTTCAGTCTTTAAGAGATTGGTGGCTCTAGCTCCATAAGGGGCCTATATATTATGTTACCTTAGCCAAGGCCCGGGCCTGTGCGAAGTAGTTGTTGTTCTGGACGTCCCCCAAGCAGACGAGCGCGGGGCTGATCTCTCCGAGGCGGTCGCGGATCTCATCCAGGTTGTCGTACGGGAGCCGTGCGCCTATCACTTCTGATAGCGCTCTGGAATATTTAAGATTTGATAAGAATACAAGATTGTTTTCAAACAAAAAGTTTGTTTCTGACCTATTTTTAAATGAATTCGTTACTTCGAAAACATACAATGCTTTGACTTATAACACATATGTATGTATGAGTGAGCAAGAAAAAGTGAAGAGAATTGTTCAATCGAAAGTTAAAGTCATACTATATTCCAAAGATCACCTACTACCTATTAAGAATGCGTTTATTTTTTACATTATTTGATATTGTTTTATTTTTATAGGTGTCCAGTTCTAAAATTGAACAATAGTCCAATCACTAATAATACATTATATGTACGTATATACTGAACTCAGTTTACTGGAAACTACAGCCCCTGAACAAACTTAGGCTGCTTATAAAATAAAATACCACATGTTGAAAAAAAAAACACGCGTTCAAATATCGAATACCCACCTGATGATCTTCCAGTCGTCGCGCGCCTTCCCCGGCGGCGTGACGGCCGGCAGCGTCTGCTGCGCGCGGCCCTCCGCGTTCACGTACGTGGCGCGCTTCTCCGTGTACGCCGCGCCCGGCAGCACCACGTCCGCCATCGCCGCGCCCGCGTCGCCGTGGTGGCCTGACGACATACTTACTTTATTTTCAGTTTTAATTGTAAACCCAAAAAATTCTAACTAAACACTACAATTATATTCTCGTAATATCAGGAACAAACGTAGACTAAAAAATATTCTATAATAAGTTTCTACTCTTCAGCAAATCCGGGAAATCAAAAACACATAAACCTACTTAGAAGATTCAAACCACACAAATCAGTTCAACATATTATTGCATGAATGCTAAAATTTTATGATCTTCAGAGTATCTACTTGATAACTGGGGGTTAAATACGATGAGATCATAATTACCAGAATATGCAGATTGAACAGCTGAATTGTTAGTAAGCGCAACAATTTATATTTAAAAGGTGTTTTTGGGCAGCTATTTGCCTGGTCACAATACCAGTGCAAAAGAAACACCACTTTGGATCCGGCCTGGAGCAGCTCTTCCACAGTTTGTACCTTACCTTGGGCAATGATGAAGGCGTCTTTGTGCAGCTGTCCCCAGATAACGATCCCAGCGTAAGCCTCCAGTAGATACACCACTATGTGTCAATTCTATGGCACATCCCACACCTGTCACCAAACATTTTGTATTTTACCTTGGTAGTCGACGAAGGGGTCTTTGGGCAGCTGTTTCCAGAGACTACTCTAGCATCAACCCCCAACAAATACACCACGTGGGGACCGACCAGCAGCAGTTCCCTCACACCTGATTTGTACTACCATACATCGTAAGTAATACACATGCCACACCTGCCACCAAAAAGTTTTTACTCTACCTTGATAGATAACGAAGGCGTCTTTGGGTAGTTGCTCCCTGGTGACGACTCCAGCATCAGCCCCCAGGAGATACACCACTTTTGGTCCGGCCTGGAGCAACTCTCCTACGCCTGGCTTGTACCCGATGTCCAGGGCAGCCACCTGAGACGCTGTACGTTGCAGCACGTTCAAAACCTGCAATAAGTAATTATTTCTAAGTATAGAAACGGCGGCGCAACATTGAATTTAAGTTAATGCTAGTGCTACCGAACTTTCTATAGTCTATCGAAACACTATCGATTGTGCGCTTGGTATTTTATTATGGGTAATACGTATTATAAGGTAATAGTACGAAAAACGGCTTCTTCTAGACTAACCAAATTCTGGTTTTAAATACTTCTTTAGTTATAAAAGATAGAACTAACATTGTTTTCAAATTGCGGTCTACCGACCTACCTTCCAGTTCTTGTCTTCTAACTTGTCTTGCAGCCTCAGCGCCAACTCCTGGGTATATGCCAATAAAGCGGCTCCCTCCTGCGTCTTCAGCTGGTCGGCTCCGAGGATGACGACGGGCCTCTTGGCCTGCTCCAGTCGCTTCAGGACCGCGTGGGAGGAGGTACCGCTGGCCAAGTCTTTGACTACTGATGCTGAGTCGCCGACATGCTACAAAAAAAAATTAAATTTCAAAAAACCCTGACCTGTTTGTTTAAAAATTTCTTATAGTGTTTTACTATATGAGTAGTTCATTCTTTTATTTGATACCTATATTGAGGATTGCGTGACAAAATATATAATCTGCCAGTATTTATTTAAAATATATTTAGTGTCATCTTGAACCATCAAACATAGCTAAGAACGCTACAGACTTTTATTTAATGCATGATTGCATGCCGCAGACCGACACGTCCCGTTATTTTACGGTCGAAGATCAAATCAAAAAATAAAAAGGAAAAATAATCTTAACAAATAAGAATAAAATTTCTACTTGTCATACAAACATAACCATCGACTGAACGCTCTAAAATAAAATTATTTCGTACTCTTTTTTTACAGTTCTCTCAACAAAATTTGGCAACGTTTTAAATATAAACTAACCGTGTAATCATAGGTGAGGTCCACTTGAGGCCCGACGAGCGCCACGTCGGTGTCCTTGTGAATGAAAGCTTTGCGGATGCGCGCGTTCAGCAGCGGCGCCTCGAACCTGACGTTGGTGCCGATCAGGAGGACGAAGTCTGCGTCTTCCACGTCTGTTTTAAAAAAGAACTCAACGTTATAAACCAATTTCTTGTACTAATCAAAACATATTGATATTGATGTACTAAACGAAACATATTTTTTTGAACAATTAAATTAAACTCGTATTTTAATTTAATTTTTCAAAAAATAATCCTAAATTATGTAAAGTGTACATGTTTTGCTTTAAATCGTGTACCAGTAAGACCTGCAACGGCGCTATAGACTCCAAGAATGCCAAAATATCAGACTATAGACTGCAAGTAAGGGAATCAAAGTAACTCACTGGCAATCTTGGTGTTGAGCAGGTATGACGATCTGAGGTCGATGCCCGAGCCCTCCAGCGGGAAGTACTGCTCTGTGCAGGTGTTCTCCGAGCCCAGCCGGTTGAGCAGGTCTTTCAGCGCCACCAGTGATTCAGCACACGCCAAGTCACCGGCAACGGCCAACAACTAGACAGAACAAAACTAAAATTGATGTCAAAAGTATAATTAAATTAGTTATCTACTCTAAAACAATTTTTGATGAGACCGCCATTTGACTTAAATTAACAGTCACCATTAATAGTTCCTTCTATGGGTAATTATCACAGCCATTTCATGACTTCCCTAGAGGCTCATCCAACACTCTTCTACCTCGTGGTGTTTATTCCAATTAAGTAGATCCAAATCTGGAGAGGAATCCAGAGTGCGCGTTTTGACCATGATAAGTTTGGGTAAGTCAGGCTGACTCGCCTGGCAGGTCCGCTCACAGACACGTTGCCCGACAAACATGTATCGGTATACCTTATCAGAGGGGCAATCCCTGAGCGCCCGGGCGGCGGCCACGATGGCGTCCTCCCAGTCCACGGGCGTGAGGTTCCCGCGGCTGTCGGCCAGCAGCGGCGCCACCAGCCGCTGCCGCTTCAGGCCGTCGCACGCGAACCGCGACTTGTCCGACAGCCATTCCTCGTTGATCTCCTGAAACGGTCAACACGTTATATGCCTTTTGAAATCTTTACGAAAATTCCGATAGATATAATATTGTAACGTAACATGATGCGTCTCGCTCATTTCCATTAAACGTAACTATTTAAGACAATATTTGACATGCGAAATTTTTAGAGACATTGCAAGTTGGTAACAGACAGGCCATTCTACTAGCAGCTAAGATGATAAACTTCCCTCTTTTTGGCAAGGCTCTAAAAATAAAATACAATAACTTAATGACACTTTCCTATACAATTAATTAAAATATACTTTTCTCTCAGTGAGATCAACATATAAAAATATGTCAATAGAATAATTAAAGCTGTACCAAATTCAGCTGTGGAATAAGAAGAGGATGATGATAGTCTCTTTTATCTGATTAGTAAGTTACCTCATTAGTTCTCGGCAGAATACGCAACACTTCATTGGTGCGGGTGGCGACCACGATGTTACTACCCAGGGGGTCTAAAACATCGATGGAGTCGATCTGAAAATTTTTTGTTTAAAGGTAAATAATTACATACAGTATAAAATGTTGACAAAAAGTATGTTCAACAGCGTTATGTGTTATTTTTACCCGAACTAACATTATAAATGCGAATGCAAGTTTGTTTGTTGTGTCGTATTATCTACTGAAATTTCCTGTTCATCTTATCATTTCAGAATAAAAATTGCGTATATATTAGAGTCGGCAAAAGGACATAGGTTACTTTTATCCCGGTAAAAACTATAGTTCCCGTGGGATTTGCGAAAAATCTGTATTCTTTTGTGGTGGCGCTAAATGAGCGCGTGTAGGTGGCGGTAAAAGTTAGTTTTTTATAAACTGTAACTAAGATTAAGATACACACTAAGTAAAAATAGTTGTGTAACTTACCCTCCTGGTCTCCCAGGGTCGAGCAGCAAAGCTGTATGGTTTGGAAGTGAGCGCTCCGACAGGGCAGAGGTCGATGATGTTCCCGGACAACTCAGACAGGAACATTTTCTCCACATACGTCCCCACCTGCATACAATAACATACATGCACATGATGATCCAAATAATAAATCTTTGCAATCACACATTTATTTATTTTAAACTTTATTAAGCCTCATAGGTACAATAAGTGGAATTAATGCCAATAGAATTCTCTACCAGTCAACCTTTAGATAAAAGCAAACAGATAAATAAACAAGTGTCACAAAAGATTGAGAAAAAAAAATTACCAAATATTTGATTCATAGACATACATGAAATTTTTAACATAAGTAAGAGAATGATAAATCATTCTGCCGTTTGCTTTCTAAAGAAGAAAGGATGTATGTTTACTTTAAAATTATGCCTGTTTAATATACGTCCAAGGTCTTCGGCTGATTTACCTGCATATCAGTCCCTCTCCCTGTGGTACCGAAGTCGTCAATGCCAGCCACCTCAGACGCGAACCGAATGCAGCGAGTGCAGTGGATGCACCGAGTCATGATGGTCTTAATCAGTGGTCCCACATCTTTGTCCTCCACAGCCCTGTGACCAAACAGTTTTATCTCTCTCTTTAACAAAGATTTTGGATTACTGCAGTTCAGTTTAATTGAAAATTTTTATTATTGCTCAAAGTTGAATTTTGAATATAAAGAATCCTCTGTCCATACAAATCCTTGAATATAATTTGCAAATTAATCTTAACTAATTCAGTAATTTTGTAAACATAAAATGAGTAAATTAACTAATAGAAACCTAAAATCACACCTCTTCCCAGAAGTGGTAGATATGTAGGTAGAGAATACATCTTTCCATTTGTTGAAATCCTTGCCTGATTACATATTTAATTTACTAGTTTTTATAAATTTCAATCTCAATTCCATCATTATGACATATGACTAAATGAGGCCTTTCAGTCTTTTAAGACTACTCGGTCTGTCTGAAAGTTGATTTTATGTATGTATGTTCCTGTAAAATATAGGTTTGCAAACCATTACTAAAATAATTCCATTAAAATACTTGCCTTTTCCCAGAGAAATGGATATCAGTAAAGCGGCTCTTGTCAGACCCAAATGCCATGGACTGGTCCTGAAGATCGCATTCACCTCCTTGGTCACAGATAGGACAGTCCAATGGATGATTCACAAGCAAAAACTCCATGACTCCCTCTCTGGCCTTCCTTGTAAGATCCGAATTGGTCTTAACCCTCATTCCTTTCATCACGGGCATGGCACAGGCGGCTACAGGCTTAGGAGACTTCTCTACTTCAACCAGACACATTCGGCAGTTGCCGGCAACCGCCAACCTCTCATGGTAGCAGAAACGTGGGATTTCCACTCCAACTTGAGCTGCTGCCTGTTGGCAAATATTCCAAACATTTACTAATATTCTAACTATAATTTGATGGTATGTATTAGAAAGATTGCAATTTTTCATACAACTTTATCAAAACAAATAACAAAAATAAGTTTTGATAAATTTGTAGTTATTATTTTGTTTTGATACACCTTATTTCACATTTATTTACTTAAGGAAAAGAAACCATTTGTTTCTTTATTTCTAACCCAAGATTTACAAGACTATTGATTACTAATTAAATAGTACAAATTACATGATCAACAAATTATTTCAATTTCAGTCAAAAAAAACTTCTAATTGGTCAATTAGAAGTTTTTTTTGACTGACAAACAGTAAAAATGCACCTCACTCAATATAATTTATTTTAATTTTGCTATTTTTTTGTTTAAAAAAGACATATGTATAAAAAACAGAACAATTGATAAAACATTATACAAAAATTATCTATAGATGTGATATGACCCTAAATGTGATAGATGTAAACTTAGAAATTCAATGTTTACATGCGTTATTCATGATAAAAAATGAAAGAAACAAATTTACCTGCAATACAGTGGTGCCTGGTGGCACATAGACAGGTTGGTCATCAATGAACACCTCTACTTTATCTGGATGAGGAGCAGCAACTTCGGCGTATCGACGTGTAGCCACTGGAGCCACACGCGCCGGAGAGCTAAGCGCGAGCGCCCGGGTTAGCGGCTGGCGCAACATTTTCTGCAGCAAACGTTTCAAAATCAGGAACAACGCAGTTACACTTACTACGCCTTAATAAACACAGCACATGGCCCTTTATCACACGGATAATCGCAGAACTTTAATAAAACCAGATACCGTAAATATAAATAATTTTATATATAAAATTACAAGAAAAACTTATGTTATTGTTACATAAGTTGGACTACTTAACCTTAATAAATAGTATGAAAAATTTATATAAGAATCAATTTTACCGATTGTTTCAAAAGGTCTAATTATTCTAAATAAACTACCGACTTATTTTTATGTCTAAAATTTAGGAATTTCGTACCACAAAATTCTAATTTTTATTCGGGATGATGACAATCAGTCAAATGACGGGTCAGGTACATTAAACCGTCAATGTCATAACTTATTTTTTTAGTATTGCCTTAGCATGGGAGTTAAAATTGACTTTTTTTATTAAATCTGTTAATGTTGTATGAAGGACATCCCTAGTTTCATTCGTTCATTTTTTGTCTCTCTTCAATTTTTCAATATCTCTCTCTTTCTTCTTTCTCGTACGCTTTCCGCCGGTGGTGCGTTTCCATTTGGAACGAATATCTTTTTTTACACAAAATGGCAATCGGAGACGTTAAAACTGCTCAGGGTCTTAGTGATCTGAACAAATATTTGGCCGAGAGGAGTTATCTTTCAGGGTAAGTTACTAAAACACTCAATTTAGCCAATGGACTAACCACGTCAACCTCTTACAGATGTTCTACATTCATTATAACCTCTATTTTTTGTTATCTGACTGAAATTGTAGATAAACGTTACGGTCTTTATCGTCCAATTGTGTAAATATAGCAAAGTGAAGTTCAAGTTTACGTTTGTGCTTATAGTTAATATGGAAATTCTCTTTCCAGTTTCGTGCCATCTCAAGCCGATGTTCAAGTATTCGAGCAAGTAGGCAAAGCACCTGCCGCCAGCTTACCACACGCCCTTCGCTGGTATAACCAGATTGCTTCATACACACCCGCCGAACGCAAAGCTTGGCCCACAGGCGTCAGCCCGCTGGCAGCCGGCGGCAAACCAACAGCGGCTGCACCTCCGGCTAAGGACGATGACGACGATGATGTTGACCTCTTTGGCTCCGGCGATGAGGAAGAGGTTTGTACTTTATTCATTGTTATATCCTTACAAGAATAGTAAAAGTTCGACTGCATATTCTTACCAGAATATTCCAGTCCTGGGTGAAACTCACCAGCTTCTATCTTATGCAATAAAACAAGACTTCTAATTTTTTTTTAGTCAGTAAACTGTTATCAAAAAATCTAAATGACAAAATTTTTACATACACTACACCAGTATTGACCTAAACCTTATTGTTTAGTCTCAAAACTCAATGATTTGACTTGGTTGGCTCCAAGAGCATTAAGTACATCGGTTACTCAGTATACTTACTTCTTTCACAGGATGCAGAGGCAGCCAGAATTCGTGAGGAGCGCCTTAAAGCATATTCTGACAAAAAAGCCAAGAAACCAGCCCTTATTGCGAAATCCTCTATATTATTGGATGTCAAGCCTTGGGATGATGAGACAGACATGAAAGAGATGGAGAAACTAGTGCGTACTATTGAAATGGACGGCCTCTTATGGGGTGCCTCCAAACTGGTCCCAGTAGGATATGGCATCAAGAAACTTCAGATCATGTGCGTCATTGAAGATGACAAAGTTTCTGTTGACTTGCTCACAGAAAAAATTCAAGAATTTGAAGATTTTGTCCAATCTGTAGATATTGCTGCCTTCAACAAAATCTAAATGAATGAAGCCATAATTTATTAAGTTAATATTTTCAATAAAATCGCCTCTTTCTCATTTTTGTTTTTTTATTTCACATGGAAAAGCTATCACAAAAATTCGAAATCCATAGATATCAGTGAAAAATCAGTCAAGAATGAGATTGTCATTACATCACACTTGATTCTAGCAGAAGAAGCATGTAATAGTTGATAACTTTAAATTACCACATTCGATTCACCTAAACAAACATATTTACACTTCAAGACATTTGCACAAATGTACTTTATATTCATAAATACTTTGATGTCAAAACTCATGAACACATTACTCAATGACTAGGTTACGTTTTGACAGTGTGATTATAACTCATTCAACCTGTACAGTCTTTTGTACACTGTCCCCAACAGTAGCTTGCATGAACATGTTAGGGATGTCACTTCCAAAGTATACTTTATTATTGAGGCTTAGAGCTTCATATTTCTTCAATTCCAAATACTCTTTTGTGAGTAATAATTTGTTAGCTTCTGCCTGTTTCTTCAAGTGGTAGTAGTCTGCTTCCGCTTTCGTTGTTTGTTTAGCTTTGTGGATGCTGTCCTCGATCAGTTCTATCTTCTGCAAAGATTCTTTCTCCATTATCTTCTGTTCATATTGAATTTTAGCAACTTGTGCTTCCTTCTCAGCTTCAATAACTGCCTTTCTACGAGCTGTCTCTGCTTCCTTCTCTACAACCTGTGGAAAACAAATTATTTTTAGTAAGAAGTTATTCAACAAAAAAATATGATTTGGTTTTAATATAAATTTTCTCACTTTTTGATGTTGAGCTGCTATAAGAAGTTTAGACTTTTCAGCTTCCATGAGTTCATAGTTTTTGCGAATTGCTTCTGGTATCTTTGGTTTGGTGACTCGTACTGCCTGCACCCTGAGACCAGGCGCCATTTCGTCAAGGTCCCTTTGTAAAGCCTGAAATGAAAAACCTGCTTTTAAACATTGTTACATTTTTTTTTCAAATATATAGAAGCACGTAGCTTCTATCTACCTACCTACCCATATATACCTAAAGTACTATCTACTATAAATCCTAGAAGCATGATATAGGAAATATTGGTTGCATGAAAATGTTATCTTTCTACTCGTAATATCAAGAGTGTCAGATATACCCAAGTTCTATGCTACTATACTTTTGATGTTTACATCTAAGAATGTTCAACAATGGCTTTAAAAAAAAGAGCATTATATAAATAAAACGTACAGTCCTCAAGTTTTCATCGATCTGGTCAAAGAGATCTATATAGACCTCATGCAAGGTGTGGGCACTGCAGAACTGGTTCAACTCATGGTGAACCTTATTGAAGATGAGTGTCTTGTCATACTCAGCTGTGAAGTTACGCACCATGTCCAACACTGAAAGTTATAAATAATTTTACACTAAAAAAAGACAAAACAATTGGAAATAAAACAGGTCTGTCTTACCTTATATCTCCCTATTTTGATAATGATTATAAATTTTCATACAGAAATAATGATTGAAACCACTTACCACTAGGGGGCTCCAACTTATTGACAACTTCAATTCTTTCAAAGTATATCATAACACCTCCGCTAGTACCACAAGGTACATTCTTTACTTCGTCTGTTTGCAGAGTGGTCTGAAATAATAAAAATCAATTAACGAAAGGCCTTCTTACTTACTTCAAAAGTTAGTTTGGTTTTATGTTTACCTGAATTGCTTTGTATGAAGTCAAAAGCGGTATCATCATGTGGAAACCAGGTTGGCTGGTAACTGGAAGCAGAGCACCACCCTAGAGATAAATATAAAAAACACATTAATTACATATCATTAGTTTACCTGGAACAGCCAACTTGTATGAAGAGTTATGAATGTGGATGGAGCAAAAGAAGTTTACAGAGATCATGGCAATGTAGTCTCCACCTATCTCTCCGGGAAAAGGCGTAATTTTAAGTACATATGTTTTGTTTGACAAAATTTTCAAAGTTATGCACTTTGTATATGTAACATATGTTACAACAACAAACAACATATAACACACACACATCACAGTCATACATCAAAGTCTATTAAAATATAAAATCGATTAAATATGCATTATTATTAAAAAATCATTAAAGTTACCCGATAATAAACGCCGACATGTCCTTCTTCAACTTTGTGCAAGGAGAAATGCACAGTGACACCGACCGCCAATATTATCAGCGCTAACACCGATGATTGATCCGCCATGGCTGGGCTATAAACACGTTATTATTAGTCATATATCATTTAAACATCTAATGAAATTTGCATTTGTGTAACTTAATTACCTACCTCCCCAAATCAAAATGAATGCTCACTAAAAGCGGTATGTTGGAGATAGAGTTCTTAACTCAAGTTATTTAATATTCAAGATACTTTGTTGCGGTTTCATTTGCCGCACACATCAATTCATTTTAAATTCTATTTTATTTTTACTTTAATAAAATAACTCGAAAACGACAAACAATTTTTCTTCCATTTCTATAGTAAATCTGTCATTGTCAGTTCAGTTTTGTGATATGAGTGACTTGACATTGATAACCGAATTTAACATTTTATTCTAAAGTATAACTTCAAGCAAAAGAAATACTAGTCCTTCGTTCTCGTTAAGGATGGACTCGAGAAGAACCTACTGTCATAGTTTCTGTACTTGATACTATATCGGTGTTTGCCCTTTCCTGGGTATAAGTTTTGAGCAATTCATTTTCCCCCTCACGCTAATCCGATTACATTTTTCCCTCTGAAGAGGAGATACCTACTGAACTAGGTATATCTAACAACATATTGCAGTGCTTTTGTAAAGAAGAAGTGGGTATGCTCTTTTCTAACTTGTTTGTGGCAATATTTATTCAGCCATTTGGGGTAGAGGGGTAGAGACGTCGAAACCTTGGGATGTGCCCATGATGTGCCGCTATTACCCATTAACTAATCCCTTGCCGTTTAAATATATATACCAGCAGATGCTCCTATAATCGCTTCAAACAACGTTCACAGATATACAAAACCTATCGCAACTTTTATCGGATAGTATGGGGCTAAAATAAAACCTTACTATAAAAGATATATTTAATTAATACAAGTTTCTGTCGCCTCCTCTGCTACTTCACTGACATATGTTTTTCCGACCTCGTGTAACCCGTCGAGGACTGTGCCCATAGTAGCCTTGAGGGCTCTGTATTCTTCGAGGGCCTTAGCGCAAAGTTCTCCCTCAGGCGAATTCCCCGGCTCAATGAACAGCATCTCCAAAGCACTTTTGAGATATTTTTCGGCCAGTAGTAGTTCGTCCTGCGTTAAAAAATGATTATTTGTCATTTTATATTCTTTTTATTGGATTGGACTGTACTTCTCATAAATAAGCCAAGAATAAAAGTTATTTGTAAATACCAACCATGTATCCAGATCCAGTTATTTCACGTGAATCAAACAATTTCTTCGCCAACTGCGCCATAGTTGCATGCAACTCGTACAATGTTATAGCTGAAAATAATCAATATTTATTAAAACGCCGATAAAGTTGGTGAAGACAAAAGTCATGAGTTTAACTACCTGTAAACATGGCTACTTTTATTTGTGAATATTCCCCCGAAATGAAACCTCGCAAAAAGAAGTTTAAGTCGAGTCCATAGCACATATATACTGCTGAAATCGTGGAAACATACTGTTGCTTAGAACATATAATTTTTTTTTATTAGAAAGTGAATTTCTCACACTACCTTTAGTTCTAGATATGCCGGGCGTGAGTTTCTCAATGACCGGCAATAGTTCCTTGCATAACTCTATCTTCCTTCGCATTACTTTCTTGGTGGGGTGGGGTTCCCTGTTGATGACGTCACGAAGGACGCCCGCGAGCCGCTGCTTCGCGTCCAACAGCAGGTAATGGTTGGGAGCGAGCACTAGCGATACATTCCGTATGTACTCCTCTAATTCTTTCTCATCTTTTTTATCTGAAACAAGTTAATAATTTATAATAAAAAAGTATCCTATTGTATGACGAAGGAAGGAAGGTCTATTGCAATAATTTGTAAAATTTTATGTATCGTCTTTGTGGTTCTTTGGGTTATGGGCCCAGTAACATTCCCTAGTCTTTATTTTAACAAAATAATACTATCACTTTCCTTTTATAAATAAGGAATTCTTATTAGTATTAACAAAATTGTTATAAAATTAACTAATAAGACAATTATGCTTATACAGTTGTATTTTGCATCTTAATTGTCTTGAAGAAAAATATCATTACTTATGAAGTCCAGTTTATCTGAACAACACTGGACTCTGTGGCCGATGATATCTTGCGCGAAGTCTTTCTTGCACTCGTTACAAATCCATTCTCCTCCCGCACTGGTAGACAGATACCCGGTCTTACACGTCGGGCAAATAGCCGAGCTGATGAACGTGCCCAACTCTGTGCAGTCGGCGCAGCGTGCGCACGCGCATTTAAAGTATTTGCCCACCAACAAATGCTGCTGTCGGAGAGCTGTGCCCTGAAATTAAAACTATTTATATTTTTGGATAATGTCGGAAAGGGAAGTTTTAATTTGTGAGTCGAGTCAAAATATGTTTACAGAAATATTTTTTAAAGGTTCGTTTATAATTCAGGAAATAACGGTATTTAAGATGCAGATCATTTTAAAAAATTTAACAATTACAAACATTTACCCGAGGAATTACAAGCGTTTACATTTTTTTAGCGACAGGAAATTACAAGCGTTGTGAAAATATGTAGTTGGTTTCTCGTGGTCGGAATGGAAAGAAGAGTAACCAACCACTTCATACCTTCAGAGGGTCCGTATAATTGTAGTAAATGATATCTCCTTTCTTTATATCTGTGCTAGCGTGGCAGACAAGGAGATTGTTATCGCTTATAGCCATGTGCGTGTTTCCCACGCAGTCGTGCGCCAGTAGCGCCGCCTGGAGGTAAACTCCGCGCAGTATTTCGGAGCACCCGATGGCGGGTACTTGCGGGCCGCGGACGTCGAAGCTGTTTACATCGATAGCCGCGCAAATCTTTTGAACTATGTTTTTGTCTGGTAAGTCGTCGAGTAGACCCAGTGATTCGATGAACTGCAAAGCAAAGTTTCTCTTTTCGACTTACCCTATTAGGAGCAAGGATATGTTAGGTATATTTGCCACAATTAAAACTTATGTCTTAGTAATCAAGTTCAAAATTAACCTACTCTTTTCGCCAGCCAAATAGTAAGATAAGCCATACCTTTGCAGTACCCTCATAGAACTCCCATATATTTGTATTTTTTCTCTCCTCTAAATGTGTTTCCAGCTGCATGAACTCTTGCCAGGCTTGAGGGTCTGTGGTCTTCTTTAGCAGAGCTCGCAGAACTATAAGAGAGCCTACATTCTGAACCATCACCATCGGATTAAGCCCTTTGGTTAGTTTGAGTGTTCTAAAAAATTCACATTCTGTTTTTGAATGCCAATCTGAAAATCCAAAATAAACAGTTACCTTAAAACAAGACACAATTCAATTTCCGTGTCTAAATTCCACTGCACTCGACTTGTAGAAGTGGGCAAATTATAAATTCCTACTGTAGTAGTTAGTAATGTTTTCAGTATTGCCAGTTTCAATCGTGAAAAAATTACTTTCTCTATGCGAAAGTGTGGAAAACAATAGTAGTGAATTTATATCAACAAGCAAAGTTGTGAGCAGGTAGCTGAGCAGAAGTTCAGTTTTTATTTGTGGGCACTGTGGCGACCCAGTTCGGTTCAGTTTTTTTACACTTACTGTAAGTAAGAGGCTGAGGACATCCCTCGCCGCACAAAGGCGCTACCGCACACTGCTTGCAGACCAGAAACTTGGTGATGAGAGGCAGGTAGCAGTTGTAGCAGACCAGCGAAGTGTCACTGTTGGGTCCAATTACGAAGGGTTCGTCCCATAGAACCTTCTCGCCCGCCCGCAGGTCTTTGGCGGCTACTAGGTACCTAAAGTATAAAATCTCTTGCTCAACTACCTAATTATAAATATCTACTTAGTTTTATTAATATTATTATTAACTACCGACCTTTCCTGGCTTCGCACGGGTAGCATTTATAGATATGAACCTACCTCAGGAAACCCTCTTTAAAGCATTTCAAACAGGAACAAAATCCGTCCACAACTTTCCGTGATTACCGCATACATATTATTATAGACCTTATAGGTATAGACAGACAAAATAGCGGGATTTACTAATATGTAGTGACCTATCCCTCATGAAACAAGAACCACACTATTGACTTAAAAAAGTGAATGGAAAATCTATCATATTTTATTTTCAGGAAAATGAACATAATATCCGGTATTGATATTAAATGCGAAAGTCTTATCTATTAGAGGTAGGTGCTCTTTTTGAGCTACGCCACTGCACCGGTTTTGATGAAATTTTGAATGAATTTATAAAATATTTTATGGGAATTGCCACGAGACCTAAAACCCTGGCAAAAATTATCAGTAACTATAAGAAATCAGCGAAGCTGTACGGACTTGACTGGGAGGATTGTGTAGGAACACTAGTGGAGAGTACAAACAATCGTATGGTGTACATACATTTCGCCGGCGCTGTCTTAATGCAATGTAAACAAAATAACATCTCATTCCTTTCAAACCAGCGTATGTACCTTCCTAATGCGTAGTCAGTAATACATATACAACAGTTTAGTAGGTATGCTGACGGACTATGGGACTAGTGGGATAGACGGGATATTCCATTTACACAAATAAAGACAGTAATATTTTATAAAACTGGTTAGTGGAAAAGGTTGCCCAAATTTACAAACCTGCCGAGGGTATCCGAAGTCCGTATTTCGTATCTCGCCGCCATAGCTAAATATAGAACAATGTTAACACGGTGCCGGGTACGAGGCAGAACTGCAGCGCACGTGCGCCAGCTACTGAACACGGCGCCTTTATTTATAACTTTCACTATTTATATCGAGAAATTTCTTCAGCGTAGCATGGGGCGGGTGAACGAAACGAGAAGAAAAAGATAATGCTGAAACTGGACGCATATTTGTTCCTTTGAATGAGTATTTACTTATATCGACGTTTTGACCATGTGGTTCAAAGTTAATAGTTAATTTAAAAAAATATCTAAGATTTTTTTATTTTCACGGAAGCACCTGCTATAGCCAATACCATTGGCTATTTTACATACGACTTATTGTTGCGCTTTCACAGCTACTAGGTATTATATGAAATTAGCAGGGAACCAACTTTTGCTGGAATTTTCTACGAGCGCAAGCCTCGGTAGAAATCTAGTTAAGAAATAATACAGCTTAATAGAAATTATAATTTGTATTTATTTTCAGTATAATAGTACAATTGTTTACCTCAGAAATAAAGGTTACTTATGACTAGTTAAATATTAAATTTACAACATTATGTACACGTAAGTATAATAACACTTTAAATAATATATCTTTATAAAAAATCTGATTTAGCTAAATTATTTACACTAAAAGGCATTCATTTTATTGCAAAACCGCTGTCACGTGGTACGTTACAATTCAAATCATACTACAGCTATTTCAGCAGCCAAATGTGGCGTCAACAAGAGTTATGAAGACAATTTTATTTTTACACAAAATAAATTCACTTTACAGTTTGCGAGCAGATAAAATCTGACCTAATCTGGCATATGCATTGTATACCGAACAGGAGTCAGTTTTGATTAACCAACACTCATGCATGTAGCATGCTTGGTCTATTGTTTAAAAGTTGGTGCAGCAAGAACTTTCTGCAGAGACGGACATTTTGCTTACGGACCAAAGACGAAAAGTCCTATCAAACAGTTCGTAAGCAAACGATCAACGGAGTACAGTTTTATAGACTCCTGTGCAAAAGACTAGTATTACAATTGTTAAAGTGTGATTTTCACGCCCGTCTTTCACTTCAAAATATGAATCTATCTCAATAAAATTGTGGAGTATGGATAAGGACATAGGGTATTTTAGACGCGGGAGGAGCCGCGGGCGATAGTAATAGATAAGACCAAGCATGCTTGCATCATTACAAAAACCATGTAAGATACTGTCAGAGGTTTCATTCGTTTCGATTGGACGTTTAAACCATTTTATAATGGAATGGAATACACAAATTTCAACAAACAAATAACATCATATTCGGGTGTTGCTATAGGCTTATCTCTAATATTGGCTCTGAATTCTCTCACTTAACATATGCAAGCACAATACGAGTTTAAAACAGATCACTTGGCAACGGATTGTCCAATTCAACCTTCCACCGTGGATATCACGTTTGCGCCTGCAATCAAAGTAGACATATTGTTACGTATTGAATAAAAGGTTTATTCTTTTAAGGTAAAGTACAATTCGGGATAACACATTAGGGATATAGACGTGATAAATTGGCGACTAAGGGATAGGCTTATAAACTTGGGATTCTTTCAGGCGATGGGCTAGCAATCTGTCAATATTTGATTCTCAATTCTATCACTAAGCCAAACAGCTGAACGTGGCCAATCAGTCTTTTTAAGACTGTCGGCTCTATCTAAGTCGCAAGGTATATAGATATGATTACATGTATGTATGTTTTCTTGTTCCTCCTGGCTTTAGTCTCGGCTGTATCCCTATTAGTCTCTGCTTTAAAGAGGTGCCCGGGGTATGCCTTTGACCATGGATCCTGAATTAAGTGAGTCAGATTTTTACACGAAGCTGACATCTGCAGCCATTCTTGTCCAGAAAAAGAGGTAGACCCTACCAAAGGTGGAGGGATGGAATCAAAGAGGTTGCAGGTGCAACCTGGAAAGCAGAGCAGCATGAAAGAGAACGAAATAATGGCTATTATTAATAATAAGAATGTATAAAACGATAATGGAGGTCTAGTGACCTCGAGCTGCGTGGAGTGCAGCGAGGCGCCGATGATGTCCTGCAGGCAGCGCGCGAACTCGTCCAGCACGTCGCGCGCGGGGTCGGCGCAGTCGCCCGCCGCCGCCAGCAGGCACTGGCACACCGCCTCGATCACCTCCGACGTCATGAAGCTGCACGGCTGTCTGCGGGGGAATTCACACGTGCGATTTGAGATTCAAGTTCCCAGCGTGACATTGGCTAGAGGTTTAGCTATGAAAGCGGAAAACACAGAACTTCGCATTTATACTATTGGTAAGTGATGTCAAGCTAGTTGTTGCGATGGGGATTGTAAGTAGGAAAGATGAAAATTATAGTTGTACACTCTGCAGCTAACTTCAGCCCAGGCCCTGTCCACTTCAAGGTCTATCTTTCACAAACATGAAGGACACACCCAGGATGCCCTTTGTCTAAAAACTCATTTAACACTGTAGCTCTGTCGATTTTATTTCTATGACATCTTCTTCAGTTTTAAAGACAATTGTGACACTTACAATCGTATTAAAACACAAAACGAATGAATCAATGTTTGACCTGTCACTTGACAAAGCCCATGACATTTATTCCCTGCAAAAGCCCGCAAGATGTAACCATACCAACAACTTTCTTGCATAATTCATTCCAGTTACAAAATGATGAATGAGGGATGAACCATAAGATATATATAGGATATCTCTCCTCTGCCTAGCACTCCCGGAAGAGTATGACATATATATAAACTGACTTGAGATGCGCCAGCACGTTGGTGTCCCGGCGCACGGCGGCGGGCGCCAGCATGCGGCGGCTCACGCCCTCCTCCACGTTGCGGCAGCCCACGCACTTGCACATCGCCGTGCACGCTATCTTCGCCTGCCATCAAAATTATGAATTAACTTTGTACATGGCCAGCTATATTTCAAATTTAGAATGAAGGTTAGGGACTTGTTAAAAAAAATATGTATAGGTACATTTTTCATTCAAAAATACTTTCACGAAACGCGTTAAATAGGTATTACCAACCGTTCCGTTTATAAATATAGAATACCAAAGTCAGACACGTTGATAGATAGGGATAAGGAAGTTTTGGCTCAAAAGCATTCACAGGATCTAAAAATCAAATGCAAAGTTTGCTTTACCCAAATTACCTAATGAAGTACGAAAGTCTTCACACACACACACATCACACACTTTTTCATCTAGCTCAAAAACGAAAGTTCATGTATAACAACTTACCTCGTAACATTCACAGTAGTTCTTAAGACATCCACTTCTTTTACAGTTGCAACCTTTATTGTGTCTTCTTATTATTTCAGGTCCGCCTGCTTTCGCTTTACCTATTTTGGGCCTGAAAGAAATTTAAAAGCATTCTTAATTTAAAAAATTACGTTGAAATTCATATGGATTTATTTAATAAATTTATAAGTATGCAACATCAAGTGTCTCGAGTAAGGAGAAGAACATAAGGCACACATTTTTGAAACCGCGGACGAAAGCTTTTATTTTAATTGCTTATTAGCTTCATAATCATCATTACAGAAATTAGAATTTAACACCTGTATGTACATGCCCCGCTTATTTCATGCTTTATGACTAATAGAACTAGACTAAGTTGGCAGTTTATATGGTTTGTAATTTCACAGAAAGTAAAACGAAATAACATTTATATGTACTAAATTCAAAAACATGTGATAAAATGAATATTGCCGACCTAAAAGCGTTGGGGTTCCTCATGAGACAGGCTCGTATTGACTTCTGCCGCAACTCTTCATTCTCCAGATTGTTGTGGCAGTTGTTGCAATTGCAACGGTTGCAAAACTCCCCGTTAGCGAAACAATCGCAGTAGAGCTTCAGGCACTGAGACTTGGTGCAGTTGCAAGCTTTGCGCGGACGCGACGCGAGATCGTTGGACGCCACATCTGTAAATTACATCAATACATTTACATCAAAGCAAAGAAACACTCAATATATTTAAATGGAAATAGTAAGAGGTGTCTAAGGAAATATTTACTTATTTATTTTAGTGTATGAAATATTAATTTGAAATTTACTACGGAATTAGCTGAAAATTAGATTAACAAATAAATATATATGGGACAAATTACACAGATTGAGTTGGCCTCGAAGTAAGTTCGATACTTGTTTTACGAGATAACAATTCAAAGATATGTACTATATTTTATACATTATTCATATAAAAATAACCATACAATACCCAGGCCAATCAGATAAAGTTCGTTTATCATCAAGCCCTGGCCGGAACTCGAACCCAGGACCTACTATGTCACAGACAAATGCACTACCGCTAGGCCACAGAGTAGTTTGAACTAAAACAAAAACTTTTACCCAGATAATTCAACACAAGTGGTACTAGTGAAATAGACGAGAAAACCTATTCCTTTGCTAAGCTATAATTGTAGTACAACAAATTTGTTCATATCATAAAACCATTTTTGTATCTGTCTGTACCTGAATCAGACGCGTGGGGCGGCGTGGTCGGTGATTGGAAAGAGTTGTACGCGTCAGAATCGAACTTCATGTCTATTAAGGTGTGATCAACCTGTAAATTAAATTATTTATTTTACTATAAGGTTTCATTGTAGGAAGCTAGACATATATATGCTTGTTCGTACTATATTCGATCAAGATGTTGTCATTGTTGTTATCTCAACTTCATTATTGTTGTAGTTTAATAGACGGTTAATATTTATTTTATAATTGCATTTATTACTTTTTTATATTACTATTTTACCTAAAATAATTCAAAATAACTGGAAGCTTTAAACATAAAAATCGAAAGTTCCAAGCAAAGCTAGTTTATTTTTTTAACATAAAATGTGTTTAACCTTGTCCTCTTGACTGTTATTGTGTTTCAAGTAGTTTGCGGGAATGACTATAAGGGGATGCTCCTCTGTCTGGTAACTCGAATCTATCTGGTCCATGCTGTTAGTGTTCTCGTCTTGTATTGGACTCTGTAAGTTAATACATTAATTTTTTACGAAATAAAAATTAATGTGCAAAGACATCGAGCAGTTAAAGTAAATTTCAAAAGATGTGTGCAGGGATCAAGGCCAGTGGAAAGATACAGTCTCTGCCTCCTCCAAGAAAGAGAAGCGAAGTGAATATACCATCTGTCCACATCCACACTATTAATGAAGAGAAAATATTTGTATTTTTGTAAGTTCGCAACAAATAATCTCAAAAACTACTGGACTGGTCTTCACGTAATTTGGCATACATATAGAATTGATCTTCCAGACTGAAATGGGCATCTGTTTTCTGGAATTTCCCTATGCGCTATGTGGATCAGTAAATTCTGATATGTAACCCCAACCGCCCCAAAAGACGTCTGACATCGCTGCCGCTGCGCGTGTAGTTTGCAAGGAAACGCCGCCGCAATGGGAGCGGCCCGTACCTGGCGCCCGCCCGCCACCGCGTCCGCCACCAGCGCCGCCAGCGACGCGCCGCACTCGCTCTGGGGACAACGTCCACGGGCTTCAGACTACACACTCCATCTCATCTATCGCCTTCTAAATATATAAAACATGACGCACACTTCTCGACCGATATATCAACGCACAGCCAAAACGGTAAGGCCACCTGGCAGAGGTTTTGTACCTGTAGGAAATCGCGAAAACTCTTAGAAAATGCCGGAGTTATCTCTAAACACTACTAGATCGACGTCAACAGAATATAAATAACTGAAATGTTAAAAAGCTACCTCATTTCGAGCAGGTTCCTCTTCTTCTTCGTCAGAGTGTTCGTCGGGCTCCTGCTTGCAAGTCACGGGCTCCACACTTCTTTCTACAGACGACATCGGCGTCAACAGACTCTGCCCCGAACGAATTATCTGTTGCTGAAATTTCAATTACAAAAAAATTACGAATTACAAATATTCTTTCCAATTTTTATAAAAAATATTGTTGTCTTGTATGTAAAGGCATCTGACACGGCATTGCGACTATGTTAATGGTTTTTTGGAGCTCAGTAAAGAATTATAATAATGTAAGAGAACATTTCCTCTTTCTCGTGGCGTCAGTCAGGGTTATATCCTCACCTCTGTGGAGAGTCAGCCAGGTGACAGGATTTTGACCACAATTGGATTGGATAACCCAGTTGTTAAGTTAAAGTAACAATACAGAAAAAAAATACATATTTATTATCATAATTCTCTACATAGAAAACACAAATATGTAACTATAGTGCGCATCGAAATATCATTTGACAAAAGTTTCAAAGACTCACCGAAGCTTGCGGTTTACTGCCGACCGGGGCGGGCGCGATCCTCACGAACTTCTGCTGCGGCTTCCCGGACATGCCTACAATATTAAAACTTATTAAACACTATCCAAAACTCGACAACAACCGAACAATTTCCTCGTCAATAGTAATTCCTTGGCGCGCAACGGTAAACATTAGCAAACTGACGCTTCAATGTCTCAATATTTTCGAACATTCCTGTTCCAAAGTTATAAATTTTTGAACAGAGAAAACATTTTCGATTTCGTAAATGGATCCTGTCATTTCATTATTTGAATTTAAATAAAGAAACCGCTATAGATTTTAAAATCTATCGAGGTATGTATGTAAGACATCTTTAGTTTTGTTTTTCCATATGGCAATAATAAACAAAATTTGACGATTCGTTCACGAATACTTACGATACTCGATGTAAACAATATAACAATTTTTCGAACATTACTCTTAACACAAGTACCATATTAATCGGACCTATATCATTCCGATTTCATACTAATTAACAATATAAATAAATAAATTAAAACACATACCTCTGTCCGTGACCGAAACTATGGATTTTGAAATATTCAGAACAGATGATTGCTTCGCCGTAGAAGATCCCGAAGAAGGGTTTGTTATAAGACGTATAAATTGAACCTAAAACAAATGTTGCAAAATGATATATTTTTAAAACATTACACATATGTGTAAATTCAAAATACCAGGTGATCTTGGTGGCTCATTGAACCCAGAGGCTTCTAAGACTAGTTAAATGTATTTTTAGAAGAAAAAGTTAGGTTAGTGATATAGTGTATATTGGCAATGATGGCAAAAAAATATAAAGTTAATATAAATTAAAGAGACTTCAGACTTACCCCTTTCCCGGGAACATCAATTTTATGTAGTTGCGACCGTTGTCCTGGATGCAATACTAATTTTCCATCCTTACTTAGCTATAATAATGAAATTTAATATTACAATATTATAATAAACAAAACAAGTAAAAAATAAGAAGTATGGGTACGTAACTAAATCTACACACATACAGACTTACATATTGACATATACTTTTATTCAGACATTTCGTTCTTTTATCGTAGGAAGAAATGTAAACATAAGAATCTATACCCTCCCTATTTTGGTATTAAGTTTTTAATTATTAAACAAAGGTAACTGATTAGTTATCCATATCCTTATAGTTACAAACATTGGTACCTGTGCAGTCTTCTGAGGAGCAGCCTTCAGTATAACCTTCTGTTTATTTGGATTAGCCGTTATCACAACTTTCTTGGTTGTTGACCCTACAGATAAAAAGAAAACTAAAATTGCAAACATTTAAAGGTTTATTTAAAATACCGTGATTAAGTCGGGAAATTCAGATACATGAGGAGAGTTATGAATGTAGATGAAGCGAAATAAGTATACAAGTGGAAAAATATTGTCTCTACCCCTCCGGAAAATAGGCGTGATTTTTATATATGTGTTTCTCAAATGTATCACCTTACCTTGTGGCTGTATAGGAGTAAGGCTGGGCGGATTTAAGGTGATGACCTGTTGCTTTTTTCCTTGCTTCGTGGGCGATGTCAACAACACCTGTAATATGTTTTTATTTAGTAAGTTTTAAACTACTTTTAACACCTCTTTTAAATTTCTTCTATCGAATCGAATGTACATAGTTAATTTTAACTTATTTTTTCTTTTCTGTCTCATTAAAACCCAGACTGTTTTATCAAGAAGTATAATAAAGAATCTCCTATCTTGGGTCTGCTGGAAGTAGAAATCTATTCTTTAGAAATAAGCAGATCTTATGTAATTTAATAAATAAATAAATTAAATAAATAAATTAAAAAATAATGTGTACAATTCCAAATTTAGCCTTCAAATCTATTCTAATAATATAAAGCTGAAGAGTTTGTTTGTTTGAACGCACTAATCTCAAGAACTACTGGTTCGAATTGAAAAATTATTTTTGTGTTAAATAGACCATTTATTGAGGAAGACTTTAGGCTATACATCATGCTGTAACTTTTATAGGCGAAGAAATAATGGAAAATGTGCATAGCTAGTAAAGAGGTAAAATTTTCGACAGGGTAATACAAAAAACTTTAAAAACAACCATTTACCTTATTATTACCAATGGATATGGGTATCTTCTTTTGCTGCATTACATATCTTGTCTGAGGGGCGGCCGTGCTGCCACTAGGCAACAGCTTTGTGATCACAGCCGGTTGATTGGCACCTGAAAAACAAAATATATTTTTAATCACGATCTCTTTGGCGACGATCTCTTTGGCGTTAGACCAGTCATCAGATTCTCGCCTCTGAACAAAAAGTCCCGAGGGTCAGGATTTTTAATCATAACATATCTTGTCAGAAAAACACTGGATAACTATTAATTTTATAGATAATGCTCAACGAAAAGGCTAAGAGATAACACCATATTACAGCTTTCACCACTTTTAGTGTCTGAATACAACTGAGGACAGACAGACATAACGAATCTATAAGGGTTGTAAATTTCACCCTAGTAATGTAATTGTACACTAAGCAAATATTCAAGACTAGTATCAACTTGGCACAAACATACCTTGATCAAATCAGGAACATGCTGGTGTAAGGTAAGGTCAAAAGCATAATGGCAAGCAAGTAAAAAAATTAAGTATCTGCCTTCCCCTCCGGAAAAAGGGCATTTCTGGTCAATGTATAGTCAATGTGGAAATGTATAGCAAGAAAATTAATAACCTTGAACAACAACTTTAGTCATAACCGACTTGGTGCCTTGTGATGTAGTAACAATCCTCTTGGGCGTGATGTGTGCCTGAAAATAAAACAATGATTCAAAATTTGTAAGTCTCATTACAAAACTGTACAGGAGGCTAAATCTTTATATTTATCGAAATCTCAAAAACTACAGGGCTCAAAAAAAAATTGGGGCACAAGAAATATTATAACTAGATGTCTAAGAAAAGCCCTTTTGAGAATTTCCGTGAGAACGGAGAAAATGGTATTTATCGGTTTACGCGGGTGGAGCGGCGGGCACTCTCTAGAATACAAATAGTATAAAATCATTCCATTTTGGTGAAAATGGGCCGTATTCTATAAATTACAAAGCAAACTAGCTTTATAAATTAGTATTAGTAGTAGTAGTGTTCAAAAATCCTACTACTATTATAAAGGCGAAAGTTTGTATGGATGTATGGATGTTTGTTACTCTTTCACGCAAAAACTACTGAACCGATTACCATGAAATTTGGTATGTAGGTAGCTGAAGACCCAGAATAACACATAGGCTACTTTTTATCCCGGAGTTCCCGCGGGATTGATAGGGTTTCCATGCGGACGAAGTCGCGGGCAGCCTCTAGTGTAGAATAAATTTATAATACAGTGCAATAAACTTTGGTCGATTTATTACAAATGCACACATATAATCGCGTCTTTCTCCCCTTCTTTAGTAATACTTCATAATGTAAATACCTGCTCAGGATCTCCTTTCACAAACTGCACTGCCTGATTGGCCGACACAAGCTTTATCTTCTGGGACCCTGCAGGCACCATGATCAACTGCTTCCCGACTTGTGCTGCAAATATTTGTTATCACAAAGTTAATTTTACAAATATATTAAATATATATGTATAAATTTATCAAAATAGATTTCAATCATACTTTACAAACAAAAATTATTTCTCATATAGATAAAAGCAGAATTTTATGCAGTACTTTCTAATTCTTTCTCATATAGATAAAAGCAGAATTTTATGCAGTGCTGCTTCGTAACTCAAAAAAGCATGACTCGATATCTTATGACCAACTTTTCTATAAAGACCTCTATCCCATCCCGTAAACACCATATTACCTAAAACAGTATTTCCTTTAGAAGCATTAGCTTGCACTACTCCACTTATCGGCACCTTTGTTAGGCCACTCTTGTTAGAAATCAATGTTATGGGCTTAGGAGCTATGGCAAACTGTTTGCCAGCTGGGAAGACATTGCGAGCCACTGTCTGGACTAGTTTCGGAGGCTTCGGAGCAATAGCCACTTGACGGGACACTGCATTGAGTACAGCAGGCTCCCCTCTTCTGCTTATTCCTGCTGTGCTTGGCATTGCTACCTGGAATTATAAGCAATTAGAAAAAAATTATTTTGCATATTTTGGCAAGACATCAAACCTAAAATCTAAGGCAACAACAACGCTACTGCATCAATAACACATACAACAAACATGCAAAGTATACATTCTTTAATTAGTGTGCTTTTTTAGTGATTTGGAAAACGTAAGTGAGGTCTGAAAATTATGGAAAGAATCACCATTCAACTCTTTGTATTCTAATCAAACTATGTATATATATATTCTATGCATTTACCTTGACTGCAATATATTTAGGCTGCCCCTGGTTATCCTGCCTGATGCTGACTGGCGTCATGGATTGGGGCTCATACTGTAAATCCACCATTGTATCGGATTGTGACTGCAATATATTCTGTATCTAAAAATGAAACGACCAATCATTTAGTCACCAACAACCAGTAGTTTTTGTTCTGTATTTGTATCTTCCCTGGGGAAGAATCAGTAGACACCATTAATGTACCACCTAGTAATTCTGATGCATCTCACAATAGGTTACTATACTATCATTAAGATTAAAACAAAATAATTCTTCATAAAAAAGAGGGTGGTACATACATTTGATTCCTCGGTTGTGGTAATTTCAGTGGTTTGGTCATCGCCAATAGAATATTCTTGCAAAGCAAACTGTTCCCCCATGAAATCTGAAAGAAAACACTGGATTTGGAGACAAATTTCATTACATTGTCAGACAATAAAATAGATGTTGAACATGTGAATAGGAATGTAGGAAGGAATACCAAGGTGAACATACCTTGATCAAATCAGGGTCAAGATTACCTTGATGAAATTACATGAAAAGAGTTGTGAATGCGGGTGAAGCTAAAGAAATGTGTTAGGATTGCGGCAAGGAGAAAAAATATAATCTGTAAGAAAGAGACATAATTTTACATTTATCTCTCTTTCATTTTTAAGTGTTTCCAGTTAACCCCTCCGCCACAATGCTTCGGAGCCTAGGATCTGCTTCCTGACACTTCTGTTATAGTACTATTGTCACACCTTTATATTGATGATTTAATGTATGTATATTTCTATAACAGTAACACCTTACAAAAAATCACCCAAAAAGGAAAAAAAATCATGAAAGCTTCTTTGTGTTACCAAGTTTAAACTTCTTGAATTTTTGTTATAATACAATAACTATTACTAGCAGTGTATTTAAATATTTTTGCTTTTATTACTACTTACCAATGACTTCTTCACTCCCTGTGTCCATGAGTATGTGTTGTTTATCTTGCATCGTCTCAAACTCCATTGGAATGTCTTCCCCATGACTGCTAGACTCCAAAGTGATTTCAGCTGCAGCCTCAACATGATCAAAATCCATCTATAACCAGGAAATATAAAAGTAAATGTCACAAATAAATATGATTAATGTATCATGGAATTATTTGGAAAGCATGGTAATGATATGATAAACCCATGATAGCCCCTATTAAATCAAATAAAAGTTAGAAACTAAATGAGTTTACAAAATGCCAATTTACTAACACCAACTATACCACTTTCCAATTTTATGGAATCCTCCAAATTGTGCTCCATAACGAGGTCTACAACACAGCACTTTACAAATTCAATAAAATTAATAAATCCACTGTAGTTTCTCAAAGCAATCTTATAAATTCAAAAACATTTTGTAGTTCAAACGAGGCCGCCATTTTAAATTGTCAAAAGTATCGCCACGGTTATAAACAAATTACACTTATATACACCAATAATTTCAGCCAAATCCTGCACCACACTACACACATAAATGTTCACTCAAGTAATAATAATTAATAAATCACATTTTGCAACGACATTCATGGGAAATAACACTACAGCTCGAGTTATTTTCATAAAATTTTATCGAAAACCCTGATGGCGCTTCTTTCAATTTTGATGTCAAGTCAAAAAAGACATTCAGCCAACATTAAAAAACGAACTTCCATAGCACAAGCCAATTTTACCGCCATTAGTAAAGATTCTTATTCACGAAAGGCGTTTATGAACGAATGAAATGAATGGAAAAGTTATGATACAACTACGTACAGACACACTCATTATATTTCTTTGCCCACGCTAGAGCTGTCAACTGTCTGTCAGGTATTTCGATTGACATTGACAATATTGACAGTAAGTACTTACCTACATAAAGATATAAAAACATTGTAAATTGATTTAGAAATTTTTTATACAATATAATAATAATAATAAAACCAATACTAACAACTATAAGTAATTGTTTGTAGTGAGACCTACACATTTTCATACTATATAAACGAAAGAAATTTAATATCATGAATTTACAAGGAGTTCGCCAATATCTAAATGAACTTAGAAATTCCGGTGGTCTTCACAGAGATCAAGCAGTGAAGTATGCATGCAAAATTAACAATTATTTATAACTGATATTTTATTAGTTCACAAAAAAGTAAGCAATAAAGTATGTATATATAGTAGTAAGAGTAATACAATTTTATCTATTTTTTTCAGATACCGCAATGTTCTCATGGAGATACTTAAAAATCCGGAAGGAGAGTTGGCTGACTGTTTGAAAGCATTTGTTGAAGCAAGTATGTATTATATAAACTAAATTTTTAACTCCATTTTTTACAACATCATTCATCATTTTGTACTACACAGATAAAAGAAATCCATTTAATTGAAGAACCCAAAGAAGATTGTGTAAGTACATAGATGAATCACACAGGTGCATCTGTGTAAAGCACACAGATAAATTAACATTTTTGCATTAATATGGGATGTCATTACACTAGTCTTACATTCATTCTAAAATGAAACACATTGTTACAGTTGTCAATGAAAATGTAAGTTTGGTGATATCCCGGCAGCTCCTCACAGACGTCAGCTCCCATCTGGCCCTGTTGCCCGACAATGTGTCACAGGAGGTTTCACATTTTGCCCTTGATGTCATTCAGCCTCGGGTCATCTCTTTTGAAGAACAGGTTTGTTTCTGTAAAATTAAATACAAATAAATAAATACTATTTAAATAATTATATTTTGAAAAAGCCTTGTGTGTGAGACTCACAAGGGACCGGAAAAAGTGAAAGTATTTTTCTTAGCTCTAATGTTTAGACTAATGCCAACTAATTTACTTCAAAGAGGTTATGGGTTTTTTAATATTTTCCAGGTTTAGCTGCTATATGTGTAAATAACTGTACCACATTTTATTGCAGGTAGCTAGCATTAGACAGCATTTGGCAGATATTTATGAGAGGAATCAAAATTGGAAGGAAGCTGCAAATGTTCTGGTGGGGATCCCACTGGAAACTGGACAAAAGTAAGATATTTTTAATTATAAACTATTTTTGTTAATACTAATTTTCATATGTCTTATATCCTGTCTTTATCTTTGAATTTTAATCTATCTTTGATGTAAATGGAGACTATGTTTGGTGAATGGACCGACCTGTGCATCAATGAAGCATGTTATGGAAAAATATAAGTTAAAAACTAAATTTTAACATAATTTTTAAACCAATTCATTTTTGTATCACATTTCAATAGTTTATAGCTAAAAATAATTTTTAATGGTATTTGCAGGCAATATTCAGTGGACTACAAGCTGGAGACATACCTCAAGATAGCACGTCTGTTCCTGGAGGTCGATGACCCGGTGCAGGCAGAGGCCTACGTGAACAGAGCCTCCCTTCTGCAAGCTGAGACCACCAATGAACAACTGCAGATATATTACAAAGTGTGCTATGCAAGGGTGTTGGATTACAGGAGGTAAATTTTACATTAATATAATCACATCTTTATCCCTTATGAGGTAGACGCAGCCAACAGTATTTTTCCAGTTTGAAGGCCCAAGGCTCAGTGTGGTTTGATGGAATTAAATTAATTTAACATGTATATATAAGCCTTAAACACAATATAGTCCCTCACTTATCCATTAAAAAATTTATATACCATTAACTAGTTACGGCTTGGAAAGGGTACTAATAATTAGTGTCCGACCGAAGCTTCGGCTTCGGCTTCGGCCACCTTTGGCCAAAAAATCCACCTTCGGCGAAACATTCGGCTTCGGCCCAAAACCCGACCGAAGCCGAAGGTTTCGCCGAAGGTCCGAGCGACCGTCGAGATTGAACGAACTGTTACGAAAGTCATGAGGCGACGGGGAGTCACTGTCAAAATATCACATTTAGAAGTTAGTTTTTGTTTATTTTATTTATTAGTCTAGTTTTGGTCTAGTCGAGTAAAACAAAGACTGATTGGTCTAATTGTAATTTGTGAATTACTGTAATTCAATTACATAATAAAGAAATCAAATCATTATTTTTTACCAGTAGGTAAATCAGGTAGTAAAGATTTCTGCTATAGCGAAGAAAAAGAGAATGAGATGGAAGGCGAAATTGAAATGTTCGAAATTGTGGAAGCACTTAAGAGTATGAAAGCGGGTAAGGCTGCTGGGTATGATAGAGTGTCGGTCGAGATGCTAAAAGCAGGAAAAGGCGTCGTAGCTAGACAGTTGTACTGCCTTTTCAATTTGTGTTGGAGAAGCGGCCGAGTACCAAAAGATTGGTGTAAGGCTGTTATCGTGCCACTTTACAAAGGAAAAGGGTCACAGCTGGACCGCAAAAGTTATCGTGGTATAAGCCTGCTTAGCGTCGTCGGCAAATTGTATGCTAAGGTATTGATTAATAGAGTCAGGAATGAAACTGATGACAAAATATGGGATGCTCAAGCGGGATTTCGAAAGGGAATGGGATGTACTGATCAGGTCTTTTCCTTGCGGTGCATAGCCGAAAAGTTTTTGGCCAAGAGTCATAAAGTCTATTGCACATTCGTAGATCTGGAAAAGGCCTATGACAGAGTTGAGAGGAATGAATTGTGGTTAGCACTTTCTATGCATGGGGTGAGCAGTCTCTTAATACGAGCACTGAAATCCTTATATGAGTATTCGAGTGCTTGTGTCAGGATAAACGGAGCGCACACTGAGTGGTTTAAGATTGAGAAAGGCGTTAGGCAAGGATGTGTGGCGTCACCGTGGCTGTTCAACCTATTTATGGATAGTTGTTGGACAGATTTGAAAGAGTCTGAAAGTGGATTAAGGATGAATGAGTTACTCATCAAATGTCTGCTCTATGCCGACGATCAGGTTATACTGGCGTCATCTGCGGAAGAGTTACAGGAGATGGTAAACTGTATGCATGAAGCTTTAAAAGAGAAAGGAATGAAAGTGAACGTAAGTAAAACTAAAACACTGGTTTTTGAAATGGAGAAAGAAATGACATCATGTAATATTTTGATTGGAGGAGAAAAAGTTGAGCAAGTGAAAGAGTTTATATATCTAGGATCAAAGTTTACATCAGATGGCAAGTATGATAGTGATATTGAAAGGAGAGTGAACGCGGGGAACATGGTGAATGGAGCTTTGCATGCCTTTATGAGCAGTCAGAAACTATCCAAAAAGGCTCGACTGGCTGTGCACATGGGCGTGTTGGTCCCGACATTAATGTAAGGGAGTGAAAGTTGGGTATGGCAAAATAAGCATGAAAGCAGAATAAATGCAGTGGAAATGAGAGCGTTAAGGAGTATGATGGGTGTGAAATTGAGTGACAGGATAAGGAACAGCGTGATAAGGGAATGTTGTGATGTGAAAGAAGATGTAGTTACAGGAATAGAAAAGGGTATGTTAAGATGGTTCGGTCATGTGGAGAGGATGAATGAAAGCAGGTTGACTAAGCAGATATACAAGGAGAGTGTGGAGGGAAAGGTCGGAGTGGGACCGACACCTAGACGAACGTATCTTGATCAAATTAAGGACGTTGTGGTAAAAGGTCAGGTCAAAAGTACCCGAAACCGCCGAGCTTGTATGAAGAGAGTTATGAATGTGGATGAAGCGAAGGAAGTATGCAGAGATCGTGGCAAGTTGAAAGAGGTAGTCTCTGCCTACCCCTCCGGGAAAGAGGCGTGATTTTATGTATGTACCTATGTAAATCACAAACTTTTATTTATCTCTAAACCAACCATCTCTATGATATATCATCAACTTCTATATGAGACAGTCAATATATAAACCTTCAATATTGAGGGTTTGAAATAATTTTAATATTAATTGTAGCTTGTAGACAATTTGAACGAAATTAATTACTGAGTGCTGAGAGAATATAAACCTTCGGCTTCGGCTTCGGCCGAAGGTTGTGGCGATAGCCGATTAATCGGCTTCGGCTTCGGCTTCGGCCAAAAATAGACCTTCGGTCGGACACTACTAATAATATACATATAAACCTTACTCTTAAATCACTGTGATTGAACCTGGTAAATTGTTACTCAGAGGGAACCACTTTACTAATGGGCCAGAATGGACTAAATTCAAATTTCTGCTATAAAACCGAAAATATGATAATTTTCAGGAAGTTCATAGAAGCAGCTCAGAGGTACAATGAGCTCTCTTACCGCAACATCATACACGAGGATGAACGGATGACTTGTCTGAGGAATGCGCTCATCTGTACAGTTTTGGCTTCAGCTGGTAATTACAAATCACATTCTTATTTACAAGCTATTTATTAACATCTTGGATAAACATATGTAATTAATTTTTTAAAGGCAACTGTTTTATTTATAAATAAATATGTATGTCCAGTTTTGGACATAGGCCTCTTCCAATGTTCTCCAATCCTGATTGTCTTGGGCAATCGACATAAAATCTCATCCCACATATCGAACAAAGTCGTCATTCCTTGCGGTTTTGTTAAATATATAAACCCTATTAATTCTTTCTTTCTACGAGGATTACAGTTCCACCTTCTGCCGCATTTGGCTCGCATAACTTCTTTCGTGATAGCTAGTCTGAATTTACTAGCAATAGTGAACTTATCTACCCTGCAAAAATGTCTTGCACTTCATTGATGTATTGTATGGTTATCAGAAAAATATGCTAACCTACCAAATTTCAATGCAAATTCGCCTTTATTACCGCGTGATAGAGTTCCATCCGTTTAATTATGTACAAACCAAGTAGAGATTAGATCTACCTTCAACACTTTCAGGCCAACAGCGTTCCAGAATGCTAGCGACTCTGTTCAAAGACGAGCGGTGTCAACAATTGCCAGCGTACTCCATCCTCGAGAAGATGTACCTGGACCGCATCATCCGCCGCTCGGAGCTTCACGAGTTCGAGGCGTTGATGCAGACACACCAAAAGGTACTGTTACAGCGGGGGCCACGATATGATTTTATAACGGGGTACATATTTAGTTTTGGTTTGAAAAATTTATTAAGGACACTGATTTTCCTTTATTATCGCGTAAAAGATCTTACAAAACAATCAAAATTCAATAAAGTATAATTATTCTAAGAATTAGTTTATAATATAATAATGTCATATTTGATGTCTGAACAAGAATTCTAAACTGACTACTACGAGTAGAATACCGAGGTATTACCACTTTTGGTATAAGGTGTCACTATCTTGCATCTTTACCAGTGATGTGAAACATCACCTTCACCATCAGCCCTAGCTGTCAAGGTGTTTCATGAAGGTTCTAATTTTTCCTCATAAGAACTACGATTTTTAATGTTAGGTATTTCTCAATTAGACACAACCATTTTTCTGAAGTTATGCACACAATCATATGACAGATAAACAGTGAGGAAATTGCACTTTATTAGGATTAGCTACCAAGAGTACAGTCTCCTCCATTTCTGTTTTCGTAACCCCGAAAACCATCTCGTAACAATTCCCACTCTCCCAGGCGACGACATCTGACGGCTCCACGATCCTGGACCGCGCGGTGTTCGAGCACAACCTGCTGTCGGCCAGCAAGCTGTACAACAACATCACGTTCGACGAGCTCGGCGCGCTGCTCGAGACGCCGCCCGCGCGCGCCGAGCGCATCGCCAGCCACATGATCAGCGAGGGCCGCATGAACGGGTACATTGACCAGATCAGCTCCGTCGTTCACTTCGAGAGTAAGTGCACAGTTAAATAAATATATACGGAACAAATTGCACTGATTGAATAAGCCTCGATTTGACATAGAAAATTGTGTTACAAGATACTAATTCAACGATGCTATATTTCATAATATGATACTACTTATAACGATAAAAATCCAAGACCTTGTTCTTGGAAACTTCTGTGTCACAGACAAGCGTAGGTTCTGTCGCTGCGCCACAGAGGCCTTCAAATGAGTAACGTTTTTGGGTTCCAGTCTAGATCAAATTGTTAAATTTATATTGATTTGGACGATGTAGTCTCTGCATACCCCTCTGGGATAAATGCGTGATTTCCTGTATGATTGTAACCTGTTGTGTGTGTATACCTTGAGTAAATAAATAAATAAAGACCACGTATAAAACATCACATGAGCTCGTCACTTTTATCTACGTCTGCAGAGCAAAGTATGGCTTTGTAGAGAACGTCTACTCCACAAAAAAGCGGCAGAAAATGTGACTGACATCCCTTCCTATACGAAATTTCGCTGTCGGGCGAGATCTGCTATTGATGGAGTGCAAAACGCATCATATAATTTATTACTAGCTTTTGCCAGCGGTTTGCACATTTTGTATATTTTTTTAATACATAATAGATTCCTGCTTTAGCAAGCGCCACAGACGACAAAATTATGTTTATTTTTATTGCACTTACTATTGTACTTTTCTGGCAAAAGAACCAGTATTAATGTACTGGTACCCATGATGTTACAGAATAATTACACATTTAACCAAGTTAAATTGTAATCGCAGGCGGCATACTTTAACAGAGGCTTGAATGGATAGAAAATTTTCCATAAACCCTAATTTAGGTTCAGAATAGATCTAATATTTAGGAAAGCCCGTTTCTTTTTAAATATTTTCCATATACAAAATGTACACTAGTTTTATTATAGGTATATTGACTTTACAGCTCGCGAAATCCTGCCTCAGTGGGACAAGCAGATCCAAAGCCTGTGCTACCAAGTGAACAGCCTTATAGAGAAGATTGCAGCTGCGGAGCCGGAGTGGATGGCCAAACTCATGGAGGAAGAGATGATACAATAGTCACGTTATTTTAAAATATACATAAACTTACGTGTAATAAAGCTTTTCTTATTCTCATAAGATTTGTTATTTAAACATACCGTTGTAATGTCTACAATTGCTGTGTTCTTCCTCCTATATCCTCATCTCTCTGGAGAAGAGCCTGGAGCACAAAATATAAAAAGCTGTGTAAAAAGCAGGCAAAACACTATAAATTTTGAGTATGATGAAAAAATGTGTACCTTTGCTCTCTCATTTACATGCAATTGCCAAATGCAATTCTCATTTGCCAAATCTTTTCACACAATCAATACGTTTGACGATAATAATTTAATAAAAATAAATCATAACATTGTAACTTAATAAAACAATCAAAAACGATATGTAATTCAAAGTTTAAATATCTTTATTAACATCTTACTGAAACCAAAAATAAAAAATAAAACACATACACAAACGAAATATAAAACACTTCTCTATAGATACTGGACTTGGGGAAGCGGATCGCATCAGGTCTTCACAATAAAACAAGTTAATGCTGATTGCAATAGACTAACCATGTTTATTTCCATTCAATCAATAACACACCACTGGTGCTTATTTACATTATAACTGAGTTCAAATTGTTGGGATCGAATAAAATTATTTTGCAAAAAAAAAGGATGCGTCAACGTCGCGTGCTTACAACAAACATACATACAATGTAATCTAATTTTAGGAAGTAAGCGCGTCCGCCTTTGAATGTATAAGTATTATAGATTGTACTGACGGCGCTCGTGAGATGAAAATTTTATATAGATGCGTTTAACGCAATCGAATTACGCTAACAAGAACACTGAAGATACTACTTAAATTGATTTTGCTATATATGCTTCTTGACCGTCGTGTGACAGTAATGTGGCATTAGGTTTTATCTACAAGTCTAACAAGCCATGTGCTTGCTGCAGTCTAGGGCTCCAGCTCGAGGGCAAGGCCGACCTTGTGGCCGCCGGCGTTGAAGTTCTGGCCGTCGATAGCGGCAGACAATGTCAGGACCACGCCTATCAAACAAAACAAGTATGTAATCAGTGTTACAGTTCCGTTAGTCTACCGCCTAATTAAAGTATTTTCTTTACTCTATCAGTCAAAACTTCATTACATTTTATTAAACATTTTTATGACATTAGTAAATAAGTCAAACCCTAAGAAATTACAGATAAGACGCAGATAAGATTGACGATAAACAGAACAATGCAGATCATGTGACTGAAGAGCCAATAGAATTGAGGTGTATGAAATTTCACTATCTATTTTAGTTGACAAAAGAATGAATGGGAGTTGTTTATCATACAACAGTGATTGATCACCGGGTATTTGACACGTGGATCAAGTACGTCGTAAACTGATATTTGATGGATTAAACGTCTTAATGACCTGTCTAACTTCATTGCAATATAACACCTATTTCTGCTAAACAGAGATCAACCCTGATAAATTCTAAGGTGAAAGACCTTACCAGGTTTCAACTTCTGTTGGTAGCCCAGTCCGATGAGAGACTTGTTGTTGACTTTAGCGTGCAGCGAGGTGTCGGCGTCGAGCGAGTACTTGCCGCCTACTCCGAACTGCGTCTCGGCAGAGCCCGAGGTCCACTTCATGCTGATGCCGCATTCGATCTTAGGAGACACCTTCTGGTAGATTGATCCACCGAATTCCTTGCCATTGTCACTGTGGACAGAAATTACATTATATTATCTAAACATCAGAAACTAAACATTCAAGGAAAGATTCACTTACGAAAAAAAAGCAAAATGAAAAGGGATTTAGTCCCTGGCCGATCGCATTGGGGTGAGCATAAGTCCTCTACTTAAACGAGTGGTTTAGTGCCTGCGTTAGTAGCGCCTATACGAATCTAATGTACTGAATACCTAAACAAATTTATAAAAAAAAAATACCTTTCATCGCTGGTTATATTTAATATTAGTTCATATTATGCGTAATATAACCAAAAGTGATATATTTTTAGCGTTAATAAAATGTCTGCTATCAAATGGTCGGACTTCGTCCGTACAAAGTCGAATAAAAATCTCATTGTTGGCGTAATCTGCTACCTCCTTGCAAATGACTGTATTAGTAAGTAGTACTTACAAAAATAAAAAAATATATTTTTTCCTAAAGATGGAGTAAAATAAAAGTGATGACATGTTTATATATTACATAAACTACTCGTAATAGACAGGGCAGCTAATATTTAATAAGGACGAATCACATTTACAAAATTTTTAAAATACTAAAAACCCTATCAATAATGTGTACAATAAAGCTCTAATTAAAAATAATAATTTACGTCAACGAAACTACTCAAGAAAGATAGAACAAAAGGGAACTAACACCGCACATTAAGGCCAATGTCGCAAACTACACTGGCCTTAACTGGTTTATATAATACAATGCAGAGGCGCGGGCAGCAAGCCCACTGAACTTGATCAATGTTCTACACTTCACTACTTTACACATTGGGCCAGTAATGATTTAAAATTTTGGCCGTGCGTTTCTGAGAAATAAAACATTTTATTATTAGGTTATTTATAAATTTTGCCCGCTCTGGCTCTGTCAAGGGGAACCCAGACAGTGGCGAGGGTTCAACCCACTAAAACACACATTCTATGTTTATCAGATTATCTGCACGAAACTTACGCTTTATTAAACTACTTCAAAGCGCCGAACAGACACCGCGGACTTAAGATCGTCTGCAAATCAACTAACTATTGCCCACCAAATATGCAGTTAACTGGTAAATGCTGACTCAATGTATTGGCCAGCAACCTGGCCAATGTGCACTGAGACTTTTATGTAACGCCACAAACTCAATATTAGTGAGTCATTGCAAAAATTTATTTTCATGATAAATGGCCTTGTTAAAAGACAATTGTACAATTATATTATGTTAATAACTAGATGTATAAACTGAATGTTTAAAGAAATGGACAAATTGCTGTTATGTGAGCAATGATGTTTTACCAAGATACATACAAATACTTTTAAAACAGATACAAGTGCAAAGAAGAACAAATTTTAACCTAACAGAATAAGATACACAATAATACAGAATTTTGACTTTTAACCCTCGTTTTAAAGAGTCAGTCTGTACAGATACACTCTACTACAATAACTATTTATGAGTATTGTATAAAATGTAAGTTCACTGATACAAAATAGTGACCATAGTATAAAAATTTAAATGGTGCAACACACATTACAGTTTTGTAATATGATGCAACCCACCCTAAGTGAATATGAAACAAAGATTACTTACACATTAGTGTGGAGGTTGAATTCGTTAGTCTGGTATCCGAGAGCAAAGTTGTTCTTGGTGAGCTTGGCGTTCTTCGAGTCGAATTGTCCATGGATACCGGCCAGCCAGCCTTTGTGCTTCAGGACTGCAGCGGCATCCACCACAGGGCCCGCTCGGTCCAAGTCCAAGATTGTGTTCACTGCAACCTTGTCATTGGCGAATTGTGTCTTCAGTTTACCTGTCTTGCTCCTAAAAAATACCTCATGATTAGTTTTTAGTTTCTCTTTTTTACTCTACTCTACTACTCATGATTAGTTTTTAGTTTCAGTTTTACTCCATATGTAACAACATCATTAGGTCTTTACTACCAGAGGTGTAGATAAATCATTTAATTTTTTCAATGCCAATGAATTAAGAATTCTTCTTCTTTCCTGTTTTCCGCAATTAAATATTTTTGTATGTATAAGCAATGTATGCTTATACATACAAAAATAAACAAACATTGGTATATACATTTATAAGGAGCTGAGGTATTTAGATTTGGCAAAAACACCAACATCAATCCCTTGTTAGCCAAGAATAAAGAAAAAAAATTAAGATTTTGTTGACCTTATCATGCATATTGACCTGTTTCTCTGATAAATTGTTTTGTCATCAAAAGATTAATTTAAAACAATGAATTAAGAAGGTATTACTACAATTTGTATTTCATTCATCAGCCATAATATAATAATATGGCATACCTTGAAACTAGTCACAAGTCTTTATCTCAAATTAGCACACTTGTTTACAAAGTGTGTGATATGCTACGTAAAGGGCAATAGTGCCAGTGTTTATTTATAGATTACATCATTGTCAGAGTGAAAGCTCACTGTCAAACTTATGTCAACTCTTTGCTTTTAGGCCAAGTTTCAGGAAATCAAAGTGGTAAGCATCATTGGCTTGCTTGCCAAGGTCAGCAATGGGATGGGAATAGGCAGACACCTTGAACATGGCCTAAAAATATTTTAAATATTTGTCCGCATACCTACAGTCAGGCTTAACAGCAACATACTATATTTCATGATTACCATTATCAAAATCCCTATCTCAATTTGTTGTCACAATTAAGTTTATACACATTTATATAATGTTGATAAGGTTTTTACCCTGTCTGTGGTGCGAATGTACCCTCCAACGTAACTTTCAGGCCTTTGGCGATCTTGTCCTGGATGGTGATGTCTGTGGCCAGTGTGTTGTCTGTGTTCCATTTCTCTGTGAAGGTAAGACCATAGTCTTTCACAGCATATTTTGATGAAAGGCTGCCAAATACCTGAGAAAAAAGTTGAATGTTAAAATTATGCAGGTTATAATGCAAAATATTTGTGCACTCAATAGAAGAAAAGCATATAAGAATTTTTAATTCTAATTAATAATTAATTCTTTTTATTTAACATCTTCATTGAACTTATAAGTTATAGTTATATAGTTAAGTATAACTTATAAGTTCAAAGATGTTAAATTGGCTCTGTGGTAAAACCTACTGCTACAAAATAAAACTGTAACTGAAAAATATCACCTCTAGCTGGCTTTTACCTTATTTCTTGTTGTAATAAAAGTTAGCTCTTAGCATAAAAACCAATAATAACTATCTTACCTTTCCACTCTCCTGGTTGGAGACAATACCACTTGTGAACTCAACTCCAGATGCACTCTTTGTTTTGAGATCAAGTTTTATGAGGCCGAAGTGGTAGCCCTTGCTGAAGACATCATTGGCCTTCTTGCTAAGATCAGCATAGAATGGGGTTGGTACAGATACTGGTGCTTCTGCCATGGTCTAACAAAAAAAAAACATATTTAGTCATTTCTGAAATTAGTGCTATATTCTTAGTACTTATATGGGCTAATCACTAAAGTTGTATTATATACATTATATTTCAACATAATATTATTACAGAGGAATGATTTCTGTGAACGATGCCAGCTGTGTCAGGGTTAGCTTCCCCGTACCTAATTATTTACACGCCACATTAGAGAAGGAAGGTATTACATAACACACAAGCAATATGACTAAGCTTACTTTATCAACTTGATACATGGTAAAGTTCGTTGTACTTTTACACACCTATATGTAAACTATCATGACCGTAAACTTGACCTTTAGGAAAATGAGCTGAATTTGATCTCGAAAGGTAGAAACCACACGCGTCAAATCGACTGTAGCATGAGGAGGATTGCGCGTAAGATTTATAGTTTATGAATAAACCAACAATTATTTTCATTTGTAGGTGAACGATTTGGTAATTTTACTAGTTTATTTAGTAAATAACAAAGATTATTCAATGACGTCGACGAGTTCAGTGGTCCCGGCTACGAAGTAGCATTATTAACCTAAATTTATTATAGCATCGCAGACTAAGAAAAAATAATATAACATTGCAAGGTAACAATACTTACAAGGGTAAAGATTTATTCACAGATTGAACTAAAAACTGTGATTTATAGGCAAATAAATTGCCGAATCAGACGACCGCACCACACCACAAGACAATTTGAAGTTTTTTAATTGATCACCAGAGGGCGTAAATTTTGCTGTCAAACCGGAAATACGCTTATTGACAATAAGTCTAAAGTTTTAAACTTTATTATTATTATAATTGTTTCTGAAGAAAGTTAATGAAATATTAAAGATATGTTTAAACATATAAAATTTAATCAATTTTCTAATTTGTTTGATAGTAAAATTTAAAGAGTTATGAAGCTAAACCTTACCTCTCAACTCAACTAAAAGCGCCTCAAAGTCAAAGTCTGTTTGACGTCTAGAAAATGAAAAGTGGCCTTGATTAAATAATTAGTCCACGAATTTAATAAAAAAATAAAGGAGAGGTCATTTCTCTATTTAGTTCATTACACTATTTCAGCAAACCAAGTTACCTTGCATGGAACTCTATTACACGGTAGTAGAGGCCAATTTACAATAAATTCATCATACTACTACTAATTTCTGTACATTTGAACTTGAGAAGTACTCAAGTTTTTATTAGTGAAACTTAGGTTAAGGTAAAACATATTGCATGATAACCGTCGCGACGCTTACACATTGTTGGGTATTCTATTCTTTACTCAGGTGTATAAGAGGTTACTCTTAAAATATCTATGATTCTATGAAGACTCGTGAGACTTAACTTTGGCATAGTGGCTACACCCAAATAACATTTCATTTTGTTTATATTTCTATGGTCTTTAATTTATAATCGAGTTGCGTTTATCCATGATGGATTCGTCTTTCCATTTTGTCCTGTTCATTGTCATGAAAATGATGATAAACAATCTCACTCTATAAAGCACGGCCATTAAATTGTTTTTCTAGTTTATTACGCATTTTTGCCGTCTTTCGTATGCACGCACCTTCACGCACATATTTGGGGTACCTAATCTGTGTTCTTAAGTGACATAATAATTGTGATCATCCTTGTTACTTTTTCTCAATTTACCCATGTGATGTAATTTAATTTACATAGTTATAATTTCTAAATATATGTCGGCATTATTGCAGCGATATTTACGATGGTCATTCTATGTTATAGCTTTTCTAATGTATACTAATATTATGAAGCTGTAGAGTTTGTTTGTTTGAACGCGCTAATCTCAGGAACTACTGGTTCGAATTGTAAAATTCTTTTTGTGTTGAATATCGAGGAAGGCTTTAGGCTATATAACATCACGCTGCAACTATTAGGAGTGAATAAATAATGGAAAATGTGAAAAAAAACGGGAAAAATTATTTATCCTTGAGGGCTTCATTGATGCCCAAAATAACTATTCCAAGCGGACGAAGTCGCGGGCACAGCTAGTTTATTTATATTCAAACATTTTTCATATTGACTAAGTTATAAGTTTAAAAAATAAGCAATCAAATCATTTATTATAAAAAACATTTGTGGTTATGTAAACAAAAAAGAGATACTTACCTGGTATAAAGAAGTCGCACACAAGCCAACATCTCCACCATAGTCGTCTTCATCACCGCCGCTCTCACAGGGACACTCTATTCGGTTCCCATCTTCATCCTTGCATATCTCCTTCTCACCCAAAGTGCCATCCTATTGATTGATAGGTAGCAAACAGTTTGAGTTTAGTTTTGATAAAACATCGGCTTAGAATAACTGTTTTATTTCTACTATGCCGACTTTAGGCAACCAGAATTTAGGGAATTCTCCCCGACCACCATCAAAAATTACTCGCTGACCAGGGGGATCAGGGGAGGTTTAGGTTTAATTCTTGTCATAAGTCGCATTGTAAAAAATAGGTTCTTGAGAGATCATTATGTGATTAACGGCCTCTGTGGCGCAGCGGTAGTACGCTTGTCTGTGACACCGGAGGTTCCGGGGTCGAATCCCGGCCAGAGCATGATGAGAAAAGAACTTTTTCTGATTGGTCTGGGTCTTGGATGTTTATCTATATAAGTATTTATTATAAATTATATGTAGTATTAGCCACGTAGCAAAATAGAGCAAAAGAGTAGCAAATGCTACGGGCCCCGCGACTCGGGGGGCCCCGCGGTCTAATACCTGCCTGACCGTAAAAAAATATCAATTTATAATAAACGTACCTACCTTAAAAAAATACACGTATCTACCACGGGAAACGTTGGTATCAAAATCTATAATTTAAAATTTTACCACGTTTCTACAATTGAGCGCTGGCTACACCAAAAGTTGTGTTGTACTGCTTGCACTGCGCTACACGCGAAGTTGGTAGCACTGCAAAACTAACAGGGGAATCCCCTGATATTGTCATCGAACGAGCTAGTTGTAACAACCCGATCAAATAAAATAGGATTCTATCGACTATTAAACAATAAGAAAATGCTATACATTTATATTTGGCACAACATAAAAAAACTTTTAAAAGGACTTTAGATGTGAGCCATTCTTGAAAAAACGCCTCACGTATGGTCAGTGCTTACGAAGATGATTTGGAGAATAGCCTAGGCAGCTTAGTGCAGTTAGCTGAACTGCTGAAAACAGTAGTGGCTATTGTTATTGATAGCAAGAAACCAGAGTCTCTGGAACTGCAATTTTATAAACTTTTTTTAAATAATTCCTTAGAATCGGGTTTCCCAAACGTAGAAATTGCCTTGCGCATTTACTTGTCTCTCCTCATGATCACTAATTGCAGTGGCGAGCGTTCTTTTTCAACGTTAAAATGAGTTAAGAAACACGATGGGCCAAGAACGTCTTAATCACCTTACTTTGATGAATTGCTTAAAGAAGTCGATAGTGAAAGTGTTATCTCTAAATTTGCCCATATGAAATGCAGAAAAGTTTATTTGTAATAGTTTTGTTTTATTTAATACCCTTCAAATTGAGAAACTATAGCAAACCAAGGGCTTCTTGACAGAATTTGCTACAGGCCCCGCGCTGGCTTAATCCGGCACTGTGTCTCGTAACACAGTCAGAACTTATTTCGAGGCTAACTCAGTCAGTGTAATTTGTCCCGTATATATTATTTATATATTTATTATTATTAAATTATTAAACAAATCTGCTATATCGGCAAACCATACTTACTACTCAAAATATCTAAACATTTATAAACCAAAGCCCGCTACCTCACATTTTCCTGGTGTAAGTCTCAGCTCTCTGGAAAGGAGCCCGGGGTGCGCCTTTGCATGATTCTGGATTGGGTAAGACAGGCTTGTAAGTCGAAGCGACTATAACCGTCTGAACTCCGCAAGCTTTTCAGAGGAATCTATCACTTATTGAATCATAGTCATAGTTGACATTCAGTTGTCTGAATGTGGAGGGTCCCTCAGCGTGAGGCAACACACTCTCACAAACATACTTACACTACACTAACTTATCTTTCTCAGAAAAGAAGTCCTCCTAGTACATCACGCTTTATTTATTCGGGCAACTTATCCGTTCTAGCAGAGACTACATATTCGTAACAAAAATATTATGTAGGTAAAACACCAAATACAATTAGTTGACATTCTAATCAGAAACAGGAGAAAAAATAAAGAATATCTAATGACCTAAACACTTTTTTTCACTTACAATGTTTATGCAGGGAATAATTTCCCTGACGATGGCCGCTTCAACTGCGGGAACACCACATGCTGATTTATATAAGTTTACAAACTTTTTCACAATATCATTATCGGAATTACATAAGTATTCAAAAACTGACATAATTAAGAATAAATCATTAAACTAAATATATTTTAACGAAAAATGGAGTCAAGAAAATACGTCTAGATTACCTACCCATAATTTTTATTTGAAATCTATAAGGCGCCGATTTCGTACAAAAATCCAAGTGTTCTCTATTTACTGGGTACGTAGGTCCCATACGATTGTGGTAAAAGTACAATACCTCATTAAAATTTTCGCTATCGACTTTTCAGCGCGGCAGGAACCCATGGTGGAATTTAATTTGTGATGTCAGTCAATTTATTTAAAACAATTGTGTGTCGTCAAGGGTTCAAATTAAAAATACCTAGATAATTTTCTACTTCACGGTGACCCACTGTCCGACACTGAATAAGCTGGCTCCACGCCAACATCACCAGACAAAGCTCAAGAGCGCATTGACTTTTAACAAATGTTAACAATGCTTTAAACATCGGTTCAAAAGAATACGAAAATTAAAATACAAATTAATAATGATTATATTGTACCTACTACCCCATTTTCTACTCGTGTGATCATCATGTGATTCTGTAATCATAGGATAATGAAGTTCATTTAGTAGGATGATGGTGAAAAACTGCATCGTAATTCATTCACGGCGTCATGGCATCATGCAAAAGTAGATGTAGATAAAAGACAGACAGTCTCGCACCTCGACGCTAGCTTTGAGTTCCACCACGTACTTAGATTTATAAAAAATCCATGGGCTTAAACCAGTACTACATGAACTTGCATATTTGTATCTGTATTTAAAAAAAATTGCGTATTTGTATATCACTGCATCATATGTCAACTATATGAGAACGTGAAAGTGTTTTGATATTTTGCCTGATCTGTTGCCAGAAAAATCTTCACTTTTCATTTGGTATTTATACGCCACGGGATTTTCATGAAACACCTAGAATATTTGCTTACATGTACATATCCCGCGGGTTCGATCGGTCTAATTCTCGAATGGTCTCGTCTTATTATAGCCGCTATGTAAACTCCGACGCCAGCATCTGTACGCGTCAATCTTCGTTTGGTAATCACAAGAAACATATCTCTTCGCGGTTTTTCTTAAGAATTTGTTATTTCGTAAAGGAATGGAGGAATCCTCAGCGAGTCATTATGATATTCAGCAGGATGAGAAATATGGACGTTATTTGGTGGCGAACAAGGATTTGGAGAGCGGTGATTTAATTTTTACGGATACACCCTTTGCGGTGGGACCAAAACCTGGCAAGTATTTTTTTTATGTATTGTTTATGTACCTACCTACGCTAAAAATACATAAACGGCGCGAAAAAGCCGTGACGCTGCGCCAGGGCAGGTGAAGTTTTTTTTACACGACTGCCAGGGGAGAGTTTTTTTTTTTAATTAGGTACTTTTGGCACTAACTAAAATTAACCCCTGATGGATTTTATTAAAAATTGCGATGTACCTATATCAAACAGATTTTAAGTAAGAAAACATGATCATTTATTGTTACAATATGCATATGCACCAATACACAACATTTTGGTATAGGTGATATTTTGCTAAATTATATCCATAGGCAATAAAATTAATATTTAGCATACTCTTCATAAAAAAAATAATGAATAGGTAGCAATAACAGCGCATAAAAGCTCATGTAAAAGACTGGTCAAATCATAACTACTAAAGTTTGTGGTATATAACAACAGTTTTCACAAAAGTTTTTTTTTTAATATTTATTACTATGGAATGTTTCGAACATAATAATTGCCATACCTTTTATCAAACAAATTACTTAAAAACTAAGTTTACTGCCACTATTTCGATTAGGTACTACTTACACTAGGTAAGTACTTATTTCGATTTCCGTGCACATACCACAGACAGTCCACCTCTCTGCCTCGGTTGCTACAACCCGGTGGAAAACAGCCTATGTTCTCGGTGTGGGTGGCCGATATGCGGCGCGGAGTGCGAGGCTTCAGCCGCCCATGCGGGGGAGTGCGAGGTCTTCGCCAATGCGAAGGTGCGCTTCCAACCGGTAGAAGACTGGACTGCAAGCACACCACAGCTTGACTGCATCACACCTCTAAGGTAAATATGTACTTAGCTTTCAGTGAAGAAGAGAAGCGTTCATCCTGTGACAGACGGACATGACAAAACTATAAGCTTCATTCTTGCTCATCGAATTAGGATACATAATTAGCTCTTCTATTAACTTTTCAGAATGTTACTAGCCAAAGAAAAGGACCCTGATCGATGGCATCGCGACTTGGAACCGATGGAAACGCACACCGAAGCCAGAAAGGAGAAACCTGCCTGGGCAGCCGACCAAGTCAACATCGCAGACTTCTTGGTAGACCACTGCAAGCTGGGAAGCAAATATGACAAGGACCTCGTCCAGAGAGTTTGTGGAATTTTGGAGGTGAGAATTTTGGAAATTTACTGATTCAATTAGATTCGATTTTTTTATGAATACTTATGAGCTTAATGTTTCTTCTTCAGGTAAATTCAGTAGAAATCCCATCGCGAGGCGGATTCAGCGTACGAGCCATCTACCCAAGACTTGCTATAGCTGCTCACAGTTGCGTGCCCAATATTGTCCATACTATCTTCCAAGAGGATATGTAAGTAAAAACGATGTAAATAAACCCCCATTTAATTATTTTATTTTGTGTTCCCTGAGTACACAATTGATGAACAACCTTGATTCTTATTTGTGCAAAACTACCATCAAATTGAAAATTTTGAAGATTTCTGAATATGTATAATGTTTTGATCGCAAAAATCTACATTCAGCTTTCTATCTTCACATCTGTCCACCAGGGTGAAAGTGCGAGCTACAGTTCCTATCAAGAGCGGATCAGCTCTCCTCCTGTGCTACACTCACGCGCTGTCTCCCACATTGGTTCGGAGGCAGTATCTCTTGGAATCAAAGTTCTTCAACTGCACTTGTGCGCGATGTGCCGACCCCACGGAATTAGGCACGCATCTGAGTACGCTCAAGTGTACTAAGTGCGACAATGGCGTTATATTGTCTACTGATCCATTAGGTATGGTATAATTCAACTTATATTTTTCGAGCTACATATAAGCCACCATTTTTATCATAAGTTGAAAGCATTTAGCTGCTTTCAACTTATGATAAAAACGGTGATTTGGATTCTGTGATTTTAATGCCCTATTTTCCAGCAATGTGTGATTATGTTTCGTCAATATAAAATTAAAAATAGCAAAAGGTAGAATTAATATCCGAAAGTATGTACCACGGGTACACAGCGTTGGGGGTAACCGGGAACATGAAAAGATGCACGAGTGTTCCAAAAATGCAATTGAAACCGTATGTCTATCAAAAGCGTTACGAATGTTATACTTCTTCTTCTTCCGAGACTTCGTTCAACAACCAAACGTTTAAATAGGTACCTAACTCCGGAAATTTCTTTTCAGATAACGAAGCCCAATGGAAGTGTACGGATAAGAACTGCGAGTTTAAAACCTCTGGAGCGGCCGTCAGCAAGATATTAGCGGTGGTTCAGGCAGAAATCGACCAACTCGATATGATGGAGCCGAGTCCGCAGGCCATCGAGCAAAGAGAGGCTACATTAAAGAAGGTACCTACGTAGCTGGCCATAGTGGTACAAGGTGGTTGTACGTACAGTCACTATAAGTAAATTTTATAATACTAGAAATATTACCTACTATTTAATATCAGGATGTAGCTCATCCACTTTCGATAGTGTTGGCCTCCACCTTCTGTTCCTAATAATCAAATTTTCTCTATATCAAAATTCCGATGCTAAAAAGAAACTTTTCCAAATCATATCACAACACTCCCTGTTAAAATAAAAAGGTGTACCACTTCAAAATAAAGAGAGGTCTATATAGCAACATTCCTTATTTCAGTACAAATCGGTGTTTCACCCTCGCCATTCCCTCCTTCTCAACATCAAGCATGCGCTGGCGCAGCTCTACGGCCGCGTGGAGGGGTACTCCATCGACGAGCTGCCCGACCTCATGCTGGAGCGGAAGGCGGAATTCTGCAAGCTCGTGCTGCAAACCTTGGACGTCATCACGCCGGGCGATAGTCGTATGAGAGGTAGGACTTATGAAACTATATGAAAAATTATGTTTTCTTGCTTATAAACTTATCTGAATTTTAATTCATCATTAATTCATCCAGCTGAATGTGGCGTCCGAGTCTTTTGGAGACTGTTGGATCTGAGTACCCAGGCATACAAACCTTTCTAACTTCATCCCAATTTTTATCATAAATGCGAAAGTACGAGTATATTCATTTGTTTGTTGCCTCTTTACTTCACACATTCAATATTTCATTTAAGAGACTGGAGAAGGAAAAAGCCTCCTTGTATCCCGGTAAAATAGCTTTTACTGGGATAAAAGGAGGCTTTTTCTATAACTATAGCTTAACTACAGTTAGTTCCCATGGGATTTGTGAAAAATCTGTATTCTTTTGTAGGTTGCGCTAAATTCACGCGACTTTTTATGACAAAGATGCGGTTAAAAGCTAGTAGTGAAATAAAATGTATCACGAGTCTATTGAAAAATGTAAGGTTCTTGCTTTAGGCGCTATAGGTCCAATTTGGTGTTCCCGAAGGGATGTGATTTTGAACCCTTAACTTTTTGAAAAATATCTGATGAATGAATGTTCTCCTTTTATTGTATATATATAAAAAAGGACAATGACTGACTTATCAACACAGCCCAAACCGCATCTATCAAGAGATTTGACATGTAGTTAGGTAGGATCCTAATATGGTCTCGGGGTACACTGGAATTAAGGAAATCTTACGTATTACGCGTGCGGAGTAGTAATGGAAAACTCTTTCTGATTCCTTGAAAATAAATCTTCTTAAGTAATTTTGGTAAATCAGAATTATTGTTTGGTGTTTCTAAAAATAGAAATTTCTCTATGTAAAAAAAACATATTTCAAAGTGTTGCAAATTAATTGATTTTTAACTCTTTTCAGGTATGATGTTATACGAACTCCATGCCCCAATTATGTTCATGGCGCGAAATGAGTACAGTGCTGGATTGATCACTCCGGAGAAACTGAAGGAACGGCTGCAAGAACCTATACAGCACCTTGCTGATGCAGCCAGGATCTTGATGAGGGAAGACCCACAGAGTCCCGAGGGAATCACAGGGCAGATTGCTCAACAATCTATGGAACAACTTAAAGCTAGTCTTGAATGCCTTTAAACCTGATATTGAGTGCTAGTAGTGTAGATGAAATTTTTAATCATGTTTTTGTGTCAATAAAGATATATCTACTCGTATTTAGAAAAGACAACTGACTGATCTCTTCGTTACTTATATATATATTATGTTGGAAATAAAATGTTACTTACAAATATTTCAATTGTTTTATTTGTCCATAATATACATTTTCAAAACTTAATCTTCTTTACCTTCTTGGCTGGTTCATTTGTAACATTAGTGGGTTGTTGAACTATACCTTCCACATCATCAGTGCTGTCTAATGTGGATAATTTTATATTTTTCTCTTCCTTCTTATCAGTAACCTGAAAATTAAGAGATATGAAAAATCTTAGCCTATAACATTAATTCAATTGATTCTGACCAATTTTACTATAATGAAACTAACAACACTTTGAAGTCTCAGAAAGAAGGCTAAACAACGCAGCTTTTCAGTAGATTACAAAAGAGTTTTGTACTGTGTTACATTGGCAATTTAGTATCATTATAATATTTTTGAAAGATTTATCTATGTTATCTGCAAATTTCCAACATCACTTGTCCAGACACCAAGTGGTTCCCAGCACCAATATAAAAAAGAAAAGGACCACTCCATCTCTTTCCCATGGATGTCATAAAAGGCAACTTAGGGATAGGCTTATAAAGGGTCAGCACCTAGTTATCTGTCACTATTTGAATCTCAATTCTATCATTAAGCCTAACAACTGACTGTGGCCTGTCAGTCTTTGTCTTTTTGACTTGTTCAGGAATTTTTCACAAATTAAATATTACATTATATAAATATCCAAACTCTAAACTTAATTAGTAATTATTAATTAGGTTAAATATAAAGATTTAACAATATTTTTTATTACACTTACTGTATGACAATCTTTCCTCAGATGAGTGACGTCTCCACACAGTTTGCAGCAGCCTCCGTTAGGATACAAGCCTTTGGGATTGTCTGGACACTGTCTGGCGATATGACCCTGAAAAGAAAAGAAGTGTTTTTATTTTCCCCAAAATTATCTTTTTTTATGGAGTATAGAGATGGAAAAACAGTAAGTGATCAAATGTGATGGGATAATTAAGTAACAATTATAAAATTAAATATCTCAAAACCTACACTTATAACAAAAATGCTGTTTTGTAACTCTGAAAATCTCATTATCAATTTTAAATGCTTTCATCATTAGAAAATTACATTACCCAGAGATAATAAGTATGGGCTACGATATGATTTGGAACAGCAAGTAAAACATAAAGATATTGTCACTTACAGGTTCTTTGCAAATAAAGCATGTTGCAAAACGGAATTCTTTATCTCTCTGGACCTTGCACTCAAACTGCCTGTGCTCGGTTGACCCACATTTAAAACAAATCCCTTCACCCGCCTCCACCCCAGGTATCTTTGATTTCAAGTCTGGACAATCTGACAAGTTATGACCTCCTTTCCTGCAGTTATAACAAACTTCTTTCCGAACCCTAGCCAAAGCCTTTTCGGCCCTTCTACGTTCCAGTTTCATTGTTCTCTGTATTTCACTCTTAGGAATTCCTTTCTGAATCATATTTTTCTTTAATTCATTTAAACGCTCAGCATCCTTCTTCATGACTGGGAAACCATCGACTCTAAGAAGCTCTACTTCTTTACCATTTATTATAAGTTGAAAACTCTTATCATTTATGTCTTTCCTTCGCTGAGGTTTACCATTAATCAGTTTATTTTTCTTTTTCTTCAAAGACTGTGTAGTATTATTTATGTTTTGTTTATTTTGAACTGAATTTTCGTGTTTTTCATTCTGCTCGTTAGAAACATGAACCACTTCTGATGCCTGATCACCTTTATTCTTCTTGCTCTTGCATTGTTTTTCTTGACTTTCTACTGCACTAGTGCCTTGTTTATTGTTATCCTGCTTCAGTTCATGCATAGTGTTAATGTGTTCATTTTTATTTTTCTTCTTCTTTTTCTTGTTCTTGTTCTTGTTTGGAGAGGTGGTTTCATCCTCAGTTTTATTTATCTCAGTAATTGTATTACCATTCTGTTCCTGAATACCATTGTCATTATTTTTGTGTTTATTTTTCTTTTTCTTCTTTTTGGGTGGAGTTTCCGTATGTTCATCATTTGTTGCATTAAGTGTTGGTGAAGACTCAGATTCCTTGTTTTCATTAGAATTAATATCTTTTCTCTTCTTTTTCTTCTCAGATTTGATTTGGCTGACTTTGGCTACTTCAGGAAAATCACACCATGTTGCTTTCCTTTTCTGTACCCTCTGTTCTTTCAAGAAGTTCTCATAATTTTGTATCCTTTGTTGTTCTGCCTTAAAATAAAAATAGTTTATTACTATAGTTGAATTAGAGATGGTAAGATGCTGCCAACCAGGCAAAGTGGTAGGAAAATTGTTGGATAGTGGACCCCAGGCCCTGGGGTCTTGTAGCAAAGGGTACAACTGGGAGCATGCAATGATGATAGAGTGACTGTAGTTGAATTAGTATGACAGAAGGCTCAACTCTTAAAACGGGCCACCGCCAGAGAGGTTAGGGAGGGGGTGGGGAGGGTGGGGGAGGGTTTGTATGACCCCCCCCAAGTATTTTTTTTTGCCGGAAGCCCCCCCTTTTTTTATACGAATTTTTGAAAATCTTAAAAATTGCACTAAACAACGCAATATTTTCGGTTTGTCATTGTAAACTGTGTTAATTTAGTATTAAATAATTAGTTTGTCCATTAAATATGTGCAACACATTAATTAATATATTTTAGCACTAAAAATATAGTCAAAAACTTTGCTTAAAAGTAAAAACAAAAAAGACACTAACTATGAACAGAACGCAATCCGCCGTTTTGGTTATGTGCTACTGTCATCTTATCTACTGACTTCGAAAGTAGCTGTCGGTAAACGGACAGCAGGGGGTGCAGGGGGGCGCAGCCCCCCCGCACGGGGGGGTCGGGGGGCGGTAGCCCCCCGCAATGAAAAGAAACAAATTAGTCACAAATCAAACTCGGTTTGGTTAGGTTAGGTTAGGTTGGTGTAAACCACCAAAGCGGAGCGAGCGAAGCGAGCGGAGCGTTCAAACTGAGTAAAAAAGTATAATAGACAGTATGTATAGGTTAGGTTAAGTTTAACTCACCTTCACCCCTTTCATCCCTTCTGACTTTCGCCCCCCTTGCCCATCTGGCGGTTAATGACCTTTAGCACACTTTTTATATGAAAAAAATTCGTAAAAAAAAAACTATAGGCTTCCGGCAAGGGGGGGTCACGGGAGGGGGGGTGTTAACCCCTCCCCCATCCCCCTGCCCCCTCCCCACCCCTCTCCGGCGGTGGCCCGTTTCAAGAGTTTAACCTGACAGAATGCCATTGCGGTCTTAATATTGGGATAGAATAGTTAATTTTAGGCTTATCGCTATCCCACCTGTAAAAAGTTGTAATTTGTAAATTGTAACCATGTGACAGGCTTGATTGTGTAAAAGGTTTATGCCTCCACTATTATAAATTTTAAATTAATAGCTTGAGCCTATTGAAAATAATTAGTAATTTAAGTATGTTAAAAAATGGAAAAACAGAACATAACCTTAAATTTTTAAGTTTAGTTTTATAAAGTTCGCCAGTTCGGGGCCGGGTGGGGAAAGGTAAGTACATATTTATTCAACAGTAATATTTAATAGTAATACCTCTTTTCTATTCTTCGACTCCTCCTTTTCCCTTTTCGCCAGCAAAAGCTGTTCTTTCATCAACTCCCATGGTGTACTATCTTCTGGTGTCTTTTCGTTAGATGCTTTTGAGCCTTTGGCTCGAGCATATCTTGTCATAATTAGTTCGAAATTTTTATTTCCTTGATATTAAATCGGTTTGATTACTAAAATTCGTGACTACACGAGGAAAATTGCTCAAATTATTTTATAAATTACAATTTACAATCTATCTGTCAATGTCTAGTCTAAAATTTGTGTACACCTGACTTGACTTATGACATTGGCATTTAACTATATTCAACTTTTGCTTCTGCCTTTCCCTGTTTCTATTTTCTCGACTGCTCAAAGAAAGTAAGTTCTTCAATTCATGATTATTATCATTGAATGTTATCTTGTATAAGAAAAAATGGGAAAACATCTGCCAAATAGATATTTTTCGACCAGGGGGAAATTTTGCGAAAGAGACATTTTGCGCATGAGCCTTAAAGTAGCACCTGATTCAGGACTCATTCAATGGCTGAAACTAAATTGAAAGTTCCAGTGTCTAAATTTATATGGTTCAATCCGAAACATTCATATCTCATAAACAACAAAATTCTTGGTAAGTTTTTGCATGCAAACCAATTTTCTTTTAACGTTTTTGGATTACCTATTAGTAGGTACCTACACAATTTTTCTCACTGGACGTTTCTTTCCTATCTACCTGAAAATATAAGGTATTTGCTTTAAAAAGGCAGACAAGCATGTACCGTGGTTCCCGGCACCAATAGAAAAAAGAATAGGACCATTTCATCTCTTTCCCACGGATGTCGTAAAAGGAGACTAAGTGATAGACTTATAAACTTTGGATTCTACTTTTAGGCGATGGGCTAGCAACCTGTCACTATATGAATCTCAATTCTATCGTTAAGCCAAACAGCTGAACTTGATCTTTTAGTCTTTCAAGACTGTTGGATTTGTCTACCCCGCAAGGGAAAAAGACGTGGTTATTTGAATGTATGTAAGAGGCAGACAGATGAAACTGTAGATGAGGTAAGAAAAAACTTTAGTCACGTCACATAATTAACATTTATTATTTTTTCTCACTGAGTTTTTCTTCTACTAATTTCACCCATGCTTCATATTGTTCATTATCAGCATCATCTAATTCATCACAAAACTTATCAATATCTTCATCTCTAATGTTGGCTTCATCTTCATCAAGAATTTCTTTTTCTACTGTTTCTTTATTTACATTGTTGCATATTTGTTGTACCGCTTTAGCGGATTTTTCAGGAGAATCGCCGGTTGTGGAGAGTTTTCGCTTTTTCACTTTTTTTAAGTCATCTCTATTTGTACTTCTTTGATCAATACGATTACTTTCGCAAACATCATTTTCGAAAAGGTCTGTTGTATTTGACTGTTGACTAGGTCTCGTATCAGTTTCCGACTCGGCAATCACTTGAATATTTGGAACTGTGCTAAAATTGTTCTTCATTTTCTGAGGTATCATTCTTTTCAGTGTCTTTACCCTCCTTTTACTCGAATTGCTCATTTTAGCTGAAATATAAAATAAAACAGATTTATGCGAGTTATAATATAATACAATTATTTTAAACGACTACGTTAATTAAAAATCATTTAACGATGTGCTAGTAAATGTATGTTTGACCATGATATAAAACAGGTTTACAATAGACAACTTCAATTGTGTCACATTTTAAGAGCATGACGAAATTGAGAATATTTGAAATTACTAACAAATATTATGTAAAGTAGATAAAAATGAGGAATTGAACATATTTTTTTTTTTATTTAGTTTTTAAATACAGCCGATTTGCTTTTATTACATTTTGTGGAAGGCCCAGATGATCTGGTAGATACATCATTTCACGTGTTTGGCACGTTGCCGATACATTTGATCAGGTGCTGTAGTCAGGTGCCTTGTGTAGTCGTGACTGTTACATTATCGAAATGAAATCTCTCTTAAAATATAATTGAAATTTTGGTTTTCAAGTGCAAATTTGCGAAAGAGGTGGGGGTGGAAATGTAAACTGAAGCAAAAATTTGATGGCAGCATCGTGTCAACATCGGGTAAATAAGAAAGCAAACATGCTTACGAATGTAGTCTGCACTGCATTGCAAAACCAGATACTATGATTACTATGTTGAGATACTATGTTGCGAAGAAAGCAGTCTGCCCGCTGCACACCAATAATAAGTGCAATAAAACGAAAATGACTACTGGGAATTCGCAGACGACATTAATAAAATATTTATAGATATTAGGAGGATATTATATTAGACTTCCGTGTTCATTTTGGAAGGAAGTAAATAATCTACCATTTAACTTTTGATGAAAAATTATACTTATGAATCTGGGGCCGAAGATAATGGAGGGATGCAAGTTTAAGGCTTATTTCTATAAACAAACTGTAAACGTCGATAACTCTGATTTAAAGAAGGCGACTTTTGTAGATACTATTGAGTAAGTATATAACTGTATTACAGAGATAATGATACGAATTACCTAGGAATATCATATTACTTCATTTCTATCATATTGTCTTTGTGAATACATAATTTTCAATTGTTTGAGATTTTGCCAGTTTAAATACTTACAAGTGCTATCTTCGTCAATTATATAAAGAAGATCGCATTGTTAATTAAAAATTAATAGAAACAAAAAAAAAATATTATTCGTATTATCGTTTGTTTGGGTATATTGATGAAGTGATCATTAAAAGTACAAAGTGTCATCATCAATTTGTATTATCCCGTGTTACGCCCACGAACAAAGTACATCATAATAATAATCATTAATTTTTATTACTTCTTGTTACATAAATAAAAATACCTATTCTCTCTTAATTATAAAAAAATTTGCTGTCGCCATATATTTAAACCATTTCGTTTGACGGTGATGAATAGATACTTCATAGAAAATCTAAATCGGGACCAAGAGATAGGCAAATAGAATCTAATTAAAGACGAGAATAAATTTTATGTGCATTAAATACTGCATCACAAATCGAAATTACAAGTTATTAAATAACATGTCGAAAAACTACGACGCCAACGTTTGTTTGTCATGTAGGAATAGATGAATTGAATTTTACTGATGTAGGTAATAAAAGATCCCTACTGCACTTTCGGTGACTATCGCTTACGAGGCTGATTACATTCGAGTAGCTCTGACTTTCCATACAGTCTGATAAAAGGTAGAATAAAGCCAAACAATATGATGAAATGAAATCTAAATAAATGCGAACTAAGAAAATAAATTATGGCCATGTACAATTTATCAGGGATGGGAAGAGGACGGCTTTGTTAACGGTCACGTGTGTTCAATTCAGTGAGCGATTATCACGGATGGTTAAAGGAAATGGAAACTACTTGTTCTTGTCGGAAGCTACATGTCCTCGACAGCTACGGCCGAAATTATTAGACCGTTAGTTACGATGTCGACGGAAGTATCTAGGTTAATTGTTACTGATAGCTTTAAGCTCTGTGTTCAAGCTCGTGTTCCAAGATTTTGTGTCTTTAATTGTACTATATGAATACGTTTTCATATCAATATTTATAATTTATTCACGTAAGAGCATATTGAGCTGAGTGTTTACTTATTGATTTAGTAGTTGCTAGTTTTCTTGTACAATGCTTGCTTGTTAATATGCACCATAAAATCCTCAGGCGACCCTGTGTCAGGCAAGCAATCGTTCTTCAAAAAAACTTTTATAAATGTTTTCATTCCTCCGGCTTTGAAGCCAGCTGAGAGTGGTGTATACTATACGGTACTGAGTTGAAAGATAGAACAAATTTTTGTTAGCTCTTTGTTGTGAGTTGAAAAATATAAACAAAGTAGATTTTTCTTTGAATTCAGGTATTTAACATTCCGTTCTCTGGTTCGTTTAAACGTTGAAAGATATCAAAAATACGCAAATAAATCGACCGTGAAGCAGACTGTTTACATGTTCGGAAACAGACACAAGTTGCTGGTTATCTTTCAAGCTAATATTGACAAGTGAAATTTATTAACACTAAGTCAGTAGATTGTTGAAGTGTATGATAAACAATATGCCGCTCGTTTAGATAACGTATCCACATTACGTAACGTCCAGGCGGTAAGCAAGCGTGCGCCGCGGCCACAAGACCGGAGTTTGCGTCACTGCCGCGCCGTTCGTCGGCCCGGCCACCCACCGCCCACTCCTCATCTCGCCGGAGATCGTATCGCCGCAATCGAGCGAAATCTCGAACCGCGTCAACTATAATATTCGTTACAAAAGTCTACAACTCGTGTCTGTCTCAATATTTTTCTATGAGTGACAACTATGGCCTCGAAACAATATATTTTAGGAATGGACATTGGGACAACATCGGTTAAAGTATGTGTTTACGACCCCGAAACGAACGAAGTGGTTGCTAAGCAAAACAAGGATACTGCGGCTAACATACCCAGCGATCAAGGAATAGAAGGAAATAAGCAAGATGTCCCGAAAATAGTGTCGGCTGTACATTACTGTGTTTCGCGACTTCCTAGAGATGTATTGCGACATGTCACCAAGATTGGCGTATGCGGTCAGATGCACGGCGTCGTGTTGTGGAATGATGGGTAATTTATTAATTCATTACTAAAAAGTTTGCTGAGGCTGAGCATATAGGTACTTGTAGCCTGCTCAGATAATGTATGATAGATTTATTAAAGGTGCGTTACAGCAAATTTATAATTTAAAATCATTATTGTATAATTATTTTTTTAATTATTTTTCAGAGCTTGGGAAAAGGTTGAAAAGGATGGTATTGTTATGAGATTTGAAGCAACAAGGGAAAAAATGTCTGCTTTATATACTTGGCAAGACACAAGATGCAAACCAGACTTTTTAGAATCCCTTCCTAAACCAGATTCCCATTTACAATGCTATTCTGGTTATGGATGTGCTACACTGTTGTGGATGCTGAAACACAAGCCGGAGAAGCTAAAGAATTTCAAATATTCCGGTACAGTTCAGGATTTTGTAGTGACTATGCTCTGTGCTTTGGAGACACCAATCATGTCTGACCAAAATGCTGCTAGTTGGGGATATTTCAACACAGAGAAAAACCAATGGAATAGTGATATTCTTAAGTCTATTGATTTCCCAGTAAATCTACTGCCAAAAATTGCGAAAAGTGGTGAATTTGCTGGGAAACTAAGTACCACTTGGAATGGAATACCAGAAGGAACACCAGTAAGTGCAGCACTTGGTGATCTCCAGTGTTCAATGCTGGCCACTCTGGAGAATGAGCAGGATGCTGTGTTAAACATATCAACGTCGGCACAACTGGCTATTGTTGTTAAAAACATCACAGACATGGGTTGCAAAACTATTGAACATTTGCCATACTTCAAGAATAATTATTTAGTGGTTGCTGCATCACTAAATGGTGGAAATGCCCTAGCTACATTTGTAAAAATGTTACAACAGTGGATGTTGGAACTCGGAGCACCAATACCACAAGCAAAAGTGTGGGAAAAGTTGATAGCTCTGGGGTTGGAAGCTCCACAATCCAGTATGAAGATAAGTCCTCTACTTTTAGGTGAAAGACATGACCCAACCGCTAAGGCATCAGCTGTGAACATTGATCTCTCTAACATTCAATTAGGTCAAGTGTTCAGGTCCCTTTGTGATGGGCTTGTAGAAAATCTACACTTTATGATGCCAAAAGAGATTTTAAGAAATGCAAATATAAAGAGAATAGTTGGTAATGGGTCTGGATTATCAAGGAATGCTGTATTGCAGAGGGCTGTAGAGCATTATTACAGTTTGCCTTTAGAGTTCACATCAGGGGGAGATGCAGCAAAGGGTGCCGCAATTGCTGTTATGTAAATAATGTGTCCAATAGAATGCCTTTACTTTAAAATTAATTTTAAGTTAGATATGTTGTGTAGAACATGAAACATAAAATATTTATTAATAAACTAAAGTTCTCTAAACTATTTAATTTTAATTCACACTACATAATATGATGAAAATTTTAGAATAGTCCTTGGAGTAACGTCATTTTGGTTAAGCCTTGTGGAAATACAAGTAATTAAAATATAAAAGTCCAAGTATCAAAATTCACATGCATTAGCTTAATGAGCTGCTAGTGTGTTTAAAGTATATATAATAATAATTTGTTTTCAGAACCACAATACCATTTCAAAAGGTAAAAAAGGGTTGTTTCATATTTATCATCATTACAGTCAGTACAAAACATCGTGAAGAAACCTGCACATTCAGGCAACTGAATGTGTAACCACGATCCAATACCGGTTTAGTTTACCTGTAAAGGTTGTAGTGGTCAGCAAGGAATCGCTCTTTGTATAAATCCTGTCAATAGATTTCTGTGTAGTATATTATAACGCCAAAGCTTCATTAAACAACAGTGGAAATGGGAATGCTTGGAACTATATTTATCGAATTCTAATTTCTAAGTTGAACGATTTAATGATCATCATCAAATAGACTAGGTAGGTACAAAAAATTACAGATAACTATAGGTATAGGTACCAGAGGACAAGACCTGGCATTGCCAATGCCAACATAGGTAGATCTGATTTCTCAAAACTATGAAATGTTTATATAAATTACTTGTTATGTTTCGCTTACCTTTTGAATTTTCCATAATTTTAGTGAGGTTATCCTTATGTTTAATGCATGTGTATATCACAGATATTAATATAGATTAAGCCTTGCATATGGATGGTTTATGGTGTGTGTCTAACTGTCTACTATATATCTCAGGTAGGTTGTACCTAAATATTCTCCTCATGAAGTGAATCCCACGTGAATCTTCTTGGAATCCTCCAACCAATGATTGGTTGGAGCATTGGTTACCAATGGAATTCCAAACCAAAGTCCAAATAAATATATCAATGTCAACGTCAAGAGAGTTATCAGATCAGCTGCATTTCCAATATATGTCACTGTCACAGAAGTCACCACGACACGCGCGCGTCATCGTCATGACTGATTCAAGAATGTCTGCTATCCTTCAGATTTCCTCTGCTATTTACCAAGCAAGCAAAGCAATCTAAAATGAAAAGCAAATGCATGTATTTTATGAAACAAAATTAAAGAAATATTTGTATGTGAAGATAACAAATTTAAAGTTCGGTACTAGTAATTTTTGAAAGCAGCGCACTTAAAGTGATATGGAAAGTGATAAAAAATCTGAAGATATGGATAATATTACAACAGCTGATGGGAATCTTTTAGAGCAGCCCAAGGAAGTAACTGTACATGCTCGGAATCCATTGATAAAAATGCGCACTTATGTTTTAGCGTTACGCCCGTGGTCGCTGAGTGCCAGTTTATTACCCACGCTATTGGGCGCCGCTCTAGCGTACCGGTTGCCTGGGGACGCCGGCTTCAGCTGGGTCACGTTGCTGCTCACACTGTGCACGGTTATTTTAGTGCACGGCGCCGGCAATGTCGTAAATACATATTTTGATTTTGTCAAAGGAATAGATAACCGTAAATCTGATGACAGAACATTAGTGGACCATATTCTAAGTATAGATGAAATTGTTTCACTTGGTGCTATTTTATACCTGGCGGGCTGTGCGTTTTTTGTTCCACTCGTCATCTCCTCACCTGCTCGAATGGAACACTTAGCTTTAGTTTATTTTGGAGGGCTGTCATCTTCATTTTTATACACTGGAGGCATTGGTTTAAAGTACATAGCTCTGGGAGATATACTAGTTTTAGTCATATTTGGACCAGTGTCAGTAGTGTTTTCATTTCTAGCACAAACAGGAAGAGTGGATTGGCAAATTATATCTTATGCAATTCCACTTGCATTAAACACAGAAGCAATACTACATAGCAATAATACACGAGATTTGGAAACAGATTGTAAAGCAGAGATTGTAACATTGGCTATATTAATTGGTAGAACAGCTTCTTATTTATTGTATGCTTTTCTATTATTTATTCCATATATAATGTTTGTTGTAGCATCAGTTCGATGCTCTCTATGGTTTCTGCTACCTATCTTGACACTTCCTAGGGCATTTGAAATTGAAAGGAGGTTTAGGAATCCAGACACAATGCGCTATGTTCCTCGGCAAACAGCCAGGCTGAACTTTTACTTTGGTATGTTATACATGATCTCATGTTTATTTGCTAATAGACTTCCTTTCCTACTCAGGTAGTAAAGTGTATTTGCGTGCTTGTGTTTGCTTGCTGCACAATGTATCACAGATATCAGTATTTAAATGTTTAATGAGCCAATGTATTAGACAGAGGTTGTGCTTCATAAATTTTGAAATATTGGCACAAGTGTTGTAAGAATAAATAATAATGTCAAAGATTCCTATCACCACTTGTATGGTAATATTGTGTTGCCTAAACAGAGTGATTGTGCCTGATAAGAATAACAAAGTGAGGCATTTGACAATGTTGTAAACAAGCTTGGATTATTGAAATTGCTGTTGCTTATGGATAACTACCTCTATTATAGATTTATGAATTTGGGAAAATGGACTTTTGTATTTTTATAATCATGTAAGAGACTGGGAATCATGAAAATTGTATATAAAGGTATTTATTGAAATATATCCTAAGTACATACATCATAATGAAATCTCATAATTATTAGCTGTGTTTGTACATTGACAATAATAATTTATATTTTAAACTAGTTTTTTAAGTATTAAGTCAAATATATAGTTTACTTAAATATTTTTATTTTTTTAATTATGAAGACCCCCTCAAAATCTTGTAGGTACCTACTCAGAATATTTCAACAGTCAACAGTAGATCTATGTTGACAGAGTAGTGACTGTCAACATACACAGAATGTTTCTTATGTGGTAAGTCACTTATGTCACACACCAACTGTTAATCATCCTGAAGAAATTGAAGGGCTCAGCCAATAGCAAAGAAGAATCTTAATTACGCAAAACAAAGATTTCACAGATTAGAGCATAAATACAACCTCAGACTGAACATCATCAGAGCCGCGGTTCCCCAGGCGTAAGCGGAACACCTAGGCTAGCTCTTCCCTTTGAGGCGGTAGTAGCCTAGTCCCCTGCATAGTCTTTGAAAACCTTACTCAAAAAAACATTTCTGCAAGGTGAATTGTGAAAAAAGAAAAACAAATACATTATTTATTATTATATTTTATTGACATATCAACATAAGAGACCTCTAGCATATTCTTCATAATATAAAGATACAAGTCAAATTATTATACAATGAGACCAAGTAATTTTAAAGAAATGGACTTACATTAGGAATGCCTGATCTAAACCATTATGTAGACATACTGGCAGTGACAGAGGATATTTGAAAATCGAATAATCTGTTTAACACTACTATATTATATTGTGGTTATTCTATTCTAATCATATGTGTAAGTGAATGTATTGATTATGTTATGAGTTCTATTTGCTAATCCCAAGTGAACATCCATTTCAAGACATTGATATCTGTTATCTAAAAGGAACATAATCACATTGACATAATAAAGATACAAATAATAGTTATGTCAGCTAACAAAAACTAAACATAATATCACTAAAATCTGTGTATTCAAATCCATAAAATAAATTCATTTTGCACAAAAATAAAAGTCTTCAACATTCCATACAATAACCTAATGTTTATATATTTCAGTGTAAGTATATCATTAGTTATACTAATGTTGGACTAATTAATCTAAAATAGAAATGACTTTCATGCTGTGTAGTGGAGCTTTATTACCAAATGCAATATAATTGGCTCGTATTTCTCAATATGTTACGTTATAGTGAGCATTCTCGTTCAAAACATTTCAGGGTCAACCAATGCAGACCAGACTTGGTATTTCTTGAAATTTAGGCCTTCACATGTGATGTGATTATACATAATATATCAATTTAATACTATGATTTTATTTGAATTACTTTAATATTTTGCCAAATATTGACATATAAAGGAAATAGTAAATTTTAGAAGTAAAAGATACAATATGGGTTCCATAAAAATATTCCACTTAGTTTTACAGCTTAGCATTTGTGCGCAGAATGCAACTTCAAAATATCGTCGTAAGTAGATAATAAATTAAAATAAAAAAGTATATAACCAATAATTTTAGTTCTGATTAAATTTACATATATTACGTACAACATTATTTCACTTTATTATTCAAGATATTTAAAACTCTTTCATTGGTGAGTTGTCATTCTGCTCATAAACGTCTGAAAAGATCACCATGTCGCCACATCCATGTTATAATAGCCGGTGCATGATGATGCACATGCGCATTTAATCTCACATTCTCATGGACAATAGTCCGTACACTGGAAATATCCAGGAAGTCTTTCTACATGCATTACGTTATATACATCAGACTTTATTGTTGGCTTAGGATTCTTATGACGACGTTGAAGCTTTCTTCTCGCGTTGCCATTGACTGATCTTTTCTTTGAGTTCTGTAGCTGTAAAAAATAATACGAAAAATAGAAATAAATTCAAGTATGTACCTATCAGTATTAGTATAGGTGGTCTTATAAACTACTCATTGAGGGTGTTAAAGGTAGATTTTACACGTGTAAATTTTTGTATCATTTCGTCAATCAAGGTATAATTGTGAAGTTGTCGTTGTTGAAGAAAATGCTGCAGTGCAGTTTGTTACCGCTTCTTCTGCACTGACGCTTTGGAAGCGGCAGTAAACTTAGTTTTAAGTAATTTATTTGACGTCAACCAATGTTGTGAAAAATTATGACAATTATTAAGTGACATTGAAGTGTCCGATGCTAATGAATAAAAGTTTTTGCGACGCTTTTCGATAGAAGATGAACAAGCGCCAGTGGATGTATTTACCTGGACGCAGCTGGTCTTCGGAGAGCGGCTGCCGGTTGAAGGGGTCGGTGGCGCTGTTCAGCAAGTGCCGCAGTATCACAGATCTGTCCATCACCTGAAAACCAACGAGTTGCTTTTCACATGTTTATTGATACATATTTGGTATCGTTTATGTACATTGAATGACTTATTTGTCAGTTAAAATATACAAATTACACACACATTGTACGGATTTCCATACCATTTATGGGGTGCCGTATTCAATAGGTAAATCCCGAGCTTAAAAAGCCTCTTTCAAGCAGAAAAAAATTCAGATAATTAACCTAACATTTTGAATTTTAAAGAATGTTACATATTTAATTATGAATGCAGGAATTTGTGCTGGTTATTTTTGGCAATCATCTGATAAAGATACAAATATCATGCTTCTGTTCCAGAGGCATATACAGACACTACATTTTATTTTCAAATTTGACAACCTTCGATGAAACTTCAAAGAAATAAAAAATCAACCAATGGAAAAACTATATATAATATATAAACTTGGAATTCTTTTAGATGGGATAGCAACCTGTCACTATTTGAATATATATATTTTGAATATATATATATATATGTACGTAGATAACAATCTATATACCTTTCCGGAGGGCAGAAGAACGGGGTCCGTCATGAGCGTGTCCATGAGCGGGTCGCGGAACTCCTCCGGCGCGTCCGCGAACTCGTCGCTCAGGTGCTGATTCGACACTGAAACGAACAACCACCGCTCAATAAACTTTAGTAGTATATGTCTATGCTAAAATAATTTTCTATCAGTCAACCTCTTTGAACAAGGTTGATTGATGACTAATGTCAATGGACATTAGTCATCAATCAACCTTTAGTAAATGGCAAACAGATAAAGAATCAGGAATAAATTTAACAATGATATCAAAACATCAGTTTTAAAGCACGATCTAATATCGGGGTGACACGTCACATTCAAATCCTTTTGCTAACGGGTGGCGGCGTCTCTCCTTCAATAAGGGTATAAACTTTATAAAAGTGCCTGTAGACAAACTTGATTCCTCGATGATTTGGTTTGAATGAAAGTCATGTTTTTCTCCAGGTCACAGTATATAAAATACAAAATAAAGGCCCGAGCACACCAAAGTAGATTTTTAGGGTAACATAGTTTGAAAGCGGGCCCGCATCAGGCTGTAATACAAGAGTCTACAAGAGGTTGAGCACTTCAAGCGTTTCAATTTGATGTGACGAGATGTCGCGGGTTCGCTTTCACTCTGAGCTGTTTCTGACCTTAACTTTTTACATGACACATACACGTATCTTGATCAAATTAAGGACGTCCTGGTAAAGGGTCAGGTCAAAAGTACCCGAAACCGCCGAGCTTGCATGAAGAGAGTTATGAATGTGGATGAAGCGAAGGAAGTATGCAGAGATCGTGGCAAGTGGAAAGAGGTAGGCTCTGTCTACCCCTCCGGGAAAGAGGCGTGATTTTATTTTATGTATGTATGTATGTACGTATGTCAATCATACCTACATGGCGCTCACATAACATAACACAAGGCAATACAATATTTACCGGCAATCTGATACGCGTTGTCCGCCAGCACCTTGAACTGTTCGATCTCGGCGCACGTCTTGATGCACGCTTTCGACAGCCGCGCCGCCGCCTCCTCAAATAGCTCTTTGCGGAATGATCTCTGTAACATTAACAAGTATTTGTTTAATTTGTATGCACAAACATCAATTCGTATAGGATTCATGTAAGTTTCAGTTATTGTAAATAGTTACATTTCTTTGTTGTAGCTTCTTTTTGCAACTTGTATAAAATCGTTAATAACAAATGTAATACTTATTCACGGTTAGTTTATCGACTTTTTTGTAAAAATCATGTATGTCACACAAATTTGGCCATCAAATGACCATTTCTATCATTCAACCATACAGCTGAACGTGGTCTTTCAGTCTTTTCGAGACTGTTGGCTCTGTCTCGTAACGGCATATTTTTATTTATATATAGATAGTATCATTAAGATAGTATCCCGTAACACAAGTACGGAACTTACTTTGGTGCTAGTTCAAACTGTGTGATTTGTCCCATACCTATATAGCTAATCATTTATTTTTGTATGTGTATTGAAAGCAATCCTAGACAGTCCTAATAGCAAGTAATGATCGTTGAAATATAGAGTAACACTAGAGGTACCTCGTCGGCGGCGAGCGCGGCGTGGAAGACGGGCGAGTCGAGGTGCAGGTAGATGTTGACGAGCTGCGACAGCAGGCGGCGCGGCTCCCAGCCATACTTCTCCGGCCGCCGGACCTGCCGCGTACAATGTACATACTGATATTACAATTTCTTTTGCAAATAGAGGGATACCACCATTGATATCCTCCTTTTTTGAAGTCGGTTAAATTTCTAAAACCTTCACTGTAACAAACACTTTCCTGAAAACCGAATCGATAACGGTTCAACGAAACCCGAGATATTCGCGGAAAAACACATACAAATGCAAACCTGCAGGTCAAACTGAGAAACACCTTTATGAAGGCAATTAATAAACCAAGCATCTTATTTTATGTTTGTAACAAATCAAATGTAGGGTAGTCAAGATTGGGTGCGCTGTTAGAAAAAGTTAACGCGAGAGCAACCTACAACTCCCATGAGTCGGCGAGGGTAACCAGAAGGTAGTGACATGGGTGGTGATCGGATAGTGTAACAAATAAAATCAAAGTGAGTCTCGTGGTTCACGAAACTTCCATTGTTGTCGTTAAAGGCGACAAAAGATTCTTTATTTTATTGATTTATTATCTCAAATAATAGTATACAACGTAGCACATATACTAAGATGTAACTAGGAGGAAAATGAAAAGGAAAAAAGAAAACCAAGATCATGGCTTTCTTCATCTTCTTTCTTTCTTTATAATGTCTTACAATCTTTTCACAACAAGTCTATTCACAGCAATATCATACCTTCAGGTTCTTGCACTTGGGCCCGCAGAGTTGCTGAAGGTTGAAGTTGAGCATGGAAGCCAGTCTGTCAACCAGTTCCGCTCGCAGGAATGGCTCCTTGATTTCCACCGTCAAGTACTCCAACATGTCAACAGTTTCCCTGTAAATTTGGATTGTTTTATTGTTTTATATTATATATTTTGGTTGATGAATTAGTGTTACTTGTAATGAGTAGTGTTATTGTTATGTTTTTTACTATCTGTAGATATTTTCTACAGATAGTGAAAAACATAACATGCGTCCTTTAGTCGCAGTATATGATATTCGCAAAACATCATAAGAGCAAGACATTATAATCTCAAAATAGCACATTCTCAAAATATGATATTCTCAAAATATCATAATAGCTAGACATAAGATTCTCGTAAAAACACATTCACGAAATATGATTTTCGCAATATACCACACTCGCAAAATATGATAAGCTCAAAACATTATATTCTAAGTACAGTAAGGCATATGTAATTGATATATTACGATATATGACAAAAATTTATGTAGCTAGACAAAAAAGAGCGGAGGAGGTGACCGCTGGAAGTGCTGGAAATGGTAGATATATTATTTCGAAACATAGTATTATTTGTTAGGTATTACAAAACAAATTATTTATTCTTATTACAAAAAACAAAATAAAAAATATTCTTATTATTATTAATTATATTCAAAATATATTTACTACTAATATTTCTGTAAAACACTTAACCGTTTTAGACATACCGGAAGACTTATTGTTTTAAGTACACAATCATTGACGATACTTTTAATTTTTTTATTTTTGTCTATCGTTTTTTTATTTCGTTTCTTGTCAGCAAAATGTAAATTGTTTCTTTCTAGTTTTACTTTTTGTATTTTTGCTTCTTTTTTCATTAATGCTATAAATTGATACAATGTTGGCTTTTTAGGAATTTTACTATTAATTCGGCGATGCCATCCTTCGACTCCATTTGTAGTTCTGTTTTTTTGATCATAACAGTTTAATATAGAACTGCTTATCTTTTTCATCCACTGATTATTAAAATAATCAAGAAATTTATTAATGTCTCGGTCTCGTGATGACATTTCCATAATCGTGTAGAATGTCTCCGGTATCAAATTTGATGGTAGCAGTGGTAACAATGAACAATATTGCACAATTTTTCGATTTTCTGCAGAGAGATCGAATTCTTTGCTTTTTTTGAAAACAGCGTTGCAAAAGTGATAATAGCAGCCTTTGACGGTTGCATTTGGGAATACCTGGTTTACAGCTTTAACAACAGGCAGTTCGTAATCGCACTTGTACATATTTAAGTTCAATCCGAATTGTAGTTTAAGTATAGAAAAAAAGCACTCGTACGTTTTTTGCTGTTTGTTGGGAAGTAAAGCAAAAATTATTGGAATAAAATTAATTGTTTCTTCAGTACGTGCCACGTCGACATGTAAGCTGTATAGTTGATAATACGGCTTAGGTACAATCTTAAACGTACCGTCTCCGTAAATACTTGATACCGTTTTTAAATATTCACGTATCTCTGCACGTGTCAACATTGAAAAAAATATAATACGGCCAAATGATTCATGTACGTCGTATAAATAGAAATCTCCTACTAAGTTATCTGGAAGTCTTATGTTAAATGAGTCTTTTTTCAAGTTATCCATATTTAAATATTTATTTCTAGCTCTGTACAGAGTATCTTTTTTTGACGCAAATATTGGTATTTCATGTTCTTGACCCTTGAAATCGTGTTTTAAAATATTGTTCTCAAAAATCTTTTGCGCAGAAGTAAAATTGGTGCACACCTCATTCTTACAGTCATCAACAATCAAATCTATTAGGTTGCTTGTAAAATTGGGAGAATCACAGACATGCTTAGCGGGTCTGATAATTTCATTGTTGGCGTTGAGAGTTATTGACGTTCTGCATTCTTGTTGCTTAGAACACCGCCAGTTTGTCGTCCCAGATTTGTTTTTTAAATAGAAATTGTACCTGTATCCCTGATAGAGTAACACCGGTTTATTTTTTTGACTTTTGATGAACTTTATTTCATTATTATTACATTTGAATTGTTCCATATTTATGCCTAAGCAGAGAAACACTAATTAAAGCAAAGTATTTTACCCTCTGAGGCAATAAATAATATGTTTAATCAAAGTTGACGTTTTTCCTGTCATTATTAGTCATAAATAATAAAGGAAAATAAATGGCCAGCCAGTACCACGTTTTAGGACAAGAATCAATTAAACGCAGTCTTGGTTTTATTGTAGCTGATGTTACTTTTGGATCAAAAATATCGTGAAATGCGAATATGATATTTGATTGAATATGATTTCCTGAGTATTAGCTTTTTTGCAAATATGATGTATTGGGAACATTATGATTCGCGAATATGATATCTAGCTATTATGATATTTTGAGAATATCATATTTTGAGAATGTGCTATTTTGAGATTATAATGTCTTGCTCTTATGATGTTTTGCGAATATCATATACTGCGACTAAAGGACATGCGTGAGGGGATGGAATTCCCTCATACGGGATTGATCAAGGCAAGAGTGAATAGTCGTTATGTAAGTTTGCCTGCAACACTTTAGACTTCATCTTGCAAATTTCCAATAGTGCAGTCCTCAAAAGTCTCGAACACTGCGAAAAGCGTTGGATCTAGAGATCTCAAATTGGGTGTGTGGTTCCATAGTCAAGGGTTGCATTAAGAGAGTACTTTTCAAAATTGCCTCGAGAACAGAAACTTTTTTGTTTTTATTTTGTGATTTTTTGTGTAACAAGTATTAAATCATAGTATTGAATCCTATACTATTTAAGAGCAATATTTTTGGTGCTCGGTCACCCAGGTACTACCTATTTATAATTACTACAAGTATTAACATACCTTTATATTATCAGACGTTTCGAATCAATTTACTATGATCCGTGGTCACCGAGCGACCCAAAAATAAAGGTACGTTACGTGCGCATGTAATACAATAGAGAAAGTTTATTAAAATGAGCAGCAGAGTACCTGGCCAGCGTGAGGTAGGAGCGGCACTGGCGCTCGTCCTGCGCCAGCGCGCGCGCGCGCGCCTCCGCGCCGCCCGCGCCGCCCTCCTGCGCCTCGTGGATGCGCTTCAGGTACTGCGAATAAGCAAGTTTTCCCACTGATAACGCGGTCGCACATCAGCCTTATATATAATAGCTTATTTTTTATAGAAAACAACTGAATATAAAATCAAAAATTCACTGTGATAAGAGATCATGACACATTTGGCGAATAGTTAGTTCAGGAAAGGACCTTTTTGAATCCAACAGTTTTGTACGCCTTTAGGCAGAAGAAGTAGAGCACTAAATATAGTCACGTAAAATACTTGTATCCTATTTTCAAAAATATATTATATAATTGATCATTTTGCGGGTCTAAACTTTTGACGTACCGGTTCATCATCATATATTATTGTACTGACCGTGAGACACTCGTCGAGTAGGAATGTGGTGTCGTTCATGAGCATGTTGATGAACTTGACGAACTGCCGCCCCGAGCGGGACTCCTTCACAATGGCCTGCAACACAAACTTGCAATATAACATTTCATTTCAATAATACTTAGTATTAATTGTGTAGTCTCTACCTACCTCTCTAGGAAAAAGGCATGATTTTATGTATGTAATTGACTCATACATCAGGAACGTGTCTCGTCCAGTCTTGAGTTCTTACACGACTTTATTGTTACAATATTTTTTCTATGAATTAAATACTGACACCTGATAATTAAGAGTGTGAAGGTTTTGACCAACACTAGTCTCAGAAATAAAATGAGGCACTAGCTTAGCCGTAAAAAAGTTTCATTCTAAAAACAACTATTTATCGACACTACCTTACAATACAAATAATATTCTACACTCACTTGCTTATGTATCGGTCGTTCCCACATCCCCTTCAAAATGATGCTGATATGGAATCTTATAGTGAACTTATCGTAGAACTCGGTGCTCTGTCCAGTCGTCTCTATATCTGTGTAAAACTTCATTAGAGCGCTAGGCAAAGCGGTCTGAGACATTGGATGATCCATGAATTTCTCATAAACATTCTTGAGCTTCATCGGTACAGACAGATTGATAACAAACAAAACCTCCACAATTTTAGCGACGAGATATGGATTTTTGATCAGATGGGAGTGGCATATGGCGCTCAGGAGCCAGGTGATTATTGGGTCCTCGATGTAGTCCGCCACGATTTGTGGCACATACCTGGAAGGTGAATAGTTTGTTATATTTTTTGTGTGAGAAAGAGAACAGTCAATTATAGTGACACATGATTGTTTATGGCGGATATTATGTCTTTTGAAGGGAGGTTCTGCCATTTCTGTGAGCTTGAAGCATTTGAGGTCTTACGTATTTGCACATACACCCTTAGAGAGAGAGTCGTTCAATATTTTTGACGTACGCCTATCAAACCTTCAATCGTTAAGTCGCGGTACCGGACTTCACCTCTCTGAAGAGAAGCTCCCTTATAAAGGTTTTCGGATAAACGGATTAACCCATATTGATCACACCACCATCATGATCACACATCCATTTCCTTGATTGTGTAAGTTCCTTACAATATTATAAGTCACCGTAAATGCATCGATTAGCACAAACTAACGCAGAGCAACTGACTTGCCTATAGGGTTGTTTATCTACAACTACATACATACATACATAAAATCACGCCTCTTTCCCGGAGGGGTAGACAGAGACTACCTCTTTCCACTTGCCACGATCTCTGCATACTTCCTTCGCTTCATCCACATTCATAACTCTCTTCATGCAAGCTCGGCGGTTTCGGGTACTTTTGACCTGACCCTTTACCAGGACGTCCTTAATTTGATCAAGATACGTTCGTGTAGGTCTTCCCACTCCGACCTTTCCCTACACACTCTCCTTGTATATCTGCTTAGTCAACCTGCAAGTAACTTAGAAGAATGACACTCACTGCACCGCAAACAGCATGAACTCGGCGATGTCCTCCACGTACCACTCGGGCAGCGCGCGGAAGGCGGCGGCGCGCGGCCCGGGCTCCTGCAGCGCGGCGTCCAGCTGCTTGCTCAACAGCGCGCACGCGGACGAGTAGAACTGGACGCTGCGGCGCATCAGCTCGCCGTCGAGGAGCGCTGTCTCGGCGCACTGGCGCGATCTGGACAAAAGCAGGTCAAACGAGAATGAATGAATGAAATGAATGAATGAAAGTGCAATGAATGAATGAAAATTAATGAAAGACTAATGAACGTTTATTTACGAACATACTCTTCTTTGAACGAAGAACGTTCACGAAAGGTTTGTAATGAGCGTTAATTTAATTGTAAGTGGAATCCTAACTGACAAGTTTCTTCTATAAGGACAAGCTTATTGTATAGGTATAAGATAAAATATAATAGTCCAAATCCACGAATAATCCAAGTCACAACAACATTAAAAAGCTATAACTTGTGAATAGTTAGTCAACAGACACTCAAATTAAGACTACCACCTTTATTAAGAATTGGACCTTGGTATGTCGAATTGGACATATTTTTTTTAACATTGGTCCAATCACATCGAATGAACATACTCATGTAATTTCAGAAGATGTGATAACCTTTGTATTCGTTGCCGTACCTGTGTAGCCTCTTGATCTGCCTCCTCCAGCGACGCAACAGCTCGCGGTTGCGGAGCGCGGAGAAGCTGTTACGCCACTGCGGTTCCGCCGCCACCAACTCCTCTATCACCTTTTGTAGGTCGCGGAACGCTCTGTACGATACAAACATTTGTATGAATTTGCTGTTGGAGATGATAGATGCGGAAAGATTGAAACTCTGCTTAAACCTACTATGAAGTGGCTAAATTTAGTTTATAATTACTTGTAGCAATTTGCGAAATCCTCTCTTTTAGACCACATAAAGAACCCACATGTTCGATTCAGGTTGACATAACCGTCGGTCGCAGTTTTCTCTTTCATTTAAATAGATAGAAGATCCGTGCCGTGTGGTTCCCGGCACTGGAATAGGACCACTCCATGTCTTTCCCATGGAGATCTTATAAGGCGACTAAGGGATATGCTAATAAACTTAAGATTCTTCTTTTAGGCGATGGGCTAGCAACGTATTTGACCCTCAATTCCATCATTAAACCATACAGTTAAACGTGACCTTTCAGTTTTTGCGAAAAAAATGTTGGCTCTGTCTAACCCGTAAGGGATAAAGACGTGATATACTTATGTGTGAATGTTTATAAGCTAATAGTTACATTAAGTTTATCCAGTACGAAGTGCACACGTCATTATATCGTGTCGTGCGTATTGTTCATGATGCGTTCATTTATTTGTTTTCAAATGCGTCGCGGGAAAACAGAAATAACCATTGAATCGCTTTGTCTGGATATGGGACAAATATTTATAGCGACTCTGTTCCATGTTGTATAAATGTTTAAAACTCTCTTGATCACTCGTTTAGTGGAATGTGTGAATATTCTAGGTTCTAAGTTAAAGTATGTTATTTTACTTCTGGATGGAGCTGCAGCCGATACCAAATTATTAATCTCTGGAATCCTGTAGAGAAGTCTAAAAAGGTAACAAAAACAAACATATTTTTATATTAAGAATGAAAAAATAAAAGATAGTTACCGAATTCGCCTCTGGTGCGTATGAAGTGCGGGTATGAGAGCCACGTGATGCATGTGAAGCGTCAGGAACCAGCAGACGGTCTGGAACTTAGCCTCGGGCCACTTGTGGGCGGGGTCGTTGTCTAATGACAAAAAAAAAACATTATGTTAGTGGTGTCACACGTATATGATTCAGTAAATCTCTATTGCAGTGTAAGTTTATTGAACGCAATCAAGATATTATCCAAAATGAATTAAATTAATTTCTCCTTATCGTGCGAGAGAAATGGATCGATCTTGGACAATTAAGTTGGAAAATTTTATTTTGATATATATGTACCTATAACTTTTAATATAACCAAGTAAATTAGCCTCTAGATTCGATTCTAACCAATTAATTGAGTCATAAGCAAGTTAAATTCTGAAGTTTCGAAATCGTGTGCCGACATATAGGTACTATTGTAAAGTTACTCAAAAACCAGACCTCCTTTGCTTTGTTTTGTGTGTAATCTTTAATTTTTTTTATCATTCAGTTCACGAATTTGTCTACTCCGAATGGAATAAAGAAGTAAGTACACACATAACATGAAGTGTGTTACTTGTTACACTGCTACTCACTGAGAGAGTCGAGCCAATCCTGCGCCTCCTGCGCGGTGAAGTACAAACGCGTCTCGTCGCGCACGTTGGCCCACGAGTCCGGCTGGAAGGTGTACAGCGGGTACACGCGCTCCAGCTTGATGCGCACGGACAGCAGTTGTAGCACCGAGCAAACGTTCAACATGAACCCGTCGCCTGTTTTAAGAAATTTTTAAGGTTTTAATAATATGATGTATAAGGAATGTACCATCCATTGGCCGTATGACAATACTCGTAATAAAATTATCACAATTACTAAGGTTACTTTTACATTGAAACTTACTCGTATTTGGTCACAAGTGTTTACTTAGCAGAAAACGAGAATAGTCATTAAACTGGTCGCACAAAAATTACAAGTAAGATGAATAGAATGTCCTATAGAAAATATATAGTACTATTGTTAAATAAAAGATGTATAACTAAAGAACTATCCAAAAGATTTCATCTTGTAGTTTAGAAAATGATCGGGAACGGATAAGACTGATATACGTGCCTGTTGTTTTGTAGGAAGTTAAGTATTATCAAGGATACAAATAAAATGTAAACTTAAAGATAAGTACATTCTATAAGTTAAAGCACGGCAAATTGACAGCTACAAAATTACGACTAAAAACGCATTTAACAAAAGTATCTGAAATGTTTTCCACAAATTCCTACAGGAAAACAACAAGAAACCAATAACAACCGATTTACCGCGTAACCTGGTTAATTTGACTCAACTTAAGACTTGTTTATATCCGAGACATACTCAAATATCCTCAACTTGTTTATGGGAGTAAACACAAATATTTACAGGGATTTAATCTTGGAAAGTAAATAAATTGGGTGTATGCCAATTTGGAATAGTCTATTAGAAGCGATTCGGTAGGTGAGCGACATTTGAACAAAATATCTATTTTCGCAAGTCATTAAACGCAACGGATCATCGAACTACGCATTGAAATTTTTTTCATTTGTTGTCGTCAGCCCGCGCTCGGCTATCTCTATTGATTGCCTTAAAATGACACGACCTCATTTAATTTAATGAAAACGACGATCGTTATAGTTCGTCTCTGGCTCGAGACTGTTGCAACACAAAGTAAGAAAGAGAGAAAGTTTCTTTAATGAAATTGTAGAACATTTACAGTGTGAACTACATTTTTATTCATGCAGATAAGCTGTCGGTCGATGCGTATGATGACGTTACTTGTTAGATGTATGGTTAAGTACTAAATCAAGCAACTGAGACGAAGGCTTGGAATATGAGTCTTATAAAATTTTACGATTTTACTTTTCGACATAAAACTTTTCGGTTCTAAGATATAGCAGTTAAGAAAACAGTCCTTTTAATTTTGACTCTAAGAGATGAATTAACCACTGCAAGGTTTTACTTACACTTGGTTATCTTGTATGTACTTATTCCGTTAAAATATATTTCAGCTTGCATGAAGAGAGTTATGAATGTGGATGAAGCGTCGAAGATAAGAGAAGTATGCAGGAATCTTGACAAGAGGTGTGATTGTATGTATGTTTCAGTTTAACTTCTGCACTATCGGTATTTTTTAATTACAAGGTAAGTAATTATAAAATTATCGCTCACAATGAGATATAGTAGGCGGTCATTTAGATATGACTTTGATAGATTTGAAGAGCAATATTCATTATAATTCAGAGAAAACATTTGCAGTTAATCACAAAATTGTTATCTCGTAAGCGCTACAATTACCTATTAAACCACTTGACCGTTATTCAAAGCTTAATAATGAGATAGGCGTGTGATTTCCCGTCATTTATAAAACCTAATTGATCTACTCTTTATCCGTATTTCCGGTTGCTTCCTTTCGCCACCAGGTGGGGGTAGTGTGCGCGTAGATCAGAGCACGCTGCCCCTTCGTCATTGGCGTTTTAGTTCCCGTCGAGTGAACATCAACTGGTAAGAATTTATTCAAATTGGTATCTGCTTTAAGCAGGTGAGTACCCCCTAATGTTTAAATATATATAAAAAAAAAAAAAAAAAAAAAAAAAAAAAAAAAAAAAAAAAAAAAAAAAAAAAAAAAAAAATTCTACGGTAATAATCATTCCTTGATTATTGTGAATAAAATAAAATAAAATTCTTACCTAAAAATTAATGATGAAATATACCAACGGTTTTAAACCGTTCGTTAAAAATTCAGTTTTTATCGATTTACATTGTTTTTTATTTTCACATAGCATAGTGCAATGTCGGACAAAGACGTGCCTACCATGCGTGGAGATCGGGCTTGTTCAGCGCAAAAAAGACGGCGACGCCCTAGTAGCTCCGGCAGTAGCAGCAGCAGCAGCTCAAGTTCGCGAGATCAGTCATCGGAGTCTCCACAGAGACATCAACGCCGCCGTCATCGCAACTCGAAAGGACGTCGGTTATCAAACAAGTACGAGAAACTAAATAAAGAGGTTAGTGAGCTTCGGAACTTCTTGATGTACAACCCTAATTTTCAAGCAGCGCAGACGCATCCTGTTTGTGACAATTATGACAATGTGTCCGTTAGTTCGAATGCTAGTCGCACATTGTACGAACAAACCGAGAATAGTCCAGTTCGTACTACTAATTCCGAAAATCCTACTTCAGGTTTTACATTTGGTATCGAAACCAAATTAAAGGAACCGGCAGTTCCTAAAACGCCAGCTCAGTTCCTTAAAATGTTGAATGAAGTGCAGAGGTTAGGTTCAGACACTTGGTCCGAAATTCGTTATGCCGACACCCAAAAAAATTTATGCGCATACCCCCGGTTTTGTCAATTTAGAAGTAAACGACGAAATCAAATCTTATGATAACCTACGTTACTATGCTCATCCAGAGAAAGCATACGCAGCCTTAACGTTTTGCGTCTTGAAACAAAATGAGGAATTACAAAATCTCCTCCGTAACCTTTTAACTTGGATTCAGACGCAGCCTTGTGATCCTGACTGGATTGCATTAGCGTGCAAAAAAGTTGAGGAACTATTCTTGAAGGGAGATTTTCACAAAGTCTCGTCTGATTTATTGCAATTAGTTTGTGGCCACAGAGCAGAAATCATTCAAATGCGCCGAGAGGGTATTCTTAACCAGGTTCGTGACCCTTTAATTAAATCAACACTAAATAAAATTCCACCCTCATCTACTTGCATATTTGAGGAATCTTCTTTCACCTCTACCATAGAAAAAGTAGGTGGTGTACGTAAAGCTTTTAATCCTATTACGAAACCAGTTAATAGTTCTAAATCCTATAAGCTCGGTTCCAACCGCCTTCCTCAGTCAAAAAGTAAAAGGAAGGAATACCATAACGTAGCGCAGGGTTCATTTAATCGATTTAATAGTTATAACCCAATACCTGGCTATTGTCAATACCCGAATAGTGCGTTCTCATATCCGAGCACATCTCGCGACCATGCGCCCCCACCGCCGAATCAGTCGAGCTACGGGCAAGTAATATACCCTCCACCTAATTACTGGAATTCACGGCCAGAGCCGTCTGCTCCCAGAGGGCAAAGGGGTGGCACAAAAAGACCATTTCGTTCCTCTACAAATAGAGGTAACACCAGGAAGTCGAAACAATGACAACCAATCGTTTCGGGCGGGTCAATTAGTTTTCTATCTAGACAAATGGAGAACCATGGGGGCACCCGACCATATTTTACAGTTAATACAAGGGTACCGAATACCTTTTGTTCGAAAACCGCCACTCCAAATTCCAAATTTCAAGGGAACTTGTGTAACTCCACCTGGCGAGGAAATGACCAAAATAGTGACAAAAATGATAAGTCAGGGGGTGTTAGAGGAAGCATCGATTTCCCCAAGCTTCATTTCCCCATTATTCCTCGCTCCAAAGAGCGACGGCTCAAGTCGACCAATTTTCAATTTGAAAAGATTAAACAGTTTTATAACGGCAGACCGGTTTCGCTTGATAAACGTTCACCGGGTCCCAAACTTCCTCCAGCCAAAAGACTGGATGTGCAAAGTGGACTTATCGCAAGCGTACTTTCATCTGAGCATATCCACCTCCCACAGAAGGTTTCTTCGGGTCATATACGAAGGGCAATTACTCCAAATGACGTGCCTCCCATTTGGCCTATGCACGGCACCCAAAATCTTTGCAACCCTGTCGAATTGGATAGCTCAAACACTGAGAGAAAAAAGCGTGCGGATTATAGTCTATTTAGACGATTTTTTAATAGCCAATCAGTGTCGAAACACTTTAAAACTGCACACGGACATGCTGTTGGAGACTCTCAGCAATCTAGGGTGGCAAGTAAACTTCGAAAAGTCTATAATAGCTCCTCAAAAGTCTCTGACGTTTCTTGGCATCCATTGGAATCCATGGTCCAACCAAATATCTCTTCCGGAAGAGAAATCCTCCTTGATAGTACAGAAATTAACCCAACTTCTAGTCACAGAAAACGTTTCAGTCAAAGATCTACAAGTAGTGATAGGACTGTTAAATTTCGCAAGCTTCGCGATCCCATTAGGAAGACTACGCTATCGAGAAACACAAATGTTTCTTTTATCCCTGCCAATAAACACGAGCAAAAAGTACGCTCTTCCAGAAAGCGCCAGGGCGGACATTCTATGGTGGATAGACAATTGCAAGGGATCCAGACCCTTGCATATACCAGCTCCGACCAACTTCCTGACGACGGATGCGTCAGATCAGGCCTGGGGGGCACAGATAAACGATATTCCTCTCTCCGGCATCTGGACCAAAGAAGAACAAAATCTACATTGCAATATAAAGGAAATGTTGGCAATATTTTACGCTCTTCAGAACTTTGTATCAATCATAAGCTACAGCTCAATACTAATGCAATGCGACAATCAAACCGTAGTGTCTTATCTGCGGAGGGAAGGGGGCACGAAGTCCAGAGCTCTATTACATCTAACGAACAAGGTTCTAACCTTCTTGCAAAAGCACAAAATCCAATATCAGATCAATTATCTTCCCGGGAGATTCAACAGTCAAGCGGATCATTTATCAAGACTACGCCTGCCGTCAGAATGGCATCTTCTCCCTCAGATAACGGAGAAAATCTTTGTCAAGTGGGGCACCCCACTGATAGACCTATTCGCGTCAGACAGAGCCCATGTGGTACCCAGTTATGCATCACTAGATCTCAACGATCACCAAGCGGCAGTTCACAACGCCTTCAGCATAGTTTGGAATTTTCCACTAGCTTGGGTGTTTCCACCCCCGTGCTTAGTGCCCAAGGTGTTAGCACACCTCAACCAATGCTCAGGAGTATATCTGCTGGTAGTCCCACGGTGGAGGAAAGTATTTTGGAGAGCAGATCTCAGGGCCAGAGCCCTAGCCCCTCCCTTCACCTTGCGGGATCTTCACAAAATCCTGATAGATACATCAACAGGACAGCACCCGCCAGATGTCCAGAATCTCAACCTGGAGGTCTGGAAATGTCGGGGTGGAGTACGGACCTAAACTCTTGGAATAAAGAACAACTGGACTTATTACAATCCTCTTGGCGCTCATCGACAAAGAGAACTTACAATGTGGCATGGAGAAATTGGTGTTCATGGTGCGAAACACATAATATTGACCCAAAAACGCCATTGCCCGCAGACCTTGCTAGATACTTAGCAGACCTTTACTTGACTAAAAAATATGCATACAGTACTATCCAACTACACAAATCTACCATTGCTACTCTATGCAACACATCTAATAATTTGAGTTCAAATGTTGTAGTAAAACACATTTTAAAAGCTATATCTATTAAAAACCCCAGACCTGAAAAGCCCCCAATTTGGAATATAGATAATCTTAAAGAATTTATTAGTAGTTATTCAATTGACGAGAATAGTTCTTTTCAAGTAGCTCGTCACACAGCTGCTTTGTTATTACTTTGCTCAGGAAGACGGGTCCACGATCTGACTCTTCTTCAGGTTGACCCTTTGCATTTAATTAAAACGAGTCAACATTTTGTTTTTTGGCCAGTCTACGGGTCTAAAACTGACAGTGCCAACCACCAGCAATCGGGCTGGAAATTGTTATGTAATACCTCAGATAGTAAATTAAATCCTCTATTATGGGTAGAAAAAACTATAACAATTTTTAAGGATAGAAGAATTGAGGCGAATTGTCAGTCATTATTTATTACAACAAAAGGCGAAGCAAAGCCAGCATCTCGTACGGTCATAAGCGGCTGGATAAAATCCTTGCTTAAAATGGCTAAAATAGATGCTACTCCAGGTAGTGTCAGAGCCGCAGTAGCATCAAGTAATTGGTTGAAAAATTTCCCTCTTGATGAAATTCTAGCCCGCGGTAATTGGAAATCTGCCAACACATTTCATAAGTTTTATAGGAAAGAAGTTCGTACAGATGATAATGAGTGTTCAGTTACAAACCTTTTTCAGGTTGTGAATTAAAATTAGTTGATTTTACTCTAATTTCATAACTGTTGCCATACAACATTAAAGTTAATCTAGTATAGGTAATTTTTGATTTATATATAACTAGTAAATATAACACCTTCCAGTAGTGGATATTTATACTCTACAAATGGTATCGCATTGCTGTGTTATATAATATATATTTATATATATATATATATTATTAAATATATAACGATTGTATATGTGATTGATTAAATACCACGTTTATATACGTACCTATATTGTTTCACTTGTATCCTACTTAATTACCTGATATCATGTCCTTCTTCCATCATACTGAAGTTACGTAAAAATATACATAGAAATAATATATAACTTCTAAGGACATTGAACAACGTTTGTTATTGTATAAAACTGACAACTCCTGTCCTGTCTGTGATATTTTCAAAAAGCATTATGAATCCGTGACAGAACAGAGTTGATTATCACATTGGCGTTTGGTTGCTGTTCCTTCACCAGGCGATAACAAACACTTCTCATTATTAAGCTTTGAATAACGGTCAAGTGGTTTAATAGCCGCGTTTTACCTGAAATAAAACGCATATTAAACTACTTACCTTATTCAAAGCTTAACTTTTTAGCTCTGCCTGCTGTCGACATCCTTATGAACAAAACGCAATGACGAAGGGGCAGCGTGCTCTGATCTACGCGCACACTACCCCCACCTGGTGGCGAAAGGAAGCAACCGGAAATACGGATAAAGAGTAGATCAATTAGGTTTTATAAATGACGGGAAATCACACGCCTATCTCATTATTAAGCTTTGAATAAGGTAAGTAGTTTAATATGCGTTTTATTTCAGGTAAAACGCGGCTATTACTGTGCTCACCACGTAGATGTTAAGATATTCGTACTATGTGCACTGAAAATATTGAACTATCTAACGGAAAAATGTAAAACAGAAGCCTCACGTAACTAAATTTTCCAAAGCTTCAGTTTTAATTTCTAAATATAAATTCGAATAGAATTAACAGGTTTCGTAACACGTTTCTTTAAACTCATCTATTAATATTAAAGACCATTAAGGAAGATTTCTAACTTGTTCTGTTTCTTTCATCAATACAATGATAAATAACTCACCAGCGAGGGATCTCTCATCGGTCTGTAACTGCGCCCTTCTTTCGTTTCTCTGTAGAAGGGCTGCGAAGTAATTGAGGAATGGTTCCCTCGCGTCAGGGCAGAGCAATATGTTGTGGCAAATGTTGTGCAACGTGTTGCGGCTGGCTTCCACCTCCCGCTGCAGTGCGAAAGCGAGGCTGCGGTCGGCGGAGCCGGTGGCGAACAGCCGCTCGGCGAGGCGCGGGTTCTCTTCCGCGAACAAAGATATCTACAACACCGATACATGTTATAGATACATTTTATTTTTTGTTACTAATGAATTCAAAAATGTATAATTCCTTTTCGCTTTAATGTGATTCTTTAGTGCACTGGACATTCCACTACTTTCACATTTAGCTGACAAACAGCTAGATACTAATTTGTCAAGAAGAAAATTCTACTTATTCTTTTGAATCTATCATATTTCAAACCAAAACGACGAAACACAACTAAATATTTAATTGATCCATCTTAAAGTTGCTTTATTGATATTTTTTATGAGCAATAAAATATGCTATCGACTTCCTTGCATTACTCAAGCGCCAGATAAGACTTGCGTTAATTTGACTAACGAGCGAATTTCTTGTTCCTGTGAACACATAAATTTAAGTCTTGTCACAATCCAAGATTGTCATTTTGATAAAGAAAACTTTTTATCTCAGTTTTTTGATTCATCGTAGTCATAAAGGTTGTCAGTGGTATGAAATAATTTATGACATCAAGGAAGACCCACGGCAAAGTTTATTTTGGAAACAAAAGCTGTTGGTAATTTTATTGTAAACTATCTCATATTATTTCTTGCACCGTCGTCTGTATGCGGTGTATATTTTCCTCTCCATTCTTAGGTTGTCTTGAAGAAATCGCTATAAACGATAAGACCGCCCATCCGCCCATTGTACTACGTACATCTAGGTTTCGGTATTCGCTTCGTGTAAAGACCCGACTCACCCAATCCAGAATGCTGAGTGCTCCTCTCCAGTATGGTGAGAATGCAACCGCGACTAAAGCCAGGAGGAAGAAGCTAGCGATTGATTTAAATAAAGTACTCACCGCAAAGAATGGCCCGAGGAAGCTAACCCTCGCGATCTCCCGCCCGGGTGAGGTGGTGATGGAGTCGGGGCACAGGCTGGGCAGCCGCGCGACCAGCTCGCACACGGGGCGGCGCGCGTGGCGCGGGCCGGCGCGCAGCTCGCACAGCGAGCGCAGCGCGCGCAGCGCCGCGCCGTGCCCGCGGCCCACCAGCGGGGACACGCAGCGGCGCATGTACTCGCGGATGCCCATAAGAAGCGGGATGAATACCTAACATTTATTTTGAATTCATTAATTAGTCAATTTTATTAAAAACACACTTTTATTACAAAGAAAGAATCTTCTTGTACTTCATCAATTTGATAGGAACTTTTTAGTAATTAGCATATTGGTAACAAACAACGAAATCTGACAATTAGCATAAACTGAAATAATACAGTTATTTACACAAGTGAATCTTACCTCTTCAAAAACTTCTTTATCCAAGTAGGTCGCTATAAGTAACTCTGGAATGAGTCCGGTTGGGGCGTTCCCAATGAGAATGTATGGAAGAAGGGGTGATTTCCTGCACTTCTCCAAATCCATGCCTCCTTGTAGCACTAGCACCAAATAATTAACAAGTAAAGTCCTTAAACTTTGCAAGTGATCACTCAAAGGTGGTTCTGAACTTTTCTTTGGATGTTCTCTTTCGTACAAGTTAATGTTGTTGTAAAATCTTAATAGGTAACTAACTGCTAGGCCTTGCGTGGGAATGGTTTTAGGGAGAGGAAGAGAGGGGGTGGGGCACTCGCCCTTTTCGGCGTCATTTTCGGACCCCAGCGGGCCACTAGTCAGGGTATCATCGCCGCAATCTTCACTCAATCGCTTTGATGTCTCTGACACAGCAATAAGCTTCTGATTCAAAGGATCACTCTCATCTGCTATTTGAGATAAGATGTCCATTATGGCTTGGGATGATATTTCTTGTAAACTTAGGTTAGGATTGTCAAGTAAAGCTGCTGCAACCGATGGCACAAACATTCCTGTAACAAAAATTTTTAATACAATGTAATGTTGATTAGGTCAGATATTTGAAATGTTGCTGAGAACACTAAATGTTAATATATTTTATAACAGTTTAAGGAAAACATATTTGAATTTAAATGCAGTCAACTCTTAAAATAATAAATAGATAAAGAGGTATTTTACCTGACATCTCATCTGACCAAGAGACTTGCAAAATCTTAGCTACAATGTGCCGTAGTTGCTCCTCGGTCATCTCGGTGCAGCTGACAGTTCGCGATCGATAGATCTTACGAGCTGGAGATGCTGAAGAGTCATCTTCCACCTTAATAATTATTATAAAAAAATTAATAGAAAACATTTATAAAAAAAGATTTGAATGAAATTACACAAAAAGTACACACACATACACAGGAAACAAAAATAATATTAGCATTAACAACATAAAAGCGCAGGTCAGACAGAAAAGACAAGAAAGAGGGTGAAGTCAACTGAAAAAATAACAAACAGAGGAGACAACACCACACCTCCGCCCTGTCTTCTGTTGTGTTGCACTTCTATAGATATTGTATGGAAATTAATGAAACTATGTCTTCAACCCTTCGTACCTTCCATCGCTTCTGTCTGGCCTGAGCCAAAATGTTGCGTAAACGTGTGTGAACGCCACCTGGGCGTGCCTTGTTGGTTTCGGCATCCTTTGGTGCGGCAATCAAAAAAGAGTGATATTACGTACTTATACAGTTTTCTAGACATTGACAATTTAACATACACCTACATAAACATACCTAGCCCGTTATAAACATTCTCATAACAAAAGAGCTGAATATAATCCCAAACTCATTTTACAAGTAAACACAGACATATCATAATTGCAGGTTTCAAAATAAGAATCTCTTTTGAACCTGGTTTTCTATGAATTGTACTAGAATAAAAAAATATAAATCTTGCTCAGCTATACAAGATACATAACACACAAAATAATCGTACCTACAAACCCCAGCTGAATAGCAAATATTTGACCAGTAGTAAGCTGTACACATTAAAAATACATAAATATATTTGTAGATTGAACTGTTTCAGTATATATTTTTTATGGTGGAAATGTTTCAAATAAAATAAATACATTTCCCTTTTGTGTTCAAACACTTTTTGCATTCACCTATTGTAATCATTAAAATTCTTAAGCCCTGCACAATTGCTTTTGAATAAGTTCCATCATGTAAAATTTTTAAAATTATCTATTTGGAATCTAAGTATCAATATACTATATAGTATAAATCTAATTAGAATCAATATTACAATAATACATAATGAAACATAACATAAGAAAGACAAAAGAACAAAAGTAGGTTACCAGAATAAACTGAATATGTGATTTGTTTTCATATAAATTAAATTGGAGATTTTACAAAGAGTTTACAAACAAAAACCAAATTTTAAGTATTTATATATAATTAATAAAAAAAAATCTGAAGGATGATTTAAACCATGTAAAATTATACTTTTAAAATACTCACCTCCATAGGCTCTTGTTGCTGTTCAATTTGTAAATTTTTCTCTGATGAGTCATCAACTTCCATGGACAAAGAGCGCCGTGAGCAACTTGGTGACACATTTGGTCTGGGTCTCACAGGAGAAGGCTCCACAAACTGTGCGGGAGATATTGATCTGGATGTACTGTCTTCCCGTGTAGATGTTCCTTCAGAACCACCAACAGTGGACTGCGGCAAACTTCCTACACGAACTGAGCCACAACTCAACAGTGTGTCATCACCCATAGAGTCAAAACTGCTATATTGTCTGGTTTGAGACAAATCTGTCATCTTTGTGTCAGGCATTTCGTCTAACAAATTATTATCTGGTTTTTCAGTCACGATTAAGCCATCTGCAGGTATTTTGGTTTGATCTGATTCTCGTTTACTGACTTCATCTGAGAAATTTGACTCCTGATTTGTGTTTGTGGCATCTGGTGTGGTGGGCTCTATGGAGCTGCGAGGCGTCGCCGCGGGCGAGAGTCGGGATAGAGGTGGATGCGATGGATTGACCTCGGGGGATGGCACAGAAGCTCCAGGGGTGATGGGTGGGCTCGCAGGGGTTGGGCTCGTGCCTGCGCCACTTAAAGCACCCAGTCTCGCCAAGCGCCGTCTTCGTATCTGTAATAAAGAGACATCCTCATGTCCAAAGACACGTGCTAATTCCTCATCTCGCACTAGTGCGACGCATCAACGCTTTGTTTTGTTACGAAATTAGACTGTCCATACGCATTACGCCAAGGTTCGTTTACAAAACATTTTTTCTACTTACCTCCGCTTGACTCAATTCACTCATACTGAATATATCTTATTATAAACTGAGCAATAATTGTTGGGGACACTATTTCACAAAAAAATGTCCTGAAATACTGAATAAAAGAACACAAGAGCACAAGCCACACAACAAGCAGTCAGTCACCTCGCTCAGCTGTTTGACGTTTGTCGTTGGTAAAATGACGAGAAAGAAAGTATTGAAAATACCACGCGTCATCGTTGCATGGCTGCGTTCACACCGGTCCTACCACTGATGTGAACATAATAAACATTATACAAGTGTCATGAGAGCGTGGCGAAGTTGCCAAATTAAGACTTATGAGTCAAAACTGGGCGTTCACTCGAAAATGTGTTTCTCAAGCAAAGATTTAAATATTTATATATCTGTGGTCTCAATTATGTTTATTTGTAATATATTCATAGCACAGAAATTTACACAGTAACAAGAAAATAGTACATAGTAATAAAATAAACAAATCACTTGCAATGGCGGACTTATCCCATGAAGGGATCTCTTCCAGTCAACCGGCAAACAATAAAAGAACTAGATAATTCAGTAAAAAGTAGAAATACCTTTCCACTAAATATATATGTATAAACTTATTAATAAATTAACACACATAAACTAAGATAAATTGCTAGTCTAGGTACTCAACTGGACAGGAACTTAAATACATTATTTTTAAATATATTGAGGGTCTGTGCTTTTTTAGTGTCCAAGGGGAGAGAATTCCAAAGTTTTGCAGCCTTTACGGAGAATGATTTAGAGTAGGAATGGGAAGAGTGTAAAGGAACACATAGAAGAAATTTATTGTAGGGTCTTAGACTTACGTCATTAATTCTGGGGCTTACGATAAAATCTGATCAAATTTGATACCCCATTTTTTACTTTATCAGTAAAAGTGATAAGTACACCATTGAGTGAAATATATCGGTCCATTTGTTTTTGAGTATTTTTGCATAATGTTCTTTCGTAATTTGAAAAATTGTGACTGTTCTATCTTATTTTGTTTTTGTTTATGCAGGTATATTAACTGTTTTTATTTATTGTACAAGCGCTCGGCGATTGAGCTTTTGTATGAAATGAATTACTTATGACATCACTTCTATGTGTTGTGAGTTTCATGGTAGAAATTCATAGCAAAATTTTTGTGTTGTCTGTTTGACTTTGACAGAAACACGATTTACCGTTGACATATTGACAATGACAGTTTTGACATTCCTATTCAATGGCCGCATCCTCATGTTTACATTTTGTAATTTTTTCATTTGTTGTGTTTTTTGAATAAGTGGTCTTTTGAATATTGTTTTGTTTATGTTGTCGCATGGACTTTAGATAATGACTATGGATCTTAGAAGTATTAAGTGAAATATTCATGTTATACCTATAAAAGTGATAATATTTTGTGGTTTGCGGGGTATATTTAATTACGGCAATGGCTAGTAATCAAGTATATGAATTGGTCTCCGGACTTAAATCTCGCCATGCCGAGACACGACATAAAGCTATACGGGAGTTACTTCACTTTGCTAAAACAGATCTACGTGAGATGTCTCAGGACACTCTCACTCAGGTGTTGGATGACTTCAATCAACAAATTCACTCGTTGACTTCAAGTTTCGATACCAACGAGAAAAAGGCAGGAATTCTCACAATCGGTATGTGTTATTGTTTATAATATGAGAGAATACAATTCATGTTTACATAACTTAATTTTTAAATTCATGTTTCTTTGGCTAATATAGCATTATTCTATTTCAGTTTGTCTCATTGGCGGGGACACAGAAACTACTAAAACTAGAACCCTTCGCTATGCAAATTATTTGAGATATATCTTTCCCACAACTGATATGGGCATTTTAGAATTAGCTGCTAAAACAATGGGGCGACTGGCTGTGACACTCGGAGTCAAAAGGGGAGAGTATGTTGAGTTTGAAATCAAAAGGGCATGTGAGTGGTTGGCGGAAGACAGAAATGAGGCAAAAAGATTATCAGCTGTTTTAATATTACGGGAACTCGCTATTGCCATGCCTTCATATTTCTATCAGCATATTAACTCATTCTTTAATTATATAATGATTCCTCTCAGAGACCCAAAAGATCAGGTCAGAGAGGTAGCAGCCAAAACACTGAGAGCAGCTTTACAGGTCACAGCTCAAAGAGAAATTCCAGAACAAACTTACAAAGCTCATTGGTATATACAATGTTATGAAGAAGCTGTGACATCCTTCTCAGACTCTGTTAGAAGCTTGAATAGGGATGAGAGTCTCCATGGAGCATTATTAATCTTAAATGAACTTTTGAGATGTTCTAACTCTATTTGGGAGAAAAAATACACAACTCTTATGCAGAAACTTGATTCAGAACAAGATACATCTGATGATATGTCATCCTTCAATGTCAAAATGCAAAGTTCATTTACAAAAAGTTATTCTGATGAAAAAAATCAAGTTGTATCAGTAAATGAATCCAGTATATGTAAAAAGTTGATTTCAGAGAAATATGAGACAATATGTTCAGAAATTATGGCATTACAGATGTCCAGATCTCCAAATGTACACCAAATGCTTCTACTGATTATTCCAAGACTGGCAGCATTCAACAAAGATGCATTTTCCAAGAAACATCTAAAATCAACAATCAATCACGTTATAACCTTCCTTACTGGAAAGGATAAAGAGAAAGCCATGGCTTTTACAACTTTGGGACTCATTTGTGTGGCTGTTGAAGAAGAAATACAGCCATACCTAACCAGAATTATAGAAATTATTAAAGTAACTTTAATGACTAAAGATACTCCAAAGAAGCGAACAGGTGTAGACACAGCTGTTTTTAATTGTGTTACTCTCTTAGGATTTGCTATGAAAGAAAAAGTTTCTAATGATGTCAAAGAATTATTAGAACCTATGTGTGCAACTGGGCTTACTGCTCATCTCACTACATGCTTTAAAGAGTTAAGTCAAAATATGCCTTCTCTAAAAAAGGAAATAACTGATAGATTGTTAAATATGCTCTCTATAATTTTAAGGAAGAAACCCTATGCTCCCAATACTTCTGAAAATCCATTAGTCCAAATAATGTCATCAGCAATATTAGTGGAAGCACATGATGCCACAAAGCTGGTACTGGCTCTAAAAACATTAGGATCTTTTGATTTTGAGTGGAACAACACACTCATGTCTTTCATAAGGAGATGCACAGATCACTATTTGTCTAGTGAGCAACATGATGTGAGATTGGAGGCTGTTAAAACTGCATCAAAGCTTCTGACAAAGGCAGTTGAAAGATGTGCTGTGACAAATTCAAGAACTTTAAACTTATTGATTGATGAATCTCTTGGTAAGTTCTTATCTGTCGGCAGATCAGATTTTGATCAAGAAGTGAGGTACAGAGTATTTGAAATATTCTCCAACTCTATTTTTGATAAATATTTGGCAGTAGAAGAACATTTGAATTGTCTCTTTGTTGCAATTAATGACTCAAACTCTGAAGTAGGTGAGCTAGCACTGTGTGTTGTTGGTAGACTTAGTAATTTAAATCCAAGTTACACAACGCCTACTCTTCGTCAGTTATTCGTCCAAATTTTAATGGAGCTACAACATTCAGAGTCAACACATACTAAAGAACAAGCACTTCGAATGATAAACAATCTAATCTGCCATGCTCCAAGACTCACAAGACAATTTGTGGACACTATTCTAAAGGTTCTTGTTCCTATGTTAAGAGAAGAAGCTAGCAATACTGCAATGATTGTAACAACATTAAAAGCTATAGGTGACCTGGCTGAAGTGAATGGTGGCGGCGCCGCCTTAAATCAGTGGCGTCAAGAACTGATGGAAATACAAATTGACATACTCTCTGATCCAAATCAACCTGAAAAAAGAAGTGTTGCTTTATGGTCCTTCGGGCAGATTATAAGTGCCACAGGTTACGTAGTTAGACCTTATATGGATCACCCTCAACTAATGGACTTGTTGCTTAATTTCTTAAAGTCTGAACAGCAACCAAGGGACAGGCGCGAAACAATACGAGTTTTAGGTCTTCTGGGAGCTTTAGATCCCTACAAACATAAAGTCAATCAAGGTTTGATTGATTTTCAAACAATTTCTACACTGATTCCTATTTCGGAGCCTTCAAAAACAGAGCACTTTGATTCTAACGTGAGCGAGATGCTGGTAAACATGTCTCCACTAGTACTGGATGAGTTCTACCCGGCGATCGTGGTGACTTCTCTGATGCGCATCCTCCGCGACCCCATGCTGGCGCAGTACCACACCAGCGTCGTGCATGCCGTTACTATCATCTTCCAAACTCTTGGAATAAAATGTGTTCCATATATTTCCCGAGTAACGCCTACGTTACTTTTTGTAATACGCAACACGGATAACAGCAATTTCCGTGAGTTCCTAATAACTCAATTGGCGCAATTGATATCCGTCGTGAAGATTTACATTCGTCCATATCTAGAAGATATTTTCGATTTGATAAAAGAGTACTGGACGCCCGAGAGCCAGCTACAGCCCACGCTGATAATGCTAGTAGAACATATCACCATAGCTATTGGGACAGAGTTCAAAGTCTATTTGAGGAAGATTATGCCAAACATTTTAAGGGTTCTTAAATATGATAGGAGTAAAGACAGATTTTTGACAGAGAAGTTGTTGCTGGCCATTCAAAAATTTGAGAATAATTTAGATGATGTTTTGCTGTCTATAGTTCCAGCTATTATTGGTTTGTTTGATGGGAGGGGTATTCCTACTTCTACATCAAAATTAGCGATGGAGACGATAAAACACCTCAGTACGTATTTGTACTTCAGGCCGTACGCGGCGGTTATCATACAAGCGCTGGCGAAAGTCTTAGACAACAATCCTTCTTTAAGGCAAACTGCTATGAATACATTATGCGCCTTGATTGTACAATTAGGCCGCGAATACATAGATTATATTCCTTCGGTGGAAAGAATTCTAATCAAGCACAAGATTCAATGCCCTAATTACATAGTGCTGGTGACGCGACTGCAAGTTATATCGACTCTTGCTTCCGATGATGACTATTTGGATGAAACTCGGACAAAGTTGCGGAATCAAAAGAATGACGTAAGTATAAAATTTACATACTCATAATTGAATGCACATTAAGCCTAATTTACGGATTAGGCCAGCTGTGCTTAACGATACAATAAGACACATTTAGTTTATGACTTGGTAGTATAGGTAGCATGAAATGAATGTAAAATGAACATGAACTTTCCAGATGTTGACCGCTGATACACAAACTATCCAAAAGTTGCATGTCAATGTGAACAATTTGCGGAAGTGCTGGTCCATGAACAACATCCTATGCAAGGAGGACTGGGCGGAGTGGCTGCGGCATCTCAGCGTCGGCTTCCTGCTCGAATCCAACAGCCCAGCTATCAGGTAACAATCTGCTTATTCTAGTTTTCAAGTTGTATTATGTTGCGTATACATCGGGCCACCAAAAGCCAATCATCTATATATATAAAAAAAAGTCGTGTTAGTTACACCACTTATAACTCAAGAACGGCAGAACAGATTTGGCTGAAAAATGGTAGGGAGGTAGCTTAGAGCCAGGAGACGGACATAGGATACTTTTTATCACGTTCGACAGCGTTCCCGTGTGACTTGACATGAAACATCAGTCACTATAAAACGTGGTATAACAAAAAAGAATCAGACTTGGAATAACAAAACGCAAATGACAGCTATGTAATTGACGTAAATTCAAATAAATCCACTAATATTATAGATGCGAAAGTTTGTGAGTATGGATGTTTGTTACTCTTTCACGCAAAAACTATTGAACCGATTATGATGAAATTTGATATGTAGGTAGCTGAAGACCCAGAATAATATATAAGCTACTTTTTATCCCGGAGTTCCCGCGGAATTGATAGGGTTTCCATGCGGACGAAGTCGCGGGCGGCCTCTAGTTATTAATAAATGGGTTTCGCTAGCCTTCATTAATCTTGTTCGGATGGTTTTGCGAACGCCAACATCTACATTCGATCTACATACGTTCACGACTTAAGTCTTATCTCTTAAATGTAGTTAATAAAAATCTTTGTGTTTGAAATATAACATTAATGGAAAATATGGATTTTAAATCGAGTGTATGCCAGACTAGTCTTGTAAACTGTGTTCGTATTTTCCAGAGCGTGTTCAACCCTGGCTCAAAACTACCCGCAGTTGGCGCGCGATCTCTTTAACGCGGCCTTCATGTCTTGCTGGACCGAATTAGACGACAACACGCGGAAGGTAATACGCTTTAAATAATGCAATACATATATTTATACATATAATCACGTCTTATCCCTTACGGAGTAATAGATAGAGCCAACAGTCTTGGAAAGACTAAGGCTTATTTTAAAATATGTAATTTGACAATTATCTAGTGCAAGCTTCTATGCTGGTCTAGTAGCGAACAAAACATAGTGTGTACCAACTTCTTCTCTGTACCAACCGCGCAAATTGTCAAAGTTTATCAAGAGAATGTATATAATTTTGGGATTCTTCTTTTAGGCAATTGGCTATGAATTTCACCACATCTGAACATGGGCTATGAGCCTTGTGAATATTTGCTTTGTTACTCCATAAGCCATATTATTTTTAACGGGGTAGACAGAGTCAATAGTCTCGAAGAGCCTCAAGGGCTATGTTCAACTGGATGGCTTATAGATGGATTGAAATTCAGATTATAACAGGTTAAAATAAGAATACCGTTTTTGTATACTTAAATTAATTTACAATCTGTACGGGAAGAGTCTCTAGAGAGACGTCTAATGAAAATGTTGCAGTGTAATTTTTTCCACCGGTTCTTCTACACTGGCGCATTGGAAGCGATCGCAATTTTAATTATACTTATGTAAGTGTATTGAAAGACGTGTTACTTATAATGTATATGAATCTTAAAAATACATTGATATTGTAGGAACTGGTGACGGCCCTGGAGCGGGCGCTGTCGGAGCCGGACTCGGCGGAGCTGTCGCTGAGCATGCTGGACCTGGCGGAGTTCATGGAGCACTGCGAGAAGGGGCTGCTGCCCGTGCCCGTCCGGCTGCTCGGCGACACCGCCGTCCAGTGCCGGGCGTATGCCAAGGCGCTTTATTATAAGGTTACTTTGATATTATATTTAAATATGGGTTCGATTAATAAGTATTATCCCATTTTCATTATTATGAGATTTAAACTGGTAAATTTTACGATATGTTTTGTTCGTCATGTATGTTAAATATACTAACCATATACATACTCTTTCAATCCTTTAGGAAGAAGAGTACCGCCAAAATCCGACCACGGAAGTGGTAGAAGCTTTAATTCATATTAATAACAAATTACAACAGAGGGAAGCAGCCAACGGATTGCTGGAAAAGGTCATTGCTCAGCAGAAACAGGGCGATTGCTCGCTGAACGTCCACGTGCGCTGGTACGAGAAACTTCACAACTGGGAGCAGGCATTAGACCTCTATAATAAGAAGTTAGAGGTGGAACCACAAGATGATGAATCAAAGCTAGGTCTGCTGAGATGTCTAGAAGCTATGGGCGAGTGGAGGAAGATATACAATATCACAACAGAACAATGGGATGCCATGTCTGAGGATATGAAATATAAGTCAGCGAAAATTGCCGCCGCTGCGTCCTGGGGACTTCAAGAATGGGAGTCGATGCGGAAATGCGTTGATTGTATTTCTCAAGACTCGCAAGACGGCGCCTTTTACAGGGCTATTCTAGCTATCCACGAAGGCCAGTGGTCGGAATCAAGGAACTTTATAGATACTGCGAGGAGTTTATTGGACGTGGAATTGACCGCAGTCGTCGGAGAGAGCTACCAACGAGCCTATGGGGCTCTGGTTAACGCGCAGCTATTGACGGAGTTAGATGAAGTCGTAACGCATAAGTTGATTGAAGAAAGACGCAGTACGATATCAAAGAGCTGGTGGCTGAGGCTACAGGGTGGCCAGAGACTAGTAGAAGACTGGAGGAAGTTGCTTCAGATCCGCAGCCTCGTGGCGTCACCTCGCGAACACTTCCAGACTTGGCTCAAATTCGCGTCACTCTGCAGAAAGACCGGCTCCATCAACCAGGCTCATAAGATAGTTATATCGATCGTAGGGTGCGATCCGGCGTCCAATCCTGAGGTTTTATTAAGAATGCAGGATCCGAGAGTAGTTCTATCGTATAGCAAGAATCTCTGGGAGGTGGGGAACAAACGATACGCTTACGACGTTCTACAGAGATATGTGGACTCTGCAGTACCTGAAAATGACGATCACTGCAGACTGCTAGCTCGATGCCACTTGAAGCTGGGCTCGTGGTGTGAAGCCCTTCAAGAAATAAACGAGTTATCCATACCAGAGATATTGAGGAATTACGTAGCGGCAGTAAATCTAGCACCAGATTGGTACAAGGCTTGCCACGCCTGGGCGTGTATGAATTTTGAGACAGTGTTGTTCTACAAGCAACAGGACAATGTGTCTGAGAGCAGTATAGCTGGCGGTTCCGCTGAGAAGAAAGTATCTAGAGCAGATTTCATCAATACTCATACCATACCAGCTATCGAAGGGTTCTTTAAGTCGATCAGCTTATCAAACGGAAGCGCTCTACAAGATACGTTGCGACTTTTGACGTTGTGGTTCGATCACGGCCACAACACGGCGGTATACGATGCGCTCTTTGAAGGTATCCGCCAGATCGACGTCAAAATCTGGCTGCAAGTCATACCCCAGTTGATAGCTAGGATTGATTCGCCAAGAAGTTTGGTTGCAAAGTTGGTTCATATCCTCTTGATCGATATAGGAAAGTTGCATCCCCAAGCGTTGGTGTGTCCTCTGACTGTTGCAACTAAATCTTCGTTCGTGATGAGGAGAAACTCTGCAAATCACATTCTGAACACTATGTGCGCTCACTCTCAGAACCTGGTCAATGAAGCGGCTATAATTTCGGAAGAGCTCATCAAAGTTGCTATATTGTGGCACGATCAAGTTGTCATTGCTATCGATGAAGCATCCAGGTATTTTTGTTATTTCTTAAATTGTGCAAAATTAATAAATATGCTTGCTCATTTGTTTTTTTTTTCTAAAATTTAAATCTATTATTTAACAACAAAATTTATTTTTTTCGGAAATAGCAGTTGACAAATACTTAGTAGTGGTAGCATATTAGTAACATACATTCGCCCCCAGGCTGTACTTCACGGAGAAGGACTACCGCGGCATGTTCAAGACTTTGGAGAAGATGCACGCGATGCTGAGCCGGCCGCCGGAGACGCTGAAGGAGATCTCGTTCCTGCAGATGTATGGCAGGGATCTAGAGGAGGCGCAGCGCTGGTGCGAAATGTATAAGGTAAAGTTTTTTTAACCGTCATTGTTTTTTTTTGGTCTGCAAATGCGAGCTCAATTGAGGGGGGAAAATTCGGAACGTGGGCGAACTACAGCGGTTGTGGGATTTTAAGACTTGCTTGGTTTATAGTCTTAAAACTGAAGACGCTGGAGACTGAATAAGTGAAAAGTCGGAAACTACAAGCAAAAAGAGAAGACAAACCAATGGAAAATGAGAAAAAGATCAATGCAATCCGAACATGTTTGTCGTATCCTAAGTGGGAAAGAGTCTGGGGTTTACCAAAGTCCACCGGCCGTAGATGAGTGTAAGACAAGAGATTATACGGAGCGACTTCCGTCTGACTTCTGCAATACTGACAAAAAGAGAGGTTACAGTTTGGGCTAACATTGTTTGGACTTTGGCAAAATTATCTTTACCGTAGGAACATCGTTAAAATTAATGGATGTACATACATTTATATAATCACGTCTATATCCCTTGTGGGGTAGACAGAACCAGCAGTCTTGAAAGACTGATAGGCCACGTTCAGCTGTTAGGCTAAATGATAGAATTGAGATTCAAATAGTGGCACGTTGCTAGCCCATAGCCTACAAGAGAAATCCAAAGTTTATAAGCATATCCATTAGTCGCCATTTACTACATTCATGGGCAAAATATAGAGTGGTTCTATTATAAAGTGCCTGAAACCAGACGGCCCTTATTACTTATGACACGGCATTTATGAATGTAACACAAAAAAAAGACCAAAATGTAAATTGTTTTACGTACAAGATATAATATTATCTGCTTTCCACAGAGCACAGGCGAAGACAGATACCTGAACGAGGCGTGGGACCTCTACTACTTCGTGATCCGCCGCATCCTCGCCCAGTTCCGCGCGCTCACCTCCCTGGAGCTGCAGTACGTCAGCAAGAGACTGCACACTTGTAGGGACTTCGAGTTGGCCGTGCCTGGATCCTACGTCCCTAATCAGAAAGTCATCAGAATATCGCATATACACAGCCAGTTGCAGGTGAGTTTGTGAATCATTATAATGCTGTTTTGTGTTGTAAGTAACTTACGTAAGTAAGACTTGATCACTTGTGTTCGTATCTCCTCCTATATTGATTGACCTAATTTATATTATTAATGCGAAAGTTAGTTTAGTTGTTTTATAGCGGGAACAATGATTCAGGTTTCATCGCAACAAAAGGAAGGCTGTTGGCTGTTATGCCTGGGGAACCGCGCGGCTGACGATGTTGAGTCGGATGTTGTATATAGCTCCAATCCGTGGAAATTTTAATATTGCGATTTAGCATACTTGCTGTTATTGGCTAATGGCGTCGCGTGATTGGCTGATGTGACTTGTTGCGTAGAGATGTCGCCACAGTTTTTTTCAACACTTAGACATAAGTATTATCTTTGAAGTTTAGACATTATATCGCAAGATCGCTTAATTATGCAAAAGACTGACTGATATACTAGCGGATTGCTTATTGAAGTGGTAATTTCAGTAAAATCTGGCGATAAGATTAAATGCTTTGACGTATTCATGATTTTGTAAACTTATTAGTTTGTTTGATAATCAAGGTCGCAGATTATATAAGACTAAATTAAGGCAATTGTTTGTTTTTTCATATTTGCTATATGACTTAAATTTTACAACGAATTACCTAATAAGAAGTAACAACGGTGGTTCTCGTTTTATTTTTGTGCAGTAATTCCCTTAATAACTTTTCTCGAAATAATTTTTTTAAATATGAATATTTAACATACTTGAAAGTTCGCTAAGAATATTTGGAAAAGGCTGTCTGACACAGTTTAGGCCCCTTTTTTCCATGCGTTAATTGTTACGTACTTTTGGCCTTTAGTTGCCCTTACGACATCAAGTGAAGTAGTGATCCTTATTTTGCTTACCTAGGAGCATACCATGTTAGTTAAATATTTCGCAATGACTACACTTCTTCATAAATAATACAAGGGCAACAACACATTGTTTTACATAAATTATACATTCTAAGTTGATGCCATGAATATTCAAGATTATTCAATACCTTTTAGTCATAGCCGTTGAACCAATATTTAATTAATCAGAACAAAGTAAAACGCAATAAAAAATATGAGATGGATGAATCTGGGGCATCAATGGTATGAGTAGGTACGAGTAGTAAATATGAGCGCATACAGACGAACGGCATGGTGTCGACGGCAGGGTACCACCGCAGCCGTCGACGTGTCGGCGGCAGCAGTCAATACGTCGACGGCTGCCGCCGATAGGCGGCAACAGCTGCCGTTGACAGGCGACGTTTGCAGTATTAGAATGCCGCGTACTAGTAGTCGTGGTATAGGAGCCAGTTGCAAAATGGATTCCGAGGAAGAAACACTGTTATTGCTTTTACTCCGCCGCCGTCGCCGACAACAACGAAAAAGAAAGATACGTTCAGTGTGGGTTGAAGAAATATTAATGTATAGAGAACAAGAGGGAGATTTTTATACACTCTATCCACGTTTACGAGAGAACGAAAAAAAATTTTTCAATTACTTTCGTATGTCAATCGCTTCTTTTGATGAGTTAACAACTATCTTGAAAGCCTCAATATCTCGCCAAGACACCGTGATGCAGAAAAGTATACCAGCTGAGCAAAGACTCGCCATGACATTAAGGTAGCTCATTTTGTGGATGCGTGACGCTTGCGCACTCTCCGTCTATTTGCAGTCGACTGACAAAATGGCGGACGAAACACGCAAGAACCGCAAACATCGCCACCTGTCGGCGGCAGCCGTCGACGTATTGACTGCTGCCGCCGACGCGTCGTCGGCTGCCGTCGACGTATTGACTGCTGCCGCCGACGCGTCGTCGGCTGCCGTCGACAGATGGCGACGGCTGAAGTAGACTCTGACGTTTACAACTTGCAGTTCGTCTGTATGAACCCTTACTCGTATTATGTCCATTTTCGTATTAATGTTAAAAATATGACTGTTTTGCTTTAACGGCTCCGACCGGCTTTACATTAGATTTGGGTTTCAGAGGTAGCTACAGACTTGAAACATGTTTCGCTGGTAACAGCTATTAAGAAAAAATATGCTTTCACCGATTTGCTATTTCCCAGCACTAGACATTCAATACCTTATCTGTACCAGGTGATAAAATCGAAGCAGCGTCCACGTCGCCTCACAATCCAGGGTTCCGACGGAAAACAATACATGTTCCTGCTCAAAGGCCACGAGGACCTCCGCCAAGACGAACGCGTCATGCAACTGTTCGGACTCGTCAACACGCTACTCCAAGCAGACACCACAACTTATAGACACGACTTGGCTATACAAAGATACGCCGTGATTCCACTCTCGCCGAACTCGGGCCTTATAGGCTGGGTGCCACAGTGCGACACCCTGTATAATCTGATAAGTGACTATCGAGCGAAGAAGTCGAACAAGCTGAATTTGAACACGGAGCAACAAATTATGACGAGAATGGCATCGGATTATCATAAGCTGCTGTTGAGGCATAAGGTGAGTTTTTACTCTAGGTAAATGGAAACTGGTTTGATTTTGTATGTTGTCTTGTTTCATTGACTGTACTTTTCTCTCAACTTGTTCATAAAGATTCGAGTCACACGATGTTATAACCGTGATACATTTTATTTTCTGAAATGGATTATTTACGATATAGATATATATCACGCTTAAATCTTATGTAAATTCAAAAGGAGAAACAATCTCTATTAACTCAAGTCGAAACCACTAACGGATTTTGCAGAAATTAATATTTATTCTCATAAGGATTTCTATTATATTGTCTTAGGGCGTATATGTGGAAATCGAGGCAGCAAGCAAGTTGTCATGGTGAACCACCATTTATTTCAGACGATGAACTAAGTAACCATAAGATGAGATCTTAATCTCCAATTTATTCCTAGGTCGAAGTATTCGAGCACACGCTCTCCCAAACGCCAGGGAACGACTTAGCTCGGCTTCTCTGGCTGAAAAGTCCCTCTGCCGAGGCGTGGTTCGAACGTCGCACCAACTACACGCGTTCCCTGGCCGTCATGAGCATGGTGGGCTATATCCTAGGGCTGGGTGACCGCCACCCTTCAAACATTATGCTGCATAGAGTCACGGGAAAGGTTCTGCATATAGACTTCGGAGACTGCTTCGAGGTGACGCAGACCAGGGAGCGGTTCCCGGAGAAGATACCGTTTAGGTTGACGCGGATGCTCATCAATGCTATGGAGGTATGCTGTTGTATTAAACATATTGGTGTATTTTTATTTGTTCTTTAATGTTCACAGTGTAATTTTGCAATATGTAAGTATAGTATACATATATGTATATGCACAGAGCTGAAAATTCAACAAAAAAAGATCATATATTTTATTTTATATTTTGGTTAACTGGAAGAAATCCTAATTGGGATAAGTCCGCCATTGTACATATTCTTCTAAATCCAATGGCTGTTTTGTAATAAGTTATATTTCTTTTCATGTATTGCACACACAAGAGTTTATAACAATGAATATAGTACTAATTTTGCAATTGTTATACAATAAGTATTTGAAATAGTTTAAATTTTCAAAAACGATCTGATATAGCTATCGTATAACGATTTCTAAGTAAAATTTGGAGATAGCGCACAATGATACACGTATTGATTTACAAAATGAGGTAATTCATAGCCTAACAAGTAACTCATCAAATGGATGTATCTACTTACTTTCCTATCGGACATACATCAAGGACACATCGTGGTAATTTCAACAGCCATTTTTATTTTCGCCGTAAACTATTTTCTTTACAACGTAAACTACAATGAGTGACGGACGGCGGCGGTTGCATAACTGTAAATTAACTACACTAATGTATAACTCCGAGCAAACGGAACGGTTAATTTTACGAGACGCCCGCTTCTCGTGTTCGCCAATTTGGCAGCTACATCCATTTTGTCTCATCATTATGATTATGTGGATTTGTGGCCGCTGCTCTGTTTAAGTAATCTCCAAAATGTAGTTTAGCCCCGTATCGTAGAAGCCAATAAAAGCTATAAGGACTAGGTGTCTAGCGTAAATTATATAATTTGTTTTAATCAACTATTTCCGGGAAATTCTTATTTTCATACTATGTATATTATAAAAAGAAATTTCTGTCTCTAACGCATAAACTCAAAAACTCTTGACCCTTTACAAGTAACCGAGTACGAGTAATAATCTAAGGTCATTTGCCTGTTATTTAATTGTATCTAATTACTGAAAATTAGTTAGTTTATATTTGCTCTTTCCAATGAAACAAACCGTTTTAATCCTGAAACTAGGTTTTAAACGCACATTTCCTCATGTCAATTTATAAATACCTATGACTAGCTGTACCCGCGACTTTGTCCACGTGGAATAGTTATTTTGGGCATCATTGAAGCCCTCAAGGATGAATAATTTCCCCCGTTTTTTTTCACATTTCATGTTCATTTTCTTCGCTCCTAATAGTTGCAGCGTGATGTTATATAGCCTAAAGCCTTTCTCGATAAATGGTCTATTCAAAACAATAATAATTTTTCAATTCGAACCAGTAGTTCCTGATATTAGCGCGTTGAAACAAACTCTTCAGCTATATAATATTAGTATAGATATGCCTTTAAATAGTTTAATGTATGTTTCGGTGTTGAAGGTGACGGGCATCGAAGGCACGTACCGCTTCACTTGCGAGTCCGTGATGCAGGTGCTCCACAAACACCGCGACAGCGTCATGGCGGTGCTCGAAGCCTTCGTCTACGACCCGCTGCTCAACTGGAGGCTCATCGAGAACGACCACCGGTCCCTCACAGAGTCCACCTTCTCTTCAGACATCGACTCGTCGTACACACTGCCAAGTCGAAGCAGGAACCATTTGCACTACCAATCACCTGAAATCCTACCCGAGGCGAACTTGAACAAAAGAGCATTAGCCATTTTGAATCGGATACGCGACAAACTGACGGGCAGGGACTTCCCCAATATTGAAGCGGTGGTCAGCGTGAGGAAACAAGTGGATCTGCTGATCAAGTTGGCTACCAACAATGAAAACTTGTGCCAGTGCTATATAGGGTGGTGCCCGTTCTGGTGATGTAGTCGAGCAGCTAATTTGTATATTTGTAAATAGTTTATGTAAATCAATGAAAACACAGGAGCGACTGCTTCTTCTAATTACTTATGTGGTAAAATCTATTTTAATGTTTTGTTGGCTCGTCTTGTCAAGTTGTATAATTATATTTTCTTCAGTTGCAACTAAGCTGCTCATCAGGGCACTGTTTCAGGCGAACTGAGTATCACTCGTGATTGTATCGTGTATTGTAAATTAATTTAGTACTTTCAGTCTAAGTGTTATAAATTATTCAAGAGTTCTCAAATCCTTGAAAACATGAGTGAAACCTTGAAAACAAGCTATTCGTTTTTATAGTTATTTTTATGACTATTGTTTAAAGCGTAATTCCATTAAATTGTCCTGCGATTACGATCATGGGGACCTACTTGCATTTCCGTAAAATAAAAGTGGTTTAAGAACTGCTTCACAAAGTAAAGGGCTAAGTTATTACATCTGATCAGTTTCTGTACACTGCGCTCAACGCCATATAAGCAATGCTCAGATTACAGAACACTTATTTTTTACTTAAAATAAACGCTCTATCCACCTCTTGTCATAAATAGTAATTCAGAACTTTTCTTTTATTTTGATGATACATTATAAAACTAAACTTTTAGAATTCTTGATTGATCTTAAAAGCTAAAATAAAGCCCTTAAAATTTTTGTTCTGTCCTTTTATGTCCCAAATTATTGCTAGTCTCATTAGTTATTTTTATGAAATTATGGTTATCTGTTTGAGGATGGAGGAGGACCAAACTCTCATTGAGTTTGGTTATTATTATTTTTAAATTGCTGCAAAATCTATGAGGCTGTCTTTATTATTTTAATAATGTTTAATGATATAACTATTAAAGTACAAATATTTATGCAATCTCAATTATTGATGCTGCCATTTTGAAAGTATAGTCAGTGATAATAAATAAATAATTTTAAGATACTACATAACACTACATAACACTCGATTCTTACTAACCTACATACACCTGTGTGTTCAGATAAATATAATTATAAATCCATTAACCTTTTCATAAGTATCGATGAAGGACGCTTGTGAACTCCGCAATACTTTTGAGTTTTAAATGTGTACTTTTGTAATTATTTAATGAGTTATGTAGTTGTAATATATTTGCGAATAATATCGCATTCCGCTCTAGGCAGCATTTGTGATATTTAACTAAAAACTTTTAAAAGTACTTGAAATATAGTTCCGACGAAATTTTGACGATCCACTGTGGTCTGTCACCAATCAGAAATTTTTATTATTTATAATATAGGTAGTTCTCAACAAGTATTATAATTAAGTGGTTTAAAATTTAAATCTTTTCTGTTCCTATCGTTATCTGTTAGTAATAGCATAATTAAATAAATTAACACATTACAAGACTGTTTATAAAACTGCCATTATTGCTATCAATAACTTTAAATAATAAATCATTATTCTTTTTTCTAATAAAATTCTTTCCATCATTTCACACGCTCTTGCTAATTCAGTGTTACGTAATAAATTAAAATTTTTACGCTTATAGTTTTTACTGTTTGAAACTCGCTATTTACTTAAATGAAATAGTAATAAGGAGTGGATTACGTTAAATGAACCTATAGTTGACACTTGCTTTCTTCCGCGTGGCAATCATTATTTGCACAAAAAATTATCTCGTATCAAATTTATCAAAAAAGAAAAAGAAACGTTATATTTAACATTTATAAGTAGCATCAATAAATACAAATATTTGTATGTTTGACTTTCAAATTATATTTTTCTGTAAGTAGTTATAAATAAGAATTTATGTTTGTATTGTTTGCATTTTAGTGTAACTAACGTGTAAATACATTATTACTTAAGACGTTAATTTTATATAAAATAAACTAAGTATATTTAAATGAATGCACTTATTATTTTCAACATAAGGTTCATGAGAACTTGATTCTACTCTTTAAATGTGACGAAGGAGATCGGTAACAGTTCCGACAGTTTTGTACACAGCACTTTGTCCATGGTGGGTTTGCTCAGGTAGATAACCATGTCTCCATCGGATGCGCAAAATTCTCTGAGGGTTTGTCGGCAGAATCCACACGGAGCCGTGAATTCTTCTTGTTGGGCGACCACGGCTATTCTGGACATCTTCGTGTAACCTTCGGAAACCGCCTTGGGCACTGCGCATCTCTCAGCGCAAATTGAGGGCGCGAGAGCAGCATTTTCAACGTTGCAGCCAGTGTACACTTTGGAGTCAACCTCTGTCACCAGCGCGGCTCCTACGGCGAAGTTCGAGTAAGGACAATACGCTCTTTTTCTCACTGACACCGCTTCTTTCACCAATGTTTGCGCTACTTCGTCTGTAAAAAATGTTTAATTGACAATAAATGGGAACTTGAATGAACGAGACACATTGTGAAAGTGACAAAAGTATCCCTGTCGTAAATATGGAATGGCAGATTTTATCTTGTGAGCTGCACTACTCAGTAACCAGGAACAGGTACCCTGATAACTGTATTTGGAGATTCGATAAACATATGAATTGTTATTCTCTTCTAATCTCTAATCTAATCTATAAATTCATTCAAAGTATGACACAAAATAAATAAAAAAAATATCATTTAGTATCTCACAAGCGGTCAAGGTTCGATTTTAAAGGTTAATATCTAATAAATAAATAAATGTTGATATTTGATAAATAAAAAAAAATATTATTTGACTTTAATAAATGTTGGAAGGTGAAAAACAAAAAAAATAGCAATTATTTGAATAGATATAAATTTATCAAATATGCGTGACTCGCAGGTTCGAATTTTGAATAAGTACTTACCCAATTCGTTAAAATCAACGATTTTGAAGTTTCCCATTACGCGTAAATATTTTCGTGGAGTGGTTAAAATCGCATGCGCGTATTCGTGCGAAGTCTTCGCGGGCCAGCGGCCAACTGAATAAATAACAAGTTGTTGGTCATGAAGTTGTGATGGTGCGGTTTATAAACAATGTCTTGATTGGAATCTACTGATATCGCCACGATATCGCAGATCGAAATGAAAACATCGGGAAAAATATGTCATAATGAACTAAAATGAGGGCCAGTGGGGAGCCAGTGTAGGTCATGGTTTCTACATCATTATTGACGGAGGTAGGTTACGTATGTGATGTGAACATTGCCTACGTTGCATGCTAGACTTTGCATTGAACATTTTTTTACAAAAAGTCTGTTTCTCTATCCGGTATCTCGCCGTAGGTATAGAACAATCCTGGTATTTCAATAGACCATGAAAAAGACCGTTCATTGAATTTCGAAATTAGATTCAAATGTCTTTCACTACCAAGGTCACGGGCGTCGTCTAAAAATATGTTCGCGTTTTCGTATGTGGTATAAACTTACAAGATTTATGAATGAATTAAAATAAACCAAACCAACAATTTATCCTTATAATTTAAATAGGAAAACAGTATTTATTATTTTGTCAAGTGTTTTAAATGGGCTTTGAAATAAATATGTAATGTAAATTATAATACCCCTTACCCATACCCAGTACGAAGTAAAACAATTTCAATCTATCTAGCTAGGTAATTAACATTTTCTACTCGTTTATTTTTTTAACAATATGGATAAAGTCTTTCTTTTTCACGGTTCAGACATTGCAAAGAAAACTATTGTATAAGATAGGAGCGACGACCCCAGGCATGCAATTGTGTACTAGAAATGCTATTGAGCCAATCAAATGATAATGGTATGGGGTGCTCTATTTTTAAATGAAACGTCTTGAAAGGCAAGATTGATTATCTTTAGATTTCGAAAGACAAATAGTAATTGAACTATTTGTGACTGAAAATAACTTTTCAGAATGATTTGTTTATATCAAAGATTCGTCTTAGTATCTCTTAATATGACGACTATCATTTACGGCCAATCCATTCTTCTATATTGAAATATATCTGATGGTTTTATCTAATTCAAAATAAATGCAATTAAAAGAAACAACAATTTATTTAACAAAACTGCAATTACAAAGTTTTGAGAAATTCTAGACTGATCATAAAAAATTAATTTTAAATGCACTTAATTGCATAACCAGCCGCAGATTTATTTTTGTTCACACGTATTTACTGAATTTACTTTAAGCGAACATATTTTTTGCACATAAAAACAATTTTCAAAATTACTAATAGGAATTCTCAGTAATAAATGTATGCCGGTTTTCCTTTATCTGCGGTAGGTTATATACCTTTGTTGCTGCATAACTAACAATTTACATATGAAACATTTCTTGAGTCATTCGTGTAAATATCATTGCAACATATATTTTGATCATCAACCTAGCGTGCCACCATTTAAGCACGCTAAAATGGTCATGCGGGTTCAATCTATCTATCACCACATAAGATTTCCAGATTAAAACGTCCCCGCTTATGGGAATGCGGGTTCAATAACTGGTGCGTTAATCAATATAAAATAACGCAGTTCTTACGTACGTTAGACAATAGACAATGATATTACACATACAAATTACAAATTTGTAAATGGATAGATCACGAAACTTAAGTCTCTTTTATCTTGACATACAAGATCCAACATGTATAATTATATTTATTTCACCTTTATAAAGGTAAAATTAGTGGCACTTTGGTAATATGAAAATTATTGATAATTATTCCTTTTATAAATGTCATAATTAAAATATAACAAAATTCAATAGTGATCTACATAAATTGATGTCAGACTAGGTGCATAATAACATACATTATTAAATTTTTTACTGCTAATCAGCAATTTGTTAAGTTGCGCCTATGTCATTATCACTCATTATATTATACCCAATAATAAAGCTAACTAAATCATTTTTACAAATCTTAAAATAACTGTTATACAACTTGTATATATTTACAACATTTATATACAAAGAGTATAAAGTACTTACTGTACTTACTACTTTACCAAAAACTAATTTTTTTGACTTTTGACAGTCTGCATTTTCTCAGCCAATTAAAAGAAAGACAAAGTATTTTGATTGGCCGAAAATGTTTTAATGAAGTGGTATAAGTAAATCATATTGAAGGATACACATTGTTTAACATCCTTCCGTATTATATGGAAATATGTGATGCATACACAAAAGCCACAGAGATAGTATATAAAGAATATAATTAGGTCTCTGACTGGGAGATGACAATTAATTAAATGGACAGAACTTTACTTCTGTCCTGACCTCATAGCAGAAAGTGGGATAAGACAAGGTTTCATTTTGACTAGAGAACAGTTAACATAACACAGTATACGCGATGGTTCTGCGACAATTTCTGCCACCTGTTTGCTCAAGATGAATTTATGGTGATTTCATATGGTAGGTGTATTTGAGGTACAAAGTTTACAACTGACAAGTTTCAAATCTTCGACAAATAGCATCAACACATTGTGATGATATTAAAATAGATTTTCAAAAGTCACGTTAGACTAAGATTCGAAAAAAGTTGATCAATATTTCGAATAACAATGCATGAACTCAAAACAATTAATTTGCTGAAGACCTTGGAACTATGCTTTCGTCAGTCATAAGCTGAGATGTCACTGTATGTGACGTTCAATCATTTACAAAATTGGACACCACCCCAAACATAGCTAATGAAATTTTATTATGCCCACTACTTATAACATTTCACCATTCACCTCTTACAACTATGACACTTCTGCATATATCAAAATTAACCGATGTTTACAATGGCAGAGATTTTCATTACAAGTGGGTTATTGAATCAGGAGGTCGACTTGATTTTGCACCGTGACCGTTTCGTCAATACACGTACGCGGGAAGTCACTTCCAATTAGTTTATTACACACTATTGACGATGTCTAAGGCACACTCAAATTCTAACAAGCCCCGTTTCATACCATCGGACAATTCATTTGTCATGGCTTTGCCTTTACCAAAATGGACACCAACCTACATAACACTGACAGAGATTTTCATTACTAGTCGCTTGTTGAATTAAGAGGTCCACTTGTTTCTGTACCGTGACCGTTTCGTCTATATGGGGGAAGTCTCTTCCAGTTAGTTTGTCCCTCACTCTATTGACGATGGCTAAGGCACGTTTGTTAAGGTTTGCTTCGGCGGGTTGGTCTAAGTCTATGGTAAGTTTCCTGCTGGGTTGCGGCGAAGGGGCGTCTGGTACTGCGCTGTCGTCGGCCCTGGACCTGCGTCCGGCGTCGATGAGCCTCCAGTTGAGGAGGGGATCATATACGAAGGCCTCAAGGACGGCCATGACGCTGTCTTTGTGCCGGTGTAGCACTTCCATGACGGACTCGCAGGTCCGCCGGTATGTACCCTCGATGCCAGTTACCTGACAAGTTTATTGATATATTAATATTCAGTTTGTACTACTAAAACTGATTTTGGTACCCTCAGCAAATCCAGACTAGCACTTTTATATTAGTGCAAATTCAATCAAAGAAAATCTCTTACAAAGCAATATTTCTTACCTCCATTGCATTAATCAACATTCTGGTAAGTCTGAAGGGGATCTTCTCCGGAAACTTGTCCCTGGTGACAGCCACCTCGAAGCAGTCCCCGAAATCGATGTGCAGGAACTTGCCCGTCACTCGGTCCAGCATTATGTTGGAAGGGTGACGGTCACCGAGACCTATACATACATATTTGGTCAATTGAGAAGAACATCAATTTAGTAATGTTCCGTGTGGTTCCCGGAACCAATACAAAAAAGAATAGAACCACTCCATCTCTTTCCCATGGATGTCGTAAAAGGCGACTAAGTGATAGGCTTACAAACTTGGGACTTTTTTTTAGGCGATGGGCTAGCAACCTGTCACTATTTGAATCGCAATTCTATCATTAAGCCAAATAGCTGAGCGTGGCCTATCAGTCTTTTCAAGACTGTTGGCTCTGTCTACCCCACAGGGGATATAGACGTGAAAATATGTATGTTTGTATGAATCACTAGTAATAACTATAAGAACAAAAGATACAGAAGTTTGAAGAATTTGCCTTATTTTTTTATTCGTTATTAGACCTCTCTTTATCTTTTCACTCTACCTCGACGATAAAGAGAAGGTAGGTATGAATATCAAAGTTCATGACGTGATTTTGTTGCATATAAAAAATCTGACTCGCTTCCTGCAACCACTTGGTCCAGATTTGTTCCACTTGTATTTGTTCGTTTTTATGATGACAGACACGATGAATAATGTATTTATGGTGTTCTATTATAGATGTCGCGACACATTTCATTTACAGGATGTAATCCACCATGTTCAAAACGGCGTCTCTAGGGGCAGACCCTCCATCCGCCAAGAAAACTCATAAGCCAAGAAAATTACTCATGTTATAGTGTCTTAATAGTACTATAGATGTCGCCACGTGTCACATACCCAGGATGTAGCCCACCATGCTCATGACGGCGAGCGAGCGGGTGTAGTTGGTGCGTCTCTCGAACCAGACCTCCGAGGAGGGACTCTTCAGCCAGAGGAGCTTTGCGAGGTCATCGCCCGCTGTGTGCTCGAGGGCATGCTCGAACACTTCCACCTGATGTACAGGTTGAGTTTTTATATTTAGGTATTAAAAGCTAAGTATAATTATCGTTATCTTGGTCAGGGGGTAGTTTTAGTTTTTGTTGCTTCGAAGACCTTATCAAAGTTATAACTATGTAGTTACTATTTTCTTGTTACTGTGTAAATTTCTATTCAATAAAGATATTACAAACAAACAAACAAAGCTGTGGGAAGACGCTGAATGCAGGCCTCTTTCAACTGCAAAGTAAACCCTATGTCAGGTAGTGGATATCGTGTCTCTAAGATAATGCTGATCATCAGCAAAGAATTGGCCTGTGGATAGGCCCGAACGCCGCGCCGGATTGGTCCGAGATATACCTATATTAGAATAGAAATATGACAAGTACATTTTTATTAAATTCTTAATTTTTCTTTAATTTGGATGATGCATTTTTTTAGCGTGCATAAGGCATGCGCGATAAAAAAGCAGCACTAGACGTCTTGACATGCAAATTTAGTGCGCTCGCGAACTTTATTCTTGCAGTTAATACTGACAAAGATGTAAAGTCATGCCGTCTCTGTCAAGAAAGAGACAATACGAGATTGGCGTTTAAGTTTATCCTTTTGAAATAGTCAGGCGTTAATCAGGCAATGATATTACAATGACAATTTATAATTTTGATACTCTCATGCAGGCTCAAACCCATAGCCCTGCCGCAGAAAAAAGTCAATTTCAATTCAAACCTTCAGCATCGGCATCATTTTGTCGTAATCCGGGGCCATCCATTGCATTATAAGGTGCTCAATATTAATCAGAGTCTTCTTATTACTCGACTACAAAAAGGAGGAGGGTTATGAGTTTAGCAGTGTACATGTTTTCATCTATAATAAAGTGACTGAAGCATTTGATTCAGCTTAGTGACAGTGTAAAGCGAAAATAAAAAACACTTAAGCAGTAATTCCCGTTTATAATAAAGCTTATGACTAGCATTAGGAAAAAGTTATCAAAATCACGTGTATCCCCGCAAATGTTTCTACATGCACTTATTCTAACATAAACCTCAAAGTATTCATCAAACTGAGATTGCCTTATACACAATTATGAAATAAAAATCTACAGTACCGTGAAAGTAATTGATTATATTTGTGTGTGAAACTCCAATCATCCATGCCACAAATGCGTAAACGGCGCAGAATGTAAACGAGAACAAATGAAGATGAGTAGCTTTTTAAATTAGCCGTTTCATGTACGTCAGTAAACTTACCCTACTAACTAGGTATTCAACACAAAATATACATTTAATTCCCCTCTCCGGATACTACCAGGGGTAGTTATGATACAAAAAGTAGTACATGGTTTAGATTGAAAGCTCTGTTACCAGTATCAACGTAACACTGACAAGATAAGCAAGCATTGTTGTTAACCTACTATTTGCTCAATAGCGAAAGTTACCACACTATCATAACCTTATTGCTCTAATTTTGTCATGAAATTAATAAAAGTCCTAATGAAAAATAAACACTAACCTTTTGCATCAGCAAGAGCTTCTCCAAATCCGAAGCCATTCTCTGCATAATTCTGTGCTCAATATTCAACAGGCACTTCCTCTTCTCTCTGTAATCTCTTATGAGAGAATGTAACGTATCACAATGGGGGACCCATCCGATTAAACCAGAGTTAGTCGATAGCGGAATAACAGCGTATCTCTGTATAGCTAAATCTCTCCTAAAGGTATCTGGATCTGCTTGGAGCAGCGTGTTGACGAGTCCGAACAGTTGCATGACGCGTTCGTCTTGGCGGAGGTCCTCGTGGCCTTTGAGCAGGAACATGTAGTCCTTGCCGTTGGAGCCGCGGATGCAGAGGCGACGCGGCCGTTGTTTCGATGTGATGACCTGTGGATTGAAGTGGGATGTTCAAGGGGAAAGTGCACAGATTAAAGCGTGTTTATATCGGGTGGTATAGGTAGATGATAAGAGACCTGCAGACTGCTCTGGATGTGCGCGATGCGGATGAGCGGGCGCAGCGGCGTGTAGGAGCCGGGCACGCACAGCTGCAGGTCGCGGCAGTGCAGCAGGCGCGGGCTCACGTACTGCAGCTCCAGCGACGTCAGCTGCGGCAGCTGCCGGCTGATGCGCCGGAACACGTGGTAGTACAGGTCCCACGCCTGGTTCAAGTCGCGGACTTGGCCGGATTCCTAGAAAGGGCGATAAACATATTTTTTTATCATAGTTAAATCTAAGAAACTACCGTGTTCATGGCAGCTGCCATATGAATAACAACAGATTAAATTGAAGAGAACCATCTACACTGCTACAGCTACATCTTACGAAAACTTGCAGACTATAATGAAGAACAAATGTTGAGTCAAAGAAATCTGAGAATACTGAAGACCAAATAAAGGGGAGACAGTAAAAATCATTATGTCTTCATTCAAAGTAAAAAATGGTGATGACTCACCTTAAATCTGTTACACCATTCGAGTGCGTCATTGAGGTCCCTCCCGTACTGGCTGCTGAAGGAAACCTCCTTCGTGGTCTGCGGCCCGCGCTCCAGCATCGCGTGCAGCGGCTCCAGCGTCTTGAACATCGCGTTCACGTCGTGCTCGCTGAAGTACAGTCTAGAAGCTTCTTCCAATGCTTCGTGCCATTGCTCGTGCCATAGAATAGCCACTCTGATCAACTCCTCTGAAATCATAGCCGCCTGGTTGACCAAGTTACTCGAATGTGTACACATCGACTTCAATATCTGATTAGCGGCATTCTTCCGTGCCACGAACGATGATTTCGAAGCGACAGTTAGAGGATAAACCAACGCCTGAGGATGAGATTTTCCGATATCAATCAATAACGAGTGAATCAGTTTCCCCACCAGAGCTCTCGGTGTGTCGATTCTGGCGATCAGTTGCGGGATGACCTGCAGCCACACGTTGATCTCTATCGTGCGAATTCCTTCGACCAGTGCCTCGTGAACTGCTGAATAGTGGCCATAGTCAAACCAAAGAGTCAATAACCGAAGCGTATCTTGTAGAGAGCTTCCGTGAGATAGGTTAATCGACTTGAAGAATCCTTCCACGGCTGGGACTGTGTGATTTTGTATGCACTCGGGAGTCGGCTTCCTTTCAGATAGAGGTAAACCTTCAGCACTTTCTTGGTGTTTATAGAACAGAACAGTTTCAAAGTTCATGTACGCCCATGCGTGCCACGCTTTGTACCAATCGGACGCCAACTGCGTCGCCGAAGCGTAGTTGTCCAGGATTTCTGGAATCGACTCTTTATTGATGCCGAGGAGGGACTCGCACCAGGATCCCAGTTTTAGGTGGCAACGCGCTAGTAATCTGCATTGTTCTGGGTCTCCTGTTTCTGCAGAGTTAACATAGCGTTGTAGTTGGTCATATGCTAATTGTTTATCCCCGGCAACCCACAGGTGTTTAGCGTACGCCAGAGTCAATCTTGGCTCGTGAGTTGGCAGTGGCAAATCCCGATTTTTACTGGGATCGACGCCTAGTAACATGACTAGAGTTTTGTGCGCTTGACGGGGAGCACCGCTCTTTCTGCATAAGGATGCAAATTTCAACCACGTCACCATATCCTCTTGCGGCGACAATACTAAGCCCCGAACTTGCAGGATTTTCCTCCAATCTTCTACCAGTCTTTGTCCGCCTTGAAGCCTCGTCCACCACGCTTGTCTAATAGACTCTCGCCTTTCCCCCACCAATTTGTATATGATAACTTCTTCCAATTCCGCGAGCAGTTGAGCGCTAACTAAAGCGCCATATGCTCTTTGATAGCTTTCCCCGGCCACGGCGGTTAGTTCCGAATCCAGTAATGTTCTAGCTTTGTCTATGTATAACTTTGACATACTAAATTCGCCATTATGTATACTGAGAACGGCTCTGTAGAAGGCGCCGTCTTGAGTATTATCAGGCAAGAAATTGACATATTTTGCCATCGATTCCCATTCCTTGAGGCCCCAGGCGGCGGCGGCTGCCAATCTGGCCGTTTTATATTTCTCATCGTCGGACATATTCGGCCAGCGTTTAGATACAGTTTTGTACAGCTTCAGCCACTCGCCTAGAGCTTCGAAACAGCGTAGTTCTCCGAGGTACGCCTCCATGTTGTCGGCGTCTTGCGATAGTTTGTCATCGTAGAGGATAAGTGCTTTCTCCCAGTTGTGCAGTTTCTCGTACCATCGTATTTGAACCTCGAGGGAAGTGTCGCCGGCTTCACGTTGGGCCATTACTCTTTCAAGCAAGCCTTCGGCGGCTTCTTTCTGCTGCAGTTTGTTGTTGATGTGGATGAGTGCTTCTACGACCTGCGACGTTGCTCCGCTGCGGAATTCTTCTTCCTGTACAAGGAAAAAAATGCTTGTAACAACTGTTTCACACTCACCTGCTTTAATTCGACAATCAAGACAAAACAGCAGTTTTAAATCGAGATCGAAATTTTAGTAACTATTACAATACTTATAATTAAAACATACCTTATAATGAAGAGCTTTTGCATACGCCCTGCAATGCATGGCCCTTTCCCCTAGCAAATGTGTCGAAATGGGCAGGGTTCCACTTTCACAGTGCTCCATAAACTCTGCTAAATTCAAGACTGTGTGCGCAAGTTCCGGGGCGTCAGGGGCAGTGAGAGCTTGTTCCAGTGCGTTGGAGAGTTCGGTCCGCGAGCTGTTGTCGAGCTCCGTCCAGCACGAGACGAATGCGGCGTTGAAAAGGTCGCGTAGCAGTTGCGAGTAGTTGTGTGCCAGCGCTAGGCACGCCCTGTTGGTACATAAATATTTGTTAATTGTAGGTACATTATTGTTGATTTTATCTTTTTAATATATAAAAGAGGACACTGACTGAATGATTGACTAACATCAACGTAACCGCTGGCTCTAGAGATATGAAATTTGGCATGTATTTTGCATTTGGTTGAGAGTCATTTCGCTAGATTTCGGCCGAAACAGTAATTAACAGTTTCATTAACAACCAAAATATTTATTAAAGAGAGATAAATAAAATTTGTTAAACGTCCAAATAGCTGAACGTGGCCGATCAGTTTTTTCAAGACTGTTGGCTCTTCAAGACTGTAGGCTCTGTCTACCCCGCAAGGGATATAGACGTGACCATATGTATGTATGTATAAAATTACTGAATGCTGTTAGCATAAACCAATGTCCTCTAGACTTCTTTACTTGGTCGTAGATAGGTAGTTTAATAGTTTGTTGTGTGAGACAAATGTAATGTCACCTGAGAGCAGGGCTATGGGACTCTGTGAGCAGTCCGATGCTGAGGCGCCGCAGCCACTCGAGCCAGTCGTCCTTGGAGACGCGGCTGCTGACCGTCCTCGCTAGCTGCAGGTTGTGAGACAAATGTAATGTCACCTGAGAGCAGGGCTATGGGACTCTGTGAGCAGTCCGATGCTGAGGCGCCGCAGCCACTCGAGCCAGTCGTCCTTGGAGACGCGGCTGCTGACCGTCCACGCCAGCTGCAGGTTGTGAGACAAATGTAATGTCACCTGAGAGCAGGGCTATGGGACTCTGTGAGCAGTCCGATGCTGAGGCGCCGCAGCCACTCGAGCCAGTCGTCCTTGGAGACGCGGCTGCTGACCGTCCTCGCTAGCTTCAGGTTGTGAGACAAATGTAATGTCACCTGAGAGCAGGGCTATGGGACTCTGTGAGCAGTCCGATGCTGAGGCGCCGCAGCCACTCGAGCCAGTCGTCCTTGGAGACGCGGCTGCTGACCGTCCACGCCAGCTTCAGGTTGTGAGACAAATGTAATGTCACCTGAGAGCAGGGCTATGGGACTCTGTGAGCAGTCCGATGCTGAGGCGCCGCAGCCACTCGAGCCAGTCGTCCTTGGAGACGCGGCTGCTGACCGTCCTCGCTAGCTGCAGGTTGTGAGACAAATGTAATGTCACCTGAGAGCAGGGCTATGGGACTCTGTGAGCAGTCCGATGCTGAGGCGCCGCAGCCACTCGAGCCAGTCGTCCTTGGAGACGCGGCTGCTGACCGTCCTCGCTAGCTGCAGGTTGTGAGACAAATGTAATGTCACCTGAGAGCAGGGCTATGGGACTCTGTGAGCAGTCCGATGCTGAGGCGCCGCAGCCACTCGAGCCAGTCGTCCTTGGAGACGCGGCTGCTGACCGTCCACGCCAGCTTCAGGTTGTCAGACAAATGTAATGTCACCTGAGAGCAGGGCTATGGGACTCTGTGAGCAGTCCGATGCTGAGGCGCCGCAGCCACTCGAGCCAGTCGTCCTTGGAGACGCGGCTGCTGACCGTCCTCGCTAGCTGCAGGTTGTGAGACAAATGTAATGTCACCTGAGAGCAGGGCTATGGGACTCTGTGAGCAGTCCGATGCTGAGGCGCCGCAGCCACTCGAGCCAGTCGTCCTTGGAGACGCGGCTGCTGACCGTCCTCGCTAGCTGCAGGTTGTGAGACAAATGTAATGTCACCTGAGAGCAGGGCTATGGGACTCTGTGAGCAGTCCGATGCTGAGGCGCCGCAGCCACTCGAGCCAGTCGTCCTTGGAGACGCGGCTGCTGACCGTCCACGCCAGCTGCAGGTTGTGAGACAAATGTAATGTCACCTGAGAGCAGGGCTATGGGACTCTGTGAGCAGTCCGATGCTGAGGCGCCGCAGCCACTCGAGCCAGTCGTCCTTGGAGACGCGGCTGCTGACCGTCCACGCCAGCTTCAGGTTGTGAGACAAATGTAATGTCACCTGAGAGCAGGGCTATGGGACTCTGTGAGCAGTCCGATGCTGAGGCGCCGCAGCCACTCGAGCCAGTCGTCCTTGGAGACGCGGCTGCTGACCGTCCTCGCTAGCTGCAGGTTGTGAGACAAATGTAATGTCACCTGAGAGCAGGGCTATGGGACTCTGTGAGCAGTCCGATGCTGAGGCGCCGCAGCCACTCGAGCCAGTCGTCCTTGGAGACGCGGCTGCTGACCGTCCTCGCTAGCTGCAGGTTGTGAGACAAATGTAATGTCACCTGAGAGCAGGGCTATGGGACTCTGTGAGCAGTCCGATGCTGAGGCGCCGCAGCCACTCGAGCCAGTCGTCCTTGGAGACGCGGCTGCTGACCGTCCTCGCTAGCTGCAGGTTGTGAGACAAATGTAATGTCACCTGAGAGCAGGGCTATGGGACTCTGTGAGCAGTCCGATGCTGAGGCGCCGCAGCCACTCGAGCCAGTCGTCCTTGGAGACGCGGCTGCTGACCGTCCACGCCAGCTTCAGGTTGTGCGCGTTCACGTACAACTTGCGGATGGAGGTGGAGTCGCACGCTAGGAAGCGGGCCTGGAAATACACCTATATATAGGAAATGAATTATTGTGATGGTGAAATGTGGGTGGTTATAGCTACTGATTATAAGCAGTTTTGGAGATGAGGTTGTTTACACTTTTATGTGAAAGATGAAATTCATAAAAACTTAAATTTATAATCATGCAATACATTATCCTCCCAAGGAAGAATTTGGCCAACCTATGACCACAATCCACAATAAAGGCTTTATGCAAAGCAACTCTGTTGTGACCTTCAAAAACCTGTCATCAGTCAAGTTGCATCATGGTTAATATACATGCAAAACGATGTCACTTGTATTTTTATCTGGAAGGTGGGAAAATTCAAATATACTATTTACCTCTTGGTTATTATTCCTTGGTTTACGTCGAGTACTTTGTAAAAACTCGTCCAAACCAAATGCCTGATTTGATTGCAATTTAGCCAGTATCTGTTCGTAGTTCTGATGCTGTATCTTGTGCTTGACAATCACTTTCTGCACAAGCGGTATAAAATCATTGTACTTCCTTCCAAGTGGAATGATCAAAGCACACAATGTATCCATAGCAGTTTGCCGCAAAGGCGGGCAAGTATCCAAGCTTCTCACTAGAGGATGAATTATTCTAGAAACCAACTCGCTGTAGTTTAAAGAATCTGACAGATAGTCTACTGTCTCCATGGCAACTTTGGCAACACTTATAGGGCAGTCGTTTGCGTCGAACAACTTCACAATGGCCGGTATAACTAAATGCATGTAATCATCCAAATTGTCTTCAAACTTTTGTAGGGCGACAAGCAGTTTCTCAGTGACAAATCTGTCTTTACTTGTATCATGAGCTAGAACACGCAGTATTTGCGGCATCAGCTGCGGCAGGTAGACTTTAAATTCCGATCCAAGTGCCACAGCTATATGTTCCACAAGTAATATCAAAATATGTTGAAGAGGACTGCTGGGTTTCCAGAATTCTTTAATAAGATCAAATATTTTATCCAAATAGTTTCGAATGTGCTGCTTTACAATTGCAATTAGCTTCGCTAACTGTGTGAAGAGAAATTCGCGAAAACTATTACTTTCCGTTGCGCGCGCTACATAGAGCAGACTCGGTGTCACGCGGGATATGTATGGCACGCACTTAATGCCCAGCGATTGGAATATGACGGTGACAGCTTGGACGACGCTGGTGTGATGCTGTTGTAGTGTCGGGTCTCGCAGGATCCTCATGAGCGTCGATATCACAATGGCCGGATAGTATTCGTCAAGGACAGGAGATGACATGTTCACTAGCATTTCACTTGTAGTCATGTCAAAGTTGTTCTCTTCAGCTTTGCTGTCGGCCACTGGCACCAAGCTAGAGTCTGGTTGTCCATCAATTAAACCTCTACTTATTTTATGCTTATAGGGGTCTAGAGCTCCGAGCAGACCCAATACACGGATGGTTTCACGTCTGTCTTTCGGTAGCTGTTCTGTTTTTAAGAAATTTAGAAGAACATCCATCAAATTAGGAAATTCAGTGTAAGGTGTGACCACATGACCTGTAGCACTAATCAGTTGACCGAAAGCCCATAGTGCCACACTTCGTTTTTCTGTGGCACTGGCATCAGTTAACAACTCTAATAGAATTGTCAACAATTCAGGCAAAGCCTGCTTTAGTCCAGTATTGTCCCCGTGGACATCTGCCAAATCACCGACGGCCTTCAAGACGCTAATTATTACGCCAGGATTGGAATCTGATTCTTTCAGCTTTGGTACAAGTACATTCAGAATTGTTTCCATGTAAGGTTTGACTAACTTTGGAGCATGCAAAATGAGATTATCTAACATTCTAGCTGCCTGTTCCTTGTTTCTACTCATTCCAGAATGTTCCAGCTCAGTTAAGTACTGTATTAATGTTTTCCTTAGACCGGGCATCACATATGCTGGATTAACAGTGCTCAGTCGTCCTACAGTGCATATAGCAAGTTCGCGAATTTCCAAGTGCTCATCATTCATGGCAATAAACAAAAAGCTAAGATTTTCGATTTGAGCAAGATGGATGTCGAAAATATCGTGTAATGATTCCAGTACCCAATAGCGTACTTCATATTCTGGATCTGTTACTGACACAATTAGGAGTTTCCCGACCACTTCTGCAGTCAACATAGTAAGAGTTTTCGATGGAGTATCTGCAGTTCTAACAGTGGCATCAGCTAGTAGTTTCGCCGAGGTTTTAACAGCTTCGAGTCTTATTTCTTCATGGTCACTTTGCAAAAAATGGTCTGCACAGCGCCTGACAAAAGTAAGTAAACTATGCTGACCCTCAAACTGAAAAGTGCCAAGTGTTCTCAGAGCTAACACAATGCTGGCAGTGTCTTGGGGTTCATTCATCAAATTCATACTGCTCATTTGTTGTTCAATACTCCTTGGTACTCCTGGATGAAGAAATGGTTTATTTCTCAAAACTAAAGATAGCATATTGAGTAGACCCTCAGATATTTCAGGTCTTAGTGATGGTAGGTTTTGACTTAACTCTTTCAGGCAAATAGTTAAATAGGGGCTGAGCCCAGTCGCAAACATTGCATCTAGTAACTCCTTTATATCAGATATCACCAAATCTTTTACTGCACTGCCAAGTAGAGTAATGCATGCGAAAATTGATGGATCTACCCAGATTCTTTTCTTACTCATAGTATCTCTAACAGGCAACGCCTGTTTGATCACTTCCATAATTTTAGGAATGTAGCTCTGAATATCATATTCTATAGCAGCAGCCATAAGACCCATTGTTGTGAAGGCCATGTTTTTGTCTTTCTCCCGACTGCGCAAAGAAGAGAGCAAGTAATGCATTGTAGATGCAAGATATTTCTTTGAGAAGAAGTCCATGTTGAAAGCAGCCAACCTAGGTATTATAATAAGAAGAACTTGGGGAACACCCTGATTTTTGAGGTTGCGCTGTGCCATGACATCTGAAAAAACATAGATTCATTAAAATATTATAACAAATAGATCACAACAGGCTCAAGTTCAAAGAAATTGTTGCATACCTTGACATATTCTTTCAAACTTTTGCTTCAGCAATTTACGGCAAACCTCGGACTCATAAATAGGAACTGGATATTGAACATTTTCAGTCTTGAAACCATCACATAGGTAGCCTCGCTTCACTGATGGACTATGAAGCTTGCTGCTAATGAATATTATATCGTCAGTAACAGTTATATCTTTCTGTGTATCCAAACTTCGCATTAGATGTGTGTATTTCTTCTCCCATTCAGCATTGGAACATCTAAAGAGCTCATTTAAGATCAATAAACCCCCATGTACTCTGTCCTCTTTTGTAACACCCTTTTCTTTAAGTGGGACCTCCTCAAATGAAGCCATGGCATCTTCATAGCACTGCATATACCACTGGGGTTTAGCAGTAGATTGCTTAGCAGTTTCTCTCTGAGCTGTGACTACTAGCCCCGCACGGAGGGCTTTTGCTGCAGCCTCCCTAATTTGAGGCTTAGGATCTTTTAAAGCAATAAGTATGTGATCGAAAAATCCTGAGACTTGTTGGTAGAAGTAAGTGGGAACAGCTATGGCAAGCTCCTTTAACAACAGTACAGCAGAATGACGCCGACCCTCATTTCTTTCTTCTGATAGCCATTCAAAGGCTCTTTTGACCTCAAAATCAACATATTCTGCCCTTTTGACACCAGAGACTATGGCAAGACGACCAACAGTCTTGGCAGCTAATTCCATGACACCCACATCGGAGGAAGGAAGCAGGTTCCTCAAGTAGTTGGCAAACCGGGTTATTCTGGTTTTGGTTGTATCGCAATCACCCCCAATTAGACAAACTAAAAGATAAAATTTAAATTGGTTATTATCAATTAATATGAAGCAGCCAATGCAGCAATGATATTTATAGCCCCAAGTCCATTTACGAATTTAAAAGTGATTGAGATATATTTTGTGAAAGAAAAAATTAGAAATGTATATTTTCTAGTTTTGAGTATTTAGGGTGTAACTTTAATCATACCTTATCAATTAAATATGATCAACACCATATCAAGATAGATGCTCAAATGTTAATTATATTCTAAGCACACTTTTCTACCATGGAAATCAGGTTTCATGCAAGTGTTTTGTTTTGTGTGTGTGTAACACCAAACATCAGATACCTATCTAGAAAACACGAAACAATGTTGGAGGATAGCCACCTTAGAATCATTTTTAGCCTTGTATGGTAAATGAACATTTTTTTCTGAAATTAATAAAATTATATTATTACTAAAAGTACCTATGGCGAGAACGCCTCCTTTCTTTTCATGGACATCATTACTTGAGACCATCTCAAATATTTGGTGATTGAACTCGTCAAGAAATAGTGTGAGCTCTTCCTGCGGTACCTCCCGGAGCTCTGTTTTCGCAAAGTGGTAGAGCTCACGAGCTGTCTTGATTTGTGTATCAACATTTCGGGATTTTAATCCTGCTACGAACAAAGTCACTTGATTCGACATGTCTAATATTTGAAGGTATACTCGTGTCGTGCTACGCATTCACAATCTTCATCGCCATTTCTCAGCTACAATAACAGTTCTCAATCTCACCGCAATGAAGTTCAGTTTTTAAATAACTGATAACGCAAATAAAAGCAAACAGAAAACCACACGTCTGTCGCAAGTGTTTTGGGTCGGCGGGTCGGATGCTCGGAATTCGGAAATATTCGGCTCGGTTTAGGAATGTGAAAAAAAAATCGATTAAAAATCGAGTTTTTTAAAGTAAAAATCGATTTTTGTAAGTGATTTTTTTAAAATTAATCATCGATTAAAAATCGATTTTTATAATCATACAATAAACTTTCCGACATTACGTTTTTGTCCTCTGGCTTGGAGCCCGGAACGCGAACTGCCAAAGAATACTATCATAGCTCCATAATATTACATTAACGCCATCTGTGCATTCTTTCTATGCTCTTAAAACAGTTTAGATGATTAATTTAATCAAACATTCTCTAGATGAATTAGTCGATGAACAGTATTTTACCGACATTCGGTTGATATTTTATTCATTATTCGTTGCTGAAACTTAATTTTTCAAACTTGATTGTTAAAAACTTTAATTTGTGTTGATTATATAAGAACTTACTGTTTCTGTTGTTTATTTTTAATGAATAAATCTATTGATATAATGTATATGGCGTTTATTTTGACATAAATTGAAAAATTAGGAAAATATCTATCAATATAATTAAATCGATTATTTTCTTAAGAAAAATCGATTTTTTGTTAATCGATTTTTCATACTTAAAAAATAAATCGATTATATAAAAATCAATTTTTTATCAGCAATGTCACATCCCTAGCTCGGTTTGCTTTGCAGTTTGCTATACGACAACATCAACTAAAGACAGTGTTGCCAACCCCAAAAAGCTAAAAAGCAACAATTCACCTAAAATAACAGTAGAAAACAGTAGGTAAAAAGGCAGATTTCATAATTTTGCTCATATAATTATAATTAATAAACAATTTTTAGTTACAAGAACTCACATACATTGACATATTTGTAATTCCAACAATAAAAGAACAAACATCAAAGTAAAATTATTTTTCAGTTTCAATTGCCTCATCTTCAATATTTTCACACTCATTATTATTTTTAGAATTATACATATGTATTTTTGTTTAATTTCTTCCGCCATCTATTGAGGAGTAAAAAAACCATAATAGACACGGATAGCGGATGCATCCGATAGCAAACTTATCTATGTTACAGTTAAAACTAGTTTTTAGATAGAACGCGTTTTGCCTAGTTAGAACTAGTTTTTACTAAATGCCTTTGTTAAAACTAGAATTAACTAGTGCTCAAAATTAAATATCAGTTAAAACTAGTTCTTACTAGACAACACGCGTTTTTCCAAAGAGAGCCAGTTAAAGCTGTTCCAGTTAAAATTATATTGCAGGTATGTAACTATGTATTACTTAATTGTTTTAACATATAATTATATCGCGATTAGATAGGTAAAAGATGACTATTTTAATTTGATTTTCAGGTCAGAATTCAACAAGTGTAAAGAAAAATTTTTGCTTGAAGTAGATGTTCCGAATACAAAGTTACCTTTGAGAGCTGTTGCTAAGGAAGCAGCCATTGGAACAGGCCAAGGATTTATGCGCTTCGTATGCAAGAAAGGATGATGTCAAAAAGGTGTCTCTGCAAGAAAAATGGTTGCCTTTGTAACTCAAAGTGCCACGAAAGTTTGTCTTGTAATAACAAGTAGATCCTCATCCTTTTTATAAATTTAAGATTATTTAATTTTTATATTGTATGCTAACCAAAGTTGCTTTAAAATTTTCCTTTTTAAAATTTTATGTTTGTGTAACAGAACACACAAAACTTGTTTGATTATGATGACATATAATTAATTATTTAATTTTAATTAGTATTATCGTTGGCAACTACTTCATGTCGATGTGCGCTAAAATGTTCCTTTAGTAAGACAAGTATAATTGAGAGGAATGAATTGTGGTCAGCATTTTCTATGCATGGGGTGAGCAGCCTCTTAATACGAGCACTGAAATCCATTATGAGGATTCGAGTGCTTGTGTCAGGATAAACCTTTCTCATTCCTCTCAACTCTGTCATACAATATTTACAAATTAAACAATCTTAAATTTATAAAAAGGATGAGGATCTACTTGTTATTACAAGACAAACTATGGTGGCAATTTGTGTTACAAAGGCAATCATTTTTCTTGCAGAGACACCTTTTTGACCTTGGTCGGAACAGTTTTAACTGGCTCTCTTCGGAAAAACGCGTGTTGTCTAGTAAGAACTAGTTTTAACTGATATTTAATTTTGAGCATTAGTTAATTCTAGTTTTAACAAAGGCAACTAGTAAAAACTCTTTCTAAAAACTAGTTTTAACTGTAACATCTATAAGAAGTACGACAAACGCCATCTATTGATAAGTAGAAAATCTACTATTGACATGGACGGCGAGTTTCTATCAAATATGAACACGTTCGTCAATCAAAAGCTTCAGAAAACAACCTAGGAAAATCCCAAAGAAATAATAGCATCGCTGAAAGACAAAATAGCAGTATTTATGAACGGATTAATTTCTAGCATCAGAAAGCTCCATCTAGTATCGAGTAGGAAGAGTTTTTTACTTTTATACCCAGTGTGGCCCTCATCGGTCATGGTGTTATAGATGGCGCTGATATAGTTTCTTAAAACGCGAGTTTTTCTCGAACCTAGGACCTTGATAAATCGATTTCTTGAGCCGAAAAGCCCCTAATCTGTAACTTTCATGAAAATCGTTGGAGCCGTTTCCGAAATCCAGATTATATATATACACAAGAATTAGATAGATAGATATCATAATTATGCTGAACTCAAAGAAAAAAAAGAAAATTTTTGTTTAACTTTGTGAATTTAATAAACTTTATTATTTTCTCCGTTTATTATATTCTTCAATAGGTATATTGTAAAAGAAATATATCATATAGAAAGTGAAATACTTATTTTTAAACTCTATTTCAATCAACTTCAATTCTATCATTAAGCCAAATAGCTGAACGTGGCCATTCAGTATTTTCAAGACTGTTGGCTTTGTCTACCCCGTAAGGGATAAAGACGTAGCCATATGTTAAACTAGTTCCATCTGTATATTTATTCTCCCCACAGCGGGGCGACAGGTCCGTAAAAACAAATTGCAACGCGAGTAGCTGTCAGTATGTCACGTCAAGTTAAATTGTCTATGACATTCATGGCCGATTTTTATTTCATTCAAGATTTCATTCATTCGAGCTTCTTTTTCGGATTTTCTCTATCGTTTATGGTTATCTCTATACGGGTGGTCGTAGTTGGAGATTTCTTTACTAAAAATATTAAATGAAGGTGCTATAGGCGTTGATTTTATGAAATAACTGTAGGTTATAAATAATAAAATAATGATCTTACTCGAGATCAATAATAGAATTATAGAAGAAACACTAACTGTTAAATATAAAAATGCATTGGCTAGGTAAGTACGCTACACTTAGAAACTTCTGTTTTTACATTTATAAAGTGGATATTGAAAGTGATTATCTCTTGTGGCAATTGTGTGACAAAGTGCTGTACCTGCAGTTTTCCCATGAGAGAAAGGTTCATGGCTATAACCCCTATTTGGGACTCGGTTGACAAGTGTCAAATGCCTAGGGGGCCCAGCCCACGTTGGCTGCCGCAATAACTAAATAATGACCTCATGAGACACTTGATAGATAATAAAGTCATGATATTGTATTCCCATAAGTCATCAGGTCCGCTATGACGCGGCGGTGGTGCGCCCAACTTGACATGGATGAGTCATGACTGTTGTTTATTGGCGCCGCCAATTCATAAACCACCAACAAAATGGTTTAAGGTGCCAACGCCAATAAAAGGATGTATATTATTCTGATCCTCTTGACTTCCCTTTACAATTTATCAATTATTTGTCCAAATTAATGTCTCAATGCTCATTTCAGCTTAAAGCCTGAGTCCATTGATGTGACGGTTGCAGATTTTGATGGAGTTCTCTTTCATATATCAAATGTCAATGGAGATAAAACCAAAGTTAGGGTAAGCAAACAACACCTAGACAGTAGACAGTGGTGATAATAGTCTTAATAAAATTGAATCACTATAAAAAAAGTGCATACACTAAGATTTTTCTCCATGACCTTACTAAATGAATGTAGTTGTGAATTAAATTGTTATATTTTTTAAAAGCAAACAATATAATTGTATGATGATAAATCTCATTTTAGGTTAGTATATCACTAAAGTTTTACAAGCAGTTAGAAGAACATGGAGCTGATGAACTTCTCAAAAGAGTATATGGACCTTTACTCACAGAAACAGAGTCTGGTAAGACAATATGTTGGTTTATACAATACATAGAACTAGTTAAATTGAACATATATTACTTGCATGCTTTCAGGATTTCAGATCCTATTTTCTGAATCAAAACAAATACGGAAGATGCAAAAATATTTTTATAGCTATATTGTTTATAAATGCTACCACTACCTACTGCATTAATTTATATTAGCAAACAACATTCAGTTTTGCATCATAATCATACAGATTTATAACATATCCCAAGTTTGAAATTGGTAGATGTCAGTTGAATGCAGTGTAGTAGGCCTAGGACATGCCACGATTTCATATCAATATGATATTTTACACATTGTCCTTAAAGGTAACAGATCATCCATTATTTAGAAAACAAATATGATGAGAATTGATAAATTTCAATCTTTGCTTACGGGTACGCTTTTGACCATGGATCCTGGATTGGATAAGTCAGGTTTTTACATGAAGCAACTTTTGTCTGACCTCTGCAACCTCTACTGGTAAACCTTACCTATCTTGGATCCATGGTTACACATCTAGTTGCCTGAATGTGCAGGTTTCCTCATGATGTTTTACCGCACCAAAAGAGCATTGGTTAGTATTCAAACTAATGAACATAACTTTGAAAAGAGTCATTGGTATGTACCAATGACTTTTAAAAGTTATTTAAAGGCACAGGTTCAAATCCCACCTCAGCCACATGGCTGAGGTGGGATTTGAACCTGTGCCTTTCCGCGCATCATGCATTTTAACTGGGCACTTTACAGTTTCGACAAAATGATAAATTTTAATGATCATTATTATATTGCCAATTAGTTGGTGCTTGAAAATATTATAATATTGGCAAGTATTTGCCTTGATAAAATTAAAACTGCAAAGTGTCGTTGCAGTATTGTTTTTAAGGTTTACATTATCAGTATTTGACACATTATTTTTAAATTTATCAATTGTACTGATAAACTGTACAATGATAAGATAATTTAAAATTTGTTGGATTGTTAACAACAATTTTTTTAAATGATGATGTTATTTATATTTTTGTTTGTCGTTAGCCAATCCATTTTGTTTTTGTTTAGTTTTTTTAAACTTTTGCAATTTTTCTAAATAATGGAAACATTCTGTAGCCTGAATGGTGCTATAAGAATTAGAAAAACAATATTGTTGTTTTTGTTTTGTTTTTATGGGTGCGGTGGGGTTCCCAGCACCAATAGAAGAAAGAATAGGACCACTCCATCCTTCCTATGGATGTCGTAAGAGGCGATAAAGGGATAGGCTTATAAACTTGTGAAAAACTGTAACCCTTTTATAATCTCAATTCTATCATTAGGACAAACAGCTGAATGTGTCCTTTCAGTCTTTTTAAGACTGTTGGGTTTGACTACCCCGTAAGGAATATAGACGTAATTATGTTGTTATAGCTGAACCAACACTTAGTAGAGTTATACACAAGTACAATATTTCCCATATTTGAATCATTGTTATGAATCATCAAGGGTTCATTTCCTATTAGAACATTTATATTATTATTATGTTAGCCACCATTAAGGTCAAAATAATTGTTTCCTCATAGCACTAAATATGTCATTTAGTTCATTGTTTTATACTTTGTGCTGTACACTTTGAAAAGAACTAAGTGAAATATACATTGGTTTTATTTTAAATACAAAATTTCATCTCAGTTTGATATTTTCAAATGTTTTTCCTAAAATATGACTTTACTAATTTATATTGACTAATTTACACTTTAATTGAATTAACAATCAGAAAGCCCATCATAGGCTTAGTATAATACTAGGGATATTGTGCGCGCGTTGACTTTGATTGAACTAATGTTACACTCTTGAAAAACTTAAAAGAAAACATAACATTTATTTGTTTTTAAAAAGTCGGTCCAGTCCTAAATTAAATGCGATGCGACATTTTGTTAGAACTACTCATATTCTTTAATTTCATGTATTATCTACTACATGAAATTGTAATAATTTTTCAACAAATACATATTAAAACCTTTTGCTGTTGCATTGTGAAAATATGTATCTTTTCGTATTCTACATATGTATGTCGCTTCACGTGTCATTTAAGTGTGCACTGAACATAAGAAGTGTAAAGTACCCTTATAACTTAAATACATACATACATACGGTCACGTCTATATCCCTTGCGGGGTAGACAGAGCCAATAGTCTTGAAAAGACTAAAAAGCCACGTTCAGCTACTTATTTGGCTTAATGATAGAATTGTGATTCAAATAGAGACAGGTTGCTAAGCCATCGCCTAAAAAAAGAATCCCAAGTTTGTAAGCCTATCCCTTAATCGCCTTTTACGACATCCATGGGAAAGAGATGGAGTGGTCCTATTCTTTTTTGTAATGGTGCCGGGAACCACACGGCACTGTCGGTAGTTAAAGTTAAAATACTTTGAAGCGGGTTACAAGTATTTCGGGCTGAGCCCTGATTGGCAGTGCAAAAGCACAAGCCGTGTAGCACACGTCCGAGCAACCACACGGCATTGCCCGGAACCACACGTAACTAACTATATATCTAAAATGTTTTCTATTTTAAGGTTACAATGTGTCAGTCCTCTTGGATCTGGAGAATATTCCCGACGACTGGGAGGAAATAGTGAAGAAAGTGGGTCTCCTGAAGAGAAACTGCTTTGCGTCGGTTTTCGAATGCTACTTCAGGCTGCAGGAGGACGGTGACGTGAGCCGCAAACGGGCCGTCATCAACTACAGACAAGATGAGACGCTGTAAGTATCATTTTAACGTCCGATGAACATGCTGCAGTGTAGTTTGTTCCGCCGCTTCTTCTACACATGCGCTTTGGAAGCGTCGAATGTGACGTCAATAAGTGATACCTTGTATGCAATTTTGAAAATAAATCTATTCTATATAAATAGGCACGCGAAAAGGACAAGGGACAATGGTAAATGTAAAAACAGGAATGTGCGATGATGAAAATAAGGAATAAGAGGAAATAGCTTTCCCACAATGGTCTACCTGTTTTACAAAATATAGCAAATTTTTACAAAATAGTGGTTTCAGCTGTGTGTATATGAACAAGTCACTCCCTTTATGCAAAAAATATAAATATTAAATATCAGATAGATATAGAGATATTAAATATCATACTACAATTAATTGGATATGTCAACTGAGACATACAATATGTAATATATTACAGTATGTTAATATGGTTTCAGATTTCATTTTCATCTATCTATCTCATTATAATTTTATATTACATCATAGCATTCACATTAAGTCATCACCTTTCATAAATTACCTTGAGATAAAATTTGAATCCCCTGGACCTAATCTAAGCCTTAGCTGTAAATTATATTATATGAAATTATAGATGTACGAGTGTTAGATTACTTTAGAATCGGCGTACTTTTTTGCCACTACATTTTGTACCATAAAAATGCTATCTTATTAAATCTTTCTTATATTTATATTATTATGAGAATTTAAATATGAAGAAAAAATAGTGCTACCACAAAAATAATGTGAATTACATTCATTATAAAAAACAACTTAATTATTTAAGTATTTAAGTTGTTTTTTACGTTTATAGTTACGAGTATATTAAATACATACATACATATAATAACGTCTACGTTGCGGGGTCAACAGAGCTAACAGTCTTCAAAAGACAGACATTAGTTTTGACAGGCTTTTTGTATTATAATTGCCCATGTTAGTATACTATTTGTAATATGGTGACAAAATAGCATATCCTATTTAAAACAAAGGAAGTGCAATAATTTATGTAAATGTTGCATTCAACACTCGAGTAGAATTGAATGTTATAGTTTATCAGGTTGTAAAATTAGGTCAGTCATGCGTGACTTCCCACTCATGCCGTTATAGTTGCTCGTTAATTACACATGATGTAATTAGAAAGTGTGGCAAGGTATTCTGCAATTATTGAATGTAGGCATCTGGGTAATTGTCGATTCGAATATTTTTCCTAGGTAAATTCAATACTAAAATTTGTTCAATAGTTAGGACAGTATTGTCTGTGAGACTGATTTCTCCTGATGCGTTGAGATCACTAAAAGTTATCACATCTTTTGGTGATTGAATAAAAAATTACCTTATACAAGTAAAGTATATATTTATTTCATAATACAAGATCTTTCGCCAAATGTGTCTTTCTTTTTCTTGGAACCATAGTTTTCTACCACAGAGAAATGTTATAATAATCTTATCTTGTATTATTTTATTTGAAGGAACGATCAAGTATTTATATTTCCTATCATGGCAAGTGCAAAGATGTGGTCTACCTTCTGCTCTGGGAAAGAGGCGTGATTTTATGTATGTTGAATCCGTCTTCACGACAATGTTCTATTGCAGATACGTGGAAGCGCAAGAAGACCGCGTGACGGTGGTGTTCTCCACGGTGTTCCGGCACGAGGACGACGTGGTGATTGGCAAGGTGTTCATGCAGGAGCTCAAGGAGGGCCGGAGAGCCTCCCACACCGCGCCACAGGTAATAAAAGGGAAAAGATCTACTATAGTGTTCCTTTGGGGTTGGTATTTTGAGAGGATTTTCCAGAAATAAGAGTAATTCAGAGGCGGGAACGCTGCCATTGCGTCAAACAGGGCCTAAATAGTAAATTGTCTAAAGGATGAAGGATGAATTAACTGGAAACTGTAAAAAGGAGGGGAAGAAATCGCGCGCTGTCTGCGATGCGAGTCGGATGTCATTCTACTAATATACAAATTCGCGTTCAAGAGATCAATTGAAGGCAACCTGGAAAAAAGGTTCCCAATTTTGGCTGAGTTAATTGACTTATTTGTTCAAAGTCTGAAATATTTGTATTACAGGTGATGTCATTATACTAATGCAAAATGTTTTTTTCCCTTGTTTCAGGTTCTATTTTCACACAGGGAACCGCCTTTAGAACTCATGGATACTGACGCGAAAGTAGGAGAAAATATCAGTTATGTAACATTTGGTAAGTTAGCTTTGGTACATCACTACTTCACTAGCCACGTCTGTGCATTATAATCCTTAGCCTTTACCTTCACATCGGAGCCCCTGGTGGGCCTTTGATCATGATCCTGGATTGGGTAAGGATTTTGGTTATTACACGAAACGAGAGTAGACGTAGAGTTCCACAACATATTATTCATTTAAAATGCTTAAGGGAAGCTTATGCCTATCCAATTTTATAAGTTGTCTTGACGTCATTAAGTGATAGATACCCTGTATCCTATTTGGAAAATCTCTTTCTTCCACGAAATCCAACGGATTGGGATGGAGTGGTGCTATTCTAGACTTCCTTGAACCACAAGGTATTAAATATTTGTATGACATAAATATTGAGCTACTAGAGGCCGCCCGCGACTTCGTCCGCATGGAAACCCTATCAATCCCGCGGGAACTCTGGGATAAAAAGTAGCCTATGTGTTATTCTGGGTCTAATCTTCAGCTACCTACATACCAAATTTCATGGTAATCGGTTCAGTAGTTTTTGCGTGAAAGAGTAACAAACATCCATACATCCATACAAACTTTCGCCTTTATAATAGTAGTAGGATTAAGGTGAGGATGTAGCCAGGATTAACGCCAAAGAAGAAGATTAATTATAAATCCCATCTCGGCAGTGCTATTCCCGCGGCACACGTGCGCGGCGGCGCGCGACAACACCATCGACCTGCTGCACATGTTCCGCGACTACCTGCACTACCACATCAAGTGCTCCAAGGTGTACGTGCACTCGCGCATGCGCGCCAAGGCGGGCGATCTGCTCAAAGTGCTCAACCGCGCGCGCCCGCAGAACAACGCGCGCCCGGCCGAGCGGAAGACTATCACGTGAGATTACCTTTAATACATACATATTACCACGTCTTTATCCCTTACGGGGTAGACAGTCTCGATAAGACTGCGATGCCACGTGGAGTTTATGGCTTAATGGTGGAATTGAGATTCAAATAGTGACAGATTGCCTAAAAGAATAATCCCAAGCTTACGAGTTCCCTTCCCCTTAATTGACTTTTACAATAGGCACGGGAACAAAGGCAGCTAACACACGCTGTTTTACGAGGCCTTTTCATTTAATTTAAAAATTCATGTTATATAGAATCATTAGTGGTGTTGTAGCATAGAAACCCAAATATTGATATGGACTAGCAAGTTGCCAGTGAATAGTTACTTTCTTTTGACATTACCAATGAGCGATGAGTATGACTATAAAAAAAATATACTACAATCTGTTTGTTGCGATAAATACATACTTACTATACCGACCTGTGGACGCTTAGCTAAATTTACTTGGGTGTTATTTTATGTCATCTTAAGTACATAACTTAATGGATTGCAGTCAAATATTGAGTATTGTATGGTAAAAGTTAAAAGATAATATTGACAGAATGGTACCTATATTTTATTGTTCTGTGTGTTTTTGTAAAATAACCATTTAGATTGATATCTATTGTTCCAGGGGAAGAACGTTTGTCAGGCGAGATTGAGTGTTGCGAGGCGGCGGGAACACGGCCGGCCCCGCGACGGCGCGCCTCACGCCCAACAGACACGCTAACACTAAGTCATACCACCTATTTATTATTCGAACAAGATTCATAGTCGAGCGAACTAACATATTATTACAGTGGACACCCACAATGTGCGTATTTCATTTGTCCGAGTAACCATATGCTATTTATTTAAACCAAACATTCACAGTTTCTCCGAATGTCACAAAGTACCAATAGTGAATGATCTCGCTCCATTCGACTTTCAATGGGTTGCCAAATATTTACGCGTGCTCAATCTACTGCCGATGACGTACAGTTGGGTGAAGAAATGTGCACATTGTATTAATATTTATTGTAAACTCTTCAGCATAGCGTAAAGTCTAAATAATGTTGCCGTAGAATTTGTTGATGACAAAAATATGCTTTATTATAATGAGAGTTCTATTTATAGAGGGGCACTGCGCCCGGCTGGCGGCCGGTAGGGCCCGACAACCTGACAACTAGGGACATCGTCTAGCTCGCGCAGTGCCCACGAGACCGAACTTTCCTCTTAGCTTACGTAATTTTGTTGATGTAAGTAAATGCTATTACCAATCCTCACGTAGGGTAATGTATTATAAAATCTAGCCTATACATATTGTTTCGGTTTACAAACTTGTAAAAATGTATATCTCTGAAATACTTGTGACAGGTAACAAGCACAAAATGTACGAATTATTCCTTACTAATTTTTAAAACAGTTCTATTTAGTTTTAAATGTTATCGCAATATATGAACAATAATTAATTTTAATAAAGGTTGCACTTTTCGTTTTAGGTAGGTCCGATTCGTTTATAAAGTGTAAGTGAAAGTGTATAATATTTCTCAATAGATTCTTCCACTGGAATTCATAAAAATGGCCTTATTTACTATCGTCGCTGAGTGGACGTCGAGCTCGGTTCGTAGAGTCGCTAGTTTAGTGATCGATACTCTTGTATCTTGTTTTGTGCAATTCGACTACACTATTCGAATGCCAATTCGCATTTAATTTGATTGAAGAGAATAGGCTCTGTTTAGCAAAATATTTTCTTGGTTGTAAGTTGTTTTTTTTTCTTGTAGTTAGTGCCAAGGCATCCTTTATAAATTCAGACACAATCATTTTGTAAATTCATATTTGCACTTAAATGTATTGCTCAAAGATTCAACACCAAGGAGCCGCCAAAATAATAGACTTATCAGATGATAACATACAATTAAATCCGGTTTGAACTTGGGCCATTCCAAATAAGTTTGTTTTAGGTGAGTTTCTAACATGAATCGAGAGATGGACTGAAGCATTGGACTGTCTGAACATTCGTCTGGGATTCAGTGGGTATTATATAAATTTTAAAGTAATACTAATACTAAGTCATAAATAAATTAATAAAATTGAGACATAGTTGTAAAGCGTGACAGCCGTCGTCGGAACCACGTGGACGGATGTGGAGGATCGGGATGTACCAGAAGCATGTAGAAACAATTTAACGTGGTTAAATAAAATTTTGTAGCTAACTTGAATATTATGAAATTTTATTTGCGAGATGTATTATTTATGTATTATAAAATGTAAGTTAAATGTTGCTTTAAAGTATTGCTTACAATGGGATCATTGTTTTTACTGTCAGTTTTAACACAAGATTATGTAACAGCAGCCAGAATACGATGGTTACTTGTGAATATGTAATTAATCTTATAATTTTTAAAATCCGTTTATACTGTATTTTTATTTTCTAGATTAAAGAAAACATTCTACTGCAATAATAGCTTTTATTCCATCTACAAGATTGTTTTACAAGAACAGCGAAATTTTGGGTATAAACACAAGAAAACATAGTGCTATGTAATAAGTATATAAAAATATATGATTTTAATTTACTGTTTGACGTTACTGTGCAAGACGAGCGGGAAATCAATCGATAAGTAAGTACTTACTGCGATATTTATAATTCGCGGCCTCTTGACATTGCTTATCTACATCACCATCACAAGATTAGGTTGTCGGTACGTAAACTTATTCGCGCGAACAAAAGAATAATGAAGTTTAATTATGAACCTATAGTTTGAGTCAAAATTGGCCATTTAAATTTCAGACTTATTCAAATAACCGGTACCTAGTATTAGACTGCTTAGTAGCGGACAGGTTACGTCTTTAATTGTTATTCTGAGGGTTAGGCGAAGCCGGTGCCTTATGTCCCAGCTTGGAGATGGCGGCCACCTTGTTGGCGATCTTGGCGAAGTGCCCTGACACCTGCGGCTCGGGCTTCTGCCCGCCCTCGGGTTGGTAAGACGCATCGAGAGAACCTGTAGAAGGATCTTCATATTACTGGAGGATTCGTTTTCACAGGAATTTCCAGAAATAAAACTTAAGGGTCTAGTCTACCTCTGTTCCAAATTTCATTTAAATTTGTGCTGGGTCTTTTATAAACGTGGTCTTATTATTTCTTTGAGGTTTACTAACAGATATATATGCAAAACAGACACGAGCATGCATAGCAGCTCCACTTAGTACAAAGAGGCTGCACTGCAGAATAAGACCACTTAATTTCTTCCCTTCGGATGTCGATCGATTAACAAAATAAAAGATGCACTTTAATTCACATACATACATACATATGGTCACGTCTATATCCCTTGCGGGGTAGACAGAGCCAACAGTCTTGAAAAGACCGAATGGCCACGTTCAGCTATTTGGCTTAACGATAGAATTGAGATTCAACTAGTGACAGGTTGCTTTGCTAGCCCATCGCCTAAAAAAGAATCCCAAGTTTTTAAGTGTATCGTTTAATTCACAACGTTAAACAATCATCTTGGACCTTACTTTGTTGCGGAGACATGATGGAGCTGGGCGGCGACTTCTGATTCGGACCCTCGTTGTTCATCTCTGATTTTGTTTTCTCGTGAAGAAGGTCCAGGGCTTGCATGCACAGAGATAACACACACGTCACAATCGCAATGAGAAGTTTAATTATATCAATTTTATTATCTTATCTTTTTCTTATTTGCTTTTTGATGTATGTCTGTCTATTCGTCGTATGGTTGTTAATTTTATTTTAATGCACCAGTCTTATCACAGGCATCAATCAGTATGGAGTCTTATACTTATTCTAGATCCAAACAACCATAAGCCCCTAAAATCCGTCTGTCCGGTGTCTGTCTTACGTGTTTTCGATCATATCGAATCCGGAAATTTAGCTCACGGTCTGGCTGGATTCGTAGACAATTACGACATCATAATCCCGATATCTTATTGGACTCCTACAGGTCTTGGATAAAAGTACTTCTTTACTCGTTTACTATGACAAAGTTCCATCTAAGCCTTTCGAAAACAGTTGATAGTGCTACGTCTATGGATGTCGCAAAAAGCCAAAGGAAGCTAGTTTTGGCAGTATATACTAAACTATTTGAAAATACCGTCATTTGCGGGCTTTAAGGACTTAAACGATGAGGAAAGAGAGAAAGAATACAGATATCTGTATATCCAATCCAAAGCATACCTACTCGTCAAAATTGAGAAGGAAATTTTTGTTTATTGTTTGTATATGTACAATATTTTTTTCCCATGCACACTACTACCGTCTTTCAAAGACATAGCGTCCATCTTAGTGTCTTGAATGGTTTCCAACTGCTGCCTGAACTTCGAAGCAATCTTCCTCCGCTTGTAGTCCGCCTCTATCTGCTGCTTCGTCCTCGGAATACGGAACCGGAAGCAGCAGCACACCATTACGACTAGAAATTTAATCAAAATCGCAGTATTTCGTTTCGGCGGTCGAGTGGGTAGGAACACATGCGACTAGAAAACGTGATGTACATGTTCGATTCTCAAAGGTAAAACTCTTTTTTTTTAGTAAAGTAATGGAAACCATATGGAAACCTGCACGTTCAAGCCACTTGAGTTTGTGACCATGAATTTCCTAGGTATTCGCAAGATTTTTTTACTACAAATATAAAAAACTAATAACATGGGTTCTGTGGGGTTGGTATGTCAACTCAAAAGAGTTATCATAGGATCGTGGAAAAAAAAATTTCCAATTTAAATTAAAAAAATACTTACTTAAAGTGGCGACGGCAGCCAAACAAAGAAAAACAAGTTGCCAAAGACGCAATCCCCCTATTACTTGCTTCTCAAGCCATTCAGGCTCTTCGGAGTTTTTGATTACATCCATTATAGGATCCATATTACAAATGTTATTTTTTTACAAATTCTAAAGTAAGAACGTACACACAATAACGTGTAGCAATTGAAAGCTAATAATTCCAATTTGTTGGAGTGGCTGTTTGCCACACCTCATATTATGCTATCATCACTTGGCAGGCACTCCCTAATTTGTTTCCAGTACTGTATTATGGAACAAGGAAGATTCTACTTATTAACTTGTTTTGACATGGTGGATTTAAATTAATGGAACCGTAGACCTGTGTGATATTAATTTATATCTATATAGCATGTAAATTAAATTTAGATATTCTGTAAACTTTTAATCTAAAATGCGTATGAATACAACATCGAAATTTTAAATTTAAATCTGGCGCCTATCTGTACATCGCCTTCGCCCGCCCATTCGTTACCTTGACGCGTCGAGGTTGCCTGTTAAAAACAAAAGATAGTGTTAACAAAACGCAATTCAATTTAACAATGTTGGTTTACAATTTAAGGCTTGAATAGGTGACATTCGATTATTTACAAACAAACATTCACTTCTAAAGTTCCATTGTGATTAGATGAAAACGAAAAAAAAAAACAATTGACTGATATTTTTTTGGTTTAATTTCATATCATAACATAAGTTAGGTGCGTAAGTTTATTACTATTGCAACACTGTTATCGTTGTTCTCTTTCGTTTTATGTCCGTTTCATTTTCCCGCAGAAAATAGGGTGTCGAATCTGTCCTATAACCTCCGATATATTTATTACAATTAAAGATCAAAGATGAATCTTTTATGATAATTGTGGATTAATTCGTGTAAAAATTGTTCTAAGTGATGTTGTGTAAGATCGTTTGTGTTCTTGCGGTCACTCTGTAGCGTTTTTAAAAATTAAACATGGCCTCGAACCGAGGAATTCAGATTGGATCCGCGTGGTTTCAAAGGAAGCTGAACTTGAGGCCACAGCATCGAGGGGTGCACCTGGTCACGGAAGAGATCCTCAAGCAGGTGCCTGAACTGTCGCAGTTCGCGGTCGGTCTCTGCCATATCCAGAGTGAGTAGCAGTCAGCCGTCAACATCGCGTTCTTGCCGCCGATGATGCACCCCCTCCCACTTGTCATATTTGTCCTACATTTATTCTCGCGCGATTTTGTGATTACTATGTTGGTGTGAAAGGATAATGGTTGGATATCCTGATTGGAATTGATGATTGATCGCGCGGGGTAAGCATGGTGGACAGCTGATCTGAGTAATGTTGCATGTTGTTTTCAGTATTGCATACATCGGCAAGCCTTGCGCTAAACGAGAGTTGGGACCCCGACGTCCGAGATGATATGGAGATGATGCTCAACAAAATAGTGCCAGAGGGCTTACCCTACCGCCACTCGTGTGAAGGTCCCGATGACATGGTGAGCTTTCACACTATCACCCAGTCAATTTATTGTTTTTAGTAAATAAATGGAGTCCTAATAAATATTATTCAATTGTTTTTAAATATGAAGTATAATGATGGTATTATATTCAGCAAGGACAATTGTCATTTTGAAACAAATGTAATCATACTTTTTTAAACATAATCAACAAAATAATGTGTAAACAACATGTGTGTCAAGCAAGGTTGCTGATAAGTTTGAAGTTGTTTTCTATATTTTTATCCCTGTTGATGTGTTTTTTTTCTAAATTCTAAGGTGTGGTTTTGCAATGTTTTGTTTTTGTGGATAATGTCAGCAGACAGATAACTGATATAATCATCAACACTGCCATAAACATACTCATAAAGTACCTACAATATTTAAAGGCTTACTATTCTAAGTTTGCATTGGACTAAAGAGAAAGTTTTAACATTTTCTTATTCTCTCCCATCATAATTGATAATCTATACACAAAAAGTAAAAGATTGACTATTGAAATCATTTTTACATTCAGCTGCTTGCCCATTGAAATAGTTGACATACATACATACATATGGTCACATCTATATCCCTTGCGGGGTATACAGAGCCAACAGTCTTGAAAAGACTGAATGGCCACGTTCAGCTATTTGGCTTAATGATAGAATTGAGATTCAAATAGTGACAGGCTGCTAACAGTCTCCTAAAAAAGAATCCCAAGTTTCTAAGCCTATCCCTTAGTCGTCTTTTACGACATCCATGGGAAAGAGATGAAGTTGTCCTATTCTTTTTTGTATTAGTGCCGGGAACCACAGGGCATAGTTTCTTTGCCAATTATATACTTTTTATGTAGAGAATGTGTCCTAGATCCCCATAATATGAAAAAAGCCATTAGCCCTACAAGAGAAAAAAAGGGTGTATGCCTTATGCCTTACACAGGTAAAATAAATCCCAGATACATTAGATGTGTGTATACAAGTAGTTTTATAATGGAACATCTGGTGATTTGATCTACTATAAATGAGAATTTTAAAATTCTCTTATATATTACTACTTACCAAATCCTTCCTTCCTACCTATCCATAGACTTCTTTTAAAACAAATGTCATTGTTTTATGCTTATATTTTAGATACGATTTAATCATATTGTAGATGTATAAATTATTAGCATTCATCTTAATAAGGTCGAACATACATCTTGATAGAGTTATAATTTCTGATTGCTTGGTTAACTGTATATATTCTTTTCTTCATACAGCCTGCACATGTAAAGGCCTGTTTCCTGGGCTCCTCCTTGACAATCCCTATCACAGATGGAAAGCTAAACCTTGGCACTTGGCAAGGGGTATGGCTCTGTGAGCATCGAAATCACGCTGGCAGTCGGAAAGTGAGTATATTTTTGTTTTTGTAAGTGAAGATATATCAAGAGTCTTCAGGTTTAGGTTCGGCTCTTGGCTAATTTAAGTAATTCGATGACATTACTAATTACACCACCACTGGGACTGGTGTTTCCGATTGAAGACATGGTGGCAGAGCAGTTAGGTTGACTGAATATAAAAGCATGTTACACATGGTACAGGTTCAAATCTTACTGCAACCTTTATGAAACTGAAATCTATCCGATAAATCTTGAATTAAGAGAAACCTGAAAGTTATTAATACTGGATGATCCAATGCGGGTCAGGTTCTTCTGCAAAACTGCCTAAACCATGTGGTCAGGCAGTTGAGGACACAACGGAACAATGTCATGATGATGCCTGTGTCGGCAGGTGGTGGTGACGCTGTCGGGCTGCCCGCGCGACTCGCCGCTGTCGCCGGTGTCGGCGGCGTCGTGCTCGAGTTAGGAGCGGGGGGGGGGGCGCGACCCCCCACACGCACTCGCACTCGCGCCCCTCCTCAAAGAGCACCAGGAGGTAAACTCCGCCCGACCACCTTTTATATGTCCGCACCTGACCTAGCTGTTAGTTCTTACTCTTATCTTCGAGCGACAATATGTACATAAGATTAAATTTTGTACTGCTTCGCGTGGCGGTTCGGACGTTACTTATTGAATTTTAATCTTGCGCGGGCGCAGCGACGCTCCGATATCCTACTTGTAATATAGCAATTATAGGAATTGAAAGTTAACTCTTTTGTTTAGCTTCCGAATTGATTTCAATTGAAGCGCCATGCGAAGCATGAAACCCTATTGATGTTATGTTCGGTCAGATTTAACTCTGAACCCGTTGAATTTGTACATAAATATTATGTGCGACGATTTTAAAGTATACATACATTAAAGTTAATGTTGTTTTGTTATTGCGACTTGTCGATATGTACATAGATCACGCGTGACGGTGTGACATTGCTTCGTAGGTTCGGTTGTTGAAAGAGTTGATGTGGCACCTACTTTTACCATTAATATTCGTAAAATAAGACAAATATGGATACGGGATAAGGAGTAATGATTTGGAATGATTGAGACTTTTCACACTACTGCACAAAATTGTTTCTAAGTTCACCAGGCGACACTATTTTTTTCAACATGACAGCACATTAGATGTTTTCAAAGGTCGGACACCCATTTTATTACACCAATTTTGCATAAAATTGTATGTAATCACACTGGTTAACAGTCAGTTCATGTAAGTTTTAAGAGCTGTAGTTTATATTTAAGTACTTTGTACGTGTACGATAGCTCCCTTCTCTCTCCGTGTTAGGTTAGACTTTATTAACGATTAGAACGTGAAACATGTCCATAGCTTTAAATGTGTCACACCCGTTGTATCAATGGGTCCTTCACGGGCAGACAATGAGCTAACATTTGGTACCACTAGGAAGTAGTTGTATATCATTACTCTTAAGATCATGTAAGTGCCTCGGAATAATGGGGTGGTCATGAATTACTTTGCAGACTTGGATTCCGAAGTAAAGTCGCGTCGGCCTTTGTTTAGTTTTCTTACCTTCTAACACCGAATACTTCCTCACTTGTGATAAATACACCTCTTGTAGTTTCCTCATTTGTTTTCAAAACCATTTTAAATTTTACAATGACAGCCACTGTTCTCTCTCTCTCTAAATAATTACGTACTAGAGCATACGAGATGAAGATATTTCTGCGTAAAACAATAACGTTATCATTTGTCTACTGGTTCGTACTGTGAACCACATAGAAAAGTATACTTATTTTCGTAACGTTAAACTACATAACGATTATCGTATACTTGTCTGTTTGACTCACTGTATCGTGTAATGAACTATTGAATCTTTATTTTGCCAATGGTTATTAAAAGTGTATGTGTATAGTTGTATGTCTTCCTATGTAAGTTCCATCACATAAGATCAAGTTTAGTATAACTGTCGGATAATGTATTTGGTATTTGTGCGCGGTAGTAGGGTATGTAACATCACCTTTATATCCGGCCACATCTATATAACTTAGATAATGTGTAATGAAATTATTGCGATAAGGTGTTGCAAATTGAACCCAATGCCAGTAAAACCACATAATATAAACTGATGGTAAATAGTAGTGTGTCGTTTTATATGAATTGAAGAGTAGCCATACATTACTGATTTACAGGGTTATAACCTTGATTTCTACAGGAGAATTAAATGTATTCCATAAGCATTCCATTTGTAAGTACGAATAAATAGATTCAGTTTCGTGTGCGCTGCAGACACGGTTAATTTGCGTTTGGCTTTAGATGTCCCATCGAGATTGCTTGTGTGGCACAATTTTACACTTGACAATTAGTTAGGAGTTAATGAATTATAAATAGTAGGATACGGTTTGCGTTAAGGTGATGTGCTAAGAGTAGCCGCAGGGCCGGCCTCCACGCACTCGCCTCATTTTGATACCGCATTGTAAAAAGTGTAGATGTCACAGACATAAAAAGTTTTGTCTCATGGACAACCTTAGATTATTTCACTTAGGGAGCTTGATGTAATTTCATACTCGGCCATTTTGTAAATCTTTCCGTTTCGGTTATTACCTCGGTCGTTTAGATGTAAGTATTGTTCAAAAATATCTTAACTGCATTTAAATTTTATGCTTTTATTGAATCATGAATATTAGTTGTCACCCTTTACTATTCACATGCCAAGTTTTGATTATTGAACATTTATTTTTTCGGTAAGCTTAATATTCTTTCAAGATTTTTTTTTATCGCTTATACTTAAATTTTCTTAGTAACTTACACCTCATTTTTATTTCCCAAAATTTTTTAATTAGTAACTTAACTTATATATTTACACGTTTTTTTTGGATAGAATTGGGGGAGTTGGGTAAGGGATGGCTTTTAAGTGCTTTTTAAAAAATAATTAAGGATTTGTAAATATTTTTTGCATTAACATATTGTACATTTACTGATGTACATACAGTGATTCATATGTATAAAAATGTTCAAGTGCTATTTGTGTATGGATGTTAGGTATGCCACTGCCATGGATCGTCTGCCTCTTGTTATATTTTACAATACTTTATTGAGGAATCGACCTTTTTTTTTTGATTATAATAATGCATGTAAGAAAATAATGCAGCTGGAAATGTCCTATTAAATACATAAGTTTTAATAAAAGACGAAGGGCTACTGATTCGCCTGATGTTAATTGCATTCCTTTAGTTCTCTATATTGGAATATTGTTATGTTTGTTGAACCAATATATTAAGCTTTTAGAGGTCCCATTTTAGGCTGTTACAATAACAACGAATGTGTCTAGTGTTACCTGTAAGTGGAAGCGTCTGTTCATCCCGGGGATGCCTCTCCTGTCATAAAAGTGACTTACAATAAATAGTACTTGTGTAAATCTGTGTACGATCATTTAAGCTGTATTCAATATTATTACGTGTAAACTGTAAGTACATGTACCAAAGACACAAATAGCCAATGTTATAATAAGCTATGTTGTTTATTTCTTCTCCTTTGTATGATGCATTGAGTGTTTCACATTTTTTAATATATTTACAGTAATAAGCGTAACAAATTCACTTTAAGGCACGAATTTTTAATCTACTTATTTATGTATTTAAAATCATTATTGGTACATCATTTGTTATTATAATATTAATTGCACATAGGAAAAAGAGGTTGTAATCAGGATTAATAAAATAACCAAAAATGGGAGACAAATAATTTGTGTGTATATTATTTAAGATCAATAATTACTATATCAAGATATGATTGTACAGTTTATTATTCACTTTCTTAGAACCTCGTCAGATGTATATTGTTGGTTTTACGCTCACTTCGTGACGCCGGGATATCTGTCACAATAAAAGTTTAATTGTATCATATACATAACATGTACAATATAAATATATAGATCCACAATTATGAAAGAGATTAAATATTTGCAAAAGTTAATGTTACGAGTTTTATTTTACTATTATTGTCCTAATTTTCAGTCAGCTTACATCTAGAATCTAGTTGGTAAACTTATTCTAAGTTAGTTTTGGTATTAGTTTAACATATTAGACTTTATTTTCTTCGCTTGTGATATTATGTGGTCCAGGTCCTTTATCTGTAACAATGATTTTCATATTAAAGTTATCAGAAAGTATAAAATTCATAATTTATTACAAGCTGTTAAGATCATAGTTTACCTTCAAGTTTAGCCTGTACCGTGCCAAGCCCAGCTTTGGCCTTCTCCAATGCTTCACCAAGCCCAGTCTTGATCTGCCCGAACTCCTGAGTAACCAGAGAAAGCCGGCCCAACAAATAATTCAAATTATCGTCCACTTCAGACATACGACTCTTTATCAATCCCACCTGGAAACAAAACATGACTATCACAACTAGGAAACAATTATTTTAATTGAATTCATACATGACTCTTATTGCCTTATCTTAAGGACTGGTTTCGCTTACCTTGTTATCGATGTTTTCCATTGTTGATGCGCTGCCATTAACGTATAAAACAGTTTGTTCCTGAAAATAATATTTGTAGTGTTCAGTACTTGTATTTGAACTTTTATGTTAATATACAGATCTTTCTATGTGTCTAGCAAACAGTAGACATAATCGCTATAGATACTAAAGCAACCAGTAGCTTTTTTGTTTCCCCTGCAGGGCAAAATCCTTAAACTGCTTACTGCCTAAAATTTTTGAGGTCCGTAGCTGTCTGCACAAAAGCCAAGATTTCTCTTGACCTGATTTTTTCTCAGATAAATTAATGTTCCTCAAATAATCAGTTTGAAACATGAACAACGTAGGTATATACCGTAAGCTTATCTAGAGATTCTTTGTTGGCTGTTAGTTGCTTGTACATTATGCCGATTTGTCGCCATACTGGCGCCATCTCTGACTCGATCTTGTCGCTCAGGTTTGTGCGGGTTGTCAACTGGTTCTCAAGTATTGAACTGCCCATTGTTTCAAACCTGTGGAACAAAAGAATAACTTAACAAAGCGAGCTTGGAGCCTTAGAAATCTAAAAAAGCTATCACATTTTTGTCGGGGTCACAGTATTAGTAGCTAATAAAATGTGACTTATCTTCTTCAACTTTTCATTAACTCAATACTAGTCTGGATTAAATCGAAAACCAGTGGGTGGCGACTTATTTAAATTTTTCTCCAAAAAAATAATCATGGAATCAAAAATATACTTTCTCTCGTTGTACCTTTCGTTAATGGTTTTATTCAAATGGTTGGAATGGGCCCTAATTCTCTCCCCAACGTCCATCAGGATCTGCTGGATGCCGTACTCCACCAGCTTCTTGGTAGACAGAACGTTGTCGGCAGTCGTCAGCATCACGTGCTCGCTCTTCGTCAGTGTTTGGACCTGTAGATAACACCTTATAGTAACTTGGCGCAAATAGTTTCTTCCATTGTTTCTATGACTGTTGGCTATGTCTTTATCGTAAAAAGATACCTGTAACAAATGTCTATAAGCTTTAAGCTCTATACTTTACTCCACTTAGCTCCACCAACAAAAAGAATCACATTTGAAACAAATGTTACCTATCTTTTTAGACTGACATTGTAAAAAAGAAAAGCAGAATAGTAACCTCAGTCCTCAAGGTGTCGTAGCTCCGCGAGATGTCGTTGTAGGCGCGCTCAGTCATGGTGTTGCCCTGCGTGAGGCTGGCCTGGATGTCCTGGTTGGTGGCCGCCAACCGGTCAGACATTTCGCGGAGTTTCGTCGTTATTTTGCTTATAGCTGTGGAAAAGGGAGATATAGAAATTTTTGATGAAGCAATTTTCATGATATTCTCAATCTCTGGTGTTTCCTCTAAAAGCTGATAGTATGAGATGAAAGATGATTTACGTCAAAAAATATTTGGATTTAAAATAACTAGGTTGAGTGGTTTCAGGTAGAACAGGACTACTAACTTTTTTTGCAGATCGCTCTAAAAGATAGAAAGATATCTGCTTTCTGTAGGTATCACAAGGTAGAATCAACAGCGTTGTGCATTAACAATCACAAAGACGTGGGTGTCAGCTAGGAATCCAAGAAAATACCAAATTTAATTACATTAAACTATCTATTGAAGTTGATAAATCAAGCGGAAATGCCTTGTGAGGAGTAAAAAGTGGTAAGTATTCACCTTTTTCTTCGCTTTCTTTAACCTGTTCCTTGACCTTCTCAATAGCCTCCAAGGTTTGGTTGGCGCTAGTCCTGAGATCCTCCAGTCGAGGCAAATCTTTCCAGAATCCTTCCGCGTCACTGAGCAATTGTTTTATCTTTATTATTTCCTTCTCTTGTCTTTCCATTACTGTCAACAAAGCAAAAAATGTTATTGAAAAAAAAAATGTACACAATCTCGAACACTATTTTGGGTCATGTAGGTAAGTATTTATTATTTTTTTTGATATATGTACAGATGTATACTGCTCCTCAGCAAGCTTAATTACAGGTAACAGTTTTGACATTAAAAATTAAACGCCCCACGTTGGGCGCCAGTTTTGTAGAAAAAGAGAGAGTAAATCGTGGATATTCCATATAACTATAAAAATGCCTAAAATGTTTGTAAAATAACCTCAATTATGCTCTACGATGTTACTACCTTCACTCATCTTGCTGTGCCACGCGTCATCAGCCAATGCCACTTCGCTAAGAGGCACAAAGTCTGTGGGAACCTTGCTCGCGTTGACGTTGTATTCGTTCAACTTCAGCTCATACTTATTTAGAAGCTTCTCAGCCTCGGTGATGTGCTTCCCCAACGGGTTAATATCTGATGAGGAAACTTCAAGGCACATTGCGTGTAGTGCCTCCTGTAAACAGACGGTCATAAATAGATATTTATAGCTTATGATCACTTTGTTAATGCGGACGCAGGTCTCTAACCGCTGTGGGTAAAACATTGTAAATGAGGAAGAAAGCGCTATTATAACATTACTTTATTTAGGTAATATATACCTAATTCAAAAATATATTGATGTTTTTCGTGGGGGAAGCGAAATATTTTGTATCGCGACTTTTTTCGAAGCCTAAGCAAAAAGCTAGTTTTGAGTTTCTTTCTCATTACTTATAGAAACAAATTCCCTTACCTTACTGAGGCTGTTTTTTAGCTTCTCAATCTCTGCCTTGACCGCGTCCAGCTTAGCATCGGTCGCATCCAGTCTGTCCTCATTCGTGGTCAGGTTGTCGTCAGAAGAAGGCCTCAGGCTCTTCGTAAAGGTGGTAGTCAGAGTTTGTAAGGACTTCTGAATGGCGTCCAATGCGTCATTTGTGCTTTTCTGTGTCGACTTTTCTCGTTCCTCCTTCTAGAAATATATTTTTTATAAAGACATGTTCGATTTTACTTTTTACTGTTTTTGAACTTAGCGTTATTATTCCATTGTTATGAATAAAAACACAGATGTCTCCATAATAAAACTGTTAGCGTTCTGGCAGTGCAATAGTCGGGACTTCACGGTTCCAATATATGGTTTATGGATCCCAGCCAGCTTGAAGTAATCTAGAATACCTATCTAAGAATATTCCCTTGAGCGAGTCACGTTTCCCGTGCTTCTTGCATCCATATCAGTTGGTGGCCAAAGCCTTGTTTGGAACCTACCATACCAACCTAATTTGATACAGACCTGCAATAATATAGTCTCGACATTGGACAATCTCTCATCCAGCCTTGAGATCATTCCCTTGAGCGGCTCTAACGCCCTGTGTTTCTTGTCCAACCCGGACAGCATCCTCTTTAGCTGGTCACCCAGGCCTTTCTCCCGGTACTCGTGCCGTTCTAACTTGTCTTCTGACGTCCGAAACATGTGCACCAGGGACAACATGGCATCCCGTATATCTTCGTGGCTGGAAATTTAGTCGTTTATTTAAAGAACTGTCATAATAGGTTACTAAGTAGCTAGCAGTGGTTCTGAGCTCTGTCGCCGGTGTGGAGGTTAACAGCTTAGAAGTCTTTGAATAAAAGTATGTACGACCCTAACAATCTAGTTCTACATTATGCGCAGCAATCTCCTGCGCAGGGAGTCATCGTTTCCGGCTTTTGTGCATTCAAATTTATTTCCGTGTTATAATTATTGTTGAACTATTTTCCGCAAATGAAACTGAATGCTGAAAGTTCTAGGAAATACACCGAAAGTGCGCTTTATTATTAGTCCAAAGCTCCAGATTTGAGACTACGCAATGCCTGCAAGTGCTGTTTATACGAGTATAAATACTCAAGATATAAGATTAACACCTGTCGTCGCAGCTCCGCTCGCATATAATGACATATTTTTATTATTTAATTATTTCCATTACGCATATCCTCCCTTTTTGCTCTACACTTCTCACGTGCTAAATCGCTTACATGCAAATTTTCAAGTTAACTGTATATTTTAAGTCGGTCACTCCGTAAAACACCAAGGAAATAAAAATAAATTAAGGTAAAATACTTATTTAAGAAAGGCCGATGCCGGATAGGTAGGGTAGGGTAGAAGTAGTAACATTTTAAAATTAGCAGATCGCGTTAATATTTAAGCGATAAAAATCGACTTGACCTATTACGTTGATTAAAAAGATCGATGACCAAGATTTGGTTGAACGAACTTTTTATGTTAGATTCAATGACGTTAGTTACTATTTACTTACTATCGAGCATGCATGGTCTTAGTGCATGATAACAAATAATCATTTTTATAAATCTGTATGGACGAATGAAGTATTAAGTATTTATTAATCGAAATAGTTAGTTTTAAGTTGCACATTTTATGATCGGTTACGATGTGGTAAGCTTACGGAGCATAAATTACAGAGGAGGCAGAGGTCCGCTTTATTTGACCTCTATGTAATGTCTAATGAACGATTGGCATTTATAGATCTTTAGAAGAAACGATAACTTTTTATAATTATATTATTTTCAATCATAATAATTACAAATAATTATATATTTTAGGCATATTTTTTGTGTACCTAATACTAGTAATTGTTGTTTATGATAAACGATAAAGTAACGAGGGCAGGGCGCAGCCTCCATACCGCTGGTGGCATTCGATTTCCCTAATTATTTTAGATGGCTTCCAGCCTATGTGTGGTGTTAGTGACAGTGGTGTATCAGAATAATGACTGAAATACTAAAACCGAATGAACTGAATTTAAACTGCAGATAATTTGATTGGGTACCTAGAACCGTACCAACAGTACCCACTTCTAAAATGGATTAATAACTTAAGTAGATTTATTACAACTCTTTCATCTCGAGATGCACTTCAGTTATTTGTGGATCAAACATTTAAATCCGTGGTAAAGTGCGGTTCTGATTTATGTTGCTATAAATTACCCTGTGGAGCTAGTTCAGTTGTTAAGTGATGACACAGATACAAACGCTAATCACGTCTTTATTCCTTACGGTGTATTCAGAGTCACAAGATTCGAAGCCTGCTTTTAGTTGGAGAGCTAAGAAATGGAATTGAGATTGAGACTCGAATTAGAGAGGCATATTAAATTAGCAACCTGTCACCACTGTTGCCGTGTCGCAGGGACCGTTTCCATCCCGGAGGTCCACTCGGCTTTAACGTAAACTTTTCGTTAGCAAAAAACCGTGAATTTGCAAACAAACATACCTTCATACATACATATCAGGTAGGCAGAGACTATGGATATCCACTTGCTATGATTCTTACGGTCTGTAGGGATTACGATCCTTTCCACTTGCTACGGTAAGTGGAAATCCATAGTCTTTTCATATATATCACAATCTTTTCATGTATATTCCACGATTAGGACGGATACTCCAACATCTCCCTTTTTAATACCTAGTAATTGATAAGGTCATTTATAAGTTGTACTTACGTGACATTCCGGCAAAGTGTGTGAGGAGTGCAGACCAGCAGAAGGGCTGCCACCCACCACAGTCTCTGGGGACAAAGATATTGCATCAGTAAACAATCAAGTACATCGTATTGCCGCACATGTCGCCATTACTTACATGGAAGTAGGTTAGCATTAGAATAATGTCACATTAACATTTTACCTTTGTGGGTTCTAAGTGCATATACTGACAACAAGATTTCCAGAATTGGAAAGACAAAGGTATGGAACCTTTGTCTTTGGATCTTAAATCTAATAACGACGACGGCCTAATCTAAAATAACGTATAATTGCCAAAGAAATAATAACTTTTATTCAGGCAGGTAGGTAAAACTAAATTTTTTACTTACGGCATTGCAAGCCAAATAAACAAGAGTCAAAGTCGTACTATGCTTTTCCAACATTGACAGGTGACATTAATTAAGTTCCTTAAGTTTTCTCTTGAAAGCTTCTTATACGATACACTAGAAGAAGCAACTAGACTAGAGATACCTATTGTATTCCTACGGGAGCATATCCCCAGGAAACTTTTGCTTATAACAATCCCATGAGACATAAAATGGTTGATCTATTTTGATGTGATCATAAAATGGAGGAAATTTATTTTTTTATTGATATGACAACATTTCATGCTCGGTTGTTTCAATTAACTTATTTATCGTTGTTATCGGAATTTATTGGATTGCGAGATAACCCGGAGACGCCAGGGTCTCGGCCGCGGGGCGTCCTCCATGAGACGACACCACTACAAACGGAACTATTGATTATTCGATGTCTACTGTGAAACCAGTGTAACTTTTAAAACTTGCAATTGTACCATTACTCGCTGCATACCTTCATCGTTTATCTCATTACCGTCCTCTTTTAGTCTTGGTTATCTCCTACTTGAGAACCTTACCCAGTTTGAATCTAAGTTATGGTGTTGCACACAAATCTCTCAAACCGGATTTAACTCCGAAAAACGGCATTGCAATTTAGAAACATGAGTACACTTAGGTACCTAAGTACTTAAATAATTCTAAAATCGGTTGTAGGTAATGAAAGATTGCGTCGATTCAACTCTAAACTATTACAATGGAGTCTAAAAAAACACCATTAAATAATTTCGTCACGTCTATCAATATAAATGCACTCGAATGATGAAAAATATTTATTTTATAAGGTCCACGCAATTGCATTATGATGATTGTTTGTCGTCCATTCTTACAAGGTCGTGCTAAGCTTCATTTTGTTGAACAGGACAGAGCTCTATTTATGATGGGATCCCTTCGACCACCACCCACCCGTATATGTGGCCGTAAATACTATTCCCCTATCTACATGAATTAGAATTTGATGCGGTTGTTGTAATGTTATATCAAACATCATTGTATCGCCGATGTTATTACCTAATATTTTTAAAAACAAAAATACCAGTCAGGTTTATAGGTATCATAAACAATAACTGGGTGGCAAATAAATATTTTTATATAAGTTAATATTAAAAGCTGAAAGCTTTATTAATGCTCAAAAGTCATAAACGAAATGCTTATAATTTTGTTCACTTAGTGAATTAAATAATTTATTGATTTCGCAAACAATACAAGATTTTAGAAATAATAATGAATTTTTCAAACCTAAAATAAACTAAACTGCGATTGATTAGGTACCCATCCTGCGTTGCACTTCCAATGTTGGAATCTCTGTCTGCAAATTTCAATTTTACTATTATACTTTTCATGATTTCATTAACATAAATATTAGTCATATTTATGTTCGTGAAGGTAGCGTAAATGACAACATTAAAAATGGACATTATGTTAATGAACTAACAGCGCCAAGTTGGCGCTATTTCTCTATCAACTTGAAAAATATCGCTTGAAAACTTTGCAGAGGTCACACGGAGTCGCTTCGTGTAAAAATAACGCGGAACAGGAATGCCTCCACTCACCTCATTATTACGGCATCTAGCCACCTAGCTTATAATTTGAAAATCTATACATAAGTAGTTTGTTTAAGGATAAACCAACACATTATGAAATGACAATGAGAAACGAAAAGCTTATGGGCCAAGTCTGTTCCGCATGACGGGAATGACATTTTTAATAGTGTGCAATTTCCATCTACATTTAATAGTGCTATTCTTATTATCATATTATGGTGTGAAGCCAAGGCTAGATGGTAGATGTTCTCAAAAATATAGATATTTCCAGCCCTCTGTGCAAAAAAGTATGGATAAGTGATGAAAGAAGATGAAAAAATTTTTTGACAGAGATTAAATGTTGATCATACAAGTAACAGCCGAGAAACAAGTAGACGTTTGCGTCTACCTATTTACGAGCCATAACATAATCATGGGTGAGATGCATTAATAGCAGGAATCAGGCATTCACCAGCAGGGGGGAAATACTTAAACCGGTAGGTACAAACCCAATGAATAAAAAACGAGACCGCTTTGGGTACACATTAAAAACATATAAAACAGGGTGAACATCATCGGGCATCGGTGGTAGTGATGTCATCACCATGGCCGCGTGGCAATGCAGTGCTGGAACACTTGGGGGTTAAACACCTATCCAGACGGCAATGTAAAAAATAAGTATAAAGCTTATTTTTTTAAACAACGGCGATGATGATATGGCAAGATAAAACAAAGACTAACAATTACTCGTACAGGATTCGTGGAATGACTTATTAATCTAATTTTAACCATATACATAATGACGTCACAATGCCAGGGAAAGGAAACCAAAGGATTGTCTGATTGGACCTTGGCCGGAATCCAGGCAAGTCAGGTCTCTGACAGACAAATGGACGAAGCTGTGTGTATACTGTATAGGTACATAGAAATTCAAATTTCTAGGTTTAGGAGCAAGCTAATTGCCAACGAGCGAATGAATATTCCGCTCAGGTTTAGTGCTTTAGTAGATAAATACTGAATTAAACATTTCATAAATAGTGTTAAGCAGGTACCTACGCAGTAAGCGAAATAGGTTTCTAAAAAAAAAAATTATGCGTTTTCAACTGAATAGGTACCTAGGTATACTTATTTGGCAAGAACATTACATAAGTTTTGGGTAGGTTGGTACTGGTCGGTAAACTGAAATTTTATATAGAATTATTCTAATAATACCTAAGTAACAATTAATGCTTAATTTTGAAAGAAGATAGTAGGTAGATCAGTATCGTGAATGAACAGTCTTAGGTACCTAAATTGATACAAAATGTAGGTTCGTACAACTTCAGGCATATATTTTTAAAGTTATTTTCCTTTTGAAGAAAATTTATAACCTACCTACTTACTAAAGTAATTCCATGTTAAAACTAATAAACAACACTTAGAAAGAGATTGTACCTCGCCATGAGGTCAATTTACTTTGCCGTTTACGATCTTATTGTCACTTGTATGCACAATAAGTGCTAAAGTGATACGAAGGTGCGAAAAGCTTACGCTAAATGCAATAGGCACGTCGAAGCAATAAACTTTCATAGGAGAGACGATGCTGCATACATTTTATACAACACAACACATTGACGACGTAAAGAGTAAAACTGTTTTTGCATATTCTATCTAATGATATCAACTGCGTCAAGTCAACGAAAACAATCTCACAGTTTCTTAGTAGTTGTAGATAAGAGTTGACTTTTAATTAAATAGACCATTTGAACTTAATTATATGACTATCTTTAACTATACTGTATTATAAGTAGGTACGTATTTTTATATATGTACTTAGACCTCCTCATGCGTGTACCCAGTTGCACCCTTAGCCGTACCTAACTGTAACGTAAGCCTTAACCGTAAGCTCATTTTGGTATACAATACCTACAAGTATAAGTACTAACTTACTAAGTATTATTTGGGTCGTATCAATCACAAATTTGTGCCAACGTATCCCAAAATATTTCTGCAAACTTCCTTTTTGACCTAAAAGTAATTACCGTACGAACTCGATAAACCCAGACAAAATGTTTCTACATCCTTCACACGTGATATTATGCTAAGTTTTCACAGATATAGGTACATATATTATTGTGATTGCATTACATAGTGAGAAGAATATTTGAAAAGGGCAAAAAGGGTTAATGCTATTAGCACATATTATGCACTAATTAATTGATTGAAGTCAAAAATGCCAAAGCGCTCGCGTAATTTCAAGACCTATCATATAGTACAAGAGCTAAAACTAAATAAATTGAATAGCGCTCACCAGTCCACCAGCCATGGCGCCCTTTAAAATCTAATTTAAACTAAGAATCACTGATGTTCTTTTTGTTGAATTTGCGGCGCGCGGAAATTGTTATGTGGACGCTATGCTTGCGTCCACACGCGCTGTCGATCGCTAACTGAACTCAGCTCCTGGATATATGAACTGACGATGAACTTTGTCTGCGCCGGCGCCGGCTGCAGGCACGGGTGAACGAATGCGCACGTTTTGAGGTATAATCACTTATTGATGTAGTAAATCGACATTCCGAAGGGTTAAAAGTGCACTATTTTTGGACGTTATTAACCGCTCAAGCACCAGGCTCTATGATGGTTGTTTATGGCGACCGGACGCACCGAAACAGACTTTTATGCTCTTGAGAAAAACACGGCTGATGATCTCAGTTAAAGGCCGAAAGGACATTGCTCCTCAATCAAGGCATAGGATTTCGGCTAAGTAAACTGAGTCGGTCAACAAAGATGCAGAGCGGAATAAACGCCACGCTTCCCTTATCTTTTTAGCAGAAACTGTCATTCTTTTTAGCTTCGTTATGTATTTGTTTTCGTTTGTGTGTTGGTGCGTGTTTTGGTAATACAAACTAACAAGTTGGTTTTATACCAGTAGATACTACTTATTACAAATACAAAATAACAATAACAAGTTCAAGGGTCGTAAAGTTGATAAAGTACTTACGAATTGTTTTTTAATACTAGGTACGTTTTTATTACAAGTAAATAAACTAAGAGTCAATATTGATAGTAATTTATTACTAATCAAAACAAATATCAGGCAAAGAATATGGTAAACAAGTTCTTACCAAACCGAATTAAGCATTTCAATTATGTAGACATACTTAAAATTTCTGTGATACGACGATTATATTAATACCTATAGAACGTCATTATTTTTTTGTAATATTCGTTTATCTTTGTAAAAAGGTATAAGAGTCCAATGACAAAAAGCGACTATTATTCTCGCGAAGAAACTTAGCGCATTGTAATGGACATTGAAAGAATGTTGTTATGCATGTGTTATCTACCAATCTTCAAAGGTTTTTTTTAGAAAAGGAGGTCCTCAATTCTAGACATTTAAATATCTTATTAAAACTAATAAACTACTGACACTATTTTGTCAGAATACGTAGATAATACTTAAGGAGTACTTGTTTCAAGAAAGTGTCAAAAGGGATCCATAATAAATAGACAGAAGTATAACAAATCCATAAACTTTATTTATTGCACTTTAACGCCCCTGTGAACGATCCGGCGATGCCTGCCGACGCAGCCCGCAGTCCGGAACGCCTTCCCGCACTCCGGACAATTAAATGGCCTCTCCCCCGTGTGGATCCTCACGTGTACCCGCAGGATATCCAACGTGTTGAACCTTTTACCGCAAGTCTCGCATTCATATTTCCGCTCATTCATGTGATACACGAAGTGCCGTTTGTACTGAGCCAATATGTGGAACGTTTTCCCACAAACCTCACACGTCTTCTTGGGCGTAGGATCGTGGATCGCTTTATGTATCATCAGCCCGCTCTTGAACTTAAACGTCTTGTCACACAAGTTGCACGAATAAGACCGGCCCGAGGAGTGCGTGTCCAGGTGACTGATCAAATTCCGTGTATTCTTCCCGCACACTTCGCAAATTTTCCAATAGTCGTATCTCAGCTTTCTCGGGTCCCTCTTTCTCTTTCTGTTTACTCTCTCTTTCTTGATAACTGGCTTTTTCTTTTGTGGCGGTTGAGACGGCAGATCGTCGAAATGGTCAATTCCGTTTAAATCATCTTTGCCAAATACCTCTGTCGTGTTATTGTTGTCCCGCTCTTGGCTCTCACTTTTATCAAAAATTTCAACTTTTATTTGGTGAGAATTGTGACTGCGAAATATTTTGTCGATTTCTTGACATTTCGTTCTGAATTTGTATGCGATGTCCAAATCTCGGAAACAATTTAAACAAATCTGTGACGGTAAATTATCGGCCTTATCCACCTGGAACAAAAAGAAATATAAGTGGAATAAACAAGATGTCTTATGAAAGAATGATTTTAAAAACGTTGTCCAAAGAAATTCATGTCAGAAACTTAGATTCAGTCGCCGATCAAGTTATGATGAAATTGGTCGTTATCTGACCGTCTGTGATCTTGGATTATTTTTATCTCTAGGTTTGTTAAAAAAAGACGACTTTATTGAAGTTTATGTCCTTTTCCGAGACTAATTTTGCTTCATAATCTCTGTACACTTTTTTCACTTCATCACATCGCGACATTTCGCCAGGACGTCTACGATTTGAACATGATCCTTTGATCCATACTAATATTATTAATGTAAAAGTGACTTTGTTTGTTATGTCTTCACAGTTAAACCACTGAACCGATCTGCATGAAATTTTGTAAAAATATAGTAAAGATTTGTAAAAATATGTACGGAGAAGGACAAACGGTACATTCATATACATTAAGTTTTCTTTTACAGGTGGCGCTAAAATCGCGCGGGCGAAGCTGTGGGTAAAATCTGGTCAGTTTTATAAACAAACAAACAAGCGGACCCGACAGACTTCGTTCTGTCAAAATTTTTTGTAATATGACAGTTTTTTGTTCCGATCTATTAGACCAACATTGCTTAGACAACAGTGAACTTTATACATTAGCAATAAAGCTCAAATTGGCTGTACGTATTAGTTAGAAAACGTTTGTATGGGAAATAGAAAAATGCTGTTTTGAGGATTTTCCCGGCACTTATTCCAATTTTTCTCACCTTTTAAACCTTCCCTAGACCTCCACGAATAATTCAAGACCAAGATAAATCCGTTCAGCCGTTCTCGAGTTTTAGCGAGACTAACGAACAGCAATTCATTTTTATATATATAGAAGATAGATAGGAACGCACCTCAATGCCGGCGATGAGCCTCAACTTGTCGGCCAGGTCCAGCCCGCCCTCGCCCGCCCGCTCGAAGATGTTGACGCAGCCTTCCTCCGCGTTGCACGACCGACATTGACTTTCAACTTCCAGTTTGGGCTTCAATTGCAACCTACAAGGATTATATATACTTCTTTACTTTTATAAAAAGTTTACTTTATATAAAAAGGACACTCAGACTAAATGAATTAACTCAGCTGAAACCGTTGGCTCTACAAATTTGAAATATGGTGTTTAGTTCCCTGAGGGGTGCATTATGAAAGGATACCTATCTCTTCTTCAAGGAGAGTGTGAAGGGAAAGGTCTGATTGGGAAGGTCTAACGAACGTTTTTTGATCTTGACGTACTGGCAAAGAGTCAGGTCAAGAGTACCCGAATCCGCCGAGCTTGCATGAAGAGAGTTATGAATGTGGTGGATGAAGCGAAAGAAGTATGCACGGATCGTGGCAAGTGGAAAGATGTATTACGTTGATACAGGCAAGTCAATGGCCAAATAAAAAGCTTTGAGATTTTTAACTTAATAATCAAACATCTTAGCGAACCCTATCCCAAAAATAAATATCCTGAAAAAAATTCAGAATATTTTTGTTAGGATAAACGAGGAAAAATATTTTTCGTTATTACTTTCTTGTGACCAATAATTTTATCCACAAGCAACTACTTACCTCTGTTTCAGATCAAACAACTTCATATCGTCCTCCAAGTCATCACCACAGCCGCCATCACCATCATTGAGGTGATCATATTCCCGCGAGCAGCGTTCCCGCTTTTGTCTCTTAACGGGTTTCTCGACATTGGTGAAATATTCGGACATCGCGTCGTAGTAAAGCCAATGTTCGTTCAGTATGCCTTTATTTGCGAATTTATGCTTCCACTGAAACAAAAGGGATAGGCTTATAAATTGGGATTTTTTTTTAGGCGATGGGCTAGCAACCTGTCACTATTTGAATCTCAATTCTATCATTAAGCCAAATAGCTGAACGTGGCCATTCAGTCTTTTCAAGACTGTTGGCTCTCTCTACCCCGCAAGGGATATAGACGTGACCATATGTATGTATGCTGAGACAGAATGTTTTTTCTTATTTACTTTAGACGCCTATCGCCGTAATTAGATTTTTTTGTCATTACGAGAAGATTGAAGAACATCGTACTGCGAAAAGCTGTACTGTGTATCAGCTCACCTTGTACGTTTTCAATAAATGTGTCCACATCTCGTCTAGATCCAATAAACTATGGTCTAATGGTAACCCTAAACCCCGCAACCGTTTTTCCACTTCCCTGTAATAAAGAATAATAATTTAAGTACGACTTTATATATGTTGTACATTGATTTCTGTCGTGCCGTGTGGTTTCCGGCATTTTAGAATAGAACATTTCCATATCTTACCCACGGATGTCATAAAAAGCGACTAAGAGAAAGGGTTAGAAACTTGGGTTTTCTCAATTCTATATTATCATATATCAATCTCAATTCTATATTCCATAGCTGAACGTGGCCTTTTAGTCTTTTCAAGACTGTCTGCTCGGCAAGGGATATAGACGTGACCATATGTATGTACGTTGATTCAAATCTTAATATAAAATAAAGTACTTAAATAGTATTTATTATAACACTTAGGTTATGTGCTTTTTATAATCTGCTTTAAAATTAAAATAACGACACTCACCTCCACCCTTCATTTCGGTTAGTAAAAGATAATTTAAATAAATGTTCCGCGTCCGCCCTGGCCCTTATTAAATTAAAAATCCATTCCTCTTGCCCTGCAAACAAAGCTACATTTACTAAATTTAAACGATACAATTTATAATGGAACTAGTTTTTTCCCCGCAGCCTCGCCCGCACTTTGAGCGCCATCTATTTGAAATTAAGCCGGTAGATACACTAAGACCTACACGCGCGATTTTAGCGCCATCTACAAATAATACAGGATTTTCGCAAATGCCACGGGAGCTTTAGTTTTTAGCGGAATGAATTATATTTATGCAAAATTTCATAGTAGACAAGCCAAGAAAAAGTTAAGTCCTATTATATCTTACACCGCTTGCAAAGCGCATTTGTAGAAGAAGCAGCGGAAACTTCACTTCAGCATTTAAACAGTAAACTTATTACTAGAAAATGCTCTGTTTTAAGATGGCCTTTTATAATTTTAAGTTATGAATTGGAATAAACGTTCCTTTACTCTCGTCCTTTTTTTGTCTGAACAATAGAATAAATTTGAATATACAAGTTCCAAAGTTGTGAATGTTGCGAAACGAGCATATAATAGGAACACTTCTTTTGCCCGCGACTTCGAGGTGGCCTATGTTCTTCCTCAGGGTCAACTCTATATGTGTACTAAATTTCATTAAAATCAGTTTAGTGATTTAGGTATGAAAGTGTAACAGACATACAGACAGTAATTACTTTCGCATTTATTATATTAATAGGGAATTAGGCAATAGTAGTAGTTATACTTACATCCGGCCAGCGGATTCAAACTAAGACTAGCTTCACCAAAGTACAACTCGAACAGATTGTAATATATCCATGATTTATTGTTCGTCGCCTTGGACTTTTGATACTCCTGTAAACAGCAAATCGATTATAACACGATATAGGATACCGATTACAAAAGAAGTCACACCAGGGTGCAAACAGTACCAAATAAAAAAAAAACTACTCTTAAATATACAAAAAACAAACAAAGACTGGAGGCGGCGCGAATGTGAGTATCTTGTATCTTAAGATTTTGTATGAAACACTTCACACGCAAACCGGAACGACGAAAATGAATAGCACGGCCGCCAACCGCCGATATTCACTTCCAATGTAACAAGTCCTAATGTTAGGTACATTTATATTAATCAATTTAACTCTATTTGTAAAGGCCTTATGTGCATTCAATTGCACAGAAACTTGACTCCCAATGGTTTTGATTTGTTCCTCTCCTCCTGGCGTTAGTCCCGGTCACATCCTCACCTCTCTGGGGAGAGCTCAGAAAAAGAGTCATTTGTATACTTACCTGCAAATGTGTATACATAATTGTCAAACGAATATGAACTTAAAGTCAAGATAACAAAGATTTTAGGTATGTATGCACTTTTGCAGGTGACTGTACATGACCGAGGTACGATTTGAACAAGAATAACTTGCGCATTTTAGCCGGCCACCTTAACCGATCGACGGTGTAGCTTTCTTTGAACAAGTAATAAAAACTTACCGCATATGTAGCAGCCCACTTCCTAGATAAATCCCTGCTGGTAAGAGTTTTAGGGAAGCCGTATTCATTTCGCATAATCGCTGCTAACTCACTGCAAACAATACATATCTATGCACCAGTCTTCACAAAATTCGTTGTAAAATAAGTGCCTAGTGGTAAGTATGTGAAATTGTTTGCATGCAATTGTAGTTTTATGAAGAAATAAATAAAAATATTATTAAATATACGTGTAATCAAATCAATAGCCCTTGTGGGGTAGACAGAGCCGGCAGATTTCAAAAGACTAATCGGCCGCTTACTACTATGTATATGGCTTAATGCAAACAATATTTTTCGTTAAACCAACATACTGATTATTTATTTTATTGTGTACTCACTTCCAAGCCCATTTTCTTTCCCGAAATAACCAGTCGTTCTGTAATCTAATTTGAATAAATGTTTCTGTAATGTGTTTGGACCCTGAAAAATAAAGAATATGTTACACTACTTGTACGAAGTTAACTTACCTTGACAAATGGTAACTGTAGAATAGATTAACAGTATTCCCATAAGAAAAATCCAAATATGAAAAGTTTATATAATTTTACCTTTTACTTTATTTACTATATTTATTAACTTTATTTACAACATTTTGTACGTATCATTTAAAATTAATAAAAAAATATGTTACATGAATACTACAGCGTTATAGTATAGGGTTACCAGTAGTGTTGCTATAATAAAATGTTAAACTAACTCACATTGAAACTCATCACCCTCCATATCTGTGTCATCATCATTGACCACGCCTTTTCGTTTGGTGTATTTGCTTTTGACTACGAGGTGGACCAATAAATTTTCGTTTGCCATGTTCAGCAAATTCTCAGGTTCATGTTTCTGGAAGTACCTCAACATGGCGTCGTAGAGGGGCCATTCGGTGTTCCCTTTCTTCACTTTAATTCTGTGTTTTCTCTGTAAAAGACTTTTTCTTTAGTGATATATTTACAACGTTATCCTAAGTGTTTTTAAATATTAGAACTTATTACTTTCAAAATAAATATTTTCTTAATTTTTTTCGTTTTCATTTGGCTTCCATGCTGTGGGTTGTGAGATGCTTTTTGTCCTGCTTAAATTGTAAAAGTCAGTCAACGGAAGAGATTATAAACTTTAAGGTTTTTCTTAGAGCCTAACAACTATGTACTCTGTAAATTACAATTTCATATACTTCTTGCCTGGATGATTGATCCATTCAGCTGAAAGTGGACTTTGAGTCTTTTTGAGACTACTTTATATTTTATTAATACCATAAAGCAAGAAATCTTACAAGATAATTTAAAGAAAACATTTTCTGTCTATGATAATGTCAGTTATAAGGAAACTGTAAGTAACTAAACAGTATTCACGGACAAATAACTTACATTAAAAGTAGTCTTGAGATGCTGCCATAGACCTTTCATGTCTTGCACACAACAGTCGCTCGGCAGTTCCTGGGTTCTCATTGATGTCTCAATTGTTCTGAAATTAACAACAGCCAGGAAATAAAAATAGTTAGCATTCAAGGAATGAACTTTAAGTGAGATAACATAAGATTTAAAATAAGTGGAAAGAGGTAGTCTCTGCCTACCCCTCCGGGAAAGAGGCGTGATTTTATGTATGTATGTATGTATGTAACATAAGATTTAAGGCACTGCAGAACTTTTGAAGGTTCCTAGGTATTTAGTTTATTCTCTACTAGCTTTTGTCTGCGAATTCGTCCGTATGGTTTCTTTTTTCACAATAAAAAAAGTTCTTCCTCTGGGTCATCTCTATCTCTGTAGGTACCAAATGTAAATAAAATTGGTTTTGTGGTTTAAACGTGAAAATGTAATAGACAGACAGGTATTTTCCAAAAACAATACAAATGTTGGCCATATCCCTTTGCTGTCTTTCAGTTTAGGTAAGACAATGAAACATGAAAAAAAGTATAAAGAAATACATTTTTGTGTTACCTCCACATTGTTTGAAAATCGAGTTTATGCTCTTTAGTCTCTGTTACACATGTGATCAACTTTAATCGCCATTCATCATCCCCTACAACATAAAGTATTAAATAAAATTAATATTATTCTAACAGGTAGTTACTTCTAATAAATACATCAGATGTTTATTACAAAGTATACAGTCAAACTGAAAAAATAAATCAGCAGCAGCAACATCGACACATAATTTGTGAAAAATTCAGCTTTCTAACTATCAAGTTTATGAGATACAACCTGATGACAAACAATGGAGACTTAGTCTCTTAGCATTTAGGTATGGAGCTAAAAACAACACAATTCTATCATTTATCTTTTGCATCAGTTATAATAAAAAGTGCTTTTTTTTTTACACTAGCTCTTTTATATTAAAACTTAATAGATACATCTCTTTTTTGTTTTCCTTTATTGAGCACACCCCATTAAAATAAAGATGTTGATCAACTACTCACATGATGCATATTTGTCATATATTGATTTTGATTTGCTATAGTGTTTATCAAACATTTTATAGTATTTCCATCTTTTATTTCTGCTTCTTTTTGCAATTATATAACTCTGAAAAACAAACTCAAAAATTTAGATAATTCTATCTCTCTGAATAAAGTGAAATAATAAATAAAATTTGGCTCCTTTAGTGAAAAAAGCGACTAAGGGATAGGCTTACAAACTTAGTATTATTTTTTAGGCGATGGGCTAGCAACCTGTCACTATTTGAATCTCAATTCTATCATTAAGCCAAGCTAAACATGGCCATTCAGTCTTTTCAAGACTATTGGCTCTGTCTACCCCGCAAGGGATATAGACGTGACCATATGTATGTAATGGAAAAGTGTTATCATGATAAATTATCACTTGTTGACATGAATTATTTATTAATGGATATTTAAGTTTAACATAATCGAGAGAGCTGTTGAAGTTGGCCCAATTTTTCATCCAATTAGAATAGGCTTTATTATGACAAGTTATAGTTAGTATATTTGTTTAGTGTTCAAGCTAATAAGTCAGTGTTTTAAAGGCAAAGGCAAAAACAACCAAATGTAAGTTGTAATTTATTTTGCGGGTGTCAGACTCTGGCCCATACATTTTACTTACATCATATGTGTAGGACCACTTCTTTCTAACGTGATTCACAGTCATTTCACTCGGAAATCCATTCTCCAAAAGAATTTTGTAAAATTCACTGTAAAATGAATTGATGATAAATAATAAAACAGTTATAATTTAGATTGATTTACCTCAGAAATAGTATTTACATGCTCACCTCCAGGGTTGTTTTTTCCTTTTAAACAAGCAGTCATGTTCGAAGCGTAATTTGAATAACCTCCTACTAAGTTCTTCAGTCCCTAAAATAATAAATGGGTTTGATATGGATGGGTTGTAGGCACGTAACTAATATTTTGTTTGTATTAAGTACGGCAGTAGTAAAATTACTCACATATAAATGCTTTATCCTCCACCTCCATGGCTAAAATGATATTTCAATGAAGTCCGTCCGGTTGACCTCTTTACTTTTACAAAACTATAAATTAAGAGATACTTGAATTTCATGTAAATTATTATCATTCAAGTACAACTGTACAACACACACAGAACAACACAAAACAACTCACATCTGCCTGTTGTCAGTTGTCTTGCAGTTGTCTGACAATTGACACTGATATAAAAACTAATGTTTTTTTATCAACGCGTTCCAGGCAATGAAGTAGTTATTTTTTTTATGCAAGCAAAGCATAATGTGTCATGTAAAACGCCATTCAGCCTTTTGTTAATTGCCACTTAAATTGATAATAGAAAACCGGCCAAGTGCGAGTCGGACACCCGCACTAAGATTTCCGTACCATCTTTAAAAATGCGCTTGTTGTATGGGAGCAATTTAAAGCGTCTACCTATTACGTCTACATACATACCGACAAAAACTTTAAGCAAAATAAATAAATAATTTGTGAAAATTTCAGCTTTCTAGCTATCACGGACGGACAAACAGACAACTGAGGCTTAGAAATAAAATTCCGTTCTTATCTTTTATGAACGGAACCCTGAAAAACAATATTACCCACTGTCCATGTCAAATGGATCAACTATCAAAATCAACAGCTGTCGAAAGTGTCAAATGCTCATATATTTTGGTTTTGTTCGGTTTGGAGAACGATTTTCTCACGTGGTTTTCGGGTTTTCAGTTTCATTTTCAACATATTTTGTGTTAAATATATGTTTAAGTGTCTATTAATTTATCATGCATCGACTTATATCTGCCAAGAACATATACCGTAACACCTTTCACGGCCTTTCTTTACCAGGGAGCAATTCCCTCAATAATACTCCGATTTCGGAAATACAATGTGCAGGTTGTCGAAAAATTCTCCTCACAGGTAAATCATCAGGTAGGTGATATGACAAAATATAAACAATATAAGAAACTGTTTCATGTCATAGAGCTCTTCAACATGCTTCCCTTAATATAGCCTAAAAAAGATAACCTAAAAGCTAATTGCGTAACTTTTCTGTTTTCAAGAAAATCTTGTGAGGCATCAATCTACGAGAACGGTTAGTGTGTTGAGATCATCTAGAAAAAAGACTAAACACAAAAATTATAAAAAGTATGGTGAACTCTTAGAGGGTATGTGTTTGTTTACGTTTTTTTATCAGCTTCTCTAAAATGTGAATTATGAATTGTTTAATCAAAAATGATATTCTTTCAGTTGGTAATTCAATGACTGAAACTAAGGTTTCAATAAGCAAGTTACATGCTTCACACCTTTCTAAACTGGCCTCTAGCCCTGTGTCTTTAGGTCAGCTTCATCAACTTACAAATAAACCTCTTAAAAAATTTTCACATCTTAAAGAAGTGGATCCGGAATTGCTGCAGAGTGTCAGGGATAAGATCTTGAAAAAGCCTGTTTCAACTGTTTCTAAGGAAGTAGTATTAGAAGATGACAAATGTGCCCTTGTTTATACAACTCATCAATTGAGTAGCGTAGAAAGGTTTAAAACCAAGCAATATATAGGCATGGTGAAGGATAGTTATTATAATTTTAGAAAAGCTACACTGTATGACCAGAGATTACAAGATTTAAGATATGCAATAAATGAAGGCTTGAACCAGGAGTTTGATCTTCACGAGACTAAGAATGAAGATGTCAAACCAAATAGTACTATGGGGTCCCATGAGTTGCCAAAGAGCCCACATGCAGTGTTTAGAGAACTGTTTGTAGACAACCAATTGGATAGCTATGATCAAGAGCTGTTGACACATATAACCAATATGCAGTGAGTTATTTGTATACAAATATTAAATTTACCTAACATTCAATATTTAATTTTTAATTGAGAATAACACATATTAAGGTTTCATTTTCAAGAAAAAAATATTTAATGCTATCACTATGAAATCTCAAAACTTTTCTGTACAATTGAAATTTAAGAGGTACATATTTAATAATACGTTTTTTAAATTATTTTTTTTATGTATATCTTCTAGACGACAAGGTATAGCCCATCCAGCTTTAGAAGATCTATGTGAAGATTCAATTATAAATGAAGGGGAAGCTCATGAAGACTTTGATCATGTGAATCCTGTTCCTGCAAAAACCCTTAAAATTAAGGCAGCGTAAGTTGTTTTCGTCTAAAACATAAATAACTCTTTTATTTTACAATAAATTTTATACTAAAAAAAATCCTAAAATTACTTACATAAATAATACATATGATCCATCTGGAAATTTTGATTTAGAACAAAGTCCTCATTGCTTGAGTAAAGACTTTTCAGGTTGGCAAGAGATCCCACTTAGGGATAAGCCCGCTTTTGTACTGTACTACTGTCTTATATTTGTAATGTACTTTTTTAGTGAAAAATAAAGCATTATATTACTTACTTTCTTTATCAACTTTGTTACTTAGTACTACTTGAAAAGAAAAGTCCCACATATTGTCAGTGTCTGAGGCTTAGTGTAATAATTTTTAGAAGCAAGAAACTTCTTGGTTATGCAAGTGCTAGTCACTTAAATTTAAAATGGATTACTTCTCATTTTAGAAGAGCAGCACTTAGAAAGAAAAAGAAAGCGAAACGTGACAAACGCAGAGCACTGCAGGAATTAAATATGAAGGAAGACATGAAGGATCTCGTGCGCCGCGGGAAACAGGACGCCCTTCACCAACTTCTCACTGCTCACTTGAACCTCTTATGTTCACTCAATATGGTTCATGAGGTAATTTTAATTTTTAGTTCTTATTCATTAATCACAAACCAGACAGGAATAGTTTCTTTTCTTAAAATTTCTCTTCTCCAAAATAAAAGAATCTCAAGTTTATAAGCTTATCCCTTAGTCGCCTTTAACGACAATCTAGGATTAGTTGATTACTCATTACGATCATATAATCTATACGAACAAAGGCCTGGAGAATGATGATAATACTAATAATATATATGAAACAAATAGCAATTTCAATAGGTTTAGACAAAGATTAATTTTTAACAATGAGGTCAATTTCTATCAAAACTGTACTGAAAATATTCCTAAATCAAAAGCAATAAACAAATGTTTTGTTTACAGCACAATTTATTAAAGATCTCGAAAACGTCACTTCCTAAAAATAAAAAATCTCGACCCGTAAGATAAGTGACCCACATAAACTTATTTATCAGTAACTAATACTTTTTATTTAGGTTCTGATTATGATAAAAGAGGTGAATGACTATAAATTTTGGGCGGATTTCTTGATGACACATTGATTTCATTTATTGTTTTTTGTTTTAACGAATTTCTAACTATATATCAAAGTGCCCTATCTTTTTCTCTTCTTGGCGTGTTCCAAGTTGCAATATCCCCTTTGCTTTGGGAGCCTGGGGTCCACTTATTATCCTATGTACTCCTGAATAGATCATTCTATCTCTGTGTCAAAAGACTGACTCTGTGGCGGTATTTCACTTTCTTGTAGATGATATGAATCTCTAGATAATCTAGAGAAGGAGATGCGGATATATGAACTATTAAGAATAAAATTCGTCATCTTCATCTGAAGACTTCTTCACAATTAAGCTGCCCTTACGCTGACATTTTTTACGAGGAGCCTTATGCTAGTAACATTACAACAACTTCACACATATACATATACAATTTAATAAAAGATTCCTTATTACGCTATGTGCAATTCCAGGGTCGCCAAATCCTCCATTACTACCGACAAAAGAGTTGTAGGACACCAGACATCGGGAAAATATCTGATGTCAAAATATACAACACTCTCTTACATGGATATGCATTGTTGGTAAGTTTAAGTTGTTGTACTTTAGTTAGAATTCCTTATTCTTTACTTTTTTGATTTATTAATAGTTATTTGCTCTTGATTTTGCCCATAACATATAAGTTATAAAATATTTTCTGCAAATTAGTCATTTATTTATTATTACTGCATTTGAGTCTTACAATTTCAACGAAATATGAAACATTCATAATGTTTTTTTTATTTTCAGGGTCAAATAGAAAATGTCAAAGAACTTCTTATGACCATGTCCGAGGATGGCATTGAACCAAACGCACAAACTTACGCCGCCGTTTTTGAGAGCATAGAGAGGTGTGAAAGAGATGACAAACTGACTTTACTTAATTTTTTTAACAAATCCATGGAAGAAAAGGTAAAAGATATTTTTATATTTTCATTAATACAATCCACATAATTGGAGGCACGAGAGAAAGAAAGATCAATAAAGTTTTTAATAGTTGTAAGTTCCCACAGAAACATTTGTGTCAAATGAACCAATTGTGTTAAAATAAATCAATAAAATTACCCTTATGTGTGAAAATCAGGATCTCCTAACGGCCAGGATTCTTTGCTTACGTCAATCAGTCGATTTAAGAATATATTAGTTTCATTAGTTAAATTTTAATTTCCTAAGGTTTAGTTTAAAAAAATATTAAGTAAAAATATTAATTAAAAAATATTATGTATTTTAATTCATGTCCATTTATTAAATCTTCCAACAACCTCCTATAGCATCAGTAATTATCAAAATAACATTCTAAGACTATTTCCTTCTACTTAGACTGTCTGTTTCAGGGTATTAATCTAAATGACTTGATGGACAAGACAAAGTTTCTCAATGACCAAAGAGCAGTGGTGCTGAAGGCAATAAGGCGCATTCAGCCGGGATTCGAACCTGTGTACACGCCTCCTGTACTAGACTATGATTGCAGACTGTTAGATGATCTCACTCTCGACAAGGTATGGTATTTTAAACATCAATGTGGACTTGAGAGAAAAAATAATGGCTTTATTTTTATATAAATAACTAGTTCTTCACCGGTAGTACATACATAGCTTATTAAACCTGTGTGTTTCCCTCTATGTATAACGGTGAAAGTTTTTTCACAATCAGTTCATAACATCAGAAGATTAGCCTTTGCAAAAAACTTATATTTATGAATTTTATGTACATCTTTATAATATTAAAATTGATGTGTTCAATTGGCATGGACTTTTTTAATCGATTAAGAATTCACTTTTATTTAGTATGGGGTGGTAGTATCTGTTACTTATAAATTATAATTTTCACTTCCTAAATCTATGTATCAGATTGTCATTTCTAATAATTAATAGTTAATCAATATTTTTTTTTATTTTGAATATGTATTAAATGCGACACCACTTTTCAGGAAATAATTACGATTTTTGATTGATGCTATTTTTTTATGCTAGGTGGAAGGCAGACTCGGTCTTCTGAAATCTCCCGCGGAAGGAGTGGTCACATTGGACGAGATCCATGGTTTGGGTAAATTGCAACTCGACACGGAAATCAAAGGAGAAATTGAAGTAGAAAACATTGACGTCAAGGATGAGTCTTCGCCTCACGTCAAATTCTGTGTAAGTAGGACAAAAGGGAATAGCATGGGAATGTTGTAAAAGATTAGTGTCATAGTGACAGGAATAGAAAAGGACATGCTTCAACGCTTGGAGAATGAATGAAAGAAAGTTTAAATAGAAACGTTAGAAGAACCAAGTAATTTTCAATCTGATCAATGTATGTTACATTGATCAAATTAAAAATTTCTTGTATTATATCAGCCCCCTTCTTCAAAATGATAGCACTCTAAAACCAATAAAAAACATTAAAAAAAAAACCTCTTGTGGCAAAATGCCGGGAACAGCACGACAGTAATCAGCTGATGTGATCTGATTCTCTTTGACCCACTCTGTCAAAGATAACGAAGGAGAGATTATTATGGGACTTATAAGATACTAACAAAAAGGTTACCTTTTTCTAAATTTCTTGTAAACTTATTTGTGGTCAGTAAAAAGTATATCGTACGTGGGGTTGGCATAGTGTGGTAGTTTATTCCAATAAATTAACATCATTTTCTATTTCAGAGGGAAAAATGGAATGAGACAGAAAGTGAATGGCGGGTGGCGATCCGAGAGGCTTTCGTGCGAAACCTTGGCACCTTGAAGTCTCAGAGTGTGGCTTCTCAATCCGCCATCACGCTGTACCCTTATCTCAGGGTGTTAGAGGTCAGTATTGTTTGCTTCTATAATCAATAGAAAGGAGTCAGTACAGTTGACTTAATATATTACTTGTACATCTATGTGCAGTCGCTTACAGCAAAACATGCCCCTGTGTTTACCTCTGTTCATACAAACCAAAATGCCTAAACCATACAGCGTCAAATATTTCTGTCACCAGTAAAGCCAGTACTGCATTGAATATTTTGACACACATCTAATAGCAAAGTAACTAGAACAGTATTAGGCATTTAAACCCATTCCTTTTAGAGTAAGTGATTGTGTCCCTCTTCAGTGATGATTTATAGTGTTAAAATATTTGCAGGTGGATCAATTCGTAGAACTGATAATGGGAGAGATCAGGAAGCTGGTGGACGGCAGCGAGACCTACAGCCCTACTCTCAAGCTGTTGCAGAGGGACCTGGGCACGCAAGTCTATCAAAAGTAAGTGTTATTGCAAAAAATTTCGTTTAAACCTTCCTTTTGCCTGTGTGACTTTTTTCAATGCTGTAGAAATGTGAAAGAACTCTTTACTTTTCTAGGAGCTTATATGACATAATTCAGATTTATATGTACATCACATAGCTATATATGTCGTCTTGGCGTTTGACCTAGTTTCGTATTATAAACGTGATCCAGAAGAAGTTGATTTAGGTAATCCTGTCCGCAACACAACCCCTCATTACGTTGCTTTTTTTAAAATAAAGATTAAATTTTATTTACATTATTTTTAATTTAAGGTGTGATTACGAAGTAATCAGAACATTTATCGCAGCTATCACTTAAAATATGATTTTATTATTTTAAAATGTAACCTCCACCAGGTATCAAATAGAGCAATACCGTCGTAACGGGGTCTTGGCCAAAATGAAGCAATTATACGCCAAATACAGTGAATGGTATATAACCAGAAATCCAGTAGATGACAAAGGCGTGCCGTACAACTGCCGGCAGGCGTGGCAGGTGCTCGCGCATACCTACAGAGATGGCGCCTCTATCGTAAGTTGTTATTTCATAATAGACTAATAACTAACTAACTAATTAAATCCTTTAGATATTTGTCGGAATAAATAAACTGTAAGTACGTTTGGTCGCGTTTTACGTTGATACCAGCAGCTCCGCCCGCGATAAACTTTCCTTTTTCTCCGTTCCCTTGGAAAATTCCAGATAGCATTATGCTGCTACTCCTGCCCCCGTAGAATGCACGCGCGACGCGTGTTTTTATCTCGTGAAATGGAAAATTTGCTAAATTTTGTCTAGAAGTTTTAAGAATTTATTCATTTCAACAATAATACAATTTTTTTTATATTAGTATGGATATTTGTATTTTAGGATATGGAAGAAGCGCCGTGGCCCCTAGAAATGAAGCAGAACGTCGGTAAATTCCTGTACAACATCATCATCAATGATGTGAAGATAGACGTCAACATGTTCAAACCGAAGGCTAAACAGTGAGTTACTTTTATCTTTCTTCGTGTTTTGTTTCATTTCTTTCTTCCCTGGCTTTAGTTCCGGTTGCATCCTCACTACTCTGGAAGAGGAGCCCTTTTATTATCATGGATGAGTCAGGTTTTTACACGGAGCGATTTCCATCTGACCTCCGCAACCTTTGCAAGTAAAACTAGTTGATTAAATGTGCAGCTTTTCTCACGATGTTTTTCCTCACCGTAAAAGGCATAGTTAAGTATTCAAATTAATGTATATAACATCGAAAATAGTCATTGGTACATGGCTGAGGTGGGATTAGAACCTGTGCCTTTCTGCGCATCACGCATCTTAAGCCGCGTGTACAGTGCAGTATCCATTAGCCCGGCCCGTGGTCCCCAGGAAGAAGCTGCCGGGCGTGTACAAGGTGCACCGGCCGTGGGGCCGGCTGGTGCGGCTGGAGCTGAAGCCGCACCCCGCGCTGAGCCGCGCGTGGGCGGGCGCGGCGCTGCGGACGCTGCGCGTGCGCGCCGCCACCGCGCCCGCGCGCGCGCCGCCGCGGCCCTGGGCGCGCCCCGCCGCGGGGGCCTATCTGCTCACACACACGCCGCTCATCAGGTACGCTCTCATGCCGCCACGCCACTATATTTAATTAGTTTCATTAAAAGTGCAGAGTCTAAGGATTTATATTGTTTGTGTATTTGTAAAACGACATTATAACAATGAAGACTTTTTGTTTAATTTTGCTCTCATCGTGAATTTAGGATATAGTCGATCAAAGTAAAACCAACTAATAATCATAATTCTCCATTGGCAGGATGCCAATGAACATAATGAGTCAATGGAGGCGGCTGGAAGAAGCGCCGCCCGGAGCCCTATACCCGGTTCTGGACAGCCTCAACCAACTGTCCGAAGTGCCGTGGGTCATCAACCAGCCCATACTGGATCTACAGCTGCAGATCTTCAGGTAAATTTCCAGGTCTTGTGTTGTAAAAACTAAGTGTGATCCACATGGGCTAGCAACCTGTCGCTATCTAAATCTCAATTCCATCATTAATCCATTCAGTTGAATGTGGCTTTTGTGGCCTCAATGTGGTTCAGTCTTATCAAAACCCTTGGCTCCGTTTACCATCTAAGGGATAACGACCTGATAAATTCATATGTATAAATTTTTTTTAATCAAAACCAAATTTACCTTTAATACTATATTCTATAACATTTTAAAAGGTCGGGCGGCAACAAAAAGTTAGACATTCCGCCGCCGTCGTCGGCTTTGGACGCGTCGCAGTTCACCGCGGGCAAGCCACAGGACGCCGCCGCGGCCTTTAAGCGCCGCGTGGCAATGAATCGTGCGCGCGCCGAAATGCACTCGCTGTGGTGCGATATGTTGTACAAACTGTCGCTTGCGAACCATTTCAGGTAAATTGAATTGAATTGAATTTTTTTTGTCGAATTATTTAAAAAAACGAAGATTATTATTTATATATATTTGTATAATCATAAGAACTGGATAATGAACATTAAATGCATCGTTGTGAGAAAAGCAAATTGAACATAATATGACACAATAGCATAAGACGAACATGATACACGTCTCAACATGTTGCATGTAACAAACCCACAGTATTACTTCCCGATGGAATTAATTTTGTTTGAATTTCGAACTAGATCTGTACCCAAAGAAGGTTTTACATATTAATTTCGAATTCAATCCGTTCGAAATACAAATTAAGCTTACTGGCGCGTATTACCTTTTTTTATTATAATGCGCTTAGTTCTCGACTAGGTATTGACAGTATTTTATCTACAACAGAGACCGCGTGTTCTGGCTGCCGCACAACATGGACTTCCGCGGGCGCGTGTACGCGTGCCCGCCGCACGTGTCGGCGCTGGGCGCGGACTCCGCGCGGGCGCTGCTGCAGTTCGCCAGGAGGGAGCGGCTGGGCCCCGGCGGGCTCCGGTGGCTGAAGCTGCACGCGGTCAACCTCACCGGCACTATGAAGAAGAGCACCGTTGATGAAAGGTGAATGACACAGTTTTTATTATGTGTATCCAAGTAACTTATACTTCTTATATTATGAAAGTGAAACTTTATTAATATAGTTAATTAGCAGTGGTAAAACAAAGGCTGCTTTTTGCTGAATAACTCCACGGAAACTGGCTCACGGGAATGTAGTTTCTGTGTTAAATTTTCATCCTGTAAAAAGATAAAGTCGTCTAGTGAACCCCAAACCGCTGAGCTTGCATTAAGAGTGTTATGTATGTGGATGAAACTAAATGCTAATGCAGGGATCGCGGCAAGTTGAAAGATTGTAGTCTCTGCCTATCGCTCTGCTCTGGGAAAAAGGCGTGATTTTACATACATAAAATCTCTCTCTCTCTCTTTCCTAAAGTGGTAGGAAAAAGCATGAAAAAAGAACTTGAAAGATAAATAACGTTTTCGAATTTATTCGTACCAATATTTAATTTTTTTTTTCGAATTAGTAGTTCGCGAATAATTTAGAGTTGAATTTACAGACTCGCATATGCTGAAAGTATAATGGAGAAGATTCTAGACTCGGCTGATAACCCGCTGGACGGCGAGGGCTGGTGGCAGCAGTCCGAGGAGCCGTGGCAGACGCTCGCGTGCTGCAAGGAGATCGCGAACGCTGTCAGATCGCCTAATGCCGAAGGTAAATATGATGGAGAAGATTCTAGATTACGAACATTAAACGCATCGGTGTGAGAAAAGCAAAGTGAAAAAAATATGAAACAATAGCTTGAGACGACCATAATATTCATCCCAACATGTTGCATTACGATAAACCCACAGTGTTGCTTCACGATGGAATAGATTTTTTTTAAATTTCGAACTAAATCTGAACCCAAGAAGGTAAATATGATGGAGAAGATTCTAGATTAAATCTATATGACTTAATGATGGAAATGATTGGAATTGTAGTAAAAGGTTTTAGCGTTCCCTTAGTCGCTTTTTACAACATCCATGAAACAGAAAAGGATGGAGATGGTCCTATTCTAAAATGCTGGTAACCGCACAACCTCAAGAGTACGGCAAATATCTTTATTTCCTCGCGATCGTGACAAACAACATCGTCTAAACTAGAAACGTTGTTCCAGAATACATGTGCGGCTTCCCCGTGCACCAGGACGGGTCGTGCAACGGGCTGCAGCACTACGCGGCGCTGGGCGGGGACGGCGCGGGCGCCGCCGCCGTCAACCTGGCGCCCGCCGCGCGCCCCGGGGACGTCTACAGCGCCGTCGCCGCGCTGGTCAGTGCGGCTGCGCTCCGTTCCGTTCATTTCTCTCTCTTTCTCTCTCTCTTTCTCTCTCTCTCTCTCTCTCTCTTTCTCTCTCTCTTTCTCTCTCTCTCTTTCGCTCTCTCTTTTTCTCTCTCTCTTTTTCTCTCTCTCTCTTTTTCTCTCTCTCTTTCTCTCTCTTTCTCTCTCTTTTTCTCTCTCTCATCTGTTGGTGTCTGACCTGAAAGTAATTGAGTTGATTACACGAAGCAATCGTCGGAGCCGCGGTTTCAGAGGCATAATAAACAGGCTTTGTGGAAGAAATTTCCTTTATGCGAATTATATCTAAAACTTAGCTTTTGTTGATATTTCGTTCATTTACATTCAATTATACCTCCCTCAATTTGGCTTCACACTAAAAAATATATTTCCTCATTCCGCAGGTAGAAGAAATGCGCAAACGAGACGCCGCTGCCGGAGTTCAACCCGCGATTATATTGGAGAATTTCGTGCGACGCAAGGTGATCAAACAGACCGTGATGACTACGGTATATGGCGTCACCAGGTTCGGGGCCCGGCTACAGATTGCTAAACAGCTCAAAGGTAAATTATAGGTGTTTGTAAAGGAGTATTGTGTTTGTCGTTTAATACATATTTGTAAAGGAGATGCCGCAGCTGACATTCAATCCGGCATTATATTAGAGAAATTCGTGTGACCAAACAGACCGTAATGACTACAGTGTATATAGTGACTAGGTTCGGGGCCCGGCTACAAATTACGAAGCAACTCAAAGGTAAATTATAAAAGTATTGAGAATAAGAATAACTGGTAAGGCAGACTTAATGATACTTACAAACAGTGTAAGTTCTTGATCTACTACTAACGTGAACCATTTAACGGGTCATGATAGGCTTTAGTTAGACATTAGTAGACAGCCATAAAGAATATTTTCGATTGCATAAGAATTAAACCCCATTGTTTACTTTAAAATGTATGGTGATTTTGGCATGCTTTGAATGTTGTATCCTTATGAGATAAAATATATAATTTGCAACCCTTTGTAACTATAGGAAGTTGTCGTGTTATTGTGCAGATATTGAATGAAAAATAATCGCGTCGTATTTTTATTCAACAGATATCGATGAATTCCCGAAGGAGCACGTCTGGTCTTGTTCCCAATACTTGACCACCAAGACCTTCGACAGCCTTCAGGAGATGTTCACCTCCACTAAACTTATACAAGACTGGTTCACCGACTGCGCCAAGTGAGTACAGTTTGCAGGCAAATGATGACTGCTGTATGGTATGACTCAATTGTTGAAACTGATATATATATTTTTTAATTTATTGCACAAGTGTAATTATATGTTGCTTTATATATTTGGAGAAAAAGACAGGTACTGAAGAGACAGGTAACTGAAAAGGTTCCACATCATTATTTATAAATTTATATATAAATACTACTGGTATTAAACGCGCACTTAACGTACCTTTTTTATAATATAAAACTGGGGATTCTTCTTTTAGGCGACGAGATAGCAGCCTGTCGTTATTTAAATCTTAATTCCATCATTAAAACATACAACTGAACTGTATAGCTTAGCTTTGTCTAATAAATTGGTTATTAATATTTATGTGTACGTATGTTAGTCAATAATTAACGGAATATGACAAAATGCAATAAATAACAACCTAACAGGGTTAAAAGCGCGAAGATACCCATTCTCGCAGGGTTGACGGCCTCTGTGGCGCAGCGGTAGTGCTCTTGTCTGTGAAATCGGAGGTCCCGGGTTCAAATCTTGGCCTGGGCATGATAAGAAACGAACTTTCTCTGATTGGCCTGGGTCTTGGATGTTTATCTATATAAGTATTTATTATTGTAAAATATAGTATCGTTGAGTTAGTATCTCGTAACACAAGTTTTGAACTTACTACGAGGCTAAGTCAATCTGTGTAATTCGTCCCGTATACATATATATATTTATAATTCCGTGCGTCGTAACAATAGCGTATAACATTTGCAGAGTGATATCGGGAGTGTGCGGCGAGAGCGTGGAGTGGGTGACGCCGCTGGGGCTGCCCGTGGTGCAGCCCTACCACCGCCGCGCCGCGCCCGACGCCGCGCACGCGCCGCTCGATCTGCTGCAGTATGTATTGCTATATATTTCACTGGATACTTATAATCTTTACGATGATTCATTAGACGGATTCGCTTGGCGTAACGTCTTGACTTACTCAAGAAAAGATGATGATCAAAGCCCATATTCCGGGCTCCTCTTCAGAGAGGTGATGATGATGCATCTGTGACTAACACCAGCAAATTGTAGATATATATGTTATATTTTATGTAAAACACTCCTGACACCCTTTTTATTGTGTCTCCTCCCTCAGTTCTGTTAGAAAGGATTTCTCAAAAAATAAACGGCATTTATTCACAAAAAACTCTTATATATATCGTTGTTATTGTCTGCGTATCTACCTAAAGTATGAAGAAGGTCAGCTTAAAATAGAGATAAGTGGAAAGCGATGGGGAGGCCCATGTCAATGGACATCCTGACCAACAACTGTTTTCTGATGCATGAAGAACACACACTTCATACCAAATCAGCTTATTCTGAATAATTAACTAATAATTTGCCAAGCCAGCGAATAAAGGCTATTATTATTATTATTACCTTCATATGTACATATATGACTTAGTAAATAAATATAATGTGCACTCGCAGACGGCCTTGCACGATGAAGCAACGCAACGCTTTCCCGCCGAACTTCATCCACTCGCTGGACTCGTCGCACATGATGCTGACGGGGCTGGCGTGCGCCGCCGCGGGGCTCACCTTCGTCTCCGTGCACGACTGCTTCTGGACGCACCCGCGTAATGTCGACCGCATGAACAAGGTAGACAATTCTAAATTCAAAATTTTTAATCATTATTATAGGATACTTCATGTCTCTTAATAATTGTCAAAACGTGTGGTTTCACAACGTTGGTTGACGTAGAGAGAATAAAGCGTCTTTTTGGAGACAAATTTTACCTACACTTTTTCCCGGATAAAAGGAGACTTCATATTTCCGCTTGTCACAATCCTCGCGTAGGTACATTTGCTTGTATAATTATGCTCCATCAATCGTTACATACAAGCTTAAGTTTAAGAAGTTTCATTAGAATGATCTTGATTTGATGAAGTTATGTTAGGCTTACTTACCTTTCCATTGGTCTTCTGGTCTTGAATTTGAGAAAATGATCTCTTATTTTATAATTATCGTTGTGCTTTTTAGCCTTTTTAAAATATTAGGAATCATAGATATTTAAGAATTTAAACATTTATGTTATTCCGCTCACAGATATGCCGCGAACAATTCGTCGCTCTGCACTCACAGCCGATCTTAGAGAACTTGTCAGAATTCCTAGTGAACAGATACAGTTATAACGAAAGGTAAGGACTTAATTGTTTGCTTAAGTTTATATGTATATCTATTAAAATTTCAGATCATTCTCTACTTTTAGGTACCACCGTAGATATAGAATTTAGACAATAGAAATCCCTTATTTAACTTGAAGTACTAATGAGGTATCGTATTGCATTATGATAATTGTTGCCCTGGTTTAATATGCTTCTAGACACCTCTTATGACATTCATGGCAAACTTGGACTAGATGAATGTGTTAATCCTTCAGTCGCCTTTAACATCATCCAAAGATGGAAGGAAGAAAATTAACCTTGGCAATATTTTTTTGTAGCGAGGTCATGGACAACACCGCGGGGGCGGCGAACAAGCGGCGGGTCAACGCCCTCCTGAAGCAAGTGCCCAGCAAAGGGAACTTTGATCTCACCAGCGTGCTCAAGTCAGTCTACTTCTTCAGTTAGAGCCATAAACAAAGCAGTTTTGATATGAGTGCGCATTCCATAGAGAACTGTGAGCTATTTACATACTGTACGTAATACTTAACATAGGTACATGATTTCAGATGAATTTTTAATTACTATGCATAGTATATTAAAACTTGTACGTCTATGTTAATCATTTTCCTATATTTTGACTTTTCTGACAAAATATTTTTTTTAACCGTACCCTCTTTCTTATTAGACATCGAGCAAAATGCGCACTCTCTTTATTAGGGACTCTAAGGTTTGATACAATATGTCCGATCACAAGTAGGTATTAATGGCCCGCCTTCTAGTTTTGATACGTTCCTTTTGTATTCAGACTTATGTATGTACGTGTATGTAAAAGGAAGGGAGGGTTTGCGTGTCGATATTGATAAAAGTTTTTTAATGTTGGGGATAAAATTTAAAATATAAACTAAAGTTTTCAAAAATATTTAATTAATCAGTTTATGGATCATGAATTATTGTTAATTTTATTTATATTATGCTTATATATATTTAGATTATGCTTTTAAATCGAATGAAAGGCTTGACACGCAACCCAAATTTGATAGACTGATGTAACTATATGATTTAGTTGGATAATTAGATTTTGTAAAAATGGCCACTGCCAATAAATGTACGTACATAGAATGTACAAATCTGTTTTGCCATGTTTTTACTTTGCTTTGTCTTCGATTAGAATGGTATTTAGATTTACTATTGTTTTGCAGCATTTTTTATATTGATAGCGCTTTATTTCGTATTTTGTGGGCTTTACTTCTCAAGGACGGCGGTAGCTATTGAAACAAATTCGTGGTCTCATTGCCATCAAAATATCAACCTTGTGTCAGTATCAAGGTTCAATACAACTATAATAACTTCCGCTATGCTAGCCTTGAGGCGAATGGTACCATTGTCAAAATAAATAGAGTTTATTCAAAATAGCGCAAATTCATTTGTCATCGACTTATGTTTGTTTTTGTATAAACTTTGTACTGATGTTAGAGATAAATCGATTTTTATGATTGCTTGAGCCTTAAAACTTAGAATTGTACTATTATTTCCACATTTATATCTGACAACTACTTAGAACTTTTTTGTTAAGATATCTATACTGTCTAATGTATTTTAATTATAGTAACATTTTGGAACGTGTCTTGAACAAATTGTTAGCCACCAAAGCTGCCACTCCGCGTATGTAGTGCAATACAACAGTCTGTGATTTGTAGTTAACAATAAACTAAGATGAATTATATTGTCGTTTCAATGTCAAAACTACCCACATACTGGTAGAAATTATTTCACCCATTTTTTAAACTTGTTTCAAAATGAAGCTGTAAGGGTAAGTATGAATCTGAAACTTTAATTTTAACCATAACAGCTAAGAATTATAAAAGACGTGACTACCTCTGACTCAGTAGTAGTATGACAAAATAATGTCTGTGGTTCTATGTAAGAATAAATCTGTGCAGTGCTTATTAATTGATACTCATTGGACCACGCCAATTAATACGAGTAAGTATAGTAAAATTATCTTAACCTTTTTTTAAATAGATCAACTGTTAATGCTAAGTAATGTGCAATACATGTTTTACCAAAACTTAGGTGTAAAATAAAACTACTTCATAAAAATCTTTCATTTATTTCGGGTACAAAAAGGTTAATGTTTCAAAGTTTTAACAACATCTGTCTACTTCTACGTCTTCTGACGAATTCAATAGCGGTGACAATGCATGCTACAAAGTTGTTTTTTTATCGTGGGGATCTATTCACGAAATTTGAGAAGGCATGTTTGATTAACTCCCTCTTTCTGTATCTTCTGTTATTCGAAATGATAGAAAGAATAGGACCACTCCATCTCTTTCCCATGGATGTCGTAAAAATCGACTAAGGGATAGGCTTACAAACACGGGATTCTTTTTTAGGCGATAGACTAGTAAATGCGTAAGTAGGCTAGTAACCTGTCACTATTTGAATCTCAATTCTATCATTAAGCCAAATAGCTGAACGTGGCCATTCGTTGGTTCTGTCTAACCCGCAAGGGATATAGACGTGACCATATGTATGTATATATGTAGAAAGAGACAGAAAATCATCTGCCTTGTCAACGTTTATGATAAGGGGGTTGAACAGTAGGTACATCTTAATTGTTTTATTAGTGAACACATTTAAGAACAGGTCTATATGTATAGGTAATGAAGATTTGGCGTGCGAGCAGTCTACACTTAACGTCTAATGGTCGCGTTAAACATGATCTGTGCAATGTTTATGATTTTTTTAATGAAATCTTCAAACTTATCCTACACTCGCTAACATCTTTCTAATGCGAACCAAATGCCACAAACTTTTCATTATGTTAGCAGTAACGTGCATGTCATACAGATATATATACGTACCCTGTTATTTAGTAATAATGTAGTTCAACTTGGGTCTTACTTCCTCCTTCAAAATTTTTTTTCTCAAATCGTAACAGAAGAAGCTTTTTATATTATTCAGTTTTCAATCATAATTTTGCTACTCTCTAAAATATACTTGCACGTCACTTACCTGGGGCATAAATAACCGTTAGCACGTATACTCAGAATGCACATGGCCTTCATGCACATACCTAAATTAATGAACCGAATCTTGTCAATAAGAAGCTAATTATTTGCACTCAAGGGAATGCGAGGGTTACAAAAAAGTACATTATTATGTACATGTTACTTCTACAGTGCCGCCGTCTTAGCTGCCTTGTACGGTGGGCATTTTCAGATTTAAAGATTTATAGTGTTACAAAAGTTTACGAAGTTGTTAAAACATAAATAAAAATCTCTTGCCATGTCATATTGAACAAAAAAAAAATTACAGATTTTTATCTGCTTGGGTTACGATAAATCTACCTATTCGTTACGATAAATCTCGTGATACCATTACAAAACATTTTAATAAAACTTGAGCGTACACCTATTGTATTTAGCGCCATCTAACGCTAACTTTAGTAATTCTGCCATAACTACCCACTTTTCATACAATGGGCTATGCTTAATCACCAACGTAATTTAAAAAATAAAATTTTGAATATACAAAGTCAATGGTAAGTGTCTTTGCGTGTGCTATGTACACTGGTGTGCGGCCGGGCGGTTTGATCGGCGGACACGTGCGCACCGCTCGTCGTGCTACGTTGGACCACGTCGGATGAACTGCAAACACGTGACAATTATACATACATACATACATAAAATCACGCCTCTTTCCCGGAGGGGTAGGCAGTGACTACCTCTTTCCACTTGCCACGATCTCTGCATACTTACTTCCTACTTACTATGTACTTTACTTTTGACCTGACCCTTTACCAGGCCGTCCTTAATTTGATCAAGATAAGTTCGTCTAGGTCTTCCCACTCCGACCTTTCCCTCCACACTCTCCTTGTATATCTGCTTAGTCAACCTGCTTTCATTCATCCAATGACAATTATAGGATCGTCCAAACTAATAAACCTTACAGGTTATACTCCAGGCTCTTACCAGACTCAAGTCAAGGATAAGATCTGTACTAGTTTACTTGGTCACATCTAGTCTATTGCTCAAAGAATTCAGAATTTTGTATGAATGAAATGACTTTCTTTCAATCAATCTAACAACTCAAAATTAAAATCCTGTTAAATTCAACACACATTTAAGTTTCAACTGACCTAGGTGACAGATTCTCGACGTCCACGTTTTGCAAACAAATCCACTGCGGCGTCAGAAACTCACTGTTTTTGGCACAATCCAGGGTCCCGTTGTAGACCAATAGGTCATCCATTAACACCTGAAAAAAGCGAGGTGTGTGTGATAAATTGTAGTTAATAAGTCGGTCAGGGTAACATGACCTTAATATGGCGCTGCAAGCGTTATCTTAATAATACTTATACTAAATATATATAAATAATCCACTAAATATTACAAAAACTCAACAACACGTACTCCAAATTCTTTCACTCCTCGCGTTGGCGTCTTCCCATAGTTCCAAATCTTCATGCCGTACACAGTAACAGGAACGTCGAATACGAAAAACACCCTGCAAAAATTTTCATTAATTTTTTTTTATGATTAGATTACAAAATTATTAACAATGTATTAATGTATTATGACTTTATACAACTAATTCCATCATTATGCCATACAGCTGAACGTTTTCAATCTATTCAAGACTGTTGGTTTGAAGATGTGACAACAAGTTTGGATGTATATATGTAGATTTTTATTTAAATAAATGTACCTGTTGAGCGTATCGGGCAGCACGGGCGCCAGCCACGAGTGCGTGGCGTCGCCGACGGCGGCGTTGTGGCCGTCCGCCAGCTTGTCGGGCGTGCGCGCGTCCGCCGCCGCGCCCGCCAGCGCGCGCACGCTCGCCGGCTGCGCGCACACGTCTGACGGTTCGACCAATTAAGTAAGTGTTCGAAACTCAAATGATATTTTTTTTATTATGTTTGAAACTTAGATTATTAAGAAGATATTTGTTAGCCATACTACTTAGTACAAAATAATAATCCGTCGATTTGATATATCACGCGGTGCAAGGGTAAAATTCGATAATTTGCACTATGATCGCATAGGGCTATAAAGACCATGGATCTATTGCTGCTCCATTGGCAATGCGGTTACTGACAAAGCTAAGTAAAGGTGAACCAGCTACACCAACAATTATAATAATTGTTGGTAAATAAATAATGCAAACCACGATAACATGGTAACAATATGTATATATTTTTTTAACTTACTGCTTTCGTTAAGCGGTATCTTGTTGGCATGCGGGTCGTACAACTCGACCCCGGTGAGACCCACGTAGTATGGATCCCCCCACGTGGAGAATATGCTGATTTGCAACACAAACCCAACAGGCACAGGCCCACCACGCGGCAAAGGCGACCATGGGCATATTTCTTGAGGCTCATTCAATCTGTAAATAAAGATACCCAAACCCTTATAAAGTTCATGTTCTTAAGACATATTAACCCATTACATTGGTTTTTATGAGCATTTATTTCAAATTCCTACAAAGTGAAGAAAACGCTTAACTTGCCCCATGCAATAACAGCCTTTTTCTTTTGTTATCAAAAATCAATCTAATGATACTGGTAGAGCTAAAAAACAAACCTATCATCAAGCGCAGTCAGTTCCAGCTGATGCAAGAAGTCATAGCTGGTGTCTCCAGGTGCTCGTCGGAGTAACACCGGACGCTTACTCAAGGCCATATCGTCCAGAATTACTCGCATGTGTTTCACGCCGATGTACGAAAGCTCCAAGTTAGCATTGTAGTTCCAAATGCGAATACCTGACAAGGAAATTGTTATTGAAATTTTTCTTTAAAGTTCAAGTGTTGATCCGCGTTGAAGGACCAACTATATTTTTGTCCTTCGACATGAATTTAATTTTAGTTTGATCGATAATCTCAAAAATTACCTACTGTGAAGGCAAAAGGCGTCACCAGCGCTGCCTTTCCATTACGAAGATATCAGTTGCGGAGAGAAAGTTACTATTATCTTCTTCTATGCATACCTAATTATGGAAACATCCACTATTGGACTTGCGACAATTTCGGTTGTAAAATGCTAATCACTCTTTCAGTAAATCTTTATTATTACACAAAGATTTGCTCTTTGAGTAAATCTTTATTATTACCGGTGATTTCAGTAGGCTCCTTCATCTCCATCACGAGATGGCAGTACTTGTTGTTCGCGAAGCTCGTGCACCACATGTCATCGAAGTCCGTGGTGATGTTGCGGCCGTTGAAGAGGCTGTGGCACTCTATGAGTGAGGTTGGTGGAGGAGGGCTCTCAGAAGCAGAGGCGGTGTAAGCATAGGCGCGGTGGACTCTTACGGGGTCGTTGTCACACATAATCTCGATACCTGCAGAGTAGACGTAATTAAATCGAAATGAATCTTTAAAAAAGCGTTGATATGTTGAGAAGAAATGAGGAAAAAGAAATTACTAGTGTCATCTACACAGAAGGTTGTTTGAAATAGCGGAGGGCACTATTAAAAAAACTTTTTAAGTAGAGTTGGCGTATTTGCTCTAAGCTATCAGCTTCCATCACAATCTTACTTCCTGGCTGAATACAGAATGTATTTTTTTCAGATCTCATCTGCGAAGCAGAAGCTTTGATTGAAACATTACTTCCTATAGTAAGTGTAGGTATGTATAATTCATTCAAATAACGATCAATTACGATTTATGTTATGAGATATTATCTACTTGTGCCAATACCTGTCAATCCTATTAAATGACTTTGCCCCCAGTTGGACATTAGGGTAAGTGTTATTTTTTTCACCACATATTTAATCTCTTTTTCCTCGTAGTTCAACGCGTCCAGCAGTTCCGTGGGACTTTGGTGGTTGTTGTCATTTGCCGTAGGAGGGCGCTGTTCCGCGGTAGATTCCATTGGTTCGTTGTCTTTGATAAGCGACTGGAAGTTTCTATCGTTCACCATAATAGATTCTAGAATGTTTGGGTCTTTTGTGAACAGAATAGTCTGAAACCGAATGACAATAACTGTTAAAAATTTACAATAAGCTAGTAGAAAACAAATAATCCAAAATTTGTAACTCTGAAAGACTAATTGATACATAATATTTTTATGTAATTTATTATTATGAGTAGATACTTACGTCACCGAAAGACTGCAGAGGTCCTTTCAACTCCCCACTAGATCGCGCGATCTCGCCGTGGAAGATGACGCGGTCGTCCAGCTTCATTTGTACCAGCCGCACGCCTCGTGTTGAGTATATCCGAGATTTGTTATAATTCTGAATAACAAAAGATTAACATTCGTATTAACTTGACGGGAGATCCTGATGATCCTGGACCATGGAAGTTTTCATAATTTGTTCGATCTCATATGCAATTTATATCTGACCCTCATTAATATGTGCAATTTTTTTTTTGTTTTACAGCATAATCAGAAAAAAAAATCAGAATTTTTGTCATTTAAGTAATTTAAATTTTGTGAATCTTTAGAAATCTACTTAGAACCTTACAAAAAAAAGTAAAGAAATAATAGAGCCTTGCTCACCCATATCCGCAAGAGCGCTATGGTAGCCCTATCAGCGAGCAGCAGACACAGCGGCAGCGGCGCGGAGCGCGGCGCGCGCGCGGCCCACGCGTGCCGCGGGTCGCGCGTGCGCACCGCGCCGTCGCACACGCTCTCCACTGCGCCCTCGCCAGGGTGATCCCCTACTTCCGAGTCCGTCCAAACCTAAGGGATTATTCACGGTATATTACTTACTTAATTACAAAGAAAATTATTTCATGGTTAAAAGCAGAATTTATGAAATCGAATTGAATACTGGCTTGAGGAACGCGAAGGATATTATCTACAGAAAATATGTGATATAATGTTAAGACTAAGCTTTCAGAGCTTTCTGATCGATTAAATCATTAATTAATACATAGGAGCTGGGTATCACAATACAAATACCAATTTATCTGATAAGCTTTAAGTAGGTATTACAAAATCGATCTCACCTTTTCTACTTTAACTTCATTTCCGTTAGCGTCGAATATCTCTACGCCATTCATACCGACTAGATACTTGTCGCCCCAATTTGAAAATATTTTTATTTCCAAAAGTCTTCCCTCTGGTAACTCTGGAATTACAAATTCACTTTTGGGTGATTCTTTTTTATGAGTCGGTACAGATACCAAAGACGCTGGTTTCTTCTGGTTTTTCGACCTTCTGTTAGTGCCATTATGCAAATTCAATGATCCTTCTTCTTGGAGAATCATTTTACGTAATTTATTTGTATCTTGGAGTTCTGTAAAAATGTATTAAAGATTTATTTTACATCGCGGATTTTGTTCTCTCTTATTAAATAATTTCTAGCTCCAGTATATAATATTTTCCATTTATTCAAGTAAAAGTGATTCAAGTGAAATCTACATAGGTATCGAATCCATAGTCATTTTAACACTTACTTGGACCTAAAATTACGTCGTGAAAATCTTCGTCTATAACATTTGAACGCCTGTGCCTAGGGGTAACGTAATGCGGTAGGAGATCCGACATGAAATCATGAGAATCACAGCTAGATGTATCGCCCCATTCTAATTTACTCCGAACGCTGTATTTTCGACGACTGTTTTGAGAGTACCCTGGCAACATTTTAAATAATAAGTTAATAAAACTGCGTGTTTTGTGGAGTAAAAAAATTGAAGAATTAGTGTGTAGCCATATTATCAAAAGGTTCATTTAATTATTTCTTTAAACTTTATTTACGATCTGCACTGTTAAATCAGCTGACAGCTGCCAAATTTTTTATTTGTTATGTACATTGCTTGTTAATTAGTAATTAGGTAAGTACTAACAAACGCATAATCAAGCTAATACTTTCAAACTCACTCATTTAGTTAGATTAATGCTCACCTTTATTGTGGGGACGAATAGTTCCCGCAGACAATGCTATTGGCTGCAACTTTGGTTTCAGTAAATCAATTTTGTTATCCAGGGAAGTTCTTCGAGTTATTCTGAAAATAGAAATGAGTTTTCAAGAGTCGCAAAATGCGGATAGATGATAAAATAGTCTGTGATAATAAGCCATACCTATGATTTTCCAGTTTCTGATTACCAAATATCAAGATTTGTTCGTCAAAGTTAGGCGTAGAATCGGTGTTTATGTGCGTTTCCTTCATCTCCCTGTAATGGAATGATGTTTAAATGTAAAGGGCATGTGTAGAACCTTGCTCTATAAATTATTGAATAGCATGCAAGTACGGAAGTGATAGAGTACATTGTGCTAAAAATTACACCCGTAGTGACGCAGATCATTAATCATTCAGGCAGGTCAGTAGCTCGATATAAATCAACTTACTTGGTAATGCCTTCGAGCCAGTGAGGTAGTTCTCTATCTTTGCTAGAATATCCAAGCCCATTTTGTTGCTGTGCCATCCTTGAGCCATCAGAATATGGGCCAAAGCCACTCTTTTGTCATTAAAAATCATATAAAGTTTAAACTCATAATATCGTGCTTATGAATGTTACTCTCCAAAACATACAATCGATAAATAAAATGGCAAAATAAAATTATTAATATTAATATAGGAGTTATTTATAATTTTATATCATCGACACTTGCACTTTTGAAACATATTTTTACCGCTGTTTGTTTGACCTTGGTTACTATAGTGACCTCCTACCTTATACATTTTAAATCAATGAGTGAGTTTTATGTACATACTGTATATAAGTATAATTAAAATATTGGAAGTATTGAAACATTTATTTAACTTCATAGCGTTCATATTATCCGATGTAAGAAGTATGTAATAGAAACATTTAAGTAGGAAAATTTTATATGGTTCTGAACGTAAACGGTGGTTTTAAAACATGGCAAATAAATGTCAATGTCAGTGAATTATCACTCACTGGGTCAACTCACTGGCTGTCAACGTGTAAAAAAATATAACCTAAAATAACTTTTCTACAGAACAGAGCGGCCTGATGCCAAAAATATTAAGATAGTATTAATTATTTCAAAAAGAAGTGCTTTAAAAGACCACTTTTCATATATTTAATAAACTTTTACCAGAAACCATCATGTCCGAGTCAGAACAGAGGATATTGGAGGAAAGAACCAGCGAGGCAGAGAAAGAAGTTAAGGCCATCGAAGATGAGTTGGACAGGATTTCCAAAGGAGACCTCAGCTTTACGGGAGACGCACAGTTGGAGAAGTTGCTTTCTGAAAATGAAAAACTCAAACATCGATTAGCTATCCTGGAAAATGCTGTCAAAGAAGAAGGTTCAAAAGGAAAAGCCAAATCAAACACACAAGCCGAAAGTTCTGATGAAATCGTAAAGAAAGTTGCTAAAAAACGTCCTACACTAATAACTGACATCAGCTCAGTAGAAGGAAATATATGTATATTAGATGAACTCAAAAATGTATTTGAGGCTGCTATAACATCTGCTTACCCTGATCTTGAGGACCCACCAGTAGTCATAACCCTCTCCGGAAACAATCCTAAGTTTGGAGACTACCAATGTAATTCTGCCTTGGCCATTTCTCAACTCCTCAAAGCTAAAAGTGTCAAAACCAACCCAAGGGAAGTGGCCAACAACATTTTAAATAAGACTCCAACATCACCCATTATTGAAAAGATTGAAGTTGCTGGAGCAGGTTTCCTCAACATTTTTATAAATAAGAAATTAGCTGAACACATTCTGAACTGTATCCTACGTTTTGGCATCAAACCTCCACCAGTGAAGAAAGAGAGAGTGATTGTTGACTTCTCATCTCCAAACATTGCAAAGGAAATGCATGTGGGTCATTTACGGTCTACTATTATTGGTGATAGCATTTGTAGGATTCTTGAGTTTTTGAATCATGATGTCCTGAGGATAAATCATCTGGGTGACTGGGGCACCCAATTTGGAATGCTAATTGCACATTTGCAAGATGAGTTCCCTGATTTCAAAACACATTCTCCACCCATATCAGATTTACAAGCATTTTACAAAGAATCAAAAAAGCTATTTGATACTAATGAAGAGTTCAAGAAGAGAGCTTATGCATGTGTAGTGCAACTACAGTCAGGCAAACCCGACTATATTGCAGCGTGGAAACTCATCTGTGAAGTGTCTCGCCGAGAATTTCAGAAGATTTATGACCGTCTTGATATAAAAATTATTGACCGTGGAGAATCCTTCTATCACAGCAGGATGCATATTATAGTTAAGGAGTTAAAAGATAAAGGATATTTAGAGGAAGACGAGGGAAGACTGATCATGTGGGGAGACCCCGTAAAACGTGATGGTATTCCACTGACAGTTGTAAAATCGGATGGTGGCTACACCTATGATACTTCCGATATGGCCACTATAAAGCAAAAGGTAGAAGAAGAAAAGGGGGATAGGTTTATTTATGTGACTGATGCAGGACAGAACACACACTTTGTGACCATTGAGGCATGTGCAAGGCGTGCTGGTATTCTCAAAAAGGATCAAAAAATTGAAAATGTTGTATTTGGAGTGGTGCTTGGTGAAGACAAAAAGAAATTTAAAACTAGGTCTGGAGACACCATTAAACTCATTGCTTTGCTAGATGAAGGCCTAAAGAGGTCCTTAGACAAGCTGATTGAGAAGGGCCGTGATAAAGTCCTAAGTCCCGAGGAACTGAAGCAGGCACAGGAAGCTGTGGCTTATGGCTGCATCAAGTATGCAGATTTGTCACATAACAGGGTCAATGATTATGTTTTCTCTTTTGATAAAATGTTAGATGATAAAGGTAACACTGCGGTATATTTGTTATATGCTTTGACACGAATCAGGTCCATTGCCAGGACTGCCCAGATCTCTCTTGATACTTTGCTAGAAGAGGCCCAGAAATCTGATTTCACATTATCTCATGAAGCAGAATGGAAACTTGCCAAGGTGCTGTTGCGATTCCCAGAGGTCATCCTGAAAGTATCTAAAGACTTGTACTTACACAGTTTGTGTGAATATTTATATGAAATTTCATCAGCATTTACTGAGTTTTATGATAGATGCTATTGTATTGAGAAAGATAAGGAAGGGAAAATTGTCAAAGTTTTCTACAATAGGTTGATGTTATGTGAAGTCACTGCCAGAGTCATGGAAAAGAGCTTTGATATTTTAGGCATCAAAACAGTGTCCAAAATGTAAGAAGTTTGATAACTAACCACTTTTTTAATGTAACAATTATCACATTATTTAAAATAGTATTAAACTGTGTGTTACTTATCCAAGTACTAAAAAACAGGAAGTTATAATAATTAAAAAGTAAGTTTTAGATTGTAAACTTTTTATTGAGTTCCCAAAAACCTCTACAAAACTATACCAGGGTCCATTATCAAAGGTAACTTTCATGAAACATACAATCTGTACGAAAATTATCAACCACTGAATATTATTTATATACCCAGAAGAAATGATGACACTCAAATCTTTGGCATAAATAAGACGAATAGCGTGGATAGGTTAAAATGGAGGCAATTAAAAATTACATTTAATTACGCACGTAATTTTTCTATTTGTAAATTATAACAATAGCTTGATGCTGGGTTTCACCATGCTTCTGGGCTATATTGAAGTATGTATTAATGATGTAACTCTTAAATCTACTACAGTACCCATTATATAATAAATACATTAACATACATATCGAGATTATTTTCAAATCAAGTGCCTCGCTTTATACTTTCTTAAAAAAAGATGTCCTTTTGTTTGATTTTCAAGCTCATTAGACATCAATCACATATTGCACCCCTATTTTACGTATTATTAAAATGAAGATAATAGCAGTCAAAACTTAAAGTCTTTAGTACGTAGTTATGATACTCATAAGCCGCTGGCTGTGATGTGATCTCTTAAAACCAGCAATAGGAGCAAAACTTATTTTTCAATGCAAGTTACACTAGCTCTTTTAGACATCATCTATAAAGCATGCTTTGTTCGAAAATAATCCCTTCTTGATATTTTCATTAAATATTACTTGTAATAAATCTAATATGTTTGTATATATTTTACGATTATTGGTACATACTAATGGGTTGAGTACATACATACTTTGTATTCTAACGGTGGGCTGGATTTAGGAATATAAACTTTTATTAGGAATGGAATATACATAACTATTATATCGGTATGTCAAAAGAAGTATATGATGAAAAATATATAGCTCAGTTTATCGGACATGGCAAAAAAATTACTAATCTACTTTACATACAAATCACGCCTCTATCCGGGAGGAGCAGGCAGAGACCATCTTTCCACTTACCACGATCCCTATATACTTAGCGGGAGTGGATAGCGGTCTATTTTAATATTTCTATTTAAAATAACTATCACATATAAAACTGTAACATTTTCAAAAATGAGATTCACAATTACATATTTTTAATTTTTATCTACTAAATCTGCTTGGAAGACAGGCTAAAGTTACCAAAACAGATAAAAACTTTACATACGAATATTTTTGGCTTAACAACGTTACTATTTGCACTACTCACGAATTTAATATCCATTATCACCTCAATTTCCAATATTACACAATTTGGTTTATCAAATACTGACAGGACCCCATTTACAAAATTAAAACCAGACTGACTAACTTCATCTACTTATAAATACTTTGCACTCTTTGTATTTATAAAAAAGGTTAACCAGGAAGATAAAATTCCCTTACATATTACACTACATCCCTATACCACATAAGAAAAAAGCTAAATATGTATAATTCAAAATTTAACAACTCCATGAATAAATAATACACAATTTAAATTACTGTCGTCAAAAGCAATACAAATTTTATGTAATTTTGTGCATACGCATAATTTAAGTATGCATTATACCGAATTACCCTGTGATAACCTTGACTAACCGGTTAAGACTTCATTTACCCACCCTAATTAAATTACGAATAAGTAGGTAATGATACCTGCATAATCAAGACATTCAAAATGTTTGTAGCAATCAAATGACTAGAACTGTAAAATCTTCATCTTTTCAGTTTTCACGATTAAATAGTTAAATGTTTGGTATGTATCTAAGGCCAGTATTACTAGTTTTTCGTGTAGTACCTATAGATTACACATTTTGAAATTAAATTCTATGCCACATCACCTTTCCTGCATTATCAAGGGGTTTCAACTGTTAAAAATATTCTTACAGCTTGCTTTAGGTACTTGAATGAAATGGCAAACTTGGGTACTAAACGTAATGGCATACATAAAATCACGCATCTATACCGGATTTTTGGGTACCCTCAATAGAATTAATATCTGTATAAAGGAGACATAACGCTTAAAGTGACCGTAACTAAAAGTCATAGAAAAGAAACTGACCTTAGATATTGGTCGTTCACACAAGAGACATCTATGGAACATTTAGAACACAAAAGCTCTGTACCCAAAGGTTAAAAGGTGAGTGGTTATTGGAAATATCGTCAAGTCCGATACGGGAAGTATCCGGCGTGTCCCACTTCTCGTCTGGTGGCATTGTTCGCCGCCGCTACGAACTGTCAACAAGTATATATCAACCTACCCATATTCACTGCAAATTCGCCTCTATGACCGTGTCATAGAGTTCCATGCAGGGTAACATAATATGCGGTTGACTGTACCTACATATCTGCCAATCATATTTATCTATATTCGCCCGCGCGGACTAAGTAAATAGAGGTTGCCAACAAAAAGGTTTGAATTTAACTTACGTATGTTTCCTTTCCGAAATCATTATTATATTTAGTAGCAATAATCTGTACATGGAAAATCTTGTTTAATATTTATCATTCAGCTGAAGGATGTTGCATAGTTTATGCGTCCATAATAATGCCATCTCACATCGTTTTGTGTTTATTCGTGATTGCACTGATTTTGATAAATCGCCTTAAATTTTTAGTCGGTCCGAGCAAGGACCCATTCAAAAACTAAATGGTTACGTTCTCACTTAATGAACAAAGTACCTAATAAGCACTCCCTACTATACACTAGGTACACACATTTGGAAGTCTAGCAAAAAATATCTAGTCACACATAATATTGAGCAATTCTTAAAAATCTAAGGAATAAATAAATGTAAAATAAACGGAACAAAGTGGAGCAAAAATCTATTGAAGATCATCAGATCATTACTGTTAAACCCTATTTGATAAGATTTATACGATGTCAACGACAAAAGCCGGTATACAAATTACCTTACTGCACTGACCTGCTAATATGGTTAAACAACTTTTGTCGCTGACAGTCCGGTGAACTAGCTACGCTAAAATGTATAACGAACTATTAAATAGAAAATTCACATTGAGGTGTATAAAAGATCTCTTTGAAAAAACTGGATTCATATAATAAGTATAGGTATAAAAGTTTCTAAAAAACCCCAATACACTTCATATAGGTATAGTCTAAAAAGGGTTGGATTGGTCTCGAGATTCAGAGATACGACTACTACAATAAGTTTTAACAATATCTTAGAAAATATACACACAATTCGAACATTGTTTATTTGGCGTTACGCGTTCTGACCAGTTGCCAATTAATAATTCCGCCTTCTTCGACTCCTACCGCCGACAATCGCCGCATGTATTTTATATGTCTATCGATTTCTTACAATACGTAAACAAAACTATACTAAAGGTTGAAAGTTCTATTCTTAAGTAAACCTCCAATTTGTGCCGCGTTACTATAATAATTTTGACAAGTAATTCATTTTTAGGTTCGCTAAAAATACGATGATCTTATTGTTACGAGAAAATCGGGCAGCACCGACCGTTCGTTCTAATTAAATACGCTACCGAATGACATTCACATATGAATGCGTTTGATACAGGTATCAGGAGCTGCTAACAACAGCACAAAGGACCAATTACCGTCGTCGGTTCACGAACTTACCAATCAGTATCTTCCTTTCAACAATCAGCGGCCTTGTGATCGAGTTAGGATACAAAAATAGCTAGAGAGCTCAAAATAATCGAGATGCAATAGGTTGATTGTTGGGCAGTCTTCATTGAGATTTGAGTTCAGGAAACAGGTGGCGAAGTATGGCCAAATAGTGAACTGAGGCGGCCAGGGCGACGAAGACGTGCCATATCGCGTGTGCGAAGGGCACGCGGCCGTCGGATTTGAAGAAGAAGACGCCGATCAGGTACAGCACCCCGCCCGCCATCAGGTCGTTCATCGCGGGGAACTGGTGCTGGAAAGAGACAACCAATTTATTTAACTTCATTACATAGAAAATATGAGCGGCAGACTTAAAATCTAGGGTATTTTTACCAGTATAATGATTATTTCAATTAAGCAATCCAGCTGAACGTGCCTTATCAGTCTTGTCTTTCGAGATTGATATAATACCTACCTATGTAGGTATTTCAATTACATCTAATGATGATACGTCACGGTATTTAATCACGAAACAGTAACAAAGTATCTGTTATATGATCGAAAATCTGTGCCAAAAGATAATATCATAGCGCGTTTGAAAGTTGGAATGCGCGACTTGTTGGCTGAAAATGATCCACAACTTGGCCATATATGATTTATTGGATGAACGCTACTCTAAAAAGGGAGGAAATAAACAAGGTTTAACTGACTGACTGAGTAGAGCAACTAAAAGGAATCTTAAAAATAAGCACCAGTAAGCTCAGAATTTTGAGACCGTTACCGGACAGTCCGTACACAGGTTATTTCGCAAAACTAAGTTGATACCAACTACGGGTATTAAAACTTGTTTTTAACGGAAAGTGCACATATCCTGCCCTGAGCTAAGCTTTAAAATATTTTGCTGTGATAATATAATTTTGAGAATGTAAGTAGATGTCTCTAAATCAACGTTTTACTCATACAATTTGTTATATTTTATGCGCAATAAAGAATTTAACAAACAATAAAACAATAGAGTAGAAAAGATAAAATTTAGATACCTACTTATCGTAATAACGATAAACTGTACGTAGCAAATGAATTCCATGTTAGACTATTCTACTCAAGAAGTAGGTTATATCGATCGGGACAGTAGTTAAATGATACAAAACAACGATTTATTAACTTTCACCCAAATTTCCATATGTTTTAGAATAAGTACTTTGTTTATATAAGCATTACGTCAAATGTTTGAATGATCAAGCATTCCTTTTAATAAAATGTGCATAATGTCTAAATAACAAGAGATAAACCTCCCTTACGCACATGAATGTATTAACAAACAGTGGTGATCCAATATAGTGCATCCAGATATAGTTCAAGGGCAAACCAAGGATATGACAGGAGAAATAGGTTAAACGAAACGAATAACATTAGCCGCAGCGCTCCAGGGAACCTAATTTGACTTTCATACGAAGTTGCAGAGGGTTATTAGCATGAAACATTCTTCTTTGTGGATATACTTTATATATAATTCAATTTTAATTATAATAATTGTATACAGACTATTAGATTTGTCTACCAATACCGTTATGGCTGCAATATGTATCTCTGAAACACCAAGGTGGAGTGTAAAAATGGAATAGTGCTATGCTTTTCGACATAAGCAATCTCTTTTCTTTCATCATAGTTTCGTATATTGGTTGCATCGTTAGTTTCCAAGCTCGATTCGGCCAAAGATAAAGTGATATTTCGCATTCTGTAAAAAAAAATTGCCAAAGTTTTTGCGGTTGACTGCATGCCTATGTATGTATTTACAATGTACTTAATGGAACTTGTATGTATTTATGCATTTTTTTTGTAATATATGTATTATGAAGTATGCCTGTAACCAACCACCAACTTAAAGTTTTTTGTTTGGTCAGCTAGTTGACTGGTAGAGAATGACAAACGGCATTATGTCCGGCTTTTGTAAATTTTTTTGTGCAATTTAGTTTTAAATACATAAATGCCTGACAGAAAACACTATTTTTAGCGCACCCTTTAGCTACACCCTACCCGCAGACCTCTAACCTCTTCATCATATTTGTATTGCTCAATATTATTCACTAAATAAAAAATAAAGCGATATTAAATCAAGGTTTTGGAAACAATAGCGAATGAATATTTAAAAGAAGTGAGGTTACGAGGGCTCGCGCTCATTCCCGTCTCAACCGAAAAATATATCTTTATCGTCATATTGAACAGTATTACAAAATGTTTTGTTCAATGTACCTACTAATGTGTTAATTGTTTAATTGTCGGTATTAAAACCCATTTCCTGAATACTGATCTTTCGATCTGGAATCAATACATTCGATAAAGTTCAATATTTACCAACGAATAAAATTGTGTTCGACATAAAAATACTGTAAAAAGAATCATTAAATCATATGTACCTAAGTAGGTATTTGACCCAAGTGTCCAAAATTAATTTGAAAAGAATAAAGATTAAACAAAATTAATTTAACCCCACGCATTCAAGTTTTACAAAATCATTCAAAACCCATTTTTCTTGTCAAAATTAGTCACACAAATATACGCATTGTGTCTCTGCCTACCCCGTCGGGACAGGTGTGATTATGTGTATGTAAAGAGGTATATATTCGATAGGCACACGTAGTTTCAAAGTACAAAAAAGTAGGCACCTAGTATTAAATTGCAAAGGTCAATAAAGTTAGCCCGCCCTAGCCCGAGGTCGCCTCTGCCCCGCCGAGTTAAATTTGCTCTATCGCATTAATGCCTATCGCTCACTTTAAGTCTGATGGACCTCGATTTTATTACTCACATGTAATGAATAGACATTCAATTTGCTAAGTGCTTTAAGTGATTGAAATATTGGCATTTATCTATTAGCCATTTTAACCCTAGACTATTTTTAGTATGAACTCCTAAACGACCTCTACTTAATGCAGATATTTTTCGTCACATTAATAGGTAGTAAATAAAAAGTCATGTAACAAAAGATAAGTGAAAGAGAGCCGGCAACTCTTATAGTACGGTCACTTATCAAAGAAACAAATGTCTGACTGATACCTTCTCAAAGTTATCGTTTTGGTTCATTATCAGTAAACTTTATATCGTGTAATGTTCTCAGGTGCAGATAATAAAATAATTAGCGACACTGCAATGAACGCAGCGCAGCAGGGACTAACTTGTTCTGCAAGCGACGGCTGTTTCTTTACTCTGTGGTCAAAGCTCAAGGCAAGCAACACAAAGTTGACGTTCTAAATACCACGAACTAAAATAATAAGCTGGAAAGAGCCATGTATTTATGTTCTTTCGGTCACTGAACACTAGCATCTAAATTTAGAAAGATACTGATAAATAAAATTATGTTTATATAAATAACCGACATTTATTGGAAATAGCGTGGCACAATTAAAAAACATTTATTCGAGATTCTGCTGTTTATTCGGCATTTAATTTCAAGTTCTACATACTTAACTATTTAAATAAATGCGAAAACGTGGCTGGTAACCGGAGTCCAAGACGGCAAGATGACCTACTTACTTGTATTATACAATATGATAATAAGTTTCCAGTACGCGCCTATTAACCAAGCGTCGCTATCTATGGTAAACAGGTGACCTCCGTGTCACAAGTCTCAACCCTACACGTGCTGTATGAATTGCCTAAGTTAACTTTTCATCTCTCCAGATTGCATTCACAGCAACCACGCTTCAAATCCACGGTACTATCACTAATGTCAAAGAAAAAAAAAATGACAACACCATATAATCAACAGTCGAATATTTCAAATAATCAAAATACCAATAATGTGAATCTAACAGCTTTATCCGACAATTGTTTCTCCTGGTGGACTGATGATGATGACGATTCGCTTTTGAGTAATTCGCCGTCAGTTTTATTCTCCGATAGAATGTTTGACATTTGATAGGCTCCTGGACAGAACTTTTTAACGACGGAATCTATCATTATTGGAGTTTTCATCGACAGAATGATTCATATGCATAGTGTTTCGACGATAGTTGTTTTCAACTATGCAACTACCTTCATTGATACAATAGTTAAGGCAATAAGAGATTTTGTATTTATCGAAAAATTAATTTAACTTAGCAAATTAAGTCCACGAGATTAATTCGGGGCTATTTATAACTGACTTAAAGGTAAACTATGTTCCAGCTTATGCTTAAAAACATGTATGAAAAGAAAAATAAAATTATGAAAAAATATATTTTACTTCCAACAAAAATAAAAAAATATTAAAGTAGCGCCTATTAACAGTTGCCATGCAAAACCAAGTAAACCAAGGTATTCGACTTTCTTAATGGCGGGGGCACATGACCTAATCTGTATTCCGGTTCAGATCGGTTCAGAAGTCCGACAAAAAGGATAAAAATTAGATGAGACATGGAGCGGGAGGTAGATATGTCAAAGAAGTCTTATTCGACCTTTGATAAACTTGAGTATTTTATTAAACGGTTTTATTTAGCTCACCCCGTTTGTTTTATTTATTCTTGTATGTCATTACTCTTTGCCTTAGCAATTTATGAAATTATTTCCAAAATTATCTTAACTTTTTGCAGACTTGCTTTTTTGTCTTTATTATAGGGATCAGTAATTAGTGTGGCCTTGTGTTACCTTGATATTTTTCGTCATTATTTTTAAGATTTCAAGCCTATGATTAGAACAAAAAATGTCTGATTACCTTAGTCATGTGGCATAAGGGCCATTTTGGGTGCAAAATGTAATAATACTAAATACCTACTATATGTCTTTAAACTAAATAATATTTAATTTTTAAAAATATACTTGACCAAGTTTAGTGAATATGTCATTGTATGTTGGATGCCTTATTTAATACATGCGTCTCGCGTGTAACCTTGACTTTCTTTACTTGGTCCCAACTTGAACAAAACGAGCAAGAAAATTACACAACCACTCACGTAACAGTTAATGAAGCTAATAAATAATTAACAAAACACGCTGGCCGCCATTCCAAATTTTACCTTAATTGATACCTAAGTTGTGACTGATATTGTTTCATATAAATCGCTGTTGACTTGTGCTTTGTAGACATTTTAAATCTTTCGTACGATATTATCTGTTTATTTTGAGCAGAAATTCGTTTAATGGTTATGGCGGTGTGTCGATAGATGCGTCTTATTTTAAAATGGTTTATAATTTAAGAAAACACATTCCGGATTAAATCTGAATCCTAGCAATGTGTCCAGAGTTTAATCATGCTTCTATCCTTAGAACTCTTTTATGGTATCAATAAATAACATTACAAAACCTTTAAACCAGTGCCTAGGAAGGTTAATGATAAATTTTTCACTCCATCTCTTTCCCATGGATGTCGTAAAAGGCGACTAAGGGATAGGCTTACAAACTTGGGATTCTTTTATAGGCGACAGGCTAGCAACCTGTCACTATTTGAATCTCAATTCTATCATTAAGCCAAATAGCTGAACGTGGCCTATCAGTCTTTTCAAGACTGTTGGCTCTGTCTACCCCGTAAGAGATATAGACGTGATGATATGTATGTATGTTTATTTGTTCACCTTAACGGTCGGCTAAAGAAATAACATCTATAAAAATTAAAACTGTCTTAATATCACGGTTCGTAAGATACACCTTGGTGACAGATGAACGTTAGCGAAGTGTTAGTATTAGGGTCGGTACCCTTTAGGTGCGAAAATTAATGCGAGTCACGAAAAAGGAATATGATTACTTACATTCGACGTGAGAATGATCGCCGCGGGTCCCAGCCCCATGACCAAATAGAGCAACAGCTCCAACATCTTGTATCTCTCGTGGAAGATCTGCTGGTACGTGATGCCGAGTACCGCCAGCAGCCAGATGGCCCACCGTAGCTCCCGTAGCATCCAACAGGACACCGTGCCCACCGTCAGCCAGGGGAAGTAGGAGCTCGCGATGAAGATGTATATCATTGCGCGGTCGCAGCGGTGCAGGAAGTGTTTCATTTTGCTGCAAAATGAAAAGGGTTTAACTTACGAGTATGATTCGACATTCATCGTATTTGAATTGGACGTTGCAAAAGGGTATTTAAAAGAATATCAAATTAGTTAGTCTTGATGAATGCGTTTTGTCTGCTTAAGTTCCCACCATACTAATACTAATAATCATATAAGTTTTCCACAATATCAATAATCCTGGGAAACGAGGCATTTTCATCGTACGAGTAATATGCTCATTACATTCCTTTTAATTGTACTTGTAAACCTTATCTATTCATGGTGAGTATTTTTAAGAAATGATACTGATGATTGACATCAGACTGGTTAAATTATGATAATTTGCTTAAATATTAGTCAACTTATCTTGTAATTTTGCTATCATAATTTTCTCCGTAGTCTTTATTTGTTCAAAAGAATGACGATAACATCTTACGCTTATAGCTAAGAACAAAAATAACCTAAAAGTGACCGTACTATAAAAAGAAATCGGATCTCAATAAATTCTCGATTAGTCTCCGTATAAAAAGTATCGTATTCACATCCGGAGCGAAACGCGGACGCTGAAATCATATTTTTCTGTGTGTGAAAAGAGTCCAATGAAAGTCTCTAAAGAAAACATTGAAATATTTCATACATACATACGCCTTTTTCCCGGAGGGAAAGGCTAGATCTTACCTCTTGCCACGATCTCTGCATACTTATTTCGCTTCATCCTCTTTCATACAAGTTTAACGGTTTCCGCTGTACCCGTAAATCGAAAAATTCCAGTTGTTACCCTTCCCGCGAGAATACCGAGAAATCCTCTCTTAATGCTCCCCTTGACTACATAAGGAACCCTAGTGCAAATTTCATATCCTGCAGTTTGGGCTATGCGTTGATGTTAGTCAGTAAATCAGTCAGCATCTTGTTTGTATTTTATAAGTTAAAAATAACCTATTATAAAAGGTTATAATCCCATAAATCACACATAAACTATAATTAATGTATTCAAAACCCTAGTCAGGATTAAATTCAGAACTGTTAGGTTGATTCGAATTGGAATTAATCCGTTCTGCCCACGGCCCAGATTAGCCTCTTGTGTGGAATCGAAGCGGGCATAAAGTGGATAATGTGAGCCCGCCACAGTTCGGCCACGGCTGAATAGGCATCGTTATAGGCCTGCTAGGGCTGCTGCCTACTCCTGAATTTGGGTCACATATACGTAAATTCACCACGTCTCTTTCCGGAAGGGTTAGGTCACAGATTACCCCAAAACGTGGCCTAGTCAAACTACTTTTAACTTGCCACGAACTCAGCGTACTTCTTTTGTTTCATATACATAAATCTGACTTTTTTAAGTAGATCGCAAGCTCACAACTCGAAACAGTAGTCAAAAAATATTAATAAACCCAAGGGTTTAACATACATACATACATACATAAAATCACGCCTCTTTCCCGGAGGGGTAGGCAGAGACTACCTCTTTCCACTTGCCACGATCTCTGCATACTTCTTTCGCTTCGTCCACATTCATAACTCCAAGGGTTTAAAACTAAATCAATATATGCCTAATCATCTAACTAGTTTTTAGGATAGACAAAACGGCAGATACTATGCCCGACAGTACGTGTACACTTGTTTTTTTTTTTGATCGGGGTTTGTAAGCAAACTGACAGCCCTACTATACTCAACGAGATAAACGGTTTGGTTGTCCATACGTAAGTGATATATTGTATGGATCAAACACCAAAGAGCCTTCCAGAAACTTCATGGATCGATCTCAGCTATGTCTCTGCCGTGGCCTTCCAGTCTCTATCATACGACGGAAGCCCTAATATGACTTATATACGGATTATAATGCTATTTCTGTAGACTCTTGGATGTTACATGATCGGACGAAGGGTTAAAGCACTTAATCCCGTTATGTTATAACGCTGGTTAATGTTTAAACAAACGGCGAAGCTAGAAGTATAGGAATACTTACGAAGTAACGACATGTGTAACTGATGATCTCACTAGCCGCTCTAAGGGAGACACATCCCTTATAAAGAGTTTAACGTTATATGTAAATATATCTATGTATGAATGTAGAATTTTAGACATTTGAACCACCGGAATGTGACGGTATCAGCTGAAAACTAGTCTTAAATAATTATTTAGTATCTCATTGTCGCATTACATTTATCACTATACTTATCTCCACACCTGGTGCAAGATACATTAAGCTTATCAAATGTCATCATTTTATGTTATGTTTTTACAAATTATATTCAAATATAAGATAACACGTCAAAATAGTTTTATAAGATATAGCTGTGCCCGCGACTTCGTCAGCATGGAATGTGTGATGATAAATAGCCTAAAGCCTTCTTCGATAAATGGTCTACTAAACACAAAAATAATTTTTCAATTCCAACCCGTAGTTCCTGATATTATAGCGTTCAAACAAACAAACTCTTCAACTTTATAATATTACTATAGATGTATAGCAAAAAAATATTTGATCAAATGCTATATTTTACTCTCTTATTAATGGTACTTCCAAGCGTCTAGTCTAGAGAAATTCCAAAATTGTGATTTGTAGAGTAGGGAGCCTCTGACAGGCGTAACAGGCATTCTTGGTACAAACAATCCAAGCTTCTATTTATATCGGACAGATATCAAGCGGTCTCGCTCCAGCTTTTTAGGTACTTTTATTTTTTCCTACCGCAGCCTTTTTACGAAAGTTAAAGTTCATTCGGTTTTGAACATTCGTTTTTAATATACTTTGGCGTTAAATCTAATTTTGATTGTATCATACTTCTATATCTGTGTAGTAAAATAACAAAGGTAACAGTTATACAGGTCATACCTATTAAAAAAATATATTACAAAGTACCTAAATATAATATATATACCACTACATACATTTGCGTTTATTTACACTCATAGGCTTTTTTATTGTGTAAATAGGCGCCCATTTAGATTGTATTATCTTTCAATGTATTAATCCGTTTATCCGATTTGATTGTGAAATCAATGTTTTTGATTATGAATCACTCTCATGAGTCATTACCTTCACAGACCAAAACAATAAAACACGAATCGTATTTTAAGATAAGAGTTCTATATTATGCAATTATCCGATATACGTGGACAGCAATTGTAATCCCGATTAGATTTGTTCATGATCAATCACAATACTAAATCGATAAGGTCGATTACATAGTAGTGATATAAATTGGCAGTTTGCCGATCGTAAACGTCGTCGCCGTGACGCAAAAGGCCTACTTTATTGGCGTCTACAAAGATCTTTGAGTAAATATATTTATTATAGAAAAATGTGGTTCCATCCAAGCACAAAATATAAGGGTCACATAATTTATAAGGTTCGTCGATGCCTATTAGCACCATTATTAGTTAAAATCACGCAAAGGTCAATAATATAAGTAGATATAACTATTTTATTTGTATGTTTTTGTAACAGAAAGCAATAATTCAGATGGAGTAGTCAAATGTTTTCTATAATTAGACTTTTATTAAATTCTTACATATTACTGACCAAACAGTAAGATGGTTATTTTAAATACAAATAATTTTTTTACACGCCTTTGCCTAACATGCTCTATCGACCCATTATTGAGTTTTTACTTATTTAAATACGATATCAAATCAAATGACCCAAAGTAATTTTTTTTTAATTTGAACTTATTTCTTACAAAATTACGCTAACCAAAAATGTTGATATATTCTTATTCTTTGTTCAACCCTTATCCCATTAATTAACGCCAGATTTAATAATATGCAGTATTAATTTTATAAATAATAAATAATTTAATATACTTTCGCAGGATACTCAAACATAAAAGCTTTCTATTTTTGGACGTAAAAGGTTTTTATTTTCGTGGCCCATCCTACCTGCATAAAATATTTATACTTATATCCTACTAAAGCCCTGATATCTGTACAAAATCGGAGGACCTATATGCCATCAAAAACAAACAATCAAACATCGAAGGCATTATATATTGATGATCACAAAAGTGTACAATAAGTATATAAGTGGCTATTCGGCTGGCTCTTTAAAACAAGTCATAATGATCTTATTCTTTGGCGTTTGTTCCGATTGCGTCTATTTGGTGATCAACCCGGGGTCGCTCTGTCCCGTTGACCACGATGCAGTAGTTGTTATGTCAGGAACTTGACCATGATGGGACGAACGTACGTAAGAACATCGTCAAACTAAACTATTGTCCAACTAACCAGAATTATTGGTACACGCATGGCCGTAGGATTCAAATCGGGTACCTTGGATCAGGAAGGATTTGAAACGCTTCATTCAAAACAGGTAACAACTCACGTGTCAGATTTACAGCAGCACAATGAATGGAAGGTTGAGAAGACGGTGAACAATAAACATGGAGCCAGACCATAGACCGCGGCTGTAATCACTTGTGGCTAAATCGTGGGTTGGTTTAAGACAAATAAGAGTAATAGATTTGAACTCACGTGTCAGATCTGCAGCAGCACACAGAATGGAAGGTTGTGGAGACGGCGAAAAGCAGGCATAGCGCCAGACCGTAGACCACGGCTGCGATGGCTTGAGGCGCGTTGACTGAGCGTGTGAGGAGCTCCCGGGCTCCAAACGAAGCGGGCGCTACGCATAACGCATGGGTGCACACGTTGGCGACATTTTCCACCTGGTATAAAAATAAAGTAATGAGATTATTAAGGCTCTAAGGTTAATATTTACATCATACATGTATCATCAATAGCACAGCAAATAATGATTTATCTATCATACTTAGTTAAAGGTACTTGACGTGGAGCCCAAATAATGTTTCCAAAACAAACAAAAATTAAAAGGATGTGGTCAAACAGGCAGTTAAAATGAAACACAAACTCATTGGATAGTAGGTAGTACTGGCTGGAAAACAAATGAAATAAAAAAAGGAACAAAAAATGGAATATTAGCGCCAAACCATATTTTAAGTTCGTGTTTATTGTTAAGTTCAACTTATTATTATTTAAAGTCCTTTTAACTTGAATAGTTAGTTCATCAGTGCATATTGTAAAAGTGTAAATATACTTAAAGAGTGTTGCGATATTATAGTGAAATTTACTTATATTTCAAGAAATGTGTACATATGTATATTTTGTGAGTTCAATAAACAGGATGTTAACCATCAATATTCAGCCACCACACCGGAAAGTGAAGTTTTATTAATTTGTGTTCTTTAATACATTCGATATAGTGATAGATGGCATCAGATATTATATAATTTTAGCTTTGTTCATTGTTAGAAAGTGTTCTCATGTATATTATTGTATAATGTTCATCGATACGATAATAAAGGAAGTTTACAACAAAGTTTCTGATGCGAAAAAATATTTTTCATAACATCACTCCCTTACATTCATCATTATCTACCTGCACAGAGATAGGTATATCACCTTTCAAATGTCTTATGTATGTAGGTAATGTAACCCTGTTAAATTTAAAAGACTCAATATCGGCTCAAATAACTTATTTCGAATGACTACCAAACAGTAGCCAAACGATACGCAACCTGTTACTCGCTACCTAATAATAATTCTGTGCTGTTACATCAATATGGATACAAAAATAGGAAAGCAGAAAACTATGTACCTACATGTAAAACTGATATCATTTCGATCCCCAAGCGACATTACTTGCTATTCTGGGATATAATTCGCCACCCACTCGATTCGCGGTGAAACAACATACAAAGACAAACATCCCCTGCGCTGTCAATGACGCCATAAATCGGGATTACGGGCAGCCAGTACATTGTGTCGGGATTCTGTTTCTAAATCTTATTGGGTCTCAAAGGAAAAGTTACGGTTATTTTCTGTAAATATTTGAGGGAAAGCTGTTACTCGAATGAAAATCGAATTTGTTTTGATTTATAGAGGTTCTTTTATACGAGAGAAGACAACAGCGCCAGGGGTTTTTTAAAAAATGGGTTGTGAAGTGTTTAGTGGCAAGAAATGAGGAGAAACTCTCCCGTTACTTAACCAACCGAAAATAAGATGTACATATTAAAAGGACTTGTTTCTGTGACACCACGAACTAAGAACCTTATTTTCACCACGGCAACCTCATAAATAACACACCAAATGTAGCAACTGGCAACAATTATACAAATCGACCGTTTTATTTCCCGTCCGTCGACGTTTTATCGAATTGTGGTATCTGTATACTCTGTAGCTATAAAAATAAAACTATTATTACCGCGGTAGTTCTACATGGCAATAAAAGTAAACGCGACACCGAATGTCGTTTATAATATAACTATAGTACGCCCGCTTAATACAAAAAACCTCGCTTATTTCCATTTCTGCGGGAATTTCGGGAATCTTTTCTAGGTTAATCATAGCAACTATCTACATGTCAAACTTCAGCTCGATCGGTTCAGCAATTTGGGCTGTTAGATCAATCAGTCAATCCGTCACCTTTGCGTTTTATAAGATTAAATAAAAAGTTGTGATTTAAACTTTTTATGTAATCTGAAAATTGACAGTATGTATTTACAAAACAGACTTAAATTTCTGACGGTCTGTTTGGCGCAGTGGGGCCTGAGATTGTTTCCGCCTCTGACGCATAGATCTGTCTGTCCCTATCTGATTGGTTTCGAGATTCAGGAACTTTATCTAAATAGGTTCCGTTAAAAAAAAGAGAGTACTTTGATTGAATAACATATGTACATATCAACGCACAGCCTACACCGTTGGGTCTACACTTGGTTTGGGATGTAGGTTCAATAAGTGGTCTAGTGGTGGACTACAAAAAGATTTTTCTTTTTACGCGGGCGGAACCGCGGTCAGGCCCTAGTTATACCATGAATTATAAAGTTATATTAATTACGTCTGTTCTTATCCGTCTGTTAAATTCAAAGTCATACATCGAAAAAATAATAATAGTTATTTAAACTAACAAAATCTTTTGTAAAATATCGTGTTTCGTGCTATTGTTTCATCCAACACAACACTTAGGTGGTAGTGAACTCTGCCCCATTACAAAATGATGCGTCGGCGGTTCATCTATTTCACTGCACTGATTAGGTATAAAATTAACATTTATAAAGTAAAACGATATATAAAAAAACAGCAACAAAGTGCATTTGTTTTTTCCCGAAGTCGTCATCCTCCTCCTCGCTTTTTATGCGTCCACCCAGAGGAGAGAGGGGCCTGTGATCTGGTATGACCGCAATCCAGAAGAAGGTAAGTTAGGTAGTTGAACTCCCCTCTGAATTCATTCGGCCCTGTTAATAGTGTAACGTAACCAGCTTTGACCCAAACTGGTTACGTTATTGCACTAAGTAAACGTGCTTATTCTCTTAGTAGTATCTTACAACATTTACGAGAAACTACGTGTATTTGATTAATTGTTACGATTCGAAATTTAAAATGGAGGCTTTGCATTGAACATTACTTTAATGACTGTCTGTAGCAACATCCTGCCCTCGCGTGACCGCGGCGTGTAATCAGTACATCGTCATATCAGAGACAGACGCTAACTACGAGTAAACACCAATAATTACACTGACAAACAAACATTAACAATGTGGTTTGTTTAAAAAATAAATTGTTCTTTGAGACTGTTCTGGGAGTCAATCAGTGTCACTTGCATTTGCTCAAAGAGGTATAGACAAAATTCGTTCAAGGGAATTGACACATTTTTTTTTTTCATTATTTCCAAGTCTCATGTCATGCAGTAATTTTATGATCATCTTGAAATATTTTTTTATACACATTTGCAATCAGTCTTTCTTGCTTATGCAGATGGAGTGTGTGCTTTTAAGAGGATTTTATTTTATTTACCTCATACATGTACATAATAATTAAATTCACATAGATTTAAAGGGATTCTTTTTAAAGAGGATCTCTATTCCATCAAGAAGTCATTCAACTGAACATTGCCTTTCAGTTTTTTTTAATTTCTTCATTGTGATTATCAAACAGTCAAGTAATAGCTGTGGGCACCTTACCTCACCCTTTCTTGGGACTTTTTGGGACAACATCAATAGTCACTAAATCAGTTACTGTAACACTTATGCTTGTACATGTTAATTTCATAATTAATAATCCACATAAATTATGTTTTGCTGCTAAAAATTTACTTTTTCAGTCTTTTCTTTGAGACTCATTCTTCTAGGATAAAAAGATGGTATATGATTACCAACTATCATCGAGCCAAAATGCTGAACATTAGCCTAGCAGTCTCTTCAAGACTGTTGGCTCTGTCTGTAAGTCTGTCTTACTGGGTAAACAACTTTTTTTTATTAAAATGAAATTGACACAAACCTGAGTAACATTCTGTATCCTCATATACATTTTCTTTAGCTAATGGTTAAATATAAATAAATAAAAAAACCACATTACTATACTATATGTAATGATTTTGGGACACACATTAATGTGGCAAGTGTAAGGATAAGTACCTATACATATTTTCCCTTACAAGGCAGAATAACCAATAGACTCAAATTGTATGTTAAATGTTAAAGTAGATGAATAGAGATTAAACTATAGTGACATAAGAGTTTGGAAATAAATTATTAATTAAGTAGGAATGCAAATTTGTGCCTTTCGAGGAGGTCGGCTCTTTTTACCCCCGTAAAAGAGTATGTATATTTTAAGTTTTTACCGTATAAAAAAGAGGCTGCCAAAATAGGCCAAAAAGACATAAGAAAAGTATAAGAAAGAGCGAAAAATTACCTTAGTTGGGACATACGCCTTATTCGACGTAGCCCTTTCGTTCATCCATTTTACTGTCTTCAGCTTCTCCCATGGTAGATCGAGATGAAAATTTACTTTACTCTCATTAAATTTAGATTTCAATTTCATTACTAACACAGAAAATAAACTAACAACGTCACCCATTTGCTATGCTTTTGTAGCTCAAGAATAAAAATTCTAAATGGTCATGAGACCAACAAGAATAAAGTCAAGTTTTTAAGAATATTGACATTCATATTATTTAACAAATTTACGATTTACTGTAACCTGAACACATTTTTTTGTTTAGTTTATATGTATAGCGACCACCGCGGTCGATCTCAATTGACGTAATAAAAATTTTGATTTGTTTGATTGCTCAAGAAATGATGTTGCTGTCACGGGAGATTTGACAGTGACACTGTCAGTAATCGTCCAGGGTTGCCTTGTTATTTTACTAATGTTACATACATACATAAAAATCACGCCTCTTTTCCGGAGGGGTAGGCAGAGACTACCTCTTTCCACTTGCCACGATCTCTGCATACTTCCTTCGCTTCATCCACATTCATAACTCTCTTCAAGCAAGCTCGGCGGTTTCGGGTACCTTTGACCTGACCCTTTACCAGGATTTACTAATGTTAACAACATAAAAACTGTTTTGTACCCCTAAAGCTGTTTTGGTTTGTCTGACTTCCATACACATTGATTTTATACACATAATTTCTTTATTTTCTTTTTAGGAACTAAATTATATCTTCAATTGGTGTTGTGTCGTGTAAATGGCGACAATAGTATGTATTTCTGTAATGTAATAGTCAGTACCACATTTCTGTCTATATTATACATGGACCTTATATAATGAAGTAGATAAGTAACTCTAAGACATGGATTAAGGTTTTATGAACATGTCTACAGATATAAATACTTTTTAAATACGATATTTTTTATATGCTGTTCTGGCACCACAGCATGTACCAGCTGCTTTTTTTCTCTTTCCATGCAGATCTGAAAAGTCACTCAAGGGAAAAGCTGATAAACTTGGGATTCTTCTTTTTAGAGAGGCTAGCAACCTATCACTGTTTGAATCTCAAATCCATTATTGGGCCTTTGAGCCTTTTCGAGACTGTTGGCTCTGTCTGCCCCGTAATATAAACATGATTATATTTGGTTGATAGTCCAACTGAGTTAACTTAGTTTTTAATTCATACAGTGTTTAATTGATACACATTTTTTATTCAATTAACTATACTTAAAAAAGTAGTACTATAAATACATAATAATTTTATTTCTATTCTTATATAATCTGACAATAGATATGTGACTAAGACCAATCAAATAAGGTTCATGTGATGGATATCAAAACATAAACAAGATGATGGATATTATTATTTAGCATTGAAACCCTATAGGATTACCCCATCTATTTACAAATACTCATACAGAGTTCAATGACCTAAAAATATAAAAATCATGCTCACTATAATAGTTAATAGCTAAAAGTTGTTTTCAAATATTTGCAGCAACCTTTTGATTTCAGCTATTCTAGCAGCTTGTGCTTGCACAGGAATCATCGCCTGTGACACTTCCTCCCCCTTTGCTAGAATCGTGTACATGCTTTTAATATTGTTATCCATTGCATCACACGTCTTGCCTACAGCATCTTTATAAACTTCCATATTCTCCGCAGTCAGTGATGAATTTGAATGCAATATGCTAGATAGATTTTCAATCAAATTATCAACTGATTGAGCAATCCGTTGTGCCTCATATTCCAGATCATTTAATACTGTTATGTCAATTTGGCCAATCTGCGGTGCCAATATTTGCCTATAAAGTTTTCCCGAGGGTGTACTGGATCTTGATGCACTTGAGCTTCCAAAGACTGGTGTCTCTCCTCTTTTAGCTATGGGACTGGACAACTTGATTTTGAATTCTAAGTCATCTGCAACATAATGTGTCATATCGCCTTCATACCTCACATGCCCATCCAGATCTAAGGGAAACTTATCTTGTTTGCGGTTTTCTGATGGAAGGTCATAAGGTCTGGAGGGGCCGGCTACCTTATCTGATTCCTCATTGGCTTGACCCTGATCTGAATGGAAAGATATTTCACTGTATGATGCTGTCATACGGGCTGATATTTCTTCCTCCATGTCAATGTCTCCTTGCTTAGTAGACATTTCTATTTCTGAGTCAACAGAATGAGGAGATATAGGGTTATTTGAGTTTGTAGCCATAGTTAATGCACAACCTGAAACAAAACGATGGCGAAAAGTAACACACCAATGAACGTGAACTTTAATCACCTTAACACCTTATGAAGTCTAGTTTCTGTTATAAGACAATTAAAATGTAGGCACTACTCTTTAACACTTTTAGTTATCTTTATTGTGTTAAAATCATAAAATAGTTGACAAGACGTTTATTTACTAGTTGCGTTTAGTTTTATTTTAACACTATTGATTGAAGGATTTAGATTTTTAAATACTTAAACACAACATAACAGAACGCATTACATGTTTTATTATTTCTCATAACATAACATGAGACAGGTAGGTTTTGTATTGTATGCAAATAAAAATAAAAAAGTCACCAAAAAGATACTAATTTGACTAAAACGGTTCTTCAGTACATACTTACTTAGGTACTTTTTATAGGGAAATAAAATTTGTGTCGGGGTATTTTTTTAATTTTAAATTTTATTATATAAAATATGCCAATATTATGCTCTTAGAAATTTTTTGGGTTGGCTTGGCTATTCATGTTGCTACAACGTGCAACATGTGCGACAGAAGTGAGGATATCAACTACAGATACTAGCAACACTACTCGCAGAAACAAAAATGTCAGAATTGCGGGAATTTTTGACAGTTGTCAATAAAAACATCTTGGATCAAATGTGATTGAGTTGAGGTACATTTTTTTCATCTAGATCATTTTATTATCTTTCTTTGGTTTTATTCTAGTCCAATATGTGTTTATATTTGTAAAACTTGCAACAAAACTGCCGAGTATATTTGGTGAGTGAATATTTTTTACGGGTTTGGGAGCAGAACGTGCATTGTCCGTTTTAACATGGCGCTTCACAGCGACATGTGTGGATGATAACGTCGTAGCAAAATCGTTTATTGTGGTCTTAATAACAGTGCTAAGTGTAATTGATTTGTCTTATTTGAAGTTTTAATTGTGAGCTTTGTTGTTCGTCTGTTACATAACGGGTTTGTGGGCTTGTATGTAGCGTTACGGCACAAGTACTGCAATGGTGAAAACCCGTCGCAGTAATGGAGAGAACGGGGAGGTTGACGATGGGAATTACACTGTAAACGACGTGGGAAGCGTCTCCGATGAGAAGGTGATGCATTCTCGAACATTTTTATATGATCTAGTGAGATTTACTGCAGCTGCTTTGTTTAGAATACCTTTGTGAGCCTACTTCCTGCCCCCATTACCTTGTGTAACCTATGCACGTAGTTGCATGCGCTTTTCTATACGAATCCTAGAATTATTCAGCTTGCCCTTGAAGGTGATCCTGTATAACTATAATGTAATGTATTGAAAATTTAATTCTCATTATATTTGACTTCTTTGTCCTTTAATGTCAATTCATCTTAGTTAGCTATTGTGTATGTGTGGCAAACCTTTATTTTAGAAACTCATAGATAAATCCTAATTTGGAGAATATTGTTATTTGCTTTTGGCCAGGCATTACTCTTTCTCTAAACATAGAAGATTTCCAATTGCATTCTCAGCTTTAAAGATGTGGGATTTTTGATGGCAAATTTACATGACATACAACACAAATACCTTTGTTTCCCATATATTCCATATGTATAGGCAGATTTTATGGATTTCCACTTAATCCCTACATACCTCTCCTGCTCCCTCCACACTCATCACTCTTTTCATACAAACTTGACAATTATGTGACTCACAATCCATCCCAACTCCCTTTTTAAGACATTCACAATTTGAAGTCCTTAAAACTATCAAAAGTTTAAAAGTACCTGAAACCGATGAGCTTGCATAAAGAGTGTTATGAATGTGTATGAAGCGAAAGAAGTATGCAGGGATTGTGGCAAGTAGAAACAGAAACATGTAGGCTCTGGACCTACATGTTTCTAACCTGGAAAGATGCATGATTTTTGAATGTATGTACATTATTGTACATGAATTGAAAAGGTAATCAGGTCCAAATTCTATGGTATTAATAGGGAGATAAGAATTGGCCTATTTCATAAACTGTAGGTGCTAACCATAAAAATAAGCTGTTGTGTGGTACTCTCTTTTTTTCATGAGTGTCTTAAGTAAGGGGTTGAGAATAATAAGGAGACTTCAACTTATATGAATAAATTTGATGTAGTTATGCCAAAAATGAGTAATTTTAGATTAATAATAGAATATTTTATTTTTCGGTATATCCACAGTCTTTCTACCTACAAGTGCATGGAGCATGTTTTTGTACTTAACTTTTGAGGCCTTGGGGTCCTTTAGAGCATACTTTGGTCATTTGTGCAATTAATATGCCATATTATTGTCAATCTACTGTCCTGAGGTTGAAGCATTCATAGACATTTAATATAAGAATGGACTTAATTAAGTCGATTCTTACAACACTGCAACTGTTCTGCTTCAAAATTTCACCAGTATTAAACAGCTTGGAAACTAATATGGGTTTTATGTTTTAGGCATCCAACTGGTCCCAGCGTGAGTTACGTAGTAGTCAATATAAGGTGACAAGGAAAATCCAGCGCTGGCCTACTAAATGTAAGAAGTTGTACAAGCTATTAAAATCACTAAATCCTTTGTCAATAACTTACAATTAAATCTTTTACAGCCGCGCATAGGTTTTAAAGCTGATTGTCCAATTTGTACATACATAACATAATCACCTCTATATTCCTTGAGGAGTAGACAGAACCAACAATCTTGAAAAGACTTCATGATGTAAATGAGACTCAAATAATGGCAGATTACTAGCCCGTCGCCTAAAATAAGTATTCTAATTTTATAAGCTCATCCTTTAGTCGCCTTTTACGACATCCATTGGAAAGAGATGGAGTGGTCCTATTCTTTTACTACTAAAAAAATTTATACAAATTACTATAGAGAATTTGTATAGTATAAAAATTTCTAGTAGTAAAAAAATTAGATTAGGGTAACTATAACAATTTGAATATCTTGCTTCACAGATAGCCGCAGGCGTCGTTCCATCAAGATGCCTCGTATAGTTTTCCCTGAGAGTGATACCGAACCAGAAAAATATTCCAGGAGGTAACACATTATCACATATTATCAAGTTCTATGTCAAGATCTAAAGCAGGATAAAAGCAATGTGATGATTTTATCCTGCTTTAGATCCTACATCCATACATATAGTCACCTCAATATCCCTTGCGGCGTAGATAGAGCTTTAGTTCTTATTTGTGTTTATATTTTGTTAACTGGTGACTCTCAAAAATCAAGATTTAATTACGACTTGATCAGACCATCTTTTTTACTTTAGAGATAAAGTAAAATGGTCCATCCTTTATTCTTTTCTTGTCTTTTATATTTGTTTCAATTCATAAATCCATTAAAATGGGAAGATATTATTTTCTTCATTTATCTGATTTACATACAAACATACGTTATATATTTTCTAATAATATGTCCTCTTTTGTTTATAGATCCAGGCAAGTGCGTGTCTTCTTTGCTGATGACAACGCGTCGTCGAGCAGGATACGTCGAAGTCGCGGTCCCAGAAAGAATTACGTAGAAGACAGTGAGGATAAACCCATTCAAGAGAGTGAGTGTTTTGGTAATTAGTCTTAGACAGAATAAAGGTGAATGTAGTCTTTAGCAGCACCGCACTTTTAATCTGTATTGAACAAATTGACTGTGGTTAGTGCGTCGCTTCCTAATATTTTCACCTGTAATTAAATCTGCCATGTATGATAAGCGTATTCTTTTAAGTAATTAGTCCCCATAACACAAAATAAATTAATTGCCTTTACTATTAGGCTTAATGATAGAATTGAGATTCAAATAGTGAAATAAGGGATGATTTGATGTGCCAAGATTTTAAGATTTTACATAGATATCTTCAGTGCTTATTTTAACTTGGTTAACTTTTCATTTGTTTAGGAAAATTGCTATAATTTATTTGTATTTGTATTCAGATGTACGAAGAAGTTGCCGTAAGCGCAAGCTGCTCCACCACAGCTTCAATGAGAGCTGGATCACGAATGAGCTGAAGGTCAAGGGGTATCCGGACTTGTACGGGTTCCCAGGATCCAGCTCCTCTGATGAGTTCACTTCAGGAGATGAGGGTAGAAGGGATCGTGGCAAGAAAGTGGAGATTGTAAGTTGTCATATTTTGTGCCTTGTGGTTTTTTGCACTTTAGAATAGAAACACTTCATATCTTTCCCATGAATGTCGTGAAAAGCGACTAAGGTATAGGCTCATAAACTTGGGATTCCTCTTTTTAGCGATGATCTAGCAACCTGTCACTATTTGAATTTTTCTCAGTTTTATCATAAAGCTTTACAGCCGAATGTGGCCTTTCAGTCTTTTCAAGATTGTTGGCTCTGTCTACCCCGCAAGGCATAAAGACGTGAATATATGTATGTATGTGTTGCGACATCTCTACGCCACAAGTCACAACAAACAATCACGCGACGCTATCAGTAAAAAAAACAGTGAATAGTCTAAATCGCTCAAGCAAAGATTTTACGGATTGGAGTGGAACTATCGCTCCCGCCTCATATGTATGCATATTTTATATTGTACATTTTATTTGCAATTTTTTATAGTCTTTTTGAGGCAACTTTTGACTACATTATAACACTCATGTACATACTATACATTAATCACGCCTCTTTCCTATGTTCCTTTATACACTTAGGTATGTTTTCGACTAAATGTACGGCGTTGTGAGCAGTAACATTGTTCGCGTAGTAATTTTCTCAGGAACACTGAATTTTCACCTAAACATAGTGTTTTTGGGTTTGATTTCCAGCACTAGCATAATGTACTTTGTTATGTTGAAGAGAATATGTAAATCCCGACTAAAATTATAAATGCGAAAGTAAATTTATTTGTTGTTGTCTCTTCACGCATTATCTACTGAACCAAACTTCTTGATATGTTTTTAGTGTATATTATTAAGAGCCCAGAGAGGTATTTTTTACCCCGTAAAAACTATACTTCCCGTAGGGTTTGCGAAAATGTGCGGGCGAAGCTGCGGGTCAAAGCAAGATATAAAGAGAACCTTTTATTTTTTCTCTTTGGAAATATTAGTTGTCCTATATTTTTTAAAGCGTAACAAATAAATCTTTATCCTTTAATTAAATGAAAATAAAATATAATAAATATTAATCCTTTCATTCAATGATTAAATGGACGTTCTGTTTCAGACAAGTGAACATGTTCCCACGAACACGGATGAAGACACGCAGCTGTCCCGTCAAAGAAGGACGTCGGCCAGGTTCACTACCAAAAAGGTATTTAAGAGAAATCATAACGCATTATAATTTTAATCCCAACTTACAATACTAAATTTACACATAGCATGATTTATTTGCGTTGTTTGATCGGCATTTGATTGCTGGACTGATATATTTTTTTTATGGAGTAAACGAGTAAATGGTCTTGCAAAGACTCAAAGTCCACGATTAGTTGGACGGTTTAAATATGGAATTGAGATTCAGCCAATGACATGTCGCTATTTTGGGTCCTCTCTTATTGCACCCATGTAAAGAATTTACACGTCAAATTTCAAGTCACTAGACTACTCAGTGAGCTGTGCGTTGTCTGTCAGACAAAGGGATAGGATTTTAAACTAGGGATTCCTCTAGGCGATGGACTAGCAACTTGTCACTATTTGAATCTCAATTCTATCATCAAGCCAAAAAGCTGAATGTGGCTTAGCAGTCTTTTCAAGAGTGTTGGCTCTGTCTACCTATGGGATATTAAGTATCTATGTTGTCATTAGAATGCAACAGAAACAGACTCGGACGAGGAGAACAATCAGACTGTGATTGAAAAGAAGCCTCTGCCGCCAGAGAGTAGCAAAGGAGAAGAGAAGATGGAGACCGAGCCGGATCCGGCGCAGGAGATCAAGACTGAGCAAGAAGAAAAAGTGCACGAGGAAAAGGGAGAAAGGTGAGTTATATGATATGTATGAGTAACTCCCCACTCTATTGAAAAGAGACGTTGATTTGATTTTGGTGAAGAATTCTAATAGTAGGTACTCATGGAGAAAATAATGATTGTGGACGAAGCGAAAGATTTGTGTAGGGATCGTGGAATCGAAATATTTGGTCTCTGCCTATTCCTCTGGTAATGTAATTTCGTAGTTACAAAGAAACATAAGCAAGATGAAACAATATACTGTTATTTATAAAATCTTGCTACTACAACTGAAAACTTAATTGCAAAAGACTAGCTTTGTGGTTTAATTATTGTTTATTACTTATCAACTGTATGTTAATTATAATAGCACAAAACCGTTAAAGAATATAAATAAGGCACATTTTCAATAAAACACAGGCACTCTGATTAACCCAATGGTAGACTGTTAGATAATGCTATTAGCGTAAAGTACACGTATTGTTATTAACCAATAGTCAATATTACAATAATGAACAAACAAATTAATAGTAATGTGTTCATCAAAGTGAACTGTTTCAGCAATCAAAGACCAATACGAAGTCTGCGTACCACCAGAACGAGAAATAAAGGCAGGGCTAAGAAAGATGATAGCCAACAAGAGACAGGTAATCATTTTATTCACTTGTCTATTTACCTACATACATTTTAAAATCTTATGTAAAAGTATATTCAAACATATTTTTTTTTCTGCCAGACTTGTCATTCATCAGTGTAAAGATATATAATGTATTGAAAACAAGCGTCCGCAATAAAACGACCAAAAGTTGACCCTCTGTATTGCCCCCTTAGATGGGTGGGAGGAAATATTCTTGTGTATTATTTTTTTAGTTGGACCAAACATACGTATGTACGTGTGGATAATCAAAATATCGCATATGTTAAATCCCAGCACGGCAGATAGTGTGAAGCAGGCATAACTTATGTCAACCAATCTTTATTTTTCACCGTCATAATCATTACAACCAGCCAACCTTTACATTTCAGCATCAGAATCATCGTCGACGGAATCCGGCAGCGAGTTGACCCTGAGTCGTCAGCCGCGTCGCTCTAAGCGAACTCGCAAGCCGAAGCCTGCCTTCGTCCAGATCGCTCAGGGGCAGACACGCGGGAGAGGTACTGGCAACCTTCTATCTCCCTCTAATTCATATACTATCTCCCTCTAGCTGAAATATTTGAGTATCAGAAGCATTATTATAGAAGTTTATACTTGTAGGTCACTACTCCTAATTACTAATCACTGTGAGTTACTGGCTACTATAGTTTGCTTGATACCCTAACGGTTTATGCATTCCACTAGGCGTGACCTAAATAAGATTTCAGAAGGTATTGGAAATGAAATATTCAGTTCACGACGATGAGTATATTTTCACATTGAACAATGACAGTCTAGTTCACAGAACTATAGTTAGGAGGTACGAGTTAACATAGAGACGAACGCGTGACAACTAGCTTCACGAACCGATAGCTGTACAAACTAGAATGTATTTTGAAGAGTTTGCAATGTGTCCATACTGTTAAAGTGATTGAGTGAGTTGACTCTGTAGTTGATCTGCGCCGGAGGCCGCTTTTGTGCAGAAATGGCAGGGCATACAATAACTATTTTCATAATTTCTTTTTTTATCTCTTACTTAGTCTTACGAGTATTACTCTCCTACTTCCTCTTATTATTGTTCTACATTTTTTATATACCGAATATCCAAAGAATATTCGATTCATGATTTTTATTATTTAACTAATTGAGTACATATGGCGGGTAATCATGCACATTCAAGCAGCTGAATGTGAAACCATAACCTAAGCTCGGTCAGGTTTCCCTTAATATACGGAGGTCATACCGCAGTTGCTTCATTTGATAATCTGATATTTCCTTTTTTTGCATGTGTATTTTTTTACTTCTTCATTCTTTTTTTTGGCGCCGTGTGGTTCCCGGCACCAATAAAAAAAGAATAGGACCACTCCATCTCTCTCCCATGGATGTCGTAAAAGGCGACTAAGGGACAGGCTTATAAATTTAAGATTCTTCTTTTAGGCGATGGGCTAGCAACCTGTCACTATTTGAATCTTAATTATATCTTAAAGCCAAATAGCTGAATGTGGCCTATCAGTCTTTTCAGGACTGTTGGCTCTGTCTACCCCGCAAGGGATATGGACGTGATTATATGTATGTATGTATTTTTTTAAAATTGAGCGGAGCCCAGGCTTTGAATAGAAATTTTCGGCAGTAAGAATAGGAACACTTCTTCTCTTTCCCGTGGATTTTGTAAAAGGCGACTAAGGGATAGGATAATAAACTTGGGATTCCTCTTGTGGGCGATGGGCTAGCAACCTGTGTCACTATTTGAATCTCAATTCCATCAGTGAGCCGTACAGCTCAACAAGCAAGCCTGTCTACCCCGCAAGGGATAGACGTGATTATATGTATGTATTTATGTATGTACAAACCATATATATTTTCTTGACATATGAAATTTATTTTTATTATTGTGTTTTGCCTACAGCTAAAACATTTACAATTAGAAAGAAGCCATACTCACTTAGAGAAAGGAAACCTAAAATCCTTCGCAGAAAGACTATCAGGTGTAAGTCTCTTTCCTTGCCTACTGTCTCTGTACTAGATTATAAAATTCGATACACTTGTTTCTAAGAGTTAATAAGAAGGAACGGTAAAATATTAAGACGTGATAAAATGAGCATACTACAACTCTGTTGGGCTTCTAAAAGCGATACATAATATAATGGATAATTGTAAACGTGTAGTAGTAACTATCGCTGTTTCGCTTTTTATTATGACATGAAACGGGCCAGCTATATAGTTTATCGCGCGATAAAAACGGCGTTCTGCGTTCTATGCTTTGCGGGCTGGTTTTTATTGCGGTAGTCATTGACTTTGGATTTCCACTCGCAAATATCTGTAAACATCTCTTGATTAATTTTTGCATGCTTTTATTTAATGAATGTGAGTATAATGATTGTAAAAGTCAAGGGAATGACTGATAAACTTGGGATTATTCTTTTAGGCGATGAATTAGCAACATGTACTCATTCATCAGCCTGTAATTATTCTTATTAAGCCATACTGTTGAACGCTTTTAGTCTTTTTAAGACTGTTGGCTTTGTCTTCCTCTTAAGTGGTAAAGACTGTGGTGATTATATCGATGTATATAATACGTGTGTGATCGCTTATGCTAGTTTCTGTATAAACCGACTTTGAAAAAGGGGTTCTTAATGATTACAAGTGTATCGAATTTTGTCTTCTAGTGGTGAACATTAAAAAGGACGTTTTATATAAATTATCTTTATTTGTTTTTAGCACAATCGCCGTCTAGCAGCAGTAGTAGCAGCACAAGTTCCGACACGGAGGAGGACTTGAATGTTTCTATGAAAAACAAAACCAAGGGCAGGTAAGGTGTCTAAAGGGCCAAATTAAATATGGATATGAATTTCAGCCTGTAAGTTCGAGATATTCGATAGCAGACTCTTTCCACAGACTAGATATTGTGACTTATAACAATAATAAGGAAGGGTTTATAAACTTGGGATTACTTTTGACGATTGTAGCAACATGTCACTATTTGAATCTCAATTCCATCATGAAGCCATACAGCTGAACGTTACAAGACTGCTGGCTGTATCTACGCCGCAAGGGATATAGCCGTGACTTCTTCCTCCTGGCTGTACTCTCAGTTGCATCCTCATCACTCTGCAGAAGAGGCTGGGGTAGCCTTTGACCATGGATCCTAGATTGGGTGAGTGAGTCAGGTTTTTACATGAAGCAACTCCCGTATCCGATCGATCATGGTTACACATCCAGTTGTCTGAATGTGCAGAGAGATGATATTAGATAGTAAGGTTAATATGTAACCTTGAACGAAATAAGATTAAGTTCTTCTATTTGCAAAATGATGCAGGTGAAACCTATTTTGCTCATTTTTGGATCATTGTTAAAAGCGGATACCGCACTCTGGACTGGGTGGACGCAACTGGGACTAATTATTAGGAGGATGATGATTTTTATAGATGTTACGAGTATATTTAGTCAACCCTCCCTCATCCTCGAACTCGAACTCGAACATGTGTGGATGCAATTTATTTCAGGCAAAAGACTAAGGCGAACGAAGACAAAAAGGCAGACAGAGCTTTAAGAGATATTCAGCCTATAGAAGTTGACGGCAGCGTGAGATTTTCTTCGGTAAGTTATTTTAAAAGTATACATTGCCTCTTCCGTTTGCCACATTCAAAAATTAAAAAAAAATGCAAAAATTTTTGTAATGATTTTTTTTTACCTGCATACTTAACTTACATAAAGTATTAAAATTTTCAAATAGTGTTTTTTATTAGCATTGTTACTTTGCATTAAAATGGACATATACCTCTTTAAAGCTATTGAGAATACGATAAACAATTCGTTGTTTTATTTAGTTCGGATAGTTGAAACTAAATCTAGGCTAAGCCATAAAGCTGGACGTGGCCTATCAGTCTTTTCAAGACTGTTGGTTCTGTCTACCGCGCAAGGGATATAGACATGATAGACTATAGACTATTTGACATGACTATTTCTATGTATGTATATCGGATACCTTGTAACCTGTTTTGAAAATACATAAGTCTATTTCTACTACAAAAACCCTTTTTTTTATTTTTAGGTGGGTGGGCTAGAAGAACACATAAAGTGCTTACGTGAAATGGTGCTCTTTCCTCTTATGTATCCCAGCTTATTCCAAAAATTTAACACCCGGCCTGCCAAAGGGGTGCTATTCCACGGACCTCCGGGGACTGGCAAGACGTTGTTAGCCCGGGCTCTGGCTAACGAGTGTAGCCTCGTGGGGGGGAGGAAGGTAGCCTTCTTCATGAGGAAGGGAGCGGATTGTCTGAAGAAATGGGTCGGTGAGAGCGAAAGGCACCTCAAACTGCTATTTCAACAGGTAATTTGTTTCAGTTGAATTAAAGAATTAATGAAAGTAAGAAATGTGGTAACATTGCCTTGTGTAATATGAAAAAAAAGCTTCAAGATATGACAGACAGATAATTTAAATAGCTTTTACAGATATCTTAATTTCTTACTGTTGCAGCAATATCTTGTAATTATATAATCTTAATGGCTTCAAATGTGATTTCAGGACCAATTTTACCTACTTCATCATTACCAACAGGCTATCATATAATTTAATCCTGAAAATGTCTAATCTAAACAAGGAAACTCCTTGTTTTGTTCAAATGCTTAAAATGTTGACTATGAATGAAGGTCACACTTAAATTTGCTCATATAAGTATCTAACCCAATATAATTAGAAATAGTATAATTAGAAAGAAACAATCACACTAAAAAGCACCTTTTGTGACATATCAATTTTCCTATCAATTTCATTCAAAGAGCCATTCAGCAAGCCAATGTCATAACTAATCAATTCAATTCATCTGCCAGGCCAACAAAATGAAGCCGTCCATAATCTTCTTCGACGAGATCGATGCTCTAGCGCCGGTCCGCAGTGTGAGACAAGAACAAGTTCATACTAGCGTGGTTGGCACTTTACTGGCCGAAATGGACGGCTTGTGTGACAGGTATGGTGTTAATTGTTGAATGTAACAGAATGAGGAACTGTCTGGTGTTACTAGACGTTTATGGTAAAAAAAAAAAAATGTTAATTGCTTTAAATATCTCTTTTTTTAGATTATTTATTTGTTATTTTAGCACATCAAAGTTGTATGGCTCAACTTAAATACAGTTGTAGAAGAGCCAGCGATGCACCTTTGACCCATGATTTACTTTAAAACACTCATTAAAATTGACCATTTCAAGTAAATAAGTACACACTAATTTACGAAACAATATAATTTCAGAGGTGAAGTTATAATAATCGGCGCTACAAACCGCCTGGACGCCGTAGACCCAGCGTTGCGCCGCGCCGGCCGTTTCGACAGAGAGCTGCACTTCCCGCCGCCGCACGCCGCCGCCCGGAGGGACATCCTGAACATCTACACCAAGGACTGGCGGCCGCGCCTGCCCGACTCTGTGCTGGAACATGTGGCCGAACTCACCGCTGGCTATGGAGGTGTTTCAGTTATTTTGAACTTTATTGAGCTTAATATAAGTTACATCTTCTAAAGTCTGGAGGCCTCGCCTGTAAGATGTTAATTCCCGTTCCCTGGGGAATTTCGGGAAACCTTGCACCCTTAGTCTATGTAAGGAAAGTTCCTTATGTTATGTCCATTAAAAGTATTGAATTTTTCACATCGGTTGAATTGATATATCAGTCGATAAAAACGAACATACAAACAAACCATTAGCCATCTATTGTATTCACTAAATGTCGTTATTTAACCTTTTTTGTTGTGAAGCTTTAGCTTTAACTTAGACTATAAAACATACATACATATAGTATAGAGGTGTAGGGAGAGCTAGCAGTCTCGAAAAGACTGAGATGCCACACTCAGCTGTATGGCTTTATGATGGAATTGAGATTCAAATAGTGACAGGTGCCTAGCCCATCGCCCACAAGAGAAATCCCAAGTTTACAAGCCTATCCCTCAGTCGCCCCCCACGACCTCCAAGGAAAAAATGACGGAAACCACACGGCACTATATAAATTAATTCAGCTTTCTGACTAATTATTTATTTCAAAAAAGTTTATCATGTAAATCTTTTACTTTATTTTTTTTTTACTTTACAGGTTCCGACCTTAAGGCGTTGTGTTCTGAAGCGGTACTGAAAGCGTTAAGAAGAGTATATCCCCAAGTGTATGAAAGTGAACATGCATTGCTTATTGATGCGAAGAATGTAAGTTTAAATTTTTTTATTCATAGAAAATTTACCATTCTGAACAAAGTTTTATCGCATACTTAGCTGTGGGCCTCATAACATGTTTCAAAAAGTTTCGTGACCCAGTAAGAGAGACGAAAATGTTAATTAAGTATGACGTCACACCTGAGTTTCTTGTTCACGTCATGAATTTTATTTGTATGACAGGTACGTTAATTAGAACATCATTGTCCTAATTAACGTTGTTTCATATTATTTTTATTTATTGATTGTATATAGTAAGTAGGCATAAGTCTATATAATAAAAAAAAATAATTGAAATAAAAACATTTATGGCGTAAAAATTGAAACCAAGAATTCACATGGTGTATTTAATTACTTATCATGTTTCATTAATTTTTACAATGTTTTGAGACTGTGACGTTTAGTAAAACATTTGAGATGATTAAAAAATTTATGGAATAAAGACAAACTTTATTTGGACTTGTTTTACAAGTTAAGAGAGGTTGTGGGTTTAGCTATAGACATGAGATCCAGCAAGTAGCTGCAAGAGGGTAGCGAACTAGTTATATGCCGATAGTCCTAAGGTGAAGACCCGGGGCGCGTGCGCGCTTTTATAGGCCTCCCGGGCTGTGAAGAGCGGCGTCGGGGAGACCGAAGCGTCACGACTACACAACACCTATCATTTTTATTGTATGGAGATCGCTTGGTTTAAATCGTTTTTTTAATTGTCCCCCAGGTGGAAGTGAGCGAGTGCGACCTGCTGGCGGGCATGGGCGCGCTGGTGTCGGCGGGCGCCCGCAGCGCGCCGCCCGCCGCGCGCCGCCTGCCCGCGCGCCTGCCGCCGCTGCTGCAGCCGCAGCTGCGCGCCGCCGCCGCCGCCGCCGCCATGTGCGCGCGCAAGTACGTAATGTATGACGACTTCTTATTTTGTATTACTAAATAAATAAATAAAAATCACTTATTACAGGTTTAAAAACCTATATAGTGTTAGTAACAGAGTCTTACAAACTATGTTAATACATCTATATTAAAATTACAGGAGCACTTGGTGTTACTATTAAATTACTGTTTTGTTATTGTAGGCAACCTTCTTGGTATACGCCGTAGCAACAGTTGCCATGGTGTTGTTTGTTAGAGAAAATATTAAATAGCTTAATAACTATACTTCCTACGACTGGTGACCTCACAAGTTGAGCCCATCACGTATAGTTATTAAGCTATTTATCCCTACAGTTATAAATTAAACCAAAATGTGCCGTCTGATTTAAGTATCTTAAAACCCGTTAAGCGTATAACCAATGTTTAGTTTCATGACTGTTATTAAACTAAGTTAAATATTCAACAGAGAACATAATATCGGTTCTTGTCATTACAGCTACATACATGGTACAACCAATTTTGTTTTGTGAACCTTTTGTCATTATAAAACCAACTCTATAATAAACTCTGGCGTAATAAAATCAACCCCTATTTTTACCATTTTGCAACCGATTGCAATATCTCGTCTTAATGTATATTTTTTTTTGTAATTTTAATATATAAAAAGGACACCACACACACCCACAAGTGTGTACTGAATGATCGTCTGCGTACACTATCCTACCACCAGCTATGTGTCTATCAACTGGTGATTGTCGCTGAATCATGTCGCTAAAGCATTTGCTTTATCTCGGCGTGTAAAGCCAAAGCAGATCGTCTCAATATGTCGAGGATAATGCGAAATCTACAATAAATTTTTACTTTATTGTTAATGCTCTTGAAATTACTGAAAAACAAACATATATTATACATTTTTGACAATCTATTTATTATGGGTCAAACGAGACGCGCATCGTTTAATTACCTAACTCAAAGGCGGATCTCGACCTCCTTTCCATAGGCGATACAACCATAAAAACTACCAGTTTGAAAATACATTTATTTTTTTATCCACAATTAATAATAATATTTTTTCTATTTCCAGTTCATCCGACGCTTTATCACCTAGCGTTCTCCTTATTTGCGGCGAATGTTCGGACTCAATACTGGCGCCGGCCGTGCTATGGCAAATGGAGGGCGTGTGTGTGCGGGAACTGAGCGTGTGCGCGTTACACGCCGCGCACACGTTCACCGTGGAGCAAGCGCTCATATCGGTATGTTTTCTTTTTTTTTTCAAATCATGCCTGTTCTAAAAGGCCGCAGTGGATAGAAATGTTTTTTTTGTTCATACCAGTTTTAAACTTGCGACAGCCGCAGTGAATTGATTTTTTTTTAAATGCCAATTTTAAATTTGGACAACCGCAGCGGAGGGAACTTGATATTTATTTGATACATAAAAGTTACCCTTTAATTTTAAAGTAATATACAGGTCAGGTAAGTCTAGTCGAACCTTTATTTCTAAGGGGGTTACCTTATTAATGAACATTGACAAAGGCCATTCTTCTTTATCTTCTTTCGGCTTACCTCAAAGACATGTCAGCGTTCGTGAATAAGCCCCGTGTCGGCTGCGGCTGATTATAGTCCTATATTCCATGAAGATACCTCTGCCACAAAGGGAAGATCTTTGCTATTGGTTGGTGGCATAGCATAATTCGTTGTGATTGGCTGATGGCCACGTTGCCATAGGAATAATGTCCCATTTTTCCACAGTTATTCTCCGAGTGCCGCCGGGCGGACTCCGGCTGCGTGCTGTTCGTTCGCGACGTAGTGGCAGTGTGGTCTGCCCTGGGCCCAGCGGGGGGGATGCTTTTCAAGCAGTTGTGGCGAGCCCGAGCCGCCGGGGAACGAACCCTGCTACTGGCTACCGCGACTGCGCCGCAGCACTTACCCCTAGAGGTGAGACAATTACTGTTTATTTCCGTAGCATTCTTAATCTTGAACCTATGTTTGTTTGCGCTTGCCTCAGCGCACTACAATTCAACCATTCAAGGTGAACATTTCTATTGATATAAAGAAATAGCTTTGCGGAGTGAACAAATAATTGTGTGTGCGAACTACATCTCTTCCTGAGCAAATTGTATCAAGAAAAGGTTACAAACTTGAGAAGCTTTTTTTTAGGTGAAGTATTTGTCACCTGTCATCGCTATCTTTGATTCTCAATAACATTATTAACTGGCAAATCATAGCCTTCAAGCCTTGCTTTTGTGTCTGTTGGCTCTGCCTACCCCGTAAGGCAAGGCGTTTTTTTTTTTACCTTAGTAACCAGTGCTATTAAATAATGTTTAATTCATGTTTATACTAAAATTTCAATGCCATTTTCAGCTTCAAGATATGTTCCCGATGTACAAAGACTGCATTTACCAAATACGCGAGCCCCACGTGGCGGAAGTGATAGCGTTTTTAAAACCGCTCCTAGCAGACGCCATGTTGCCGCCGCCGCCTGTCGAGAACGCAGAGCCACCTCCGCCTTTACCAAGAGGTAGGTTTTTATTTATATATCCAAATAGGTAACGTAAATTTTTTGTAATGGTGCCGTGTGGTTCCCGGCACCATTACAAAAAAGAATAGGACCACTCCATCTCTTTCCCACGGATGTCGTAAAAGGCGACTAAGGGATAGGCTTATAAACTTGGGATTCCTCTTTTAGGCGATGGGCTAGCAACCTGTCACTATTTGAATCTCAATTCTATCACTAAGCCAAACAGCTGAGCGTGGACTATCAGTCTTTTCAAGACTGGTGGCTCTGTCTACCCCGCTTGGGATATAGACGTGATCATATGTATGTAACGTAAACCGGCACTGAAAAAAAATATAATATAAGAAAGTTAATAATGTGTCTCTAAGTAATTCAGTGGAATATCATAACGATATTTTATTTAATTATGAACGAGTCGTAATCGGAAGCTTTTTAAAACCGCTCATAGCTACCACTGAGTGAGTATAACTCACGCTCTGAAGTAACTTGACTAGGAAGGAAAATGACTTTACGATATGTAGCGAAAGCGATGTTTTGTTTGACCGCCATCAGTGGAGGACATTTACAACATTTACTGTCTCCTTTAAAAACTTACATACATTCATATAGTATAATCCCGTCTATATCAGTTATGGGGTAGACAGATCCAGCAGTCTTGAAAAGACTAAACTGTTTGACTTAGAGATAGAATTGAGATTAAAATAGTGACAGGTTGCTAGCCCATCGACTGAAAGAAAAATCCCAAGTTTATAAGTCTATCCCTTATTCACCTTTTACGACATCCATGGGAAAGAGATGGAGTGGTCCTATTCTTTTTTTATTGGCGCCGGGAACCACACGGCACTTTTTTTAGCATCTGCAATTTCAAACATTGTTTTCTCTACAGCTCCACCCCCGCCCCCACCTCGCGAAAGCGAGGAAGAGATATCCCGTCGCAAGCGCAAGGAAGATTACAAACTGCGAGAACTGAGGATATTCCTCCGCGACATCTGTAGGAAACTGGCGTCCAACCGCCGCTTCTATAAGTTCACTAAACCTGTGGACCTTGAAGAGGTTTGTGCTATAAATTCGCCTTTTGACATAGAAAAATAATAAAAAATAAGAGTTTCCTTTAGTTTACTGTTTTTGAATCAGAGTCAAAAGTAGACCCTAGATTCGTTTGTAGGAAATACTTAACCGAGACTCGCAAAGAGGACAATGATACTCGTATTAATCACTAAGTTACCCATATATATAGCACATAATATGGCACATGGCAACTAATTTAGTTTTTCCCTATATATATATTTGTTTATTTCAACAGGTGACAGACTACTTGGACATTATCAAGATGCCGATGGACCTTGAGACGATGATGACCAAAGTGGACATGCACAAGTATAACTGCGCGAAGGAGTTCCTAGACGACATAGACCTCATTTGTGCGAACGCTTTAGAGTATAATCCAGATAGGTATGTTCGAAATTCAAATAATTTTTTTGTTGTTGTTTTTAACTGTTATTTTTGTGGCGATATAAAGATAATAGCCTTTAAGTTCCTGGATAAACTTACGAAGATAGACAGTGCATATATACCTATGTCCTATCTTTGCATTATTTTTATTAAGAGATGAACCGAGAACAAAACTTACTACTTTATAAAAAAAACACAGTGCGCTCTATATTATTTATAATTAAAATTGTTTATTGACTGGAACATACAAAACAATCCTATCATTAAGCCTAACAGCTGAATGTGGCTTATCAGTCTTTCAAGATTGCTGGTTCTGTGAACCCCGCAAGGGATATAGACGTGATTATATGAATGAATGAATGAATGAATGAAATTTTCTATGTGGCTTACTTTACTTACATTATCTTTTGTTTGTTCCCATTCCCCGGTGCCAATCAAAGGGCTAGAGGGATGTATAGGTATGAAAACGCTTGTCAATTAGTCCTTGCAATATGACGGTATAACATGTAATCTATAATTAAAGAGTATATTGATATGTAATTATATTGCCCTCTAACCTTTTGTCCGCGTATTGGACATTAGTTTTAGATTATGCATGGAAATAGATATAATTAGCATGGTTTTAGAATAAAAATTAGATATAGTTTGTATGAATTATTATATGGACTTCATATTAATAAAATGTAATAAAATTGTATTTGTCACGCCATAAATATATGTTGAAATATTTGTTTATTTTTGTAATTATATTTGTGTAAGATTAAGATACTTATTATTTACGAAGGTTAGTAGAGTGCTGCCTAAAAATATCTGTCAAATTAAAAGCATTTCGAACACAATTTTGAATTTGAGGTCTTTGCTCAAATTAGCACCATGAAAATTCTATTTTCGTACGTATAAGAAATAAATAGAGCATTAAAAAAAAAAATTGTACGCTAAAAAAAACATTTCAAATATTCGAATATGGAACAGAACATCATCGGACAAGCAAATACGTCACGAGGCGTGCTCGCTGCGGGACCACGCGCACGCGCTCATCGACGTGGAAATGGACAGCGATTTCGAACTGGAGTGCCAAGAGATTGCCAAGAAGAGGCGGGAGGAGGGCGACATGGCGGACAATGATCTTCCTGATTTTATATATACCGCTTCTAACTTACGTGAGTTCTTTATTTCTTTTTTTTTTAATTTTTGCGTGATATTTCTGTGATACGAGGGGCATATCAAGACCTTTTGTTAAGGCATATTGTCTTATGTTCTCACTGAATAATAACAACTAATGTGATGTCAGTTTGTCATATGGCGAACTTACGCATTGAGCGTTTTTGATTTTTTTCTTCATATTTATAAACTAGCTTTTGCTTCGACCCCGTGGGTATTTCCAAAAAAAAAGCCTAGTCATATAATTATGTTTATTTATTACATTACGTATAAATACATTTTATATTAATTCATAACAGGCGTAGATTCGTCAGTGACGGACGGTAAGAACATGAGAACGCCGCAGAACGGCGACAAGAGCGAGTCTCAGTCCGTGAAGCGCAAGCGGCGGCGGATGAACGCCTGGTCCAAGGGATTGGTCGTCAAACGGCAGAAAACTTCGCAAAAGGTGTGTAGAGGAGTAGCCGCATTCTAATCTTGTCAGAAACTTCATGATCTTGTTATCACTAGTTTTGTATTTTAGTCAATACACACACTAAATATCATTTTTATCTTGACCTGTAGCCAAAAGGCATGAGCCTGCAAACCAAGCACAAATTGAACTGTACCAGGATGAAAAAAAAAAACTAGTAACTTATTTATTTACATTATCAGTCTTGAAAAAACAGAAAGGCCACATTCAGCTGTATAGCAAAAATAATGTATACTGCTAGCCCATCGCCTAAAAGAAGAATCCCAAGCTTAGTAGCCAATACCTTGGTCGCCTTATACGAAATTCATGGCAAAACGCCGGGAAAAACACGGCATTAACTTAGTCATTTATTATATATGTTTTCCATTTTCCATTTATTTCCAGACCTACAAAGACCCAAGCATGGCGATAACGGACGAGGAGTCCAAAGAGAACAAACCGATCACGTCCACCCCGCTGCCCAACGGCGACGCGTCTTCATCGTCTGGTTCCGATGACGACGCTCCATTGCGCAGGCCGCAGGACGATTCGGACGCTATCTTCAACATCACCGCGCAATCTACTGTGAACAACCACGTACTCGAAAGGTGAGACACGATCGAGAATTTTTTGAATATTATAGGTGTACTGAATATTCTAGAACGGAAAATACTTGAATTCTGACTCAATAATTGATAGCTTAATAAGGTAATTCTTGTCATCTTCCTCCTGGTTTTTAGTCCTGGTCGCATCCTCACCACTATGGAGAGGAGCCCGGGGTATACCTTTGACCATGGACCCTGGATTGGGTGAGTCAGGTTTTTACACGAAGCGGCTCTCATCTGATCTCCGCTTCCTTTGCGGGTTAGGATTACAATTTGTATTGGATCGATCATGGTTCCACATTCCTCGCCGTAAAAGCATTCTTGTAACTTTTAATACATTTTTCAGTCCGACCAAATCGACCGAGAAACCTACAAAGACGTCACCAAAGAAACGGAATTCCGGCCACGAAGCAACGAGTGGTGGTAAGATTATTTCACATTTTAATCTAGAATCATTGTCTATGTATATTTTTTTTTTCAATCCTCTAAATTGTTGTCTATTACAATTTCAGAAGCCGATAAAGTACTGATAAACAAGACTGAGTTAGAAAACGTTGTATATAAGAACGCGAAGGCGCTACGTTTGATTGGGCTCGAGGCACTAATTGACCTTTACTCACAACTCAGTCAAACAATAAACTCTTATGCGGACAAATACGACCGAATGAAACTGCCACAGGAACTGAACACCATAGTCTATAGATATTTACAAGTAACGAGGAAATGAATGGGACGAGAGGGCGGTATGTGTTCCAATTTTGAAATTCATTTTACTTACGTGTTTCATTTGAAACTGGCCAGTATTAATTAGAAAGGTAAAATAAAAAAGTTCAGCAATGTTTCTTTTAGGCCAGTAAGTGTAGTTGAAACATAATAAGTTAGATTATTAAATGCGGTCGAGGATATCGAATAATTACGATAGCGGCGGAAAAGGAGCGAATAAAATATAAGATTAGTCTTCTTTAATGTATTTTTAACGAATATTCTAAACTTATCGACTTCTAAAGGCGACTGAATTTACGTCCGTAACATGAAGTTTTCATTTAAAATGGTTGCGTTTTGTACTTTATAAAAAATATAATTTTATTAATTAATTTGTCTTTGAAGCATGACTGATACAATAATAAATGAATGATAGAGACAATTTGCTTAAGCTTCCTATATTTAAATACACACATCCCTTAATTATTAAATGAATTAAGTAAATGATTTATATAAACTGAATGGTTTAATCAGCCATTTCGTTTCGTACTTATTGGGAACTTGAGTAATGGACGTCTCGTATTTAGACAATTTTTTAATTTGAATATAATATTAAGTAACATTGAGTTTACGATTATGCGTGTGTAGAATAATGACGAATGTTTGTTAAAACAATATAAAATTGTCATGTTGAATACTCGACAAATAACGTTAGACAAAACAAAAATTATAAGATGAATGTTATCATTTGTATTTGGTTTAACATACATACATATAATCACGTCTATATCCCTTGCGGAGTAGATACTGACGTTCAGCTGTATGGCTTAGTGATGGAATTGAGATATAAATAGTGACAGGTTGGCTAATCCATCGCCTACAAGAAGAATCCTTTACCTTTTCCCTTAGTCGCTTTTACGACATTTTTGGGAAAGACATAGAGTGGTCCTATTCTAAAGTGCGGGGAACCACAAGGGCACTGTTTTTGTATAAAATTATTGTTTTGGTTTAAAATTTATTCATATCACAAAATACAATAATAGTAATTTGATCACTGCCTGGCTTACGATTAGCTAAAATTTATATTGGTTTAAGTCACTTAGACGGTAAGTATTATAAATCACGCTAAACGATGTTGTGAATTAGCCTGAACTAATAGAAGTAACCTTCTAATTCAAACGTATTTTAAGCGTAGACACTAAGTTCTCTTGCTGTCTCTGTCAGACGATTATGTTGCGAGAAAAAGACAGCACGAAAACTTATTATTGTGATTAAGATGATTTCATAAAACGTACTAACATTTCTATATCTTGGTTGTGTCCATACGCAAAACCCAGTAAATATTACTTATATGACATGCTAGTAATGCCATTTAAAGCTCTTAATAATCGAGCTGTACGAAAATTTAAGTAACTCTTTAAAGACGAGAAACAAAACATCACAAAGTATTTCTCATGGAATTCGAACCTGTGACAAGGAAAATATTGATACCACATGACCGCGGGCGGGGTTATTATAATTATCATAGATTGCAATTAATATATTCGCCACAATTTTACCTTAATTAGACTATCTGCATAAAAACGCCATACATAGCAGGTAATTAGGTTTATTAATTGAATCAAATTTAATTTGCCGATAGATCGCACAGATAACATATTAACTGTCTCCAGTAGATTGCATTTAAATATTCAAATCGCAAGTATTTATTAGTTTTGCATAAGTTTAACTTGAATTGCTCTTGTAAACGTATCAGTTTGAGTGACTGGAACAATTATATAATAAACGGTAAACGTACATAGGTTTATTACTACCATATTAAATTATTTTTTACCGAAAATTAAATAAACTATTATATTTACTATGGAACTAAGTGGAATTTTGTGTTAAAAAATTATATACATTTGATATGAAGGTGTACGATCTAACGCTACTTTTGGTGCAAAAGTTTGCTATACTTAATGCAAAGAGTGGGAAAAAAGTATTTTGGAAAACATAAGTCAATCATACACCTACGTTTGTGTCTTAACATGAAACATGTTCGCGACATCAAATGCATACATTTTATGGTCTATTTTTTTGCACTTATGTCAAAGTTATCGTTCTATCTAGCATGGCGCGCGCGATCTCGTTTTATCGCGCGATAAACGATCGCTGTTTCGCTTTTTATTGTGACGGGAAAGCGATAGTTTATTGCGCGATAGAAACGACGTCGCACGTGCCGTGCTAGCCCCGCGGATGCTGCAGAGATCAAGCTATATTTTAGAATCTTTAGATATATCGCTTTTTTTTTGGTAAAACTTGAATTACTTAATCCTAGTCTAAAGTAAACTCAATTAAATCGCATGAAATACGTTTGAACTTTATTGCGGTGAAATTAGGTTGAATTTTTGTGTTTTTAAAAGTTAACATAGAAAATCAGATTAGTGTTCTATATTTGATTTGGTTATTCTAAAAAGAAAATACATATTTTCACTATGTTGAAATAGCTGTTTTGTGTTAAATTATCAGATTAAATATATCGTCATCATGTAATATGGTAATTATTTATATCATAGCCTTAAACCGAGTTGTAATCCAATACCATTCCTAATTAGCCAAATTGCGAATGAGAAATATTTATAACAGTAATTAGATGTTAAATATTAGATAGTCTTTCCATTGCATGCTTAGAAATATAAAAAAAAAAAATAGAGGAAAATAGACATTTATTTTTATACTTAACAATAACCGGCAAATGTTTAAAGTAAAGATTGAACGTATTTATTTGATCGTGAAACTTTAATTACTTTTATTTCTGTATGCAATGGAGAGAAATAAAGTCGGTTGCATACCAAGAGCTAAGTTAGAATTTGATTCTCCGCCTCGGCATCTTCGCTTTTAATGTTGCCACGCCCTTACAATCACATTGTAAATTTTTATAAGAGTATGAATACAGCTTCGCCAATACTTTGTCTTGTCAGCTTTATGTTTTCACAGTATTTCTAAGTCATTTCTCTCTTGATACAGTGTAGCAGTTGTAAATCGGGTGTGTGTGATAAGTTCTTCGTAAGTAGTACGGTACCATTGTTTTATAATCCTTTATTATAAATATTAATAATATATAGAAACAAAATAAGTATGCAGTGATTGTTGCAAGTGGAAATTTAATTATTTGCCTACCCCTCCGAGATAGAGGCGGGATTTTATATATGTAATACTTTAACAGGGCTGCTTTGAGCTTTAAAAATACGTGGATGGAACAAATAATTGAAATTGCAATCCTCTTGGAGTGCAACCGTTTTAGTACCGGTTGTTAACCAGCCCTCTGGACTGTGATATGTAGAAAAGATGTAGTGTGTATAAATTTGTTTACACATTTTGTCAAGTGCATGTTAAATAAAACTGATTCAAGCATTTATTTTTGTTCATTGGAAAATTCAATGCATATGATTGAGCGATAAAAAGATAAGATTTAATTACAAAATTTGATCAATCTCATATATTTTCCAAAGAATTCGTTTGTTTATATGATACAATTTGGCTTGTTAGGCGTGCCACCCTAATTTTACAATTGTATAATGAAGAAAAGGTATGGCTTACCTCTAATGTACATTAATATATTTGAGTTTTTATAAATGTAACAGTATTTTCCAAAGTTTGTATTTCGTTGCACGTTCTTTTCACGAAAAATAAAGGTTGAGCGAAGTAAATTGTTGTAAGTTAACACTATTTATCGTAGTATAAGATTGTATATTAAATAACATTATAATTTAAATGATGTGAATTTAGGAGGCGATACTGTGAATACAATTAAATTATTATTAAATCCGTTCAAATGTTTCAGTGGAAATCGTACTTAAGTGACTTTTACTTGATATGCGACTTGACTAAACAATTGCTTTAAAATAATACTAATCAATCACTCATATACTATATAAGTCGTTAAATATCAATAGTGTTGTGTGCGAGTCGTAAATTCGTAAAACAACGTAGGATAAGTAGTCACTTTCCACAGTGGTGAGGGGCTTTTCATCAATTTCGATATCGCACGTCCACGTTGACATAATCGAAATCGAACAGAGAAAAAAAGAGAGTGAGTAAGAAAATGTGGGACTATTTTTTTCATGGGATTTATTTTGGTACTACTTTTTCCATTCAAAATAAGGTTCAGTGATAAAAAAGATAGCATATTTAAATATAAACATTATAAGGTTTTTACTTTGGGCCAGAGAAACCATACTTTTTTTTTATTTCAACATAGGTATTTCTTGCAGACTCGAATCGTAATTTTAGCTGTTATATGTGTATATTATATATACCTACTATTTATTATTAAATACTGATACAAAACCGTGTGATATTGATGGAATATATGCAACTGTATAGTGGTTATTGCGAAAATAGTTACCTCGATCCAAAATAGAATTAAATTCTATGCCATAGAAGTGATGAATCGTTTGTAGGCCGTTTACACGACATCATTTTTTAAAACTGTCATATATGGGCCTTATTTGGTATTTAAACGAATTTTTTACGAGCGATAGAAATAAGAAATGACATAATGTTATTACAGTTTGTTGTAAAGGTGAATACAGATCTGGTTGCGTTGCTCGCACCGCATTCGTATTATTTTATACTAGCCGTTGCCCGCAACTTCGTTGGGACTTAAAATTCACTGAAAAATCGGACCCTGTATTGTCACTTAGAGGGGTAGGGGGATAATTTTTGTATACCAGTTTTTAAGTGGGACCAAGCCTAACACATCTGAGAAAATCGTGTTCAAATTGGATACTGCCTATCCAAAAGCGAACATTGCGGAGCGTGCGGGGCGGCTCAGTCTGCGATCACCTTAAGAAAAAATTGTTAACAGTGTTTTAATAATCTGATCAATACGGAAAATAATGTGATAAAATTATGCCCGTTTGACAGATTAATAGTTTGATGACATTAGCATAATTATTTTGTCAGTTTTGTTTAGTGTTGTCGTGTTACGAACTATACTCTGAATATTTGGTTACGTTATAATTTGTACTGTGTAAAATAAAATATGCTTGCATTTGCTCAATTGGAGTGTGCGACGGTATTTCTTGTAAGCACTCATTATCCACCGGTTAGTGTGTAATTTTTGTATTTATAATATTGTATTTAATTAACGGAAAATAAAAGGGTACGATTTCATGTGATATCAATTCTTTTGTTTTATTTCCAACAAGAAAACTTATTATTTAAAAAAAAAACACGAAAGATAAATTAATAATTTAATTCATTTCTGAATCATTTCAATAATGTAGGAATCTATGAATATGATCAGTGTTATGTTACTGTTTTGCTTTTGTTTTGGGTAAATGACAATGAGGTTCGGCGACTCGTTTTTTCCATTTTATACAGAACCAGAACGCAACGGCATAAAACTAATCACGTACAGATTGGAAATAACTATTTTTTATAAAGTTCTTGCAGTCTATATAAAAGATCAGTACGCAATACTCGCGTATACTTTGTAGTGAAGTAAGTATGTATAGTGCTCTAAAACGTAAAATGCCAGTACGCATGCGGCATAATCGTGAATGTTTTGGATTCTGCATTGCACTGTATTATGCAAATAAATAAATATTTAGGAACACGAAGTTACAAATATAAAGAATTGCTGTTTGATTGACTTTTCGTTAGTAGGTAAGTATTCGCTCTATGACGATTTATTTAAGGGTATATTTTTCCTGGATTCATTTGGAAATAAAACTTCGCATTGGTATTTAATATTTTTATTTTTACACTTTACGTCGGTGACCGTAAACGAATTTTACTACATCGCTTCATCTTTCAATTTCAATTACACGATAGAATGTTACTAGAACATAAATATTTTTTTCGTATTATTTAAGATCAAATAGATAATCTTTTTTACACCCTAATGTAACGATATCATTTAATTTGTCATTATATTAAGCAAAATACAACAAATTAAATTAGACAACTTATAATTAAATATATTTTTTATTGTGAAAGAACAATTATCTAAAAGTTAAAACATTGCAATTGCAATAATTGTAATTATGATGATTTCATAAATACTCGTAACAAAAATCGAGGAACTTAATATTTGAATCTACTAAACTAATACAATCACATGTTTAACTTAAAATTACGTACACAATGTCTTAAATGTAATCTATTCTTTACATGCTTCTATTTGGGTACCGATGACATAATTTTCAATATATATGAACTTAAAAAAACATTGCCAAAAATTCGATTTTGTTTCCTCGGACAGTTTTCAAAACTGCATTTTGGAGAAGGCAAATGTTGCAAAAACATTGAAATAATAAAGCAGTGCTACTCACGGTAATGGAAGGCTAAAATGACATAATCGCGATCAGAAACAGAAACTTATTCAATAATCATTTCATCAATTCTATTAACAAATAACAAACTTAATTAAAAAACTTTTCAATTAAAACTTTAACAAAATCACTCTAATACTGCTTAATTTGTACGTATAGGTAAATCCTCAGAACAGGGAACGCGCTCCGTGGCGCGGTGGCCTTGTCTCTGTGGGTAAACGCTGGACACAACTGTCAGTTATAACACAAAAATAAGCCAGAGTTATAATGTTAAGGTGATACAACTAGACATACAGATTCGAAGCAGAATTTATATTTTTACAAAAATTTTATTCTTGGCATATATAGGCATATTAAATCTTCGTCTTTATCGCCACTTACGTTCAGGCGAGACGGAAGACAACTACCTAATCCCATAATGAAAAAAAAACAGATTGCCGAAGTGTCTAATGCAGTACTGTTGAAGACATATTTTTGGCACATTAATATTTTTACAGACATTGGTTACCATTCATGACCTAATTTTACTATACAATATCAAATAAATAATCGAAACAAGACCGTGCTCTGAAGTTTAGCTAAAGTTAACTTTTCTCAACTTGTTTTCTTTTTTTATTTTCTTTCATGCAGTGTTTACTTTATTTGTGGAAGAAAAACAAAAGTTAAAAAAGTTAACTCCGCAAATTGTGTGATAATTGTGCAAAATTAAGAGAAAAAAGCAATAATAATCTGTTAAACTATAATTACATATTCCATAACACGATGTAATTCGTTTAATATATAAAATCCCTGTAATGATAATATTGTTATATGACGTGACGCTAGGTGCCCTAAAGTGGCTTTCTTCAAACGGATCTGTGATAATGTGTAATGTACAATAATTATATAAAATAGAATCGTAAATAGTGTTCAGTCTTGTCTGTTAAGAGTTTGCAGTTAATGTACGCCGAATCAGAATACTTGAGGTGCCTCGCGGCGAAAATGAGAGGTGCTTAGAGTAAAAATTAACAAAATAAATACTGTTAGTCATTTGGAAATGTTCATAGCATCGTTATAAAGGAAACATCACGTTCAACATAGTTAAAAATCAGTAACGTACAACTAAATCGTATATACAATAAGTAAATCACGGCTCTAGTCACATGTTATCACTAATTCAATATGAAATCATTGTATACAATTATCTAAAGCCAGTAGGATTTAACCCTTTATTCTAACTTTCATTATTCACTAAAATCTTGAAAGCTCCTTTTTATTTGAACATTGAGTGCAAATACTTTATTTGTCTAACCTGACGCGCACTGTCGATGTTGAAATAAAGATATGTGGTAGAAATGATCTACATTACAGTGGGCAACATATAAATCTGAAGCCAGTCACATTTCTAAGCCGCCAACTGTACGTAGTGTGTGTTGTCCATGTTTTACACGCAGTAAATATTTAATTGCGTTTTGTTTTAGATTCATTTTTTTTTAATAATGTTTCGCATATTTTCAATTTATTTAATTTATTCGTAAATTGAGATGGTAAATCACAATTGAACAAACAAAAATTGAATAATAGTTGTTGATTTACAATTCAGGACAAACCGCGATCGAAATTCATATCAATTCAAAGGAACGTTTTGAAAGTGATAATTTAGTTACTTGAAAGTAATATGGGGTTGCGGCTGGTGGATACTTCAGGGTTCCTGTGTGTGTGTGTGTATGTTTGGTTGACTAGTGCGGCGCGGACCTTCTGTGTTTGTCTGCGTCCCTAACAGTTCACCGTATTCACTTCACTAAAAACTACAACAATTACAAATACACTACTTATTTATCATTTTAGACACGTAATGTCCCCATAATAAATGGTTAATTCAAAATTTATTCTTCCAATCAATTTATAATTAACTATTTACATTTCAAATGTTTATCATTGATTATAACTATCATTACGAAATATTTTACAAACTTTGGTGAAATGCAGAAGTGTGATCGCACATTTAACACATTATGTATCTACATGGATTTATTTAACGTAGAACAAGGGACGTATTCGTGAATTAAAATGTTAAGATTAGAAAAAAATTGAATAAGTACATTGATTAGATGTACATACTAATTAATGGAATGTATAAGCGGGAATGTTAACAATAAAAAAGTATTCGGAAATTCTTAACGATAACAATCACAACACCTTTCATACTTATTGCACTCCCTCTGAATAAATTATCGCCTATCACCAGATTTAATATACATTTACAATATTAACACATTTTTAAATATAAATTTAACTAATTTTAATGTGGACGTCGCTCGGATGAGCTACGAATGCGTTCGACAAATATGTTCTTTAAATGTTGCAGTTTTTGGGGAACACATAGAAAACAACTGAAATTTCTATAGTATATTTAAAAGAGATCATAATTAGCAACTACTGCGACCGACTACTGCACATTGGTTGTTACGTATACTTTAAGACTGCAGGGCTACAAGGCTCAGTCATATAGAAGTTTTATCGAACGAGATATAGCGAAAAACAGAGAGCAGCAGTTCAAAGATTTAATAAGGAAATCAGAGGTGTTTCAATATAGAAAGTATTATTTGGCAATACACGAATCAAATTGCAGTTTTAACAATTACTGATCATTACACTTTCATTTCATCGCATCGAGAGTTTTTGGGAATGCGTCAAACATCCTTTTCTAACAGTTAAAAGAACAAAGAAATAAACGTTAAACTAAAATGCGGAAGAGAGCTTAGTCCTGCCCGTTGTGGTGGAGGAGCGTGCGTGAGTCGGGCTGGTGCGGAGCGTGCACCGCGCGGTACGTCTCGCCCTCCTCGTCGGCGGAGTTCTCCTTTGACCTATCGCTCTTACTATCCTCTTCTTTTGTCACGCCTGACAGCGAGTCCAGAGCCATCGGTATAGACTGATAGAGTTCCCTGGCTTTATCGCTCGGAGGCAGAAGATGAAGCATATTGAGCGGCATCGGGAAACCTGGCGGGAATTCTGGGTAAAAGCCTTGCTGGAACGGGTTGAACATGGGGTTCGAGGCGATGTCCGGCTCGGAGCTGGCCGGTCTTTGGCTTGGGTTCTGATGGTCGTCCTTGTCGTGCTGGTGCTTGCTCGGCGGGTGGTTGTTGTTGTTGTTCCCGGAGTTCAAGTTCAGGACGTCCAGAGGTCCTCCGATGCAGTCTTTTCTTAACTGTTCCAGTTTTAGGCTCTTTCCGTATTTTCCGCGCACGTACATAAGCAGAGAGTTGTACGGTATGCCGAAGATTCTAGACGCTTGGCTGGTGGTCATTTTTTTGTTCCATACGTGTTGCAGAGCCTCGGTCAGTTCAGCGTTGGTCCAGGAGCGAGGAGGGCCGCCTCGCGGAGCACTGTGTTGTCCTTTTGGTCGCCCTGTGGAGCAAAAATATAACTTTTAGCACGCAAGAAAGTTTCGGGCCCTGACAGAATTTAGTTTGGAAGCTAATTGCATTATGAACAATGCATAATCGTGTGATTTACGAGCGGCAGCGAAGAGCAGAGCGCGGGCACGACATGTGCCGTGTGCCGGCTCGCGGCGGCATTGCGCGAGTGCACCGCTATCTAATAAGCATGCTTCGGCGAAGTCGCAGGTATAACTTCGGAACCGAAATGAGCGGGTGGCGTCGTGCTGTTGGCGGCGATTTGTCATTAATTCAATGCGAGCACGCGACTATTACGGCGAGTTTGACAAAAGAAACGCGGAGGTGCATATGCGCGATGTCGCCCCATGTAGCTTTATAGTTTTATAATTTCGACGGAGCACGTTAACTCGATTCCGATCAGATAATTCGGAGAATGTTTCGGATTACCGGCGGAATGATATTTCATTATGGAAATTAGTTTTTCTTTTAATAGTCGTCGGGGATCACGCGAACGCGAGCTGTACCGGCGAAATTAAAAGGATGTTTTCCATTTGTAGCTCGTTAGCATTTTATGAGCATATACGGCATGCGGCCGAGTCGCTAATCGATCGGCGACGCGACTATTGTGTGTCGGCGACACGCGCGACAATCGTCGCTCGGAGCGCATTCAAAGCATACGTTAGACTCGCCGTCTGTTCCCCTATGAGATATGCTATCAGATCGTCTTAATAAACATTGCTCGAAAACAATGGGCGTTTAACATTTTGCGAGCGCGATTGCGATAGGCGGTGAGATGTGTGATGGGCTGCAGATGCAGTTTGTGCACTATTATTGCGACTATCCATTGTTGCGTAATACTCTTATACTTCATTGTTTCTAATATATTATGTGTTTGGTAAATCATTTCGCCTTGAGTATTCTTGGAGCTGTTTTACATACGGTCGCTCGGAAATATTTATTCGGAGACATTTATCAAGCGGGACATTTCGTGGTTGTAGTTTTAATCCGAGCGAGACAATAAATAATAGAATATTATAGTTACGCAGCCGGCTGTATGTAAAGCTAAAGCTTGTCTTTTATTGACTAATCTGTTAAAATAAATACATATATTATGGAAATACAAACCAACACCTACTCGTACGCATGTTGTTTTTATCGCTCGATTGGCGACACAGAAACTGTGTGAATTTGTTTCTTTGAATTAGCTAAATACTTCTTCCTTCTTTTTTAGTCAGGTAATTAATTAGATGTTCCGGATACGACATTTTTTCGTTGTTGTACATATATCTAGGGTAAGTATACAAATTACTTACATTTCTTTTTGACATTGTTGAAGAGTTGTGCGTCTATCGGTGGTCCTCGGTGTTCAACGTCCATCAGCGGGTACATCTTGTGCTCCATTCCCGGGGGAAACAGGCCCAGAGGAGAATCTAGTCCGAACACTGTGGAAGAAACGAGGTTTTATTAATCACTGCCAAAAGTACCCTAAATCGCCGAGATTGTATGAAGAGAGTGTGCATGAAGCAAAATATTTATGTAGGGAAAGTAGAAACATGTAGTCTCTGCCTACCACCCCTCCTATAGAATTAATTTGGTATTTAAAAAAGCCATACATTTTACATTTTAAGTAAAAACAGCACAGAAATACAGAATTTTTAAATGTTTGCTATTAGTTTAACTACTCGCCGCTAGATGGCGTCAGTAGTATCATGTGCAATGATATCGGTCGTATCCGTTATCTTATAAATAGGTATGGATGGATTTAAAAGTTTAATTCCTTGTCCAGAATGTCGTTCAAAATACGAGCTAAGAAACGAAATCTATTTAAAATTTGTTTAAGGCGCTACATTCAGATGACATGTACCTCGATGCGGGCGAGAGGCTCACCCCGCGCGGGGCTCACCCCCGACCAGCTCACCCCGCTAGATCGCCGCCGCACCGTAGCCGCTGGCGCGTGACCTCACGTAACCAGAATAAAGTTTGCGAATGCAATGGAGTCCGCATCAGAATATTTTATTGTTTTTGATACAATAAAATAATTTTACAAAAAAACATACATATATTAAATTACATTATAAGCAATGATATAGTTGCGGATGTATGCAAAAATTTTGTATAAAATGACTAAGTTTGTAATGGTTTTAAAAAAACTACTCGTAATTACTTATTCGATTTCGTTCAATCAAAGGTAATTTACATAGTAATGTATATCATATATTTTTAGGGTTCCGTAGCCAAATGGCTACGGAACCTATGGTTTTCTATATATGGTTTTCTATCTTGGGTTGTCGTTGATGTCGGCGTCGGAATAATGCCATGACTATCGTAGTCCATAATATCAACTGTCGACTCCACACCATCCGCACTTGTCTGTTCGGACATTGTCAACGACGATATCGGAGACAATTTATTTTTCCTAAAAATTAATAACAATCAAATAATTGTATAATGATTGTGATCGTGCCAAATGAAGAAAGCGAAGAAAAGTAAACCCTGCGACGTCTTGCAGCTGAGGAGGTACCCTGAATAATACAGTTACCTAGGAGTAAGTACCTATAGAAAAAGACAGAACAATCATCCAGTAAAAAGTACTGTTTCCGTAGGCAAAGACCAGGGCAACAACTAGTGACAGTATAACCGACGGCGGCGGAGCTGTTGTTTGTTGTTGTTTTATCTATCTATCTACCTACTGCCGGCCCGCCACAAGCCGGTATCAAATGAAATATTTTTCACCTTCAGTATTTGCGGAGAAAATCTCAGTAGGCATCTATATGTCTATCTATTAGTAAGTGTAATTAGTACCCACCATCTAAATTGTCCCATATGGGAAGCTCTTCCAAGTTTTTTTTTAACATGCTAACATGACGTAAAATTATACACCTATTTACACTAAACGAAACAAATAAACTGTATTAAAAACTAACCTAAACTATCTATAATATATTTCAGAAAGTACCAAAAAAAAAGTATCAAAATCCACGATCCTAAATACCTACGTAATATCACCCCGGCCGACGGAAAAGCGACGCGTAAGATTCAGAGATCAACGACACAATTCATTAACCAGCATGTCAATTCTGCTATTTTATTTTAATCCGAAACGGATCTGAAACGCATTGATTACAACTTTTGGTATTCTACTAACAATTTGTCAAAACGAAGCCGTAACGCATTGGTTACGCAGCCGATACGGTTTGGTTGTCGTATTCTGCTAAAGGACACGTAACCTTCCGTTTGCCGTTCGGCTATTATCTCGTATTCTGATAAGTTTTTGACAGTTGGTCCGGCCGAAACGCAACGCTTCTGCATTGGTTGAATTGTCAAAAGTTACGGTTTTGCATCGGCAGCAAATAACCAACCGCTTCCGTTTCATTTGCGTTTCAGCTATCAACGTAAAGTTACTGGAATACCGTTTGACAATATAAACGCAACTGTAACCAAGCTGAAACGCATCCGAACTGTTTCGGTTAACAAATAGCAGAATTGGCCAGCTGAGCTGACAATTATGTACAGAAATAAATTCAAACAAAATGAATGTGGGAAATTAAATACTTCGCAGAATATTTTTCAACGACGCTCGGAGCGACTGGCACAGGTCCTGCGTCCGAGAATGTGATCCGCGGAGTGAAGGCACGCTTACAAAGGACAGCGCTTTATCCCACCCGGTCGTGTAGGAATGAGACAGAGATAAAGTGTCAACACTCTACTGTCCAGTACTATTGTCGCAACAATTTTAATTCCTGTTTTCATCTATTTAGTTTAATGACGTCTAAACAAAACATCCAATCGAAATTTCATCTTCCAGAAGTTATTATTTTTTAATGATCTTCAATTTGGTACAAAATTCAAATTTTAAATCCTTATAGTTTGAGATAAATAATCGAAATCTAGACTTGTGTTCCTGAATTTTTTTGATCGAGGATTTTTGTTCCAATCGTGTTTTCATCTTCCACAAATATAATTGAATATATTTACTTTCATATCCTAAAATATTGAAACGATGCAAGTTATATTTTATGAGAAAAAACCAAGTGAAAATGACCCAAAATCTATGATGTATCGCCTTAATTAGTTTAGGTCTTTATAATTTATACATATGTATATATGTAAGTATTATAGTAAAGAGTAACAAGTTGCTGGCTCAAAGGTATGTGATTTGCGGCGGAATAGAATAAAGTTATGTCTAGAAGTTGGCGTTGGGGAAGATTTAAAGACAAAAGCAAGGATGACTTATGTTATGATGGGTTAAAAGCTTTTGCCAATTTCTTTCAATGTAAGTTCATCTCATTCTGTCTTCAGCGGAAACCAAAATAAACGAAAAATAAGTTCATACAATTAAGTACAAATACAGCTTTAAATACGTATAAAAGATCAAGTGTCAAATTGATTACCTTCGCCGATCAAAATAGTTTACTGAATGGCAGTATAATGTCCAATAACACTTAGTTACTATTTATAAGCACCAGTCTAGATCTGTGCATACAATAAGATGTGCCTTACAGTCTAAAGAAGAGAGCGGTCCGTTGAACCAAATGCGACAAATCGATACTCGTTTCTTGTTTTATTACGAGTACAACCTCCTATCTTATGTCCGGATATAGATTTATCCATAATCTATCTAACTAGAATATTATAAATTTATAATGGAAATTGAAAATGCCGTGTGGTTCCCGGCACTTTATTATATGACCACTCTATATCTTTTGTATCTATATAGATGTAGTAAAGGAAAAGGTTAATAAACTTGGGATTCTTCATGTAGGCGATAGCAATCTGTTACTGTATGAATCTAAATTCGATTATTAAGCCATAACTGAACGTGGCTTTTCATTTTTTTTTAAGAAGGCTGGTTTTGTCAACCCCGTTAGGGATATAGACGTGATTATATGCATGTATGTGTGCAAATAATAAACGCAAATGTTTTCTGATTTATCACACACACATCACGTGATATGTGTGTGCGATAACAATTAAGGCAAGTTTAATTCCCTTAGTCGCGTGTTACGATATCGATGGGAAAAAATTGGTGTCGTTCTAATTTTAAATGCGGCCTATTCGATTACACACATGAAAATGCATGTTGTTAGTCCGTACTTATAAAGCTTTTCTCATATTGGCGTATAAATTTATCGGTACGCAGTAAACAAATAAATTGAACCACACATCTAATTAATGTGCTAGTAAAAGTGGTCCATATAATTCGTTCGCGCGTCCTTCCGCTACTTTAGAAAGTGCAAGTACTTGGATACTAACATTTATTGAATACTGGCCGTTGCCTGGGCTTTCGCTGTCATGGGAATCCATATTTATTTCACCTAATATTGCAACAAAATTAAAACAAGGTTTGATTCGGGCAATTATTCCATTAAAGTTGGTTCTGTCTACCCCTTGATAAATACAGACGTGATTATATGTATGTATGTAAATTGGTTTCGTTTGGTTTCGTCCCGTTCCGTTCAATAGAATTTGACTTTTATTGAGACTTGGTGGAACTTGTCTAATAATTGGAAATCTATATAGTCTGTGGTAACACACGCAAACAGGGATTATATTAGTTTGTTTAGAAAAACATTATAACGTCTTAATACTTAGGGTTAGACAAACCCAACAGTGACAAAAACACTGAAAGACCACATTTATCTGGGCGGCTTATATTATACATACATACATACATTACATATGGTCACGTCTATATCCCTTGTGGGGTAGACAGAGCCAACAGTCTTGAAAAGACTGATAGGTCACGTTCAGCTATTTTGCTTAATGATAGAATTGAGATTGAAATAGTGACAGGTTGCTAGCCCATCGCCTAAAAAAGAATTCCAAGTTTGTAAGCCTATCCCTTAGTCGCCTTTTACGACATCCATGGGAAAGAGATGGAGTGGTGGCATTGCCGGGAACCACTCGGCATAGATACCCGGCTTATATTATATAAGGATAGAATTGAGAGATAGTGTCAGGTTGGTGTATATTTTTAAATATCTATAATAATTGACATATTATAAGCTGTTGTATCCTGTTTCGCGTGAACATTGGACCAGTTTTTGGGGGCGGAGCGATCGAATGTAAAGTTGTATGAACGGAAACCTTAATTAGAAGTACGAGTCTAGCCCGCCACTTCTAGTATGTTTGCGCAATAACTGGTCGCACTATTTTGTCGGTTCTATAAATAGCAACTCAGTTAGATTATGTTCTGTAGATATATACATAGGTATTGTAAGATATACCGCGTAGGTATACGTATAAATACTATGAATGTGTGACACGCTCGAGTATTTCAGTGAGACAATTTTTTTTATTTCACTAAAATAGAAAAGCTTATTTTTACAATCTAATAAATACCCTTGACTCTTTAGCAACTGCTAAATTAGCATCCCGGAGCTCTCATTAGATAAAACAATATTTATTAGCTAAGATTTTTGATTCCCAATTCAGAATGACTAAAGACTAAAACGTTTTTCAGTGTCTTGTGTAGGTACGGTGCAATTTCACTTGGTGCTTATATATCTGACACTTTCATGTCAAAAATGCACTTTGATACCGTTTTTTTATTAAACCAGAAAAAAAATGCGTCCATTTTTCTATTGAAACTCCGGAGGTGGTCACAACGGAGCAACTAATAAGTTTCATGTGACTTTTTATGGCCACAATAATGATAATAATTTTCCATCGCGTTTGCCTCCAATAGGTTTTATTACGTCACAATTTCTAGCAGAATAGCGTAAACCTTGCGGTCGATTAGTTGTGTACCGACGGTGGACGCTTTCTAATTCGCTGCCGACCCCTTCAGAGAGCTACTCGACCATAGACAATGATTTACGAAACACACCCGAGCTAACTAGACAAGCAATTCTCTCGTATTTGATTAGTTCCGAAGTTTTTTCCGCGATTTGTCGCAAGTTTGACAAATTTTCACTTAGAGTTTTTCGCAACGCGCCACCAATAGTGCCTTACCCTGGGACGTGTATTTAGAAATCAGTCTGGTGTCTGATACGCCTTTTTACCTTATCAACATTGTAAAAAACAAAGACACATCAAAGATATCGTTAGCTGTTGCTCGGCTATTGCAACTTGTAACCATCGTTTGAACGAAATTGTTACACGAAACTAATCGGACCAAGTTTACGATCGATAGCCGCCCCATATGCACCACGCGTCGAAATCGAAAGCGTAAACTTAGTTTGCAACTCGGCTCAACCCTTTCGCGGGCATGTGTACACAACTTGTCAAAGTTCACCCCGTTCATTCAGACAAAAGTTGTGGATGCTTCTCTCTCTACCGTGTGTCTCTTTCGTCACACATGCGTGTATAACCCGGTTGAGGAAAAACTGCGGCGCGACGTGCGTACGTTGATATAGAAGGGGTGTCTCGCGATGCGGTAGGGTTGTAGAGGGTAAAAGGATCACGTGTTTACTTTCAGGAAGGGGGCCCATTCATGCTCCGGCCGCCGCTGGAGCCGGCACACACGGAGTGCGTCGCGCCGTGTGGGAGGCGCCGCGTGTTGTCTATGGTCAGGCCCGGCGTGCTAGCCGTTTATTTTGCAACGAGATTTACAACTATAACTGTAAATTAACTTTATCGAGCGGACCCGAATCTAGGTCGTATGGAATCAGCATTAATTATCGCTTTAATCTAAGACCGATGTCGACTGTACGTACAATAGATCACATGATAACGGCTCACGCCAAGGATACGAAAGCAATAATATCTCGGGACGCCATAACTATCGAGAATTCCGCAACTGGGTTGATCTATTGTTTCTGTGAAATACACGGCGATGATGTGGGGAACAATTAAAGAAAGAAGTCTAGGTCGCGATTACGATGGGCAGTGACTATCCTTGCATTGTCTTTCCGATCGCGTGTCGAATATAAGTCCTCATTACATAAATATTATGGGGTGTAGTGGCACAGAGCTCATGACGGTTTAATATTTATAAGAGTTGTAAACCTTGAATTAAAATAGAGATTAAATATTCTACCGAGAACAGTGAGTAGTGTGCTTTAATTGTTTTCTGTATTTTCAGATTTACGTTAAGACTGTAGATGAGCTTAACGCCGTATTGTAAATATAATATGATACACGCTAGTGTACGAGTTAATAGCTGGTACACGAGTTTAATGTGGCTTTGATGTTCATAAGTTATTATATCAGTTATCCTAATAAAAAAATCAATAGTAATGCGAACTTACAACAACTTACTGACAATATATCGCTACTTAATTGTGTTGGTCTATTGCCAATAATATGAATGTGCTTAGCTCTTTTTTCTACGACTCTGAATAGAATTTGAATTACATTTTATTTACACTAAAAAGGATTGCCATGAGATTTTTCTCAGGTATAATTTTTCGCATACCACAACATACATGAGTGAATAAAAAGATAATTGCACAGTTACCGTTTCCGATTGGTTTAATAATAAGAACACATTAGGCGGATCACACACGCTCCGGTTTTGAATTCTGGGAGAATCCATACAAATGAATTACGGGTATGAATATGAAAGGCGTTAATTTCGTAAGCTCGAGCCCAATTTGGCTTTTAGCTATTGAAATGTATTTTCGTTAACTTTCCTCGTGATCCGTGTGAAGGCACTTTCTATTGTTTCGCAAATGTTCTTTGTGGTACAAAGTAGTGATATTACAGAAAGACAGAAGAGAGACAACGGACGCCCCCGAAACATAGTGGCCGAGGGTGCAATTTGGTACGATAAGATGAGACAGAACTTGAATTTGCAGGAGTTTATAGAAAAAATATTAAAAAGGTAAAAACAATGTTATATAAATAAAAAAGTTGCTGATAAAGAACGGATATCCTACCTATAATTTGAAATCATCTTATATTAGTCACTTCTATACACTTTATATTTTGTGTGCGCAACAATTGAAGATGGTACTTTAACATCAAAGTTTTGGCTCCAAATGTATTGGGAACATGGCGGTCACACTTATGAGCGGAGACGAAACAGTCCATTGTCTGTGAATTCTGTGCCTAATGCGCTAATCTACGTAATGTGAGGTAATAAGATAAATATGATAATGAGCTATTAAGTATGTATGATTTTGTGGCTAATAAGATGCAATTTATAATTTGTGTGCTGTGACCCAGGCCACACAGCAAGACAACATGAATTTTAAACAGGATTCATACAACTTTATAGAATATTATTATGTATTTTAGATCCTTTTATTTTTTTTCGTATTAGTAGAAAAGTTACGGAATACCTAAGTCATAGAAAAGTAAGTAGCCGTGTTATATGAATATTTTTTTTAATTTCTATATTTGGAATGTGTACTTGTAAGATCATTAACTTTAACGTAGGTTATTTTGTAACGAGTACCCACTAATTAGTAGAACATGTGATTAGGCAAAATATTGCATGAACTTTCCAAATCCTACATGATATTAGTAAACGATCGTAAAAATATTTTGTTAATGCGAAGAATTACTATGTAACACCCAGCTTTAAAGATTTAAGATGTTTTAATTAGTGATAGCATAAAACTAACTTATTTGTGTGGTCTATTTATTGTTTTGATTTAAATTTGCTATCAATTTATTAAAAATGAGCACTTATTTCAGCCGTTTATCATGTTTATATTATTTGTCTTTTATATTATTTGTCATTGCTTCCTCGTAACAGAATTTCTATTGTGGTTACTTTGCTACGCCCGATCTCAAACACGTGTGCATTCTATCATGTATGCAATCGATTGTTCGATTAAATTGGACGAAGAAAAAAAAATAATAAAATACGCCGTTACTTTCTGCTTTCTCCGTACATTCAGAAAATGACAATTTTATTTTTAGGTTGATATAAATTGATTCATAAGTGACATTCTCTTAATTGAAAAGAGCTTGCTTTAAAAATACTTATGAGAATATTTATTGAGAATAAATAAATTGGGCGCAATAGATTATATGATGAAAGCTCTTCATAGCGTTATTTTTTTTTATCAAGTTCCGGTGAATCCCTAAATGTACCACTTCAGAGGCATAATATATCGCGTAAAAAATTCGATGATTTTTAACAAAAGTAGCTTTTTTTAAGCTTACAAAGGATTTCCTCCCTCCCACGGACCCCTAAAACGGTTGGATTGATACGAAATTGTTGTTTACGTGTGTGGTTATACAGTGATTTGCTCTGACGGCGCCATAATAGGCCCTTACTCATGTGGCTGACTCATGCGCACTGTAATTTGTAACGGAATTACTGGGAATATATGACAGATGCTTCTTAGTACACTTTAAGTTAATGTTATTATTTGTTATGTATGTAATTCGTGATATGTTAATTGAAGGATAATTGTGCGGTCTCGTAATGAGGAAATTTGTGTTTACGATATGTTGACGAAATGGTTCGATTGATTCAGAATGATTAATGAATGAAGTATTAAAGTTTATTTTGATAAATGGCAGAGTGAAATGGATAAAGTACACTTTTTCACAACTTACTACATACTTCTACTGTTTTTTAGTAAGTAAATACTGTTCTTACTAAAAGAGTTTTGATATTGTAAAATATCTTTATGTATCTGACTATTTATGGCGAGTTGTTGATACATTACGAATAATTTTAATTTACTACTGTATTTTTTTTTTCATCGAGACAAAGGATTTCAACCGCACAGAGGACAGAAAAACATTAACATTAGTAATAATCCTCAAAATTAGTTAGGGAAGTCATGTCTTCACCAAATAGCGTGTAAGAAGGAATCATACAATATGTGGTTACATTAAGATAAGGCCCGACAACAAAATTGTGGTTTCCCCCTTTCCCGCCGAAACTTTATAATCGCAGGATTTATAATCTGGTTTCGATTTCGTGGCTTTTCGTACAGTCGGCAGTAGACCTTGCGGCATTGGAATAAGGCTGCTGTAAATCAAATTGTGTCGTATACTGTACAGGTAAAAAGTTTCACTTTCATCATCCAGATATCCTTTGTGTTTTTGTGACTTATAGGTTAGTTTTGCAATGTTTACCTACTTGGCGCGTGTTAGAATTTTTTTTTATGGTTATGATTTATTTTCATGATCATTGTGGATTGTATCCCAGGAACATTGTCCCAAGGGGGGGTCTTTAGATTTTACCATGGTTATTTAGTAGCAGTAATGGTGGTTACTTACTTTTTAAAATCTTTGATATTTTAATTATTTTGTTAGAAACCATTTTGGAAAAAAAGATAATTTCAGTGATAGTACTGTAAATTTCTTTTTATAGACTTTTTGATGTTTAGTAAAGAGTTACGAGGATCAGCCGGCGCGTTCGATTTTTTTCCATGTCCATAATCAGCAATTTATACCAGCACTCGCCTTCATGCCTCGTCATAGTCGTGACCCGTATGTTTTTGTCACCGCGTTTTTCGTAAAATGATTTGTATGGAACGTAGTCGAGAGCAAATATCTCCGAGATTGGTTCAATGCGACGCGTTCGAATTTCATGTGTCGGTCGCGCTTTTTGGTCGCGTTCGTTTTCGTGGGCACTGATTTTAATTGCTTTCTAAAATACATTCGTCGCTTTATTCCCATGACGGTCGCTGTGAAATTGACTAGCACACGTAGATGCATGACATGTAGTTTTTTCGTGGCGTTTTTTGTGTTTATCAAGAGAGAGATCTGGCTGTATGCGCCGGTCATTGTGCCTCGCAGTGAGAGCGCGGGCCGCGTTTCCGAACGCACAACACTCGTGATCTTATTTCGATATCCATTCACGGAGTCTCATTCAAATTTCGAATTTAACGGGTGGAATCAATTACGAATGTGTGACGACGACATATTGCTACTGTTGAAAGCGATGGAGTGAAAGGATCGTAGGCGGCCGCATTTAGGGTTGAATGGATTATGGGATATTAATTATTGCGCGCGGCCCTCCTAGCGGGCAGATACGATCGCGTATGAGCATCAATCTCGATCAGAATAGTGTCGGCACCTCTTTACCGCCAACAAAAAGTCGACCAAGCAGTTTCTCATGGCCTGCGAACAATGGCCTGTGCGCACCTCTCTTGTTATTAAATTCGTATAAAATTAAAACTAATGTGTGATTCCAGTTCCGTTTTCGTGATGGGAATCTGACTTACTGTTATGTATGATATGCGCCGTTAAATGTGTGTTCTAGAAATCGGACGATTTGTAATGTGCTGAGATTGGTTGTCGTTCCGGGAAAGGCAAGTCAATTAAAATTGTCAACAAGACAATAATAAAACTATTTATTTAAAGGTATGCGTGTCCGGCTGTTAGAGCGTGTAACTTAGCGGGCGTCCCGCGGGGATGTATATTAGCCTTTATATTGGCCTGTACAAAGCCTTGCGTGGTGACACATCGGTGTATATCAACACGTGGTCAGTTAGTCACTTGATGGCAAAAAAAGTTTGTGGTTGGATCAATCGTAATTACTGTAATACTTGATTCAGTCATTGAGTTTGCTAAATGACAATAATGTAATGTTATTTTGTCATTTGATCTTAACTCAATTTTCGCTTTATGATTTAAACGGGTTTGTTGATATGTAACAATTTTGTTACTTGCCTCCGTTGGGAATCATTAAAAATCCTTGTATATAAAAATTGACATTCATAAATATCTGTTAATTTAAATGTGATTATATGACAAGACGATTGATGACCAACGAGATGATTGACATCGTTCGACAACGAACCGTTCCTTACACGAGTCGCCGATTCCGAAATACCGCCCTCAACCCTACACGCAGCACACCCCAGCATTTCATTAGCCTTTCAATACGATTATTGATAACTTGGTGCACTCGTAAACTGCATAATTTACCTCCGGGACGTTTAAGATGCTCGCGGCATGCTTTTCAACCAATTAACCGGGGGTATTTGTCAGAGGAGCTTGAGTAATGTCCTCTATTGACTCCAGGAGCCTGGACTGAACAATAATTCAGCGTAATTTATACCAGATTTCCACATGTTACCACAATGGCTGATATGGGAAGCTAATTGGATGTCGAAGTAGGTCTGTGTAACGATTGGTTTGCGTTGAGATGAATGGTGTCTTTATTAAACATATGCTGTTATAAGTTTTTTTTTTATTTCTCTGATTTTGTGTAATTTTTGTTTTATGTTTTCTAACCATCTAAGTATATTTTAATCGATTTTAAATTTTTCCTAGATCGTAAGTCCAAATTTTGGTAACAAACTTCTAGACTAATTTAAGTTTTTACGATACTACAAATTTTCGTAGAGAAAAACGTTTTCGAGAAATAAATTACTAATTTTAACGCATATCGCATTTATTTTTTGTGACAACTGCACATATTTGCTGGTTGATTATTTGCACATAGTAGACAGGTTTCTTTTCATAGAAATGGAGATTATTATGGTTCTACTTATGATTCTACATAATTAAACTAAGAAAATGGCAAACACATCATTAAAATAGACATTTTAGTAACCACGTTTATCCTTCTGATATACTGGACAACAGAAAGTTCTATATTCTGCGCACATTTTCACAGCAATAGAAACTATGACAAATATTATCTGTGCTTCAAGAGAAAGCAATGTTAGTATGTCCACCACAATTAGACCAATGGATTTTATGTGCTCTGATACAATTCTTGCTTCTAATTGTTTTGGTGTATTGCATGTAATTGAACGAGTTCGAAATTCAAATGCAACTGTTTCCGTTAGGTTGGTATAAAGCTACTTGTAATTAAATGTTTCCTTTTTGTAGATATCATCTTTTGCGATTAAGACATAAGCAGATTGGATAATTAATTTTAATTTACATGATTGCGTACGAGTTAAGGGAAATGCGTTTGCGATTTTAAATGATATTTGAAATAAGTGGGTTTTGCAACCCGAACAAAAATGTAAAAAAATGTCTATTTTTTTATTCTTTTTTGATGAGAATTTGAGCGGGAAAGAGTCATCGTTATATTTCCGGAAATTATTTTATAAACAGGACTAAAATAATGCAATTTACCTCCAAATCACTTAATGGTTTATTATTACAATATCTGAAATTAGTTATTATTAAAAAATAAATGTCTTTCTTTTTTCCGATTTCTATACAAAACGGTAGATAGGTATATTGTAGCACAAACATTCAATTTTAATGATCACACTGAAGTATATGTAATCGATTTATTCAAGTAATTGTATAATGTGTATTCAATTAAATAAAGGTTTTATGGTCCGTTTGGCAATGGCGCGCTGGCAATACAATTATATATTTTATTGACATGATTTATTGCGGTTTATTCAAGACAATATAGTTTGTGACCAACAAATCATAGGTATATGTATTTAAAAAACTAAGTGAAATGCATTTGGTAAGTTAAATATAATTTCGTGCTTTAACAGAAATACTACATAATACACAGATAAAACAGATAAATTTTGTGGGTAGTATCTTCATTTTATGTTTTAAGGTTGCCTTACACTTAACCTACAAAATCTTGTGATGAATAAGAAATTTTCTCGGTTAAAACATTCCTATCAGATCAGCAGCCATTAGGAAATATCTTAGCCCATATAATCTCAAAGATAGCTTTTATGGTAAAATGCCCGCAGTGCCGAACATAATGGCCGGCGTGTGTGTTTGTTTGTCAGATCGTGCACGACGCAACTCGCTCTCACCTTTCACGACAAGTCACCTGCTAAATAAATAACAGATAGAAATGTCTATGAAATGTCCACATAAATTATGGTTACAGTGCACTGCATATCATTACGACGCCCACTAGGTTTCTTGTGTCACAGATTAAGGACGCTCTGTTCCAGTATAATCCTGCTGTTATGTTGGCAATACCTGTTTCGCGAGTGTTTTTTTTATTTGCGGCCAGTTGTGTTTACATTTTGTAATTGACCATTAAGTTATAAAATCCTCTTTTTGATGATGATGATAGGTTCCATTAACGAATTCATGGTGTTAATTTTAAAGTAAGCACAGATTTTAAAACATTCCATTAAGTGAACTATTTTGCTTGGAACTCCTTTCTATATAATAATTCTATTTGTTTAAAAAGCACAAGTGCACAATTCTAATAGCGTTTTCGTGACAAACAAATTATTCATTAGGAAAAATTATATATAAGTATAAAACTGTCGAAAGTAACAAAGTTGTCGAAAGTTTGGAATTTATGGGAGTTTTAAAGAAACGTTCTTACTTCTTCAGAAATTGAAACTTACGAAGGAACTTTTATATGTAACCCTTATGTTCAGGATAAATATTCGTATTTACAATTTTAATAAGCTCGAGATTAAAAAAAAAACAAACAAATGAAAACAACCTAACTAAGTATAATGAATTAAATTGAAATTTCTCCATAATAACGAAAAAAATACTTCCGTAACATGTCATCGCATTAAAAGAGTTTTGAGAACCATAACTTATTAACCATGTTAACCTATAAGTAGTAAACGGCTAAGATGCGTAGGTAAGTATAGTAAAAACAGTTGCAATATTTAATGTAAGTTTATACTTATTAGAATTACTATTATTAGTACCATAGTAAATTAGTAATTTTACGTTTAAATAAAACCCTTAATCCTTATTGAAAAAATCGTAATTAATTAATTAATAACATCTCATAACGAGGCTCTAAAGAGTCACCACATAACATCTGTATATCTATCTATAAATATGTCTGCGTGTCGGTGTGTTAATTAGCGTCTAATCACTTATTGTTGCTGCCGCGTATGCTGGTAAAAAAGTGGCCAAGCGCGAGTTGGTTTTCTACTAGGGTTCCGGGTTATTTTGTTTATGTAAGAAAGAACTGATTATTTATTTTATGTTTATGCAATGATGGTTCTTTTAATTGTATTCTTTGATGAAATTATTTTTTTATTAAGTTAATTAAGTTCGTCTTTAGCCCGTTGCAGACATTTTTTCTCACTTGATTTTTTATCAAAATATCAAAAAATCATGAGTTCTATTTATACTTTTTATTGACAAAGACAAAGTTTTTATTAGGAATAAACCAAATAGGTACTTATGTTGGCATTCGTCTATACCTAATTATATGAAGATTATGAAAAATATGTTATTTAGATTACACCGTTACTTTAAATGCAAATCATTATTATATCTCGGATATAGATTGCAATGAAAAAGTTTCACTTTCATTTATAAAACGAGATTGTTTGTGGTTGAACGAAAATAGTTTTCATGAGAAAACATTTGCCACCGTTTCTGTCCAAGCAGCTATATTTTATTATGGAATCAATAAACAATTTAGTTTATTGTGAATTGATACGACTATAACGAACATAAATAAGATATTTAAACCGGCGTTTGGCAGAATTCGTTTAAATTATCTACATTTAACCTATTGGAAAAGATTTATGTATTATAATATGACTCATTGAGTCATATGAATTTATAATAGACTGCTGTCATCATATTGGATAAGTTACTGAATTTTATTGATTAGTATATTCACACTAATGATTTGCGGTAGTCCGTTGTTTGTTAAGAATTAGGTTAAAAAATAGAATTTTTTAAAAAGCTTATGTTTGATAACAATCTTATAAAATCATAGCTTATAATTCAATTATCTTTTCCAGAAAACATTGAATTAATACAATTTATACCATAACAGGTGATATGATGAGTCTGTATCAAAAATATGGTTTTGTTGCTTTGTTCGCGGAGCCCTAATAGGTTAGTTTTTGTGGCGCTACGGCACGCTGGCGAGCCACGTGTGAAGACAATATATTAAATGTTATAGGAATTGAAACGTTGTCCTACATTAGATATTGTTAAGTTATATTTTAGATTTTGCAAATAAAATCGATAAGTATATTGTATACGGAATAGATGAAAAAAATTATGTATTAACACAGCTTTTTCAGTAGGTAAACCAAGCCGTTCTAACTCGTTAAAACTTTCACGTCTAAACCGTTGGACCAATCTTAATGAAATATTTTGTATACGTATAACTAAATTATTCCTGGTCATATATTATTGGAGAGACAAACCTCCTTAGAGTTTTAGAGGTTTTTTATTCTAATTTCATCTTTGAATTGATCCTTTTTTTTGATAGATTTTGTTTTATCTTTCATGTCATGTCTTTGCCTCTCATCTTATATGTAACTTAAAATAAAATATATTTTATTTAACCGAGTGCTCCGTTATTAAATTTAAACCACTACTCTGCTAAATTTGTATATCTCTAATCCAAACCTAGAGGTATACTAATAAATATAGACTACTTTTCTGCAAATTCTCGCGGCTCTTAAAGCGGGAATAACTTGTATGTTGAAAAAAATAAATCATCACTTTTTGTTACTTGCTGACATAATGTATCAAAATGTTAAACAGTTAAATTTGTTGTTCGATATCTAACCTAATTAAGTCTACATACATACATATGGTCACGTCTATATCCCTTGCGGGGTCAGTCAGAGCCAACAGTCTTGAAAATTAATTAAGTCTAGACTAGACCTAACACCTCAATCTTTTTTTTATTTCTATTACTTGGCGCGACTTGTATGATGTACCTATAATGGTACAATTTGTTACGGCCGTATATTAATTTGCAGCGTGAAGAATGTTATAATGTATTTGTGATAATAACATTTTGAGTATGTACTTACTATCTCTTTAGATTTCCAGATTGCATTGTTATTTGGTGTGGGTTCGCTAGGCACAGCATGTAAGTAACACGTTACATGCCGTGGCAAGTCCCAGCTTAAAAGTTGTGAGCGTGACATCAAGTAAACTTACTTTTTTATGCAGACATTTAGTTCATAATCACGTTAGTATCCCTTACGGTATAGACAGAGCCAACAATCTTGAAAAAACACGAGGAGGACACGTCGACGAGGAAGTCTTGAAAATACATCTTAATGATGATTGTGATTCAAATAGTAATTTCGGTAAAATATCTTCTCTTTGGATTCTTAAGTTTCATCTTGTACCTAGGCGATGTGCAAATCTGTTACTATTTAAAGCTCAATGCCATTAAAAAGCCATACAGCTGAACATGGCCATTCGGTTTTTTCAAGACTGTTGGCTCTGTCTACCTTGCAAGGGATATAGACGTGGTAATATGTATGTTAGTATCTTCTCTTTCTTCGGTGTCGAAATGGATAAATGAAAGATGAGGAATATACCATACCTCTGATATCCTAGATAAGAGTGATACTACCTTAATTCAGGGGCTATTATATTTTTTCAGGTTGATGTTTTTTTTTCCTTTGTTCAGGTATTATACTTATTTTTATTGCGTTATTATATTCAATTTCATTTATTGTTTGTTTTATTTTGTTTGATTTCTTTAAGTTATTATAATAGTTAATCGGACCCACGACACAACGAATAGTTTCCCGCGGGACTTATTTCTATCTATATAAATTAAACTTGTATTATTAGCATGTTAAAATATCAGTACAAAACGAAAGTGATTTGCGATGAACATTTAGAATTTATAAAAATAAAGCTGTGTCCACATTTGCTAAATTTAATACAATTAAACCTTATATCAAATTTAACAATGAACGTTTAGTAGAAAATAATTTAAAAATGTAATAAAGGTATAGGTAAGTGGGTCACCGGGCCCGTGGCGATTGAATGTAAATGCGCAGGCGCCGTTGCACGCAGATGTCATCCTTGTGCAGGACTGATATTCTAACATCTTGTAAGATTGTTACATCATGTAATTTTTAAAAAAGTTTTTGTAATAATATCTACATAATTTGGAAATAAGAAACTTTCATTAACTTATTATATTTTTTTTACATCTGGTTAAGGGTGTGAAGGTATTTAAAATTGTAAAGTTATTGTAGAAAATATTGTTATTGTAGGGTAAATATGGAATTTGGTAATTTGGGACAAAAATAATCGACAAACCTTCCCGCTTTTTCGTTGGGATATGTGAATTTTTTAAGGAGTCTAGTGGTATAAGTGTCAGTCAGTCCAGTTTTATAATTTTAATTAATAATTATAAATGAACCCTTTATGTACTAAGCATAAATAAAAAAAAAACAAAGCTTCTACACAGACACTCTGTCTGTCGAAACCCTAGTATTTGCAAACAATATTTCGGCAGCAATTTGCGTACGCAGAGAAGTACTTACTTACTACAAACTTTCATACAAAAATCGAATACGGATTGTGTTCAAGAAATGACAATTAGTATAATAAAAAATGTACAATGGCGCCAGGTATAAGAATACCTGCCGAGGACCTCATTGCGGCAGGCTGTTTATTTATTTTTTACTTGAAATGAATGACTTGTCAGGGCGACCATTAAAATATTTGAAACGGTGCCGCAATTTTATGTGTAGTTTGGTAGACAAATAGAAACAACATTTTTTCTGTTTTAAAAGGTATCATTTCAAAAATAAGTGGATCATATTGAAATAAATACATCAAGTATGAAGACGTTGCAAGTGATGCATAGCGTCTCCACCCTTGCGTGCGCGCACAGGTTTTAGCTCTCCGTGTCAATGTCGCCGGCTCTTTTTTTCTTCTTTTTATGATATTCATGAAGGTCATGTGCCTGATGGTAAGCCATCGCGTGTTCAAATACCGATGTTTACAATAGACGGTAGATATTTACTTCTGTTTCATTACCACAGGCCCATTTTAATAAGTACTCCGGATTTTTATACAATACTAATTGATCGACTTTTAGTCAATATCTAGAACAATTTGGCCATGAACGGCGGTTATTAGATTTAATCGTGCACTTGATTTGTAAAGGTATTCTCTTTTCAGACTAGGTATAGTCATGTTGCTTTCAATAATGAGCCTACGCCAGTCAGCTTCGTGACAAGATTTACCAATAAATATGTATTGATTCCAAAGATAATTTGAATACTTAACATTCATTTCATAAATTGAATATAGATCATAATGAAATATAAAGCAATTATAAAGAAAGCAATAAAGCAAAGTTCTGTTTTAAAAATAAGAAAATTAAGCTGACAGCAAGTGATCACAACACAACCAGGAAGCGGTTTCGCATTTTCTGATTGCCACCAGTCCCTGCCAACCCCTCATTAACGTTTACGTTCCACTATTAAGCATAATCAAGCTCTCATCATGACCATCACACACGGAGATGGAGGAAACAATAAACTGAACACTTATAATAAAACATCGCCCACGGTGGTAAAATTAGTGCCAATTGCAATATTTACACTGTTTTACCACTGGACATAAAACTAACGGTTTGATAAATACATTTAAAAATGGATGAACGAAGTTAAGGCAATTTAAAATTTGTTTTGGCTATGAAATGACAAGTGCGGAAACGTTCCGAAACTCCCCTCGTGCATTTAGTTTCCCCACGCACGTCGTGGAGCGCGGAGAGTGCGTGCAACCCTTCATTACAACCTACGTCTATTATGGCGCAATCAAGTTCTCGGCACATACGCGAAACTGAGGAAACAATAAAACAAAATTGACGTATAAAACCACTCCTTGAACTAATTCCAGAGCGAGGCTTTAGGCCTGTTGTATAAAATACATTAGACCGTAATTTCTCGGCGGTCGAGTTTTGTTCTTAAATTGATTACTTACGATGTCACGTTTCGGTCAGGAGAGCATGGTTTGTCCGAGATAAAAGTAATTTTGTTTTATTTAGTTCACGTGAGGCGGTATTGTTCGATAAACATTGGCTTTTGTTTGGACGTAATACTAGTCTTCAATATGCGTTCGAACAATAAATTCTATAAAATATTGGGATGTAAGATATAAGTTTGTTTTGAGGGTAATCATTAAAAGTTATTTCATCGAATCAAAGAATTATAAGATTGATCTCGAGATCCATCACCGATAAAACGCCGATGATGTTATTTAAATTAGTCGATCACAATTACTGTCATTGCCTTCATGCGCGTACAGAAGTCGAGAAGCTCGTAAAACAGGATGACGGCTGAAATGGCTTCCTCTTTCATTTCACGTAAGGAGATCTGGGCAATAATTATTGAGGTGTAAAATTTACACTGACACGCATTTATATAGCCGATACAGTGGCGAGATGAAACGGTGGAACACCGCTGCCATTTAAAACGTTAATTTACTGCGAATATTTGCGACATGCTATGTTAATGGACTTCTAAGTTAAAACCTTTCACGCGATGGAAGAGATAATACACCCGACGTATGAATAGGTGATCTTAATTTATCCGAGAAAGGTTCCGGTTAACACTCCGTATCGGTCGCTAATCGAATCACATGCATGCGATTTATGGTATCGATAACGACAAACTATGCCAATCTAACGGATCCTTTAATGACTGCCGCGGACCGAGCAGCAATTACCGATGAGCTTTTAATATTCATTATATTCTCATAGAATAAAACAATTTTTATTTTAATGAAGCCATCTCTCATGTTATCGAATTGACATTGCATATTTCATTACCTTAGAGGATTTACTTAATTTTGGGGGTAGATTAATAATTTTTATTGGTTTATAGGGGTAGTATAATTCCCCACTAGATATGTATGTATTTTAATACAGATAAAAAAACATCAATATAAAAAGGCAGTATATCCTTTATGATAAAAATAAGTCCGTATTTATCGTGCATTTGACAATGAGCGAACGAGGTCAGTTTTTGCTATTGATTACTTATTTACTTAACAATTACCTATCCAAGCGGGACGGCATTGATAACACCGACCTTTTGTTTTTTCACCCAAGTCATCTGTAATCAACAAACTACCTGCCATAACATCGAGAACTTTGATAATTCCTATGACATCATCATTCGGTTTACAAGTTCCTGTAAGTGTAAGGCACGTAATTGTCTGACACATCACCAATAAGTGTTAATGAGCATGCATTTATAGATTTTGACAAAAATAATTTTTATAAAATGAATAAAAAGTCCGAAACGGTGCGATAATCTTTGCCATCCTAGCTGAGGGTAGTGAAATAAAATAATGAACATTTTAGAGAGTACTCACTGTGTGGTGGTGTGATCGATAGAGCCGAGACAGCAGCTGGTGGTACAGGTGGAAACATGTCTTGATGTGGCTGAAACATCCGCGGCGGCGGTGGCGCCTCGGGTTCGTGATCCTCGTGTTCCTGCTTCTGTGGTGATCGTGGTCTCGCCAATCGCACTGCTTTAAGTCCAACGTTAGGCGACCGCCTCATTGACAAGTTCTCGGGTGTATCTGATTCTCCTGAACAGCGGCGAGGCCTAGCCTGTTTCCTTCGTGGTTGTGGACTTGCTGGGCTTACAGGTGGAGACGGTGCTTGTGGGGTCGTTTGGTCAGGGCTATTCTCTAGAGGTGTAGGCGAGTCATTGTTTTCTTCACGGTCTTGATCGGCCAGTCCCCGTACCTTCAGGGACTCTCCTGCACGGAGGACTGTACTCAGCTGCTCTTGCGCCACCGAAACCTCTCCGCGGTATATAAAGTCCACCACAGCTTGAACCTCCCATCCTTGAAAGTCTTTCAATACGATCACGGGATGTTTACACGGGTTTTCGCTGAATATTTTCCGGAACAGAGGACTGCAGGCGCCTAGCATAACTTTGTGCGCTCGCACTCTCCGCTCGGCACAGACGAGTGTGACATCGACTAGAGTTTCCGCGTGCAGAAGCGCTTCGAAGGAGCGCAGCAGGTGAGCCTGATGATTATTCCAGCGTAGGCTGTAGTGCTCCTCACCGCCGACGGCGGCGGGCTTGTCGTCCATCGCGCACGCCGGTGTCAACGCGTGTGTCGGAGCCGCGCCGTAGCCAGCGGCGGGCGCGTGCGCGGCCTCGCGCCGCCCTCCGCCCGCGAGCACCCCGCACTCCAACCCTTTCGTCGCTCAAAGAATCGCCTTCCCGCCGGACTGGAATCTTATCGCACAACTTCACAAGATATTTTTTCTTCGTCCAAGAGCACAGACACAGGTGAGTTAGGCACTGCACATACTTTGTCCTGACGCGTCGAGCCGAGGGTGACAACAGGCGTCGTACGATACGTCTGACGCGGGTGACTCTCGAGCACGGAATGAACGAGAGACAGGCGCGCGGTGCGGCGGTGTCGCGCGAATGCCGAATATCGGGTCGGCGTGCGGTCGGCAGGCAGTGGCTCGGTGTGGGGCCGCCCAGACCCCGCCCCGCCGCACACACGCGCCTCTCCTCTCCCCGCTCCCCCTCACACACCCGGGGCATATGTGTCACATTCCAATACCTACACATGTGACGCCTCCTACACACTATGTATTTTTCGAATACCTACACGCCTACTCGGCCTACTTTTCCTTCGTGACGCGTTGACAGAACTTATCGTATTCGTATATTTCAAACAACGCTCGTAGTTGGCGTAATATATAAATCTTTTATAATGGCCAGTCGAATTGAACCTAGGTGCCTACTAGATCTCGAAACAGCTGGACTCGATTCATTTTAGGGAGCGGTAGACTTCTGCCAACTTTGTTTTTGTTTTCGTAGAAAAATGCCACAAAGAGATTCGAATATTTTTGCACTCATTTGGCATGTTGCCTCCCATTTTGTGGGAATCTGAAAGGTTATTCTTACGTTTTTCGGTTTGTATGTATACATATACATAAGTTCTGAGTTCTTCTGCTTACTAAATTTATTATTTTTGTCTAAATACTTATTCATTTTATTATTTTTTACGGTAACCCTTTTCAAAAATCAGATACAAACATTAACATAAAAGTATTTTCGTCATTTTTCATTAAAATTAAAACCATATAATTTCAAATGTCACCATTTTTATTGTAACAAGTGGAAAGTGTGAGCCCTATATTTTAATTTTATATCTTAACATATAGTAGGTATCTAGGAAATTCAAGAGTTAAAAATAAATCGCTCAGAAGTATTAAGATTATGTAAGATTTAAACAAAGAATGATCAATTTATGAAACAAAATGAATTAAGAGAGAACTTTGAAAATATTTATGATTGTTGTTCAATTTGTATGGGATGACCAAAAATATTAGTTATCTATATTTATATTTAACTTGAGACTTAGGTATATATTAAGATCGATCAAAATCATTAACTTGGTAAGTTTGTTCAGAATATTCGGCTGGTACTTAGAAAGTCATATGGTATTGGTATACTAAAGTAAGTAGGTACTTTATCAAGTTTATTCAAGTGTACCTACAGTTTAATTTTTTTGCTTTTATAATTTCACATAAATAAAATTCTTTAAAGAAATTTTACGTACGTAAATAGTTAGGTATACATAGGTAGGTACATACATATCATCACGTCTATATCCCTTGCGGGGTAGACAGACAAGTAAAGTTAAGTTTGTGATATCAAATCAAATATTTTTCTTTCTTTCTTTCAAAGTACCACTAAGATAAGAAGAAACTTGGTAAGACAGAAACAGACTATTTCGAAGTAAAGTATCTACCTGATTGGCTAAGTACCTAAAGTTTTTGTATCCTACAAATTTTTATATTTGTCGGCCTCTGTGGTAATGTTCCTGCTATACAAAGTCCCGGGTTCGAATACCGACCAGGGCGTTATGAAAAATTACCTTTTTCTGATTAGTCTTGTCTGGGTCTTGGATGTTTATCTAAAACTAAGATTCTTAAAAATAATATCACTACTTATAAATAAACATAATATTTTATTTAGTTATTTATTTATTTCAAATTATAATGCACAAAATACCTACATCTACATTTAGTAAATATTTAATGGTTAGTATTATTATTATAATTTATTAAAAATATTATTCAACATTTTCTTCATAAAAAATCCAAGTTTGCCGTTGCATTATGCATTTTATCACCACTACATAGGTACCTACTCTTTAAAAAAATCTATCAATTATGATGTCCTTTTATTAAAATTGTCTTTTTAATTTAAAAGTCACAGTTTAAAATAAAGTTTCCTCAAGATTGTTGGCTGTATCTACATCGCAAGGGATATAGACGTGATTTTTTTATACATACATACATGGTCACGTCTATATCCCTTGCGGGGTAGACAGAGCCGACAGCCTTGAAAAAACTGAATGGCCACGTTCAGCTATTTGGCTTAATGATAGAATTGAGATTCAAATAGTGACAGGTTGCTAGCCCATCGCCTAAAAAAGAATCCCAAGTTTGTAAGCCTATCCCTTAGTCGCCTTTAACGACATCCATGGGAAAGAGATGGATTGGTCCTATTCTTTTTTGTATTGGTGCCGAGAACCTCGCGGCACATTTTTTTATAGTATAATGTGTAAAACAAAGTGTAATCACTTTTTTTTTTTTGGTAAATGTAGATCCAGGTATTCGCAAGTCGGTAAGAACAATTGGCACAATAGTCCGAGTGATAACAATTCAAAAACCCATTAACGTTTACCGGACCCAAACTTTACACAATGCGTTTCGGTTATGATAACAACTGCTGCTTTTAAAAACACACAGCCTCATATTTATATTTATTGTCTCATTTCGCGTAGGTTTTACCTGTTGTAAATTATTTTATTGGAGGTAGGCTATGCCGCCAAACTGCTACATCCTGGTATTTTTCTCTCTTAAAGGTGCTTTACATCAGATGGCAAGTGTGATGATGATTTTGAAAGGCGAGTGAACGCGGGGAACATGGTGAATGGAGCGTTGCATGCCTTTATGAACAGTCAGAAGAAACTGTCCAACAAGGCTCGCCTGACTGTGCATAAGGGCGTGTTGGTCCCAACATTAATGTATGGGAGTGAAAGCTGTATACCCCTGCCTACCCCACCGGTTAGAAGGCGTGATTTTATGTATGAATGTATGTAAAAGGTGCTTATAGCGACGAGCGTCGACCCGTTAAAGTGATCGAATAAACCACGGGAGGCATAGGTTCAAATCCTACACGGCAATAAGTACTTTACTCTATTCCGAGTAATGCATGCTAGTGCTATATGGATGATGGATTGGTGCCTTGTGGTTCCCGGCACCAATTAAAAAAAGAATAGGGCCTCTCCATATCTTTCCTATAGATGTCGTAAAAGGTGACTAAGGGAAAGGCTCATATGAACTTGGAATTCTTCTTTTAGGCGATGGGCTAGCGACCAGTTACTACTTGAATCTCAATTCTATCAGTAATTTCATGTGATTATATGTATGTCTATGTATGGATGCTTTTAAGGTGAAGCGAAACATCGCTAGGAAACCTGTACATTCGAGCAACTGGATGTGTATTGGATGTGTTCCGCTGAAAACGCTGTGGAGGTCAAAAATGTCGCTTTGTTTAAAAACCATATCTACATGTATACATTTAATCACATCCTTATCCCTTACAGGTTAGACTAAGCCAACAGTCTCGCAAAAACTGAAAAGCCACGTTCAGCTGTCGACTCAAAGATGGAATTGAGATTCAAATATTGATATACTTATAGGAGATGGAGTGGTCCTATTCTAATGCCAGAAACCACAAGGCAGCACCAGGTTTATCCAATCCAGGATTATGGTCAGAAGACGCACCCTTGATGCGAAAGGTCATGTACCTAATAGCAGCACAAAATGGCCGCCTTTTACGACCTCCATTGCCAATATATTGAGTGTTCCAAAGTGGGAACCACGCGGCAGAAATATATCCATACATACTAATATTATACCTAAATGTGAAAGCGTTTGCATGTCCGTATAACACGTCAACACCACTAAACCGATCTCCGTGAAATTTGCAAACATTTAGCGTGGACTGCGGGTAGATAGATATGTTTAGGGTACTTTTCACGCGAACGTATCCGCGGGTGAAAGTGCTAGTCGTGTTATAAATTAAAATATGTCATGCGTGGTATTCAGCACAAGTTACATACATACATAGAACACGTCTTTGTCCCTCACGGGGTAGACAGAGCCAACAGTCTCGTAAAGTTCGAAAGGCTACGTTTAAGTAGCTATATGGCCTTCAAATATAAATGTAAGATTTTCTAAAATGTCGTCACTTTACCTGGAATATTCGCGCTGATGGGATTCCCCAGAAAAATATCTACGTACAAAGATAAAATTCGTTAAAGAAAAGGGCCGAATCAGGTAATATTTCGAAATTAACACAACGTTTCTATGTTGCATACTTATTTGATGATTGTTACTATGCCCTTTATTTTACCTACTGAAAAAGATAATGACCATTTTTTTTAAACATGATGTCATAGAAGTCTTTGATGATATGGTCATTTGGGTAATTGTTAAGAAAAGATATATATTACGCCATATTTAATGACTAGAAATTTCGAAAGAATGTTATCGCACTGGTTGTGACAAAACTTAAAATAACAATTGTAACTTACGCAGGTAGGTAATATGCATGACGAAATACGAATTGCTAGTAGAAGAATCTTGAGGTTATAAGCCCTTAATTGACTTTTACATACATACATACGTATAATCACGTCTATATCCCTTGCGGGGTAGACAGAGCCAACAGTCTTGAAAAGACTGATATGCCACGTTTAGCTATTTTGCTTTAGGATATAATTGAGTTCCAAATAGTGACAGGTTGCTAGCGCATCGCCTAAAAGAAGAATCCCAAGTATGTAAGCCTTTGTCGCCTTTTACGACATCCATGGGAGAGAGATGGAGTGGTCCTGTTCTATTATCTTACTACTTGGCCGATTTTGTAAATGCAAAATATTGTGAACATTATGTATTATGTCCACGTGGCTGCCCGCTAGTGCAGCACAGTTAAAGAGTTATACATACATACATACATAAAATCACGCCTCTTTCCCGGAGGGGTAGGCAGAGACTACCTCTTTCCACTTGCCACGATCTCTGCATATTTCCTTCGCTTCATCCACATTCATAACTCTCTTCATGCAAGCTCGGCGGTTTCGGGTACTTTTGACCTGACCCTTTACCAGGACGTCCTTAATTTGATCAAGATACGTTCGTCTAGGTCTTCCCACTCCGACCTTTCCCTCCACACTCTCCTTGTATATCTGCTTAGTCAACCTGCTTTCATTCATCCTCTCCACATGACCGAACCATCTTAACATACCCTTTTCTATTCCTGTAACTACATCTTCTTTCACATCACAACATTCCCTTATCACGCTGTTCCTTATCCGGTCACTCAATTTCACACCCAACATACTCCTTAACGCTCTCATTTCCACTGCATTTATTCTGCTTTCGTGTTTCTTTTGACAAAAGAATTAAAGAGTTCATGCATTTAAAGAGTTATGCGTAAAAAAAATATACATTCTGTATATTTAAAACGCGACTGCAGTTTTAAACCTTTAAAAAATTAGGGGTGGATGATGGACAAATTTGTTTACTTTTAAATTAAGTTCTAACATCATAATAAGCATATTAAGAAAAGTTGTCATATTTGTACACTTCACAATAAACAGAAATATTATCTCGACAAATAAGTGAATGTACAAAACAAAATCATTAAGTAGAAAATGAATACACGTTACATTATACATATATATTCAATTAATTATTACGGCAATTAACTAATGATACTATTACATGTAGGTAATTTACCTAATTGTTAAAACTAGTATCCACGTGATTGAATACATATACATCATGTTTTGGCCCCTTACAGGATGGACAGAGCTTATACTCTGAAGTTTCATATGGGCACCGCTTCGCGTATGAATCTGACTTCCTTGTGATTGTGGTCATAAGACGTACCCTATGCTCCTATGTTAAGAGGTGAGGACGAAAAGGGGATTTTGGCCCTTTACGGAATGGATAGAGCTTATACTCTGGGCTTACAGATGAAAGTCGCTTCGCATAAAAATCTGATGATCTTAATCATTAAACGCATCCTAGGTTCCTATCTAAAGAGTTAAGGATAAACGCATTGAGTATGATGAAAGATATTCATTTATAGTTATAGGGCTAAAAGGTCATGAGTACCCGAAACCGACGAGCTTGCATGAAAGGAGTTATGAATGTGGATGAAGCGAAAGAAGCATTCGAGGGCCTAGCAAGTGGAAAGGTGTGGTCTCTGCCTACCCCTCCAGGAAAGAGGCGTGGTTTATGTATGTAGGCCATAATGAAAGCCTTTTATACCACTGAAACTGAGTGTGAAAAAAATGTAACTTAATGAGAAAAGAAAAAAATGGATAACGCTCCACTTAACTTCTCCGACAAGAGTTAACTCTTAAATTTAAGAAGAAGGCCCTCCAGCCGCATGGTACTACTTTAGAATGGGACCATTCTTTTCTGATGTCGCAAAAGGCAACTAAGGGTAGCACTCAATTACTACATCCACCAACGTAATAGGATCTAAAATCCTATATAAAATGTTGTCTGGTAATCAATTACTTTCCTATGGATGTCGTAAAAGAAGATTAAAGGAATAGGCGCACAGTCATCTAGTGGAAGGTCTTACAATCTCTGCTTAATTCTTTTACTTCATCCTCATTCATCAAACATTTTATGAAACTCGTCATTTTATGATACTTGATTTTACACTATATCAACTAACCATTGATTTCTAAATAAGTTTGAACACCTTTTATTATTTATTACCAAACTTTTAGCTTTACGTCATTAGGGAATGTTTAGAGCACCCTGTATAACGCACTCACCCTGTATAATATGCATTTAACAAGCGGACCGCGTGGTATGCACGGCATGGATTCGGCATTTAGTTACCACATAAGTGGCCCATTATAAACGATTCCCTATGGTTTAGTTAGACTTCGTATGGTATAGAATTTTCCTCGTATTGCTAACTAGCTGTTTGACCGGGATACTTTATTGAGTGAATTAGTATTTTATACGAAGCAACTTTTGCAGGAGAATTTAACTCGTATGATATATCCAGTTGCCTTAATATGCTTTCTTAGGATAGGATTTCTCACGATGTTTTTCCTCATCGTAAGAGCTCGATTAGTACTCAAACAATATTATATGTGGCCTACTGTACTTACATAATTAAATATCAATCGTAAAATCTTAAGTTATTCTTTATACTTACCTTCCAGATATCAGTGCTTTTGCTACCTTAAACTAATAACAAAAGCCTTATTCTTACACATTCGACAAAATATATTAAATACATTTCTTATACCTGCTTTAAAGGAAAACAAATCGCGTTTCCGAATTTCAGTCGAGCCCCGTGCGAGGCCATGCGTCAAACCAAATTACCATTACGTGTGTATGTAGATTAGGCGACCACGTATGATAGCATCTGGCCCGCTAATAAACTGGTACGCTTGATTTATTTCGAATTTTGTTAGGTTGTTTTCCTTAATCGAATTAGTTCTACATTTGAATTTTGTATTTATTCGGTACTAGCTTTTACCCGCAGCATCGCCCGCGCGAATTAAGCGCCATCTACAAAAGAATACAGGTTTCTAAAATCCCACGAGATCTTCAGTTTTTACCGGGATGAAAAGTATGTCCTTCTTCACTCTTAATTTTATATACGTAAAATTTTAAGAAGATTGGTTCAGTAGATAACGCAACAAATAAAACGAAACTTACTTTCCCATTTTTAATATTAGTTGGGGGATTTGAAGAGTTCTTTTTCTGTGAATTCAAAACATGCCAGTATTATTAATTCATAAATTTATTCCAGTTCTGGCAACACTCATTGTTGTCAGAAAAGAGAAATGTTGCATAGTGAATAATAATATTGGCGATGATTTCACAAAATCCACTTGCTTAATGCAGACAACAGCTTGCAAATAAAATATTCTACAAAGCTTCATAAAAACCCGAGTACTAATTCATCTCCTTATCTCGGAGCGTAAAAGTGCATAGGTATGCACTCCCCACGACGGCGCTGAAGAGCACGCGCGCTGAGGCGAGAGAAATGAATATTTTGGCCTCACCTACCGTCGTCTCACTGTCTTGGAAAAATGCACAGAGTATTGTGACTCTAGAGCACACAGTTAAAATACTATGGTGTCTGTGCTATGCCCCAGCACACACGACTTAGGGATTATCGAGGCAAGAGCGGTTTTATTTGAGTTTGCGTTTTCTATTTTTAAGACATGTAACTAAAAAAAACTAACACTGAATAATTTTTGTAAATCCATTACAGTACCTTTGGTTCGGGAACTATAAAATATTTTTTGTCTATCAAGACAAGTCATCAAAGAACTATTTGTTACTGATAAAGTTGTTGTATCCATATTTGTTTTACGTCTTTTCTACAAAACAATCCTAGAAATTAATTACAATGGCTGGTTTTTAAAAGTAGATTTCCTGTAGCCAATGGATGTCGAAAAAAAGAAATACGGTTTCATGTATTTATTTGGATTTTCCTGTGGATGTGTTTCTGTTAAAACAAAATCCAATCGGAAAATTACTTCGAGATCTGTATCTCCTTACTCTGCGGTGACCCTCCATGCATGCGATGTTCATATCAGCGCCCGCTGAAGGCTGAAACCTAAAAAAACGTCTGCACTTGTCTGCCAACTTGTACTACACACTTAGATTAGTTTCCAACGCCAAAGTTGCCAACTCTTCAACTTTCTTCAACTATTTATGTTCAGCTATTTTGTTATTGGCAGGCTGCATGTGTGAACGGTTTAAGTAGGAAGTCTTACATTTATTTTTAAATTATTTGGCATCACGCAAGAGAAATTGTAATAAGCAAGTGGACGTGTTTGTCGTGATAAAGATGAAGCAAACATATTCATAAAATATACCCTTTCAATAGTGAATCTAACTGTGTTGAACTCAACATAAAACACTGTAAATCAATGCTGACCTCTGAAAATACATGCCGTTTTAGTTTTGTCTATGGGCAATAAAGACGTGTATGGCCGCCGCGGGTTGTCTACGACTGTTCGGGGCATAGACAATGTAGATCGCAGCAGAGAACGCGGTAATGAATCAGATGTGTATCAGTGGACGTGTGAGAACATACGGCCAAAATACAGGTCGTAAATACCCCGGTATACGGGCTCGCGTGCAAGCGCATTTGAATTTAGAATGCAATAGAACTGGCCAATTTTATTAAATTTCCTATTTTTTTTTTTTATAAATTGATTATATTTCACTCGATCAATGTTTTTTTATTACCATGTATTGGTAAGCAGACCAACTTATGAAATTAGCCAGGAAAAAGACATCGATACATTGGCGTTGCAAAATTAGAATGTGTCTCCCTTACCCCACGCTATTTTATTCCTTCAACTTGCAACCAAATAAGTAAAATTTGTAAGCAAAACAGATGTATAAAATATGTAATATAGTTGTAACTATTATTATTCTAATGGAAAAAGTCTAATAAAACACAAAAACGTATTTAAAATTAATACTTAAACTTAAACAAAACACTTAATTTTGGAGTAACACATTTAACAACACACCAATATTAAGCCTTCATGAGAAACAGAGCTGACAGTCTCAGTAATACTAATAGGTCAGTTTGAGCTGGATGGCTTATTTAGAACCTGAAAAAGAAATAATGTTGCCATGTCTAGCTCTTCCAAAGGCCTGGCTGAGCTGCCTCGGGCCCAAAATAAAAGTTAAAACAGCAGTTGATAAGAGCCAATGCGCCGAATTTTCGATGTTTTCCAGACGGGGGTAGGCCTGCGCGCGAATTAACACGTGTGCCTGTATGTATAGGATTTAGTAACTTTGGATAAGGTATTATCATAACACCGATCAGTATTCAAGATCTTTTTCAGATACATTGGTTAGATGTTTATCTATACCTGTAATGTTGTGATAAAGTCCCATAATTGTCTGTAATCTGTGTGATTTGTCAGAATACGTGTACAATTGAAAATTTTATGACGTGTATAATTTTTGTGTAAGAAAGCCGTATATGTGACATCCCCAAAAATACTAACCGTGGTCTTTCTAATATTTTAGCATAGCACTAACAGAATAGGCGACTGAATGGATCGCACTGAAATTCAGTTCTTATTTGATTAAATTTACTTATTTGATATAAAAAATTGAGAGTCCAATAAGAGTTAGTTACTCATTTAAATTTACAAATAAAAACCCTTTCATAACTCCCCAAATTCGAACCCTGAAATCTAATAACGCGATCAACACACACCGCTCGTTAAGGCTCGTTCACACGATTTTCGCGAAGTTAGTGTAGTCTGCCCCTTTTTATCTTTTTGCACAGTCCTGTTAGTTCGCTTCGTTTTATTTCAAATGTTTTGCAGTTTTCAACGAAACTTCGACGTGTAGATGCAATTAGTCAGTTTTTTTTATACTATTTGTTTTATTTCGTACTAGATTTCGGTCGATACACTTGTTTGCCAGTTTTAATGAGAAAACGGTAGTTTTTCATCATATTAGCAATTCGTTTTTCTGAATTACGCTTTTGCGGGAAGAAAGAAGCGAAGGGTGCATTAAAAATTATTTTAGGGTTGGTGTTAAAATATGATGGATAAAAAATTGTCTTCTCGATTAACTTCTTTGGAATCAAGAAATATTCGATAGCCTTCATATGTGTGCATACGCATATTGCCTCAGCATCTCTTGCGGGGTAGACAGCGCTAATACTCATCAAGAGCTAAGGCCACGCTTAGCTGGATGGCTGAGTGGTGGAATTGACACACATAGTGACTAAAAGAAGAATCTTGTTTTGTAAGCCTTTTCCTTGATTAACTTTTACAATCTGTGCGTGACACAACTGGTACGCACTTTGTTTGTTTTTCTTGGCTACCAGGATATTTGTAAGTAATTATGATATACGTACAATGCGAGTCATGTAAAATTACGAATCATAAATTTGTAGAACTTCAAATTGTTTCCTCATATATTGTCACTGTTTACAATACCACACACGGACCCCCGTTGTACGTAGATAATGAATAAATTGTTCCCAGAATAACTTGTCCGCTCTCCGGATTTACTGGCGGCCTTTTTTTTTAAACACACGCCATAAACCGACTCGAGCATATGTATTGTATTTAACATCGTCACGTCTCTATTCATACACACATAGAAACAAAAACATACCCTTACCTGAGTTTTTGTCATCACATATTTCTATTTTAAGAACTGTGAAATAGAAATTTGTATAAACTCCACACCTTTGTTCTAACAAAAGCCATACGCATAGTGGTAATTTCATTGTCTACGGCGCGTTCTTTTTTCGAATCATTTTAAACGCTGTGTCATGTCCTACAATAATAAAGTGTACACACTGAACTGTGCTTACGAAACACGAATTTCGGAAGTGCAGATAAGGCATTAATGGATTGGTTGACATAAATGTGACGTCACTCCACATATTTCAAACGTCGCATGTTCTTGACGGCTAGTTAAGATTGAGCTGTCTTGCTGTTTCTGGGTGTAGTAGTTGTGGGGTCAAGTTATGTTGGTTGTGGTCTAAGGTGGGTTATCAGATAGTTCAAGGGTTACATTTAGTGGAGTATGCGTGGTCCGGCTTACGCGTTAGGGCGCGATTACAATCGGACGCATTAGCATTTTTCGATATAGTTTCGGGTCGTGTGTCTTTGAGGTCATGTGTTAATGTTAGTGGCCTACACGCGATTTTAACGACAACATTGATAAGCATAGTTAATGGTGCGTAAAGAACGGCAGGTTTTATAAGGCTTTAGGTTGAGGTTATTCAAGAGGCGGGTTTACCCTCTCAAATAAAATTATGTAACTGTAGACTTAAAAACCAAATAGGTAGCAAAACAAAGTAGATATTTAGAATACTTTCGTTGACTGTCCCCATATAGTGATCGTTAGAATAAAATTTTGTATACGACGTCGAAACTTTCCATTGGGAAAATACCACTTTTTTAAGTAATATTCGTCCTTTCTGTTGATTTAAGTATCTAATGTTTAATAACTCACATATTATATTTCGTCATTATCCCTTATGGGGTAGACAGTTAACAGTAAAATAAAACCACGATCAGTTCACGATAGTGACAGCTTGCTAGTCTATCGACTAATAAAAGAATCCAAAGTTTACGGACTCTCTTTTTATTTTTAGTTTAGAAACTGACCTTATTATAATTACAAAAACATTTTGAATTAAACAATCCAAGTAGCATTTATGAAAGTTAACAAACGTCACGTAAGGGGCGTTTACACTGCCCATTAGAACGTCATGTTAGCTTCATAACTACACGAGGCGACTATGAGGCAATTAATGTGAACGGTTCCTATTAATTGCCTCATACACGGTCCTTTAATTGAGTTGTTCTTAATTCGAATCGTTCGGATTTTGTGTAGATAATTTTGTTACTAGCCAGGTTTTGGTCAGAATTTTTGTGATTTTTTTTAAACTATTATAACGAATTGTTGACAGGTGTCCTTTGTTCTGCTGTATCTGTACTGAGTACAATGACATATATATTTTTTTAAATATATATTTTCTAATGTATAACAAAATCTGTTTCTACTTTTATGTTACTACCTGAGTAAATTTTTAGGACTATTTGGTAGGGACTATTATATTTGAGTAACATAATAACTATGGTTGGTTTTAGAGTACCTACAACTTTTTCATACTTCGTGTATGTTAAGTGAGTAATTTTGTATAAATACACAAAAGCGGCACCAGAAAAATTTTAAGTTTTTTTTGTAGCATTGGAGAATGTGCGAAATCAGCCCCACACCATATTTTTATGACTCATTACATTTCTCAGAGACTCGACCGACAGAGGACAGGTAGGCATCTATTCTTTCTCAATATAATATACTTTTATGACTCCAAGACAACGAGCCTTTGGTGTTTTGTGAACGCCTCTACTAAACATACGTTGAAATCACCACGTTATATTTGAAAATGTTAGTTCTGATTCCTCCGTAAGAAGATAGTTATTAAAAATATTGAACTTAAAAATAAGTATACATCCATAAAATATAAACTTTGTATTATTTCTTGTAACTGTGTAAATTTCTTTGCAATAATGATATTACAACCAAACAAACAAATAAAACTGATTGACTGCCGTGTGGTTTCCGGCACCAATAGAAAAAAGAATAGGACCACTCCATCTCTAACACTCAACACTTCAATGACAGAATTGAGATTCAAATAGTGACAGGTTGTTGGCGCAACGCCTAAGAAGAATCCCAAATTTAAAAGGCTATCCCTTAGTCTCGTTTGTGGTTTTTTTTTTAATTTGTGCCGGGAACCACTCGGCTTTCTTCAGGCAATGAGAGAATAAAAATAATAGAAACAGAATTTCACAGTATTCCTTAGCTAAGAAAGTAGTTTGCTTAGTAGGTAAAATAGTCTCAAATCGCATTCCTTTACACACTTTCTAAAGCATAATATTTCTCAAAATACCTTTTAACGTACGCATAATCATTTGCGATGACTAATGACGTATATGGGAACAGTGAGGGTCGTAAAGAACAGGTTTAATAGTTATCGATCACACAAACATAATTAATACGGTTACCAAATAGTTTCGGGGTTATGATTCATTAGAGCTATACATCGCCCATGCATTCAGTTGTTAAACTTTATGGATTATTAAAGTATAGAAGTGGATATTTGAGTAGAATGCCTAGTCTGGAAAAAAATAATAAATTTAGGACTCTTTTAGGTGATGGTGTAGAAACTTGTCACTACGAGCTTAAATTAAGACGAAGGATCTAAAATAAATTCATTGTTTTTATAATCGTAAAGTTAATTTTTTGATGTGACCATTTTACTTAAATAAATTCAGATTATTACGAATATACACTATATTTGAAAATATGTATTGCGAAGGTAATTTCAAGATACTAGTATTTATCTCCTTGATATCAAACAAATATACAAAGTTACATCAACATAACTTAAGTATGATAATATACCTGTCTATTAAAATCATAAACCTACACATATATTAACCTAACAAATTGATTATAAATACTAATAATAAAAAAAAAACAAATAAAAATAATATTCCCAAATAAAACACCCTGTTTTATTTGTGAATAAGTGCCCAGTAAGCTGGCAGCATTGCCTCTCTGCACTGCGATATTCTTTGGTCGAAGTAACGGATCACACGTTGCCTCACGGAGACGCGTTGAAATTTCGTTCACTAAAGCCTTTGTTTCTGGTCCTCATGGGCCCATTGTCCTAACATAAACAAAAAAAATATGATTTGTACTGGACTTGAGCATATTTCTTGCGTTTGGCGTTTTCAGCCAGTGCCGTGTGGTTCCCGGCACCAATACAAAAAAGAATGGGACCACTCTCCATCTCTTTCCCATGGATGTCGTAAAAGGCGACTAAGGGATAGGCTTACATACCTACTTGGGATTCTTTTTTAGGCGATGGGCTAGCAACCTGTCACTATTTGAATCTCAATTCTATCTTAAAGCCAAATAGCTGAACGTGGCCTATCAGTTATTACAAGACTGTTGGCTCTGTCTACCCCGCAAGGGATATAGACGTGATTATATGTATGTATGTCGTTTTCAGCCGCCACTGCATTACTCATCTTTATCATAATTCTTAAACATATTCCGAGAATCCAGCATCTGGTTGATATGTATGTAGGTCTTATAGCGCGTTATTGAAGAACTAATATGGTGCTTTGCGTACGTGCCTTTGAGTCTTGTTACAATTGGCTTTGTCTACCTGTAAGGGCCATCCCTTTAGCCACGATATTTGTGTGTGTTTTTGTGTAAACGGCAAAAAAGACGCATCCCCGGCCAGAGATGAGGATGTAAATGGGACTAGCGACAGGCGGAAGTGTGATTTTCATTAAAATAAAATGTTTTTTTTTTTCAATTTGTGTTTAGGATAAATAACAGTGGAAGTATAATGACACATAGACTAACGACATGAGCAATATGTTAAAAAAAAACGATTCAACCACGTGGTTACTAGCACTTTAGAATAGAAGAACTCCATATATTACCCATAGATGTCGTAAAAGGCACCTTAGGGATAGGCTTATAAACTTGGTATTACTCTTGTAGGCAATGAGCTAGCAAGCTGTGATGCTTGAATCTCATTTCCACTATAAAGTTATGCAGCTGAACGTGGCCTTTCAGTCTTTTCATGACGGTTGGCTCTGTCTACCCCGCAAGAGATATGGACGTTACTATTGTATGTAAAACAAATACATAGAAAAAATGCTATGATATTAAATCTGATAATATTCTAGAACATTCCAATTTCAAAGCGCTACCAATACGAAATACCTAGGCGTAAAGTAACTGGCAAGTGTAATTTTCGACTGTTCAACGTAAACGAAAAATAAAAAAGATTTATTTTTTATTTCTTTACACTCCGTAATCTTTGGTCATGTAACCAAATACAGGGTGTATTTTGAACGTTATTTTCGTAATACATCGCCGACACGCGAGCTACATACGTGCGTCATAACGACAAATGCAAATGAATGCTTTCATGTTAACCAAATACAGGCTGTTCTAATTTATCTTGTGAAAATTTAGATACTTCTTCGTCTTCCGCCTGACGTTAGTCCCTGTTACATCTTTACTGGAGAGTAGCCTGTGGTACGCCCATAAATCCTGGATTGGGTGAGTCAGGTTTTTACACAAAGCAACTCCCATCTGACCTCCGCAACCTTTGCAGGGGAACCTTAACCCGTATAGGATCATGGTTACACATCTAGTTACGAATGTGCAAGTTTTCTCACAACGATTTCTCTACTCACCTCACCTCTCCGTACGAGCATCGGTTAGTATTCAAACTAATGTAAGTATACTCGTACCTCGGAAACAGTAATTGGTAACATAGTCGAAGTGATATTTGAACCTGTGCCTTTATGCGCATCATGGATTTAACCGGGACACTTTACAGATTTAATCACCGAAGCTCTTATTAGAGCAACCTGTATACGGTGTAAATGCGGGCGCAAATTCGGGCTAGTTCGGTGCCAGGCCGCGCCGCGCACCCTGTATAATTGCCTGTCTGCCACGTGTGGTGTATGACTGTTAGTTAGCTTATGTCTCACTAACTTTGGCTTATTTTCTGTACATTTGATACAAATTTATGCATTTGGTATGTGAGAAACATTTGATTTTGTATATGTTTGGGTTTTTAAATATTTTGGTATTTTGAACGAATGTCTTGTAGTAATCCGATTATCTAGTAAAGGTATTTGGTAGAGAACCAAATAAATTCTGCTCTTAGAATATGGCAGATCCGGATGAAAGGTGGACAAAAAAAGTCCCATGTGATCAGAAAAGAATAAATAAATTTGAACTCTGACGAAAACATGAAAAATGACAGTCAATAATAAAAAGTATAATTCTTCATGATAAGCTTTCTTCTGTTAAATATTGAACTAATTTCAGTTCAAATTCATCAAACCGTACTTAAAAGGTGGTCGTCTGCGGTAACTGTGAACTCAAACACCATTGTTAGCAATTGAAATGTCACACAGTTTGACACCATGTTGCAATAGCAATAAATTGTCCTTCAGAAGCGATTATACCGCGATTATTTCGCAGCCGAGTTACAATACGAGTCGCCACGGCTTGAACGGATACAGACACGACTTTTAAATTTCACCGATGCGTTTGAAAATAGAATTAGTTTTCAAATCATTCATAAACAAAAAAAGTGACCATTGGTAAAATTAATCATTCATTTACGAATGCCCACTTTTGTTTTTTTTTCTTAATTTAAGCAGTAAATCTGCTCGAGTGGCAGTTGATGCGTAAAAAGGAAAATATTCAATTTCTCAGCATTAATTATGCATTTTATTAACCCTACCCATAGGTTCCATTGGTTGCAGAAGGCAGTCGGGCGGGAGTCGCTCGTACATATATCTGACTTACCCCGGGATTTTCTAGAAAGGAAAGGATGAAACTGGGACTAACACCAGAAGCATGAAGATGACCACATCACGCGTACATAATTCGCATCGTAAGTGGTTGAAAGGATATTCGTATACGATTTAAGATTTGCGTGCGTACGAAAATTATTAATAGGGAGCCAGGTCGTGGCTCAGCGTGGCGCTACGTGGCGTACAGTACACAGACCGTGGGACAGCCGCCGGAATGCAACTGTAACGAATCGATTATCAACAATCGATTTTTCAAAATAACGGTAGCCATAAGCGATTTACATCTCGATAGTTACGTAGCAATTTGTGAGCGTGATCGATGAAATTTCCTTTTGCGGGTAAACGTTGTCCATTGAAGCTTCAACTGTCGTTTCATAAGGCACGGCGACGCAATGGCACGAATGCGGGATTGTAACGCGTCCAGTTAACGTTGATCCGTGTCCGGCAGTGGTTCGCCATCTTTCTGGTCTATTTGTTGAGTTATTCAGGGGGCAGGGGAGGTATTTTTATGTTGGTCGATTGACACATTGTCGCCGGTCGCACGATTTCACTGTCCGACGAGACGTGACGAGCTACGCGTGGTTGCTGTTTTTATTTCTGCCAATGACGGGTGTTGAGGCGTGGTGTGGCCACTGCAAAAACCGCTTTAACTTCACACTTGTTATGACTCTTATTTGTAGAACTGGAAAGGCTATTTCTGTGTTTGTTAGCTACATGACTTTATTTTGTAGATGTTGAACGGGTCGGAGGTGGGAGTGATATGTTTTTTTCACGATCTACACACGCCCACTCGGCGAAATCGTCAATAAAGTAATCGGGTCTCGATTGCGTCGCGATTTCTAAATTGATTTCTGTCTTGTTGTGTTATTATTAGTTTATTTATGTTTTTTCTTCGCAGCGATGCTGTTGACTGTTGAGGTAAGTTGCCTTTTAGAAATACTGTCACGTGATTTATTAATACTTAGGTAATTTAATTACTTCACGTATTTAACCGTAATTTAAGATTCTTCTGGCGGTGCGCCAGTGAATAGTATGACAATAGAAGAATCTTAAATAGGCCGCTTTCATAAGTGACGACGTAATTAGTAGGTAGAGAGGTAAGATAATTAAAAATTAAATATAATAATTTATCAATAACATTATAAAATTAGTTTTTAGCATAAGCCGAAAAAATCTAAAAGTCTTATCCTATTAAGTATAATGTCATAAGGGCAAGACTTCTTATCGCACTATTTTCGAAACTACAAGTTTTACATAAGTCAACATACCTTTAAAAATATCAATTCACGTTCAATGCATTCAGCTGTTATTAATAGATATGTCAATCACCTTTACCTATAACAGGACACAGACAAACCCACCCAGAATTGCCGACAACAAACTCCAGACGCCTCATATCTAAATTACAACAAATAATCATTGTCTGCCGCCTCGATCTTCATTACATAAAAGCAAGTTCATTATAAGATCAAGTTAACAGTAACATAATTGTAGTTAAAAACTTGTAACGTAATCCAGAAAGATATCTAGTAGATTCGACCAGCGGCGTAGGTACCTACCGGTAGTAAGTTCTCTTTGGGACCAGGCAAAAATATGGTAGCAGTTCTATTAAAACACTGTCCCTTTTTTCTGGAGAGGTGTGTAGTTGGAGAAATTTAAGGTCTGTCTCCACTTAACATTTTTGATCGTGGTTAATTAATTAAATTAATTCCCAAATTAAAATACAGAAGTGATTTCTGTATATTAATAAGCTGTACTTTTGTACCTATATTTGTTTCAGTCCATGGTTCAGCAGTTGATTTTAAAATTAAAAAAAAATATACCTAAAAAGTTTTTTTTTAAGAACTTTGAGCGCCTTTTACCTTAATTGACCTCATAGTAAACTAGATGAAGATTAAGGTCGTCCAAGGTGGACTGAATCGACATTATTTGGGCTCGCATTGACTTGTTTTTGCCTAAAAAATGGTATAAAAAATTAACCATTCAATTGTTGGCGCCAATTTGAAAGGGACAAGGGAATCCACCGATGCACCATTATGATTATGACGTGACTGGCACATCTGCCGGCGCACGCGCCGCGCCAAAACGTGGGTCGATGAACTTTTTATCTAAATCCATACAATGATTTTACCATCTTTTTTTTTAATATTTTGATATAAAAACATTTTTTTTTTTGGAAATAATAATATGTCACTAAGTATAAAGAGTAACAATATTTATTCTGTGCGCCGTGAGTTATGATAGTCACACAATTCTAAATTTATCATACTTTTTCATATTGAAGTATACGAACTTTTAATAGTTTTGTTTAATGGTCTAAACATAGAATGGTTGGAATGTTTATAATTATTAGTACTATACAGCCTAAATATTTGAAAGGTAATTTAAAAATACTTATGATATTAGTTCTTAAATCCATTGGTCTCCAAACCACATGACTAAAATGTTCTACAGACTATATAATATATCAATAGCTAATCGTAATTACAAACAAAATTTTTACTAAGTCTTACTTAATCCAAAAAATATGCAATTCATCCACACACTAATCGCGGATCGCACGATTCCCGTTCCCAAGGCATGTAATGGCCGAGTTATCGACATAACCGAATCTCGATATTATCGATAACATTCACACATAGCACACGCTCTAGTCGTCTTGTCAATAGAGATGGGCCGGCGGGGGCTTTGTTGTTATCGATTATCGACATCGGTTTTTCGACGGCGGTCCTGTCACTCATAGACTTGGAGTTTTTGTTGGCCCGTCGATATATTATGTTGCGGTGGTTGTGTGGTATAAGGTGTGTTGTAAATGGCTAATCCAAACGATATTGAAAAGATTTTTTGTATAAATAATCAATTTAAATTTAGAAAAGTAAATATAAAGTTGCTATAATAATTAAAACAAAGTACAGTGAACAAACAAAACAGATACCTAATTATTACGATTAAGCAGGAACTTTTTATATATTTTAATTAGTAAAACGCGGACATCCTTTTCTATTTACATGATAATGCTGTTGTTTTCACTTAAATGTTCCCAGTAGCGTGAGTTCAATATATTAAATATTCATTTTTAGCGAAGGTATGTCCTATATTGCTATACTTGTTCGCTACGCCTTAATAAACCTACACAGTTTATTCAACTATGTTAGCAAGTTGTCACATAATGTCCAATCAAAATATTTTATGGTCATTTAATTGAATTGCTAAATATGTTTTTAGCGCAACCATTGAGGTGTGTATAAATAAAGCGTAGTCTTTGTATAATATGTATGGGACATCTTGAGATTTATGTTTCGCTTAACTGCTGATAGCATTACTTGATATTTTTTTTATTTAGAGCATCGGTATACTATTTATACATTACTTTTTTTACATTCTAATATCCTGATGATGAGCAAAATAAAACAATACCAAGGGATGATAATAAAATAATCCATTTTAAGTAACTTTTAAAATTCTGAAGACGATTGTTAAATTGGGACATTTATTATAAAGAAATAGTTTTACTTAGACTTTTTCATAGATGCCCGAAATTGTCTACTCACTCTTGCTCCACGACAGATGGTAATATATCGATAGAATTGGTAGTATTAAGTTGTGTAAAGACATGGTATCTGCCCGTCCATCTGGATCGATAATTTTTTTAAATGATGCCAATGACGGCCACATCGACATGTCTCAAACTCTATTCTTGACACTCAGATTATCGGAGGTGTAATAGAGTTGATGCAATTATATATAATAATGTTATAAATTTAAATAAGCCAAGGCTTAAGTTTAACTGGACCAAAAAAATTATAAAAAAAAAACAACAAATTACATTCAAACAGGCTTAACAAATAGAAATAACGAAACAAAAACATTGCAGATTCAAAAATAGAACACTGAAATTGGATTACGCAACAGGGCTATTCACTGGCCACTCAGTTCGACGACCCTGCTATATTAAAAAGTTACGGACAATGGGAAAAGTAGGTAAATTTGAAAACAGAATGTCAATAGCCGGCGGCCGGCCGAACCTGCCCCACGCGCCCTTGACTTGCGGAGATAAAAAGGGGGAGATGACCGGTACTGCCCCCCTCCCTCTGCCAACCTCGAACTGCTGCCCTCTGCCCACGTTGATGGTTTAATGTAATTTTTAACGCGCCTCTAAACTTATCAAATGCAACTGGTTAGCTATAATGACCAAACTGAAATATTATTGAAAATAAATCTAATTCATCTTTTTGGTTTTACTTTTTTTTCTTTTTAAATCAAATCGTTCATGTTGTGACATGGAATCTGATTACCTATAAATAAAACGCTAAATAAAGACATAAAACTTATCAAGAATTATTATTTTCTCTAAAAAAATTAAATCGGTGGTACAGTTGGTAAAACAGCTGATCGTAAACTGTCCCCTCGGCGGGCGCGACCTTGAGCGCCGACCCCACTATTGAAATTAAAAAGAAGCACCCGAGGTTACTGGAACTTTGCACTTTAAAAATGGAATTACCAGTTGCGTAAGGTTAATAACCGCTGGGGAAATTTTATATTCCTGTGCAGTTCTTTTTTGAACTTCGAGTAGGTAGGTGAAAATATTCTATGTTTGAATTTTGTTACGTTATATTTTTTATGAATATTTTTTTAAATTAATATCTTTATTATTTTAGTCAATTTTAAAATCAAACAAACATTTCTTTCATAAATTAGACATGAATAGGTTCTTACTAATTATTTTGCAAGACTTATGATGTTATCGTCTAGGTACTCATTCATTAGGATGTAATTTCTAATATACCCAACACAAGTAGGTCAAGCAATTAATAAGTAAACATAAAGGAAGCAAGACAAATAATTCTAAGAGAAACTTATGGAGATAATATGAATGTGTAAATGAATCATAGATATTTCTATGGAGAATTTTATTATTATTAAATAGTTTCTATGGAGTAATAACGTATACCAACGCGGGTCATATAAAGCACATAGTGGAAGTTGGCTATTTGGCGATTCAAAAATCCAAACATTCCAACATTCATGTTTGTGTTAGAAATTTCTGTTGACAGTACTTAGACGCAGTGACTCCAACGGAACAATCAGGGGCCAACGTCCACCGCGCTCCATTCATTCGCTTTCTTGAAGAAATCACGTCGCAGGCCGGAAGACGATTCGCTTCGGACCTCATAGACCAGAACGCTTCACACTGGCCACTAATAAAAAAATATCCGAACGAAACATAACTTTAAGAAGAAAAGTATAACGTTCGAATTCTGAACTGCAACTAAAGTTGTCACCGTGAAAATAGCGGGCTGTTAGAGTTTGGGATTTGAAACTGATGAAAATAAGGTTGGGTTTAGACGCGTGATTGAGCAAGTGTGGAGCATTTCTAATCTTCTTCACGCGTCAGTGCTAAGGGTATGTATAGCAGAGTCACCGTCAGATGGCTGTGCGTTCCACTCCGATACGTGCTTTGGTCGAAAATAAGGATCGAATAGAAGTAGCGACAGGTAAACGGAAAATTTGCACGAAGAGAGACCACAAAGTTTTATTTTTATATCGGAAAATATATATAGCTAGCTTTTTTATCTTGACAAAAAAAAGCGTCGTTATTCAAGGTCAAGTAAAGAGTAGACCTTATCAAAATCATTAAATTTGGTTAAACAGTTATATCACAATGACATAAAAATAAAATTTGTTTACTGTCATCACATATTTTAGTGCAATAAATCAAATATCTCGCTCATAGTAGAACCTAGTACAAAAGTGGAAATTTCAAATGGTGCGCTCTGATAGACCATTAAATTTTTTTCACGATAAAAATTTGTCTTCTGCGCAGGAGTACTTACATCGGTGTAACTCGTAAAAGTAGTATTGGGTAGGGCACGACTTAAAAAAAACAGTGTAAGAAAGTGTAGCCTCTTTTTACTACGCTTTTATTAGCTTGGGTTGTATGTATGTATGTATGTATGTAGGTATGTATGTATGTATGTATGTAACGGAATCTTTGACCTTAATTTTCACTGGTTTCTAAACGTCTGATCAACTTGGAACTTTGCACACGTATTAAGGACCGATGACAATGCAGTATTTTGATAAGAGTTTCTCATTATCCTTATTAAAACTGCCAGGATTAATAAATTCATTTTTAGATCCTTCGTAAGAGAGTAAGAGAGACAGAGCTAGCCATTTCCATACAAGAAACCGAGAAGTTCTGACGTATAAGGAGTCCAAAAAAAATGTAATATATTTCCATATAATGTTGCTATTAACCTGAGGCTTCTTTATTTCATCGCATTGCTCCATTTAGAATTACCATTAGAAACCATAGTAGAATTAGTAGAATATTTTAAAACAATAAAAAATATATAAGTAATAAAACAAAAGTAATAAATGAAAATTGAACAACTAAATTTACAAAAATACAAGAATAAAGTTACTACCTACAGAACTTTGCGATATTTAATACGTATTTAACATATTAATGCAATTCTTGAATTAACATTAGGTATCTTTTGCCTATTTATAATAGCAACACTGTAATACTCGTTTGGAAAATGAGTGACAGTTTTTTATGTCAAATAAGTTTTGCAGTAAGTTTTGATTGAATTCGATTCGAACACCTGTAAACTTTCTTTCTGTTGTTTTTTACCGGTGCCTGTGTATTTACCTATTTGCACTTTGTTTTGTGCTGATAACTTGTCGTTATTTGGAGTTTGGAATCTTCCGTTGAGTCGAGCTTTGTTCTTCCGGATATTCGTGTGATTTTATCATCTGAGATTGGACTCTGACTGTGTTTACTGTGTTGTGCAGATATTTTGAGATAGGACTCCTGTAAAAAGTACCTTATTATTTGAGATAGGAGTCCCAAGTTTGTGTTTGTTTTTGTGAAAGACAGATTTTACAACAAAAGTGCCACGATGTCTTCAGATAAACTTTGTTGCGTTCCTGGTTGTAAAGGCAGTGGAGGTATGTTTGAAATATTTTTGTTCCTGTATCAATCTGCCTCTTAATCTTGTGGTTTGATTCCTGGCAAGGCCACAATCGAAAATTATTACGTTTGCTGGATAGTCAAAAATATTATTAACAGTGATTTATCACTATAAAATTCTTTTCAACTGGGTTTAACAATCATCATACATACATATGTATAATCACGTCTATATCCCTTGCGGGGTAGACAGAGCCAACAGTCTTGTAAAGACTGATAGGCCACGTTCAGCTATTTGGCTTTAAGATAGAATTGAGATTCAAATAGTGACAGGTTGCAAGCCCATCGCCTTAAAAAGAATCATGATGATGAGAATATTATGAGATTTAATCCAATCAGGCCACATATAACTTTAAGAAAGTTAGTTGTAAAAACCTCCGGCGATGGGCACATGGTTGCGAAAGTCTTTTCTAGTAAGATAGTTATACCAGAAGTGTTAACTTCCAAAAAATAATTGTATCAAAAAACTAAAAAACTACCCGTTTTATTGCAAATCGAACTAAAAAATAGAAAATAAATAATAGTTTAAAAAAAACTAAAAAACTACGCTTTTATTGCTAATCAAACTAAAAAATAGAAAATAAAAATTAATGACAAAGGAATTCAGTAGTAGCAAGTCGAACAATCAGTTATAGTCAGTTGTAGTAGTAATTACCTCGGATTAAAATTATAACAAAATTAAATTTATAAACAAAACAATTTAAATCAGAGTAAAAAGCGTGGGGTGCCTGATGTAGTAAATATTAAAATCATTCTATTAGCATATATTTATGACAAGAGAGTTATGAAAATGAAGTAAAATGCACCCCACGCTTTTTACTCTGATTTAAATTGTTTTGTTTATAAATTTAATTTTGTTATAATTTTAATCCGAGGTAATTACTACTACAACTGACTATAACTGATTGTTCGACTTGCTACTACTGAATTCCTTTGTCATTAATTTTTATTTTCTATTTTTTAGTTTGATTAGCAATAAAAGCGTAGTTTTTTAGTTTTTTTTAAACTATTATTTATTTTTTTACAATGATGCGAGGCAAATTGAAGTTATATTATTTTATTATTACATCTTACAATAAAAGTGGTAATATTGTAACTTGTATAACTTTCTGTCCTTTCTTTATTTTGTAAGCCAGTTCCCATTGACTAGGCCGGTTCGGATTTAGTTAATTGATGAGAAACTCGTTTATTTGGACCGCTGCTGGTACTTTCTAAATCACAGTACAGTTTACACATAATTCTTAGAAAAACGTTTTTAAACCTCTTTAAGAATTTATTTAGAAGTATTATTTAAACTATCTATGACTTTTCCCCGTACAATAATACTTAAGGTAGCGTTATATAACTGTAGACTATATCTCCGATGTCTGCACATTCAAGTAACTGGATGTGCAACCTTGATCCAATACGAGTTAACTTCTCCTACAAAGGACCCCTGCAGGGTCAGATGGAAGTCAAGTCGTGTAAAAACCTGACTTATCCAATCTAGAAGCGTGGTCTAAGGCGGACCTCAATCTTTTCTCCAGAAAAGTCCATGAACCGAAAAGCTTGCACAAAGAGAATTATAATGAAGCGACAGAAATGTAAGGGTCGTGGCAATTCGATAAATGTATTCTCTGCCTACCCCACCGGGAAAGAGGGGTAATTTTTATATATTTGTTTCATCCACATTTATAGCTAGCTCTCTTCATGCGAGCTCGTCAGTTTCGTTTAGCTAGAACGTCCTATAATAAGAGTAAAACAATAATAGTTATATTATGTTTGTATAACATACAAGTACAAACGTGTAATTACGCTTATTACAAAGTAATGATTCCGTATAAAAACTCGTAGCGTTTCGTAGCACGTTTGTCACATGTGAAAGACATCTACGCGTGTGTGACGTGCTACGAGCTACAGCTACGAGCCGCTACGACATAACGTGACTATTTTTTTTGTTTGGATTTCTTTGTGCTTGGTTTTTGGGGCATTTATATTTTTTTTTGCATTATGAAATAATGATATAGTTATATGTGAATTAAATCTGAATCTGAAAACACAGTTAATATGCGGACGCTGCCTTTGACTACGGAGACAAAACATGCGATATTTTTTATAGTCTCTTGAACATACAGCGTCAAACAATATATTTCCCACGAGGGATACACAAATTACAAAAAGCAAGCATTATGCACGTAACAATACCAACACAACAACAAGCAATCTTTACAAAACTCCCCAAGTATGAAAAAAAGCCACATCCCTCAATTCCCAGAAGAGTTCATTACACATCAACAGCAAACTCCAATCAAGCTTTCATTTAGTCACGAACGGAACAATCAATATCCATATTCCATGCGGAATCTTACTCAGTAAAAACAAAAAAAAAAACATGATAGATGATCCGCGACTGCGCCGCCGACCAAATAAAAAAAAAACAAGCCATATCACTTAGCACACACACAAACGCTTTTATTAAAAAATTCTACATATCTCGCGCGTCTTCGAATAACCCCCCACCCCACGAATGAGACGGCAAATAAAAAATACGAGCCAGAGTAGGACAGCTACGGATGCGAAAATTATAATTGCCAACTGTAAGTAAATTAACACCGCGGATCGGGTGTCTCCTTCCCGAGTGGGTTTTCTCTCGTGTGTGAGAGGGACGGCTTGTATGATTTACATGCATACAAACACAATAATGGACAGCGCGGAAAATCGAAGTAGATGCGGCGATCGGTTCGGCTTGCATCCATTCCGCTTTATGCATCCCATCCGGGAGTTGCATTATGGATGCGTCGCGAAAACTACGACGAATTAAAACAATCCGCTCTATGGATAATGGATGCGATTGCATATATTACTTGAGGAATTTCATTTTAAGATGGCACCAATGAAAATAATGTAATTACGGATCGGATCACTTCAATTTTACGTTTTTAAATTATTTTGTCTCAAGCTGGTAGGAGTAGTATTTGGCAACTTCTTAACAGCTTAAGTTAACAGTGACAGCGTCCACATTTTCATAGGTCTATACCTTTTGTATAACATTTTCACCAATATTCGGTACTTATTAAACATATTTGATTTGTTCTGTTTGCATAGAAATATAGCGGTCAATTTTGTAGTTGTTTTCATCAGCAGAAAAATACTTTTCCGTATATTCAACATTTTCTGAAAATACATGAAATAAGTCCTTCATAAAGGTATGTAGATAGAGTAAGTAGATTGAGTCAACAATCTTGTAATGACTGAAAGACCACGATCAACAGTATGACTTACTGGTGGATTAGAGATTCAAATAGTTGTCATCATTTGAAGCCAACAGTCTCGAAAAGACTAATAGGCTAGGGTCTGCTGTTTGGCTTAGTGCGTAAGAATTGAGATTCAAATTGTGAGAGGTTGCTAGCCCATCACTTAAAAGAACAATTCCATGTTTATAAGCCTTTTCCTTGTTTTACTTTTACAGCTTCTTCTCTTCACGTGCAATCTGCACGAAGCTGGCAGCCACTGTGTTTTTTCGCTATCAGATCAGTATGAAAGTTACTTCTGTACTGGCTTCGGCAGTACATATATTAAAATTGGAATGTAACGTAATTCTTAAACTAACAATATTTCAAATGAGAAAGTAAGTAATTGTTTAATGTTTTTTCACGCGTTAACTACTTAACCTATCTTCTTGAAATTTCGCGTTTATATAAAGCGTCTGGAGAAGAACAAAGGCTACTTTTCACTGAAGTAGAAACAAAAGTTCCCGTGGGATTTGCGAAAAACCTCTATTCTTTTGTTGGTGGCGCAAAATTTGAGGGTGTAGTTCGCGCGGGTGATGCTGCAAGTATAAAATTGTAGGAAAATAAGTCTCTGATCATGTCAGCGATGAAATAAGAAATAAAATCACCACTGCTTCAAGGAATATAAAGAATACGTGTATAAACACCAAGGGGCACTATTCGGCCATAAATAGCGTGGAAGTCGCGGGATGCGCCCCAAAATCGGATAAATGTCTCCTCGGCGGCAAAGCAGCTTACGTTCCGACCCTGGATAGGTGGTTCCTTGGAGGACTCGCATCTTCCTGGATTATTATGAATCACGCTTGATTTTTTGTTTACCCAATGTTACCTATTTAAGTACATACATAAAATCACGCCTCTTTCCCGGAGGGGTAGGCAGAGACTACCTCTTTCCACTTGCCACGATCTCTGCATACTTCCTTCGCTTCATCCATATTTATAACTATTTAAATAAACCAGTCTAAAAACACTAAACTTGGGTAAACTATTTCAAGTTCCGTATGCAGTAGTTCTGATCTCTTTTTTGGGGTTCCTTTTAAAAAATTTTAAACCTGAAGCCCTGACCACTACCACCACCAAATAACCATAAAGCAAAGTAAACAATAAGCAAATATGTTCGGCTGTAGAAAAAGACCACTCCTACCTCTTTCCCATGTAAGACGTAATAGGCGACAAGGGGAATAGGCCTATCCATATGCTGAAGTTTTAACCATACATTTCATCACGTCACCGTCCTGGCGTAAATATCGGTTACATCCTCAACACACTAATGAGGAGATCTTGGTGCGCCGTTGACCATGATTTTGGAATATGTAATTAAGGTTATTAGGTATATGGAGTAACTCACCTCTGAACTCTGCAACCTTTGCAAGAGAACCTAAGTTATATTGGATCATGATTATACATCCAGTTGCCTGAAGGTGCAAGTTTCCTCACCGCTAGATCATCGGTTAGTACCAAAACTAATGGACGTACGAGTCAGTCAAAAACTCATAAAAGAGTCTTTGTTACTTGCGTAGGATTTAAATCTGTGCCTCCTTAGGCTTGCGCATCACGTTTTTATTCGGGCACCTTATCAGATCGACCACCGACGTATTTAAACTTAAGGCAATGTAATCTGTTCCGTATACCTTAATAAATATAAAGATATTTATATATGTGTGTATATTTTATAAAGGGTATGTTAAGATGGTTCGGTCATGTGGAGAGGATGAATGAGAGCAGGTTGATTAAACAGATATACCTACAAGGAGAGTGTGGAGGGAAAGGTCGGAGTGGGAAGACCTAGACGAACGTATCTTGATCAAATTAAGGACGTCCCGGTAAAGGGTCAGGTCAAAAGTACCCGAAACCGCCGAGCTTGTATGAAGAGAGTTATGAATGTGGATGAAGCGAAGGAAGTATGCAGAGATCGTGGCAAGTGGAAAGAGGTAGTCTCTGCCTGCCCCTCCGGGAAAGAGGCGTGATTTTATGTATGTATGTATGTATGTATGTATTTTATATATATCTAATTGACGTAGTAGGTCACAACACCATACCTACCGCGGTACGCACAAAACAATGGCTGGCGACGGTTGACCTCGCGCCACCCCGCGTCTTGCCTCCCGCCCGGTAGCGCCGCGTGCAATTAATATGCCGAGGCGGCCGCGTCCAGTCCGACCGGGAAGGGTTGATACTTGAAATCCTTTTTTGGATTAAAAATATTCTACCAAATTTCATCAATATCACACCGATGGTATGAAAGTTTTCACGTTTTAAACATGGTTACGACATACAAAAAAATATATGGTGCCCACAAGTTCATTGGTATAAAAGCTTAAAAAGAACACTGACTGACTAATTGACTAATTCATCATAGTACAGCCTTAATCATTTGGTTGACATAGAGAGTAATAATTTAACATACATACATAAAAAAATGCACGCCATTTTTCCATAATAATTTTACATGTAAGTCCTTTATTTTTGTCCCGTATATATTTATTTATTATTATTTATTTATTTATGTGCTATGAGAGTCGTTCGTTCGAATCGTTTAGATATTCAGGTAAACATGGCCTTTGAGCTTATTGACATTGACTATACATAAAGTTGTAATATCTGTGTCTGTGTCTTAATTTCAAAGAGCTTTGATGTGAATAACCAAGAGTCAACAATCAAAGTAAATAAAACAAAACAAAAGACGGTAAACTGGAATCAACCTTAAAAATGGCGTTAACAAATGATTTTGATAATGTGAATAAAATAAATAATTATTAATGCCACGAATATATTATGTGAGAAAGGACTTATAAGATAAATTTTCATCAAGCATATGTATTACATGCCAATAAGCTATTGGTCGCTTTTCAGCTAAAAATAGCAGGTAAACGTTATTAAATCAGTAGTTTAGTGAAATACGTTATTTTGGAATGAAGCACGAAAATATATTTTCAAGGTATGTAAAATAAATAATTAAAAATATCTAATTACAATGATCAAGCTACAACGGTTGACACATAACCCGTCCAAGTTTTCTTTTGCGAAAGAAGAGAGAGAATTTTTGATCAATAATTGTCACTGGGCGGCCCCCTCCCCCCGGCGGCGCGAGGGGGGGTGAGGAGGATCCTGCGACGGGGGGGATCCGAATAGGAGGGGGTAATTACGAGTGCGTTTTGTTACCGAGATGATAGGCGCGAAAAATGGCTTGCGCGTGCCTTTACGTGTCGCCTCTAGTTCTGAATATTCAGAGTCGGCCGCTCCTGATGAAATATTGAATAGATGGCGTAATTTATTCTCCAAGGAGAGTTTCCGAACGGCCCGCGTTCCATTCGGATATTGAAATTAGGCGCTGCTTTGCTTAAGAAAAGCGTTTGTTTGACGGCTGTCCTGAAGCGGCCCTTTATGCGACCGATAGCGCTCAAATTATTCTTTCTGGCTCTCATTTTCCCTTGAATAAGATATGTCTATAAAGTTATATCTGTCCCTTTTTTACATGTCTTTGAAGTGATGATGAAATAATTTTAATGAAATATCATAATATTTTAAACTTTCATTTTTTATTTGTAGAAGTTAAGGGCTGATTAAGAACCCTTAGGATTTGGTCATAATCTTGTCGCTTCATTATGTTAACTGTACTTTTATGGTTTAGCAAATACAAAATACCCTATGGAATTCCACGTCTAGAATCAAGACGCTATTTAGTCAAACGTAATTGAAGCCTTACCCTACATAGGGTAGGCTTACATTCATACCATTGATATCAGAATAACATTGACTTACATATATGATCGGATTTCTACGGTTCGCTATAAATACCAACTACATTTACCGATTTTGCTGACGACTCCGTAGTGCCCAGGGTTTAGCCAAGGGTTGTACGAGTAGACCGCAGCCCGGGATTCGTAAACTAAGAATTAACTAATCCTAAATAGACTATCTAAAGTGACTTCTAGTGTTATAAAAACTTTTAATAACATTATAAAACGGTACTTTCTCGATCTTTTTGACGGCCGCAGTGCCGCAGCGGTAGTGCGCTTGCCTGTGACACCGGGGGTCCCGGGTTCGAATCACGGCCAGGGCATGATGAGAAAAAAACTTTCTCAGATTGGCCTGGGTCTTTGAAGTTTATCTATATAAGTATTTATTATAAAATATAGTATTGTTGAGTTAGTATCTCGTAACACAAGTCTTGAACTTACTTCGAGGTTAACTCAATCTGTGTAATTTGTCCCGTATATATTTATTTATTTATTTTTCCCCAATTTCAGGTAAGTATGTGGGTGTTCTTACCCGAAATTTTCCATTCACATACACGCTCTCCATACAAGTGCCTAATTAAGAATCGCAAATTAAGCGCCAAATATGAAGATGGCGAGTACGTTCAAACAAGCTATTGCACTTAGTGAATGCAAATATGCAAATTCATGCCTTACGTCGCGAACAGTGGGTGTGCTGAGCGCGGACAGAGGTGGCGTGGAGATTACTTTGAGATATTTCTTCTTAGCGTGTCGATCGTGTTTGCGAGGACCAGTATGTAGACATGGATGAAACATAATCAGAGGAAGCATACAGCTCCAGTTTTTAGTATCCCTCCATCCACGTTTAAATACCTTGCGGGGTAGACAGAGTCTCGGAAAGACTCAAAGGTGACTTTAAGGCTAAATGATGGAATGAGATTCAAATATTGACAGGTTGCTAGCCACCACAAGAATACCAAGTATATTAATCTTTAGCTTAGTCGTCTTTTACGATATCCATGAGATAGATATGGAGTGGTCCTATTCTGAAGTGCCCGGAACCCTACGGCAGAGGTATCTCTCCAGGCAGTAATTAGTAATAAGACGAGAAAGGTAGCAGATAAGTAATTAGAAGTGTTTTCTGATAGATTACTTGTGCTATCCGATGGCTAATATGCTGGAGTTAGATGCTCGAATTTTCGTATTGCCAAAATTACAAATAATCGGAAATACCACAATATCGATAAACCGATTAGAGCGCTATTTCACCGAAAACCTATTGAGAAAAAAGAAGACAGATTTAGATATAACAACTTTAATCTTTACGAGGCTTTTAATAAAAAAGAATTAAATGATAATTATCCTTATTAACAAACAATAGAAAAAAAAAATAAAACAAGCGGCTCCACAGTTTTCCTAGTAATTCAGTGACAGTCCCAAGAAGAGGGTGGTTAATGAATAAAAAAATTCCCATTTTTTTCTCTCCATAGCTCAGTGATTAGTTACCCTTATAATGAGTAGTGTGTGTGAATGTTGTATGTGTGTGTTGGGGTGAGGGATGTTTTTTAAGTTTCTGCTTGATAAGGGTAGAAATATTGTGTTATTGATCGTGTGTTAAATGAGTTAAGGAAGCGTTTACAGCTCTCTTTTAAATTTGATAATTTTATGCAGGCTTGTTGTTACTCTTGAAGAAAAACGTTGTTTATTCTTATTATACCTAAATATGCTATCCCTGTGCGTTCTTTTTTAACTGACTTCAAAAAGGAGGAGTTTCCCAATTCGGCCGTATTTTTATATTTTATAAATTACTCTTTTCTGTTAATTTTTATTTGTTCCTTAAATTTGGAAATAACCTTTCCTTAATTCATTTTTATTTCTGGCAGATTGAAAAAGGACCAAATAATCTATTCCTGAGAATTTTTTTAAAATTAACTAGGTAATTACAAGCTAATTGAAAATTCTCAAGGCTGACTGGTCACAGGTAAGTAGCTGTCGATGTAAAGCATTGTAAATACTTTTTATTATATCTTTTGTGGGCATTTTAAAGCTTTTCTTAAAAGTCACCGCATAGAGTATTGTTACACTCTCCAACACTTATTCTTGCTTCTAAGCACTTACTTTTAGGTAAGAAATCCCTACTTACAAACCATTAACAATCGAAAAAAGAATACAAGATATAGAGCATAAACAAAATGAGCTTTTGGTTATAGCGGAAAAAAAAGCAAAAAGTCCAACAATTAATTTTTTTTTACTTACAAATGTCAAAATAAAATTTTGAAAACAGAACAAACAATTCAATTTGTCCTCCGAAATTCGAGTGTGTATGAAGTTACCGGGAAGGAAAATGGGCGAATTTTCCCGTGACGACGCCGCAACGACGTGTCAAGGTGAGCCGAATGAGACCACCATGTATATGTATACAGGAAGATCTACTAGGGATGGGAATGACGGTGAATGCGTGTTCGATAAATTTATGGATCTGAAGTTTTTCGGTTTTATTACGCCATAATAGCAAACAATGATATTTATAACTAACGCAGTGTTATATAATAAATTCATCGTTTTCGTCTACTCTCTTACTTTCGTCCGCGGCTCCGCCCGTTAATAGTACCCTGTGTCTTTTTCCGTACTCTACCCTACAGGCCTACAAGTTTCAAGGAGATCGGTGAAGTAGAAGTAGAAGTTTTGACGTGATAGACGGACAAACATTTTCACATTTATAATACTAGTATGGATTATAAATGTAAAAGTTTCTGTTAAGCTTTACCGGCTATTACAAAATCTTCTGAATTACGCACAGACCCAAACTGCTGGGTCAGATTTGAAATTTGCCAGGCAGGACTGCAGTAAGAATTTCCAGCATTCCCTCCCTAGTTATGTACATAACCAATCAAATTCGATTATAGATGAAGTTACCTATAGTGTAACTAAAATATGTGATTTGTAGTAGGTAACTTAAGATACGCATCTCAGCTCTAAGCAGTAAAGCCTTAAGGAATGGGGACTTTCTTACTTTCCTCTCCCCATTCGTATCACGTGTCCAGTATTACGGGAACTTTTAAAGACCCTTGGAAATCCCTCACATTTCTTATATGGGTCAAACGAGAGAGGGGAAGAGCAGCTCAAGTTATGTTAGCTCAAAATGCAAGAGTGATTCAAGTTAAATTAAGAATGTGGAGTTCGTACATTTTTTTTTCTTTTTTCGCTCACTTTGTTTGTTGACAGCGAGTTTTTGACATTGTTGACTTGCCCTCGAGTTTTCTTTCGGTTCTTGAGGCGTTCGTGTGTAGGTGCCCTAACGTTACACCTTAAGCTGTATATATGTTTGATTTTTTTTTGGTGGTATTAAGGGATTTTGTGAGAGGTGTGTTTTTCGGATTACGACCTCTTTGATGTTTATGATTAAGGTTTTCAGGATACGTTTTGTTTATTTTGGCACAAGGGTTCTTTAGGAGGTAATACGAGGGGTACGTACTTGAGGTATATTGTTAGCAGTGTATTACAAGACAATATTAAACTTACTCAATCTACTTCCAGATGTTTTGGTAGCAACAAATATGATTCCTGTGAATGTCGAAAGGCGACGGAGGAATATAACGAAAACTACTAACTGACGTGTTACGAGTTTAACATGCGATCTACCAAACCGTTCTTGCCAATAAAAAAATTCTTTATAGCTTTGTCTAGCTTATGTCCTTCTCCATATGACGAACAAACAAAGAAACACACTTTCGCATTTTTAATATAGTTTGGATTTAGCCGAAAATACCCTAAGCTGCAAATGATTTAAAGCAGCAAAAACTAGGCGCCATATTTTCGGATGTTTCTAATTTTTTTATTCACACACAAAATAGCCAATGTCATTAACCCAGTCTTGGCTTCTAAGAAGACATAGACCCTCGTTTTACACAGTAAAAACCGAGGAATTAATTAAAAAAAGTACCGCTGAAAGTGAGTAAGCGACAATACTTTAAAGTCCAGATAAAGAATAATGGATCATATTTTGAAGTGCATAAGAGTTGTGTGAAGTGCAAGTTAAAATTGTTAAGAAAGCTATTACGGGTAAGTCAGATGAAGCGTATCGTGCGACAGACAGTCCTTACATACAAATATATAATCACGTCGTTATCCCTTACGGGGTAGACAGAGACGAAAAGGCTCAACGGCCCAATGATGGAATTGACATTCAAAAAGTGACAGGTTAGAATTCCAAGTTTAAAACGGTCATGGTGCGCGTCTAAACTGCGTAAACAATGTGCGTGAAGGCACAGGTTCGAACCTCGGCCATGTACCGATGACTCTTGTCAGTGATGTACTACATAAGCAAAACACGTGAGAGAACCTGTATATTTTAGGGCTTAGGCTTCCCAATTAAGGTTGCGGAAGTCAGATGGTCACTCTGTGTAAAAGCTGACCACACAAACTTGGATAATTGTCAAAAAAAAAAGGTTAGGATGTAATCGGGAAAAAGGACTAATCAATTCAGGTTTTAGAAGAAAATAAGTGACTGAAAAGAAGACTGTACTGGTCGTAGACATTTATAAATTGTGAAAAAGAAAAGAAGCATAGACGTTGGCAAATGGACTTGACGTTGAAATAATTCGAAATGAAAGTTCTAAAATAATTCGAAAAGAGAGTTCTAAAATAATTCGAAATTTGTTTAAATGGCGCGAAAAGTGTTGGCGTGAAAAATATATTCCGCGACTCATATTTATTCCTAGGTAGGTATGTAAGTTGCATGTTAAAAGTCAAATACACTAAGAAAAGTTTCTCGACTAAAAATAAATATTCTAAGGAATGTCAGAGCACTGAATTACAGCGAGGACAAAACAAATAGCACGCTAAAAGTTACACGACGCTGCAATTTTGGTTATCTACAGATATTCAAAGAATTTTCCCGTTCAACGTAAGGCACGATTTTTCAGTACAAAGTTTTTAGTTCCTTTGCAAAATTTACGTTTTCCTTTGTTATTCGGTTTTTCTTTATGTAATGTGAAGTACATACTACTATATGGAATAGATAGCTTTATTATTGCGATTGGAATAGACACGTTCAATCATTCGATATTAGGGTGCGGAGGTTAGACGGGAGTCGCTCCGTGTAAAAATCTGACTTACATAGTACAGGATCATGATTAAGTGATCGTCTCAGGCTTTTCTTCAAAGAGATGACGATGAGGATTAATTTTTAATCTCATAAGATGAATCAGACAAAGTCACGGCCAGCAATACGTTAAAAATAAATATTGGAAAGCAATAAACGACCCTCATGTCTGATACGATTGTTTGTGGTCACAACTCACACTTAACTCAATCGTAACTCGACCATAACTCGACCGCTTCACACGTCTTTCTCGATATGAAACCGCAGATCAACGATTATGCCCACATTATCATTCGTTTTGTTTTTAAATTTGGAATCGAGCATGACTTGATTACAAATTGATTTTTTTCAATCGATTTCAAAAAGGAGTTAGTAGTTTATTTTGGAAGTTTGTTACGCTATTACTCGGCCAATTATGAAACGATTTTGATGTAAGTTTTTTATTTGTTTGAAAGGATTCGTTAAATAACTATTAATATTATACACGGGACAAATTACACAGATTGAGTTAGCCTCGAGGTAAATTCGAAACTATAAATAAAGCAAGCACGAGACTTGTGTTACAAATGGTATATACTAACTTAATGACAGAGCCAATAGTCTATGAAAGACTGAAAGGCTTAAGCTGTATTTATATTCAAATAGTTATACAAAATCACGCCAACACAGAAGCAAAACCTAGGAACAAGTGTATGTATTTACATAAAGATAAACATCCATAGTCATCAAAGATGGCGGCGACCGCAAATTTCCTTCGCTTCCGACCGGCCGGCAGATTACGAGGAATCACGCTCCGCTCCGCTCACCTGCTGCGGTTTTTATATGGATTATCAGTGCGTAGTGGGAAACTTCGTGGAGTTACCAGGTTGAGGACAATGTCAGTTTGCTTCTTACTATTTCTTAAAGTTTGTATCAATTTGTTGGTACCTGGCTAGAATTTTCTAAAAGTTCGTCTAGAGAAAGCAAAAAGGCAATAATGTGCATTACTATGATGTAATGCACATTATTGCCTTTTTGCTTTCTCTATAATAATATAATTTTATCCATATTATCTTAAATTAATCTAACAAAATTGGGTCACCACAAACATATACAGTCATCCTTAATTGTCTCTTCTTTTTCGCTTGGGGTTAAAAAAATAACTTTATAAATTCCGCGAAGAGAGCGTCAAATTTTTTCATCGTAATTTCAAGCTGAACAAACAAAAACCGATTGTGAAAGCTGAAACGAGTGGAAAAAATTAGAAGGCGTTAATTACTGAGACTCAAAGCATTTTACCCCGATGTGATTGGCCTGAAACAACCGATGGCCGATTGGTCACGCCGATGTGTTCTTTTTTCGAAATTCGTGTCTTTTTGTCGACTACGTGTCATACCTACGCAATTGCGCGGCGAATGACTTTTTTGTTATCTGTTATTGCTAATTTGTTCGCTGATGTGCTAAAAGTACGGTAGGTTGAGTTTGAGTTAGTACCTACTGATTCTGACAATATTCTTACGATTGATAATAATCTGCCTGGCATGCTGTTAGGGGATTTAGCAAATATTAAAATATCATCGTTTTCTCTCCTTGGGTGATGTAAGTTTAAAAGTTTACGATACGAGTACTACTGATGTAATCAAAGTATTTACGTAAACGTATAATTTTATAGATAATGACAGTAGTTCATCTAAGCTATATTTTCACAGCAGCAGTTTCTATCACAGAAAGTTTATAAAAGTAATTTCATTAAAATGAAGCCTAACTAAAAGCAAATCAGCAAAACCTTACTACTCGTAAACAAAAGTAAATAATGTCACATATAATTTACACAAAGACGCGTTAAAACTTTAACCGGTAAACTTAATTTCTAGGTAAAAAATATCCCGCAAGGGCCTAAATGACCACATGTTTCCGCTCCAGAAAATTGTAATACGCGATAAATACAAACGATTTAATTACACTTAAAAATAGTTTTGTCAACTCAATTTCGGCCGGCAGGGTTATCGCGGCAATTTATCTGCAGTGGGACGTGTGAACATGGTCCGTACGACCGCCCTTTAACCTGTAAACGACCCTGAAAATATGGGGTGTTCAGAGTGGGACATTATATTTTTTTTACTTTTGAGTCAGCTCTTCAAGTGCGATTTTGTTTTATACATTATTTTATTTACTTTTTCTTGGCATATGGTCTTCATTTTAGAGTCGTGTTGTTTTCATTTTATGGAGATTTGTTTTAAAAAACGTTCATTATTATTTCATTATCGTAGATTATGCCAGTATATTATTGTTACAAATAGCTAACTAATAAAAAATTAAATTCAACAAAAACTTCTTTAAAATATTCATCTGAATATTTATTTCATAAAATACTTATGTAAGTATTTTTTTAAATATGTACCCAAATATACTGTGCCGTATTGACTGATACTTTCCTCAACTATACTCCAACATAGAAACACATTATGGTTACACATATAACCAATCCGTAGACCGAAAATTATCCATTTTTCCATGTACAGCTACAGGAAACGCGTGCGTGTCAAATCGCGGTTGCGTCGGAGACTTAACTCAAAGATGCTATCGCATTTTGGTTATTAATTACAGCCGAATAAAGCGGTGGAAGGGTTTGTGAGCATATTAACTAGTATAATTTATCGTGCACAGGCGATACGTGCTGATACGTATTTTGGTAATGCGCGGTTTGATTTTTACGACGCCCGGCACGCGAGGGTTAACGCGGTTTTATACTGGACGATTCGATTTTATGGTTACGGTTTTGTGCGATAAATGCTTAGTGTATATAGATACTGTGTGGGTATGTATTACTTGCAAATTATTGTGATTAAATGCAATAACTCGTTTTATACATATAAAAATATATAACTGTCACTGATATGTTATTAATACAATATTAATAATTTCGCGGGTTAATTTTTGTCGTTAGTCCTGGTTTTGTCCTCTTTTCTCTTCCGGGATCCGTATTTTTATATGATCAAGACTCTAGAGTTTAACACAAAGGTACTCCTTGCCTGTCATACGCAACGTTGCAGGAAGACCTTTCTATATTGGATCATGGTTACACATTAAGTTACTTAAATGTAGGTTTTCCAATGAATTTTTCACTCTCCGTAAGAGCATTAGTTAGCAATCAAACTAATATAGTATATAACCTAACAAGGATTAAGAAACTCACGCTTTTTAAAGTGTACCTTAAACATTGTACCATCGCACTTCAAATATATTTCTCATTTGGTTAAAGCCTTTTCATTCTCCCCTATTTCCCACACAAACTACAACAAAACAGATTACGATACTACACAGTTTTGTTGAAAATGTTGCATAAATATCGAAATAAGGGCATTTCGAATACTTCCCGAGCTGCCTTTTAGTTTCATAAATACGTGACTCGTCTTTTAAACTAATTCCGAACAAATAGTTTTGTCATGTTTCATTTTGACAAAACTAAATAACTGTTATTCAACGTTATTTCTGTAAATATAAGGTCGCAAATGCAAAGCTTATGATATCAACACATTTGTGAAATAAATTTTAGGATTTTCGTGAGGGATGTCTAGTTTGTGTGTATTGTTTGTTATTATATTGTTTATTATTATACGTATTAATTAATTTTCTTTGTTTTCTTTTAGCTAAATTTGAAATGAAATACGTATAATTTAGTCTAAATATATTCAGGAACTTGATTCATTGTCATGTCAATTCATTGACATGTATTTTGAATATTTTGTTTATTTTACTTCAAAGCACGCATTTTTATACTCGTATGTTCCGATATCGAATGTTCGCTAGAGACAGCATGTACCTAAGTATCACCAACTATCATGCTGTCAACGGATTTAGTATAGGTAAGGGACTTTAGTCGTCTTTAACGATATCAAAAAAGTGTTTCTTCTCCATTTTTTCGTAAAATTTCTGCTGTGTCAGCCTGTCTATCACATTTGTAAAACGATGATAGAATTGAGTGACTGACTAACTGGACAGATAATGTACAGTCAAAACTAGTGCTTAAGACGTTGTAGCATGCATATTCTTTGGGAAGTGTATGGGATATTCCCGAAATTCCCATGGGAACGAGCAATAAAGAAATTAATACGGAACCAAACAATTACCCCGCCCGTCCACACGCTAAAATTAACCGCCGAGTTGTTATTAGTTAAAATATTCCGCTGGCGTTCGATGCTTTAAGTGAATTTCGCGATCGACCAGCGTCTCGCTCCATCTGCATGTAATGAGCTCTTACAGCTGTATTTGTACCTATAGGGGTCTAGGTTTAAAAAGGCTTAGGTTTTACAGCTGTTTTAGCTAGTTTAGACTAGGACTGCTCCATACTCTTTCTCTCAATTTTGTTGTCACCGCTTACGTCTTCCGTCACTGTTCTTCAGGGCCTGGGATCCGCTTACTTTATCCCTCTTTCACATTGTCAAGTCCAGTATTATCTAAAACCTAAAGTTTTAAACCCCAAGATAATACTGGTATCATCTGTCACAATATGAAGTCAGGATTTTGGATTAATGTAGCAGGAGCGGTGCGGCGGATTCTGGGCACACAAGGATATGACCTCCAATAACTGACAAGTAAATTGAAAAATCGTCCAACACTTACAAAATAAATAATTTTCAATATTTTATTATTTCTCGAAGAAAGTTATGAATGAAGAGAGTTATGGATGTGGATGAAGCGAAGGAAGTATGCAGAGATCGTGGCAAGTGGAAAGATGTAGTCTCTGCCTACCCCTCCGGGAAAGAGGCGTGATTTTATGTTATATTATGTTATTATTTCTAATCACTTGAAAATACTAATTGGTGGTTTACTCAAGGTGGATATGAGAGATCATTTTTTACGCTAAGTCGTACAACTTTTTTGAGAGATGCTGATAAGTTTAGCTCTTCTAAATATTCATCCAGAAACATTTACCTGTGTGATATGAAAACCATAACATTGTTTCTCTATGTGTTGTGCTGTGATATAGTAAAAGGAATTCTCACTTCTCCTGAGGAACCCTAAACCTCTCGCCGACAATCGACGGCCAGTAAAGCAATTTGCGCGAAGTGACGAAGCTTGCGTGCTCTTCAATATCTTATTATAGAGAAATTATGTCACTTTGATGTAAATATCAAGACGGTTTAAACTACGCCTTCTAAACCTATCCCTTTTCTAACTTATGACATTACTAGCTATTGCTTGCGACTTCCTTCGCTATGAAAGTTCACTGAAAAATCTGACCCCTGTATTGCCCCTTTGATGTTTTTGTACATTATTTTCTGAGTTGGACCCAAGCCTAACACATCTGAAAAAACTGTATCTCAATCGGAGCAATAGTTATCGCGTTTTCCGTATACAAGCATATAAAAAGAAAGAAAGACTGACAGACAGGACAGACAGACAAAAATTCTAAAAAATCACATTTTTAGCTTCTGTTAGTCTTATATAGATGAAGAAGGTTTTTATTTTTAAATACATCCCGTGCGAAGCCGCGCGGATCCCTAGTAGTTCAAATAAATAAACTGGATATCTATAACATAGACTTCAAAGTACTTATTAATAGAATGACAACACTAGTCATAAATTAAAAATCGCCTAGTCCAGGAGACAGGGTAATATGCGCGTGTATTTAATTTATAGTCTCAGCCAGTACCGAAAGTGTCCGCGATAGATATTACTTGATTTCAATGCTGGCTGGTTGTAAACCTACGCGTTCACTCTTACTGGAGTTTCGATTTTCAAATAACGTTATGTTGTTCGTATTTTAGCCTAGAGTAGAATGCAGAATAGAATCGCTCATCTATTCGAGGAAGTCTTATATGGGTCGGGATTAGGATTTTTTTTTCTTTTTTTCGTTGGGGCAATCAGATTACATTATGAGTTTATATTGCCAGTTTCGATTTATAATCAGTCCTCGCTATTGAATATTTAACTTGTAATGGTCGAGTAATAGCTGAAATGCTTTACTTAGCCCTTTACAAGGAATTTTTGGGACAATATAAAAATTCACTAAATCCCTTATTGTAACATTCTCCAACAACCATGCTTGTCCACAAACACATAATAATCCACACTTATAGTTCCCGCCAAAGGTCCCTTATAAAATTCTTTCATCACCTTTTTGTAATTTCATTCATCCTCTCGATATCACCAAACTATCTAAGCATTCCCTCTCCATTCCTGTCACTATATTATCTTCTTTCACCTATACTCTTCAACGCTCTTGTTTTCACCGCGTTTATTCAGCTTATAAGTCTTTCCTTTTGACAAAAAATGACTACATGTTGCCAGCGGCTTCTTCATTTAACACATAGACTGCCATGTCAGTCACCGGTGACTGACAGGCATAATAATTTTTGTATTAGCAAATCTACTATGGCAGGCTACGTGTTAAGTAAGTCTCTATATTTAAGTACAAGGATTACTTAAGTAAGGAGACTAAGGAGAAAAATATAAGAAATAAGAGTTAGATTGGAAACATTAAAAGCTCATTTTCGCATTTAAAAAATACATCGTGAAATTAACCTAGAATTAACTCAAACAAAACCACATACAGCTGGTATTATAATTAATACCACCTTAGTTGATATACAAATATTATCAGTCATAACTAAACAAAACCAATATTAGTTCGCAGCGGGTATCGAACCGGCGTACCGGCTACCGATGCCAACACTGACAGCGCAACAAGTTGCATAAAGTCATGTCTGTTTCCTACGAGTATAGAGTTCTGGTAATACATAGAGTGCGTTTTGCTTACCAGCGTTAAGCGTTACTAGGAAAATAGCCTATACGGACGAAGAAATAGGATTAAGATGATAATGTTATTCTTGATAGCTTTTGTTATTAGCTAACTTTAGTTTTCATGCTACTTGGGATCAATACAGTTTGGTTCATCCTTCCTGTATTACCTTCTTTACATTCAAAGTAAGAACTCTGAACTTTTTTTCCAATCCAACTATTGTTTATTTATTTGTTTAAAAAAATAACATTTTTAGTCTTTGACAATGTATATTTCAGTTCTGCGCACTTTAATGCAAATTGCGCCCCGTACTTCCTCTGTGCCACTAGCTAATATAGGCTTTGAACCCGTATCCGTCTGATATATTGGCTTCGCTTGATTGTTTTCAATAATTTAGCTTATTGAAATAACTATGACAAGTGTTAAAGCATTATAAATATGTAAAATGTATTTACATTTTACCTATATATATTTTATATTTATATAGGTATCGAAGACACAGCTAGGACAAATGCCGAACTGATAATGAATGACATAAAAATAATCGTCCTAAAGGCAGGTAAATTACGTAAGGCTTGGTTTCCGGCACTTAATCTCCTTTTCAAGTATGTCGTAAAAGCCGACTAAGGGAGTACACACATCTAGTTGAGCTCTTACCATGATCCAATATGTGTTAAATTCCTCTGCGAGGTTGCGGAGGTCAGCTTCTGAGTCTCTCTGACTCATTTGTAAAAGCCTTTTTTCTTCCAAAGCCAAAACAGTCCCAAGACATTTGGGTCAAATAAAATTTTTTCTCAATTTTAACACGTAAGGCAGCATAAGTCATTATTTTAATGAAAAAGCATACTTGATAAATGTTACTATTAGCTACCACCTGCGGTCACCATCACCACCCACTATTGCAATTAGTTACTGCAAAAGCCTTAAAAGTCGCATCGTGCCCCAAAAATATTTTGCCCATCATACAACAATAGAAAAATTTACACTCTATAAAGAGTATAAATTTTTCTATTAAAAAATAAAAAGTAAATATGGCGTAAGTAAATTGGAGGAAAAAAAAACTATCACTGTCCCGTTTTACATCATAATAAAAAGCGAAACAGCGATAGTTTTTAGCGCGATAAAAACTGAATCCTCTCTTTATCTGTCATCATAGTTTCTGCGGTTGCTGCAAATCTAAGTGTCGCTTTGCTATTTTCAGCAATTTTAACACGCTTTGTAATAATTTGTTTAATCTGATTAGATTATCATTAAAATAATTAAATAAAAATACTTAGTGCTTTTTTTACTTCAAAAAAAAAAAAAAATTTCAACAAAATAATAATAAAATTTCTATCGCGAATTACGCGCTGGCCCGATTTCCGTTGCTTGTATTTCGCGCCTCATTGTTGAAACATTATTAACTAAACCTGTCAATATGGGCCACGTTATAAATAATACTCGTGAACAGCCTATAGAATAACTGTGTGTCGCATGTAACAGTAATGAGAAATATAAATTATGTGATATCAAACACGTCTATGTAAGGATTGTACGGCGCCCATGGTATCGTATTTTCATATTAGTATCTAGAATATTTTCATTTCACGATGAAATAGAAATCTAGAGTAAGTATTACTAGATCTACTGTATTTTCTTAATTTATCTCTTTATTCCTTACGGTAAGGTAAGACAGCCAACCGTTTCGAAAGACTGGAAATACAGTTTCTTCATTGTTACTACGTTGTGTACGTAATGTTCTCTTATGCAATCTGCGCGAGATGAGAAGCTGTTATGTTTTAGCTTAAAGTGTCATAATTAAGGTAAAAAAAGAATAACTTTGTATTAAAAATAATATAGTATTAATAAAATTTAATTGTGTCTATGGTACTACATTTATGATAAATAGCGTTTAGTATATCTACAAATGAAAACGTTGTTAACTTCTGCATTAATTCATGATAAAATTAAAATACTAGTCAATTAAATTAGTTATTGCTAGGTCAGAATACTCAAGTTGAATTCTCGCCACTTCTAATAGATGCATAAGTCTTCGTCAGGCACCGACATGTCAGTTGAATGGACGCCCGTATTCCAACTATTTACATATTTAATGACGTAAAACGTCTCGGCGTTTGCTTAATGAGATACACAGTACTCTATTGCGTTGTTCGCTGAATTCAAAAGGTACTTATTTCAGTGTGATGTTACTTTTTATTATTATGTACGAGAAGAATACAAAGTAGTGGATGGTTTGCATTAGTAATTAATATATCAAGATAAATAAAAGCTCTTGATGTGTCTCGTAGAGGCAACAATGTGTCATTTATATCAAATTGTTTCCCTATTTACAGCTAAACAATAAATATTATTGAACGTTTAATGGTTTCCATTTATATTAAAACATGTGAGTATCGAGCGCTGTTTAAATGCATAATGTGACGTCCAATTTCCAATTCCCTATTATGCTTACAAACATAATAACCAATATGAAAAGGCTATTCAAGTCGGGAACACGCATGGCACCATAATGAGGGCGAGAGCGGGACCGCGCGATTGTCACTGGTGCGCTATTGTTCACTCTATATGGGGGCGCCACTGTGCTACCGGCTACTCGATTTGGCCGCGTCTAAATAGGCATAGATCTATGCGCGCGGCATCGCTTTTTACCACAACCATTCTCACTTGATCTCTCCAACTAGAACTTAAGTTTGAAGTAAAAACCATTGATTATATTTTTATAGGCCATCTTACCTTGGTTACTTTGCGGACTGTTACGTATGGAGAACATTGTCAAAGTTACAGCTTTCTTCTCTGTTGTTGACTTAATTAGTAAGTTGGATATGTGAATGGCAGGGCAATGCATTCTTCGTATTCTGAGTAAATCTAGGAACATCGTTATATTGAAAATATGGGTGGCGTGGCGTAATGTCCGTCGGTTTGTTAGAGATTGTGTTTTGTGGCTGTCTCGTCGGATTTGGTCTGAGTGGGTGGTACAAATATCTAGTCCATACGCCAGGCTGTTCTTAGCGAAATGTAAGTGTTCAATTTGCTATATTTGCATGCACTCAATTTTGTGAAAGAGTAATGAAATACAACATGACTTTTTTGTGTAGGATTTTTTAAATAAAAAAAAACATGAAGAACAAAATTAGGCTTTTGGAAATGTCTGTGCGTCTCACAATATTGAAACAGAAACATTACTTTTGACATTCAAAGGGTTGATGTCGAATTATCATTTTACTTCCTGGCGTTAGACTTGGTTGCGTTGACACTTCTGGTTATCTCCGTCATAGATTAAACAAGTCAAGTGTTTAGACGAACTTTAAAAAAAATACAAGGTATGTATTTACATATTATAACAATACCACGAAGAATGTAAATAAAACAAATGTTCCAAATTAATTTCACATTAAGCTTTGAAAGTTGTTTATAGCCTGAATGCAAACACGATCAACCCCAAGTAATCAAGAGGCCAAACGGAAGTCAACATATATCACCAATAACAATAGCTTTATATTAATTAAAACAAGTTGCGTGCGCATAGACAATACCGGTTCGTAATAAAGAATCAATAATACTAAAACCGTGTTAAATCAACATCGGGCCGGGCAGAGACAAGAATCCGGCAATTTATGGTCGTCTACAGAGCTAGCACGCGGCAGACACGGCAGCGATTTTTAACTGTCCGCATCAGAGTCGTTGTCGCGCTCGATCAATGCTGGTGAAAAATGCAAGCGATCACTCCTTCGGTGTTTAGTGTTACACTGTAGTGTGAGCTTGAGTTATGCGACATTTTCATAATATCGCCGTTCTAGAATAATCTTTCAGGATGTCACTTGTCTTTGTTGGTTTCATACTTTTAGTATAAATTTCATCTATTTAGTGCCTATAAAGAAATATGGATAGGTTTGTTGATTGTATAATATAATGAAAATGAACTCCGTTTTTGAGGATTCATGGAATTTTCATGACATTAAAAACACCTACATTAAATCGTAACCCTATTTGCAAAAATGCTTTAATCTACTTTCTGCGTAAATTAGGTAGATGACTCGCCAAAGGAATATTAATTTATTTTTAATAATCACAAGTATCTAAATCTTCAAAACTCTACGCAATGCCTAATTTTATTAAGGACGCGCCCGCACCCGAAAAAGGCGCGAAACACACGCGATGTAAAAAATAGCGCCGCGCGATTTGAATGCGTGAATTATTGTCTTTGCAGGAGAAATAATACACCTTCGGAAAATAATATGAAACACCCACTCGCACATAATGCCGATGAAAAATGGGAAATGGGAATGCTTTGTTGTAATACCGTAAAGTGGTTCTGACTGTACAATTTTGCAGATCGCGCTGTGCCAGTGTTTTTGAAGTTCCAAGTCATTTGCGGTTTTCACATTTCGTTCGATAGTATTAAATGGGGGAGAGGTTTTATATTTAGGTATTTGCAAAAATAGGTTTTTATTAAACTATTTTTTTTTTTTTTTTTCGCCATTGCCAAATCTTCGTGTTCCGTTGCTGCTGCCCGTCCTTGTCAAATCATTCCACACTGAAAGTTAGTTATAACTTAAATTAATAGGAGTCATGATCTAATTTAATAGTCTACATATGTTTAGTTAAATAAATACTTTTTGTTTTCATATGAGATTGTGCATGAGATATCATGACTTATGTTAACCACAAGTGGGGGGAGGCTGGTTTTCTGAGATACAGGCATCTGCCTAGTTCAGACACCAGTCTCTCATATTCATATTCTTACCTATTGCATTTACTACTTGATATTTGAGAGAAAATAAAAATATTTTTGATTTTGATTTTTTTTGATAATGATGGGGTCGAAAATATAAAAATAAATATAACATATTTTTTTTCAAACAATTATTCGCGTAGGACTAGTTTCTAAATAATCGATTTGTTTATCATTCACAGACGATTTAATAATTTTTTTAATTGGTTTTTTGTTTCAACAACATAATAATGTTATGTAAGGCAAAATTTAATGTCATTATGGTTCTAGAAAAAGTTTTGCAGACTTCTTGCATCCTTGGCGGTCAGCCGGTTGACTGCCCCATTTGATAGCCCTTTGGCGGCCCTCATTATTACTAATGGGCAAAAGGAGGAAGCTATATTGTTGAGACTAGTTGAAAAAATTGATTGGTTGAAAAACTGCGTTCTAGTGTGAATTTATATAAATCATCTTTATATTTTCTTACCTTTAATTAACCTTTATTTGTTCGTACATGGAAGTACTTACGTTATTTTTGAAGTGTGTGCAGAGTGTTTTTTTTTATCTACAAAATTTTCACCTCGTATCCAAAGTTGTGTCATGACATCACCGTTATGTATTCAATTACAGGTTGCCAATAACGAATGCGATCAATCAATCTGAAATAAATCGAGTCAGTCAGCTCGTATCGATTACTCCAAATATGGAGAGTCTAGATATGTATGTACTTATAACACCCTGGCTGCAATTTGTCTTAAATTTTTCCATAAAACATTTTCATTAAAATTTGCAACGTTTTGGGGGCCAGGAGAAACTGATATTTAATCATACAACATTGTTTAAAAAAATTAAAACATAAATAATTAGATAGATTAAAAAATTGGTGCCGTGTGGTTCCTGGTACCAATGGAAAAAGAATATGACCACTCCATCTCGTTCCCATGGATGTCGTAAAAGGCGGCATAGGGATAGGATTATAAACCTAGGATTCTTCTTTTAGGCGACGGGCTAGCAACCTGTCACTGTTTGAATCTCAATTCTGTCATTGAACCAAACAGCTGGACGTGGCCTATCAGTCGTTTCAAGACTATTGGCTCTGTCTACCTGCAAGAGATATAGACGTGATTATACGTATGTATGTAACACAGGAACACAAAAATACATGCTGTGTATTTGATTCTGTTTGTTATTTAACAAGATTTTTTCAATTCAACAAGAAAAAAATCAATATAATTGTTGTTTACACGTATGAGCTATTTCAATTTAAAGTAAGTAAAGTATTATTTAGAAAAATGTGGTGTCTATCAAGCGAAGCGTCTTCTATAGTTTCATTATTTTACTCCACCGCTACCGTACATGGTACTGGGCGGGGACTCATCTGCATATGTTGCTATCTATTTATTGATCTACGGTTATTGCCCCCTAATCATTTCACGTTTTCAATCTTAATGAAAATCCTGGTGGGTTGTCAACGATCGCTGGTTCGAACGCGTTTTCTGATTCTTGTCTATGGATTTACTAGTTCGCTTGTTTATGGTCTCTGTGTGATGGGTGAACGGAAGTTGAAGGGAATAAAATAAAAACATTCGATTGGGAATATGCAATTGAAAAATTAAAATATAGGTATATTTAGACCGTTTGTGCCGTGTGGTTCCCGGCACCAATACAAAAAATAATAGATGTTGTAAATGGCGACTAAGGGATAGGCTTACAAACTTAAGATTCTTTTTTAGGCGATGGGCTAGCAACCTGTCACTATTTGAATCTCAATTCTATCATTAAGTCAAATAGCTGAACGTGGCCATTGAGTCTTTTCAAGACTGTTGGCTCTGTCTACCCCGCAAGGGATACAGACGTGACCATATGTAGATATGTATGTATGTATATTTAGACAGCCTATCTTAAAAAATGTCTCACTAATTAGTTTTGTGGTGGGTGAGGGTCCGAAGGGTGAGGAAATAGAGTTTCAAACAAAAAGGAATAAGAAATCTGTTTTTTTTAATCGACGGAATATTCGCATAACTTAACTAACATAAAAAACATACAGTCCAATAAGAACCTTCTCCTTTTCGGGTTGCAAATGAAACTGTTTTTTTTAACAATTAGGATATATATATTTCCACAATTTTATATATTTATATATATATATATATATTTCCACAATTTTATATATATATATATATATATATATATATATATATATATATATATATATATATATTTCCACAATTTTATATATTTATATACTTATAATAATTTTTAATACAAAATTCAACATAATACCGGAGTATTCAATTTTCAACATCCTTAAATACACGCCTTGGCAAAGTGTATGTTAAGTATCTGTATAATGAAGAAATAAAGTGTTGATTGCAACGGGCTGCGTAACACCTAACAGCTCCTTATATTGTATTGCTTAGATATTCAAATGTAAGGCTTAATACAAAATAATCTTACATTTCCAACGCATAACAGTATAGAAACTAAATAAAATTGCCTACAAAGAATCGTCTTTTCGAAGTGATATCACTAAGTGCTCTAAATTTAAACTAACGACTAACACACTACGGGAAATGAAACTTACAGTATCTATCGCAATGAGTAAAATGTAAATTTCTCAATAAATGCAAATAGCTCATATGCAAATGTAATGATATACCAATAATGTAAAACGGTCCATTTGTCAGACAAATATATGAAACTCACCGGTTATTACGTCAAACGATTTTATGGCTATATCGTGGCAATTTCTGCGTTCAGTTAAACGCTAACTATAATAATATATGTGTGATAAAATGAAATGGCGTGCTCAATAGTAAGTTCTACTTATGTGACCATAATAACGCTTTCGCATATCAGAATTGCTAATAAAGGGAGCGATCGCGTTTAGTTATTTTACAACCTGTCCCACAAAATTGTACTCCTGTGTAAAAATGACATTTAGAAAAAATATTTGTCATTACGCATGAGTTATTTATCAATTGTTTACACAATGTATAAGAAGAGGATTGGGTTTATAAATTCACTAATTAAAGCGTTGGTAATTATTGCATTTTTGAGTTATAAATGTCTGATAAATAAATAAAATGATCACAATATTTTGATGGCGTGTAATGGGGTCTGTTGAACTACTTAAAATTAATCTCACACAACAAACATAATGAATGGTAATAAAAATTAGAAAATGTAATGCTGGGACCAATAGAAAAGGACAAAACGTAAAGTTATTTACACGTTAACAATTAGTTGAACCCCAAAACCATGCTTTCATTATTGGAGTCGATCTAAAGCGAGTATAAGTAAAATTTATAAAAAGATAAATATGATAGAGCAGTAAGCGCAACACACTTACATGATTCAGTGCGTATTATGATTTATAATAATTCAATGAAAAGTTCACAATAATTTAAGGAGTTCACAAAAATTACAGTTGACGCTTTTTAAGGGATAATGGTTCCCTTAATTTGTAAGGGATTACAGGATAGATTGAGTCAAAAGCCTCCAAAAGACACGGATGCCGTGGTTTTTAAATACAAACATGTTTCAATCGGGCCACAATGTCAATGCGCACGGCAAATGTATGCCAGCAGCGCAGGCGCAGGTACTAGACAACAGGGGCGCCCTCCGGACAATCGCGGAATTCCGTACCAAGGAAGTTGCATGTCGAACTTAGCCGAAGGTTGAGTATACCTTAATCAATATACATATAATATAGGATAGTAAGAAAAAATGTTTTATCTGTTCATAGATCGAAAAAAGAGGTTTTGGGACGACTAAGTTATCTTGCCTGTTTGTAAACGCTAATTAGGTACCAGATCTACTGGTCGATTTTTGATAATTTTTTTTTAAGACTACATATATTTTTATGGGTACAATTCATCATTCCTTTATACACTTTTGATTGCGAGATTTTGTCTTTGATCCACAACACTGCATTTCCCATCACAGTAAGTACCTATAATGTTGCTATCAATTAGTACCTACTTCCAACTGGATCTAATATGTTAATTATAATATTTTCATAGCAAAATGTTATCGACTACTGAGTAAGGAAGAGCGTTATCTTTACTCATATTCTAGTAGTCGTATGAATTGATCAGGTAAAATAGCGGTTCGGTATTAGAGTGCGAGCAATGTTGGTTCCAATGTTTGATCAAATAGCTTCTTTTACATATGCGCTTTGGAAGCGGTACTAGATATAATTCGATTTCAGTTTTGTGACGTCAGTAAGTGATACATTGTATCCAATTTTTAAAATAAATCTATTTTATGCTAGTTCTTTTGAGACTGTTAGCTCTGTCTTATTACATTTATGTAGGTACCTTGAAAATCTTCCGTTAAAAATCTGTCTAAAAGATTGGCTCACAATCACGAAAGTTGGCCGATTGGCCGAACATTCGCCCAACACTGGTTTCCCGATAAATGATAAAGATACAGAAGATTTAAGAATATGCCAGCGCTAACGATGAACTGGCCCTAGGCTACTATGTGCGGCCTTATCAATCCTATCGGGTAACGGCACATGCTCACATTAATTACTAGTGGACGACTAATTAGGAGCCTGATGAAACCGGTAGCAACTTGCATGGCTTAGTGTAGTTGTTTTGATAGCTTTTAACTGAAGAGATGGTTTTACATACATAGTCACGTCTATATCCCTTGCGGGGAAGACAGAGTCAACGGTCTCGAGAAGACTGAAAGGCCATGTTCGACTGTATGGCTTCATGATGGAATTGAGATTCAAATAGTGACAAGTTGCTAGCCTATCGTCTTCAAACGGAATCCCAAGTTTATAAGCCTATTCCTTATTCGCCTTTTACGACATCCATGACATCCAAATTTTTATTCATTATTATAGGATAATAATTGTCAAATATTTTGGTTTCACAACATTGGTTGACGTCAAATAATTTACTTAAAACTAAGTTTACTGTCGATTCCAAGGCGTCAGTGCAGAAGAAGCGGTAACAAACTGCACTGCAGCATATTCTTCAACAACGTCAACTTCACAAATATCCAAACTTAGAATAGAATGTGGACGAAAGAATACATTGTTCACATATTCACATGTTCATGCGATTAAGTTCTTTGAGTAAGTAAATCTGTGCTCAATGTTAGCTTAGGAATTATGTTCAGGAATTCTAACTTAACGCATTTATAAGTATATATTGACAAGCTTTCTAAGAAATTTCTAGTCAGAAAACAGTTCGGTTTTTGTCATGATTTGAACAAGGATCGAACTCGGGACCTGTTATAAAAATGCAGGAACACCATCTTGGCGCCATAGAGATTACACTCGTCTTGTTATAATCTTAACACACAGAAACTAACTAAAAACTATGTTTTTATTGATAATTTCGCAGACAGCTTCATTATTTTGCCGAAGTGGCTTCGTTTGCCAGTAAATAATTATAGGGGCGCTGATTCATTGGAATAACTTATTAAAAAAATATTTTGACTTTATTAATGATATTGCATGTATTCGGATACCTATAGCCTATTCTAGTTTTTTTTATTCATTAACAATTAATGCATGCATGGATGTGAACCATATATACGGTTTGCCTCATATATACATACATATATGGCGTCTTTATCCCTTACGGGGTAGACAGAGCCAACAGTTTCGCAAAGACTAAATGGCCGCATAAGCTGACCGCCATTCCTTGTAAGTTATGCAGGCAATTATGTAGATAAAATAGAAGGCAATGTCAAGTTATGTAGTATTCCTTTTTAATTTTGCCCCCCCATTTTTAGCCGTAAACAGTATCCATATGTGACATAAACCCAACTCGTGCGCATTGCAACAGACCATAAAAATTTGACGCGAAAGCCACAATCACCGCATCGGAGTCGTGACTGAGATAATGTACATGTGTTGGGCAAGTCGTGTGGGCACTGAAATGGTGACAGGATATACTAAGAATAACCCGTGACTTTGTCTGAATTTCTTGTTCAAAGTACCGTGGCCCGCAATTACTTGTTCAAAGTGTGGAAAGTTCAAAGACTTGATCCTCCTATGGTTTTGGTTTGTATAAATAGGGAGTCATGTTTATCTACAAGTGATACATACATACGTCACGTCTTATTCCCAAAGGGTAGACAGAGACCACATCTTCCCACTGGGCATGCTTCCTGCATAATTATTACGCTTCATTCACATTCATCAGTGTTAGTATGCAAGCTTGTCGGTTTAAGGTATTCTTGACTTGACCACTGGCGTTCTGTTCAAGACGTATCCGATTTCATCAAGGCTTAAAAGATACCTGGGCCACTTCCCATACCTAGATTAAACAAGGCGAGATGGTACAGGTATCTCCCGAGTCCACCTTAAGTAAGTACATTCGCCTAGTCCTTCCAAATGTTTGTTCATGAATACATATATTATTTTATTTATTTTTAAAAGGAAGAGTGGGAAATAGGAGACGTTCTGGCAAAAGGTGAGGTCAAGAGTACCCGAAAACGACAAGCATGAAGAGAGTTATGAATGTGGATGAAGCGAAAAAGTAGCCAGGGATCCCGGCATGTGTGAAAAAGTAGTCTCTGCCTACCCCGCCGGGAAAATGGCGTGATTTATTTATGTATCTATATATTTTTATAATAATGTATTTCCTCGAAAACTCATAGTCATTGACGGCCTCTGTGGCGCAGCGGTAGTACACTTGTCTGTGACACCGGAGGTCCCGGGTTCGAATCCGGGCAGGACTTGACTTACTTATCTATATAAGTATTTATTATTATTATTAAAATATAGTATCGTTGAGTAAGTATCTCGTTACACAAGTCTCGAACTTACTTCGAGGCTAACTCAATCTGTGTAATTTGTACCGTAGTTATATACTAAAAAAAAATAGTATTTTGTATCGTATCAAAAACAGTTTAGAATGTCTACCAAGCCTTAAATCCAATTATATCTCATATTTTATTAGATTACAGCACGGTAGTGTTCTGGCTTTCGTTATTACGGTAATAAAACGAGGTATTTAGACAATGGCGCATGCACAGGCATGTTTAGTTGGTAATCGCTCCACTTATGACAATTTTATGTTACATGATGTTTGATGAAACGATAGTATATTTAAATGTCACTGGAAATATCTTTTGGTGGTGTTTCAATGTGACTGACTGACTGAGAGAGAGCAATCCTCGGGAAAGAATGAGACCCGCCGAAAATCTCTTCATGTACCGCGTCTGCGCAACCACGACCACTCTGACAAGAGTGTTCGACTAAGAAGGTGTTTAAATCCGTGTTTGAGGAATAGGGAATTCTTAAAAGTCAATCACCATAGATTTTTATACGTCTTTACTTACCTAAACTGAAAAGTTTTGGTTGGCAATTTGTCAATGGTAATAATCTGAGAAGAAAACAAGACTTCTTCCTTACAGTATTGTATTATACAATGTATATTGTCAAAGTATTAAGTCACGTCTATATGTCTCGTGGGGTAGACAGAGCCAACAGTTTTGAAAAGACCTAAAAGCCACGTTTAACTGAATGGCTTTATAATAGAATTGAGATTCAAACAGTGACAGGATGCTAGCCCATCGCCCAAAAAAAGAAACCCAATTATATAAGCCTTTCCCTTGGTTGCCTTTTACCACATCCACAAACAAACAACAAGAAAACGTGTTAACGAATAAATTGTGAAATCACAGTATAAAATTGAAATTACTAGGAGATTGTATTCAAGTAACATTATATGAAATGTCCGCGGGCGGCGCGGTACAATGTGTGCAGATAATCAGGTGTTGCCCAGTACCCTATAAAATGCGGAGAAACGCCACGGGACGCATGCACAGGGTGTTCTCGAAATCATCGATACATATAACAAAACATTAAAAATAAACATTCGCGTCGCATTATACTATTTAAAAATAATACAGGTATTAAACGCGCAAATAACCTTTAATTATTCAGTGGCTCGGTGACCACGGATCATCAGTAACATGATTTGAAATGTCCGATGGTGTGTCCCCAGGCCATCCGAAACAATTAAATAAAACTTTGAATAGTTCACTGCGTTTATTGTAACTGAAAATATAATGAAACAAATAAATAATATGGAAAGACGTACTCTTACATGGAAGAGGTAAAAAGGAAGGAAGAATGCTTTTTTTAATGTTGCCAGCCTGTGTGTTCCGGCGCATAAACAAACAAAAGAGAAATCAAATAAAGGTACGTTACATTTGCGTTTAATAACTGTATTATTTATAAGTACTAAAAAAAATTATTTAACAAAACGAGCAAAAACAAAATGAGCCAATAAAGAAACAGTAGTAGTGTTTTTTTTTTTAATTTTGTTTTTTCACATTTTGTTAAAATGTTTGTTGGTCTTTCATATAAAATGAATCTACACCAAAAATATAAACAATATAGGAAGTGTCTAGTCCGCCACCAGCGGCCATTTAACAAATCGAATTACTAAGCCGCTAGTGGTAAAATAAGAAATTAAATAATTCTGCCACAAGTATTGTGGTTTTTAAATTTGTTCCTTTAGTCAAACTAATAAAGTCTAATTTTAAAATACACTAGGGCAGCGTAGTGAAGTTGTTCCTATTGCGGCAGACTAATATAAAATGCTATTCCGCCACAAGTTATTAGTTATTGGAATATGTTCCTTATAACTTGTATATAAAGCATATATTTCATTATGTTAAAGTATCGTACCGAAATTAGCAATGTGACAAAAACAAAAACATAACCCTATCGGTTTTTGTTTTTGTAGTTGATGAGGAAGTTTTAAACTGTTTTCATTGTTTGTATTACTGTAAATTATAATTAACGATAAAACCCAGAAAAAGCACTTAGAGTGCTTTTTCTGTGTACCGCAAAAATACAAATCAGCTATGTTAAAATAATAAAGGCCATAAAACAATAACAGTACTTAATCAAAAGGAAAAAAAAATACAACATTTAGAAATAAACGACGAGGAAATAGAAAATGATGACAGAAATAAAGATGAAAATACGTTTAAAAGAACAAGTAACATAGAAATTAACAATAACACTACAGAGGTTTTAGAAACAGAGCAAATTGGATTTGCTAAAAATATAGTAATAATACATAATGAACAAAAAGAAAGCAATAAAATAAACTTAGAGACACATGTAATAATACATATTGAACCAGAAACAGAAAAGGAAGACACAAAAAACTATGAAAATGTAACGATAAAAACAAATAAGGCACATACATATAATCGACCATACTGCAGAAGATTTAGAGATAGTAAATATAGAATACGCAGAGAGACAACTTATAATACATAATAAACAGGATGAGAAAGAAATAAATCTACATATAGAGAAACCTGTTGAACAGAAACAAAATCTAGAAAAGGCTGAGAAACATGTAAAAACTGAAGATAGAAATGACAAAAATATGCCTGATTTAATGCCTTTAGCTAATGCTAAAGGCATTAAATCAGGCACAGACCTGTAATGCTCTTGTTAATCCAACAATAAGATTACCAGCTGTCCGAAAACGCAGAGGTCGACCCAAAGGACATGATCTAACAGTAGTAGGAGTTAAGAAAAAAAAAAAAACAATATCTAAATAAACGTTGTTATGTACTCGTACATGAAAAATAAATATATTTCTTAGAAATCGTGTATCATTTACTACTTTTTGATAAGTATATCAATTGCCGCAAAAGGCTTGCCTCAGCTTTGGTGGCTGTTTATTTTTGGTAGGTGTGCTGCCTCTAACTAGCGGTAGAATATTTTGTTGGTTTGACTTGCCACTTGTGGCAAAATAGCCTTATTTGTTATTGTGCCTATAGCGGCAGAATAATATAATTTTTTATCTAACCACAAGTGGCAGTATATTTATTTTTATTAAATGACCACTGGTGGCAGACTAGACACTTCCAACAATATATTTGATGTATATTTTTGTATGTTAGTAACGAATAAACTCAAAAAATCTTGAACTGATTTTCATGGATGTAATTGGCACAGATACTTATAGAATAGTATAATAATACTTTTTTTTTTAATTTATCACGGGTGCGAAGCAAGAGCTAGTAAATCAATAAAAAGAAAATAAATATGTATTTTTTATAAGTAGTAAAATGATTTTTGTTTACTTTGAATAATAAACTGGCGAACAGACTCACGTCATATCTCTTAATAAAAAAAGGATGACAAGATACCTGGAAGGAAAGTAAAGAGAGTTGCGTATGCAAAGCAAGTCGGTGCCTTTGAAAAAAAAAAAAAAAACTCTTTTGAAGTATTCCTAGAACGTTTTTATTTTTTCAATGGATTATCATTGTAAGCCCAGCAGTTTAGCGGCCAGCATATCCTTTCGCTATGTTTTAAAAGTTAACGCCGGACAATTCATGTTTTTTTTAATATCTTTTGTTTTTTTCATTTCGTTGTGTAGTTTTTAGGATAGAAAATAGTTGTGACAGCAATTAAATTAATAATCGAAAGAGACGTGTGTGGCCCTTAATCCCAATTTTTTGAAGTCATAAAGCATAAAATATGTTGTTCATGATATTTTGCTTCCATGCTGATCAGGTAGTAAAGAAAAAATATGTGTACATTGTAAAAGCAACCAGGGAAGGTACCCGTATAAAAAAATTGCGATTGTTCTTTTAGGCGATTGGCTAGTAACACATCACTATTTGCATCTTAATTCCATGATTGAGCGATACGTGACCTTTCGGTCTTTGTGAGACTGTTGGCTCTGTTTACCCCGTAAAGGCGTGATTATGTATATGTAAGTATGAATATAAATTATTAAATATTTTGATATAAAAGTATTATTATATTTATGTCGAATCAAGCCGTGTGATTTCCGGCACCAATAGAAAAAGAATAGGACCATTTCATCTCTTTCCCCTTTCTAAAAGGTCTAATGGATAGGCTTTATATATTTATGATTCTTTAAGGCGATGGGCGAGCAACCTGTCACTATTATAAGCTCAATACGACAGACATACATACATATAATCACGTCTATATCCCTAGCGGGGTTTGCAGAACCAAGAGTCTTGAAAAGACTGATAGGCCTACTTAAGAGTTAGCAGTGACTGTTTTTTTAACTCGTGCGCATAATGATATGCAATAAGGACTTTGAATTGAATTTTTAACAATTTTAACAAAATTTGTATATAAAACTAAAAGTAACACTTTCTCACCGAAGATACAACTTTTTGTTTTACAGTTCCTATGCCGAAGATAAAATATGGTTCAGTGTGATCTAGATGCATGTCTATATGCATGCATATGCGTGTCAATAAAATATCTTGCAGCTTAGAAAACACGTCCTGTATAATATTCCTCTTACGGTACATTGTACTTTAATATCGTGGGCGCTGTGAGAGCGGTAGCTCGCCCATAGGTCTCCGCTAGAGAGGTGAGACGCTTGCTTTAAACATACTTGTTTTTATCAATATTTTATTATATAGGTATATGTGCCGTGTGGTTGCCGGCTCCAATACAGAAAAGAATAGGACCACTTCACTCCATCTTTTTCCCATGGATGTCGTAAAAGGCGAGTAATATATTACAAACATGGGATTTCTTTTTTTTAGGCGATGATTGAATTCGAATAGTTACAGGTTGCCAGCCCGTCGCCGGCGTTAAAGCGTTGTAAAAGGCGTCTAAGAGATAGGCTTATAAACTTGGGATTCTTCCGCAAAAGAAGAATTCCAAGTTTATAAGCCTATCTCTTAGTCGCCTTTTAAAACATCCATGGGAACGAGATAGAGTGGTCCTATTCTTTTTTTATTGGTGCCGGGAGCCACACGGCATAAATAAATAAAAAATTCAATAAACGAACGATAAAAAAAAATAACGAATAATAAACGAAAAAATGAATTTTGTTTCATTAATAAACGATTTTTCTTTCTTTCTTTCTTATACATACATTTATTATCATGTCTATGTGCCTTCCAGGTTAGGTTAAAATTAGAAGCACAGAGAATGAGATCCCCATGAGAACGGGACGAAATGGGACTTCTCATTTTTGCGAGCTAAGCCGCGTATATATGACTAGCTGTGCCCGCGACTTCGTCCGCGTGGAATAGTTATTTTGGGCATCATTAAAGCAAGGCGAATAATTTCCCCCGTATTTTTACATTTTCCATTATTTCTTCGCTCCTAATAGTTATATAGCCTTCCTCGATAAAAGGTCTATTCAACACAAAAATAATTTTTCAATTCGAACCAGTAGTTCCTGAGATTAGCACGTTCAAACAAACAAACTCTTCAGCTTTATAATATTAGCATAGATATATCTTATTAGTATAAAGTGTCTCGTGGCACAACCAGATTTTGCTTAAAAACTAGCTTCAATTGTGAATTTATACTTACATGAAATCATGCCTTCTTTCCGGAGGGGTAGGCAGAGACAACATCTTTCCACTTCTGCTGCTTTCCACTGTCCCTACCTGAACTTTTGCCAGGACGTTCTTACTTTGATCAAAGTGCGTACACTCTCCTTGTATATTTGCTTAATCAACCTGCTAATTACAAAAACATACATACATATGGTCATGTCTATATCCCTTGCGGGGTAGACAGAGCCAACAGTTTGGAAAAGACTGAATTGTTTGTGTATACACGTTCAGCTATTTGGCTTAATGATAGAATTGACATTCAAATAGTGACAGGCTGCTAGCCCATCGCCTAAAAAAGAATACCTACCAAGTTTGTAAGCCTATCCCATAGTCGCCTTTTATGACATCCATGGGAAAGAGATGGAGTGGTCCTATTCTTTTTGGTATTGGTGCCGGGAACCACACGGCACAAAACATATCTCAACGGCAAAAATAAACATACCTCATGTATTGTGCTAGCCTAGTGTAAATTGTTGATAATGACATCAAAAAAAGAATGAACTCATACTTTTATCTCATACTCATAAATAAAACTAGAGTTTTATTTGTCAGTTGCATATCATCAAACTCAGTAACTCACTTAAAAAATAACTTACAACTCCATTTCTCCAAAATGTTCTGACTGTATGTAAATGTACTCATAAGATACCTGCAGAAAGGCTAATACATAGTAAATCTCAATGCCTGCATAAATAAACCCCTCAGAAATGCACCATACATCGTGTGTTAGAGTTAAACTGCATAAGATGACACTTCCCTTTGTTTTAAATGATTTTTACCGATGAAAATGTGAAGTTATTACAGTGCACTATCTAATGTTTCTGAGTTTTACTTTCTATTATTACAGGCTTTGCTTTTTGGAAATTTTCCAGAAATAGTAATTCCTACTGATTTAGGTCTTATCAATTTCTGTGCCAAATTTCATAATTATAAACCCACCCAGCCCAGTTTATCAATTTAAGAAATAACTTTTGTAAAAAGAGAACCGCCTCTAATCAAATTTCTCCTTTTTTGAATATTCGGTTAAATTTATTTTCTTCGCGATATAATCGCGGACATACATATATCCATCCATACATATATATATATACAAACATACTTACACTTGAATTCATAAAAACATACATTCATACATTCAAATAGAGAACAACCTTTTTTTTGAAGGCGGTTTAAAAATAGGCCTCCTTTGTCTCGTAATATAATCGTGGTTTTGTATGTATGGTTATAAATCCGTTCAACAGATAATTAACAAAATCATGACTACATTCGCACCCCGGGCTTCTATCAAAAAAAGGTGAGGATATATTTGGAATTAACAAAAAAAAAAAAAGTTAATGACAGAATGTTGTATTAACATTTAAAAAAAATGTGCATATTAAAAAAAGAACGCAATTAAAAGCTGAATCCAGAGGTATATTCAATTTTATGTAGTTGGTCTCCACTCCGTACACCCAATTCATATATTTATGAGGACCAGGGTTTTGAAATTCTGATTATGTAACTGGGTACACTTGCATCGAAGACTAGGATTTCTGCAGTTTTAACGGTAGATGTATTTGTTTACTATTGATATGTAAATTAAAGTTGAGAATTTAGCGAATAGGACTACTATTCGCTAAATTACATACATATATGTACATACATGTATGTGTAGTCCTATTCGCTAAATTACATACATATAATTACGTCTATATCCCTTGGGGGGTATACAGAGCCAACAGTCTTAAGAAGACTGACTGAAAAAAAAAAAGAATAGGACCACTCCGTCTCTTTCCCATGGATATCGTAAAAGGCGACTAAGGGATAGGCTTATAAACTAGAGATTCTTCTTTAAGGTGATGGGCTAGCAACCTATCACTGTTTGAATCTCAATTCTATTATTAAGCCAAACAGCTGAACGTTGCCTGTCAGCCTTTTAAAGATTGCTGGCACTGTCTACCGCGCAAGGGATATAGACGTGATTATATGGATGGACGGATGGATACATGGCGTGGTATATCACTCTTTTTCAAGCATCTAAAAACCAAAGAAAACCTTCTTTTGGATAATTATTACGATCCGATTATACTTCTCATAGTATCAACTGAAAATGATATAACATACACGTGTACTATAAGAATCGTGGTTAGTGAAAGCCAATTTGTTAACTGAACATAAACAATGCTCCTTGATATAAGATACTGCGATATAAATTATGACAACGCCATTAGACTTTAATTGTTAATTAGTTTGTGCTCTTGCACTGAGAAACGTATGTTTAAGTCACTATTTAAGAGACTTAGTACACTATTAATAAGTTCTTTGTACATTATACCCTACATACATATATAAATCACACCTCTTTCCCTGAAGGGTAGGCAGAAACTACATCTTCCACTTGCCACGATCTGTGCATACTTCTTTCGCTTCATCCACATTCATAACTCTCTCAATGTAAGCTCGCTGGTTTCGGGTACTCTTGACCTGACCTTAGGTCAGAACGTCTCCGATTTGGTCAAGGTACGTTCGTCTAGACCTTCCCACTCCACCAGACCCATTCAAACTTCACTTGTATATGTGCTTAGTCTACTTAGACATAATACCTTAGTTATCTTAATTTTTATAAAATAGTAACAGACTCAGTGGATATTGTAAGAGGCAACTAAGGGAACGAGTACTTTTACCAAGTGCAACACTAATTTAAACTGGGTAATCATTAACTTAGAACACATTAGCACGTTGAGGAGCATTGGTGGTCTAATCAGTAAGATGACCGGATCAATGCGTGTGACGCAAAAAGACGCAGGTTCGAATCCCACCTCGGTTCTGTACCAATCACAATTTTTTTTATGTACATTAGTTTGAATACCAACTGATCGATGCAAAGGTTGCGGAGGTCAGGCGGGAGTCCCTTTGTGTAAAAATCTGACTCACCCAATACAGGAGCCATGGTCATTCCCTGGGCTCCTCTCCAGAGTGGTGAGGATGCAACCAGGATTAAAGCCAGGAAGACGAAGACAATAGCAAGTTGAATACGTAATAAAGAGAGTGTGAATGGGATGCCTTATTTATTTTATAAGATATTAGCTCCATCATTAATTTATCCAGCTAAAAGTGACCTTCGGGCTTTTATTGGGTAAGTTAATAACACACACATTTCACAGGTAGACTCGTGATATAATATGTGTGTTATATAAAAAAACCATTTGTTATTCTAGATATAAATAGTGTAAAAGGGTCTTAGGCTAGCCGAATCATATAAATTATATCAGTATGTGTAATTATCGTACAGTAATAACATAGTGAAGTTAGTATTATATTTGTTAGCGCAACAGTTGTAAGGAAACCTATTATAGTACTGTCACAATATGTAAATACGCGAACGTGTACTTGTAACATATGATCGCAATAGTACGTACAGTCAACAACATAATTACTAGTATTGTGGGACGTTTGTAAAATATAAAATATGAAACGAAAGAAGTATGCAGGGAACGTGGCAAGTGGAAAGATGTAGTCTCTGCCTACCCCTCAGGGAAAGAGGTGTGATTTATATAGATATTTTTTTTTAATATTTATTTTGGCTTTGTTTTAGAAGTATTTTACGAAATGTTTAGTTGCCGTGGTAACTCGAAAATAATTTTGAAAAACCATTTCAAATTATTACATAGTTATATAGTATAAAAACCTGCCATACCCAACACACGATCATGGTAAAAAGAAGTCTAAAGAGGTGTTTTGATGTTGATAACTATAATGTACTCTCTCAAAGAATAAAGTCATAAAAGCACTCGTAGTAACAGCTTAACTTCCCAAGTGAAGTTATTACAATATTTGAACTACATATAAAACACATCAGCATGCTGCAGCCTCGTTCAGACGCTAGAGTGGAGATAACTTGTGTTTATGGTGTGCAAACTTCAGTAACTCTCTCTATTCATAATATTTGAGCCATAAAAATGAGGCTTTTATGGATGATTTACACGAGAATAGTAGGGAAGATTATTATAACATAATTCTTCTTCTCGCTAATCTTCTCGTTTTCACTAAAGGTTGTTAGTTAAATCGGTGTCAGCATTTTTTATCAAAACTACTTTACGTACAATTTATTTTTGAGTAGATATCTCATTTTAATACATAAATACATACATATAATCACGTCTATATCCTTAGCAGGGTTAGACAGAGACAAAATTTTTGAAAATACTGATAGGCCACGTTTAGCTGTTTGGCTTACTGATAGAATTGAGATTCATATAAAGTGACAGGTTGCAAGCCCGTCGCCTAAAAGGAGAATCCCAAGTCATCCCTTAGTCGCCTTTTAAGACTTTCATGGGAGAGAGATGGAGTGGTCCTATTATTTTTTTCTATTGGTGCTGGGAACCACGCGGCACTTTTAAATCATCTCATTTATCTCATCTCATACATACTTACATACATAAAATCACGCCTCTTTCCCGGAGGGGGTAGGCAGAGACTACCTCTTTTCACTTGCCACGATCTCTGCATACTTCCTGTGCTTCATCCAGGTTGCGGGTACTCTTGACCCGACCCTTTACCTTTTCTTATCTCATTTTGATGAAAATTAATTTACCTTATAAAGAGTCTTTTCTTCTTAAACACAACCTGGTAACACCATGAATTTTATGGGGCTGTATAAAGTACATTACCTATATCACCTTGCCTTGCGAATTGTGCTCATGTGACGGTATTATTTAAAGCTACACTCTGTTCATTTTTTTATTTCAGAAATTGGATGGTTATTTTTGTTTTTACTTAATGAATAAATACTCCCTTCCCTTTTAAGTTAAACCGATAGTCAGGACTTTGTGGATTGGAGGTGAATAAGATTTTGGCTGAATAAAATATATTAACCAAAATTTATTCCAAGTCAACCAATGTTGTAAAACCAAAAGATATAATAATTATGAGTAATATTCCAAATGTCCCAAAAGAATGGAAATTTAAATTGACTTTGGATAAAGAAAATCACTTCTGCAAGCAACTATTCACCGTGTAGTGCCAACCTTAGCATTATGAGTTACGCTCGTGCCAGCACTTTACGGCGTAGTGTTGACGTGTGTTTTGCAAAACTGATTATCAACTAGGTAGGTAGAATAAATGGAAATGCTCCGACTTAGATAAAGAACTGTATACAAAGGAGTGGCCGTTTCAAATTGCATGAGTTAGTTGAAACTTCGTATTGTTGTAGTTTTATGTAGGTCAGTCATTTGTATTGTGTTTTAAACTAATTTGTTTCTTATCTGTAGCCTGGAAGAGTATAACGCCTCTTATTTTGGTTATCAGTTTATTGGTTATCAGTTTATTATCATCACAGGTATTTAAGATCAATTTATTCTGAGACTAGTTGTTGCGCGGGGCATCGCTCTCGTGGGAAATTTCAGCAAAAACGTAGCCTATGTTACTCTAGAAGGTATTTTCTATATCTGAGAAATATATCTAAAAAAATACAAATCTTTTGTCTTTATTATTATTGTGGTTAATTATGTTTGGGTACTAATTAAGCATATTATATTAATAAATAAAGGTAACATACAATAAAATGAAATCCTAACTAACAAGTATGGGTACTGCACTGAACAATTACCGTGTTGTCGCGTATGGTAGAATGATATTTCGTTAATTGAACAATTTGTAACGAAAAGAGTAGAAAGTGTTAGTACATTGGTACAATTATTATTGTTCTATTCGGATTTGAACCACCAGATCAAAGATATAAAAATGGCGTCTTAACAAAACTTGTTCAACCTGGTGACATGAGTCAAAACACACTCATAAAAAACGTGCGTAGGAAGTCTCTGGTTTTAGAAATAGAACAATTCGTCTCGCCAGTTTCGAACCTTGCGCACGCGCTTCCTTCGCTTATAGGTTAGTATTTACGCGAGCCAAATCACCCTGTCCACGGTATGAGTTAGTGTGCAAACGTCTAAATTATTGCCTGCCTGGTCTTAGGGTTGCCAGGTTAGGCTATCTAAGAACCTGCGAGAATTAGGTCTAGCTCTTACCTCCTGGGGTGAGCCCCGGTTATATCCTCACCTTTCTGGAGAGGAAGATGAAGTGCGCTTTTCAACCTTGATCATGGATTGAATAAGTTTTTATTTCAGGCGACTAACCTAACCTAACCTATACATTCATACATACATATGATCACGTCTATATCCCTAGCGGGGTAGACAGCGCCACCAGTCTTGAAAAGACTGATAGGCCACGCTCAGCTGTTTGGCTAAGTGATAGAATTGAGATTCAAATAGTGACAGGTTGCTAGCTCGTCGCCTAAAAGGGGAATCCCAAGTTTATAAGCCTATCCCTTAGTTGCCTTTTACGACATCCGTGGGAAAGAGATAGAGTGGTCCTATTCTTTTTGTAATGGTGCCGGGAACGACACGGCACCATTACAAAACCTAACCTAACCTATAGGTATAGGACCATAAAGTCGATAATAGTAAAAAGGCCAGATACTTTAACATATAATGCATACATACACATAATCACGTCTATTTCCCTTATGAGGTAGACAAAGCCAACAGTTTTGAAAAGACTGGAAATACACGCTTTTCTTTATGCCTTATTGATGGAATTGAGCTTCAAATATTAACAGGTTGCTATCTCATCGCCTACAAGAAGAAATCCAGGCGTATTTAGCTCCTTCCTTAGTCGCCTTGCACACGGCATCCATGGGAAAGATGTGGAGTGGTGTTATGTAAAACTACCAGAAACCATACTGCATAGTTACGGTCTTAGTGTAAACCATCGACGCTTGCTCATTCTCGAACAGATATTACGAAGTGTGTAAGCTTGATCTGCGGGATTTTCGAAACCAGGTCGTGTACCTTATCGGTCAGTTCGGGTACTAAAAATTTTTGATTGGATAGGCAGTCAAAAAGCCTATACCCAGCTTTATATACGCTTGGCAACCCTGCCGTCACGTGTGTCGACTGTAACCCACTCGTTAGTGGGACCATTGATTGATGTATGCGACTTAATTTATGCATGATCCGTTTTTGTACCGTTAGTGGAACGGGCGAGTTTTTATTCTGTTATATGTAGATGCCGTGTGGTTCCCGGCACCAATACAAAAAAAGAATAGGACCACTCCGTCTCTTTCCTATGGATATCGTAAAAGGCGACTAAGGGCCTTACCTAGGCTAGTAACCTGTCACTATTCGAATATCTCTATCTTAAAGCCAAATAGCTGAACGTGGCCTATCAGTCCACTCAGGACTGTTGGCTCTGTCTACCCTGCAAGGGACGTGATTATATGTATGTATGTATATGTAGCTATTTTTAAGGGAATTTATTCGGTCTAGCAATGTAACCGTTTATGAGACAGGGACGGTCGTTATAAATCCTTATTCTAAGCCCTATTATTTCTATTACTTTGGGCTTAGGTTTAAAAGGGTAAATTGAATTATAACGTTTATCTTGAGTGATAGGTCTGCAAAATTCTAAGCAAGTGAGAAATTATAGTCTTTGCTAAAATGTATGAGATTAATGACTATTCAGAGAAGTTCTTTCCACTAGCCACGATTCGCTTTATCCACATTTACTTCATGCGAGCTTCTCGCTTAAAGGTAATCTTGACCTGACCTTTCGCCAGGACTTCCCCTATTTTATTAAGGTATATTCCGCTTGGCCTTCTCATTCAAACATTTTCATTTATATTCTCATTATGAGAAACACGATTATTTATATTCGTATGTTGTTTTCATCTACGAATTATTCCCATTGTATAATATGAAGGTCAAAAAGGATATAACTTCAATATGTCCTCACTAGCAGTTATAAATCATTGCGAAATCCACGATAAACAATTGCAATGTGTTCTACCTTCGCTCATGAATACCGAATGCTATGCTCATATACATCAGGTGTTGTTACCCAATACTGAATATTTGTTCCTCAGATTATAGATTGAAGGAGATGAAGAAATAATTTATCCAAAAACTTCGATCAAATATAACTTTTTGGACATTGACGTACTATAAATATATTGTTTATAGTACGTCAATGTCCAAAAAGGTTTCTTTTTTTATTCCGCTTCAATGTCGTTTTAAAGTCACCTGCAATGTGCAATTATGACTTTGGGGTCGCATTAAGAAATATAGCTTGTATTGAAGATTGTAAAATACCTAATCCCTTTTTAGTTTTTCCAGATTAAAACTAAGTTGATATTTAGAAATTGAGCTTGACTTCTCAATTTCTATTTCTCATAATATTGAAACGACTCAATGTATGTATGTAGTACCAAAGTTAAATCAATTAAAAGCATCTGCTTCAAAATCAGACTTCTCAAGAAGAAAATGCAATATTTTCACATCCCATTGTTTCTGTACCCAAAAATTTGATCCGAAACACATACAATTATTAATTCAAATAGCGCGAATAATTACTGTTAAATTATTTATGTATTCGCACTTGTACTGCGCTAATTGCATACATATTTATAATTTCAATAAAGTCATTTCAGACCTAACAACTTTAGCCAGCCGCGTTTAAGGTATATCGAGTCTGTGAGTGCTATTAATGAATTTATCTTAAATTGCACTCGTCACTTCCATATCTTTATTTAGACGTCATACATAATACATGGTTTTAATTGAGCCGTGATAAATAAAGCCTTGCACAGGTTGTAAGGTGTATCGTGTTCGGATTTGCATTATAAAGACTTGAGAGAATTGAATTTTCTAGTATATAAGTATAGCTATTATTTTTCTCATAAAAGTCTTATTTAACATTTAAGTAGATTTTAATTGTAATATGTTTAACTTATATTTTTCAATGAAAAAAATTTTAATTTTTGAAAAACACGTGATTCGTTTTAATACCCCTTAACTAACAAAGAAAGTTTTATTTACAGTGACCAACTATAATTTATTAAAAAATATACTTAGACTTATTAGTTATTTAGTAACTTTTGTAATTGAAAACTTTACCATAATTATTTGGTCAATAAGGGATTCTTTCCCCAGAAATTTCGGTCTCGTTGGAATTTAAAGAAAGAATAGTCACCTCTTTTACTTACGAAATTTTAGTCAATCTTTGTGCCAAAAAACACAATTATCGGCCCAATCGTTGTAAGTCTATTTGTTTTATAAAAAAATAAACATACAATATTCACTATTTATTGTAAGTTTGAAATATAAATATGTAGGATAACTAAAGCTTTTCTAGATGTGCCAATTCCGGAAGCGATTCGGCCTTTCATTTATCTATATCTTGCATATGCAAATAGCGACTGGGCTGCACAATAAATAACAGAGATTTGATTAGAGAAACGCATATAATTACAATAATTAATAATGCAACTTAAGTGTTTTAGATTTTAATAAACTTATGATAAACTAGAACAAGTAAGTCGTGCCGTGTGTTTGCCGGCACTTTAGAATAGAACTACTCTATATCTTTCCCAAGGATATCGTAAAAAGCGACTAATGGATTGGATTATAAACTTGGGATTCCTCTCGCTGGGCTAGCAACCTGTCGCTTCTCATCTCATTCGAATCTCAATTCTATCATAAAGCCATATAGCTGAACGTGGCCTTTCAGTCTTTTCAAGACGGATGGTTCTGTCTACCCCGCAAGGTATAGGTATACTATGTAAGCGTGACTACAGTATGTAGACTAAGTAAGTTCATTTATGCCTTCCTCTTCTAAAGGTAACTATATATATCTTTTAAGGCGCCTCCTGTAAGCGTTCTGTTAACCTGCATTCATAAATCCTTCCCTGTGGTCAAACAAGTCCCTTACCTATCACTATACTTACTTTAACTTCTTATATATTTCGCGTGTTCCCAGTTATACCCTCCACCACAAAGGTTCGGAGTGTGGGGTCCGAGTTCATCCAACTTTTTTTTTTTAAATTATTTCACATATATATTAATTAAATATATCTAGTGCATATATAAGAACACTAATAAAAACCACAGAGGTTTGTCCACAGTGTTAACATCAACGTCAATATAAAATATTTGAAATTAAAATTCCAAAAATAGGAACCACGTACGTAGACCATTTAAAAAAAAAACAAGTACCTAGTAGTAAGTTTTACTTTATCACAATTGTTCGATAAAGTAAGACTTGAGTTCTTTTTAATATTTTAGGAGTCAAGTCATTTTTTACAGAGGTGGGTAGTGCGTTAACTAATCTCGGAAGGAGATATCGCGCTGTCCTCTGCCCGTACGTATTGTTGGCTATAGACGTGCTCAGTTTCTCTCTGGCAACAGCTCGAGTATATATAGGTTGATTTATTTAGTGACAAACTGTGTTATTAAAAAAATTATCTTTTAGAAAGTTACATGACATTTGAGAATGCACTGGCAGTATTTTGCAATGTTTGAATAAGCCAATCTGATGACTGGTACGACTTCAGAAATCAACATCGAGGCGATGGCCTCCTGGCTGGGGTATCAGGCGCTGTCCGCTAATACGAACAAGACCTTGGGATGTGTCTGGGGTCCGCTCGCTGACATTTATCTTTTAAAACGATAGGCACCATGCTAAGGGCACCTTTGTAAGGGTTTAAAGATGTATTTGTTACTCTTTCACGCAAAATCTAATGAAGGGATTTTTTTTGAAATTATGTTCACAGGTAGAATGTAATTTGAAATCAATCCAGAAATTGTCACGCGAGCGATGTCCCGGGGTGCAGATAGTATATTATATTTCGTGCTATCTCAATTTGTGTGATTTATCGTGGATTTATCCCGTATATATTAATTTATTAATTTATACCTATTTCACTAGGACGTAAAAAGTTATAGTTAAATATTTAATATTCACTATGTTCATACAATTTTTTTATTCACACAAATAAAGATCGAGCAATCTGTTGAGATTTAATGCATTTCCTTTCTTTGTCATTAAAATATCATGTCTTACTCAGTTTAACGGTATTGTAATAAAAATTAATGGCATGTCAATACAGGAAGTCTTAATTGCAATTATAACGAAGTGCAGTAAACCTGCTGGTGCAATTTATTGCAGCCATATCCTTCGTATGTGGAACATAATTGAGTGATTAATTCTTTGATATGAATACTGAAACATACTTATATAATACTAACTTTCGCCTTTGGCTTCTTCCGCGCGTCACAAGATCTACTCCGTACTTCAAATTATATGTATGTTAAATTTCATAGAAGTAGGTTTAGTAGTTTTAACAGGAAAGAAAGACACATAAACACACTTAACATTTATAATATTAGTATGGATGCAATAGGCACATCCGTGTAGAGCAGCTTTTACTAACCGATATGGGCTAGGTTCCCCTGCCCCTACGGAGGTCAGACGTGAGTCGTTTCGTGTAATCTGACTTGCCAAATTCAGGATGGTAAAACGTCGTGAGGAAACCTGCACATTCAGGCAACTGGATGTGTAACCATGGATACAATGCGGGTTAGGATTAACTGCATAGGTTGCGGAGGTCAGAAGGGAGTCGCTTCGTGTAAAAACCTGACTCACCCAATCCAGGATCCATGGTCAAAGGAATAGCCCAGGCTCCTACAAAGAGGTGAGAATGCAACCGGGACTAAATCAAGGAGGAAGTCTGAAAAAATAATGGGTTGATGTCATTGGAGATGCTGTGCTATTTGGATTTAAAACTGCAGTTGGTGAACACCAGACAAAGTCGAGAGAAATGTCGGAAAGCGGACCTCGGGTTCGAATGCAAAGCAATGGTAAGCATAGTATTGCGGCCGTTCAGCCTCCATGGACAGACAGACACATTAATTTGACATTTTGATGAACATAACTGACTGACATATGAATAATAAAAGGAGTATAGATTTGACAGAGAAGATGACGACCAGACAAGACGCCTTGAACTATCTGAAAATCTGGTACTTTATTGTGACTAACCTACCAGACCGTTGGCCCTTTCACATAGATTTGACGGCCTCTGTGGCGCAGCGATAGTACGCTTGTCTGTGACACCGGAGGTCACGGGTTCGAATCTCGGCCAGGGCATGATGAGAAAAGAACTTTTTCTGATTGGCCCGGGTCTTGGTTGTTTATTTATTTATTAGTATTTATTATAAAAGTATAGTATTGTTGAGTTATTTTCTCGTAACACAAGTCTCTAACTTAGTTTGAGGCTAACTCAATTTGTGTAATTTGTCCCGTATATACGAGTATTTATATTTATAGACTCAAATTAAATATAGGTACGTAAGAACACTAGTAGATTGGTCTAGGCATAAGACTGGTAAAGGGTTGCTGGGTTCAAATACCTATGGAGTCTTAGGTATGTCAAAATGTTTTACTGAGTAATATTAGTTAAAACCTTACCGATGTTCTTTTTAAGGTGTATCATGATATGTGTATAGAAAGTATTGAATTAATAAATAATTATTTTGTTCCACATCATCAGAAATATTATGAGTACTTGTTTGGATATGTCTAGTATAAATGAGCACAAAACGCCGACTTAGCAATAAATCAATTATAACAGTAGCATACGGGCTCTACACATCTGATCTGTTCAGGCTTAGAGTAACTATAGTATATAAAGAGGGCAGTTACAGGAGAAACGGAAACTGAGTTAGCAATTTTTAAAAAATTTATTATTTCGATTGCCTCAAGAAGGTTAGTTTTTCCTGTGTTTTTTTTTTCTGATTAAATGCGTTGTTTCAGTTGTATTTGATTTTATTACTCAAACCTTTATAAGCCTTTAAATTCGTCGTAAAAAAATTAAATCGCGTCGGAGTCGCTCTGGTTGTCAGGTCAAGAGTACCCGAAATTGTGCAGCTTGCATGAAGTGAATTATGAATGTAGATGAAGCTAAAGAAGTATGTAGGGATCGTATAATACTATATTGATCGGCAATTGGAGGGGTAATATTTTTTTGCCTTTTTTTTACTTTATAAGGAGATTTAAACATCGTGATTTATATATTTTAGTTTAATCAAAAACTACGTGAAACACTTAAATAAAAATATTTAATTAAATTATCCAAGAAAAATTTAAATAAATTATACCTATATCCATACATTATTTTTGTGCTAAATGTACTTTATCAAATGCCAACCACATTTTTTTATTTCTTAGTGATTTTTTCGCGCGTTCTACAGTTAAAGAAAGCTACTCCAACCAAGGTTGCTGCCAACATAGCGAACTGACAGTGAAAACGTCCCGTTACCGTCTCAGATTTAATAGGGCGATATTAATTAACACATGCCGCTCGCCACTATAAATCTCGTCTTGTCGATATGTCGATACTCGATAACCGATAGCTACTGGTACGCACTATTTGTAATTGCGTGATGCCATGCGGTGATGTTGTTTAAAATGATGGATAATGTAGGTAATCGCAAATCGTGGAAACAAATATGCATATAGATGTCAATAAAAACATTTTTCCGTATTAAATGAACATATGAATCAATTAGGCCATACAGATAAAAGCGGCCCTTGAGTCTATTCTTTACCTACCTCGTAAAGGATAAATACATGATTATATGGCAATATGTTTGTATGTAATCATGGAAAAAGAAGGATACATATTTGTCTGTTTGAATCTGTTTATCGATTTAACGCATATCGATTCTTATCAATCGATGTTGTGCCTTTTTGACAAATTGTATCATTGACCATCGATTTTAAGTAACCGCATGATATTCTTTACTTACGAGTAACCAATAAGTAACTTATAAAGTTCAGCCCAATTATATAGTTGGCAAATCTTTTCACAACATGTAAGCTGGCATTTACATGCTGTTTTAGCAGATACCGAGTTTTTAGCAAATTTGAATCTTAGATAAGATATAGTCATAGTCACCACTAACTTGTAGTTTTTCTGTTTGGTCAGCTGGTAGACTGGTAGAGAATGCTAAACGGCATTAAGTCCGCCCTTTGTACATTTTTTTTTGTGCAGTAAATTCTTTTAAAATTGTAATTAAATTCTCAGATAAAAAGTCAAAAGCTATACACAAATGCACATTGGAAGCTACGGCAAAACTAGTGGTCAATTTACTATCAATGGTATCAAATTACACAACACATACGCCTCGCCATGAAGGATAAAAGGGGGAGAAAGTTTATTGGACAGTCTGAAGCTAGTATTAATTGTCTATTGACAAATCTACAATAGAATAATGAACAAAAATATGTAGAGTCTTTGTGGTTATTATTTTTTTTCCACATTATATTGATTTATTACGAGTACAAAGTATTTACCCGTCTGTAAGATTTTGGTGTTTTATTTAATTTATAGAGTTTTCGAAGAGAAAAGTTTATATACCAAGGTATATGTCACATGTTATATGTCATAAACAAACATATTTTTAACTAACTGAATCTGGCTAAATCTGAAACAAAATAATGTACAACATTGAATCCCGAAAACAGATCTAATAAAGTCACTGTTGGTACTTACCTATATAATTTTTTCTTAGAGGATAATCCAAAATAAATATTTGTTACTTATAGAAAAAATAATGGCTTCATTACGAAGCGACTGAGTATCTTAAAAACATTGTGCATTTGTTACATCACTGTTAAGGTAAGTCTCCATAGCTTTCCCTGTCCAGCCTTCTATAAAAAGACCTAGCTGAGTGTTGGAACTCGGATTTACGCCCATGTCGCCTTTCGATTCCCGGGTCGGACATCGCATTGTGCTTAGTATTCATATGCCAACACCCAATTTATACCTTCACTTCACCATTCATTTACTATCAATAAAAATATCTTTGATATCTCCCTATTGGAATTAATTTATGGTTTATTTATATATATATAGGTACTTCCTTCGCTTCATCCACATTCATAACTCTCTTCATGCAAGCTCGGCGGTTTCGGGTACTTTTGACCTGACCCTTTATCAGTATGCAGAGATCGTGGCAAGTGGAATGAGGTATTCTCTGCCTATCCCTCCGGGAAAGAGGCGTGATTTTATGTATGTATGTATGTATTTATATGTACATCAAGGAAAAAAAGAATAAAACTGAAAATAAAGAGAAATTCAGTACAAGGGCACTACTTATTTCTAGAGAAATTTCTTCCAGCAGGCCCACGACAGGAAAGTTTATGTTTCAATTTTGTTTTGAAATGTGGTCGGTAATGAAATGTAAGTGATAGTAATTCGCATCTGCATAATACAGGATTGATTCATTAGTATTCGTTTGTTAATTAATTTGATGTGAGTAATGATGAGTGCGTGGAGATATTCCATGATATATTGTGATAATGTTGCTCTCTGATTATATCATTTGTTTCCTTTTGGGTTTAATCATGGGTACATCCTTACCTCTCTAGAGAGGAGTCCGTATTGGGTAATGGAATAATAATTAATCCGTAAGCTTTGCAGTGAAACTTAGCGAAAAATTGATAAGAGATGGACCGGCCCTATTAATAACTAGAGACATTAGTCATATATCATGTCTTAGATTATCTCCAACTGGTTCCCGGCACCAGTACAAAAAAAAAGAATAAGACCACTCCATCTCTTTCCCATGGATGTCGTAAAAGGCGACTAATGAATAGGCTTACAAACTTGGGATTCTTTTTTTAGGTGATGGGCTAGCAACCTGTCACTCTTTGAATCTCAATTCTATCATTAATCCAAATAGCTCTGTCTACCCCACAAGGGATATAGACGTGACCAAATGTATGGAAGAAGTCCGATTTGTATCATCTCTGTCGCTTTTGTGCTATAATTGTATGTTTAACTCTTATGGTGTAATAATGTTGTATCAATCTATTTGATATGATTCATTTGGCATTAATACCTTGTAACTGTCGATGAGGTGAGAGGTCCATTGTAAGAACTCATTTTCCGAAGTTCGAAAAGTTTCTACTTGATCAAAATTTTTCCATTGCTATAGTTAGCCTTTTGTTAAACTATTTTGATCCACGTGCCTACTAAAATTTGCCGTGTGGTTCTCGGCACCAATATAAAAAGGAATAGGATCACTTCATCTCTTTCCAATAGATGTCGTAAAAGGCGACTAAGGATGAATGAATGAACTTGGGATTCCTCCTTAAGGCGATGGGCTTGCAACCTGTCACTATTTGAATCTGAATTCTATCATTAAACCAAACTTGGCCTTTCAGACTTTTCAAGACTGTTGGCTCTGTCTACCCCGCAAGGAATAAATATAGACTTAATCATGTATGCCTACTAAATATAACAAAAAAAAAAAAAACAAAAATAGCCGTTTTGACTGTTTGTATAATTAATTTTGTTTATATCCGCGACTTAAGCTGTTGATCTAACAATCTCAAATTAAATTTATCCGGGGATATTCAGCGGATCTAACTAATCTGTAAGACGATACTTGCAATATGAGACGCCATTGTGTTGTCTTTCTTCGTAATTAAGTGTTGAAGGATCTAAGTTTTCGAGTAACGGAGTAATAAACATTCAACAGTCCAGCGTCCGTTTTGATTTGAAAAGTCTTTTGTTGGTGTAATAAATTGATTCTATTTTTTATCCACTGTTTTTCTTAATCACCTTATTTTTTTAAACTAGCAGCACGGCTTTTGAAGTATATACTTAGCCTATAAATACTTGCCTTGTGTCGGTGAAAGAATTTTCATGATCAGTTCAAAAAGTATTTCCGAAAGTTAGCCATTATAAAGAAGCAAAAAAAAAAATTTAAATTTTATCTATTTATTATTATTCTTAAAGTATCGTGTCAAGTGGAAAGTTGTAGTCTCTGCCTGCCCCTCCGGGAAAAAGGCGTTATTTTATGTATGTATGTATGTAGATAAAATTTGTTGGTTTAAAAAAATAGGTACGATACTTCTAAATGGAATGCTATTTATAAAAGAACAGAGTCATTTGACACAGACTTGTGGGCTCGCTGTGTATTACGTGTGGTTTAAAAGGTAATACCAATTGTATTATTTTTATTTCAAGAACTAATTTGAGAATAACCTCTCGTCCATAGTAGAGTCATATAGGTTGGTTAAGTTAGTAATGTAAATATTCTTACTGTCGCCTTAAATACAAATAAGATGTAAGAACTTAATATTTATTGTGGATCACAGGTAAAATGGTCTTATGATTCATAGCACATGCGTGTCTTGTCCATATTTGGACTTATACAATTCAAGCCTCATAAAATAATTTCCTCATGAAGCTTTCAATACCTAACTATGAACTAAAATTTTCGAAATTCTTAAGTTTTCCACAAAACCTACGAAATCTCCATCTCCATCTCGTTCCCATGGATGTCGTAAAAGGCGACTAAAGGCTTATAAACTTGATATTTTTTAGGCGATGTGCTAGCAATCTGTCACTATTTGAATTCTCAATTCTATCGTTGAGCCAAACAGCTGAACGTGGCATATCAGTATTTTCAAGACTGTTGGCTCTGTCTACCTCGCAAGGGATATAGACGTGATAATATGTATGTATGAACCTATGAAATTCCCTTTATTCCAAAATATTATACAGTCGCAATAAATAACCACTACTATATAAAACGGCAATTCATTACGTGTTTTCAAAACAGCGCAGTAACATTATATCTACATATAAATCAGTTGTGGACATACGGACACTTTCTCCGGCACGCGACGGAGCCGATAGTGGTCTTAATGAGAGTACCCGTAATTGATTTATTGGACTTCTAACTGGCAATCTCAATAATCTTTTTTTTTAAGGAATAATGATTTGAAAATACCGATCACGTTTTTTTTTAACAATGAAACTGTTCTTTTTGCAGTTACTACATTACCTTTGTCAATTTCAGATGTTAATATGGTCGCCGTAGACATTTTTTGTAAATTTTCTAATCGTACAATATTTTCACTCGAAATCCCATATGTATAAGATGGTCGCTGGGATCGATAATTTCAGCACGCGCGAGCGAGGAGGTATCGGTCAGAGCGATGGGTTTTCATGTGGGACGACCTGGGTTCGATTCCCAGCAATTACCTAATACATACATAGATATGGTCACGTCTATCTCCCTTGCGGGGTAGACAGAGCCAACAGTCTTGAAAATACTTAATGGCCACTTTCAGCTATTAATACGTTTTTTTTATTTTAAATATTGTTTTTACTTATTTTCTCCATTTATATAGTATTTGTATCGTTGAGAGTATCTCGTAAAACAAGTTTCAAACTTACTTCGAGGCTAAATCAATCTGTGTAATTGGTCCCGTAAATATTTATTATTTATTTATGGTTTTTCTGACACTGAGCACGGCTCGGTCACCCAGGTACTGATATTGCTTAAGTATGTATGGGTATGTAGGTAGTATAGTATAGTACAACGTTTCCATATAACAAATTGCTAGTTTTTGCATGTCCAGAACATTATAATAATTGATAACATCCAATTAAGTGAGAGTATCTCAGGAATTGAACCAGTAACCACACATTATGTGTTTAACCAACGATTTTACAATTATACTAAGCCATTAGGGTAATACGGCGGCCTCAATCGTTGATGTAGTATTCTGTAAAGAAGTTTAAAGGCAGAGACTAGATAATATTTTCAGTGTGATTTAAATTGGATCTAACTACAGTCTGCAGTCCAATTTTAAAGATGCATCGGCAATATTTAACGGTACAAAAGAACAACCTATCGCCGAAACAAACCAAAAGAAAACCCGATAAATAATAACATTTGGTATTAAAATTAAATTTTAATAAAATTAAAATAAAAACAAAATATCTCCTGTCAGCTCGTAAATTTTTTTTAGTGCCGTGTGGTTCCCGGCAGTCTCATCTATATCCCTTGCGGGGTAGACACAGCCAACAGTCTTGAAAAGATTGATAGCCCACATTCAGTTGTATGGCATAATGATAGAATTGAGATTCTAATAGTGACAGGTTACTAGCCCATCGCTCAAAAATAAGAAGGCCAAGTTTATACGCCTATCCCTTAGTCGCCATTTACGACATCCATGGGAAAGAGATGGAGTGGTCCTGTTCTTTTTTGTATTGGTGCCGGGGAACCACAAGAGAAAAGATATGATATTATATATGTATAAAACACGCATTATTAATCTCTTATAGGTACCTATATAAAATTCTCGTGTCACTATGTTTGTTTCCGTACTCCTCTGAAACGGCTTGACCGATTCTCATGAAATTTTGTGAGCATATTGAGTAGGTAAAATCGGCCAACATCTACATATTTTCCATACCCCTTAATGACAAGGGTTGTTCACCCTTAACATTTTTTTTACTAGAAATTACATCAAAATTATTAATATGGCAAAACAACGTTTACCGGGACAGCTAGTATGATACATACGGAGGGGTAGGCAGAGACTACCTCTTTCCACTTGCCACGATCTCTGCATAGTTCCTTCGCTTCATCCACATTCATAACTCTCATCATGCAAGCTCGGCGGTTTCGGTTTACAGCTAGTATGATATAAGTACTTATCTTGCAAGTGATCCAGAATACGTCTCCTACCTGTGGGTGACCGTATCGCCTAATGAAAACGCTCCCAGTTAGCTCAGCGCGCGATTTGCATATTGGTTAGATAAACGCCTACAGGAACCATGGAGATAGCGGCTAATGGAAAAATATATATTTTATTATATGCTTTCCTTAATCTGTGGACTGGTAGTCGGTGTATAAAAGTATTACATACATATGGTTACGTCTATATCACTCGCCGGGCAGACAGAGCCAACAATCTTGAAAGGACTATTAGGCCACGTTCAGCTGTTTGTAAGCCATACAGCTGAGCGTGGCCTTTCGGTCATCTTAAGACTGTTGGCTCTGTCTACCCCACAACGGATATACTTAGACGTCAAATGTATATATTTTGATATAGATAACTTGTTTAAACATTTCACAATTCACAAATTAAAACTAATTGTTTACTCGGTCCTACTCTCAATTTAACAATTTACATATCAAAGAGAACAGAGATCGTTATGAAATCGAAACAATTGGCTGTTCTTTGAATAATTGTTCGAGTTACTGTTACTTTTAACTTCTTAAATAACAATGTCTTTGTGTTGGTAACCTCGCGTTAGACAAATGTTGTGATTTCCGAACTAACTTTGGAATACTCGTGGCAAAAAAATTTTTCTTGTTCTAACGAAATTTGCTTAATTTTGTCAATACGTCTAATATTTAATTTATATTAAAATTAATCATCACTAAATTATACAGCTAAAGGGCTTTTCAGTCGTTCCCAAGACTGTTTGCTCTGTCTACCTCGTAATATCCATCTATCTCTCCACGGACTTATAAGTATCTATTTCAAAAATATCCAACGATTCAATTCTAGTTCTGTTAACAGACATTTATCACGGGAATCGCTCTTCACATTTGAACTCCATCCCCTTATTAATAACCGTTATAAAAGTAATGTCTTATCTCTTTTTATATAGTTTACTTCATAGAGAGAAATAAGACTGTCATTTGTGAATAACTCCCAAACACTGTGGTCAAAGGTGCGCCTTTGCGGACCGAAGATTCTTTAGGAAAGATACAAATATAATTAATCCATAACAAGTCAGCTCCACAGATTTCCTGGACTACCAACATAGATCCTAGTCTTCTCCAGGGAAGACACAACAAAGACAAGAGTATAATAAATTCTCTTGGTGTTTAACCTATAGGTACCCTAACAATTCATAATAATTAATTCTTAACAGTATATCGCAAGTCGCCTCCACAGATTTTCCGGACTAACGACGCATGAGTGAAGTAGCAAATATAACAGCTACGATAATATTGATTTAATCCCTTGTCGTGTATTCGTCTGATCCATCGATAACAGCTGTCGAACGAAATCAGATCTTATTTACATATTTTAATAGGTTACCGTTTTCTATACACGACGCGTATGATGATTGGGTTGATATTCGTATGCAGTGATTGGTGTTGAAGTTAGTATGATCAAGCACTAGTTTATATATCATCGTAATCAAAAGCTGTAGACAAAATACTATCGGTTTTCTGCGTTAGTCTGAGATTTTGAGATATGGGCAAGTCTGTAACTTTCACTTTTGAGTAATTGATTCAGAGGCAGTGTACGGTAATTTCATCCCGAATTGGTATTATAAATGCAAAAGCGTATTTGTAAGTAAAAGTTTATTTGTTTCCTCTCGATGTTTCCTTCTTCTTCCTGGCTTTTAGTCCCGGTTGCATCCTCACCACTCTGGAGAGGAGCCTGGGGTATCCCTTTGACCATGGGTCCTGGATTGGAAGATTTAGGTTTTTACACGAAGCGACTCCCACCTGACCTCCGTCATTGCAGGTTAACCTAATCTGGATTGGATTGACCGTATTGGGAATGTTACTCAGCTTAAATCATGGTGAGACATCCACTTGAATGAGTAAGAAAGTCTGCACACAATGTTATCCCTCGCCGTATGTGCATCGGTCAGAAATCAAACTCATTGTTACTTACATGTCGCTAAGAATAAACCTTGGACATACATACATATAGTCACGTCTATATACTTTGCGGGGAAAGAGCCAACAGTTTAGAAAAGACTGATAGGCCACTTTCAGCTGTTTGGCTTAATGATAAATTTGAGATGATAAAGAGAGATAAAGAGTGACAAGTTACTTAGCCCATCGCCTAAAAAAGAATCCCAAGTTCCCTTAGTTACCTTTTACGACATCCATGGGAAAGAGATGGAGTGGTCCTATTCTTTTTTCTATTGGTGCCGGGAACCACACGGAACCTTGGAACCCCCTTTAATTGATTTTTTAAGTCGGATACTTTAACATTTTCCCCGTTTTCACCGTGTTACCAATTATTTTAAAACCATTACTCCCCACATAAAATGTAGTTTTGACGGCGGCAGGTTATCTCAACCGCGGCCCGTTACAGAATCAATTCCGGGTAATAGCCGAGCGCCCCAGGGAGAGACTTTCCATAGTATCTATCATGTAACATTACAATACATGCCTACTATTCACATAGAAAGTGTTCTGCAACCATGATACGACCACTTAGCGTAGGAACTTGTGATTTTAATAGGCGGTTATTATTGATAAACATTTGAATTGATGTCCCCAGGGGTCGGAAGGCGTTTTTCAGGTTTGAGAGCGGTTACTTGAAGGCTAGGTTAAATTAAGCTCTTCTAGATAATTAAATTAATATTTTGTACAAAAATGCACTTACTGAATTATCTCCAAAGTTAATACGAGACTTAAGTATAAAGATCAGACTTTTCAAATTCAAATTCAAAATTTTTATTCATTATTATAGGATACCTCCATATCGCTTAATAATTGTCGTATGGTTTACAACTTGGTTGACGTCAAATAAATTACTTATGTAAATATGTACTGTGACTGTATGTAAATATCTGTATAAATATTATTGAATTTCATACGTATATAAATAAATAATAAATAAATATAAGTAAATATATACGGGACAAATTACACAGATTGAGTTAGCCTCGAAGTAAGTTCGAGACTTGTGTTACGAGATACTAACTCAACGATACTATATTTAATAATAATAATAAATACTTATATAGATAAAAATCCAAGACCCAGGCCAATCAGAAAAAGTTATTTTCTCATCATGCCCAGGCCGGGATTCGAACCCGGGACCTCCGGTGTCACAGACAAGCGTACTACCGCTGCGCCACAGAGGCCGTCTTATATAACGAGCGTGTGACGATAAATGCTGCACAAGATGTGAAGAGTGACGTGGAGAGAATGAGTGAGGAACTTTTGGCCCTGGTAGAAGACAAACAGAAGAAAGCTAAAGATGTTATGATGATGAGAAATAATGGACTTAAAACTGAAGATCTTGCAGACCAGAGAGAAATGTCGGAAAAAGGACCTCTGGCCTTGAAGTAAAGTGGCTTAGTGTGTAACTGAAAGTACATGAAGACAAGAGATATAATTATTTTTGTTTGTAAAATCTTTATTGCATAGAAATTTACACAGTAACAAGAAAATAGTACAAAGTAATAAAATAAACAAATCACTTGCAATGGCGGACTTATCCCATGAAGATATATATAATTTTTTGTAAAGGAATTTATTTTAATATATCTTCTTTAAACGGTTATAGTTCGGTAGGTAATGAATCAAGTCTTAGCTGAATTCACAAATTTTGATAAGGCATACGTCATGAGGCTTCTTTATGAAAACCATATCCTTTGTTACTCCTCTAGGCCGAAGCTATCTCTGAGGCAAATTTTATCAAAATCATTGCAGTTTTTGAGTTCATTAGTTACAAACAAAACTTAAAACTTTTCATTCATTCATATAATCACGTCTATATTCCTTGCGGGGTAGACAGAGCCAGCATTCTTCTCTGTCTCAGTCTGAACAACTGACAGGCCACGTTCAGCTGTTAGACTTAATGACAGAATTGAGATTCAATTAGCGACAGGTTGCTAGCCCATCGCCTATAAGAACAATCCCATGTTTATAAGCCTACCTCTTAATCGCCTTTACGACATCCATGGGGAAGAGATGGAGTGCTCCTATTCTTTTTAACATTGGCGCCGGGAACCACACGGCAAACTCTATTAAAATTTAGTATGTATAAGTGATTTGTCGCAGTTTTAGTAGTAGCCATAGAAAGCTAGCGAGGCGTATGTATCAGATAGAGCAGACATCCTGTACAATGTGAATCTAATGTACTGCTTAGCATACCCGCCCACTGGAAACTGTTCCGATACTGAGGTGTCACTCGCTATAGTTTTAAATTCATTTGTAAACAACCTTTGTTGTTCCTGTCCTCGCAAAAATTTCTGAATATCATCCTTCCTACTGATATTATAAATGCAAAAGTTTGTACGTATGTCAGGATGTCAGTATGGATGTTTGACGCAATGTTCGATGTTTCTCTTTCAGGCAAAAACTACTGAACCGATTACGATGAAATTTGGTATGTAATGTATGTATGTAGGTAGCTTAGACCCAGAATAACACGTAGGCTACTTTTGATCCTGGAGTTCCCGCGGTATTGATGTCACGCGGACATAATCGCGGGCGGCCTCTAGTCACCTATAATACCGTGTGTTTCCCGGCACTTAGGATTAAGACCACTCCAGCTCTTTCCCATGGATGTCGTAAAAGGCGACTTGGGGATGGGATAATAAACTTGGGATTCTTCTTTGGGCTAGCAACCTGTCAATAATTAATTCTCAATTTCAGTATAAACCCATATAGCTGAACGTGCCCTTTCGGTCTTTTCAAGAGAGTTGGTTCTGTTTACCTCGAAAGAGATATAGACGTGATTATATGTATGTTAGTATATGTAGCGGGTATATAGTATACTAGCTGTTGCCCGCGACTTCGTCCGCGTTAATTTCGAGTTGAATCTTAATCATACAGTCAGATAATCTTAATAATAACACAACACCCATCAAATCTGTCTTTAAATTTAAATATGATAACTCTGATAATATATTAAAGGCGTTCAAACAACTTAATTTGAAAAAGTCTGAAGACCATTGGGGTATGTCTGTTAGTATCATAAGTCAAATCATAGACATTATTGCATCTGATCTAGCTTTTATATTTAATGAATGTATTGATGAGGGTATTTTTCTAAATTTAATTAAATGTAGTAAATTAATACCTTTATTCAAAAAAGGGGAGAAAACAGACCTTGGCAATTATAGACCTATTTCTATATTGCCAGTTTTGAGCAAGGTGTTTGAGAAGATGATGCTTAATCAAATGCAACAATATTTTAAAATCAATAACATTTTCCATTCCCAACAATATGGGTTCACTGCCGGGAAGTCCACCACTGATGCGGGAGTAGCACTTGTTACTCAAGTCTATGACGCGTGGGAGAGCTCACAGGATTCAGTTGGAGACTTTTGCGATCTCTCTAAAGCATTTGATTGCGTAGATCATCAGACACTTTTCGTAAACTTCGTCAATATGGGTTTGACCACAAATCAACTAAACTAATGGCATCCTATTTGACTGATAGGCTTCAAACTGTAGATATTAATGGAGTAAAGTCAAGCGGATCAAGCGTCTCAATGGGTGTTCCTCAGGGCTCAATTTTAGGACCATTCCTCTTCTTGGTATATGTCAATGACCTGCCTTTTATGGTGGAAAAACAGGCGGGTATAATGCTGTTTGCCGATGACACTTCTTTAATATTTAAATTAGATCGCCATAACGAAAATGTAAGTTCGGTTAATAATATACTGTCGGCCATATCTATCTGGTTCTCAACCAACAATCTTCTTTTAAATGCTAATAAGACCCAATGCATTAAATTTAGCCTTCCAAACGTAAGGCAGGCCAATCTATATATATAAAACTCTTCCGTTACTGAGTGACTGACTGACAGACAACGCACAGTCGAAACTACTGGTCGTAGACAGCTGAAATTTGGAATGTAGGTTCCTTGGGATATGTAAGGGAGCACTAAGAAAGGATTTTTGGAAATTCAACCCCCAAGGGGGGGAAAAGGGGTAAAAACGTTTCTATGAAAAATCTTATTCCTTGGGTTTATAAACTTGAAACTTGGCATGAACACGTACATAGGCAAGTAAATATGTTTGACATTATAAGATTTTTCAAACTACCCTCCAATCGTGATTTAGGGGGTGCGATTGGGTGACTGATTTATTAACGCACAGCCGAAACCGCTCGGTATAGGAGTCTGAGATTTTGAACAGAGGTTCCTTTAGTAACATAAGTAAGCACTAAGAAGGGATTTTTGAAATGTCAACCCCCAAGGGGGGGAAACGGGATAAACTGAGCCGGGGCTGCGGGAAAGTTCTAACGAGATACCGTGGCCCCGGAACGCAAAGGGCAACTGAAGGAACGAGGTGGGTTTTAGTCATACAAAGTCTGACACTCCCTTCCGTTCCACCCAGAGCGGGAGAGGTCATTTGATGATTTCCCATCCTTAAAAAAAAAAAGACTTTGTATGACAACTTTCAGTCGTCTCTTTAACATACATAATAACATACATAATTATGTACATACATGCATAACATTAATAACATCACGCCTTTAAATCCCTATTTTGTGTTAACACTACCCATACAAACAGCTAAAAGCCTGTGGAAGAAAAAGCCCTGTCGAGATCATTAAAAAACGCTATATATAACCGAATTACACGTGGGCGAAGCCGCGGGCGGAAAGCTAGTACGGACATAATACTGGAAGGTCAGAAATTAGAATTTGTTGAAAATACAAAGTTTTTAGGAATTATAATTGATGCAAAGCTACAGTGGGGTGCTCATATTTCTAAACTTTCCAATAGACTTAGCTCTGCCGCTTATGCTGTTAGGAGGATCCGACAATTGACAGATGTAGCTACAGCTAGGCTTGTTTATTTCAGCTATTTTCATAGCTTGTTATCTTATGGTTTACTTTTATGAGGTAGCGCGGCTGATATACAAACTATTTTTATAAATCAGAAAAGGGCCGTTCGCGCAATTTACGGCTTAGGACCAAGAGACTCGTTAAGACAACTCTTTAAGAAAATAAACATACCTACAGTAGCGTCCCAGTACATTTTTGATCCTATAATGTATGTTAGGAAAAATACCTCTTTTTTTCAAAAAGTTAGTGCCACAACTGATAGAAAACGTAATAAACATAAGTAAGTCATGCCGTTTCATAGGCTTAGCAAAGTCAGTAAATCATTTATGGGGAACTGTATACGATTTTATAATAGGTTGCCGGAGTCTGTTCTTGATATGCCCAACCGAAAATTCAAAGATTATGTAAAGAAAGTACTTTGTGAGAAGGCTTATTATAGGACTGATGATTACCTTAATGATAAAAACATCTGGCTCGAGCTTGGCACAGGAACCTCGTAATTAATTGTAGTTTGATTTGATCTTAAATCAAAATTCAGTACACTCTGTACATAAATCTTTTTAAAATTGGCAATCCATAAAATATATATAAGTATATATATATTTTTCTTTTTTCAATATTCAATCTCATATATAAATCTGAACAATGTATTCTCTCGTCCACATTCTATTCTAAGTTTAATTAATATTGTAAAGTTGACGTTGTTGAAGAAAATGCTGCAGTGCAGTTTGTTACCGCTTCTTCTGCACTGACGCCTTGGAAGCGGCAGTAAACTTAGTTTTTAAGTAATTTATTTGACGTCAACCAATGTTGTTAAACAATACGTTTTGACAATTATTAAGCGATATATAGTATCCTATAATAATGAATCAAAATTTTGAATTTGAATTTGAGATACAGACAGACAGACAGACAAAAAATGTAAAAAAAAATTCTCTATCCGTTTCAGTCAAAATATTAAATGTACAGACAAAATATTTTTACCGTTTTATTATATGTAGTATTTTGATTTTCAGTTTTTTGAAATAAAATACTCAATCAATACAAAAAAAAATATTAAAAAAAAAATATCTTGTAATTGTTGGGATTCGAACTTGGACCGCCAACTTCACAGTCTCACAGGCTAACCACTGGACCATCGAGGCCGTTGCGTTGATGGCGTAAAGACTGAATGGCCACGTTCAGCTATTTGACTTAATGATAGAATTGAGATTCAAAAAGTGATAGGTTGCTCGCCCATCGCCTAAAAAAGAATCCCAAGTTTGTAAGCCCATCCCTTAGTCGCCTTTCACTTATATTTATATGTTATAGGTATAATGCTGTCGTATAATGATAAATGACTTTGAATTTTTAATTTCATAACTTATTTGCAGGCAAACTGATGCCTTGAGTTCATTCAAATGTCGATAACTTTTTTTTTAGTGAACCGATTTTGATGAAACAAACTTTAAATGTTATTCTGAGTTAAAACAAAGCAATTGGTGAAAGTTTGAAGTAAATCGGTTCAGTACTTTCGGAGATAATCGTGATCATACATACAGACAGACAAGAAATTCAAAAAAAATATTTTTGCTTTCTATTATTCATTCTAAGTGTCCCTCTATCCATTTCAGTCAAAAATACTAAATGTACAGACAAAATATTTTTATTGTTTTATTATATGTATAGATATATAGATAGCGGGGCAGATAAAGTCAACAGTCTTGAAAAGATTGAGTGGCCTCATTCAGCTGTATGGTTTTATGATGGAATTGAGATTCAAATAGTGACAGGTTGCTAGCCCATCGCCTATAAGTGTATATAATATGGAAACTTATCGGCTATAATACCGCATTACTCTTGACCTGTATATTGTAAGTATATTAACACTAATGCATTTCAATCAATCACAGGAACATGTACAATTTATAACCATTTTACAGCGATCAAACCTTGTCTACCATTGTATATTAATTTTCTGTCGTTACGACTTTATCGAGACATCGGAACTACATCTTTATCCGATGTAAGACTATGCGAGATAGAGATATGTGCACATGGAGAATAAAACGAACGCGTATCGTCTAATTCCAACTAGCGAAAGAAACTGTATTCATTTACATATGGTCACGTCTATATCCCTTGAGGGGTAGACAGCCAACAGTCTTGAAAATACTGAATGGCTACGTTCAGCTCTTTGGCTCAATGATATAATTTAGATTCAAATAGTGACAGGTTGCTATTTATTCATTTGTTTGTTTGTTTTGTCTTCACGCGTGAATTTGAACACGTTGAATAAATCGATATGAAATTTTGCTCCCTTAAAATTAAGAGTCTGAAGAAGTGTTACATATATGATACTTTTTATTTGGATAAAACTATAGATCCCGTGGGATTTGCGAAAAGTTCTTTTGTAGGTAGACACCAAATAAGGACGTGTAAGTGACGCTTCATCTACGCGGGCGAAGCTTAAAGCTGGTAATAACCATATAAGAGTAATAAAATGATTGATTGACTAACTGACATATCAACGCACATCTCAAATCGATGAGTCAATAGAAAGGATCTCTTGTACATATCTATGTACTCTAGTTGTCTATGTATGTAACCTAGAAGTTACCCGCGACTTCTTCCGTTTTAACAAACAAACAGCGCACCCGAGATAGCTCAAATATTTTTCACCGGCTTTCAATGTCTAAGCTACTATTACTGCAAAAATTCATATAATTTCTTTCAGTAATTTTTTCGTAAAAGAGTAAGAAAATTTTGTCAACCGACATTATGTATGGGACCTAATAATTCGCATGCAGTCTACATAGCACGTGTATCACTCACTGCCGTCAGTCATAAGGAATGGCACGGATGGAAATATTAATGTTGATATGGGAGCCAGTCTGTACGTTGGTGTCTCAACCGACTGTGTAAACCTTTTTTCTAAAAATGTCCCAAGTTTGTGCCGTGTGGTTCCCGGCACCAATAGAAAAAAGAATAGGACCACTCCATCTCTTTCCCATGGATGTTGTAAAAGGCGACTAAGGAATAGGCTTATAAACATGGAATTATTATTTTCGGCGAACCTGTCACTTTTTGAAACTCAATTCTTTCATTAAGACTGTTGGCTCTGTCTACCCCGCAAGGAATATAGACGTGATTATATGTATGTATGTATTTCCCAAGTTTTCGATAAACCAATGGTATACTTGCCTCTTGGTGATTCGGTAACACTAAACTCTTTCCTCAGTATCTCCTCACAATACCTATGTTTCATTCAATGTATGTATGTACATGTGTATTTCATAACGTCTTTAATAATGGTCAGATCAACAGACATATATGTATATAGATATGCTAAGATTATTTCACGTGATTTAATTTTGTTAAAGTTATATGTTTAAGTGTAGTTTAAGCATACTTATTTAACTTTATTGATCCTTAAAGCTACAGCGGGTAAAATTAATGCTAAAAGAATTCCTTACCAGTCAGCCAGCCAGCAGAAAATGGGTAATAGATAGGTAAGAAAAAGAAACAGATTATATATTTCATTGAATTGGCATGTAACGATGTTTTTGCGTAAAAAAATGTGAAAGTACTTATGTGTTTTTAAGAAAATAGTTTTTAAGAAAATAGTTTTTAAGAAAAAAGTTTATAAGAAAATTCTTAGAAATAATTTAGTTTAACATATTAAACGTGCAATAGTCACTAAAGGCACGCGTCTGTCCCTCGACAAATGCGACTACAGTTGCAGCAAATTTGAATATTAAAATTATCAGTTACTCCGGCGAGCCTTTCGAAACCATTACATATGCAGTCACGACAAAAAAGTCGTACGGTTTCCTGCAAATAAATGGTACATCACGATCTATCGCATCGCTATGCGCTGACCTCAATTAATTAGTACTGGACTTGATGTACACATAGTGTCAATAATAAAGTACCTATGTTTTTCTAAAAGATCACGCTACATAACTTATGAGTTAACTTATTACTAGCTGTGCCCGCGACTTTGTCCGCGTGGAATAGTTATTTTGGGCATCATTGAAGCCCTAAAGGATAAATAATTTTTCCCGATTTTGTCACAGTTTCCATTATTTCATATTCCATTGTTATATAGTCTAACGCCTTCCTCGATAAAAATAAAAATAATTTTTCAATTCGAACCAGTAGTTCCTGAGATTAGCGCGTTCAAACAAACAAACAAACTCTTCAGCTTTGAAATATAAGTACAGATTATAAATCTAAAAGTATTTCTGTCTGCTTAACTTGACGGATTAACCGAGGTCAATCAGTTTATATTTATGTAAGTAATTTTTGACGAAACTCCGGGGACTAACATGCAAAACATGCCCTCACTGTTTTTTTTTTACTAATCTGATTCAAATGAATTAAGTCCAGCAATTGAGTTGCATATGAAGTCAGGGACCGCCATGCATGCGACGCAATTATTCAAATCAACCCGATGTGCATTGTCACTGAACATGTAGGTGCAATCAGATCGAGCACCCTTCCTACTGGAATAACTGGTTACATTTAAATTTAGAACATCCTGGAACAAGAATTCTGATTATTGCAGATTTAAAAAATGATGTTTTGTACCTGGCCATTATTGAAGATTTGATTCTGTTACTTTCTTTTTTCAGGGTTTCCCTTAAACCATGACCAATATTTCTTACGGTGTATTTTTGCATTACAAATTTACACACATTTTTAGTTAGGCACATTTCAATTTTGATTGAAATTGCTGAATATATTTCTACAAAGTCTGCATCGCGCTTATGTCTCCTTCTTGTCAGTGACATTTATGAACATATGTTGATAATGTAATTGAAATTGAATTGAAAAATTTGAAACAATTGAAAATTTAACCTAGTTTTAGATTTAATATAGGTAGGTACTTAGTGTGAGTGGTCTGTATGCTCTTATTCACTGTCTAAAATATAAAACCAAACCTTATGATGATACAAAAAAGTGTTATACTTTAGCTAAATTAGGTACTCATTGCAGTTTGACGTTGTTACACATAAATTCCCTTCACACAAATATAAAAAGATATAGTAAATAAATAAATAAAATAGACGGGACAGATTACACAGACTGAGTTAGCCTCAACTCCCTATGGATGTCATAAAAGGCGACTAAGAGAAAGGCTTATAAAGGGATTCTTCTTGTAGGCAATGGTCTAGCAACTTATCCCTATTTGAATCTCAATTCTATCATTAAGTCAACAGCTGAACGTGGCTTATCAGTCTTTTCGAGCCTGCTGGCTCTGACTTCCCCGCAAGGGATATAGACGTGATTATATGTAGGTATGTATAAAAATAAATATAAACTAATTAAATCGATAAATGACCACGTGCAATGTGATAAAAATTTCCTCGCTGTACCGCGTTATTGATAAGTATAAATGTTATGTTGGTCTTAAAATAACAGTTAAAACATACAACATTTCTATATCTAATAAGACACGTTTGAAACAAGTCATAATCGTTACATCTCAGTTTGTCGCAAATCGTACAGCTTTTAAGCCACTAAGTGGTAAAACGCTGCGTCAGCGAGCCATATCTGATCTAACATTCTGCGCACGCGACTACGCCACTGTTACTGAAATGACTATGTTTCCCTTTGTGTATTTCCATTTGTCCTTCGGTCACATTTTTTTGTTATTTTACTAAAATAAATTCATACATACATACATATGGTCACGTCTATATCCCTTGCGGGGTAGACAGAGCCAACTGTCTTGAAAAGACTGAATGGCCACGTTCAGCTATTTGGCTTAATGATAGAATTGAGATTCAAATAGTGACAAGTTTGTAACCCTATCCCTTATCCCTAGCCCTCTAAAAATTTGTTAAAATAGTCCTAATAAAGGTTGATGTATTTATTTTATGGATCTTTAAATTTTCTTTTAATTTATCTGTGACGTTTTACCTTAGACGCCACAGAAGAATTAAATGTTTATTTTCTTCTATGTGGAAAAAGAAGGTACTGGAGTGACTAACTGGGACATGTGAATCTGAGAGAGAGGTTATTATTTTTATTAAAATATATTTTCAAGAGCACCCGAAGCCGACGAGCTTGCATAGAGTTATGAATGTGGATGAAGCGAAAGAAGTGTGCAGGGATCGTGGCAAGTGGAAAGATGTGGCGATTTATGTATGTATGTATGTATCACACTAGCTCAATTGTACTTTATTTCCTTAAACTATTTTGTTTTTAATATAAAGAACTTTTTACAAGACACTTTGACATATTGTATATGGTGGCAATAGCTTATGAGATTTTAGTCGCGCTCCAGCCGGATGCATTTATGTATGTATATTTTCGGACCCAAAGGGAACAAACCTCGAAAGAGACAGGACACAATGTATGTCTCAGAGTGACAGAGTAGGAATGCACGAGAAATGTTGATTTTGCCAACTTATATTTACAGTGGCTGATCTAGTGGTATCCTACATTTCAAGTGTTGGTTATGATATTGACAAGACGTGGGTGAGGTTCCGCAAGCAGGTTTCTGATTTATAAAGGCTTTCTTTGTTTATCTTCTGCGTCATTGTTTATTAATGCTAATAGAGATCTTTGGAGGATGCAACAATTGGTTTTGTGTGTTTATCCTTTGAACGAATATAATACATATTTACAGAATACGAGATAGCCACTACAAATAAAAATCAAATATATTTTATAAAAAGAATGTTACAAATCTAGGTAGGTATGCCGTGTGGTTTCCGGTATTTTAGTAAAGAACCACTAAATTTGTTTCCCATGGATGTCGTCAAAGGTGACTAAGGGATATACTTATAAACATGGAATTCTTCTTATAGGCGACGGGCTAGCAACCTGTCACTATCTAAATCTCAATTCCATCATAAAGCCATGCAGCTGAACTTGAAAAAACTATTCATTTCAAAGGAGGCGGAGCTGCGGGAAAAAGCCAGTGAATCATTAAGTGCAAGCTAAAATCTCGATCAAGTACTTTAATGATACTAAAATAATTACAAATCCATTTCCGTTCTTTATGGTATCGTCATAGTAATTAAATATGAACGACTTAAAACCGGTAGGGGAAATAACTTAATAAATGATATCGACACATGGACTCCTTTAGGAAGCCTGTATTAATTACTTTATTTAAGGGGAATACGAGTTAGTACTGATTAGGTAAAAAAATATTAGTGTGGTCAAAAAAAATTCAAAGAAAGATATAATTAAAATTAAAAAATGTCCGAAAATAGTCTTAACTGCTAATTATTGTCAGTCTCTTATTTTAACCTATCAGTCTCTTCAAGTTTACCCTGTCTACCCCGCAAGGGATAAAGACGTGACTATATATGTTTATATGTATGCATCCACCCCGAAAATAAAATCCCGACCAAATCTTATAAATTTGAAGGTTTAAGTTTACTCTTTGTCACAGCCTATCCAAGATAAATGGACGATAGAACGAATATACATCAAAATGTAAACCTATTTGTGCTCATTCTAAGAGCCTTAAGGTTTCTGCGCCTTTTATGCTCCCGCGTCCAGTTAACTTATTAACATATCCCGATACATATAACTATCAAGGAAGCTGTTAAAACTACGCATAAAATTCAATTGATACGAGCATACGCATTTATCCGATTGTAACAGTAAAAGGTTATACACATTTGCACACGAACGGGGCATGCTCTATTTTATAGCTATAATAACAACTGCCTGTATAAAAGCCGCAACAAATCATACTTGAACCTTAGAAAGGATTACCACAAAGAACGGGCTACCGGGTCAATAAAGATCACCCTGTATGCATCAACTAACATCACTTGTAATACATTCCGATGAATACACAAATACTCTAATAGAGTGTACATGTATAGGAATTTAGTACACTCCAGAGCAATGATAGCGGGCGCCGCGCAAAATCCAGATCATGAGTTATGTGTTAGAACTCGTGCGATTTTATTTATAACTATAACTGTAACACACGTAGATAAATGCATACACTGACAGGCAAATTAAACTGCACGTTCAGCGTAATTCGAAGGTGAATGGGTTTATATATTTCTACTATTATGAGCAATGGTCGGTGCGCAATGGTTAACCAAGACAAATTGTTTCATAAATATAGATTACTCACTATATACATATAATTAATAACACGGATGAATATTTAATGTTGTTTGAGTACGACAGGTTTTGTTGATTGGTCAGTATTTTATTTGCTTTCTAGCATTTTAAATAAACCTTAAGTTTAAGTACCTACATAAAATTTTACAATTAATTTATCGGCAAATTTATTTTATGGTTAAAAATTCGGGGTGAGAAACTAATGAATACTAAGCCATTTTTATTCAATATGAGAGAACTTTACTCATTTGTCCCCATAAATTGGAAATAGATATTTGGCATCGGCTTATTGATTGTAGCACTGATGTTTAGTGATTTTCTCAATTAAATTTATTTTAACTTATTTTTTTGGTCTGTACCCTTTACCATGCCTCGCAATATAGGAATATCTCCCGTAGGACAGCTCCTGTGCTACAATATACGACGGCAGGTGATTACCGGCGCGCGCGCACAATTCTACTTTGTTGTACTTTATGCTTGTATTACAGACATTACATATTTAATGTTATTGCGATTTATACCCGGGATAATATATAAAATCAGTTCATGGCTATCAGTGGAATTTGCGACGCAATCTAAATTGAATTCTCGTGTGTTTGTTTTATGGCCATAACTTCACTCCGCCGCTGGGTTTGCCTGTGTATTTGTATACGGATAACGTCACGAGAGAGAGAGAGAGAGAGAGATGAAATGGGAAAAGTTACTTATCTAAACAATTAAAGGTAAACAGCTAGAAAACTTAAGAAAATGGCTTTTGAATGTCAATAATTTTAATGTATTTTTTGTATCCGAATTTTCAATTCTCAGTTCATAAGAAATAATTATATATGTATATGTAAAAATTAAAAATATAAAAAGTAATTTTATGCGCATGCGACTATTAACGTCGGAATATATACGGGACTGCTGCATCAGTTTGAAGTGAGACACGACTCGCGAGTGCCCCGGGGCATCCGGCTGGAATGTGCGGCTAAAACTCATAAACTACTGCCACCATATACGTCAAAGTCTTTTGTGAAAAGTTGGTTGTTTATCTGTACCATTATGTATCTATTTTGCTTTTATCAATTCTCTGATTGACTCATTATGAAGTATTTGAACTAATGATCATGCGTTATGATGTTATTAGAGACAGTTTTTACAACCAAATAATAGTAATAGAGATTAACATTCTGTGTGAGCGAAAGCCTTAAGCAACAAATAAAAAAAATAAACATTGAACAAAACAAATCCTAAATCAAACCCTAAATAGCTATATCCTAACTCATTTCCTACTAAGACTATTTTACAACCGACATTTTTGTAATTAAACTTCCAGGAAGACTCAATAACTTGAACCACTCACATACATATGCAAACATGTATAACTTATGCAAATTATATCAAGATATTGAATGCACTGATGCGAAATTAACATGACTCTAAGTCGAGTGGCAATTGATTGGGTACATAAAACCTATGGATTATCGGTGCTACGTAATTTTACAGCATTGCAGTGTCGTTAGTATATACCTATTAAGTATCGGTATTAGAGGCACTTATAGATTTGTGGATTGATCGTGAATTAGTCCGAATATATGAAAAATCGGATGATGCGCATGCGCAATGGAGGCTTGTTGCTTGTGATAGTACTTATAACAATGTTGTATTCCGTTTATAATATACATTACAGACATCTTTACATATATATGATGCTCAGAGATATATATATGATACACTAAAGTAGGAGCACTGCATATTTTTACATGGGTGTCGCAAAAGGCAACTAAGGGATAGGCTTAAAAACTTGAGATTCTTCTTTTAGGCGAAGGGCTAGCAACCTATCACTATTTGAATCTCAATTGAAACAGCTGAACGTGACCTATCAGTCTTCACAAGACCGTGAGCTCTGTCTACCCCGCAAGGGATGTAGACGTGATTATACGTAAGTATGTATGTACATATGTAATTAAGATGAGAATAGCTAATGCGGGTGATATTAACCAAATACAGTTTAGTAGTAATTATCCATCTTTAGTTATGTAAATAATGGCATCCCTTATTGTGGCTAATTAAGTTTGAGTACCTTGTTACCTTGTTTGTTTGTCTATAACATACCTACGGTACAGTTTTGAAGTTATTCTGTGTTATTCAAGTTAGATATAATGATTTTCGCAGGCCTTATTGAAAAATACATACATATATACATACATAAAATCACGCCTCTTGAAAAATACTCGAAGGAAATCTTCTTTTATTTATTTGCTTCAAACTGTTTTAGACAAAAACATAGATAATGGTACACAACTATTTAATAGATGTTAATGTCTATGGTAAGTGCATTTACGAGATTTTTTAAATTTGAAGATCAAAATTGAGGAACCATGAAGATTCAAAAACTATATGGCATTAATAAATAGATAAACATATTCCCTCACTTTCAATAATTCCATAAAGTTAGGTCCACGAGGAAAACGTGGATCTAGGCATTGTGGTAACAACAGGCAGGCAAAGTTACGACAAGTGTCATAAAAATTCAATGAACATATAAATTTTGATTAACTTCATTACTCAAACTTAGTAGGCTGATTTGAAGACAGATTTTCCTATTTTGAAAACAATAAACTATATTATGATTTATTGATCAATGATAAACTTAAACTTTATTATTCCTGAAAGATTGATAAAATGGAAAAAAAAAACTTTTGTGAAGTATTAAGGTGGGTTTAGGTTTAGAAAATGATACTTACTCAACAATGTAACAGTAAAAGCAATAATGCATATGAAGTTGTGTGTTGAATTTAACATATCGTGCATCGTAATATTGGCAGAATTAAAGTACTTCACAATATATTAACTAGGTGTTGTTGAAGAAAATTGTTGTTGAAAAAAAAACCGCCGAGCTTGCATGATGAATTAGTTATGAATTGCAGTTATGAATGTGGATGAAGCGAAGGAAGTTTGCAGAGATCGTGGCAAGTGGAAAGAGGTAGTCTCTGCCTACCCCTTCGGGAAAGAGGCGTGATTTTATATATGTATGTTAAAGAAAATGCCGCAGTGCAGTTAGTTACCGCTTCTTCTGCACTGATGCGTTGGAAGCGGCAGTAAACTTGGTTTTAAGTAATCTATTTGACATCAATCAATGTTGTGAAACCAAAGGAAATGAAAATTATTAAGTTATATTGAAGCGTCCCATAATAATGAATAAAAGTTTTAAATTTGAATTTTTACATAATATATTATAATATGTACGAATAACGTTAGTGCAAGGAAGCGTGTGCCATATCATGAAAACGTCTTTACTGCCATATCATGAAAACCCAAACCTAGTTTAGTTTAGGGTGTAAAACGAACCCAACAATATAACAGTACAAGCAACGTTAATGCAAGGAGGCGTGTGTCCAATTTAACATATCGTGCGGCGCAATATCTCGGCAGGCGACAGGCGACAGGCTGGACCGCAAGGTGCGTAGGCCGGGCGTAACTACCGCGGTAGCAGCTAAATCAACTATTGTCTGATTGGGTGTAGCCGGCCAGCATTCTTTGCACGATGCCTATGAATCCCAAGAAGCGTCTCTGTGTTCCTTTTTCAAATTACATAATTTATATTCTAATTCCAAAATTGATTTTGGAATTTTTCAGTGGCGTAACTACCGCAATAAAAGTTCGATTTTTAAATTAATTACTAACTGTCCCGGCAATCGTTGTTTTGCCATATAAATAATTTTTAAGTAATTTATAGGTAAAAACAATGTTAAGGGTGGACAACCTTTATCACTAGGGGGTATGAAAAAAATATGTTACTCGATTCTCAAACCTACTAAATATGCCAGCAAAATTTCATGAGAATCGGTCAAGCCGTATCGGAGGAGTACGAGAACGAACATTGTGACACGAGAATTATATAATTAACTAAAATTTTAACTCATTCACATATAAAAGGTACTGTGAGAAAATTTATCATACATACATACATAAAATCACGCCTCTTTCCCGGAGGGGTAGGCAGAGACTACCTCTTTCCACTAAAATTCTTCATTTCATTCTTTAAATTTATCATGTTAGTAGAAAAATTTTGCCTTTCAGCAATCTTCGCGCGATTTCTATGAATTTAATGAAATTTCTTATTTTATACATTTGTTTTTCAGCTCGAAATTCCGCAATTGTATTTGCCAAAAATTTTCCAGATCGATTTCATACATACACGTACTACGTACGTGTTGGTTCCTCAATGCCCCTTAATGGTTTTTAAGGTCCATGGGACAAGACGTAGAGATGTTACAAAGTACTTTACAAGTAGACGATAGTATCTTATAAAGCTTGTAATATCTACCGTTTTGTTAAGTCTATTGCACGCACACGCTGAACATATTCGCGTGTCGCGTCGCCTCTATATTAGTATATTGGTTCCGGGCAGCGCACGCGCATCCCGCAGCGTCGATTATATGCATCTGGACAATTAAACCTCATATTACCCTTGCGTGGCTGGCTTAGGAAGACTATAGTCATGAAACGTGACTGGAAGAGATATTCATGGGATAATATAGTACATATCTTCACGGAATAAATCCAACATTACCAAGTCTTTATCCTTCACCAAATTACACAGATAGAGTTAGCTTCGAAGTTAGTTCGAAACTTGTGTTACGAGATAGAAACTCAACGATACTAAATTTAGCAATAAATACTAATAATAACTAAAAAATGAATATCTAAGACCCAGACCAATCAGAAAATGTTCATTTCTCATCATGTTTCGCCGGGATTTGAACCTAAGACCTACTGCGGTACCGCTGCGTCACAAATACCGTCAACAGACCGTACCGTTGTTTAGCAACGAATGTGATCACATATCTTCGAAAAGAGTTACCATAGCCGCTATAGTATACGTATGAACATGTTCCAAATACGGGCCAAAAGTGTAATGGGCCAATAATTATGTGCATTGTAGACACCGTTTGATCTCGTACATCTTTATAAGCTTGAAATTTCTAGTTATATGATGTTTTTCCCACACTGATAGAGCATCAAGTGTTATTAGGCATGTAGTTGCAGAAGGCTTAATCCATTTGTTAAAGCATTCTTCAAAAAATAGTTGAATACTTGTTATTCAAATAAACTCTTGATTAATTGACGGCCTCTGTGGCGCAGTTGCAGCTGCAGCTTGTAGTACGCTTGTCTGTGACACCGGAGGTCCCGGGTTCGAATCCTGGTCAGAGCATGATGAGAAAAAAACTTTTTCTGATTGGCCTGGGTCTTGGATGTTTATCTATATAAGTTTTTATTATAAAATGTAGTATCGTTGAGTTAGTATCTCGTAACACAAGTCTCGAACTTACTTCGACGCTAACTCAATCTCTGTAATTTGTCCCGTATATATTTATATTTTATTTTATTTTTATTTTATTTTTAATAGGAAGACCAACAGCTACAAACATAATATAGTAGTAGAAATAAAGCTAGTTAGCAAAGGAGCCAATTAAAGGTCCTCACAAATAAGAAACAAGATAAATAGAAAAAGTTGAACACTGACAACACAAACTTAGAGTTCAAAAAATAATAGAAACTTAAAGTAAAAGTTTTTACAAGATATGTTCTACGATTCACGTGCAAGATGCAGTATACAATATAATTAAACTAAATAAGATACCTATCTTATGAGATACAAAATATTGAAACATATTCTAGATTAATTGTATTAACTTAATATTTTTACAAAGCATCAAATTCGTAATTTTTTAAACTCTACCTATAGAATTGTAAAAAAAAAAATATTTTTTATAAGTGGCCAGTTGCAACTTTGCAGACGAGTATTGGTTAGAAAACGAGGAAGTAAATAGGTTAATACCAATATTCAATTTAAAACATACTAAACACCTTTATTTATACCATAAATATTTGTCGTTACGACATTAAGTTTCTAGAAAATATAGGTACATAAACATCTAGATAGTAAACTAAACTAGATAAAAACTTAAGACTTAGGTATTCATATATATTTTAAAACCACAAAATTTGCATGGAACCGACTTTCCGTCGGAATCGAGTAATTATCCAATAACATTTACAATCACAAATCCTTGCGGGCCGAACAACATGACATTATATGTTACAAAAGTGCACTGGCATTAATCACTAAATTACAATCATAAATAGCACTTGTTGCGTCAGATTAGGGCTACCACTGAATACCTACACTTGAATTTTGCCCGAGATATCGCTCCCGTGAGAACTTAGCAAAATAATCCCTTTATGTATAATTTTTTTCATAAAATGACTCGTAAACGTGTTCTGATAAAATTTTTGTAGGTACTTATTTTAAGGTAATATAATTTTGTTTTTCTACAATTTAAAGATGTAAGGTTTACTTATTCGAATACAACACGACGATTGTCCGACATGACATGCCATTGTCGTCATAATAAGTAAATCAAGACAAAAAACCAAGTCACCAGTGCCGTGTGGTTCCCGGCACCAGTACAAAAAAGAATAGGACCACTCCATCTCTTTCCCATGGATGTCGTAAAAGGTGGCTAAGGGATAAGCTTACAAACTTGGGATTCTTTTTTTAGGCGATGGGCTAGCAACCTGTCATTATTTGAACCTCAATTCTATCATTAAGCCAAATGCTGAGCGTGGCCTATCAGTCTTTTCAAGACTGTTGACTCTGTCTACCCCACAAGGGATATAAACGTGACCATATGTATGTATGTATATTTAAAAAAAATATTCACAAAAAAAAACACCGTGCTATCAACACAGAGGTAGGTAAATACAAAAAAAAAATCTCAACAAGATATGCCAGCCCTGACGGAATACAATAAACCGAGCCCCGCGTGCCTACCAGTTTTATGGCTAAACTGGGTTTAAGCAGGTGACTACTGCTTGACTGTATTACATCAAGGTCGTTGATATATTCAAATCACTAGTGATAACGTTGAAATGATAACAAGAATTGGAGTGATATATACCTACAATATTAGCAATATTGTCTATTCTCCAAATTCTACTAGACCAGAATCACCACACCATCGTTAACTCCCATTTTACCCGTTCCCGTAGGAAATACTAAAATAGTACAAAGATACGGTCACGTCTTTATCCCTTGCAGGGTAGACAAAGACAACAGTCTTGAAAAAACTGAATGGCCGCGTTCAGCTATTTGGCTTAATAATAGAATTGAGATTCAAATAGTGTCAGCTTGCTAGCCCATAGCCTAAAAAAGAATCCCAAGTTTGTAAGCCTATCCCTTAGTCGCCTTTTACGACATCCATGGGAAAGAGATAGAGTGGTCCTATTCTTTTTTGTATTTGGGCCGGGAACCACACGGCATATAAATAAATAATAAAATAAATATACATATACGGCACAAATTACACAGATTGAGTTAGCCACGAAGTAAGTTCGAAACTTGTGTTACGAGATACTAACTCAACGATACTATATTTTATAATAACTACTTAGATAGATAAACATCAAAGACCCAGACCAATCAGAGAAAGTTCGTTTCTCATCACCGGTATTCGAACCCGGGACCTCCGGTGTCACAGACAAGCGTATTACCGCTGCGCCTCAGAGGCCGTTATAATAGGTAGTTATGCCGTTTTTCAATGTGTTATATTTTTCTGTATCAATTTTAATCAAAATCAGTCCAGATATTTTACTGTGAAGAGGCAACCAGTATACCTACGCATTTATACTATCAGTTCGAAATGGGATGGATAGGATTATTTGAGATTGAAGTACGCACGCTGTTTGGGACAGAGATATGACCCAATTGTCAACATTTATGTTAAACATACATACATACATATGGTCACGTCTATATCCCTTGCAGTGTAGACAGAGCCAACAGTCTTGAAAAGACTGAATGGCCACGTTCAGCTATTTGGCTTAATGATAGGATTGAGATTCAAATAGCGACAGGTTGCTACAGCCCATCGCCTAAAAAAAGAATCCCAAATTTGTAAGCCTATTACCTTAGTCGCCTTTTACGACATCCATGGGAAAGAGATGTTGTGGTCCTATTCTTTTTTGTATTGGTGCCGGGAACCACACGGTAGTTTATGTTTTTATTTATGTTAAACATGAGCTATATATTAAACATCATATGCACTATAGCCTCCCATAGACATCCAGGCTGGGGATTTGTGACTTCATTCCAGGCAGAGTTATGTGGACATCTGTGACGGCTGAGATGTGACGCGGGCACACGCTAAAGAGGATTAAGGGGCTTGTACACGAGTAATTTTGCTTTATAAATTAAATATTTTCATCAATTAATATATATTTTTAAAAGAAAAAACTGATTCAACTGATTGAGTGATATATATAACTACATATAGTCCAGTCTATATCTCTTGTGGGGTAGACAGAGTCAAAAGTCTCGAAAAGACATATCAAAGCACAGCCCAAACCGATAGAGCTTTGAATTCTGAATGAATTCTCCATAAGAGTTCTAAGGGTTATATAGACTTACGTAGTCAATAAACAACCCTTGTTAAATCGTTTCTTTTCGCCTAATATAATACTAGATTTTACCCTCAGCATCACAAATTTTGCGCCATCTGCTCGCGCAGATTTAGCGCCACCTATAAAAGAATACAATTTTTTTGCAAATTCCACGGGAAATATAGTTTTTACCGGGATGAAAAGTACCCTATTTCCTTCTGCAGATTCTTAATTGTACGCAAAAGAAGATCTGTTTAGTAGATGACGAATAAAGGTACAACAAAGAAACAAATAAATAAATAAATATATACGGGACAAATTACACAGATTGAGTTGCCTCGAAGTAAGTTCGAGTCTTGTGTTACGAGATACTAACTCAACGATACTATATTTATAATATATATTTAGATAGATAAATATCCAAGACCCAGACCAATCAGAGAAAGTTCGTTTCTCATCATGCTCTGATCGGGATTCGAACCCGAGTCCTCCGGTGTCACAGACAAACGTATTACCGCTGCGCCACAGAGGCCGTCAAATAAAATTACTTTCGCATTTGTAAATTAGTTAAGATTGTATGATCTAAGCATCTTCAATACGTATATACATAATATATTGTAGGTGTGATTTGTAAAAAGAACGTAGTGGTTGTAACATAAAATTAAAAATGACAGTGCACAATCATGGTTCAAATTTATTTCCTCGTTTACTTACAAAAATTGCAATAAAATTACTTATTGTCAGTATAATTAAACAAGCCACCTGAATCAATCAATATTATAATTTTTATTACATTTAACTCGCACCAATCTCTTATCGATATAATTTTATGACGTTAATAAACTGTTCTAAAAATGTATTCGTTATTATTACTGTCAATCTAAACGTTCCTTTAGAATGGACACGAACAAAGAAGCATACTAAACTGAACCCTAACTGTTTGTGACTAAGTGACCATTCGTTCGAACGACAAAATAGGTTGATTTTGTACGTCTGTCTGTCTGTTTCCCGTTGATGTGTGGCTGGTGCGTGTTGCAGACTCCATTAGAGGCGAATTATGGTTTGCTGTCTTGTAAAGCAATGCTTAGAAAATGTTGGGGCCACCGTCGTTTTTACATATTCAAATGAATTAGTTCGGCCATGTTGCGACTAACTAGATCAAGTGGCCTTATTAGGCCTCTGTGAGTTGTTATGGGCGGCTCTTAATTATTTGACCATAGGTAATGCATTGGAGTAGGCGTTTATAGGGTCTAAATAAGATTGATCGGTATGCCAGTCTAGATATATGAGGCGTGCTCGCGTTTTATATGTTAGTATGAGTATTATATCGTGGTTGTTAACCTACTGAGCGAATGCTAAACACTGTTTGGATTGCGCAGCCTTTATTTAATAGACTATTTGACGATTTGCCTGTTTCTTGAGAATAATTAGCCGCTTCTGTGGGGCAGCGGTGGTGTGATAGCCTATGAGATACAAGTAACTCGTTTGAATCCAGAGCATGATGAAAATTTTACTTTTTCTTAATATCCAAAACCTTAGTTTCTTTAGACTGCCATAAAATATATTATGTCTGCAACATTCGTTTTCTCGTCACAATTTGTTCATTTTTTCCCGAATTATGCACCTACATACTCGTATGTATTTTACATTACGATTCCACTGAATAAACAAACAAACGGGTCGATCGGATATTGACATTTAATTCTTAATATATATTTATGCCTCACCACATCTTTATTTATTACTAGCTGTGCCCGCGACTTCGTCCGCATGGAAAAGTTATTTTGGGCATCATTGAAGCCCTCAAGGATGAATAACTTTCCCCGATTTTTTCACATTTTCCATTATTTCTTCGCTCCTAATAGTTACAGCGTGTTATATAGCCTAAAGCCTTCCTCCTTCTTAAATAGTGTATTCAACACAAAAATATTTTTTCAATTCGAACCAGTAGTTCCTACGATAAGCGCGTTCAAACAAACAAACAAACTCTTCAGCTTTATAATATCAGTATAGATGTAATGGCGTTAGTTTTTAACCTTATTAATCCACTTCGCTACAGTAATGTCGATTGGTTAACCGATCCAGAACTAGGTAGCTGAAAATCTTAAACTATCTATAAAAAAATCTATAAAGATCCAGCTCGTTCTATGCTCTGTGTCCTTATGGCGTCATTTAACAAACTGCGCGTGTCTACTACAGACATTATCTAGAATCGGATACTACTATCATTCTAGGTCATAAAAATAGTCGTGACGGGAAGAAAAGTCAATTCCGTAGCCCTTATTTCCAACATGACGTTAACCAAGGCCCACCGCGCGCAGCCAGTCCACATATATCATTGGATACGATACCATCTGCTTCCTACCTCAAACAATAAGATTGTTGCCTCCAAATTGACTCCTAGCTCCTGGTCTATCTGATGAAGTATATTTATAACTTCCAGGTAAGTACGTTTCGGATGTAAGGTTATAATGACAAAAGTATTTGTGTTAGATTAAATTTTGGTTGCCATTTCTAAGTTTAGCTTTATTTTTTATTACACCTCTAAATGTATAAGACAAAAAAAAATATCAACGATGCACTATTTTCCAGGCGATAAAACAGAGTATCAGAAGATTTCAAGGATGAATCATGTAAAATATAATAAGCCCTAAAAAAAAATTTTACTTAAATTTCCAAGACTTAGTCTCACCTTTATTATTATTTTCGTGTGGCACAGGTTTATATAGGGCTCCAGAGCAAGTCGCCTTTCTAAATATAATTTACATTTAGGTCATAATAACCCTAAATGGGAGCAGTCAGGCCAAGCGCGAATGTGATTGTATGAGCGCCGCCTCTGTCAGGTAATTGTGATTAATTTCTTGCGTGTGGTAGTGGTGACGCCGGAATGTCGTCCTGCGAGCAATACCGTAACGAGAACCGCGTGATAAGAGGAGCGATTGGCGGGGAGTTTTAGTAGGAGTGAGATGATAATTAATAAATGAGAATTTTAATTCAATTCTATCATTAAACCCAATAGCTGAACGTGGCCATTCAGTCTTTTCAAGACTGTTGGCTCTGTCTACTCCGCAAGGGATATAGACGTGACCATATGCATATATGTATTTATATAAAATGACCATATGTATATGTATGTATGTATGAGAATTTTAATTATTGTGACTGCGAATGGCTTTATCAATCCACGCGTACCCTGCCCAAAAGTACTGCCTTCTGCATTCAGATGCAAAAGGCAATACTTTTCTTTCTCTGCAGGCTAACTACCTTTATAATGTTTTTATTATTTACTTATAAATATTATAATAGGTATGTATTTTAACTAAATAAATGAAACTTAATGGAACACATTTTTGTTTTAATCACAATTAAGTGGATAAAGGTGAAATATTTTTGACTACTAAACGTAACTTCGACTGTTATCATTATTTACGCGGAAACCGGCAGCTGATGTGATCTTAGGAGTCCGCTGAAACCCCTCTGGGTATACACATAGGTACATACATATGATCACGTCTATATCCCTTCCCGGGTAGACAGAGCCAATAGTCTTGAAAAGACTAAGAAAGACTAAGAAAAGGCCACGTTAAGCTATTTGGTTTAGTGATAGAATTGATTGATGATTTGTTTACACAACCGTGGCTTAACGTCCGGATGGTGTAAAATGCCTTTGTATAAACTACTACTATTTTAATTTGTATATGTTTTAATTAATATATTACAATTTAATTTAGTTTAATCTTTATTGCACCTGTAGCTCAACCGCCTGTTGAGTAGGAGGTTGTATTTATGCTCCAATCCGTGAAATCTTTAAATGATTTAGCATACGCGCTGTGATTGGCTGATGGGGTGTGTGACGTTAATAAAATCGCCACTCATCACATAATCTTAGAACTGTAGACAGGAAGATGTGGAAAGAGAAAAGAAGGAAAACGGGGCCTCAATCCACAAGCCACACAAAGATAAGAAAGACTATTTATTGCTCAACAAACGAATACATGACATAGATTTTCAATCAAAAGTCGGCCCATCGCATTGTAAATTCATCTAGCACCCGTAGTAGGGCAGGCGCGACGCCGTTTTTATCGCGCGAAAAACTCTCGCTGTTTAAAAATGGCGTCGCGCGTGCTAAGGGCAGGCGACCGATGTTCAAATTTAGAAATGCAACATAATTTGAAAAATAAACGTTTATAAGTTCGTCTTTCTACGTTGGTTATTCTATAAAATGGAATACACATCGTCTTTTTTAAAAACTCAGCTGTTTTTGCACATAGTAGGGTCACTATGTACAAACCCTTAAACCACATTCGCTAATAGAAAACGCACCTCTGGAATTAGGCAGCCGTGCAATTTGACTGTCGTTGCGATGACTAAACCTGTTTTATTTTGTTCTCGTAATATAATAATTTGTGAAACTCATTAGCTACGGAGGTCAGCTTTGTAATTGCGACATTGTAGTTTTGTTTTAGTGTTTTTTGCTTTTATGTAGGTTTTTAATAGGCTAATATACAACATAAATAAGTGCCGTATTTTTCCCGGCATGGCATGTTCTTCATTTCCCATGGACGTTGTAAAAGACGAATAAAGGATAGGCTTATAAACTTGGGATCCCTTTTTTAGGCGATGGACTAGCAACCTGTAACTATTTAAATCTGAATTCTATCATTAAGTCAAACGGCTGAACTTAGCCCTTGTCTTTTTAAGACTGTTGGCTCTGTCTATCCCGCAAAAATATATGTTTATATGTAGTACACTAAAAGTCGTAGTTTTATAATAATCCATTAAATAGGTTCTAAAATATAATATTACTACATAATTTAAGGTGTCGGGTACTTACATGTGATTACAAACACGAGCAACGCGATGGCAGATAACTAGTTTTCTATAAACTTCACGAACAAAATACTTACCTGTAATCGGCTGGTTTATTAGTAGCCAATAACGCCCCACACTAGGGTGACCATCATATGAGGCAATTAAAATAAGTGTCATTGTATTTACTCAGAAATAATAATTAAAAAATCTGTCTTATTAGCACGGGGAGTGTGAAATTATCTCCGTGAGATATTGATATATATAAATCCGTTTTTATCCCTAACAGGGTAGACAGAAACTTTCTATCTTCGCGTTATATTCCTCATGACTGAGGGCCGTGACTCCCAAACAGAAACAACTGACTTGAAAAGACTGATGGTCCACATTCAGCTGTATGGATTAATGATAGTGTTGAGATACATACACACACACACACACAGGAACAGGAACAGAAGCACCTGGAGTCATAGGTTAAAATCCTACCGCGACCATACACCAAGGACTTGTTTTTGAATATTTACATTAGTTTGCATGCTAACTAACGAGCAAAGAAAACTGCACTGCTAAGTCACCTGGATGTGTAACCAAAAACTAATTTCATGCGAAAGTTGTTAAGAACAGACGGGAGTCGCTTCTTGAAAAATCCTGACTTTCTCCGTGGCCCACGTGACACTGTTTCTATAGCGCGCGAAAAACTATCCGTTTCGCTTTTTATTATGACGTAAAACGGAACAGCGATATATTTGTAACGTCACTGATGTAACAGCAGCGTCGCGGGTTCGTGCGTAGGTTCAGAATAATAATCAAACTCAATTAATCGGTAATTCCCCTAACATTTGGTCAACCTACTCACAGTATAGTGGCAGCAATATCCGTGTTCGTTCTTGTATCACCTGGAGAGGAAAAGTTGGGGGCACAATGAGCTCAAGTACTGGATTCTCTCAAGTTCAAAGCATTGGAATTATATCTGAGAAACTTATTGAAATAGTTGTTACAAGTAGACTTCTTCGTGAGTTACATAATTGTATAAGTTTGAAAATAATCCAATGTGAATTGCACCATCAGAGTAAAAAAAATGTTTTTCGTTTCAATTCTAACCTTAGTATGAGTTACACTAGTATATTATTATAATTGCCATTAATTGTTGTAATTGTAATTAAATGTTCAATTCTGTTTTTTTTAGGAAAATTTGTAAAAGTATTGTGTTTTGCAAAAAATAATAATAATAATGTGTTAAAAAATTGGACTAAGCTTATTTTTCCATGTATGAAGAAGAGAATGTTATTTTTAGAGGTCCGTTATGTACCATGTGGTTCCAGAGTACTTTAGAATATGACCACTCGATCTCTTTCTTATAGATGTCGAAAAAGTTACTACCTACGGGCAAGCAATTTATGTAAAAAAAATTCAAATATACATATACACACATACATACATATATTCACGTTTACATCCCATGCGGGGTAGACAGAACCAACAGTCTTGAAAAGACTGATTGGCCATGTTAAAAGAGAATCTCAGTTTATAAGCCTATCCCTTAGTTGTCTTTTACGAAATCCATGGGAAAGAGATGAAGTAGTTCTATACTTTTTTTTATATTGGTGCCGTTATTCAAATATACAACTACAAAATTAAATAAGATACAAGATTAATTGAACCTTTAATATGAGTCGATATTAATGTCTATATTGAAAGCTCAGTGTGTCTGTCTGTATGTAGACAAGTGTAGATAATGGTGATACGAGAGATAACAATGCAGTGAAACTGTTGGAAAGTGCAGCTCATTTCATTAGGGCAAGAGGTGGCGCATTCATCTTGTTACTGGCGAAACGCCCCGGCTTTGTCTGCGTTAATTTATGAATGGTTACATTAATAAAAGTTAAGTTAATTCCTTAAATTCCTTCTAATTGAAATTTTTCCAATTGTGTCTGTTTTTTTTTTGTTTGTTTTTATTTCTTTTTCTTTTTTTGCTGTGCTAATTGTGGCAAGGCTTGTTAAATTTGATTTAATCGAAACGAAATGTAAATTTTAACGCATGGAACTCTTTCCCCGTTTGGTTTTTGCATAAACACATCCCTTGGAATACGACCCAGATCTGTTTCTACTATTTCTTTTTTATCTTATTATATGTACTTAGTTGTATTCTGTTATGTGTATAATAAATAAAATGTAATAAAATTGTAACTGACCGGTGTGTGTGCTTGAAATATAGTGCCAAAAGAATTATATGGGAGATATACTTACCAACAGTAATAAAAGATTTGATTTTTAAATTTTCTGTCTTTCCGTATATTTGTACTCAATGTGAGTGAAAACTTTTACGTAAAAACAGTTTTCTCATATGTTAGGCTTGGTCCAATTAAAAACCTGGTATGCTAAAATTTATCCCCCCGCCCCTCTTAGGAGGCAAAACAGATATTTTTTTTATTGAGATTATCAATGAACTTGTATGGCGAACGGAGTCCCGGGCAACAGCCAGTAATAGATAAAAAGAAGAGATTATAAGTTGATACGAATAGTTAAATAGAACTTCATAACTGAGTGTACTCCATTAACCCAGAGACACCGTTGTTTCCCGTGGGAATTTCTTTTTCTGCCCGACACTTCAAGGAACTTAATTATGTGCTTCCTAAGCCCAGTTATTTCCGAGGTAAGAGTACATTGTCAACAGTCAGTAACGTAAGTGTACTTCATATAAATTTACCTCGTATATTTATATAAATTGATTATTATAGGTATACTTTATCTTTCCCGTCCAAGGTCAAAGCTAATTTAAATAAACGTCTTGACGAGGCAAGGGATCAAATCCGGGACTTTATAACTCGGATGTTACCAAATTCCCACTACGCCACCGTCGCCGAGGACAACTTATAAATTAATTTGTTTTAAACATCTTACAAATTGCTAGCCGTGTACGGTTTCGCTACAAAGCCTTGCGTAGATGGTATCAATTTATTAAGAGGATTTCAAACTACATACATGGTGTTCTCAATTTCCATCAGACATCCGATCGCACGACTCCTCACGACTAGATATATGCCTCGCGAATGCTCTAAATAAATCTCTTTCCGCATGCGATACAATGCAGTAAAGAATCCTTATAGACTTAGGAAGGGTTAGACGTTCCTTTGATCTTATTATATATAAACGGCAGGAATACCCATGAGACATTTTTTACTCGTCAAAAATTAGGCTAAACATGCATTTTTTCCTTGTGAAGCAACTGATATGCACAACTAATTGTGCCATCTCAGTTAGGTATGTGTTTCTTATAGGAGAGATATGTTAAGTTGTCCTATAAGAAACACATCTTATAGGACAACTTAACACAACTACAATTTTAAATAATTGTGCTATCCCAGATGACTGTACCTAATGGTACAATTAAGAAAAAAAATACGATAAATGTGTTGTAGGATGTGTAAGTCTATTCAACGCGAAAATAATTTTTCAGTTTGAACCAGTAGTTCCTGATCTCAGGAACTACTGCTTGACCATTTTTCGAGAAAGGCTTTAGGCTATATAACATCACGCTGCAACTATAAGGAGCAAAGAAATAATGGAATATGTGAAAAAAACGGAGCAAATTATTCATCCTTGATGCCCAAAATAACTATTCCACGCGGACGATGTCGCGGGCACAGCTATTTTAAAATAAAATTCTAAATTTACAAGACCATTCTGTACCAATCTCCACTATCTGTGCGGTAAGAAAGGCAGCTGGCATTCACAATATTTAGTGCTGCCAGTTGTTAAAATATTTTTTGTAATTTTTGTGATATATTTTTTTTTACACAAGTATGTTCTCATTAGAGACGATGGCGTATACAAGTATATTTGTAAAGGTAATGTTGCCACTTCTACAGGTGCATGTGCTCTGTGGTCACCGTACATCGGCCGTCGTATGAGACGCGTGATATATCGCCCCTGTAGCGTTAATAAGCGGACACGGGGCTCGTGATCGCCAATAGGAAGGTGCCGGTTTGCTGCGACGAATTCTTTATACATACACATATAACGTCTCTATATTTAAAGTGAAATCTGTGAATAAGTAGTGCCCTTGTACTGAATTTCTCTTTATTCTATGTTTCTTCTTATTTTCGTTGTTGTACATAAATATATAAATAATCTTCTGTAGCAGCCTTGTGCACTTTGTGACTGGTAATAAATTTACACTCAAGTGATCTGATCTGATCCAAATAGGTAAAGGATGCTTGCGCGAAAATGATATTTTTTTTTTTGCCATTTCAAAATATCAAAAATGCACAACGTTCATTTCAAGTGTTCATTTTAGCCGGCACTGAAACGCGTTATTTTATTTCAATTTAATATATTCACGTGCGTATTTTCTATTTATGTTGCATATGTCCGGTTGATCCATATAAAAAAGTATGATTAGTGTTAGTGCCGTGTGGTTCCCGGCACCAATACAAAAAAGAATAGGACCACTCCATCTCTTTCCCATGGATGTCGTAAAAGGCGACTAAGGGATAAGCTTACAAACTTGGGATTCTTTTTTAGGCGATGGGCTAGCAACCTGTCACTATTTGAATCTCAATTCTATCATTAAGCCAAATAGCTGAACGTGGCCATTCAGCCTTTTCAAGACTGTTGGCTCTGTCTACCCCGCAAGGGATATAGACGTGACCATATGTATGTATGTATGTATGTATTAGTGTTAGTTTTTCTAAATGGTGATTTTATGTTTTCTCAGTCTTTAAGTGATTTACACATTAATATTTTTTGTTTACTTACATCAAAATTCAGCACTTATTGACACGTAAAGATGCCTACAACTTGTGTACCATCAATCATATAAAAATTGAATCCTCAATTTTCCAGCAGATTCGTCGTAGTTAGTCGGCACTCGTCCATCTAGGTCACATTCGCGCGAAATGTCCGCGTTTGGACGCGCTGCGCCGGCGCCGATAAATAACGCGTCACAAGATGGCGAATGGAAAAGGCTTAAACCCAGATAAAATTAATAATAAATTAGTATATTTATTAAAAAAAATGATTTTGCAAAAGGTTAGGCCAAGGGTACGCGAAACCTATGAGCTTGCATGAAGTTAGAAAAAGAAGTGAAAGAAGTATGCAGTGATCGTGGCAAATAGAAAAATGTAATATTTTCCTACCTCTTCAAGAAAAAGCCGTTATATTATGTATGTATGTTTAAAATAAATTTTCTTCAATAAATTATATAAAATATAGCTGTTTTGAAATGATTCCTTAAATTCTTATGCTGTCGTTGTTACAATAGTCATGTTTGAAGTTCCAGTACTAACTGAGTACCTACTTATAGTATACAATATAAACACTATACAACAGGGAAGTGATTTATTTGGAGCAGCCAGTATCGAAATCGTGACTGTTGCACTGACCATCGCTGGCCGCGTCTCGACATTTTAACTTAGTTCACATTGAGAAAGAGAACCTAAATATACAGCTAAAGTACTACCATACCACTTTAACGGGGATTAGTCTCATCAATAATATTCGATAACGCAAAATTACGCAACTACTGCCGAGTAAAACAGAATGAAGACTCAATAAAATAACGACATTAATACAAGTACATGAACATTTAACTTCAATAACAATATGTCTCTTGCTATCACTCATAAGCGGACAGTCAAATTTAGAGTCAAGGCTTTTCTCTTGTTGATTGAATAAGCTAGCAAATTAATATCTTTTCTAATAGTATTTAATGTGATACAAACTTATGGTGAGAACAGTAGTTTTAATGTTTTTATCTTTATTTAATTTCGATTAATAGTCACCTGAAAGGTTTTGGTTGCAAATTATAACTCACTCGACCGACCGAGTAGACTCGGCCAAAGAACTGGACAAGTTTGAACAATATTTTAACGAGCACGGGGGTCTTAACGAGCGATGTAATAGAAGGTGGTAAATATCATAAGCTTCATTATAGGATATCTTCCCAATGAGCTTAAGTTATATAAAATCTTAATATTTATCATCGCGCTTAGCCTGTGTTATTTTTTGTTTTCTTTAACTGTCAGCCTGCCTGTGCCGTATAGTTCCCGGCGCCAATACAAAAAAAAATAGGACCACTCCATCTTACAAACTTGAGATTCTTTTTTAGGCGATGGGCTAGCAACCTGTCACTATTTGAATCTCAATTCTATCATTAAGCCAAATAGCTGAACGTGGCCATTCAGTCTTTTCAAGACTATTGGCTCTGCTTACCCCGCAAGGGATATATACATGACCTCATGTATGTATGTAACTGTCAGCATCAATTTGCAGTGAACTCAGCTTGACGTTTATTTATCATCCCTTAAGTTTGATTCTTGGTTAATTAATCTATTTATTTAAGTACTTAAAAACACAGTCTTATATTTAAATACTAGCTTTCCGCCCGCGGCTTCGCCCACGTGTAATTCGGTTATATATTTTATAGCGTTTTTTAATGATCTCGACAGGGCTTTTTCTTCCACAGGCTGAAATCTTGTTACAACTGGAATTAAATATAGCCTGTGTTACTCAGGGACTTTAATTTTTAACTAAAACTATATCTATGGAAATTAACTAAGACTAATAAAGTAACAAAGAAATGAATAAAAAATGAAGAATATATTAAAAAATCAACTCGCACTATAAAACTTATCCAACACTAACTAAATATACTATCAAAAATATCAAATCTAATCAACAAATCAAAAATTAACTGAAATAGAGAGTAAAATAAGTTAAATAAGTCAAGTTAAAAGTTAATGAATCAAACGAATAATAATTTCAAATCAAAATATTTGTAGTGTGTAATATGTAGTTTCGCGTATGTCCGCTAGGGGCGCTGCTAAAATTACACGATAAATTAAAATATTTTACGCTACCTAGCTAAATGACGGTAACGAAACCATAGCGCGATCTATCTCGATGCCAACGCCATCTATCGAGCATCGAGACAACTCGTGATAGTTAATAGAAAATAAAATTCGGGTGTTTTATTTATGCATACCGATTACGCCGAGATTTATGGACCGATTTACGTGATTCTTTTTTTGTTCGGTAGAGTATACTTTCAAGTTGGTCCCGTTGTTACCTAGTCAGGATCTGATGATGGTATTCCAGGGAAATCAAGGGCAAACCTCAAATTTACAGGCAATTACGTTTTTGACAATTTCATAGATCTGTTTAAGTATTTGCGTCTGATAGTCATCATCCCATGTGAATGAGCTGATGATAGAAGGTACAACTCCTCAACGGTTAGGAGTTGAAAGAAAATTCTTACGAAGTTATATGTACGTACATGTGAGGCTATTAGGTTGACCTGATAATAAAAAGTAAATCTCATTAACGTTAACCCTTAACTACCTAGCATATATTTTTGTCACACGACCACCTACCATACGTCTGAGGGAACCCAGAACAAAAAAATATTTTTTGTTAAATGTTAGGTAAAGGTATAAACTTTAATAAAAATTTTGTTTGGTGCATTATTATTCTCTTCATTAAAAAAATAGGAACATGAAAATCAACAATATATTTTTTTTAACTTCAATAATTGGCATTATCTCTTATTTACGGTTAACTTTTTAACTGTTCTAGAAAATTACATTCACAAAAAATATTTCAAGTAATAGGCAATTATTCTTATATTTTTTTTTATAATTCAATTAACAAGGAGTTTGAAAAAAAATAAAATCTCTCAATAAAATAATTAATTTAACAAAATTGCAGACGCCAAATTTAGAGCTTTTCGCGACAATTAGAACAAATTTTATTTGAGCATTCAAGGCAAATGGACGCTTTGCATTCGAAACACATGTATTGTGTTTTGCGTTTCTATTTGCATTCACAAGTAGAACAATTCTAACGACCTGATAATCTCTCTTCAGCAGTGCTGATGCATGGAACAGCTGCTGGAGGGGTCACGCTGATCTGGAGTATGCATTGTATGCTAACACGTATATCTCGTTGCAATTTCACGTGTCATATGCGGTCTTATTAGCTGTTCAGCAACTTTCGTCCTAGTGTCTGACAGATCCAAAACATAGCAATTTGAGGCAAGAAATATCAAGTAATCAGTACAATATTGCCAATGGCCACCTACGAAAGCGACGACTAATTCGAGCACCTTTGGTCTAGTAGGTACACTCCAATTTTGGTTTGGTTATAAAATAATATGATCTCCGGTTTCTTCGTCACTTCGTTGACACCTGGAGAATGGTGCATGCTTGAAACAGTGATGACTGCCTTATTTTGTTTTGGCACATATGACACTCGGAATCAGACGCACAACTTTCTTCTGGGACGTGACTAATTTCGACCGGCTCCACATCGCTGCATTCGTCATTTGGTATTTTTTCATCGTCTGATAAATTATTTTCCAACCACCGCTCAATTACAGCGTCCCTAAGAAACTATAACTTAAACTAAAAAAAACTATACATAACAAAAAAAAATCACGTAACCTCCTAACAGGGGTCTGTCAGACCTACTCTGGTATTTAACTAATCACCTGAGACAAACGCGCACACTTCTAATCTTGACAAGCCGTTATGCGGTACTCAGGGGCGCAGGGAAAAGGTACAGGAATGAACAAGTCGATACAACACTCCGGCGCAAAAATATTCACAATAATAATATCAACAGGATCTGTGAGACGTATGGTAGGTGGTTAAGGGTTAAGAATTTAGGTGAAAATGGATGCGGACAAATTTCGTCTCTTCACTTGTTTCCTTTTAGCTGTTTGTATGGGTAGTGTTAACACAAAATAGGGATTTAAAGGCGTGATGTTATTAATTTTATGCATGTATGTACATAATTATGTATGTTATTATGTATGTTAAAGAGACGACTGAAAGTTGTCATACAAAGTCTTTTTTTTAAGGATGGGAAATCATCAAATGACCTCTCCCGCTCTGGGTGGAACGGAAGGGAGTGTCAGACTTTTACTGACTAAAACCCACCTCGTTCCTTCAGTTGCCCTTTGCGTTCCGGGGCCACGGTATCTCGTTAGAACTTTCCCGCAGCCCCGGCTCAGTTTATCCCGTTTCCCCCCCTTGGGGGTTGACATTTCAAAAATCCCTTCTTAGTGCTCACTTATGTTACTAAAGGAACCTCTGTTCAAAATCTCAGACTCCTATACCGAGCGGTTTCGGCTGTGCGTTAATAAATCAGTCACCCAATCGCACCCCCTAAATCACGATTGGAGGGTAGTTTGAAAAAACTTATAATGTCAAACATATTTACTTGCCTATGTACGTGTTCATGCCAAGTTTCAAGTTTATAAACCCAAGGAATAAGATTTTTCATAGAAACGTTTTTACCCCTTTTCCCCCCCTTGGGGGTTGAATTTCCAAAAATCCTTTCTTAGTGCTCCCCTACATATCCCAAGGAACCTACATTCCAAATTTCAGCTGTCTACGACCAGTAGTTTCGACTGTGCGTTGTCTGTCAGTCAGTCACTCAGTAACGAAAGAGTTTTATATATATAGATTTAATTGGTTCCGTGTAGTTCCCGACACTTTTAAACACGAAGTGATTCTACACTTCCTTTAGTGCAGCTTATGCTTTGATCAAATATGCGTATGATTCACTTCCAAAATTGCGCAGGTCAGACGGTAGCCGCTTCGTATAAAAACCTGACTTAGGCAGTAAGATCATGGTCAAAGGCGCACCACTCTCCATAGAAGTGAGGATTTTACTAGCGTTGAAGCCAGAATAAAGAAGAATATAGATTTTATATACATACATACATATGGTCACGTCTATATCCCTTGCGGGGTAGACAGAGCCAACAGTCTTGAAAAGACTGAATGGCCATGTTCAGCTATTTGGCTCATTGATAGAATTGATATTCAAATAGTGACAGGTTTCTAGACCATCGCCTAAAAAAAGAACCCCAAGTTTGTAAGCCTATCCCTGAGTCGCCTTTTACGACATCCATGGGAAAGAGATGGAGTGGTCCTATTCTTTTTTATATTGGTGCCGGGAACCACGCGGTATTTTATAGATTTTATATCTCAGTAATTTAATTTTCTAGAAGTAGGCTCCATTCCAGCTAAGCGTAATGATTGCAATCATTCATAGAACAGGCAACACTGATACAAATGAAATGCGATGTAATGTGGTACATCATCATTATATTTGGATTACCTGCAGTTTGTACTGACTCCTAAATTGACTTGTTTAGTGGCTTTAAAATTGATGTAATTATAGAGTCAAGGCTTGATCCATATGTAGAATCCTTTTTGAAATAATAAAGCTAATGGAAAGTGCTACAATTCATTTATGCGTGTGAATGAATGAATTTCCTAAGGATAATACCTAATTGTTGCTGCGAAGTTGTACGAGCCGGATTTTATTTTATGAATGTATATATTTTGACTGATCTTTTATTCTTCAGGTCAAGAACAATTGCCGAAAATGCACACAAAAAGTTTATCTCTTCACAGTATCGTCTTCACACTTCACAATTCTATTTAAGGATAATACCAACTGGGCGGATTGATAAAATGCAAGATTTATCATAATTTTTTACAGCTTGTAAAGTCTTTCTTAAGCAGATTATTATCAAACCAACAGCTGATAATATTGTAATACTTTTACAACATAATGAAATACATCCTAGACTTATGTTAGTTCCTCTAAATCAGGTATATTGTTTTACTATCTGATAATAACTACTGTTACAGTTCTGTCATCCAGGTCCGGCGCAGGCGCGCCTCTACAGCGGCCGATAATTATAGTTAAACAGGTCCGGAACAAAATATAATTAGCAGAGAAAGGTAGTCTATGTTTGCACTGTCACACAAAATGTTGCACTTACAAATTATAGGGTCAGAAAAGTGGTGAAAGATTTGAAAAGTAAAATAATTGCGAGCCTAGATGGTTATTTCTCACAACAAGTAAAAAGTAGTTGTATTTAACTATTAAGACTCGCAACAAGTTATTTCCAAAATATATAACATTGAAGCGACTCCCGTCTGACACACACGAGATCATGTTAAAAGCGCATCCTGGCCCATATTGATTGAGATATATAGATATTTATATATATTATGCTTGTCAGTCTTTTCGGACTGTTGGCTCTGTCTACCCTGTAAGGGATATGGACGTGACTATATGTATGTATATTATGCTTGATTGTATATTTACTTTCTTACATCATCTACGGAAAAAATTGCTATCATTATGCCTAATAGCTGAACGTGGCCGATCAGTCATTTCAAGACTGGCTCTGTCTACCTCACAAGGGATATAGACGTGACCATGTGTATGTGGGTGTGTATCATCTACGGAAAAAATGGAGTGGTCAATAAAGCCAAAAATAACATGATTAAAAGTTATCTAATTTACGAGAAAAAAGCGGACAATAATTTCTATTTAATAGTCGAGAACCGCATGCCATAAAATAGTTTCTAATTCTGTGCTGTCGTTATTTTTGGGATTCTAAGCGAATTAATATGCAATTAAGTTGCCAAGCGATCGCATCTATGCAAGTTTGTGTAAGTAATGTTCGGATTATGTTGATGCCTGCAGATGCACTTTATAACGATAATGTGCAAACGTGTAGTGCAACGAATGGGATTTTAATTAATATGTTTGTTGCTGGGTTTTCATTAGCTTATTTTTTTTCTTTTTAAGAATTTTATGCGTATAATCTGTTGGTTATTTAAAAACTGGTAGGGAATGCTTTTAATTTAAGTAAGTACAAGCTTCTAGTAAACTTATTTTCACTTAAATAGGTAAACATTTTGTTTTATTTTAATGCAATTTTTACGGTTATAAAGTTAAAGAACTAACTTAAAATCTGTTATCAGCCTAGAACCTGAAATATTGATAACTAGTTAGCTGTTGCCCGCGGCTCCGCCCGCGTGTAGGTCACTTTTCGCGTGATCTGTGGAGACAACAATTATCCGGACTTTTAACAGACATTTACTTTATTTTATGGTATACATATAATCACGTCTATATCCCTTGCGGGGTAGACAGAGCCAACAGTCTTAAAAAACTGATAGGCCACGTTCAGCTGTTTGGCTAATTGATAGGATTGAGACTCAAATAGTGACAGGTTGCTAGCCTATCGTCTAAAAGGAGAATCCCAAGTTTACAAGCCTATCCCTTAGTCGCCGTTTATGACATCCTTGGGAAAGAGATGGAGTGGTCCTATTCTTTTTTCTCTTAGTGCCGGGAACCACACGGCTCATATATGGTATACGCTCACATTTAGTAATGTGTCAATTATATTATATTCTATGAAGACTGCAGTGTGTGTTTGACTTTATTCGCTCCCATATCAGTATTTTTTTGGAAAACATTTAATGTTCATATGATATATGTAAACTTTATATAATAAAATATCCTTGAAAACTTACTCACCAAGATGGGCAGAAGCTGTTAGATTGTAAATCACTATTCAATCACCATATCCAGGGTTTTAGCCACAAGCGGTATCAGATAAACAACAATGCACAATGAAACACTATTAAAACAATAACTGTAGTGAATCAGAACTACTGCTAGTAATATCTGAACCATAGAATTAATTAATAGTTATAAAGAATAGGTCAAGAGTACCCGAAACCGCCGAGCTTGCATGAAGAGAGTTATGAATGTGGATGAAGCGAAGGAAGTATGCAGAGAGAGAATGGCAAGTGGAAAGAGGTAGTCTCAGCCTACCCCTCAGGGTAAGAGGCGTGATTTTATGTACCTATGTTTGTAAGAATAGAACGGACAAACAAACTCTCGTCAGATATAACGTTCAGAATGGACACACATACTCTCGTCATATAGATATGGTTACACTGACATTCGAACACAGAACTATGTTGTAATGGGACAAAGTTGCTAATTTCATTAAAAATCGGCCAAGTGCGAGTTGGATGCGCACATGAAAGGTTCCTTACCATTGTTTTCTTTAAAAAAAAATTGCATTTGTTGTATTGTGTTATATATATTTGTTGATTTAGCGGCAACGAAAATTTATTATTTTTTCAGTTATCAAGGTTTAGGAGATACACTCTGGGACAGACATATAGACAGACAGACAGCAAAAGCTTAGTCCCGTTTTTACCTTTCAGGTGTGGTTATCGGATGGATCTCGTAAAAGGCGACTAAGAGATAGGTTACTCGGGATTCCTCTTATACACGTTGGGCTAGCAACTTGTCACTATTTGAACCTTATAAAGCATTTAGCAATAGCATTTCTTTTCAAGACTGTTGGTCCTGTTTACCCCGTATGGGATATAAACGTGCATACACATATGTAGGTCCGGAACCCTAAAAACTAACAATACATCCCGAGTACCGTATGAACTTGCACTACGTATAGGCAACATATCGCGCTGGTATTTTAATGGAAAACCGCCGGTCACGGATGGAGTACCGCTTTGTTTAATGAACGGCGCAACACAGGTTATTATTAAATTAATTCACTTACTGTAAGTAACGGTAATTGATTTTGATTTTAAGCCAAATATTTTCTTGTGTATATGTTTCGCTTATAAACTTGGGATTCTTTTAGGCGGTTGTATTCTTAACTGTTTTCTATTACTAAGTTAACTTCGAATATTGGAGTTAGCTAATAAGATATATCCAGTAATTACAAGGTAAAAAGATAGATAGAGTCAACAGTCTTAATTACACTGAAAGGCTTTCGGCTTCGAGCTGTGTGGCTTTAATATTGGAATTGACCTTAACCTTAGTAAGTAAACCAAACCCGTATTGGATCGATCATGGTTGCACATCTCTTTGCCTAAATGTGCAGGTTTCTTCACGAATTTTCCCTCACCTGAAGTCGGTGTCGGTTATTATTCTAACTAAAATACATAACTTCAAAAATAGTCATTGGTAAGTACTTACATGGTCGAGGTGGGAATCGAATCTGTGCATTTCTGCGCATTACGAATTTTAAACGAGAACCTTACCGATTCGTCCACCGACTTTCTTAATACCTCAAATAATTAACTATTCATTCAGAAATTTCATCCAAATCATAGCAGTTTAGCCTTGAAAGATACACAAACATATACCAAGATGGACTTTCGTAAGTATAACATAAGTATGGATCAAATTACTAGTTAAATATCGTACATTTACCACAAACTAGATCTCACGCACTATAATTTATAAAGCTCCAGTTACAACAAAAAGCTCAACACTAACCGTGCTTCTAAGGCCCGTTATAGATTTATGGTAACTATTACTTGACCTTCAAAAGCGCCTGCGGCACAGAAGGTGGTTGCAAGTCTAGATCAATGCTTTGGTCTAGATGAGATGATAGATTTATTTTATACTAAACATCTGAACTGAATGCATTAATTTGTCTATAGACTAAAGAAACTTCCTGTTGATGTTGTAGAAGACGGTTAAAGGGCTAATGCAAAAAAAGATTTTTCTTTTAAATAATCTTTTCGATTAATCCACAGAGAAAAGATTAGTGTTTTTGTATTTAAGTGCCAGAAATCGCAAGGCACTCTCATCATTTATGCATATTAATATTATGCAAAGTTTTTTACTGATAGACTATTATATCTTTATCTGTATATCATCCTTGATCTTATTTTTTCTATGCGCAACAAAGGTCATTAACCTCGCAAAAACACATCACTCCAAATTCGAATTCTTAAATCGAACATCACATGCGTACCCTGAATAGTTCATTAACATTTGCATGTGTGCGCGCTTTTATTAGTTACGTGTGTGTGTGTGTGTGTACACAAACAGGGGGTTTTAATTTTTGGGGGTTCTTTAATGACACTTCTTTGCATCGATTTTAGCATTCTCGAGGGTTACTCTTTTGTTTTCGAGTATCGATTTGCGTTTTTTTTTATGGAGATAGTCTCGTGCATACGTGCTCGCATGCGGGGAGCGAAGTTTGGAATTAATCGTCCTTTAGAAACTTTCGTAATTTCTTAGTTTGAAGGGCTTACCCAAGACTTTCAAGTAACGTACTTTAATTTAGATTTTTTTTATATTACCATACTACGAAAATACGAAAGTTAAGGTTATTAGATTTACTCACATTTCGGTACATACATATTACAGAGTAGCTGGTCCCTTCGGCTTCTACAACACATGATCTAGATCTTCCATTTTTTTCCGCCATAAGAAAATGCTCATCATGCGTCAACATACAAACTGACAGCCTTTTTTTCAAATTTATGCTCGGTTACTATCTTTATGTCGTTATAAATTCCTTTTTTGAAAATATACTCAATGTACAGACAAATTTTTTTACTCTTTTATATGTATTGATTTTTGTAGACGATTTATCACACTTGTCTCTCTATAAAGTTCAAATAACTTGGACAGCATGTTAATTACATGAAATTATCAGTTTATTCCTTATTTATTAGAAGTAGTCTAATTGTTAACAGCTGAACTTTAAATCTAAAAATAAAGAAGGTATACAAATGTTATAGATCGTGGAGTCGTTAGAATAAAAATTCACTTCAGAATATAGATACATTCATGCCATTATTCGCCATGCCAATATTAGCACCAGTGTTTTCTCAAATAGTGTTAATCATCTTCTTCATAGTTTTATTCAAAGAATCTTACCGAAATTTATTTATACTTAAACCAACCTGTGCACAACACACGCTCTCAGAAACAAAAAAAAATAAATAAAAATAATTAACACAAATTAAAGAAACGAATAACTGGATGAAGACGCGCCAATGAAAGGGGCAAGTCTCCCCAAACACCCCCTAAAAATTTAATTCATCACGCCGCTTCTGAGACATATCTCCTGTCCCTTCCCTTTCTTCCGCCTTTCTTTGCCTTCTTACAACCTTTTTCCAAGAGCAAGACAGAAATACTCAACTTATATCTCCCACGCACACCCACAATCCAAATTCAACCTTACACTCACCTTAAAGTGTTCCATTTGCAATATTGAAATTTGGCACTTAGAACGTTTGACGTAATTCAATATACAGGCTGTTTCATTCGGTCGCATTGAAATCTTAAAACAAATAAACGTGCGAGGTTGCGAGATAAGATTTTGTCGGTTGTGCGGGGTGATCAAAAGGCGATTTGTGTCTGCTCGTAATAAGTTCGAATCCCGGTAATATTATTGAATTATTTAAAAATATTAAAGATTTATTGGGAAATACATTTTTATCATTTTAAAGTGGTTTATCCTATTAGCTTCATAGTTGTAAAACTTGTAAGGTAATTGTGATTTGACCCTAATAATACATAATTAACATAAGCAATAATAAATATTTTGAAGTTCATCATCATCAGAAATCTTACCTCTTGGATGTGTGGGAAAAAATTGTAGTAAAAATATCTAATCTGTACAACAACGCAATGTCTTAAAAGAGGAAAAATCTAATTTTACTCAATTTTCTTATTTCAAATCATCGCATGCAACGTTAACAAAAAACAATACACTTCAAAAGTTAATTGTAAAACATCCCGAAACATTAACTAAATACAATTCTTATCAAGTCTCAAACATTTGACCCGAAGCGCGGAACTTCCCACAAACTTCAGCCGAGTTATTTTTCCAACGACGTAACTTATTAAAATCAAAATCAAATAGAAAATACTTCGATACCGCTGTCTTTACCAAGCTCTTATCACAGAAACCGCTTTCAATTAACAAGTAAATAAAGCCCTATGTATTCGCTAACTCTTCACATAATGAGTTAATAACACAACACCTATAACATAAAATGTCGAACACATATAAAGGGCACGCACACATTGACGAATTTCCTCCGTACATAAAACGCGTCTTTCTTCTTGTATTCTTAATTAGCGTGTCGGGTATATCTGTCCTTTTCGCTCCCGCTTTGCTAATTAGAAGTTTGTCCCTCTCGCGCTTTCTTAATACATTCTTCCTCTCGGCGATGTTTCTTTACGTTTTTATTTGTGTGTGTGTCTGTGTGTACTGGTGTTTAATTTACATGTACTTGTATGTCTGCGTACAGACGAACGATATGATGGTTCTTAGCGGGAAATGTTTTTTGGCAACATTGTAACGTTTTCATTAAGTTTATAGCTAATTAACTTCTACTCTAGTTTATGTGATCGAGATTATTCCCGTTTAACACTCGAATTGTAGGTTTCCTTTATTTCTATAGTTACATAGATGTGTAATCACGTATTATTTAAATATGTTCATTGTGGATAACAATAAGTAAAAACTTACTTTTTATAGTTTCAAAAATAGAATTAATGGGATATTATGACACGCAAACCAGTTAAATAACATAAATAGTATTATATATTCCAAGCGCCGTGTGGTTCCCCGGCCTAAATAAAAGGACCACTCCACATCTTAAAACATATAATTAGTATAAGATTTGTTTCAACACAAATGTATACTCATAACGAATATCACATTTAGCAAATGATTTAAATACTTTAAAATGGATATCGGCCACTCACACCAACACACCCTGCGTCTGTACCGCCTACGAATGTGGGTATCCGAGAAAGGGTGTCGGGACCGGGGAGGCACACATAAACACTTATAAAGTTTTTTGACAACAACCGCCCTACGGGTTTCGTTAATTTATGTTGCTTTTTTAATCAATACCGCTTCTGTATCGGCTCCTTGTGATTTGATAAACAAGTGACACGGTTGTATTAGCTGTTTTATGTGGTTTGCGCGTTTGGGAAATTGTCGTGGTTGAGAATGGGAATCTCGTTTTCATATTTCTGTGGTTTGCATAAATTAGTGAGCTAGTTAGTCTAGTACTTATTTTCTTTTTATTTTGGAAATTTGCGTGATTATCATGGTAGAATATGAGAATTATTAGACAACTGTTTGCTAGTTATGTTGAATGTAGGAGAAATAGTCGTCGGGGGCTCTCAGAACTGAATGTTGAAAGTCTTTCAGATTGTCAAAATGGTTAAGTTACATTTTAAAAGTCGTAGTATACTTGTCGTAAAAGACGACGAAGGGATAGGTTTATAAACTAGGGATTCTTCTTTTAGGCGATAGGCTAGCAACCGGTCATATTTGAAACTCAATTCTATCTAACTAAAATAACAGCTGAACGTGGTCTCTAAGTCAGTACAAGACTGTTGGCTCTGTCTACCCCGCAAGGGATATAGGCGTGATTATATGAATGTATGTGTATTGTAATATGCAAGTATCGATAAAATTAAACCAACTTCAGAAAAATATGAGTCGAAATATTCATAAACACGACGAATAATGATAAGGACTCTTATCACATCACAATATATCGCGGTCCACGGATCACCTACTTAAATCGTCAATCTTTCGCTTAAAAAATAAAGTTATATCGCAATTTTCCGGTACGGCAACCACCTCTACGTATGAGAAAAAAATAAATAAACTTTGTGTTTACACGATAATCAACCTTAACGTTAACGAAAAAAAGATTTACTCGTACGCAAAGAAAATTTGTCAAAATTTTGCGGAACCACAATATTTTTAAGTGCATTTACTGAATAACGCACTTTAAACACATGTATTAAGGATTAGGTGTGGTGTAAATTTATATTGGTTTTGCTGTTAACAGAATGCGTGATAGATCGCTTGTCACACGCGTGACAGGACTGTCACGCTGAGGTTTCACGTCACTTGCGTAACGTGTTTAGCTATTAATGTATCGTGGATACGATTTTGCGTTCTTGAAAATGAGGAGAAAATTTCTGATGAAAAATTGTTTCACTCGATTTTATGTTAAGCTCTTTATCTGTAAAAAATAAATGTTAGTATAACAGCCGGCATTTAAGTAGACCCTTGTATTTGAGACATTCGGAATTCGGTATTTTTCATATAAAAAAATCTTCTGCGCAGCGTTCATAGAGTAGAATTTTGTTTAACTTACCTACGTGTGTCGATTGAGCCTTATTGAAATAGTTTATAATTAAACTAGCGACTCGCCCCGGCTTCGCACGGGTGCAAAATTATAAATGTTTTTATACATAAAAACCTTCCTCTTGAATCACTCTACCTGTTACAAAAAACCGCATCAAAATCCGTTGCGTAATTTTAAAAATTTAAGCATACAGACAAACAGACTAAAATAGCGACTTTGTTTTATACTATGTAGTGATAGTGATGTCTATGATACAGCCTACCGAATTACTAAGATACACTTCAAAATTACATTTGGAGACTTGATTCTCTGGTTCTCGTTTTTGGGTCGATTTATTACATAAATATATATGCTCACGTCTAAATCCCTTGCGGAGTAAACAGCCAAAATCTCGAAGAGACTGAAAGGCCTAGCCTTCAGCTGTACGGCTTCATGATGGAATTGAGATACAATTGCTAGCCCATCGCCTAAAAGAGGAGTCTTAAGTTTATAAGCTTTTCCCTTAGTCGCCTTTTACGACAACTTTATGACGACTTAACTTTTCCTTATTGTGATGTACGAAAAATCTTTTGACCTAGGTCCAGGCGTAGAAGTCAATTCCTTTTTTGATATCTAAATATTTATCCAAAAATAGTTCAGACATAAACGAGTATTAAGACTTGTTTTCATACTATTTTTAAAATATTTACCTAACAGTGAATTTAATGCTAAAAGCATTCTTTACCAGCCAACCTTAAGAAAATACAGAGATAATTACAAATATCAGGTGAAAAAGAATAGGACCACTCCATCTCTTTCCCATGGATGTCGTAAAAGACGACTAAAGGATAGGCTTATACACTTGGGTTTCTTCACTATTTGAATCTCAATTCTATCATTAAGCCAAGCAGCTGAACGTGGCCTACTAGTCTTTTTAAGCCTGTCAGCTCTGTCTACCCCTCAAGGGATATAGACGTGATTATATGTATGTATCAAGTGATACTTTGAAATTTTGCTGCTACTTACTACAAAATATTATTGGTCCCGTATCTTGCAAACAATAAAATATATTTTTGAGTGATGTCTGTGCATCGTAAGAGTGGTGCAAGAACAGTTAAACAATATTAACACAGTATATTATAATTTACTTATATTATAAATACGAAAGCCTGTTTGTCTGTCTGTCTGTCTGTCTGTCTGTTCCGCTTTCACAGATAACCTCACAGATATAGACGATATATACAGATAGACAGATATAGATCTCCGAGAGTAACATAGGCTTTTTTTCTGGAATTTCCCACGGGAGCGATGTTCCACGCAAAATTGCGTGTAAATGATACAATTTTTTACTTTAAAATACTTACATACATTCAAAATTATATTGCGCACATATTTTTTAATGTGTACGATTAAAAGGAAATTGCGAAGGATGGAGCTTTTAATGGCCCATAAAAAGCACGCAACGTTGTCGTTGTAGCGTAAACAGATAATATTTATATGTAAACTAGCCTTACCCGCGACTTCGTCCATTTGGGAAATATATTTGTTTGCACAAAAACTTACTTTTTTTCTGTTGACAAAATCACTCCTACGCATCTCAAAATAGCGTGAACTCGTCGAGAAGTACCTACACATAGAATAGTAATTAATTAAAAATAAAACTGAGACTATTTATATAGGTTCCACAAGCACCAATATTAGAATTAAAAAGAGAGAGACTCACACATGAACAAAAAAGGAAATTACGAAAAAAATTAAAACCAACATTTCAATAAAACCGTGCAAGTCGAAAGTATTTTTAAGATACTTAATGCAAACCGTCATCCCCAACGTTAATTAAAGATATACTCAAAAGATCAGACATTTCAATATAAACCCATAACGAAAGATAAGGAACGAAGGGAGGCGATCTCCAAAAAAAAAAAAACAAAATTACATTAATAAACATCTGTAGACATATATGTATGTATGTGTGCAGGGACGCGAGGCGCCGATGAGTTTTAAAGTTTTTAAGGGTTCGCCGAAGATTGCGTGCCTTGATTACCGTACCCCAGGGGTGGACCCCCCACCCCCAACACACTAGGGCCGCCGAAAACACACCGCTACCCTCCCTTTTTTAAGGAGGGAAAATTAAAAGTGTAGCCGACGGGCGTAAGGTCTTGATACTTTTAAGACATTGCTAATTGGTCGATGTTTTACGCCGATTATTTGCATGCAAACGTGTTTCCATGATTTTTGTATAAGCAAGTAGCAATGAGCTTGTCTATGTGACATCAATCTGCATCTTTACTCTTTGGTTTTAAGTGAAAAAGAGTTTTACATTCATGGAATAATTTTTCATTTTTTTTTAATTTTTTTAATTGACAATACCTCTTAATATTTAAGAGACATTGCTTATAAAGATAACTTACTTATTAAATTTGATGACATTGTAAGTGCTCTAATCAAAATATCCTGATAAAACTATATGTATACATAATGTAAGAGGTGCCTTGTGGTGGGCGGACATAAAAACAAACTTTTTTGTCAAATTTCATAAATTCTATAAATAACATAATAATCTGATGATGCCTCTTTCCCAGAGGGGCAGAAAAATACCATAGCAGGGGCATATTTGTTTTACTTAATCCAAATCCATCAATCTTATCGTGCTAACTGATCTCTTGTCACTTGCAAATAAAATTGAATTGACTTGAATTTTGTACCACAACCTGCCCGATCATATTAAGGCACGTTTAGGTCTCATTTACACATCTCTATCATCGTCCATTTCCGATTGCCTCTCTAACTTTAAGGCTTTTAAGTTAAAAGGTAAAAATAAAAAGTGAGACATAAAAGGCTGCCCTTTTTTTTGGCAATTTAAGATTGAGTAATTAAAAAATATAGGCAAGTATCAAGACACCTTAGTCCTTGCTTTGTGAACGACATGTGCGGCCGTGAAGGACAGACTGGCTCCGTCTTCGTCGATTGTAATTTGTATATCTATGTCGGTGCCATTGCGACGATATTAAGTTCAACTTGTATCGGTCTTGTTTGTATTCTTTTGTGTAATGTCACTGTTATGTTTCTTTTTTTTTTTTTGGAATATTCTCGTTTGGATACGATGGGTGAAAACTCGATTGTAAGGCAGTATTTTGCTGTAGTTCGTTAAATCTTTGCAGAGCGTACAAGGAATCAAATAGTATGTATGTGATTGTTAAAAATTTACATGTCCTGCAAAAAAAAACTTAAGGTACTCGTATAAAGGGATACCAGTTTTATAATATGATTAGGTTTACTTGTATGTGGAATCATCTTTTGTACGTTTTTTGTATACAAAAAAATATATACTAAATCAAATCTTCGGTAAAATCGGAGGAGTATGATTTTCGTAATGGTCTATGGCCGAAGAAAGAATCACACACTACATATTCCCTTTTGAATTAACTTACACTAGATAACAATAGTCGTAATACAAACCACTTACATAAACTATCCACTTCATTACCAACCATTCAACATGAGATTTGCAATAGCCTATTGTAAAGCTTAGCACTCACTGGCGGACAACGAAACAAATAATATTTTTAAAAACTCACAACATAAACTTCCAAATTTAAATGAGTCTCATAAAAAATTAAGAGAGAATCATAAAAAAAATTGTACGAATATATTTTTTAAATTAATTACTTATAATTATTCGTATGAATTGACATACTTATGTTACGAGTATATTAATAAATTACTTTCTTAATATGAAATAGAAATTACATTTATGTTTTAACTAAATTTAAAAGTAAATGAAAAGAGATCTCAAAAATCACAATATAGAAAAAAAAACACAGCTTTTTTTTTAGGTATTTGAAACATGACCTTATAAATGTTTCACATTAGGAGACTAAGATTGAATTAACTTTTACCTTATGTGTATTTGTCATTACGTTTGTAATCCAACGCAACGCATGTCCCGAAGCAGTTTGTCACATTCGGCCGTAGAAAACGCCATGTCCCCGATCCATGATTAATGCGTTTCTTAATTACTAAGTTATCGTACGAAAAGGGGGCGATACATGTGTTCCAAGCCTAATTTATTGACTTTAGCGCGTGTTTTAGGGTGTGATTGCTTAACTTTTTGGTCGGAGGTGTTTTAATTTAATTTCGATTGGATTTATAACATGGCGTAATTAGATATATTGGATGGTCTAATTTAATGTGTTTCTGTGTAAATGCCATTAAAACTTGAATGTTTATTGTCGTAGATGTTCTTATTACATACATAAATACATATGATCACGTCTATATCCCTTATGGGGTAGACAGGCCAACAGTCTTGAAAAGACTCATAGGCCACGTTCAGCTATTTGGCTTAATGATAGAATTGAGATTCAAATAGTGACAGGTTGCTAGCCCATCGCCTAAAAAAAGAATCCCAAGTTTGTAAGCCTATCCCTTAGTCCCCTTTTATGGGAAAGAGATGGAGTGGTCCTATTCCTATTGTATTATAGACGGGAACCACACGGCAAAGGCATGTTCTTATTTGTGTGCGCAATTGTTTATTTAAAACTTTATTACACAAAAAAAAATGTACAAAGGGCGGACTTAATGCCGTTTGGCATTCTCTAGCAGTCTACATACATACATACATAAAATCACGCCTCTTTCCCGGAGGGGTAGGCAGTACTAGTCTACCAGCTGACTAAACAGAAATACTTTATGTTGATTGTGCGATAAAGTGTACATGCATGCTGCAATATAAATACTTTACAAACAATATACATACAAGATACATAAATAAATTTAATCACTTTTGAAGGACGTGAGTAAAATAGAATAGACTTGGAATTTACGTTCGATCAAGAGAGCATTTGTATCTCTAAGTTCTTGATAAGTTATTAAATATTGTAATCGTATTTTCCTTTCCCAACTTTTTCTTGTAGAGGCAGGCAAAGACTACATGTTTCCAGTTGTATACGTCTTCCTTTGCTATAATCACATTTAATCTTTTATATTCCCTTATATTATATTCTTATACATAAGATGACTAGAGTACTCATGATCCGTATAATGACTAATTACCCATGTACTATTCGGTATTTTTTCCTAACTATAAGTATCATCTATTTTTACCAAGTTAATTAAGCCTCCACGAAGTAGGTACATCTACGAAAAATGAGACACCTTAATCGCACTCTCCATCGTCACCTTAAGCTTAATACACACGCTCGTCACGTCCAACGCTCATTTGGCTGCGTTCATCGATCGAGACAAAGCCTCGGTAGGCCCCGATAAACGAATTAAGGAAATGGGAGATTTTTTATCTGGCCCGGGGAGGGGACACGCGTCGTAAAACGCAGCAATACTTTCTTATGCAAAGTCGCTACGTTTGTTGCCAACTGTCTTAGGGGGAAATGCGCTATTTTTTAATTTATTATAATATATTTAATTAATTGATAATGTGAGCTGCTGTGAGTTAGATGGTCAAGATTTTGAAGGAAAAGCGCCAAGGAATCTTTTCAACCACTTCTTTAAATACCTTTTTTGTCGCTTATGCCGTTTCGACACTCAAATTAACGTCCAAGAATTTTTTTTTTGACTGCCTCTGTGGCTCAGCGGTAGTACGCACTGTCTGTGACACCGGAGGTCCCGGGTTCGAATCCCGGCCGGGGCATGATAAGAAGAGAACATTTTCTGATTGGCCTGGGTCTTGTATGTTTATCTATAAAAGTATTTATTATAAAATATAGTATCGTTGAGTTAGTATCTCGTAACACAAGTCTCGAACATACTTCGAGGCTAACTCAATCTGTGTAATTTGTCCCGTGTATATATATTTATTTATAATCTATTAACATTTTCCGATTTAAAAAAACGCCAGATTGCACATGTTCAGGGCTGTAGGTAACTATTAAACTTTAAATTTTGAGCGTCGATCGAGGCAAAATCGCGCTAGATTTTGCATCAAAAGCGGGATAGTTGGCAACACATCTCCGCGCCGATAATTAGGTGAATGTATAGATGTGTGCGCGGCTTTATGTTATATCAGTGTGCGTTTTGTTTTTAATTTCGGGGGTGGAATTAATGTGTTATGTGTGTTGACGTCAGTCGCCTGTGTAATTTGTTTTGTTTATCTTGGCGTTTTGTTCGTTTTTTGGCAGGAATTAACTACTGATGGATCAATAGTGATGTCTGTTTTGAATCGCAACATTAAAACTAGGGATGTTATAAGTTTGACCAGTCAATTCTGAAATGTTCGGATGTCTTAGCAAGAAGCCGATAAAAATAATATACACACGTTGCGGATTGGAAAGAGTTTTCTACTAATTTGTACATATTTATTATAAAATAATTTGTAGTTTAGTTTGTAACGAATAAACTTTAAAATATTAGATATGCATCGAATTTAACAATGTTTGAAACAGAGACAAAGCCTTCAGGAGTAAGAGAAGGCTAATTTTTTCTGGGAATTTCCACGGGAACGACGGTCGCCTAACCGCGCAATGCATTTAATATTTTCAGCTACTATTAAGAGTTTATATATGTTTATGTATGCATCAATATAATTATAAGCAAGAACAAAATAATTGATCATCTTTATCGTTCAAAACACTTAAAGATTATTGAAATACCTGATCATTTTATTGTGAGCATTACGCACGTTTTAAGTGCCGTCGAGTAAAAATCAATCTCCATATACTGCATTACACTTTTTAATATCGCACGAAATATTCTCCAAAAAATTAGGCCACCTTTCGCACCTCAAAGAAAAATCGGGTGGTGCACTTTGCAAATTTCTTTTGCTGTCTTCTTGTACTTTATTCGCTTGGAATAGAGTTTAATTTTGCGTGTGCGTGTTGTAATTATGTTTGCATATTAACATGAGGGAGTGGACGTGACATTTATTGTTTGACAAGCATCGATCTGCCCTTTGCTATACGAGGCGTGAATGAGCTGAAAGTTCAACATTTTTATGTCTACCCATAAGGGCTAAGCATCGGCTATATAATATAGTTCAGATAATTTTATTATGATAACATACCTACATATACATATGTATATAAACACGTCTTCATCCATTACGGGGTAGATAGAGCCAACAATCTTTAAAGGCTGGAAGGCCTGGTTCAGTTGAATAGCTTAATGAACGTATTGAGATTAAAACAGTGACAGGTTGCTAGTCCATCGCCTAAAAGAAAAATACCAATTATAAGCATATCTTTTGGTTGAATTTTACAATGAACATAATTAAAAATGTCATATTAGGAGCTCAATGTTATCCTATGCCGTGTGGTTCCCGGCACCAATACAAAAAAGAATAGGAACACTCTATCTCTTTCCCATGGATTTCTTAAAAGGCGACTAAGGGATAGGCTTACAAACTTGGGATTCTTTTTTAGGCGATGGGCTAGCAACCTGTCTCTATTTGAATCTCAATTCTATCATTAAGTCAAATAGCTGAACGTGGCCAGCCATTCAGTCTTTTCAAGACTGTTAGCTCTGTCTACCCCGCTAGGGATATAGACGTGACCATATGTATGTTATCCTTAGGCCATATGTTCTGTGTAGAAGCTGGAGCCGGTATACCATACACCTGAAGACACAATTTGGTTAAACATAGTTAAAAAACATTACGTTTTGTCCCAAAAATATACAAATTCACTGAAAAGAAATAAAAATCTATCTATTTTCAAAATAGGATAAAAGGTCAACATAACTTTAGTATAATTATATCTACTACCGTTTGCAAAGCGCAGGTGTAGAAGAACCGGCGAAACAAACTACACTGCACATTCTTCATGCTTTACCGCCTCGAGAAATGATACGGATGGGGAAGCGAGAGGATGAGAAACGACAGAGACGTAACATTAAAAATATGCGATTAAAAATTGTCAGATCCCCGAAAAGGGCCTTAGAGCCCTCATCCAAATCGCCTTGTAGGGTAATGGCAATATTTGAAAAAACGCAGGTATTATCCAATTTGTCGTACTCGGTTGGAGACAATGAACGCCCCTCATACGGTGCCATAGATTAGAACTCTGATATATTGAGTGATAACAGGAGGAAAAAAATGGGGGAAAATTTCTACATACATGTAATCGATGCCGTAAAAGTCGACTAAGGGATGCCGTAAAAGTCGACTCAGGGAAAAGCTTATAAACTTGGGATTCCTCTTGTAGGTGATAGGCTAGCAACCTGTCACAATTTCATCATAAAGCTATACAGCTCGAGGTGGCCTTTCAGTCTTTTCAAGACTGTAGGTCTGTCAACCCCGCAAGAGATATAGACGTGATTATATATATGAATGTATGTATCATTAAATTTAAAGCCTTTGATCGTTTACATTCTTGATAAATTACTTCAATTAAAGCACAGGAGTATTATGTTTTCAGACAAGATCTTTAGATACGATACACCCTTCAGTTGATTAAGCTTTTTAATGATCAGAAAATCTATTTTATTCCCGATTAAAATATTATGATAACAACGTGTTAATAGGTTTCAAATAAATAATAGACATGATATTTTTTTAACTGGATGCAAACCCTTAATTTCTTGAAAGCATTTCTTATTAAAAAAGGTTGATTAGTAGACTCCACCAAACACAATCCTTTATCCCTTCTCTAAATGTAGTGAAAAGTTCATCATTATAACCCGAACTATACTTAGAATACTTCATGTCATTGATAACATGTAGCACCTAAGTAGTAATTCTTTTGCTCGTAAGCAACAAAGAGCAATAATCACTATGGTAAGCAACATTTGCTAAACGCTCAATTTTCTCCCCACACCCGCGATCCAGAATTCACAATACAATACATTTATTGAGTACTTCCCACTAGAGCTTCGCGAGCTAAAAATGTCGAGTCATCTCAATGATTGTCGAATGTGTGAACTCGACGCCCCCTGGCGCCGATCATCGACAAAAGTGCTTTGTCTTGGATGAGTTCGGATGTTTATAGAATTTTTGAATTTCGAACCGTGTCTAGAGTTTAGCTGAGGTTTTTGAAATTTAAATGGAATCATGAACAAAATATGCTTAATATTTTTAGATCTGAACTTATTTTTGAATTACGAATTATGTCATGGGTTGTTGTCGTTAAAAGTTTTGAAATTTTGAATAAGGATGGAATCATGAACAAAATACGCATGGCATTAGTAGTAAATAATTATTATTTACAGGAATTTAGAGACGGAAGTTGAGAATTTTCATAGGATAAGTATTATTTGAGTTCTAACGACAATTCAAACTTTAATTTTAAATTCCAGATTTTAAGGAATTATAATAATGTGAAGATATTTGATCTAGTAGAATTATTATGGTATAGCAGAGGTATCAGTGATTCTACTAGGCCATATATCTTAATCTTTACATTGTTTTACGGTGCTAGTTGTTAAGAAATCGGGATGAAAATACAATATTGATAGGTCAATAGTTCAAAGAGAAGTGAAAATCTGTCTTTGATTATGTTTCTATTGCAAAGATGCGTGTTCAAATCACGGAAGATAGAAAAGCAAAAAGTACTAAAGAACATAAGTAGGACTGTGAAGAGATTTTAGGCATTAGGCTTATTATTTTTCTTACTCATAAGAAAACGATACAAGTAATTCTGAATCACAGAACAAATTACATCCAATTTTAAACCATTGTTAGGGAAAAAAATACCCCACACGAAAATAAATTATACCTGGGCTGTTCATAAAATTCGTTCATAACATCACATAATTTAGGAAAAATCCACAAGAAAATATAACAAGGGAAGCACTCATGTATGCCTATAGTCGCGTATACTGGTAAGTTACACCCCAAATTAATAGCATCCTAACAAAAAACTCCTCCCTGTCTTATGAAGGGGGGGAGGGGGTTCATTTGCATATATGTCTCCCCAGCACCCTAAGGAGAGAGGATGTATTTTTAATTTCATTCTTATCCCCGTGCTTAAATCATGAGAGCGGCCATGCGTGCGGGGGTGGCCCCCCTTTCTTCACCCCCCGCGGCCGTTAGCTTGCGTCATACGTCGCTAACCACGTACAGAGTAAAAAGAAAAGAAATCTTAATAAGTTTGTTAGGGCGCGCTAGAGTATCGTGGACATACTACAGAGGCTAGAAACGTTCCAATTTTGAATTCAAAGTGCGAAAACAAAACTCAATAAAATTTTTAAATTTTATTGAGTCAATACAAAACTCAATAAAATTTTTAAATTTTATTGAGTTTTGTTTTCTTATGTTCTTTAGTACTTTAGTACTTAAAAAATACAGTTCAATTAATATGAGTAGGATTAATCAAAATTGGCCATGATGTTAATCAAATTTTTTTAAAGTAGGCTGTAACTCAAAATGTATGGACGGCCAAGGTTTTAATCCGAGATACAATCAATCGACGTTTTATTTATAATAACAAAAAGACATAAAAGATATGTGCCAAAATACAATGCCACAACGTAAAAAAATCTTTTTCAATTCCACCTCATTTTGACAAAAAAATAAAACAACTAATTAAACACAGTCTTATCCTCCCTAATCCACTGTTATAAGCACCTACAAAAAACAAGCGTAGTCATTTGGCTGAGCAAATTTCGTGGAAGTTTTCCGCTCCTTGGCGTACTATGTCTTGACTGTCATATATATGTCACCGCGGTTATGTTAGGGAATTTAAATATTGAAATTATGCCGCATAGTTTCGCCAGCGAATTTCCTTTTCGTGTCTCTGATTGTTCGGTGTTTTGTTGTTTTTTTTTATTTCACAATATCGTCATGTACTCTCTAGTCTTTGTTTCAGAATTTACGTTTTTAGGGAAATTATTTTGTTTTTATTTTTCTATTCTGAGGCGGAACGTGTGTTCTACTAATGTCACATATCAGTTTATGTTATGAAATCTTGTAGTTTTGTTTCAAGTTGTTAAATAAAATGTCTGAGTGTAGCTCTTTAAGACAATTAAGTTTGTATAAAACAAAATAAAATTTTCTTAATTCGATGGTGATTTGTATTTGTACTTAAAGGAAACCCCATTTCATGATTTAAAAGGGATGGTCACCAAAATCTAACAATATCTCACTTATTTCCATACTTTAACATTAATTCTCTAAAGTCATATCTTCTCTCGTATCAATGCCCATAATTTCCCCTTTTTCGAAAAAAGTCATCTCTAACTCGATTACCGACAAAGGAAAGTTCGCAAAAACTCTGGATAAGGCAAAAACCACAACCTTTATAATCGCATCAGGCAAACTCAGATTGTTCCCGTTAATTATTGATAGAATGAAACTTTTATCAAAACTTCAAGAGCAGAAGCCAAAATTATTTGAAAGCAAGGAAACCCTTCATAATGCCTGTGAAAATATTAAAACAAAGCCGAGGTGGCCACCCCGTTTCTACGCAGGACAGGGCGACTTAGGTGTGTATATATATAGTGAAGATAATACCGGGTTAATTAATTAATTAGATATTTCTTTTACTCTTCAAGGCAAAACGTTAATAAAGTCATTTGTGATTATCTTCTCTCTTCTCTCTCTTATACATATTTTGTGTGTATAAAACCAGAAGGTTCCATTAAATAAATAATAATAGCTATATACAGGATAAATTACGCAGATTGAGTTAGCCTCGATGTAATTTAGAAATTTGAATTACGAGATACTAACTTGACGATAGGTATACTTATGTAGATGAACATCCAAGACCAATTAGAAAACGTTTCTTATCATGCCCTGGCTAGTATTTGAATCCGGGACCTCTGGTATCAGAGACGAGCGCACTACCGTTGCGCACCAGAGATTGCCTTACATTTTCATAATACATTTTTTTCAAAAGAAGATGACTGAGAGCAAATAAAATGCTTTGATATAAAAATAATTATTATATGTCAAAAATACTAAGACCTGATGTGATAATTGTCGATAAGGGCGCCCAGTAAGAAGCCTTCATGAAAAGTAGTTTACTTTAAAGTTCATAAACTCATAGGTTTTTAATAAATCTCTACAAACATTTAATAGAATAAAAAATTACATTTTTCCAAAGCGGTATTGTCATCTCCAAAACTTCCGCGAAAATCCTCCAAGACGACTAGGAGCGCGGGCGGTGATTAATACAACGCATCTCCCCAACGGTTTAATCGCTAGCTGGCAACATTTTTACCCAATTTTTGGGTGAAAAGACACCCCTTCCCCCGCCTACCCCTTACCGGCCCACCCCTTTCTTTCGTTAAGATAAATTATCCTACGATCAGGATAAGAGTGTAGGTTCAAATTGCCGACTTAAAATTCAACGGCCTAAATATTTATGCGAAAATTAGTGAAAGCCCGCGACTCTGCGTATTTTTAACGACAATGGCGAATTAAGAATTAAATTCCGGTGTTAAGATTATTTTATTGTTTTGGTGCTAGTCTATTTTCGAAATGACAAAAATCTTATCAATGTCTTATTTGTTTTTTATTTGAGAATAATTATTATAAAGGTAGAAAATGTGTACAACTTACGTACCTAATACTATATACTAGGTATCACTTTAGATTTTAAGGAAACATATTCCATAGTGACAGTACAAACATACTTATACTTATTATTAGTGATTTTTATATACATATTTCCTCTCATTGTTACAGAATTAATCCTGAAACGATTGTTCTACAGTCATTTGTTATTTTGTTTGTTTGTTAGGCATTAAGATGTGTCTATCTAGGTTTGATCGAAAATGTTGTGTTCTCTACACAAACAACCCCACAACAAAAATATTAATTTTAATCTATATCTACACACATATCACGTCTTTTCTCCGGGTTCCTCTACCTCTATACCAATTTTCATCAAAGTAGTTTCAGCGGTTTTAGCGTAATAGACAGACAGAATAGCTTTCGTATTTATAATATTAGTAAAGACTAGATATAATAGACAGCCTATATTCACGAGACTTTAAGGCCACGTTAAGATGGATAGCTTTGGTGCATACATAAAACACGCCTTTTTCCTGGAGGGGCAGGCAGAGACTACATCTCTCCACTTGCTACAATCCCATGCTTACCTATTTCGCTTCATTCACATTAATAACTAATTTTTAAAATTATTATTTTAGCGTTCAACCCTGGCTACTCACAGATAGCATTTATACATATAAACCTTCAAGAGGAAGATTCATTCAATATATTATGTGTATTTGCTTACTTATTATATACATAGATGACATATTATTTATCGTTTATCATAATTTATTTTTTCAAAAAAAATATTGATATCTACCAATGGGGTAAATATATTGAAATTACAGTCAAATCAATAGTAACAAGAGAAATACAGCATGAATATTCTTTGATATTTGACTACGGGTTTCGATGGATGGGACTCGACGCAATTACTTTCTTTTGTAATTATAAACGCGTCGCAATTATAAAGATGGCGCCCTGAAAGAAAATCTCACGACGAAGCCAAAAAAGGGGTAAATAATGAGTTCTAATTTAATATTAATAAGATACGACCTACTGAGAAGAGAATATAGAACAGCTCGTTTTAGGTTTAGGTAAATTAAAATAGGTATAATCTAATGTTTTGGTTGCTTTGCAAAGGTTGTAGAGGTCTGGATAGAACAAGATTCTGTAGTCGCTTTGTGTAAAATCTTGACTTACCCAGGATGTCAAGTATACATTGAATCACGTTTTTTTCACATCTTATTTTATAACTTTAACTAAATCCATCTGAACGTGGCATTAGATTATTTCCTAGACTATTGTTAACCAATAAAGATACAATTTCAATAAAAGAACAGTGTTTTCCTTCATCCTTTCATACTTTATCTTATTTATCAAATTATATATAAATATATAGTCAGAAGTATTGAAAAGTTGAAGCAGTATTAAACTATGACGTCACAGAACTGCTAACAGCGCCGGAGTCGGTCACTCCCACAAAGACCACATCGGTCGCTTGCCAATTAGCGTTGCTCGAGTGTTTTGTGCGGAGCGGACTGCTTCACTCGGACTGTTTAGAAAATGATGAGAAGTTTTAAAAGATTTTATTCCTAGTTAATTTTAAAATTGCTATTGGTTGACCATGATTTATGACTTAAGCTTTAACGTTAATTAAACTTTTAGTTTAAATGCTAAAGTAAAAAAAAATGTGTTTTTTAGCCATTTATGTTTTATCTGCTATGATGGTAGCCCAAATAAAGCATGGTCAAAAAACACCATATCATGATATTTTGACTCCTTCATGCTTAATGCGACTGGACAATCAAAATGAAATTTCGTAGTTAATTAGAAAGGAGTACTGAGAAGATACACAATAAGGTGAGCTAGCGAAGCAAAAAGTGTTTTGAAAGAAGAAAGAAGAAAATAATAAGAGATTTTAGAAGATAGAGAATCCAAATTATGTAATTGTAATTTTATGTTTGTACAATACAAAAGTTTCTAACTTAAAAGAAAAGCGTGTGATTTTCAGCAACTCACGCAATTCACTCATGACCAATCGTAATAAAATTTTGTAAATACGTACTAAGCAGGAAAGAGAGGGTAAAAGAAACCTACTCGAAATAACTTTTTTCATCGCTGCATTGTAAATTATAACAAATTTTTCTCAGACATAGACATATTTTCCTGTTCTCTGTTGTCCACTAAAAACAAAGTGTGTACAAAATTTATCTTGAAACAGATTTCTTAATATTGTTTTCGGTTTTATTTTTTATTTTTTATATTCTTTACGATTTTTGTGTAATGCTAATTGTATGCATGCATCCCGTTACATACTTTTAATTTAAATAACACAAAGTTCGTTAACACGCGTAGTTTTAAGTTATTATAATTCATATAATATTTACTTAATCGGCACTGTTTGGTCTATAATACTGTATACTGTTCTATAAGATATTTTATTTTGTACTTATGACTGTTTGTGCCAAAATAAATGAAAAAAAAAAAAAAAAAAAAAAAAAAAGTTTTTAATTAGAGTAAAAATTAAAAATAATGAATTTCAGGAAGTCTTTCTAGTGCAAGCACTTTTAAATTTTGTGCGCTGATGTCAGTAAGTCAGTCAGTTTCTCATAAGTTCTCTCTCATATGCATACATACGTTGTAAACTTACCAGTATGTAACAAATTCATTGACAAAATCGTACACGTACCATATAGTATTTGGAACACAAAAAAGAAGTCGAAAACCTGAAACAGCCAGTATTTGCACGGCAAACTTGAAATTTAAATAAGGAACGTTACTTTTTTAATAAAGGTGAGGTGGCAACCGTGACATTCATTAGAGTGTTACGTGTTGTGAATGGTCCCACATGTTGCAACTCCCCTTGTTTGCTTGTGGCTGGCTGAATACTAAACGGAATCTTTTTTTTCAGTTTCGAAGGTTTCAGTAAAGTGGCATGAGAGTTCGAAATGGGAACGTGTGGTTTGTTTTACGTGATTGCCATTTGAAAAAAGAACTTATTACGTTTCGTTATTCCAAAAACCTTTTCACATTGAGGTGATTGAAAGATAAAGGAATTAAACAAATAAATTAATGTGGAGGAGCGACATATCTGTAGGTATTCTTTTGAAACTGCCGCGTTTTTAATGATGCAATACCTATTTAGAAAATAAAAAAACATAACAATAATACATATACATACATAACTACATTATACACATTCGTAAATCAATTCTCTATCCTTTATGGGGTAGACAGAACCAACAGTCTCGAAGCCTAGAAGGCTTTTAAAAGCCTTTCCTATTGGCTTCTATAATTTGCGTGGGAAAGAAATAGAAGACATATCTACTGTAAACTTTTTTCATTGCTATAGGTACCTACCTGATCAGCACGAAACTTACACTTACAATATATAATTGTGCTTATTCCCTTATGCGCCTTTACGACATCCGTTGAAAAGTGGCTCTATCCCAAAATGGCGGGAACCAGACGATTATTTTTTTTTATTTTCGCCTTAATTAAAGCAAGGTAGTGTGTGCGTACTCGTTAGATTAGATTTTCGCGTGATGTTGGCTAATGTCTCATTAGATGTGCAAGGTTAATGAGCCCCGTAGGATGTTGGGATGTCGTGTGGCATGTCATGTATGTAACGGAGGGAATGATAAAGATTATTCTTCTATTCTATGATGCTATTGAGATGATCAAACAAGGGAGTGGTTTATGATCTTGGATTTTTGAGGTAATGGGCAAGCACTGTTACTATCTAAATCTTAATTACCTACTTCATACACTATCAAACTGAGCGTATTTTTTTACCTACTATCTTTACCTATTATCTTGCCGTGTGGTTCCCGGCACCAATAGAAAAAAGAATAGGACCATTCCATGTCTCTCCCATGGATGTTGTAAAAGGCGACTAAAGGGTAGGCTTATAAACTTGGGATTCTTCTTTTAGGCAATGGGCTACCAACCTGTCACTATTTGAATCTTAATTCTATCTTAAAGCTGAACGTGGCCTATCAGTCTTTACAAGACTGTTGGCTCTGTCTACCCCGCAAGGGATATAGACGTGATTATATGTATGTATGTATTATCTTTACCTATATTTATCGATATAATATTATTTTAGCTTTTCCGTTTCATACATACATAAAATCTTCTTTGCGAAGGCAGAGAGAGAGAGAGAAACTGAATATTTCCACTTGCCACGATCCCTTCATACATACTTTCGTTTCATACACAAACCAGTTCAATCCAGTTACAACATAAAAAAAATTCGTGCGCTCGACTCATTTTCTAAACCTGCTCACCCGCACTTGTAATATAAATTAAGACATGTCATGTCTGTCTATTGTAAAGTCTTAAAAATGAGAGGACGAAGGAATCTTAAAAGGGTAGGACTTAAATGGGAGGGCCTACATCTCCCTTTAGGGTGGTTTGCGCAAACGCGTTATACTACGGCTTATTGTTTCTTGTTTTGGTTCGATATTCGAATGAATATAAAGATGGTTAACTGTTATTTCAGGGAATTAGTTAACCTTATTTGAGGTGGAACTTTTTTATGTGCCGCCTGGTGTGAATGTAAGGTGATAAAATAGTAAAAAAATAAAATAGAGATAGCAGTTCTAAATTGCGTTTACCTTTAGCGTCCTATTGTAAGTAATGAGTATTTTGGTTTCTAGGTGACCTACCTGACTTCCAAGTCGGGTTACATATGAACTAATTCATTTACAGACACGTCTATATCACTTGCGGGGCAGACAGAGCCAACAGTCTTGAAAATTCTGAAAGGCCACGTTCAGCTGTGTGGCTTTATGCCGCAATCGAAATTCAAATAGTGACAGGTTGCTGCTAGCTCATCGCCAACATTAGGAATCCCAAGTTTATAAGCATACCCCTTAGTCGCCTTTTACAAACTCCATGTGAAAGATATAGACTGGTTCTATTTTTAATTACTCTATTTATATTATTTGTGTATATAAAACTTTTTTTTTAAATTAAATTATTTGAATAATATCTAATTAGAAATACTCGTAAAAATATGCCCAAGTCCATATGGACTTGTACTTACGTACGTACGTACGTAATGTACTTACTTATATAAGTAAGTACATTTACTTTATGACTCTTTACGACATAAAATACCGCTGAGGCAACATGACAAACTTTTGTAGACTTTAGTCTTGCAAGCCCATATAAAACCTTCAAGGTATATTTACGTACCATCATTGTCACGCACATGACGTCGCCGTTCCATTAAAGAAATATACCAAAACCAATTTATAAATGCCTTTGATAAACAAAAAATCATTTGAATATCACCTTTATGGTATTTAACATTAAGTTTGATGCCTACTTATGTTAGAATTTTTTTTATTTTTGTATTAGTTCATAATGACATTTATTAGGAGTCGTATTGGGTACCTACATCATAATAATTAAAATCCATGCACGGAACGTTAGTACCATGCTGTGCCACGTACTATTTTTGCATATAATTAACTCACGAATTATTGGGTCTGTGAAAAAATGTCTAGAATAGTAGAAATTGTAGAACGTTGTTCAGATACCGACGGAAAGTTTGTAGGAAGTTAGCCTCAAATTTATGAGCACAAATGATTGTGACGTTTAGTGAAACGGTAACTAATATACTTATTTGAGTGTTTTAACGGTAAAATTTTGACATTTTGAATTTCAATTCTATCATTAAGCCAAATGGCTGATCGTGGCCTATCAGTGTTTTCAAGGCTGTTGGCTCTGTCTACCACGCAAGGGATAAAGACGTAAAAATTAGTATGTATGTAAGTAAATTGAAGGGTCGGTTTGATTCGTGGTTGTTGATAATTTGAGGTACTTCAGCGTTCTCACGTTTCTGAAGAACCCGGGGTACACTTTTGCATCCATCCTGGATTGGGTATGGGATCAGGGTAGAAGATGTACCTACTGTATTGATGTGCCTATTCCCTTAGTCGCCTTTTACTACGTCCATAGTAAAGATAGTGGTCTTATTCTAAAGTGCTGGTGCGTAATAAAGGTAAGAAGCTAGTTTATTTTAATTTAATTATACCAAATGTGAATGAGATCACCTGTCTCCTGGAACGTGGGATGAACGCGCAGGCACAAGCCAAGGAATATTAAACGGATAGAAGCATGCCTTAATATATATTAATGTGTGAATCGAACGCAGTTGGAATACTGAGGAGGGGATTTTTAATTTAAATTAAGCGGTATTTTCTACGCATGATGAGAGGATTGGAGTTACGAAGATTAACTTTCTATCTAATCTTTTAGAGTTGGTCCTTGTTATGATCCTTGAGAAGCTCAGCCCTATGACCATGATTCAGGAATGGCCAAGTCTTTAAACTAATAAGTCCCGTCTGACCTTGACTCTCATACCTAGTAGATCAGCATAGATCTTGGTTTTGGCACTTTGTTACAGGGCAACTGGCTCCTTAGTTGCTTTTTAAGAGGAGTCATAAGAGGCTACCAAGGTAGTATGAGGTAAAGTGGAGAAAAACTCTTTTTACTAAATTTGATAGATAATGGAAAGAAAAGCCAGGACTGTTTGGTTTACCATCAGCTTTTCCAACGAAATTAAATATTCAAAAAGTTATACACATGCATGTCTCCTCACGGTAAAAAGATGGCCGCGTTTACCTGAGGCTCCTACATACAAGTATAGGATAGTTAAAAGATTAAGTAATTGTACACACAATCAAGAATATTAAAATAAATTAGTCAAGACATTAAAACGTCACAGTTCGAAATTCGAACTCGCGATATCTACAAATGGAATGATAAAGGTGAACACTTTCATTAGCCGTAACAGAAGATCTCCAGGCCGAATTACCGATAAAATTCGTCAAGAATTTTCAAGGAAGCTACCGTGACGTCCCCTTGGACCGTCGTAAAGCAAAAGTGACGTCTATAATGCGATCGCCGCCCTAATTATATTAGAAATTCCCAAAAATTCCCCCACCCGCCTTCCTTAACCCATTAAGAACTCTTGAAAACTCGCTTTGGAACTGATGTTTTGGGCTGAGAAAATAGGGTAAGAACAGGCCGGGCTGTTTTTGGGTAGTGGTAGTGTTTATTGTGCTATTTCGTAACTACCATGAGACGTTAATCTGGGGTCTTGATAAGTAATCGTAGCGTTTGTTATTTATTGCACAGGAAATCAAAGATAACTTTTTTCTACATACATGTGGTAAGAACCGTAAACTAGGATAAATATGCCGTACCGCTCTCGGCATCTAAACTATGATTACAAATGTCAAATTGTATTTATTACCTACATGTTAATAAGTGACCTTATCGCTCTTCGGTTATAATTTCTCATTTTATTTCTTCTACCTCCAACGGAATCATCGATTCTTCTCTACTTCTTGCTTTAATGACTTTAGTAGACTGCTGATCTATCCAGGTATAGCCGGAACAATCTTAAAACGAATTTTATAATGTGCTGTGACGTCGTGCCGCTGCGGTCTCCCTTGCGCCCCTCTTCCCCCCAACCTTGGCCTTTGGCCTTTTGGCAGTCAATCCAAGTCAATTCTGCCACATATGTAGGAGTTGACCCCTTTCACCCAGACCGCCCGACGCCAAGCAGTATGCCAGAGACCTCGCTGTGACTCCACCTGCCTGTGATAACGTGACCCCACCGTCACCTCACCGTCAGTGACAACTACGATTGCTTTTTCTACGTCGCTGAGAACGCTGGCCGGCCTCAAATCCCGCTGAGTCGTCTCGCGTCTGAAAACAAACCCCACATCTTTTGTGTAAGTACACGTCCCAAGGAGCTGTCCGTATCATCAGACAGCGCTTGATACCTCAGCGAGAAGGCTACCACCTCGATGCTGATTCCCGATGAAGTGCCCGACATCAGATGACGTCCAGCGAACCTTGGCCTTTGGTTTACTTCAGCGCTCACCAAGTTAAGTCTCTCGCTATTCGCAGGCGGCTACTTGCTGGAACTCGTGTCTATAACTAAGACCACGCTCTCTTAAAAAATGTAAAACTAGTCCAATAAAGATTGTCGTTGTTCTATAAATTTTTAATTTATTTCTCATCACCCTTACCTGCGACGTCACAAAAAACAAAGGTAGAAAGACGCTTGTCTGTTTTATTCCTCAAGTAATTCTACCGATAACGTCACATCACGTTAGATTGACACGTTTGTCAGGCAATTATCGACTTAATGCAGATGTGATAAGGGTTATGGCCACAGACATAATGTAGCTAGATACCATTTCATCCATACAAATGAAAAGCTTCTTTTGTCAAGATTTTACTGCCTAATATTAGGTCAAACGGTGAACTAGAAGACCCCTTAAATATAATATAAGTTTTAGTTTGTATGTTTTGTAGACGCAGGTCTATACAACATGATTATAAAATGTACTATTTCGCTTGACTGCTTATCACAACAGATCCATACTTCCTTACTTTATGCTAATATCATAAATGCAAAAGTCTGTTGCTTAGATCTTTATGCCTTAACTGCTGGACTGACGTTGAAATGTGTATGAATATAGCTCTAACATTTTTTTTTATTTTCTGAATCCTATATAAAAAGCGCGTTACCAATAAAATAGTTAAGGAGAAAAGGTCTATGGACACCATTTTATATTTTGATATCAAATAACATATCTACACGCGGGATCTAGTTGAGAAGTGATCACTGACACTTGCGTAGGGCGGTTAATGTGTAAGACTGATAAGAGTGACTGATGATAGTAAGTTTGCATAAGTAATACTATGTAAATCGGAGCCCAAAGGATTTGTTTGTCTTTTGTAGGATAAGCTGTTCAGTACATCTAAGAAGAGTTGGGAAGATCGGGCAATTCTTGTAGTTACTGTTTCATCATCACAATGCGTCTATGGTTGAATCGGTAAGGTGCCCGGTTAAAATGCGTGATGCGCAGAAAGGCATAGGTTCAAATTCCACCTCGGGCATGTACCAATGACTCTTTTCAAAGTAATGTACATTAGTTTGAATACTAACCGATGCTCTTACGGTGGTGAGGAAACCTGCACATTCAGGCAACTGTAACCATGGATCCAATACGGGTTAGGTTTACCTGCAAAGTCGCTTCGTGTTAAAACCTGACTCACCAAATCCAGGATCCGTGGTCAAAGGCTAAGCTCTCTCCAGAGAGGTGAGGATGCAACCGGGACAAAAAGTCAGGAGCTAGCTGTTACTACTAGTTCCGTTGTATGTTTGACCCCGACCCAGAAAAACGTAAGTCAGGTAATTACACTAAAAGATTCCTGTTTGACCTCAGCGCCTCTGAACAATGACCTAATCCGGCTTAGATCATGATTACACTTACCGGAATACCTATATATATGCAGATGGCAAATCACTTGACCAAATCAAAAAGATTTATACTATAATTCCATGAAGGATCTCTTCCAGTCAACCGACAACATACATGTCATTCTTCTTTTATTAAATAGGTATCTATGTAATTGTCTGTTTTCGTAGATTTCTTATAACTAAGATCAAGTATTTTTTGTTATACAAAACACGGTTAAGTAATATAAATGACACAGCCTAGTCTATTAAGGAAAATAAACGAAGGAGTTAAACAATTAAAGTATAAAGGCGAGTGCACACGCTCCTTGAAACGTGAGGGACGCATAGGTGGCGCTGACAGGTCTGAGGAAGACAGATTGTGGCCCACACTACCTGATTACTAAGTGTGGAAGCGGATTTAATGGTAAGTATCAAGTTGTAATTTTTTTATCTCTGTAGCAGTTTAGTTCCACTATGCTTTATGTAAAAGTACCTACCTATTAAGACGATAATCAAACTATGAACTGATATACGATATCTTATAGCAATAGATCAACTTCATATAAAAATACAATATCAATTAAAAGGTAATTAAAAAAAAACACCATTCTTAGTTCTTTGCTCTTCGTTGTTGTTAAAGCTTTTAGGCTAACTATAACGATATTAGATGATAGCGGACAGGATGGATGCAGCGGTCTTCAGGAGGTTCACTGAGTTACATGTGACGAGGCGAACCTTCTGAGAACCATGTAAGTAAATGGATATAATTTTTAAATTAAAATTATTTTTGTTATGGAATTTATAACTTATTATTATTATTCAATGTATGTACCTATTAAAATGTAATTTACTCTATTACTCTTTATTCATTTAATCACAAAAGACAAAACATCACATAAGTTGAATATAATTCGCAGGCCTATAAGCAGTAAGCAGACTACTGATTCAAATAAAAAGTAATACCCATGCAACCTGTTTTCACAAATAAAAATATATTGATTGATTACCTAACTAACAAATGCTACATAAAACTGATTATTAAAAAAATTTCGCGTTCGATTCAATACGTCCGAGACGAAGGTACGTTACTTTTAAAACCTGTAGTATTTATACATACATTCATATAATCTCGTCTTTATCCCTTACGGAGTAGACCTCACTAGTAGGAGTGAAAGGCCACATTTAGCTGTATGACTTCACGATGGAATTCAGATTCGAATAGTGGCAGTTTGCTAGTCCTTCGCCTAAAAGAGGAATCCCAAGTTTATAAGCCTATCCTTTTACGACATCCATGGGATACATATGGTGTGGTCGAAGTATTTATAAATGGAAAACTGCTACATATTCTACAATAAATACATATACGTTTATAACATCATTAATCAAACAATCAATAATTACAAAATCAGTGTTATTTATCGAAATACTTCGTATTTTTTATAAGGCCAAATCGAGTTTGTCATTTTTTATTCCCGATTAAGATCTAGGGAGCCCTCTCCACGTTTTTGAGCACTTTCTTAAACGATTGTCGAGGACACGCGTGTTCTATCGCACATCTTCGCCGGTACCACGGTTTCAAGGCGAATGTCGTATCGTTTTTCTATCGCTTGTTTGAACAATATAGGACTTATACTCTTGGAATTTTTTGAACGGATTTCATTGATTGGATTGGCCTATCAATTACTTATAAGAACTTCTTACGCGTTACCGTTTATTTATAGACCTTAGACGGATTATCAAGTAAAAATACGAGATGAGAAGAACACATACAAATCTTCTTAAAATGGAAATAAATATGCTCCTCCCAGTGAGGGTAGGTAGAGACTACATCTTTACACTTGCCAAGTAAAAACTCCCTTTATGCAAGCTCGATTTTGTTTAAGGTACTCATAAATTCAGCTGAATGTTGCATATAGGTTTTTTCACAAATTGTTGGCTATGTTTACCAGGCAAGGGATAAACACGTGACTATATGTATGTAGAATTATTGTGCTTCGCAAATAGTTGTGAGCCTTTAGTACCGGCCACTGATGGATTCGAGCTAAACCCAGTGCGTGTCTAGTTAATTGGATGGCCGGTAAACAGTACACTGTATCTCGGGTAACATTTGGTAAACAAGGTGAGGAGGTATACATTTAGTTTCAAGATGTAGGTCCTAGATTAGTAAAGTAGGTAGTAATAGTTATTTTCTCACGGATAATTAAAAAGGGAAAGTACCTTTATAAATTCAACAGTATTCTATCTACTATAATTTTTTTTGAGACAATTCGAATGGTTGACATTGATGGGCCAAAAATGTTAAATAACTATGTATGTCGTTATACCTACTTACTATATAACCCGTAAAATTTTTAAAATTAATAATATCATTAAAAACTTAAGGCAAAACATACAACGAAGTTAACAATTCAACAAATAAAACTCAAAACAAACTTAATATCAAATGGTAAGCAAAATCGCCGAGAATTGCCGCGCCAATTATTTTTTGCTCGTGGAAATTGGAGATTTAACGAAATTCAAATCGCTTAGCGAACGAAGGAATTATAGAAAAAGCCGCGCGCATCTTCAAAGGTGGGCCTTCAACCCTTTGAGGGTGGTTGGGGTGGGGAACGCACAGTAATATAGAAAACTTGTGTTAGCCCAGTTCCGCGCCTTTGTAACATCATTTCGGCTGCCGTGGTAGTGCGACTAACAATATTTGATGGTTGCTCTTTTTTCCTGACTGAATAAAGTAGGAGCGTAACGTTTCAAAGCTTATGTGTGTATGGATGATATATATTGTAATGGTTATATAATAAATAATTTGTAAAGGTAAGATTACGAGATCGCCTTCACTTAACAATGATTATGTAACAGAAATATTATATTATGATGCAGCGAAAACATTTAATAAAAACCTCCAAACTTTGACTCCAATAAAATTAACAATGAATTATATTCCAAATAAAACCATTAGAAAAGTCAATTCAGTTTGATATACTTCATAAATAGTTTTACACTTAATATACTTACTGTATTTCTGTATTTTTAAATATAAAGTTTTACCTAGCGACATGCTCTGGTTTTGAACGTCCCTCTATATCACTTACAGCGTAAAAAGGGCGAATAGTATCGAAAGACTTAATGATATTTTTGTAAGAAAAATAATTCCACGCAAACAGCAAGTATCAAGACGCTTCGCGCGACGCGGAGCTTTATAATTTAAGAAGAAGAAACAGGCCATAAGAAATAAATGTAAAGAAGGAGAAGAAACGTTTGGACCCCGAAAGGGTTGAAAGGGGTGCGAAGACACCCCCGCTGTACGTACACGGGCGGGTAAATACGTGGAATTGTGTCGTGATGTTACTTTATCTGTTGAATTTATTTTTGTTGGTATTAGTTTTATTTTTATGTCAATCGAGGTTTTTTTTTAACAATTGGTTCTGATTTTCGTTTGTTTAAGAAGTTTTTCAAATCAAAGCTTGAAAAAATGAGTTAAATTCTTGTCCTACTTTTCATTACATAGCTATTTATCTTTTTTATTAATTTTGTAGTTTGGTTTCTTTTTTTCAAATTATTGATCAAGGATCGACTCTAGGTTGAGGCCAAGCTTGTACACGATTATAAAAAAATCTTTAGTTGGGCGTTTTCACAATATTTTTATCAATCACGTACCAATATTTTTACTTATCAAATAGAAAACTCAGACTATAATAATAAATTTATAGATAATTTTATTATTTAGTCTATTTTAACATTCTTAATTTTAAAGATTTACTAAAATGTATGAAAATTTCTCCGCCAAATTATAATTAACAGAAAATCGCAAGCAAAGTCGGGCTTCACCGCTACCCTTCCGATCGCTTATTGCTTTTTGTATGTGTGCGTAAATTTTTGCCTGCGAGACATTAATCGGAAGGAGCATGCATTTCTTTGTTCCATTAGAGACAGGATTCAAATTGTTTTAGGACAAGTATTGATTGCTAGGGGTATCTTAGAAGGGTCATGTTTAATTAGGCACAGTATGCTTTACACCTTTTTAATAAAATAAAGGGAACGTGGAAGGAACGCAAAATAAATGTATTTTAAATTTCATTTTTGGAAAAGTGTGTTTTTTTTAACCTTTGTTTTCTAACCTCAATAAATGTAGATGGCATTTATTATTTTCGAAAAAATAACAAAATAGAACAACGTGTTCTTGACGAGCTGAATCGATAGTGACTGGTTACCAGGACGTTTCAGCAAAAGAAATAAAAACAGTTGAGACACATTCAATATTCAATAACAAATATATTTTTACCTGTACAACATGAAAGCACTGAATTATTCCCTCTTAATTTCGCCGAGGACGGGTTTCTACAGTAAGTTCACTTCAAACTGGCTCAGACCCTCTAATGATCTGATCCCAGTAATTTTTCTCTCATAGATGAAAACTATTGCACCCTACTCTACTCTACACATATGTACATATATTCGGCCAACAGTCTTGAAAACACTGATAGACCAGTTCAGCTGTTTGGCTTAGTGATAGAATTGAGATTTAAAGAGTGACAGGTTGCTATCATTGCCTAAAAGAAGAATCCCAAGTTTATAAGCCAATCCCATTGTCGCGTTTATTATTTTATTTCTCAGATAAAGGCTATTGCTTTAAGAGAGCTTGTTATTTATTCACCGTCCTTCATGCGGGCAAAGCCACATATTTAGCAAAATTTTACATACTGTAAGGTAAGCGCCAGTGATTGGAGATCGACGAATAGTCTAGTCATTCGGTTTGCTGATACCTTGAGGTCTTTTCTGTTCCCCTAAGTTTTAAATGTGGATTTTGTAATAGGGAACTGAATAATAAGCATTTTCACTTATTGCAATATCCGTTATCCAAGTTGGATTAGATTTCCCGTTGCGGTGTCTACCCAACTTACTTACTCTTCCAATGATCATCACAAGAAGATAGGGTAGGTAAGTCAGGTCGGAGACAAAGCGAGTGTCTATCTGTGACTCCCGTGTAGAGTACGTAATTAAGGCTGAAAAGTACGAAAATGAATATGGAGATCAATAAAAGAGGCGACTTGAAGACCACGACTCAAAACAGAACTCCCAGAGGTAAAGCAAAAATGTTTTGCAGCTGACATGGTGATTTTCAATGCATTTTCTCAGAATTTCTGTTGAAATTTTATCTCTCTTACCTCGTCCCTCTTTTCCATATATTTCAGCGAAAAACACCGACTCATTTAATCAGATTACTTACTTACAATACGTCAAAGAAACCAACAACTTTGCGACGCCAACGCGAACTCTTTACGCAAAAGCTCGCGACTTGAACGAGCAAAAAACATAATCGAAATTCAATACCAATTAAACTGGTACATTTTTACCTCCTTTCCAACTTGTCAGAGGCCCTTAAGATAGTATTTAAATTAAGGAATATCTCATTGAGTCGGGGCTTCCATTTAAATTAAGCTTTTTGAAAAACTCTCATATCTTCTTTACCCGGGGCGCACCGGTACATCAAAGGGGTGGACGAGGAAGGGGTAAGGTATTTTTCTTGGAGGGGAAGTGGGCGGGGGAAAAATGCGTAGACGCACACATGCGTAAGTAAATACGGACGCTCACAGCGACCGGCTGTATGTAAAACACTTTAAGAACCGGCGAAGAAATGCGAGAAGCTTAGCGCGTATAGGATGTTCCAAAATGTTAATTACGATTTATTTAATTATTGTAGAGTTTAGGTCTCTGCTAGTGTAGTAAAGGAGGAAGATATTTTTATGTAAGTAAAAGTTACCTTACCAACTTCTTCTAGAACATGCTAGTCAAGAAATTGCGATAGATTTTTTTTTATAGATTATAGCGCGATCACTTGACGTGTGATGGCGGTAAGGTTATCGCGTTTTATATACATATGTATGTTAGTGAAAGGAGATAGATGATTTAATTGACTGTATCAGAGCAAAACAATTTTATTCGGATTTCTATGACACAAAATATACCCTGTTTACTGTTCCTCGTGCTAATTGTTAAAATAAAAATTGCATAGGTAAGAAAAAGAAAAAGAGAGACGACGGATTTTTTTTTTTTTACTTTAAACGCGAAGCCGCCGGGTAAAAGCTAGTAGGTACTATAAAATAAACACAATAATTCAAAGAAAATACAACATTTTCTCAAGAAATCACCATGTACAGTGGGGGTAAAAGCGAAAGGGTTGCGGAGGCGATCGCCCCCCCACGGGTGTCCGACGCCTTCTTACAACCTTTTTAAAGAGGGTGGTACAGTCTAACGCGACGCAGAGTCTCCGTTTGCGTAAATAGTTTATTTATATTTGTTGTTTTTTTTTTTAAATCTCGAATAGACTTGTTAAGCCGGCTTTAATGAGGCAGCGAATGGAAAATGCATTTTGTAACACACATATCGTGGTTTTATCACTTTTTTATGTGTTTGATTTGAGTGCGTTTGATTTTAATCTCTTACAGGTTAGATCGACGACTCAATGTTAGTTGGACGATTTTGAGAATTAGCAAAATTGGATGAAAGAGGAACCTATTCTTACTATTGGATAGTGCTTTTGTTCTTTTACCTATATTTAACAACACAGGAAGAGTAACCAATATTTACGACAGTTTATGGTATTCCAAAACTGCTATAGTTTCGTTTAATTTTCCTAAAAACCGATTTTAGGAGAAAATAAAAAAAAATCAAACATAAAAACACAGTTTAGACGCGTAGGTATTGATTCTTACAAAACCATCGGGACAGCCTCTGTCTCAACTGGGCTGTCGTCAGGAATGTTGTGTTCGGGCGTCGCTGGAGGGGGTGAGGTCCGGGGGGTGGAGGGGGGTGTAATTGCAAAATAAAATTAGCCAGAACCGGTACGTGCTCAATTTGCGCCTCCCGACACTGATTTGTTTTCGCTTGCTCCATGTTCCGCCTATGCGCGCATTCAGCTCCTTTCTTAGCTTATATTGATCCAACCTCCTGCCATATTTCTTAAGTGTTTATGTAAATAAGTACCTATAGACGCGGCCTGAATAGTCCGGGAGTTAGGCTACATGTCAATGCGGCTTAGATCCGTTAAGACTGCTTAGAGCTTTGTAACTGGGTAGATCGAATGCGCCTTTTTCTTTCATATTTTTAAAAGCTTTTATTTTTTGTGTGTTCAAGTTGTACCCTCCGACACTTTTCGGGGCCTGGGGTCCTCTTTCCTATTTAGTAATGAAGTGGGTAGTTCATCCTATGCTCTCAAGAGTCAAGACAGGAAGAGAGATAAAGGCGTTACGAAATGGTATACAAAACATCGTTGAACTCAACTTTCATATCACAAATTAGTTGATAGAAACAAATGACAAACCCTTCGGGCGGTAAAGAATCCACCCGTGATTTTCATTCGCGGAATGTTATAAAAAAGGCGGCCAAAAGTTTCGGCCGGACCGCGGAGTCAATGGCTTTTTTATTTTCGCGTTTTCTTCCTCTCCCGGTTGAACTTTCCCCAAAGTTTTATTTTGAGGAAGTTCCCCGAGTGTCAGTTTGCCGTTCGACCCGCAATTTTCCGCGGTTTGCGCTGATAATTGCGGACGCAGGTGGGAATTTCTTTCTAGCCTGTTTAATTTACGGTTTATTGGCACGGAAAGTTGAGGTACCAAGGCGTGACGCTCGACGTGGGCGTCGCTTATTTCAAATGCGATGCATGTATGGCATATGTGCCACGCCTATTGAGATGAACGCCCACCAATCGTAGGTACTACGTGCTCCAGTTACGTGACTCGGCGTATATGCGTCATATGTGGGGCGTATGTGCTGTTGTGCGCATGCCGGGGGGGCGTGGCCTCGCCTTTCACGTGACGTGACTCCTATGTGTCACGCTGGCGTCACGTGACCCTTTCTATGTGCGTAACGAAGCAACGTGACAACCTATTTATTCCGGCGCCGACTCGGAGTAACGATAAATGAGTTATAATTTATTTTTACACGAAAAGGGTAGGGTAAGGGAGGTCTGTAATTAATGGCGAAATTGGCTATTCCGAGTATTTCGGAGCCGGTAATGAGGTGAGATTGAGATTAAAACTCGGGTAAATGAGCTCCGTAAAGGATTACGGCGGAAAAATTGAGAGTTATAAAGCTATAGCCGACGTTTAAGGAACTTTGATAGTTACGCTTTCGCCTGGTTAATTATTAATGAATTCTCTCGTCTTTACTGGTTAAGGGCTATGATTTGAATAGATCTAATTACGTTTTTCTTTTCATGGCTTCTTTTGGTCGACGTTTGTGACTCTGTGCCGCAGTAAATATGCTTTACTCGGATTGTCTCATAATCCGAAGGACCTTACGGCTCTGTCTACCCCGCAAGGGATGATTATGTAATTATTTATGTACGTATTCATAAACACGAAGAATACTATGTTTTAAACTCACTTCCTCGTTTTGGTTTAAAATTCATAGCAGCCCGTTGTATGTAAATAATAACATTCTCCATTATATCAGCCATTTGCATAATTTTCAGGATTCAGGAGTCACGTCGCAACTACCTACTAAATTATACCTCTACAACCTTAGTAAAATAGTATCACAGGGCAGACAGAGTCTAATTAATATTGTCGTAAGTGTCGGAATTGTATGGTATTCGATAGTGACAACTTCTATCCCAAGTCTAACACATACCATACAACAATCAGAATCACAATTAAGCCTATCCCTTGATTGACTTTTACAAACTCCATGGTAAGAGAAGTAGCTGGTTCACACTTCAGACCCATGTTTTTTTATTTGCTCTTATGTCAGTCGAAGTCAGATCAAGGCATCGCAAACGCAATCAAGTAGTGATTTTAAATATCACCATATTTATCTAAAAAAATAACAAAACCTAATAAATCTAATTAGCCTTATCTCTTTGCATCTAATCTAAAATCACAGCTACCCTACAAATTAGACGATTGATAATAATTACTTATAATAAATCTACAGGCAAATAAAAATACCACATCAGCTTTCACTTGCCAAACGACTTTCAATCTTCTCACCTTAATAAGAAGGTTTAAAATAAAAATTTAGGGAAGATGGTAATACAAGTATTGACAAATGCGTTCACAGTAGGTTGTAGGGTGACCATTAAGCACCGTCAGTATGGCACGTGGTCAGAATGGAATTCAGGTAGTGTGCTTGACGGATGGACTGTCCGCGGTTGGAGTAAGTATGTGGTCACCGTGGCTATACGGCGTGTTCACTTTTGGTAAAATCATTTTCATATTATTTTTCAGTAATGATTTTTGCTTTAATTTAATATATGTAAGTAGGTAACCAATTGGTTCTATACTTAGGTACGTGACAGAGTTTCAACTTAAAATATATGAGTTTCGTTTTAAGAAAATTTTAATATTATCCTTGGTTTTATATTTTGTATTTTAAAACTATTTTAGTACCATGAAGCGTATCAAAATTAATTAAATAAATACAATACTTTTTATTATGTTGTGCGTTAAAGTGGTTTAAGTAAATTACAAAAAATAAACATATTTTTAAGTAGATTTACTCATTTAGCCTGACCGTTCTGCGGAATGGCTTAATGATGAAATGGAGATTCTGGTGTCGATAGGTTACTAAGAAATAATATTAAAATAATAATATTATGTTATTGAAAAATATTTTATTACAATAAAATAAATAAATACTTACTTATACAATAAAACTGTAAGTCACGACACGAGTCTTTGTTTCTTTTTATTACGTGCGCAGACTGACCTGCACTAGCACCTAGGTCATAACTGAAAATCAGCGTATTGCTCTATAAAAATAAATTCGTTGAGTTATGACCCTTTTTATATTGCTGCAACTCACACCCTTATTAATTTGTTATTTCAATTGTCCTTTGTGTGAAGCAAATCAAATAAATGAATTATCTATCTATACGTTGTCTTAATAATTCCAGATCAACCTGTAGGTACATCGTATATGGATCAAGACCAAGTCATTAATAAATAGAAGCACAGAGGCGACCTCACGCGGCGCGACACGACACGACATACATTCGTTATGTTATTAGTATTATTACATTCATTTATTATCATTTGTTTGCATAGGTTACAAGTACATTATTTTAAGTGAACACACGCCTTTTAATAAATATACTAACGGACAAATTACACAGATTGCATATATACATACATACATATAATCACACCTTTATACCTTGTGGCTACCCCACAAGTTATAGAGCCAAGAGTCTTGAAAAGACTTGAAAATGTTAGAATTGAGATTCATATATTGACCGGTAGCTAGCCCGACGCCTAAAAGAAGAGTCCCAAGTTTATCTGTGTAATCTATCCCATATATATTTATATTGATATATTATTATATAAGTATTTTTTTTAAATATATATTTCTTCTTCAGCCTTCTCAACCAATTTGAACGATGACAGTAATCTTGACCAAATTGGCCGTCATTTACACTTCTTCTTCTTCGCTTTACATACACTAATTGTATTAATATAATTTTTTGTTGAATTCTCGGCTCTAAACATTTATGAGTAGGGTAGACATTGTTAATGGTCGCAGTGAAAATGTTTATTTCAAACTTTAAATGAACAGAAAAAACAATATTTCCTCCTTAATTTAAATAATTATTTAATTAAGGCGAATAAGCTTGTGATTCTTGCTAGCGACCCGTCACTATTTCAATCTAAATTTCAACATATAGCCATACAACTGATGAACTTGGCCTTCCAGCATTTTCAAGTCTGCCGGCTCTGTCTACCCCGCAAGGGATATAGACGTGATGATATGTATAAAGGTAAAGTAAAAAAAAATCTGTCTTTTCAAAACTGCTGGCTCTCTCTACTCCGCAAGGGATATAGACGTGATGATGTGTATAAAGGTAAAGAATTTTCTTAAAAAAAATACAATATCTCTTTATTTGGTGCTCGCCATACGAAGGGGATATTTTACGAGCGACACTTACAACGGGCCACGCTACGCCTTATCAGATCTTATCAGACTGTATCTCCATTATTCAGACACGCCTAAGTACCGTGGACGCGTTGACAAATGACTCGAACTATTGACTACAGTGGCATATTCATTGATATTTATTTCTAGTTGCACTTTTTCCCTTAAAAACGGAGAGTGAGTTTAACAGTACCATATTCGAAGCTTGCATGAAGAAAAAAGCGAAAATGTATGCAGAGATTTGACAAGTGGAAAGATGCAGTCTCTGATTTTATGTATGTTTGTATACTTTTGCTGAGTGGTTTCGGCCACTTTAGAATAGAACCGTAGATGATATTGATACAATCCGACGAGTGAGATAGCATCTGAAGATCTCTATGATTAGTTAGGGCATCAGTGTAATAGACCATTGACTGACGTAACGAGCTGGACCTTACCATATTTGGTCTAGAATCTATACCGCCTGTTTCTAGATCAGTTATTGATTTTAGATGGCAACAAAACTAGACTAAGTTTAAAAGGCTGGACTTAGGGACTAAGTTAGTCCCTTAGTTGTAAAAGTCGACTATGTGATGAGATTCAAATAGTGACAGGTTGCTAGCCCATCGCCTAAAAGAACCCCAAGTTTATAAGCCTACATATTGTTCATGTAATTAGTTGTTAATAATCTACATGTAATATTTTAGGCCTTCCCAATCCGACCTTGGAAGGCCTAGATGAAAGTATCTTGATCAAGTTAAGGACCTGGCAAAGGTCAAGAGTAACCGAAACCGCCTAGTTTGCATGAGGAGAGTAATGAATGTGGATGACGCGAAAGAAGTATGCAATGATCATGGCAAGTGGAAAGATGTAGTCTCTGCAACTTATGTATATATCAACATTTTATGTATGTATGTATGTATAATATTCTTATCTCTTTCATCTTTAAAGCAAAGTTATTTTCAGTATTCAAAGACTGGTCATTCCGTAGATTCTCCTTAGCACCTTTCTCAGTAAATGTCTAGAGATGACAGTCTTTGAGTTTAGTCTAGGAGCCTGGGGCCGCTTTGAACATCTGTTGTGTTAACCACAAACATGAGAAACTTTGCCGGTTCTCAGTAGGACATGGTCAAAATATAGATGCACTAGATGGGTAATGCATGTGTAAATTCTGACCGCATAAAAGAAAACATAATCTTAACGTGTGGGAATTTTGGAATTGTTGGTTTTACGTTACCCTAAGACAAATTGTCAAAACTTTTCTTCTACTAAATAGGTATCAGTTAGTCACACAGTAATGAAATAGTTTATGATAAAAGTATTGATTGATTATAGTTGATTGTGGCTAGCACTTATAATTTTCTTATAGGAATGTCTTATTTTTTCTTGAATTAATCTTGTAAATACTAAACTTATCTGGGCTATTATTGTCATTAGTTATTTTGGGCATCTCCTCCGACATATGCGGCAGAAGATGGATAAGAAAGCCTTATTCAACTCTTCTGAAAAATATACTTTATTTACGGAAGTACTAGCCTCGTCCATACTCCACTGAATGAATGCAAAATTTCATGCAATGTTGGTTTTGTGGGTTTAACGTGAAATACAAGCACACAAACACATTTTCATACTTGTCTTTATCCCTTACGGGGTTGACAGAGCCGACAAGCTCGAAAAGACAGGAACGCCACGTTCAGCTGTAAGGCTAAATAATGGAATTGAGATTCATATAGTGACAGGTCGCTAGCCTATCGCCTAAAAGAAGCAACCCACGTTTAAAGCCTTTTCACATACACCTGTTCACATTTATAATATGGGATTTTGAAGCTCATAACACGAAATTTTAAGTTTCTAACATGTTTTACTGACAAACATTAATACGTTACGAAGAATTCCAAGTAATGTTTGGTGAGGATATGCAATAGTTATAAAGGTCATAAGGTATATGCAAATACCAACATACATTATCAAAAGCAATTCATATCGGGGCCCTTGTTCAACAGCTGTTCAGATAAGGCCTTTCTTTCACTAAGCGACAATAATTTTATTGAATTCATAATTCTATGGCGACTTATCTGAAATATTATATGAAATCTTTGGCATTTCAAATTTGTTTTTATTGCTCTTTCGTTGCCTCTTCACCACTCTGGAGAAGAGCTTATCATGATAGACAAATAAGCTATTAACGTAAATGTACAGGATTCCTCACGATGTTTTCACTCACCGTAAGGAAATCAGTTGACGATCAAACAAATATAATTTCATTACTACATTTGTAAAATTAATATTTGGCAATAATCTTTTAATTAAAAAATTACAATAGGTAATCTTATTAATTATCTTTTAGGACTGAATATTATGTTCGCTTTTAAAATAATAGATACAGACGGCCTCTGTGGCGCAGCGGTAGCGCCCTTGTCTGTAACACTAGAGGTCCCGGGTTCGAATCCTGGCCAGGGCATCATGATGAGAAACGTACTTTTTCTAATTGGCCTGGGTCTTGGTTTATCTGTATATATAAGTATTTATATTAAAATATTATATCGTTGGGTTAGTATCTCGTTATACAAGTTTCGAAATTATTTCGAGGCTAAATCACTCTGTGTAATTTGTGTTTTTTGTGGTCGAGTGAGATGTGAGCCTTAGGTCCTACCTACTTACCTATATAGGTAGCTAGTGCCGAAGCTCCATATCGAGAGAATGGCGCAAGTGGACCTTTTAACCGACTGCGCTAAAGGGGGTAATGTATGTGCGATGGTATCTCTTATCGAACGCCTTAGACCATATCGGCTGGAGGCGGGCACAGTTTATGAAAAGCTATTCATAGTGGTGTCCTACAATTTCATAGGTATGTTTCGTTTCACATTTTTGATTAATTTTGTTGCTGTTTGATTTTTGACCTTAATAACAGGTACACGTACATAACTTACCTTTGCCTGTCTTTATTTATATTTTCTACACAATAAAAAATGGAATAGCATATCTATGTATATAATTTTCAATTATTCACTAGCAAAATATTTTGAAAGATTGTTTTTAAATGTTCAAGAATACCTACATATATTCGTACATTTAAAAACGATCCTTTTTATTTTCAGCCAGTATAGATACTCTGGATTATATTTGAAATTATATTAAAAAAATTTTGATAGAAAATAAATTGTATGTACGGTCGCGTTCATAATTGCAGTCATAGTTCGCAAAACTTTATAGCTTGCACCGCTGCTACCACTCACACATTCACACAAATAACACAATAAACAACAAGCGGTGAAACGTTGGGTAACGCGCCATCAAGAAGAGGGTAGTGTAAAAAGTCGACCGCGCAGCGGCCGTCGTCCGCTAATAATCAACACAGCGACAGCCACACAGCGGAGATCCATGGTGAAACAGTACGAAAATAATGGCTTCATACCGACCAGAATATTTGCGAAACAGTTCGACACATTAGTGGTTACTGTTCGTCGAGTTTGCATCGTGAGGGACTACACCACAGACAGCCAGCAAAAAAGCCGTATTTATCCGAAATAAATAAGCAAAGACGTTTAGAATTTGCTGGGCAGTATTTGGATTTTGCCTGGAAAGAAGCGATATTTACGGACGAAAAGTTCGTTTATGTCATCACTACACGGTAGGCTTCATTTATGGCGAAGAAATGCAACTCGGTATGAAGAAATAAATATTGTGCCAAATATGGAGTCTGGACACATATCTGTAAATATGTGGGGCTGGATGAGTGCTGCTGGACCTGGGGAACAGGTGTGGATAGCAGGACGCGCTACAGCTGCTCATTATGTGCAAGTGCTGGAAGAAACCATGTTACCAACTGTGCGGTATATTTATCCGATTGATGATATGCCAACAATATCATTTGTGCCCTGTGCATCGAGTCCATATAGTGCGTGAAAGGTTCTGCCAGTTTATATTAAAACTACTAATTACTTAGATAGTATTTAAGGACAGCTTCAATATCTTTTCTTTATGAAAACGAATAATTAAGCTGTAACCTTAATAACAGGAGATAAGTAGATGATACAATTAGTGTAATATGCTGTATGTATAGCTTTATATAATCATCAATATGTAAACAAAACTATAGGTAAACTGTTTCAATAAAATTTACTAATTTTAATTATTGAATGTTTTATTTTCTCCCTCTTGTTTAATATTTCTTGCTGATTTCCGTGTTTGAAGACAACTTTCCGTGTTTGTAATTCTTAGATATCAGTTAGTTAGTCAGTCAGTTACTTAGTTCAAATGGCACCTTGAAACATTAAAAATTGTCAGTAACACATTTTTTTTTTTAATAGGAAAAAAAATTCCTTGAATAACTTCGAAATCCAAGTAACGCTAGTAACTAGAACAAGCGAGTGTGAGCAAGCGAGATTATCTAATATATCTTAGATCTCACTTGCTCACACAAGTAATAAAATTGCTACCCAATAACTTTCAAAGGAACCACTACCTACGTTAGGGTCGTGTGCAGATAAACTTTCAACCTTATTGAAATGTCATAAGTCTGGCAGTCGCAGGCTTCCATCTATAGGCAAATCTTATGCAAATAATGAGAGACGACGATATCTCGATCGACAATTATCGGGCCCAGTTCGGCCATCGTTGATTACCGTCTCTTTCTGTTTTGTTATGTTATATGTCATAGAATAATAAACTGTTTTTCTTAGTAATCATTGGTTTTAAAGACCGTATTCATTTGATGAAATATTTATTCTTTTTAAATATGCATGTGTGTGTGTATCTATTGGAACCACAGTGCACGCTATTTTAACCCGTAAGAATTTTAAAACTATGACTGCAGATATGAACGCGATCGTACCTACATATCCGTAGATACTATCGAATTTTAATTCTAATTCTGTTAATTTTTGATTAAATCGTTTCTTTACCTTCAATATAACTTGCGTGCTGTTACGAGATGGCAAAACAAGCGGTTCTCAATATATATTTTTTTAATCTTAAGAACATATATATACTGATAATTTTTTATGAATTTTGTTCGGCTATGAATACTGCCGATCGCGTATAGCACAGACGTGGGTTGTAATTCTCGGACGAGAGTGAGAATTGTAGCCTCCAGACACTTACGCAACAAGTACAGAGGGTGCAGTGGTTATTGTCTTGTACTATGTGCACGCCCACTCGATTTCCTTCATGTTAGTAAGTACTGTGTGTTTCGTAAGTTGAGAAACATTGAATTCAGGTAAAACAATCATTAAGTAATTCTTGGTTTTCAATTAACATATTTTTCTAATAATGGATGCCAGTCTTTTGAGTTTACTAGCTAATGTTAATAAATATTCTTCTTAGACCTCCTGGCTATATTCCTGGTGAAATTTTCACCACTTTGGAGAAGAGCTTCTGGTACGTCCTGACCATGGATCTTAGATTGGGTGAGTCAGGTCTGACCTTAGTAACCTTTACAGGGAAACCTTACCTATACTGGATCACAGTTACACATTCAGTTGCATGTGTAGGTTTCCTCACGATGTTTTACTTACCCTTACTGTAAGGGCAATTAAAGAAATAGATTGTGATTATAGGATATTAATAATTCAGGTTAATAATTCTAGGACTGTTTATAATTCTGTGGTGATTTCTTAGTGCAAGCAGGATTTGTTTTTTGTAAATAAATGTATAAAATGTGCACCGAGCATAATATAATGCGCATGTTTCACAAGTAGCCATCATCAAAAATACATTTATGAACATGTAATATTATCTGTTATTCAAAATAGATTGCGGTCTTCTAAACAATACATTAGATATTATGCGTGGGAACGCATTTATCAAATACGTGTGTAAAAACCCATGACAAACTGTATGGACATTCTGATGTTTATCATATCTCTAATATATATTTAATTAGACACGGTCACGTAAAATATGATCATAATATTCGTAACGATTCGCCGAAGTGTCACAGAGCAACGGTGAGTTTGCGTTGCTTCAGATGACGCGTGTGAAGGAACTCGCCCGTGACAAGATTGGGATTGGTCGCCAAAAGTCGTCTGCTTTTTTTCAAGGTTACAAGGTACTTCTAAACGAAAGAGAATAAGCCTTTTCCAAGATTTGTCAAAGTTCAATCTTTCTAAATCTAAAGTCCTCAAGCTTTTGTCATTCGGGATCAAGCTATCAACATGTCTGAGAGAATAGAGTTTTAAGGTTCGGTTTATTTAGAGTACGTAAAGAGACATACAAACAAAGAAACACATAAACAAATTTACTTTCGCATTTATAATATTAATTAGGATAAATCGTCTCAGAAACAAAAACAAGGAATATGATCTTTAAATTATAATCATACACCACTTTGTAAAGTAATAGCCACTGATACAAAGCATCAGTTTATCAGGAAATACCCAGTCTAATCTTGAACACGACATGAGAGTTCCCATATAAAGAATTATATTCCAACCGCATAAGAATTTATCTTAAACCATGACTAATTGAGTACCGACGACACACGGGAAAAAATCTACGCCCGGCCACCGAACTCATCAATCCAGCTCAATTTATTACCCAGCCAAGCGTAGGAGTCAACTAAAAACTAAATAATACCACAAGCAGTCTATCGGATGAAAATTTCCGCGTTATACTTAAGATTAAAGGCATTGTTGCCTCAGGTAGGTAGGATCGCTTATTAGAATTTACTCGGAGCACTTACGCGTTTGATGTAGGACTATTTTTTAGTCTATCATCGGGTTTATTAAAGGAGGAAATATGGTTGCAGCGTTATGACTTGCTTGTTAGTGTTTGGCTGGAGGCTGTTAGAAAATAGGATAATTTCGCTGCGTAATTCGAGCTGTCGCCGCATCAGCCTCTGGTGACGACGCGGGTATGCTTACGCGTCCAGGATAATGGCCAGCATCCAAAGTAATAGTCAAGGTTTTACGGTAGCGAGCGGTAATAGGTGGGTATGGCTGGGCGGGGCTGTTACGAAATAGCACAGGTATAAATTAAAAAGTCTAAAGATATATACTTCTTCTGCCTCCTGGTTTTTATTTTCGGTTGAATCCTAACCACTCTGGAGCCTGGGATATACCTTGGACCATGGGTCCTGGATAGGGTGAGTCAGGTTTTTACAAGAAGCGACTCCCGTCTGACCTCCGCAACCTTTGCAGGGAAACGTAACCCGTATTGGACCGTCATGGTTACACATCCAGTTGCTTGAAGGGGAAGTTTTCACGACGAAGTTTTTGGAATATTTTATTTTCTTCCATTTTTGAATTTACACCAAACTATCTTTTAAAACTAAGAAGTCGAATTATTTTACTATATTTTTGAATTTACACCATCTATCTTTGTAAACTTAAGAGTGGAATTGTATTACTATATTTTTTTTTATTTCATATTTTCGTTCCCTTTTTGAATTTATTAAAAATCGTTTGATGAAACATAAAGTAATAAATATAATATCTTTCTACTAATTAGGTATTTTATATCCAGAACTAGAATTCTAGAGTGGGGACATACGAGCCTCCGTTTTGAGCTTCTAAAATCTAAACACTGCAATTGGCCGCCAGTTTGACAACTTGATGTATGATACTATTAGTAACGGTATAATAGAATCAATAAGATTCAGTCTATAAGCAGTTGATTTACTTGTAATCATTGCAGAAGTATGGATCGTCTTTCGGTTATAATAGAACGCGCATTTGTTAGACGAAAGTTTAAGACAAATACGTCGAAATGGAACAAATTGTTGAATATTTCAATTATTAATATTGGACTATGGGATAAGCTTATTAACTTGGGATTCCTCTTATAGGCGATGGGCTAGCATCCAGTCACTATTCGAATCTGATTTTCCGTCAAAAAATCATACAGCTGAACGTGGCCTCCAGTCTCTTCAAGACTATTGGCTCTGTCTACCCCTGTAGGCATATAGACGTGACTATATGTATGTATGCAAGTCAATCTCTTTGTCACCTTTTACAACATTCATTAAAAGCCCTTTGCACACTCTTCCTATAACTAGAACTCTATACCTGTAATATTTGATGTAAATTTGACTGGTTCTAGTCATTTGTTATCATGGACTGTTGTTGATAAGCGGATGATGGCTTTGTTATTATATTATCTGGTTTTGACGTTCTGTGATTTGAGAGTGTCTGTTGAATTGATTTCTAAGTGTCGCAATTATCAGTATATCATAGTGAATGTCATCGTAAGAATAGTTGTATCGTGTCGTATAGATAAATTTTACTGTCTTTGATTGGTCAGGTCAAAAGTACTCTAAACTAACAAGATCGCAAGAAAATAATGAATGTTGCGTTTGAGGTAAAACGTTGCAGGTAAAAGAGATAATTTTAAAGATCATAACAACATCGACCATTATTAGGACTATTTTTTTAAATTTTAAGAGGGCAAAAGTTAAGTTATAGACGTATAGCGAGTTACTTACTTAGCGCTTTAGTGGGGATCCCGGGCTGTGAAAACAGACGTGATGCATAAATTATTGATGCTGGTATTTAGAATATAAATAAAGGATTAATTATGTCGCACTAGTCTACTTCTATTTTCCGATCTGGTCGTTTGGTTTATGTAGCATGTGTAACCCTATGTATGTAACCCTTAAGGACGCGCTACATGAAATACTGATGCTTAATTTTTGCATTGGTTAGAGCATTAATTTAATATTTATAAGGTTTTTTTACTGTGTGCACTAAAAAATTAATAATTAATTTATTAAGAATAAATATTAAGGAATTCCAGTTAAAATAAAAATATATTTTTTTGCATTAATTGAGAGAAATGATTTTATTGGAGCATAAAATAATATTTTCTTTTTATTCCTACGTAAACCTAATATGAAATATCACTAAATAATACATATTATATCATTATACTGCTAACACGTCATAGTGCTGACACCGCACTTCGGCCAATCGATTGTCAAATACTCGATATAAAATCGAGTTGGAATATTTGCATGGTATCGGATTACGTAATCGTCTGGGGGTCGATCGGTCGATACTGTTGCTCAGGTGTCAATTTCAATAAGACCGTTGAACTGTAAATATCATTTGGAGGTGTTTAGACGTATTTTATACAAGTTTCATTTATTTTAATTTTAGAATGCACAATATATTTTTTTTAATTTTATCAGAATCATGTTCCAAAATGGGTTGCTGAAGTCAGGTGGGAGCCGCTTCGTGTAAGAACCAGACTCACACAATCCTGGATCATGGTCAAAGGCATACGCGCATCCCGTTCTCCTCTCCAGAGAGGTCAGGGATGTTACCGGAAATTACGCCAGGACGAAGAAGACAAACATCAGAGCATTGGCGGTTGAGTGGCTTCACATGAATCGTGAGGAGAAGAATTTATTAAAAGGAAGAAGGCAAGAGTGAATAGGCATTATTTATCCTTGCTTGTATCACCTAAGACCTCATCTTTCTTACCACTAGGCAGTGTATTTTAACACTCAAATTATTATTAAATTATTAATCTTATATTTAAAATACTCGTGTCACAATGTTCGTTCCAACAAATGTAATGTGATAGTGAATAAAGCTTTTGTCTGTTAATCTTTCTATATTCAAAGCTATGTTAGAATCATCTTGCCACTCGCAAGCAAATCGGACAATACGATTTCGCCTTCTCGATTTAAACTCGATTTCATTTCTAAACTTTCGATTTTTAATCGCTTCATTATTACAGACATCAATCGACAATCGATCATGATATAACGAGGTGTAATTTAGTCAAATAAAGAGTTAGAGATCTGATTCGACTATTTACATGGTTAATTTACTTAACTGCTAACACAGTATTAACGTTCTCATATAATGTAATGTAACTGCTTAGTTAAGGCGATGGTCTACCTTATTATAAATTTCACTTTCATTTTCGTAACAACTTTTTTTTTGATTTGATGATGTGAGGTTTGACGTAATGAATGTCTGAATGTAATAATACATACGTTGAGCCCTCCAATATATGAGACAAATTACTTAGATTGAGTAAGCCACGAAGCAAATTCGAGATTTTTAACCAGTATTTTAACTTTGTTTTTAGAATACTATGTAGATTTTCATCTTGATTTAAGAACCTTATGTAAAAACTACCCAGTTTACTTGATAAGTGATGTATTTATATCTAGTACTGAAAACAGTTTTTATAACCTCTTTAACATTATTATAATTCTAGGTAACATCAGTAGATACGCCTACTTTCTCCCTTAAAAAATATTGTAATATGTAAACTATAAGAACTATAAGGACTCATATACATTTTTAAAATTACTTCCAATAGATCTTCGCCTTAATCCATGCGGCTATACTTATTACGAGTGTAGTCATTACGCCTCAGGAATGTCCAACGTATGTAACTATACCCTTTGCACGAAACTGTGTCATGACTTTAACTAGTCACTTTTGGTTTCAACTGACACAAGTACCAATAAATTTTATCGCGGTTAATAGCGGTGTAAACTGGGGTTTACGTCTTTGGATATATGGAGCGGATTTCGTCAGATAAGATAGAAATAAATAAATAATAAATAAATAAATACATACGGGACAAATTACACAGATTGAGTTAGCCTCGAAGTAAGTTCGAAACTTGTGTTACAAGATACTAACTCAACGATTCTATATTTTATAATAAATACTTAGATAGATAAACATCCAAGACCCAGACCAAACACAGAAAGTTCGTTTCTCATCATGCCGTGACCGGGATTCGAACCCGGGACCTCCGATGTCACAGACGCGTATTACCGCTGCGCCACAGAGGCCGTCAAATGTCAAATGTTAATACCATGTGGTTCCTGAATTTTACCATACTGGCGGAAGTAAGAGGCCGACCACCATAAATGATATCCGAATACACGGAGGCCATGATTGAATGAGAGGGGAGAGGCCTACCTCAAAGGCTAGGTAAAAAAGTTCTAAATGATAAAATGGTTCTTGTCATTTAGGACTTGCTTTAAAATTGGTAAATAGTTCCAACACTGGAACCACTGAATGGATCCAGCAAGGATGCAACCTGGGCAATCGCCAAATTTTAACAAGATCGAGACGATCAAACTTTTGATCATATAAGTAGCAAGTGTAATCTTATCTATTGGGACCTTAATCCAGCGATCTTTACCACGTCTAGTTGTCTGAAGATGTAAGTTTCTTTATGACATGTTTTATCATTTTCTCACAGTAAATTTCAAACTTGACGCAACTTAATCACATTTATTGATTTATTGATACTAACAGACATACATGTTCGCAGTAAAATTGGAAGCTCCATACCATATACCACTACGGATACATTAACCACTCATACACTACTCTCAGTTCCTCAGTTCTATTTCAAATCCGCCTTAAGCGAGCTATCAGCGATCTTAAATCACACAACATAAGACACGGCACCTTAATTGTAGCCAGCAGCAAAATCGATGACATATCTTATCAAAACTCGATTCTAACGGTACCGAGACATCCCTGTCAATATGTCATTGTGACTTGCAAATCGAGTTCTTGAGAAAATTGCTCTAATAAACGTATGTTTATTAAGTGTATGCAAAGGGAACATCCCTGAGGACATGGAATCGATTATTATAATCGATTAGTTATGTATCGATCGTGTACCGGTCGTTTAGTGGAGTTTACGCGGTAAGCGGTTAGGGGGTAATTCGCCCTGTTTGCAAACTGATATAAATCTGAGTAGGTTATTATGGTATCTAAATAAGGATGTATAACTAATTTATTTGTGTTCATAATGAATATTAATCTTCGTTCTTTTTTATCATAGCCTACTAATTTTACTTACCTTTAATTTTTGTTCATATTATTAAGTAGCTTTTTATCGCAGCTTTGTCTGTGTTACCGGAAGTCCCGGGTTTGAATCCCGGCCAGGGCATGATGAGAAACGAACTTTCTCTGATTGGCCTGGGTGTTCGATGTTTATCTTTATAAGTATTTATTATAAAATATATTATCGTTGAGTTAGTATCTTGTATCACAAGTCTTGAGCTTAATTCGAGGCTTACTCAGTCTGTATTATTTGTCCCGTATATATTGATTTATTATTTAAATATTTTGCACTATAGGTACACATACAACTTTGTTTACAAGAGGACTGCTTTAAATAAAGTCACATATATCATTTTTGTAGATACTCATTGATACAATTATCACACGCTTAATAAGCACGCAACCGTCGATGTACAGTTAACTTAGAAAATTGTAATTTTTTCAAACAATTTAATATGCATTGCTCGCTCTACAAGATTTATCCCTGATCTAATACCCAATAATTTACAAAACGTCACATTTTAAAATTATATCGCAACGGGTAACCGGTATACGAGTATGATCATATCGATGCGTCGGCAATTACAGGTTGAATCGGTAAAGATTTATTCGATAATCGCCGATCTAGGATCTTTTCACATAGGTTGCGGAACACGGGAGTCATGTGTAGTAATTATTAGTTCGAGCGGCGATACTTCAAACGGTGGGCGATTCTGAAACGGAACGGATTAAACGTTATTTATTTCTTTAGTTTGATTTTTTTCGCAATTTATAAGCCAAATAGCAAACGTGAAATGGACGGGTGAGGTGTGGATGAAGTACCTATTAAGTAAAAATATTTGAGTTGAGAATTTTGAAAAGTTTTGAGTAGAATGAACGAAAGAATGAGTTTGATAGGCATTGCTTTCAGGAAGGTTTCAATCAAACTTAACTTTTTTTAAAGTCCATATTGTCAATTGCAGCTAAACCTGCATTGTTCCACAAAAAAATTAAATTAAATCATGCAGTTCCTTTTATATTTTTTTAATCTTATCCATTACTTGGAAAAATAATACGTCAAGTCGAGTTATCTTACTTCTTGCTACGAGATTATTTTATTTTATTATTTGCAATAAACTAAATAGCAACTAAGCAATATTTTTATAAATACCAATAAATAGAATAACTCAACAATTCGATAAACATTCAATAAAAATTCAATTACACACGCAAGTTGCCAAACGCCTGCGGCCATTTTGATTTATATCGTCAAAACAATATGGCAGACCTTTGCAGAATTTACCTCTTGTAATATTTTAACATAAGATGTAAGATTGTATATATCTATTAGAATGTCTTATAAGACACTGGCAATAATATTGTTTGTACATTTGTCTTTTTTTCTAACTAAATATTGAGTAGTCTTTTTTTAACAACTATTACCAAAAGTAATTTTAATCTGTAGTCTGTAATCGGTTATGTCTGTTATTAACAAAATTACACATAATAAATATCTACGCATACAAAACATTGATGTTACTAACTTCACAACATCTGAATCCAAACAAAAGTGTTTAAAATTGGAGCTGATTAATCTAACGAAACTGTCTTGTCCAGCCAATACATGTCTTACATCTTACAAACCCTCTACATGTAATTAGATGTTAGTGTATGTCTTATCATTGATTACATACAATCACAGACTCATACACTTGCTACTTGTCGGTTCAAATTCCTAAGCTTGCGCAACTGGTTGCCTTGTAGTTACGAGATTTCATAAAATTTGCTTCGGTTTGTTGTTTAGAAACATTTTTCGTGCATTAGGTGCGGTGCGTGGTAAATTTTGGGTGGTGATAACTTAAGTAGGTTTCTCGGTGGTTCAACAGTCGTAAGAGACTAAAGGATAACAAAAAACAATTTTAAAATAAACTTAAGGCTGGCCTACAAGCTTATACTGTCATTTACAAATGATTTATTAGATTTCGATAATATTTGAGAATACATATATCTATATACTTACATACCACGTGTATGTAAGTATATAGATATATGTATTCTTCTTCATTCCTTACGGGGCAGACAGAGCCGATAGTCTCACAAAGAGTGACAGGCCAGAGATTCAAATAGTAACAGGTTGCTAGCCCATCACCTAAAGGAAGAATCCCAAGTTTATTAACCTATCCCTTACACGCCTTGACGGAGTGTAGGACCACTCCTTCAAGGTGAGTAGTTCTAGGTGCCAAGACATACATACATCTATTGTTAGAAATAGATCCTATTGGTTAACATAGTTTTGCCCCTACGAGAAAGAGGCATGGTAAAGTATGTATAATTAGTTTAAGTATTTAAAGAAGTAAGTAGAAGTTACAAATTGACCTATTGCAATAAAACGTGACTTAAAAATATTAATTCGGCCTTAAGTCTCAACATTTAACGCGTTTCATATTTAACGCAATATTTAACGGTAGTGTAAATAATTACACCCAAAACGTGCTTGGTGACATTTCATAATTAAATCCATGCCTTCACTTCATAATTCTTGGCAAGAACTGTACTACAGTTTTTACAGAAAGCATTTTTTATATAGGATATACATTTTTACTTGAATCAGTTGATTTCTGATACGGTTGGAATGAGAAAAGTCAGTAAGTATATTTAGGCACTTATTTAATTTTACTTGTAAAATATTCTGCAACTGGTAGTAGATAGATGGATACTCTGCAAAGATTGCGGAGGTCAGACGAGAGTCGCTTCGTGTAAAAATCTGACTCACCTGATCCAGGATTCTTGGTCAAGGGTATTCTCCGTGCTTCTCTCCAGAGTGGTGAAGATGCAACCGGGACTTAGACCAGGAGGAAGATAATATTTTTATAATATTTTTTTTATTTATGTAGATCTACTATTAAATACTACTGTTTACTACTATCTAAAGAGAAAATTTGTACAAGGGCACTACTTATCTACGAGTGTGTAGAAAATAACACAAGATATAATGTTACAGAGGACTTGTTGAGAATATAATTATAAGTAGGGAAAATAACAATTCGTGAATTCAAACTAATAGATACACATAACGAAAATATTGATACCATAAATCATTAAAAATTACGAACTTCTAAAAAAAGATAGAATTGTGCTTAAAAGAATTTTCGTTTAAACTAATTTAGTTTAAGCGTAATTGCCAGCTATGGAATACCTTTAGCACTGAGAATTCTACTAATGTACTTAGTTCTTAATAATGTTCAGAGAATCCTAACCTATGCTCTAATTAGTGGTGTCGAAATGGAGTGCATTAGAAATAATAGCGTGCCCTACGTGGAACAAATGTATAGGGTTACTATATACCAAATAATAGGTTTCTTTCGCAAAGACAAACGTTATCTTCCTGGCTTTAGTTTCGGAGGCATCCTCACCTCTCTGGTGTAACCCGGGGTATGCTTTTGCCCATGGATCCTTGATTGGGTGAGTCAGTTTTTTACACGAAGCGACTCCCATCTGACCTCCGCAACCATTGCAGGTAAACCTAACCCGTATTGGATTCATGGTTACATATCCAGTTGCCTGAAAGTGCAGGTTTGCTTACAATGTTTTCCTTCACTGTAAGAGCATCGGTTAGTATTCAAACTAATGTACATAACTTTAAAAATCACTAGTACCTACACGGTTGAGGTGAGATTTGAACCTTTCTGCGATTCGACCATCGACGCTCTGAACTTTATAAATACAAGGAAAGACAAACGTTATAAATACAAGAAAATATTTAGCAAATTTCACAAGAGAGTTGTTTCAGAAGCTTAAACTTATATGGGATGAGTAGAAACGTCTAAAGATTAAGAATCCAAAAATCTAAAGACAGGTGGCAGATAAAAACGTAGTGTAGGAAGCGACGCCCGTGATTTCGTTAGAATTCCAAGACCTTGCGCGACCTAATCCACGTCAAATCAACATACTAACATTAGGGTAGAAATTCTTATACCGAAATTCAACAGAAAACAGCAATGGATTGATCCTCACTTATAGAATGCATTCTAGGAGCCAGGAACTATGCGGTATAAAGTAATTAATTTGCTAATAAAAGCGTCCAATTTCGCCAGCCCTAACACTAAAGAGGCACGCACTGCTTTCTCTACGTAACCGTGCGAAGCGGGTCTTTCTCGGTAGTAATCTGTACTGGATTATTGGAAACATATTGAACAATAACAGAACGGTAGTCGGACACGACTGCCTCTATCCAATGCTCCGTATCTTGTGATGTAGATTTTTTGGAAATGACACCTCTGCAAAAGCATACATACATACATATATATGGACACGTCTAAAAACCTCTGTCTACCCAGAGCCAATAGTCTTGAAAAGACTGAATGGCCATGTTCGGCTATTTGCCTTAATGATAGAATTGAGATTGATAAAAAAGAATCCCAAGTTCAAAAGCCTATCCCTTAGTCGCCTTTTACGATCGATCGATCCATGGAAAGAGATGGAGTAGACCTATTCTTTTTTGTATTGGTGCCGGAAACCACACGGCTCTGCAAAAACGTTGGAAGAATATACATATTATGTATGTAAAAGAAGTGTGCTTGGCGGTTCATGTCACTAGCTTTTTGTTGTCATATAGTTTAAGTGTTAACCGGTTAACCATTTTTTATATTGCCTTTATAATAGTTACAAATGTTTTTTTTAAATATGGTTAATAGTTATTTTTTTGTTATTGTCATTATGATTATAAATTAACGTAAAGTGTACAAAAGTTTGTATCAAAGATAATCTTATCTAGCTCAACTATTTCTTTGTAAATATTATTTCCAATTGATCGTGAGACGTGACGCTCGTGGAAGTGAAACCTCTTTTGTAATGAGTGATTATGAGTAACGATTCTCGATTTTTTGTTCAAAAATTCGAATATCGATTGCGAAATTCTTGCATTCGACTTAATTCGTTTGAATTTGAGGGAGGCGTATTGAAAAATTGGTTGCTTCGGATGTTATTAGGTTTTTCTTAAAATAACAAACCAAGACAATAACGTTTCCTTTTCCCTCAGGTACGAGTATGTATTAAACGGTTACATCATTGCGTTAAAAATTAGTGTTTGTCCCTCTTGCGTCCATAACCTTAGAATAAATTAATAAAGCGCCAAATAAAAAAAAGAGCTTATTTTCTCTTTATTCCTATTTTAAACTTCAGTAAAGAGACCTATGGCCGCGATTCTAGATTAAGAAAATCAAGTTCTGACATGAAGTTACTTCCGTCTGACCTCCACAACTTTTATATTGGATCATTGTTAAATCTAGTTGCCTGAATGCGCAGGTTATCTAAAGATATTTCTCTAACTCAAAAAGTGTCACCGGTAAATGGCCGATGTATCATACATTCATACATATGATCACGTCTATATCCCTAGCGGGGTAGACAGAGCCACCAGTCTTGAAAAGACTGATAGGCCTCGCTCAGCTGTTTGGCTTAGTGATAGAATTGATATTCAAATAGTGACAGGTTGCTAGCCCATCGCCTAAAAGAGGAATCCCAAGCCATGCCTTTTAGGACATCCGTGGGAAAGAGATGGAGTGGTCTTATTCTTCTTTTGTAATGGTGCCGGGAACCACACGGCACGATGTATCATTTGGACCTAATGCATTAGACTATTTTATTCACGTCCCTCAAACATTCGACCACCGCACATGTAAGATCAGTTTTACAATGTGGACGATAAATGATGAATAAGACATCACATTGAAGCGATTTGTCAGTTCCAGGTTCCAGTTTGACGAACGTTGGACAAGAAACAAGATGGGAGTGTTGATAGCGATCAACTTATTTATGAATCTTTTGATACGGCTTATTATGTGTACCGAGTGTTTTATGTCCAGACCTAATATGGCCTAATATGCCGTGTGGTTTCCGGCACCAATACAAAAGAATAGGACCACTCCATCTCTTTCCCATGGATGTCGTAAAAGGCGACTAAGGGATAGGCTTACAAACTTGGGATTATTTTCTAGGCGATGGGCTAGCAACCTGTAACTATTTGTTACTTAATTCTATCATTAAGCCAAATAGCTGAATGTGGCCTATCAGTCTTTTCAAGACTGTTGGCTCTGTCTACCCCACAAGGGATATAGACGTGACCATATGTATGTATGTATGTACCTAATATGGTACTCGAAGTTGTTTCTTGTCATTTAGTCCGTAACATATTTAATTTGATATATCTGTTATTATTTTAGTCGAAATTGATAAAGTTTTACTTATTTATTTACTTTTTTTATACGAGTATGTACATCCGACTTCAAATATACTTACATGAAATTGTCCATAAAAAAACATTGTTGTTATCTCTAGAAGCTGCATCTTAAACATAGTTAACAATATTTCCGACCGAGATACCATGCGTTTAGTTATTGCATACTTAATAACTTCCATGTAGGTAAATTATAACTTTAGTTAATTGCGTTTTGCTTTCATCTAACCACATGAGTTAAATCCTGCATGCAATGAGTCGAAAGCAGGAATCGTTTACACATAACCCGAGATTTTATTATGCAACCGGTTTCCAACATACAATAACATATAATCAAGTTTATGCGTACATATGTATCTGTGTATGTATGTAATGATAGTATGGTGATTTAGGGCGGTTTAAGGAGATTGGCGTATAGAAATAACTTAGCCTTTACCTCGTCCTCGTGAATATAGCGCCATCTCCAAAAAGCGGCGAATTTAACGCCATCTTCAAAAAAGTTAGAAATTAGCGCCACCTTCAAAAAGCAACGAATTAAAATCAAAGAATAAAGGTTTTTCGCAAATCCCACGCGAACTATAGTTTTTACCGAGATGAAAGGTACCCAAGTATTTCAAGAATATTACATACATACATACCTATAATCACGTCTATATACCTTACGGGGTAGAAAGAACCAACAGTCTCGAAAGGACTGATAAGCCGCGTTCAGCTGTTTGGCTTGATGATAGAGTGGAGATTCAAATTGTGACTGGTTCCTAGCCTATCGCCTACAAGAAGAATCCCATGTTCCCTTAATCGCCTTTTACGACATCCACGAGAAAGAGAGGGAGTGGTCCTATTCTTTTCCTTTTGGTGCCGGGAACCACACGGCAGTTTTATAGGTCAGAAGGAATTAATAAGTTATTTCTCTTGTTTTCATGTTGTCGCCACATAAGGATTTTTTAGACTGTTTTCAGGCCACGTGAATTTGAGCCACTTAAAATTTAAAAATCTGTTATAAATCTGGACTAGTTAAGGAGTTTGTTCCCCTTGCTGTCCTCTCATGTCTTGACACAGTTCTCTCTATAATTGTGGCAATTTACCGCGGTCTGAGTCGACACGTCAAAATATCGACATGTCGCAACCTTGGCTGATTAAGCCGTTCACATACTTACATGGAGGTATACGCCAGGAATTGACTTCTTAAGTACATATATACGGGACAAATTATACAGATTGAGTTAGCATTTAAAATGAGTTCAAAACTTGTGTTAAAATCTCAACGATACTATTATAATGAATACTTATATAGATAAACAAACCAGTGCCGTGTGGTTCCCGGCACCAATGAAAAAAAGAATAGGACCACTCCATCTCTTTCCCATGGATGTCGTAAAAGGCGACTAAGGGATAGGCTTACAAAATTGGGATTCTTTTTTTTTAGGCGATGGGCTAGCAACCTGTCACTATTTGAATCTCAATTCTATCATAAGGCCAAATAGCTGAACGTGGCCATTCAGTCTTTTCAAGACTGTTGGCTCTGTCTACCCCGCAAGGGATATAGACGTGACAATATGTATAAATAACCCAGGCCAATTGAAAACAGTTCTTTCACATCATGCCCATGCCGGGATTTGAACCCAGGACCTCTGGTGTCAGAACGTACTACCGCTGCGCACAGAGGCTGCCTATGGAAGCTATGATTAATAATTGTAAATTATTAAGCAACTTATTATGCTAACTGTAAGACACTCTTGTAAGCGTAATTTATACAATGTAATTTCGCTTCCTATTGGTGCATTTCAATTTTTGAATATTTTGCTAAAGATCTTCCATACGGTTTAAGCAATAATTAAGTTAATATTCAAAATTACAAAACATATATCTTAAGTATTCTTGTCTATATCAAATTAAGGACGTCCTCGCAGTGGGTCAGGTCAAGAGTACCCGAAACCGCCGAGCTTGCATGAAGAGAGTTATGAATACGGATGAAGCGAAGGAAGTCTGCAGAGATCGTGGCAAGTGGAAAGGTGTAGTCTTTGCCTACCTCTCCGGGAAACAGGCATGATTTTATGTACGTATATCTTAAGTACTACAAACGTACTGTGCCATCTCTATAATATTTGTAGCTCAGTGGTGTAATCAGCCGATTATGCCAATACCGCTCATGGTGGCGAGCGCTCTAGGCTGTATGTTATTAGGGCTATTCTATATTTCATGTCTAATATTTGTGATGTGTGTCATAACGGACACGCAACAGTTCCTTTACATACATATTATCACGTAACTTGTAAGGGGACGACAGAGTTTTAAAAATATTTGAATGCCTGGATTTCCTTTTTGGTACTTGGTCGCGGTGGGATTTGAACCTATATCTTGGACCGTCTATGCTTTTAAATAATCACACTACCGACGCTTCTTTAACCCTCTTATTTCTCCTAGTGTTAATCTCGGTTATGTTCTCACCTTTCTGGAGAAGTGCCCAGGGTGCGCCTTTGACCATGATCCAGGATTGGGTGAGTCAGGTTTTTACGCAAGGCGACTACTACAAAAGTAGTGGTTATGTTCTCTTTGGCGACTACCATCTCATCTCCGCAACCTTTGCAGGGGAACCTAACTCTTAATCATAGTTACACATCCAGTTAGCTGAATGTGCAAGTTTCTTCACGATTCGTCCCTCACCGTAGATATTTTATAATTAGTGAGAAACAAAAACATTAATGACAGCAGCCAATTTTAACAAAATAAATAAAATCCGTTAGATCTGTTACACAATTAAAAATAATATTAACCAGTTATTTTCAACAAATTCGTCTGGCCGTTGTTCATTGACCGTCCAACGCTGTCACCTTTCCAAGAAAAAGTGAAACAGCCGAGCAAACGAATTTCAACTTTGTTCACTTTGAATACGATTCATGTTTAACGAATTAGTAATTTGGCTGGTGGAACCCGTGAAGGAAATTGTCTTTTTATTTGTTGGCATTTTGAAAGTTGCATACGGAACGGATACACTACATTTTAGCATTGTTATTGTGATTAGACTGTACACTTTACCTCTACTATTTGTTCAAATTGTATTAGTCAAATTGTTGTCAAAATGCCCGCAGTTTAATGGACTAATTGTAAACTTAAACTTATATTGAAAGTTATATTCATAAATAGCAGGTTGCTTACTTATGGCTTTTGAGCAAATAAGACGATCTCATTTTATTTCTCTCTCATCAAAACCTTTATCAATTCAGGTTATCATTAGCAAGGATTGTTGTTCCGTTGAAACCAGCTCATATTCGTACGTTCTAGTTCTTTTATTTACCGTAAGGAAAATCCACTGTATTCAAAATTTGGGAATAGGCTAAAGTATTTGGTATTTGTACTAGTCTAGTACTTTATTACTTAGAAAATTCATAGATATTGGAATATTTATAATTTGTGCAGGGACTTATGTTGTCAATTCAGCCCCATTTTTTCCGAAGTTAGCACAGTGGTTTTTTTGACCGAATAACATTATCCGAGAAACTTTTTATTTGTTCGTTTTTAGGAGTCCTAAAAAGAAGATGTTAGGAACAGTCGTGTTCATCAGAATTTATGGAAACAGACTTTTAGGGAACAGGTTGCGGATAACAGTTCGGTAATCATCTGCCTACTACTACTACTATCCGCATTATAGGAATATAAATATATAGCAGTTATTTTTTTCTTAAAATTACATTCTAATAACTTTCGGCTTTCTTTCGAGAACCAGTGGTAGCTCCCATCACGGATGGTGCGTAACGCGGTGGCTGGCTGGAAGCTCATTTCATGCTCCATTGTGGCATCTTGTGAAAGCCATCGTCCGACTTTTTCTACCAAATAATTACCCATATTCTTTCTATTTTTCTGTCCATTAGGTTTACAGCTAATGCATAGACTTTTGATTTTAGAAATCTGTTTCCGCGTCATCTTCAGCGTGAATTAGTTCTGAACGAACGGCTGTATTCCTATTGGTTACTAAGTTGAGCGTCAGTGAACAAGTAGTTATAGTATACGAATCGTAAATGAGAGGGTCACGTATTCGAATCATATTGCAGATCAATTAATCAATCTTTACGATTAAGGAAAAATCGAACTAAAATCGAAAACTATGGTAAAGTATCCAAAGTTTGTGGACAGACAGACAGACGTGGCGAAAATATGAGGATTTCTAGTGAACTACGGAACCATAAAAATCATAAATAATTATTGTCAAATCGTCATGCTATGCTTTCTAATTGACGCGATAGACTTCCAAGAAATTACTTGTTAACACCGGAATCTAGATTTATTGGTACGAAAATAAAGAATAAAAAAAAACGTAAAAGCATCTTTTTTAAACGAACTGACGTTTAATTGAAAAGCTAATTTTCTGTGATGTAACTATTTGGTAACAGAGAGGGTGATTTTTATTTGATATCCTAAAATTAGGAAATCTTATTCGATTTGAAACGTGCCTTCAAATGTGCACAGGTTTAAATTCTACCTTGGTCATGAACCATCAACACTTTGTCAAATTACTTGTACGTACGTACATTACTCAGAAAATTATGCTTTCACAGGGAAACATCGAGAACATCCTCTTCATTCACCTGTTCATTCAGGCAACTGAATGTGTGAAGTACATGTATGTTTATTTTATATGGAGTATACTTATGTTTGTAATAAACAATAATATAATAATATGCTAGTGTATTAAGTTACCCATTATTATTATATTTATATTATTATTTTACAGTTATCGCACTACCCGTAGGTACATCCTTTTCAGTTTGGTCCAAAGATTCGACTGGCAGAGAATGCCTTGTGGCATTAAGTCCACCTGTTGTACATTTAATGTGCATAAAGTTACACACACATTTGTTTATTTAAATAAATAAATAAATGTGTGTGTAACTATGATCCAATTTAGGTGAAGTTCTCCTGGTTGTGGAGGTTGGGCAGGAGTCGCTTAATGCCAAACTAAAAGTAACCACACATGGGATAATAGTTATAGGTGAACCCCGGGCTCCACTTAAGTGAAGTAAAGAAGGTAGCTACCGGGCCTGTAGTCAGTTTAACTTAAACTTACTTTAAACTTAGTTTGTTAAACTAAACTAAATACGAGTATATCCACAGTTACTACTTAGAATATTTTTTTGAACTTGAAAGATTTTCCAGAGTAATATATCCAATTTTAACATTATTCAACTACTTATTCAATCATAAACTTAAATTACAAGCATTGTATGGTTTTTAACAATCGATAGATCACAATAAGATATTTCTTCAATACTCGACTTTTCATTAAATTATGAAGCGTACAAAAATGTCAGTGCGCCCAAAAAGACCGAATTCCACGGCTTGGGAACAAAATATCGAAATCCTGTCCCGTGACGGAACCACTCAAGTGTAAACAGTGTGTTAAATATAAAGAACCTTTTAAAAAAGTTTTGACATCATTCCACGTAGATCAACGGCTACCGATGAAAAAAAAAACGGTGAACCGGCCAGCGTTCTCAATGCAACTCATTTTATGAATGAAATAAGATTTTTTTCATGGTACCGCGTCAAATACGTGATTTCCTTCCCTTGGCCGTCTGAGGCGTGCATTCATTTTCTGTGCGTTCTAAATTTAAACACGCCTTATATCTTATTTTTTCTGCTATTTCAAATTCAACCTTATAACTTTTCAGCCTGTGGTTCATTATAGTTTTTAATGAGTGTTTTAAGTGCGCGTAGTTGTTTCTTTGAGGTGTTACGTCCAACTTTGTAGGTGCGACTGCATCCGAGTAAGACTGCAATATTAGACGCTTGAAGGACACAGATGTGGTCTGAGTAACGAGATTTTACTTCTAAAGAGTGGTTTGCAGTATGATTAAGGATTCTAAAGGGATTTATCGGAACTGTATGCGATTCGGAAAAGGAATTTGTGAAAATCTGTCGGGTAAGGTTTTATGTGAGATTTTTGTATCCTTGTTTTGGTTTCTTTTTATAAAAATGATGCTGTATAATTTAATTTGGATTAAAGTCCTATATAGTATTCGTTCTAAAATAGACATCAGCTGATGCATGAAATCTTCCGTGGAAGTGTGGAAATGAAGACATCATCAAATAGATAGTAAAGACAACGATGAGAAATGAGCTAGCAATCTGTCACTATCTCCAAATCTTTATCTTAATATAATATTATAAATTCGAAAGTGAATTTGTATGTTTGTTTATGTGCTATCAACTAAATCAATATTCTTGAAACTTCGTGTCGGGATATATTAAGAGGAGATGGACAAAGGGTTTCATCCCGGTAAAAACTATAATTCCCGTGAATTTGCGAAAAACCTGTTTTAATTTTAGGTGGCACTAAATTTGCGCGGACGAAGTTGCGGACGAACTTGCAAATAAATGCCTTAAATACCACATGACTTACCTTTACCTATAACAAAAAAGCAAAAAAACTATCTGATATTGCATGCACGAAACGTACACACAGCAAATCAAACAAAAAGATAAACAAAAAACTAGTTTTACATAAACGGTTAAACTTTCGAATAACGTAATCGAGATCACGACTCGATCCTTTGTGGATCGATACGATCCATCGATCTCGAATGCGCGTCGCGGCGTGCGTGCGCGCATGTATTAGGTACTTGAATACTTGACCGGCGCCCGGTTGCACAAACATATCATTAAGTAAACTGTCTTCTTGATGTAAAGTTAACCCTTTACAGGACAGAATACTGAACTCAAATTACACAGGGTGACACTCCGGTTTTTCATACAAAAAATCACCACGTCTATAGCAGTACTTATTAAAATGACTACTAAAATATCAATATACGTCTGTAGCTACGGGCATACCCGCTGTACGGATACAACCGGACTGTTATTATAAATAGAAACTTAAACCAACAAGACGGTTAGTTAGCCTCAAAAGGGTCTGTTTCAGTATTTTCTGATGTATCAAATAAACTATCATCGTCGGTATCTTCCGGGGTCGACACATCCTCCAACAGTTTTTTGATTATTCTCTTCGTCTTTATTCATCTATGACAAAAAGTGAACTTGAGCAAATCACACAAATTGAGCTAGCCCCAAAGTAAGTTCGAGATTTGTGTAATGGCATTAGTATCAATACTATATTTTATAACAACATATGTACATATGAATCTTATAAGAATGAGTAAAATACTTACGATTTCTGTCACAAATTTTTGCGACACTGACTTGATGTTTCAAAGAATGTTCTAGGCGAACTAAACGGCTATTGCCGTGGTGTCACTATATCAACTACTTTTTTGTGGTTCTACACGATGTAAATATGTATGTATTTTAGTTCTTAGATTTGACAGTAACAATGTTTGAATAACTTGTAGATAGACAGTAAATCTTGTTCTTTACAATGATAGTATGAACGTAGCACGGTGCCCACCGTAGCGCTCTTTACGCCATCTTTTAAAGCGACTGCGGTGCCCGGGCTGTCAACCTTCTAAGTTTTTAGCACACTGCTATAACCGTACTGTCCTGTAAAGTGTTAAAGAAGATATTAGTCAAACTTATATGAAAAAACAAAAAAGACTACATTAAATGAAATAAAGATAAATTATGACCACTTAAATTGTTTTGATTTTATCTCTCTAGAGAGATTCTCGATTCTCTTTTAGAAGGTATTTTTTATCAACTATTTACAAAATTTAACTGACAAATCGGATGAAGAAGAATATCATAATAACGTGAAAGGCGATAAAAATATAATTTACACGTTTAAACTTACTTTCACAGAAAGTTAAAGAAATGAAATCCTAAAATAAACTATGATCTCACTTTTTTCCAGCAAAGAATGCAGAATTTTCCCTTTACACTTGTCAATATATTTCGTATGTGTAATGCTTTTAAACAGAAATCGAACCACATCGAGGCCAACACTTCATGTTTTTGGCCTCTATCTGTCTGACGGTAAGCAGCTAGTGTGGTGCTAAAAAAATCAATAAAGTAATGCCTATTCACACTTGCTGTAAAGTTGAAGGTATCCTTTAAATAAGTATATGCGTGACAAAAAACACAGATTGAGCTACAGCCTCAAGCATAATGCGTTAAACATATTCATCAATCTTTCTACCACACATTAATCCACACTTTAAATAAAATAACATACATACATATAATCACGTCTATATCCCTTGCGGGGTAGACAGAGCCAACAGTCTTGAAAATACTGATAGGCCACGTTCAGCTATTTGGCTTTATGATGGAATTGAGATTTAAATAGTGAAATAGTGACAGGCTGCTAGCCCATCGCCTAAAAGAAGAATCCCAAGTTTATAAGCCTATCCCTTAGTCGCATTTTACGACATCCATGGGAACGAGATGGAGTGGTCCTATTCTTTTTTTTATTGGTGCCGGGAACCATACAGCACATTAAATAAAATAACCGAAACTTAACTAAACAATCACTTAACCAAATCATTGCAACCGGCCCTTGGCCGCGGAAACCCGATAGGCATCCTGCAATAGCGTCGTTAGTTAAGGCAGCGCGAAAGCTATTGCGAGTATTTGCTTGAAATTAACAATTATGGCCTACACTGGATTTCTATGTTTGTATGCAACTGACACGGAGCTAGAAATAAACGGTAATAAGACGTTAACTGTGGTTATAAATACTCCGTAAATGTTCACTTAGGATTGAATTGAATATTGAATGATCTCGACATCAAGGGAATAGGCTCCTTTTTGCACACTTTGCAATGGGGGTTATATGTTTTTACACTATGTTAAGATTTTGTGGTTTTGACTTATGCCTTGTGATATGATCGAAAATAAAACTTATTAAATAATAAAACTTTCAGAGAACAGTCTTTGCACTTTCTCTTGTAAAGATTGTAGAGGCACCAATAGAAAAAGTATAGGATCACTCTACCCATTTCCCATGGATGTCATAAGGGATAGGCTTTCAAATTTGGGATGCTTTTTTTAGGCGATGAAGTAGAAACCTGTTTTTATTTGAATCTCAAACAGCTGAACGTGGCCTCAAATAAGTCTTTTCAAGACTGTTGGCTCTGTCCACCCCGAAAGGTATTATATGTATATGTATAGAGATATGGTAGCCTAGCAATTAGTCTCAACACTTTATACAAATCTCAATTAGTAAACCGTGGCCCTCCGAGTTTTGCGACTATTGGCTTTGTCTACGTAAGGAATATGATTTATGTCTGTTTTTATTTTTTTTATATGTACTATCATATCTATAATTCATACATCAAGGTCTTTAAAGATAGCAGGGTTATTCGGAGTGAGCTGTTGCCTATCGGCTGATTCAGAATGCATTCATACTTTAATGTGGTTTCACTGCATACTATCTGCTATAGGATAAATGTTTTGGGCGTTAGTGTGAGGCCTTTATACGGCGTTGTAAACAATGACTTTCTAGAGAACATCTGTGTTTATGAGACATTGTTCTAAAATTATAATTTTCATTAGGCTTTTGAACTTGGGATTCTTCTTTTAGGCGATGGACTAGCAATCTGTCACTATTTGAATCTCAATTCTATCATTAAGCCAAGCAGCTGAACGTGGCCTATCAGTCTTTTCAAGACTGATGGCTCTGTCAACCCCGCATGGGATATAGACGTGATTATATGTATGTACCTATGTATAATAATTTTCAAGTATTTTCAAGACTGTTGGCTCTGTCCACCCCGCTATATATATATTTATGTCTCTATTTACCCCTATAGGATCAAATCCCTACAAACAAGGCTCCATTAACATAGCGTCCGATACCGGAAGACTACACGACGGCAAGCCTCAGACATCACACGATGCTAGTGATGTGACCACAGATCGGAATATCGATAAATCAGTGTTATATGCTTTGCTGCAGAAATCACTAGCTTATGCTGAGTTTACTGTGGTTTTAAAGAAGTTACAGTGTTATTACATGCATTTGCCTAATTACTAACGAAACAATAACAATAGAAAAATAAATTGTAATACGATCTATGTGCAATATCTTTAAACAAACTACCTTGTAAGTCCATTTTCTGCAACTTTACATCTAAATAAATAGTCAACTGTTAAACAAAAAATAAAAAGAAAGTTAAACTAGGAATTCAAAATCAAAGCATAAAACTTAATAACGCAACTAATTCCTTCTTATTGCAATCAAGTTTAACGCCAGACACCCCAGCAAAAAAAAAGAAAAAAATAATAATAATCAGAATCCTCGACCATTAACGATGGCACGTTAAATCTCATCTTAGAAGCTAGGTAATTATCCTGGCGACACTCCAAAGTGTCGCGCTCATTTCAATTAGCTCTCTTAAATATTCAATGTCTTTAAAATAGGCTCCACGATTCCTCGTTCCGGGGGCTAGTTCAGAAGTTTCATTACACTCGAGGTTAATTGTTGACTCCAGTTGGAATCGTGGGTTTTATTTTTACGAGTTTAGCAGTTTTACGAGTTATGAACTTGATAATGCAACAGATTTGAACGATAAAGATTGCTTCGGTGAATATAACTTAGCTTTATAGCCGTTAGTTATACGTTCCCTAAATTCTAAATAAATGGGAGGTTAAATTTGAAGCAGTTATGGATTAATTAAGAAGTTATTGTGTATTATTTTTGAGAAGTCTTCCTCCTGGGTTTTCTACGTCATTAATAAAGCAGTTCTTTCGTGGCCCATTTTTAGTGGAGAGTTCAGAAGCTTACAATATAGGGTATGTAAATACAATATTTGTTTTCCCAAAGACCTAGTTTTCCTTATTAAAATAATCTCTAAAAAATAATTTATTTTATTTACGTTGACTGAGCGTGTTAGCACAGAAACAGTGACAATTTTAATCCGTTGCCATATTTTTTGTCGAAATTTCCTTAATCCCACCCAGGCAAAACCCCACTTCTAATTACACAGATTTTTTACAGTATTAGAATAGTGTATGGAGCTCAATAGTCTATTTATTAAACACGTTTTTCATTAGAAGATACACATATCAAATAACACAAAGTCATCGGTACCATTCATAATAAATCACAATCACAAATCGACGTCATATCGATACTTCCACATCGACAAGCAGATGGCGCGCGGGGAATGCGTCGGCGCATCCCTACGCACGGACTGATGATCATTGCCGGCGCATGCGCTCTATAAATAATATGTTGTAAAACGATTTTCGATAGATTAATCTGAATCGTGCGCGCAGTCGTGCGCCGTGAGAGGGATCCAATGGAGATCCGTGATTTAGGAATTGGATAGAGGGTGTTAGTGTACTTAAAAGTATTGTTAAATGTTATTAAAGCTATCTTGAATTGAAGGAACAAAGACTTGAGGAAATCATGTAAATGTTGTTGAAACAAACACGTACATCCTCATTATTTTGCTATTCATTTATAAATATTGCACTGAAAATCTAAATATCATTAATTATCATAATTCATATAATCTGTGTTACATTTCAAATTAATTAGTTGATTTAAACATAGCTGTGACATATAATTGATTCCTTAATTTATTTTTGCTGCTAGGTTTGACTAATTTTTTTACATCTGAAATTTTTTATTTGATCAAGTAAATTTGAAATAATTGTTCTTCCTGTCATCAACATCTTGGAACTAAAATTAAGGAGTTTTTTTTTGTTTTGTTTTATTTTATAAATATATTGATTTTGTACCCTGTCTCTGAGATGCTATATTCTACCTATATGGGCCGTACATGTAAGCCCTGAGGATCGTGGGAACATGTGATATTGATGGTACCTAGTCTAGCTTAAACATTTATTTTTCTAATGGAACAAACATTCGTAATTTATTATATAATTCATACATACATACATATAATCACGTCTATATCCCTTGCGGGGTAGACAGAGCTAACAGTCTTTGTAAAGACTGATAGGCCACATTCAGCTATTTGGCTTTAAGATAGAATTGAGATAATATAATTCAGTTTTAGTTAAAGAATTAATTTCAGTTAAATGCGGTATTCGCGTCTTGTGACGCTTCTTTCCGGTAGACAGAGTCACAAGGCCACAATCAGCTAAAATAAAAGAAGAATCTCAAGTTTATAAACAAACTGTGCGTAAAGTTAAGCATCTGGCACATACTATATTTGTTTCTTTGCTAAATCTCCTTCCTTATGACACAGTTACATCCTTATCATACTAAAGATGATCCCAGGAGGCACAAAAATAAAAATCAATATTTTATTCAGAAAATAGGCCTTAGGAAGCACTTTTTTACGTAAATAAATTAAACTTAAGTTATATCTAATATTTTAGTATTTCCCAAAAAGCTACAAGCGACAAACTGTCTCAATACTTAACCCTCTGAAGGCTAGCGCCCCATTTAAAGAATAGAACGGAACGATCTTAAAGAAGATCACAGAGTCCCTTCAAAGAACAGAAGAAATTCTCTTTAAAATGGACACTAGCCCCAAAAAGGTCCCAAACGGCCTCATTTCACTATGGTTCTGGATTGGTTTTTATGATCTCAACAACCTTTTCAGTGGAACCTTAAACATATTGAATCAGAGCAAAGGTGCACTAGATTAATATGCCTGCTCCCTTAATCTTTTGAGAGAAAAAATAATGCGGGCCACTAATACTTACAATATTTAAAAAAAAGAAAACAAAATTTTAATTTCAGAACTGCAAAAGTCAGCCTGCTGGAAACTTAATAAAGCCCACAACAAGGAAGCCCCGTTTTTCCATATCAAAAATTCCCTTTGGACTTGCACTTTCTTAACAGAACTTTAAGCTCCATAAAACTTTTTCAACGTGCTCCACATAAGTTTTACGTCCTCTCCAATACTATACAGGTACCAACAGTATTTTGCCTTCATTTTGAAATACGGGAAACCTTATGTTTACAGCAATAGAGTTGAAAATTGAATAAAATATTTTTTTAATATGTTTCGGGCTATGGTAATATGGTAAAAAAGTGTAAAATGGACGTCGCTTGTGTAAGAAATAACCATAAAGAGGTGTGTAGTGTGTAGCGAGCGTTATAGTCTGTTAAAATATAGTTTAGAGTTTTATGATAAGCGTCTGTCGTTATCAGTTATGAAAACGTTAAGTATATTTTCCTGAAAATGGTTTTGCAGGTGTTTTTTATAGGATGTTTTTACTTTCTCTGAGTTTTGTAAAGTGCAAGTGAAAATTAAGTCATGTAATAAATAGGGATTATTTTAACAAATTTATTAGACCATCCTTGATTTTTATACACACATACATAAGTTTACGTACATATATATATAATCATGTCTATATCCCTCGCGGGGCAAAGAGCCAACAGTCTTGAAAAAATTTAAAGGGCCACATTCAGCTGTATGGCTGATGAAATTGATTTTCAAATAGTGACAGGTAGCTATCCCGTCGCCTACACGAAGAATCCCAAGTATATTTTCCTTTTACGACATCCATGAGAAAGATATGGAGTGAACCACACGATTTATAAATCGTTGATTGAGATTTTAAAGTTAAACACGACTTTCTTAACCAGAACACAAGTTTCTAATTTCAAAATCAAATTATAATTAATTACCAGTCCTCTCACTATTTCACCAAATGCCCAAATCTTGTAATTAGCACAAGCAAAACAAACCCCAGTAGCAAAGTGTCGAGAAATAAACAATTTACATGCCATTAACATATAGGTTAGATCCTGAATCGATAAGGAAACTGCATAATGTTAATGCGTACCCGTAAAATGACAGGAGATTGCAATTAGTGATAGTGAATGCATTGGAGAACCGCGGAACAATGTGGACTATGCTGGACGGGGGCTATTCTTAAGTCGTACGGATTTGTAACTTGAGAATTCGCGTTTTTAATTTTATGTTTCCCTATTTTTATTTACATAGTAGCCTTCGTGTGAAAAGTATACTAATTTTTTTTTTAATTATAGAGATCGGTTCAGTTGCTTTGAGGTGAAATACTGACTAACATACTTTCTCATTTATCATATTAGTGTGGATTTTTAGACTTGCTGTAGGTAACTGTAATTAATCTTTTTCTTCTCTTAAATTTAAGAGTTAACGCTTGTCGGTGGAGTTGATCGGAGCCTCCTCCATTCATGTGTTTTCTCTGTTAATTTTTGAATTTGTTGTTATGTTTTTGCTTCATTAAATCAAAATATTTTATTCTTGTAGAATACGCCACAATTCTAAACAGCCAATCAAGCGACGCTATCAGCCAATCACAGCGAAGAGTCTAAATCGCGTAAGCAAAGATTTCATGGATTGGAGCATACAACCTCCGACATAACATCGTCAGAGCCGCGGTTCCCCAGACATAACATAGCCCGAATTGTCGCTCCCGCTACAAATATTTCAGTCACTATTTCCTTTTATATCTAAGTACTTACCTAGAGATATGAGACATAGGAAATTAGGAGAACTACTCGAATTGACGTAATAACCTCCTAGCACACGTGTGTGACAAGATCTTATTGTAATGATCGCGGACGGCGATTGCGCCGACATAAATACGAAAACGTTAAAGTTTAAGTTCACACTGGTCAAGTTTATAAGTCTTTATCATGATTGACTATGATGTTTACTGGACTTAACCCATCGGTAAACATGATGTGGACTGATCTCAATTTTATACTAGTATCTGAAATATATCGATGATATTGATTCTTGGATCGAATGTGAGTTATTATAATAGTAAGTAAATGTTTAATTACTATAGATTATGGCTACCTAACGTGTAACAGCCATGTATGTTCGGCTGCAAGCTTGTTTATTTGTTTGTTTGTAATATCTTTATAGCATAGAAATTTACACAGTAACAAGAAAGTAGTACATAGTTATAAAAGAAACAAGTTAATGTCACTTTCTCACACTCAGACAAGAATTTTAAAATATATCTATGATGATAAATGTGAGAAATTGAATATTTTTTTTTCTAACCGCCTTTTTCTACGTTTTACGTGGACAGTTATTGTACATACCAAGTGTAATTGCCGTGTGGTTTTCGGCACCAGTAAAAATAAAGAATAGGTCCACTCCATCTCGTTCCCATGGATGTCGTAATAGACTGCGACTAAGGGATAGGCTTATAAACTCGGGATTATTCGTTTAGGCGTTGGGCTAGCAACCTGTCACTATTTGAATGTCAATTCAATAATTAAGCCAAAACAGCTTAATGTGGCCTATCAGTCTTTTCAAAACTGTTGGCTCTGTCTACCCCGCAAGGGATATAGACGTGATAACATGTATGTATGTATGAATACCATCAACTTCCTTACATCTATTTACTTAGGTAATATCAATTTGCAATCGTATTTTATATTTCACATTCAAAGCACAATATATCGAATAACTTGTCGTGGCATCTGGCCTCCGCCATCCAATGTGAAAAATGCATCGTCGACTCGGACAGCAACTTGCCAAGTGTATAGCACCCTTTAACTTTACATATCAAGATGGTTGTATTGTTCAGTTAAATAGCCATTGATGCCGTACTGAGGCGATAGCACGGCCCTATAATTAGTATTTTGTCGTTGAAATGGTACGGGTTTTATAAATAATTAGAACTGTATCTTTCCTTCTATTATATAACATTCCTTTTATTTCAGAAGTTTGCAGCGGATAGGAATAGATTTATTTTCAAAACTAGCTGTGCCCGCGACTTCGTCCGCGTGGTCTATTCAACACAAAAAGAATATTTCAATTCGAACCAGTAGTTCCTGAGATTAGCGCGTTCAAACAAACAAACAAACTCTGTAGCTTTATAATATTAGTATAGATAGAGTATGACCCAGCGCTGACCAGCTTGCTCACAGCGTATAATTGACAACAACATCAAAAGGTGCAATTAATATCCCAACGCTTGTTTACTGTTGCAAAGCCTCGGGCAACGCATTGTGGGGTTCGAATCAGTTCAGGTTCGAGATTAACGGACATTGCGAGATCCATTCAATATACAGATTTGTCGGATTTGATAAGTGCCGTGTGGTGCACTTTAGAATAGAACCACTTAGTACTATATAATTTTTCTCAGGGTTGAAGTTAAGGGAATAAGAACGTTTTTAGTATTGAATAGTATATCTATGTTGAGTGCCGTGTGGTTCCCGGCACCAATAAAAAAAAGAATAGGACCACTCCATCTCTTTCCTATGGATGTCGTAAAAGCCGACTAAGGGGTAGGCTTACATACTTGGGATTCTTCTTTTAGGCGATGGGCTAGCAACCTGTCACTATTTGAATCTCAATCCTATCTTAAAGCCAGCTGAACGTGGCCTATCCGTCTTTACAAGACTGTAGGCTCTGTCTATCCCGCAAGGGATATAGACGTGATTATATGTATGTATGTATGTTGAGATTCTTTTTGTAGGCGATGGGCTAGTAACTTGTCACTATTTGTATGTCAAATCCATCATTACGCCATATAGCAGAATGTGGCCTTTCAGTCTTTGCAAAACTTTTGGCTCTGTATGCCCCGCCATGGATTAAGACATAATTATACCTATAAGTAAGTAAGTAAGTAATCTTCCAAACCTGGTAGCAGGAAACAATACTTATAAAGTATTGCGATTCTTATTTTAGGCGATAAACTAACAATATCACTCTTTTAAGAGTCTCTTCGTTGATCAAGATCCAATAAAATCGAATCCACGATGTTGAGTGCCGCGTGGTTCCCGACACCATTAGAAAAAAAAATGACCACTCCATATCTTAAAAACCTTGGTATTTTTCTATTAGGCGACAAGCGAGCAACCTGTCGATATTTGAATCTCAATTCTATCATTAAGCCAAACAGCTGAACGTGACCTATCAATTTTTTAAGACTGTTGGCTCTGTCTATCCCGCAAGGCATATGGACGTGATTATATGTATGTATATATGAATCCACGATTATGGCCAAAGACGCTTCCCGGGCTAACACCAGATGATGTAGAAGACTGGCTAACTCAACAGAACAATAGTATAAAACAAGACTTTGTAAAATCATCCTTAAATTCTAATACAAAAGTGCCAAATCGGCTATTTATCGCACAAGGAAGTAAACACCTATCACATACAGCGAGATGGTACTAAATCACATTAATATATCGTAGCCTCACAGCTATATAGAATTAATCACTTGAGCCCACGGCGCGGGCGCAGTATGGACGACGACACTGCAGTAGAAACGGTTGGAGGCAACAATTACCAATGCATGATGTATGGACTGCGGACCAGCCTAGAGCTACTATTATGGGTGGTGCAAGGAAGTGACGTCTAGCTGAAGCGATCTGAAGAGGCTTACTTTAAATAATTGATTCAGTTCTTAGACCGCCCTTACGCGGCCCTTTGAGCTTAAAGACAGCCGTTTTTTCATCAGTAGCACCATCCCAGCTTCCAAAAAGCGAAGCACTGATGGTTTGAAAGGTCTATGAGTTCTCCAGGATCTTATTACTATTCTCTCGTTCACATTTCTATTGTAAGTTTTGATAATTGTGAAGTTGACATTATTGAAGAAAATGCTGCAGTGCAGTTTGTTACCGCTTCTTCTGCACTGATGCTTTAGAAGCGGCTGTAAACTTAGTTTTAAGTAATATATTTGACGTCATCCAATGTTGTGAAACTGTTAAGAAGTCCAAGTTAATAAGTTGTCTAATGTAACAAGTTTGAGGGATGTAAAGTTTATCGATTATCTAATTTCTATTTTTCATTAAGCCAAAAAGCTGAGCGTGGCCTATCAGTCTTTTCAAGGCTGTTGACTCTGTCTACCCCGCAAGAGATATAGACGAGATTGTATGTATTTATTTTATTTGACGTGTTTGCCAAACTCATTCTCTTTTAACTTGAACCACACGTAGTACCAATTGGCAGAACTATAACTGGGTCCAGGCCCTAATGGGCCAGCGTTGTCACCCATTATGCTAATAGTACACACTAAATATGTACAAGAAATAAAATACGGCGATCCACGTATTGTTCGCTTTTGGTGGCTTGGAGCCTTATGCTTTGTTTGGTCAGGGAAACCTAGTCGTAAATATGTGTTCTGATTTTATTGCGATAGTTGTTTTAGAGCGGTAAGTAAATTAGATGTGGACTTACACTAACTAGTTGTAGGTACCTTGTGATTTGATTTTTGTGAAATAAGATGAAGCTACATTATTTATGTCGATAGTTATGTATTTAATTAGGTTATTTGACTATACAAAAACTCAATAAGCTTAAATACTCTTAACATTATCCAATGAAATGTAAAATTGAATCTGACATATTGCGTAAATACGATCGGAACCATTGACACGTCAACCAATAATTTTGGGGGCAAATCACGACAAATAGAAAAAAAAAGATACACAACGCATGGGGCGTTGTGTATCTTTTTTTTCCTATACAGTACTTTGTTTCCGTTAGATAAAACGGCAATAAATCGACATGCCCTTGTGTCAACAGCGTATTAGTGATATGGCAACACCAACGTTAAATGACCTCTTTGGTAGGACAAAGTGTAACTCATAATGGGGAGTTCCAAAATGTGGGAGGTCTAAATAAAGCAGTCGTATTAAGCCCTCAGATTTGTCGCGAGGAAATCACGCGAAAAATCCAACGATAAACGTCTATATCCGCTTTTCCCACACATTTTCGCGTTTCCCTCTCATGTGCTCATTTAATATGACGCTGTTTGCCCTTTCTCCCCCTTGCTACTGCGAGCATAACCTTTTCTATTCAACTCTTCATAGGAAATTTATCTTTGTGTCCTTTCAATAGAGTTTACTATTAACTTTTTTATTTCAAAAAAGAAAAATGCGTGTTCTTTTTTCGAAAAATCCAGACTACAATTTTGCTGAACAAATTGTGAGATTTATATCAACGTTTTTAATGTTCATATTTGTTTAATGGCTTTGGACGTTAGTTACGTCGTTTGATACAAAGTAAGGAAGTTCGGGTGACATTGTTACACACTGTATTGCACATTATTGGGTGATTGAATGGTGTACTTATTGGTTAAGGCGACAAGTTTGATAAGGTACCCTCGTGTTAAGGATAAACAGGCCTCGTAAGGAGGAAGTTTGAAATAAATTTTATTTGATAGACTGCAACCAGCCTCGTATATTTTTTCGCCCGCAGCACAGAAATTGTCAAAGAGGGTTCGGTTTATTTATGAACACTGTGACGTGTTCAACTGATGATAAGTTACAGTATTAGCTTTATATTTGTTTTCTAGACTTATCAATTTTTCATTAGGTTAATATATTTCTAATTTATCCATAAGTTTAAGCTGTAATTTGAACAGCTGTTCCAACGTTTTATTATACTATTAATATTTTAACCAAGATTTTTTTTATATTTTCTTCGTGTGTGTTTATCACATGTACAATTTTTTAAATAAGTAATTATAATATACATAATCATTATATAAAACATAAAATATTTTTAAACCTTATATTCGCCGTTTGGTTCCCGGTACCAATACAAATAAGAATAGGACCACTCCATCTCTTTCCCATGGATGTCGTAAAAGGCGACCAAGGGATAGGCTTACAAACTTGGGATCCTTTTTTTAGGCGATGAGTTAGCAACCTGTCGCTATTTGAATCTCAATTCTATCATTAAGCCAAATAGCTGACCGTGGCCATTCAGTCTTTTCAAGACTGTTGGCTCTGTCTACCCCGCAAGGGATTTAGACGTGACCATATGTATGTATATTCGCATAGGTAGAACAGAAACAAAAAACCATCACTGCAACACACCTCCATGTAACGAACACAATGAAAAATGAAATTCATTTCGCGCTATCGTGTTCATACTTTATCACTTATCCTACGAGTATAATCGTTTGCATACCTCACGGCTTTCTAAACGGATGGCTCAGTTTAGTTTCGCATGTACCGGGTTATTGGTACAAGTCGAGCGTACAATTTAATTTCGAATACATGGTTCATATCTCCCGATGTTCCCTAGTGTTCTGCGGTACAGAAATAAAGCTTTGTGATAGGTAAATAATATTAACGTTAAAATACGATTTTACAATATTTTGTACATAAAAATTAAGTTACGGCGTGTGGTTCCCGGCATTAATAGAAAAAGAGTAGGACCACTACATCTCTTTCCTATTGATGTTCCACCTAACAGGTGACTACGGGATACGCTTACAAACTTGACATTCTTTTTGCAGGCGATGCGCTAGAAACCTGTCGGAATTTGAATTTCAATTCTATCATAATGCCAGACAGCTGATTAGAGACTGTAAGCTCTGCAAGAGATACATACATACATAAAATCACGCCTCTTTCCCGGAGGGGTAGGCAGAGACTACCTCTTTCCACTCTCTCTCTCTTTTTCTGCAAGGGATATGGATATGATTATATGTATTATGAAAATGTTATACATATTTTCTATATTTTCGATGTTTTTACATTCGGACAGAAACAAATTAACGCTTTCCCACACCCATGGCGCCGTATTGGTTAGGTGCGTGTGCGTTGACGCGAATGCTATATAAAGAAGACTTTACATAACATAGAAAATAACACAAAAAAAAGCAAAAGAATTCAGAAACAATATTTAATCATATTATACAGAATTATGATACATATAAAATCCTTGCTTGACGTAACTGTAGGTAGTAGGACTCGAAAAATAAATAAATAATTCATTAAGACTCCGAAATTTATGGAGTAAGTGTACAACCAGAAACTAGCAGAGACATGTGAAATAGAAGCATAAAACTATATATCTGGCTCACTCACTCCGACATTCTGGTCAGAGACGAACCCTGGTCCTTTTGACAATCATCGGTTTTAATATGTGGGAGCCCTGACTATCATAACCAAAATAACTTATTGAGTGAAATTGAATTTGTACAAAGATAGTAAGTTTATTTGGTTGTTGTAAAGTCTCCATTATACCAAGTAGTTAATTTTCCAATTCGATTATGAGTAACACGCTCTATTGGCCGAGTATGGAGCCCTGCTGCGCGTGAGCAAATCACATATCATGTGACCTCCCAATAAATAGATTAAAGTTGCAACATATCTTATTCTATAGCATAGAAACATACGATGGCCTTCCGTGAGTTTCACAACCTATAAAATTATTTTTTTCCATAATTATTCTTCATAAAAATTAATCATATGTTACGCATCATATTTAGTTCTATAATTCAAGTTTAAAAAATGTTTTATGTAGTAATAAGATTGGTGAAAACACACAAAAAGGTGATGGCCATAAAATTGTCTGAATATGCTGGTATCTCGACGAAGATTTTTACCATATCGAAAAAAGATATGTAAAACATTCAAAAATGGAACACCGACGTGAACGCCATATGTTTTTATTACGGCAAGAGAATAGAAATTTTAAATTACGAACGATAGCAATGGCCGCCCCGGCCATTTTGGACGGTCACGTAGATACAGATTATAATGATGTGACCTTTGGTTTGGAGCATACGAGACTTCGAGAGGTTAATTCAATTTTTTATTGTAACTGGTGGCTTGATTTGACCGAATAAGGGCTAGTACACAACCATGTATGGTTACAAAATAAGCTTTTGGTCTGATTTAAAATTATGCAATGTTATTGATTTGTTTCCATTTTATAATAGTATTCAATTCTGTTATTTAAACTATTGAGATTCAAATAGTGACAGGTCGCTAGCCCATCGCCTTTTGATTCAATTTTATAATGAACACGGGAAGAGAAACAGATGGCACACCCATTATTTGGCATTCATCTTAAGGCAATAGGCTAGCAACCTGTCAGTAATTGAATCTCAATTCTATCAAGCCAAACATCTGAACGTGGCCTATTAGTCTTTTCGAGACTATTGGCTTAGTCTACCCCGCAATGGATATAGACGTGATTATATGTATGTATTTTTACGAAAGGAATATAAAATTAATAAGAATTTCTATCATGTACACATAGCATTAGATCGAGAGCCGATATGCTAAGCGTTTGGCATTTTGTATCGCATACCGGTCGCTTTGTAGTTCTAATGGAAATGGCCCGATATACAACCGTTATTATGTGCAATATGTTATACAGTACTTTGTTACAATAATTAGTTTTGGTAACTAGGTATGTGTGTTGGTTAAGTCATTGGTATAAGTTAAGCAATAGTTAATTCCATTTCATTACATTAGATATTTTAACTTTTAGCTGTCATGTGGTTGGGTGGTACTTCAGAATAGGATATCCATGGGAAATTTATGGAGTGCATATATTTCCCATGGATGTCATCAAAGGCGACTAAGGGAAAGGCTCATAAACTTAGTGGATTCTTCTTGTGGGCGATAGGCTAATAATCAATCACTATTTGAATCTCAATTCCACCATTTAGCCATACCTGTGAGAGGTTGTTAGCACATTGCCTATTAGAAGAATTCTATTTGATTTTCCCTTAGTCATCTTTTACGACATCTACATGGGAAAGATATGGAGTGATCATATTCTAAAGTACTACAAACCACATGACTCAGTTAATATTATTAGTGGGATAATGCTATTCTTATTCAAGCAAATAACGCTTGTAATTAGATATACATTGCAACGGTTAGACCTTTGTAAAATAATGCAAAACATTCAATAACAATCTCACTAAATACTCATTTAAATGGTGCTTGGGCACAAAATATTACATTATCAAATAACAAACTTACATATCCTGCTCAGACCAGAATTCTCTGAATGTGGACAGCTTTCAAAGTAACAATTATTATCAGCAAATCTACGTTTAATTCTAATTAGTAATACGGGATTGCAATTTGCACCGTTGTGTATTGCCACATGCAACATACAAATGTCAAGCTGATAGTGTTGCCAGTTTGGGAGACTAATTAAGTACGATCGTGTTTTGTAAACAATAGAATGAAAGTTAAGTGTCTACATACGTAACGTTTAGGGCACGACTCTGAATAGTTTAATAGTTTTTCTTTACTAAATGTCAAATGGTTTTTAAGATTTGCTTTATTGTGTGTTGGTCTTGTTGTGAAGAACTACATATAAGTACTTAGACGGCCTCTGTGGCGCAGCGGTAGTACGCTTGTCTGTGACACCGGAGGTCCCGGGTTTGAATCCCGGCCAGGGCATGATGAGAAAAAAACTTTTTCTGATTGGCCTGGGTCTTGGATGTTTATCTATATAAGTATTCATTATAAAATATAGTATCGTTGAGTTAGTATCTCGTAACACGAGTCTCGAACTTACTTCGAGGCTAACTCGATCAGTGTAATTTGTCCCGTATATATTTATTATTTATTTATATAATGTGTGACAACATTACAATGTGCGCGGGAAGAGAGAAGCGGCATGAGAAGCAACTTAGTCACTTAAGGAAATCTTGTACACTTGCGATCTAATTGTTTATTTGTAATATACATACATACATATGGTCACGTCTATATCCCTTGCGGGGTAGACAGAGCCAACAGTCTTGAAAAGACTGAATGGCCACGTTCAGCTATTTGGCTTAATGATAGAATTGAGATTCAAATAGTGACAGGTTGCTAGCCCATCGCCCAAAAAAGAATCCCAAGTTTGTAAGCCTATCCCATAGTCGCCTTTTACGACATCCATGGGAAAGAGATGGAGTGGTCCTATTCTTTTTTGTATTTGTAATATCTTTACTGCATACTAAAGATATACTGATATTACTATATGCCGTGTGGTCACCAATACAAAAAAGAATAGGACCAATCCATCTCGTTCCCATGGATGTCGTAAAAGGCGACTAAGGGTTAAGCTTACAAACTTGGGATTCTTCTTTTAGGCGATGGGCTAGCAACCTGTCACCATTTGAATCTCAATTCTATCATTAAGCCAAATAGCTGCACGTGGCCATTCAGTCTTTTCAAGACTGTTGGCTCTGTCTACCCCGCAAGGGATATAGAAGTGACTATATGTATGTATATATGTATCACAGAAATTTACACAATTAATGGGTAAAGGTTTAATATTCTACTCTGTCGTAAACCACTCAGTTATTACCTCATCTTTTAGGTAATGGACTAGCCACCGGTCGCCATTTTTGAACTAAACGTAGCCTTTGAATAGTGACTATATTGGGCCTTTCAACCTTGTAATTATTAGATTTGTCCACACCTTAAATAATGATGTGAGTTTATATTCTTATTTTAAAAACAGATAATAGTATTACGTTATATTATATTGTATTGTTATACATAATAGATTCTGAAATTTAATCGATTATTATATGGGTATCTTGAATTGTCCACTTATTTCAATGTATTGTGGTAAAAGACGGTATTCTTTAAGGCGATGGGCTAGCAACCTGTCACAAATTAAATCTCAATTCCATCATTTAACTATATAACCTGATCTTTGTCGTTTTAACACTGTTGGCTCTGTCTACCTTGCTAGGTATGAGTTCACTTTAACTGTAATACTGCCACATGGATCATGGTTATACATACATATAATCACGTCTATATCCCTTGCGGGGTAGACAGAGCCAATCGGCTCTAAAAGACTGATAGGCTACGTTCAGCTATTTGTCTTTGTGACAGGTTGCTAGCCCATCGCCTAAAAGAAGAATCCCAAGTTTATAAGCCTACCCCTCAGTCGCCTTTTACGACATCAATGGGAGCCAGATGGAGTGGTCCTATTCTTTTTCTATAGGTGCCGGGAACCACACGGCACATGGTATGGTATAGTCTTTATTATGTATAGACTATACCATAATTCGTCCACAATTGGAACAGCGAAAGGTCAGGCTCACGACGCACAAACGAAAACTATTAATATTGCGAAAGCTTATTGCATTACAAATGGTATATGAACATGTGGAACAATAAGTCGAGGACTGCAGTGAGTCGCAGGCCCGACAAAAGGGAAAGATCGGGCGCTCAACGGTTATTGCAAATCTAGTATAGGTATAAAAATCAGATCATTATGTTATTTCTAGAAAAAAGTGGTAGAAATAATGGCGTTTTATACAAACATGTTTTTATTTGTTTTTAAGTTATTGCGATCGAAGATGTTAAGTGATCGAATGAGAAAATATGTTAGTAAGAATAAAGGGGTGCGTGTAAAAGAATCTACGTAAAGTCACCTGCAGAGAAACTTGACCCCTCTACGGATTTTTATTTGTCGCGTACACGCATCACAATATATGAAAAAAGAAATGAAAATTTCGAGTGAATACAGATTATAAAGTACCTAAAGGTCACAAAAGTTTTTACGCATCTTCTCTACACTATTAATGCTACTGTTTTCCATTCATAATTTCTAGCATAGCAATGATCTTCCTGGCGATCGAATTTAAAACATAATATATTTTAAAATAAATATATTGCGCACAATTTGTAGAAATCTTATTACTACTGTAGAAAATTTCCTCTTAGTCTTAGTTCTAATTTTATTTTTTTCACAATGTACATGGATAAGTATATAAATAAATTGGTTCGTTTCATGTACAAATTTTGCGTATACTACAATTTCTATGCATGGCCATTGAAATCTATAAAATTGTCATGCATACTGGCCTCGGATAAATAATACGGATCAGATAACTTGTGTCGTACAATAATAACATATTATTGAGGTAATGGACGGTTTTGTGTCCGTCATTTTACAAAGACGTTCAGCGGATAATATCTCCGAGGAATTTTCAATATTTCGCGGGCAATTTCTGAATTTACTATTGACAACTTATCTATGACTTGCGCATGATTTGGTATAATTTCATTGTAGTAGGTACATTTCTATTATACGATAATTTTCGACTGATTTGAACTTGGGTTTCTAGGATAATTAAGAACGTTTTGGTCACGTTTATATCCCTTGCGGGGTAGACAGAGCCAACAGTCTTGAAAAGACTGAATGGCCACGTTCAGCTATTTGGCTTAATGATAGAATTGAACGTTTTGGGTTGGGTTCTTTTGGACAACGAGGTGCCACTAAATCTCAATTAAGCATAATTTCCACTTTAATTGACTGTATCTTACACACATATATATATTTAAAGAAGAGCGAAGCCTCCTAGCGCAGGCATTTTTAATTGCATAAAAGGTGTCTCCAACACCTATAGTTATATGATCTTTATTCTGGTAAAATAAATAAACTATTTTTATTTTATTATATTATTTCTTTGCTACTAGACCAGCATGAAAGAATAATACATATCAAATTGATTACAAAGTAGTTGATTGGTTAGATTCGTCATGTAGCGTCTATCATCTTTCTTAAGTTTTCCTTTAAAATAGGTTAAATCTATACTAATATTATAAAGCTGAAGAGTTTGTGTGTTTGAACGCGCTAATTTTAGGAACTTCTGGTTCGAAATATTCTTTTTGCGTTGAATAGACCATTTATCGAGGAAGGCTTTAGGCTATATAACATCACGCTGCAACTATAAGGAGCAAAGAATTATTTATCCTTGAGGGCTTTAATGATGCCCAAAATTACTATTCCACGCAGACGAAGTTGCGGGCACAGCTAGCCCACACGGGTCGCTTTACAATAGTACTACCGCGCCGGCTGCGCACGAGCAGCTTTTATAGGTCTTCCTGAGAAAACCCTCTATCTAACATTTCAACGTACACAACATACATATCATTACGTCAACATTTCATTAAGTGATAATCTATTTAATTAAAATTACCAATAGATACGTCATTGTTAAATGCAATTAAATCGCAATACAATGAGTCATCACTATATCAATTAACAATTGCTGCAGAGTTGGACCAATGTTTTCGCTATAGATTGGACATCGAGCGCCATAAATTCGGCTTAACCAACATTATCGTATGATATATCAACTTTATGGTCACCGAAATTGCTTGTAAATTAACACACCCCTGTTTGAGTGGTAAATACCGTTTCTATAAGCGTTATTGCTAAGCAGCGTCGGTGGTCGAATTAGTAAGGTGCCGGCTTAAAATGCGTGATGCGCGTGGAAGGTACAGATTCAAATCCTACCTAGGTCATGTACCAAAATTTCGGTGTTAACAGAAGCTCTACATGGTGAGGTAATTTGTACATTGAGGTAGCTGGGTGCAAACCATGATCCATTACAGGTAAGGTTCCCCTGCAAAGGTTACGAAGGTCAAATGAGAATAATTTCGTACACCGGAGGTATATCTGACTTGGATGAAGATATCCAGGGTCATTTTCAAAGGTCACCCCGGATGAGATGTAATGATGTAACCGTGATGGAAGAAAAACTAAAATCACATTGCTTTTGCCAATTTATTGAGGGATTAGTCTTAAAAGACTGAAAGGCCATGTTCAGCTGTATGGCTAAGTGATTGAATTGAAATTAAAATAGTGACAAGTTGCTACTCTATCGTTTATATAAAGAATCACTTTATTAGCCATTCTCTTAGTCGCCTTTTACGATATCCACGGGTAAGAGATGGAGTGGTCCTATTCTATTAAAGTACCGGGAACCACACGGCACGGCATAATATGGTTTTATATTCGATTATGTCGAAAAACACACACATAGTTTGGTTTGCACCAAATTACGATAACAAAAACTAAGAAGTTTTAGATTTAGTTATTTCTGATTAATTGTACAATTCCAAATAAATCGATTTTCTACAATAGAACGCAATCTACAGATAAAGATGGAAAAAAGTTGCATGTACAAAATACACAAATGCACCCAGATAAACTCTTAACATAATCGTATTATGTGACAGCATAAAATAAAATACAGATTAAGTATATCAAAGCTATCATACTTAATAGCTAATGCATCACCTTATTCTCACGAATAACAAAAAAGAAGTCCACTTATGATGAACGAGATGGACGGTCATTAATTCTTCCTGTATCTAAACAATGGAGTGAAGACTAGCACATCCTAGCTGAACGATTAACGGGGTTCATATACAGGGTGTGATAATAGTATAAAAATTTAAACAAAAAAGTTTCAAGAAATACGTAGGTACTGGGTACAGTTTTGAAAAAAAAACGAGTTAAACATTTACTGAAAACAAATAACAAAAATAAAAAAGTCGTATTTGTTTTTCATTTATCCATTTTTCATTACAAACAAACACCTAAGCTTATATTTATTTTCATATAATCTCTGTAAGCTACTTTAAATGGACAATGAAAACTTTTTTATTTACCAGATTTATAACTTCATGGCATTGCATTAACGTGTGGTCTAAAAGCATTTAAAAATCTGTCTGCTTAAACCGACCACAAAAAAAAAACTCTACTCCTCTAATCTCTGGACTTTTTCGCGGGGTAAGCTTTATGTATTCATCCTGGCAACATTTTACATGAAAATACTTTTGTTCACAGACTAATTTAGTCATAACCATATTACTAATCTGCGACAGTGTAATATTTCCCGTAATAAATCGCTATAAGTTTCTCATTACGTGTTCCCAAAAACGCCCTAAGCCGTTGCACTCAGGAACCTACAATCCATTTCATCGTGCACACATTTCATTCAGTATCACCCTGTAGCAACCTCATCCGATATGATCTAAAGCTGTTGTCAGTCGTCAATGCTACCACGCACTATAATTGTCGTTTAATGTCGTGGACAGCTCCCATGTTTTGTTGTGATGTGGGGATTTTGTTTTGTGGATCATCGTAACTTTTTTATTGTAACGGTTATTCGGCTCTCTCGATGGTTATCTTTTTGTTTTGCTTTTAAGAAAATAATGCATTATATGGGTGTTTGTTTGTAAACAGTATTCTTACTTTTTTGGGGGTTTCTCAATTAATTAGACAAATTCACAAAAAATCCTTTCTTTGCAAATGTCGCATCATACTTATTATAAACAAGCTTTTACCCGCAGCTTTCCGTAAGAAAATTAAGCTCCATCTACAAGAATACAGAATGTTTACAAATTCCACGGAAACTATATTTTTTAACGGGATGTAACGTACCCCTGTCTTAGACTCTTAATTGTCTATATACGCAATATTTCAAGATGATAATGGTTCAGTAGATAACGCGTGAAGAGGATTCAAATAAATACTTACTTCCGCATTTTTAATATTAGTTATTAAATTTAATTTATAGGTATGTACACACACACTTACATATAAGAACGTCTTAATCCTTTACGGGCTAAACACAGCCACAAACAGTAATTTGAAAAGGCATAAAGATATCCAGTTTTCCTCTTTTACTCTTTAGTAAAAATAAAAAAGACAGAGCAAATGTTTTCTAGAAAGTCATTGTTTGGAACACGCCTTATAACGCCCTTATAAAGGCCTCACACTAAAGCCCAAAACATATGCACAGCTGTTATAAAGCTCATATAATGTCTTAAAAATGTCAATGTTTATATGTCTAGGTAAAATTTGTATCTAATATTACTTTTCATTTTAATACCATTTTAAAACAAAACAAGTTACATTCAACCCGGAACTAGAAAGCTTGAAATCGGTAGCTATTTAGCGTTATATAGGAACATCGTCTTAGATAAAGCTTTTAAGTTACAGATAAGTGAGTGGTGATCGATTGTGGGAACTGAGATGGGCTGGCGACAGTAAGTAACTAAGTTGACTTTAAGTTGGCCATGCTCAGCGTATGGGCCGGAGTGATACCATCTTTACAAGGCGCGATTAGTCTTGATACTTTTATTGTTGAATTTTCTTTTTATATATTTGGTAAGTGATAGTATTTTAATATGATTACAATTGAATAGTTGTTTGAGATAAATTAACTTTAATTTCTTTGATACTTATCTTCTTGTTGAGTGGTGATAATCTATTTATCTAACGAAGATACTGAAAGAAATGAAATTTGGGATGTAGATTCCTTATATATTCCAGAGGAACGCAAGATAAAAAAATGCAGTTAACAAGTAAAATTTTTCGTTTAACGCTGGCGAAATTGCTGGATCTATTAATTTAAGAGGTACCATACTTTAACAAGAAGATATTGCATAGTGCTAAATTAAATCAGATATAAGTATAATATCTATATTTTCAATAAGCGAGGATCTGATTATGATTTTTTTTTAATATACGCACTCTTACCATCTTAACTCGACTTGAAACCCATGTAATTCAGTGGTAAGAATATAACCCCTTCACAACAATCAATCTGGGCGGACTGACAGATTTTGATAGTTTGCAATTGATACAAACTATCAAAATCTGTCAGTCCCACACACCCTCACGCCTCATACATTATGCCAGCTACACAGTACACACATTATAATATAATCCACATAATCACATTTCTCATAATAACGTCATTAGAATTAGTACGTCGTACTACGCCGTGTGCGGTCGTATTAAGCGAGTTTTGACCTGGATAATTCAAAGGCGGTAGCGATTCTTACAAGAACATACATACATACAAGATTCAAAATTAATTGTACCATTCAAAATTTACTAATTAATTTTTAACTCCTGCTTGTAGATAATGTTGGAGTGTGTTCAATTTTAACTCCAAGCAATACTTGAATTATTTATACAAAGATAATCAGAGCACAGTGTATTTGTTAGTATATTAATAGATATTGTTATTTAATCCTCCGAAAGGTGACTTCAGTATTTTCAAAGCGCTGTTAGTACGTATGTATTATTATTTACAATGTAATACTAGACTATTAAATAATGCGTTAATACTAGCAGAAATAAGAAAATTAAATTAGTTTTAGAATAAATGTTTCATGGCATATGCATACATTTTTATTTCCTTTCATACCTACATAAAAATAAGCACACTCTTTTACCTAAAGCTTCCTACCATCTCTTGTAACTTACACTCCACGTATTATAATAAATGTCACGGAATCGGAACGTGTGTGGACAGTTTAATGTTCGCTTATTAGTGCGTGTGCCAAAGGTTAGGCATGAGGCTGCGAGACGAGTGGGTCCGGAAGCGGTAGCATTGTCTCTGAATACCATAGAGTACAATAACTTTTGGTCGGTGTCCCTAGGCGCCGTAAAAACTATACCAAATCTCTCTCGTCTGTGGGTGTTTCCTGTTGTCTGGAGTTATTTAAGTTCATGTGTTATTACACAGCCCAGTCAAAAATCAATGAGAGACTATTGAGCTATTTGCGAACAAAGGGTTAGGTAAAAATATTGTTAAAGTGTAAGCAAGCATAGTTAAAGTAAGCGTACTGTTCTAATTCTTCTCATTTATTATAAAAGCTCAGAGATATATCAGAAACTATTTGCGATTTTAATCGAAATCATTTGTTAATAACAAATGATTTCGATTAAAATCACAAATCTGTTCTCTAATATTGGTTGCTTTGTCACATAAAATTTGTGTCAAAATAAATCTCTCCTAAAAAATAAAAAGGAATAAATGTCACAGACCAGGAAAACCCGTAAAGTATCAATCAAGCGACGACCAAATCCCTCCCCATATCAACTCCAAAATAAATAAACCCTTCACTGCCGAATAAACCCAATTTTCCTCAAGAATGTTGGCGCAAAATCTCCTAACCGTTTAGTCGCATGGCCCGGGCCGTTCGAGCCTATACGTGCTCGTGAGGGGTTACGTCTAAACGTATATGGGTTGTCGTATGCGAGCAACAGGTGCCCGCCCGTAGGGTTAAGCGGTGATGTTGAGTTGTATCGAAAGCTGCTCTGCTTACATTTTATTTTTGTTCTTCGAAAAACATATACCAATCAGCGTTAGTTACACTTTAAATTTATTTAGGTAATATTAAGTAAATTGATATTCAAAATAAAAAATATAATAATACACGCACATTATGTAGCGCTTCTGGTTGTAATCCGTCTGAAGAGAGGCGAGGACGCAGTCAAGAAGATGATGATTATAGTTTTCTTTCAAATAAAAAAATATTAATTTAAAATTGTGTCGTTATTCATGGATTAAATGTACTTAGCTATTTTATTTCTGACAATACCACTAGCTAAACTGTTGAGGCATACAGGCAAAAGTTACATTAAAATAAATAGTAACAATCATATTTCAATATTAACCCTGAAACAAATCAGAACGGAACAAATTACTTCTTTTATTCTCTTTTGTTTGTAAATTGCTGAAAAATATTCGGAAGTTGGTATATTACTTCTTCAAAACATTAATTGGTAATTAATTTAGAGTTTACCAACACAAAATATTACCAAGAAATGTCTTCTCAGAAAAAAAAAAAAACCACAAAAATTACAAAGTAGAGCAACATCCGAAAACAAAAATACGATGTCGTTGCCCGGAAAATATTTTCTCATATGTTGGAAAATCCGAGGCTAATGCGTGTCGGCCCACACCGCAAGGGAATTTATACAGCACTTTTGTTTTACGAGCTCCTCTCTGAATAAATTTCATACAGCTACCGTCGTATTATGGTGTTATGGCCGCGCGGTATTGTTTATGGGGACACGTAGAATTTATGCCGCAGGCGATGCGAGGACGATTTTTGAAAATAGAATGTGAGTGTAGCTTTTTTTTCTTTGTTGCCAGCAAATTTAGAAAAACTGTTCATTTTTTATTGGAGAGAGTTTTATATTAATAATTTTTTAATTTTAGTGACAAAGTTATAGTTAAGTTGCCAAAAAAAATATTGTTATTATCACTACAGTTAATTGTGCAATAATTCCCGAAAAAACTTGTTGTTTACGTAACTTTCGAATTATAATTACGTATTTCTCTTGCTCAATGACAACATTTAATAGATATTAAATGTCCCTTCCATCAAATTGTGGAGATTGATTTATTTCTATAAAGTTTTAAATAATTTTCTAACAATAAAAACCTTCTGCACGGCAGTTAAAAACTATATTACCAATACTTAATAAACATTAATTTCTTAATCATTAATTATACCACATACAGTTTAATTCGCTTACAAATAAACTCCTTCGTATATGTTGGGGTGAAATCTTCCCGCGGGAATGATAACATTAGCCTAATAGATATGGAGTTGCCAAGTGGCGCGTTAACTTGTGAGGGGAGGTAATGCGATTCTGTTAACATAATGTGTGATATCATGGTGATAAGGGTTATTAACACGTTAACATTTTGCTTTAGCAAAAAAGTTTCGATTTAAGGAATTAATTATGATTTTTTTTAAGTTGTGAAAGAAGCAAAAGTATGCAGGGATCATGGCGACTATTAGTATATTTCTCTGCCTACTCTTCCGGAAAAGAAGCGTGATTTTATGTAGGTATCTAATTTTCAAAGGATCAATTTTTTATACAAATTTATGACGCTATGTAATGTACCCAGGTATTATATGTAGTAACAAGGTTGTATGTTAGAATTATGTGCTGTCTCTGCCGGATCGGTTTTTTTTATGCCTAAGTAAATATACAAATATAGGACCCTGGGCTCATGTCCAAGATTTAAAGAAACAATCGGGAACAACGCTAGAAGTAATATGAGGAACAAGGAAAAGCTGAGTTTTGGGTTTACTTGATCAGTGTGTTTTCTGTCTGATTATATTCATTCTTCCACATTGAAATCCAGTGATGTTTTACTACATCTTTTATACAAGATTTACTGTAAAATAATCAAGAAAAAAAAAATAAAGTCCAGTAAATGCATTTTAACATCTAAAAAACATAATAACCTCTGTTTTGTCGGGAGTAAAAATAAATACGCCAGCTATTTCTCAACTCGTAGAAATAACTGAGAACCTGTTTCGATACATCTACACATTTACAATTAGACCGAATCAGGACTTGCATAAATAACCTGGACGTTTTATAAGTGATCTCGACAATGCAATGATCTGTTGGCAGATAACCCTTTGTTGGCTAGGTATTGTATTGTGGTCCATTTGACATGTTGTGGATTGAATGGACCATTTGCAAACTGAGAAGGTTACTCCTAGAGGTTGGTTATATATCGTTGTGATTTACTAATATGCTATGCACACACAGTTCCATTTTTTTATTTTTATTTAATTAAACTAATATTTTTAAGCATCTTCTCGATGTAAAAATATCGCAGTCAAGTGGTTACATTACTACATTTTTTTTCTTATTGAAACAAAAGCATAATTAAATTAAATTGCAGATGAATTTTTATTGTGACAATAATAAAATGCATCTACAATATCGTTATATATAGGTACTGTAGTACCAAAAATTAGAGGTAGGTACCATCGATAGGCCAAAACTATCGATATTATTAATAGTATTGTTTTCACTCAACTATTGATAGACTTTCAAACGGCAACACTGCAAATGTCTATAGCTATCGAATACACAACCCTATGACACAGTAAATATATTTTGAAATTATGTTACAGACCAAAAATATAAATTATTCTTCCTCCTGACTTTAGTCCCGGTTGCATCCTCACCACTCTGGGGAGGAGCCCAGGGTATGCCTTTTACCATGGACCCTGGTTTAGGCAAGTCAGGATTTTCAACGAAGCGACTGCCATCTGACCTCCGCAACCGTTGTAGAGTAACCTAACCCGTATTGGATCTATCATGGTTACACATCCAGTTGTCTAAATGAACTGCTTTCCTCCCAATGTTCCCTCATCATAAGAGCATCGATATACAAATATTACACAGTACATAACTTCGAAATTATTACTCACGAAAAAAAATCTTATAAAAATAATGTAGATATCTCTACGAATATGAAGAATTTTAAACTCAGCGTTAATTGCATCGCACTGCGGGTGGTAACGTAAATGTGACAACATTCAGTGATTTCATTCAAATAGAAGAAAACGCTGAAAGCACCAGCGGAAGAAAAAAGGAAAATATGTAATGTTTTAATATTCCTATCCGTCACGAGGTGCGACAAGGCACAAGCGGCGAGCGATCGCAAATACATTCATGGTTAAGACATATTTATTTTCTCTTTATTTCAACTATTTATTTGCCGTGTGGTTCCCGGCACTAATACAAAAAAAGAATAGGACCACTCCATCTCTTCCCCATGGATGTCGTAAAAGGCGACTAAGGGATAGGCTTACAAACTTGGGATTCTTTTTTAGGCAATGGGCTAGCAACCTGTCACTATTTGAATCTCAATTCTATCATTAAGCCAAATAGCTGAACGCGGCCATTCGGTCTTTTCAAGACTGTTGGCTATGTCTATCCCGCAAGCATATAGACGTGATGTATGTATGTATGTTATTTCAACTAAAAAAAGACCGAAGTAATATAAATAAAACATTATTTTTTTTGTCTAAACAATGTAGAAAGCAAAAATACCTAAATCATGTCTATATCCGTCGAAGGATAGACAGAGCCAAAAATCTTGAAAAGACTCAAAGGGCACGTTCAGCTATTGGGATTCTACTACTACTTTAGGCGACGGGTGGTCACTATTTGAATCTGAATTCTATCATTCAGCCAAATAACCAATCGTGACAGAAAGCAAGTTTATGTTTCACATTTCTTTGAAGTATGAGCTTATCAAATTATACATTTTATTTAATATTTGTATTATTATACTTGGTAGAGATATTGTGGTATTTTTTTAGCATTCTAAAAATAACGCTCTTCATTTATCACTTATACCCCACATGGCTGTGACGTGCGGACGTGTCATTAGTCTCTGATGAATGCTGGGCGTTAATGCGCCGCCCATTCAAACAGATGCGTCGGCTAACACGCGCTACTTATACTGATAACGTTTATAATTCACACTCAGCTAGTAATTTTATGGATTAAAAAACAATGGAAGGAATTTTAAGAAAAAAGTCAGAAATATTATATACGTACGTATAATAACGTCTATATACCTTGCGGGGCAGACATAGCCAAAGTTTTGAAAACACGATGGCATACAGACTTTTTAAAACTTTGGCTCTAAATTTTTATCTGTTTGGCTTAATGATAGAATTGAGATTCAAATAGTGACAGGTTGCTAGCCCATCGCCTGAAAAAGAATCCTAAGTTTATGAGCGTATTCCTTAGTCGCCTTTACAACATCCATGGGAAAGATGGTGGAGTAATCCTATGCTATTTTATATTGGTGCCGGGAACAACGCGGCACGAGAATATGTATACGAGTATAATATACGAGTGTTTGACATATAATTACACGTAATATTTCTAGCAAAGATCTGCTTTTTTTATTTAAACAGTTAGAACTACTACTCATAAAGCTACTACTACTAAACATATTTATATATAAAATTTTCCAAGGCTGGTAACTATTATTTGTCACTCAATCTTGGCGTTTATTTAGTGACAAACAAAGATATTCCGCTCCTATTTCACTAGTCACTACAGTTTCCAAAACACACGGCAAGCATAACCCAACCACGGTTTTAAACTGAAATATTTTCCAAGAAAAGTGCATTCGCAAAATGCAGGCGTTTTAAACCTAAAAACTGTTTCATACTAACACTAGCCTGGCTGAGAGGGTATTCATGCGTGTTCGCAGTGGCACCAAGGGGGTTATTATGACCCATTATGAGTATAATGCCTCGGGACTTAATAGCCGAGATATGTGGCAGAAAACTGTTATGTGAATGTAATTAAAAAAAGCTGAAAAGATTTTTTCTTAAGTGTGTTTTTTTGTGTGGAATGTTGTGATTATGAGACCTTTTTTTTCTGTGCCTGATTTTATTTATAAAGCGGTCTTTATGCGTTTGATTTAAAATTAACTAAGAGTTGTCCACAATTTTGTGACGTACTATGTGACTTCCCTAGTCCTTTATTATTATCATTTTTATTTCATAGGAATCACACGCGTATCTCAAACGAAAATAAGCGTTACTGATAACTATGTATATTTTTTTAAACTATTCATATAATTATCTCGTCAAAAAGTTAATAATTTAACTGTAAGTTCATTCGGCTTGAATTACAATGATCACCAATCGTAACTCTCAGCTATCCCCATCACAATTTGTCGCAAATCACTTACGCAACTAAACTCGGATACAAAGAGCAATCATAGACAAATCATGATTATCTGCAACCATAAATACGGAAACTGGAGCAAAGTACAATACAAACATTGAGTGTTAACGTTAGATTAGAAAAGACGTCAGGAATTAAGTATACACTGACATTATAATAAGCGTGATGACTCAATTTTGTTTAAGCGTTTATTGATTTAGTTTTACAACGACTAAAACATAGGTTATATAATCGCAGCAATTAACAAAAAACTGTCTAAACACATTATTTGGGCGAGCCCAAAACGCTTCGTACGAAACGCTCCTTAAGTATGAAACAGCTGAGTTTCTTGTTCCCGTCATGAACCTTATTTGTTTGGTAATTACTTTAATTAGGTATTTCATTTATGAATAAAAAAAGGATGAACTGTATCATTCTTTTTTTTATTCACTGATGGCATAGTTATATTTTAAATAATTTAGATTTATTAAAATGTACATTAAATATAAAACTTTTATGGCGACAAAATTAAGACTAAAAGTTCTAGTAATAAGCAATACAGTTTATAAATAATACAGTCTTTGTAACATGATTCTAAACGTCCGCGATAAAATGAAGGTGATTTACTTGCACGTTTATTACCTGTATTATTTATAAATAGTATTAAGCAATGCGAAAGTTTAAAATCACTTATTAGCAATACAGACTAAATTAAAAAAAAAAGTAATTTTAAAACGAACCGTGTGTTACGAAACTTATTAACGAGTTAAACCAAATTATTATGATATTTTTCCAGTGTTAGCAAATGGGAAATCTTTTATCAGATTAATCTATTCCATACATTAACCCTCGCTGGGACAAAAACAACCGGTATTTATCTGAATGTAAGTTCGCGCGTTTGTGCGTTACAACTATTTCTATAGTGCCAGTACGTAGGGTGTTAAGATATCGTATCTGACTCTAATGCACCTCTAACTCATGTGCACGCGCCGTTATATAAGGGCCGGGTGAATTAAGTACGAATATTGTTTTATTAAGCACGATTTAGTGGACTCGAGTTCCGCTTCTTTTCATTCTGTAGGCTGATAACAATTTTATATTTTCTCATAAAAATATGCCTCGGGAGTTAACAGATACACATACAGATAATCAAGACTTTATCCCTTTCTGGGTAGACAGAGTCAACAGTCTTGAAAAGAGTGAAAAGCCACGTTTGGCTGCATTGAGGTAAGACAAATAGTGACAGGTTCCTATCACATTGCTCAAAAAGAAACACAAGTTTTTTATGATTGCTTTATTGCTATAACAATTATAGTCTTTTTCTAGACACATGTTACAAGGATTCCATAGTTACAAGTAATATTGTTCTTAAAAAAATTATAAATAAATAAATAAAATAAATAAATTATGGCTATAAAATTCACACAACGTTAGATATTCGTTCCAACCACATACCTACCTTACAGTTCAGCTCATTTCCACATAAATCTGAACATTGCCTTATATTAGTTAGATTTCTAAGTGCGGACCTTATAAGGCAGTTCTGTGAGTTACTGGCTCTATGTGTGTCTCTTTCCGGGACAGTGTGTAATTTACACTTGTTAATATATAACGCGTAGAGTTATTAATGAATAAGAGCGAATATTTTCATGGAGGCGCTAGAAGTATATTTATTTTGAGAATAAAAACATTATTAGATGAATTTATAAATGTTTTTGTTTGTGTGGTTCCCGGCACCAATAAACAAAATAATAGGACCACTCCATCTCGTTCCCTTGAATGTCCTAAAAGGCGACTAAGGGTTAGGCTCATTAACTTGGAATTCTTCCATTAGGCGATGGGCTGCCAACCTGTCACTATTTGAATCTGAAATTATATTGTTAAGCCAAATAGCTAAGCGTGGCCTATCTGTCTTTTTGAGTCTGTTTACCCCGCAAGAACCCCGGAAATATGTAGATGATTTACATTTATATGTATCAAAATAAATACGCCTTTTTACATTTGTTATTTTAAGTGTTATTTTTATCTGTACTATTGTCACTTTTATGTGCAATAAGGAGTTTACGAATCAAATAGTACCAATCTTTTTTTTTAATTGTCAATGCACAAATATTTCAAAGTCGTGCAATGAATATTTAACTATCGATTCCCTGGGTGGCCTCTTCGATGTCCCTTATAACTGAAATAATTGCAATGTCAGGGAACATAAGTACGGTCGAGTGCGTCATAAAATGTATGATAACATTGTAAGCTGTTACATATAGCTCATACTACTTACTAGGGAGAATGGGATAACGAATGAGATAAATTAATATGGAAATAGCTTCTTTGAAAGTCTCTCATAGCTATAGTTATACAATTCTAAAGAGTTAAAGTTTTTTTTTCTTAAACTCAGCTGAACGTGGCCTTATCAGTCTTTTCAAGACTGTTGGCTCTGTCTACTCCGCAAGGGATATAGACGTGATTATATGTATGTATGTGCAAGTTTGTTACTATGATTGTTTGTAAGGGCTTATCTTCGAATATACCGAAGCGAACAAAGCGTCAACCGTTTAGAAGGTACATTATCTGCTGATGTTAGAGGTCATGTTTAAGAAAAGAAGTTTCACTTTTATTTCTCATAAAAGTCAGCTTTTTATTACCTACGACGTAATTTCGTCAACGTAGAGAGAACATTCTAGACTTTTAATTTTCTTTGAACTTAACAAATTATCAAGAAAACATAGTAAAAACCATTTGTACGATGATTTCTCTCTTTGACAACATGTCATTGAAATAAAAATGCATGAAATTGAACGAGTCTTTATTGAGGTCGCTCTGATCATCCTTAAGAAAATAAAACGTGATTATGTATGTATAAATATATACTTTGGAAATAAAAGTGAAACAACAATAATAAAATCGGATCTATGAAAATTTCTCAATGAGATCCCTCTTGATCAATTAAATAAAATCACTACAAAATAAAATAAAAGAAATAAATAAATAAATAAATACGGGACAAATTACACAGATTGAGTTAGCCTCGAAGTAAGTTCGAAACTTGTGTTACGAGACACTAACTCGACGATTGTATATTTTATAATAAATACTTAGATAGATAAACATCCAAGACCCAGACCAATCAGAGAAAGTTCGTTTCTCATCATGCTCTGACCGGGATTCGAACCCGGGACCTCCGGTGTCACAGACAAGCGTATTACCGCTGCGCCAAAGAGGCCGTCAAATTAAATGGTTATAATTCGAATTTAACAAAATTTTTAATCTATAAATAAGAAATTAAGTGAAATAATTTTCATAACAAGGCGAATGTTATCCTTGGAAATTCACTGGCATGCGAAAAGCGTAGGCGCCATTTATGACGCTATATGTGGACTGAACAAGACCGAACAATTACGAGGAAAGTCGGGTCGAGTGGACTAGCACGCATCGTGCTGGCAAGATATAATACGTTGGCGTATAAGTCTGACAGATGCCTGACAAATTTATGCGACAGATAGACTTATCAGGAACTATACATACGGCTTTATTTCTTTGTTCGGTATATGTGGAGACGGCTCTTTTAGATTTCGAATTTTACTTGAGATATGTGTCACTTAAATGTATATTACTTTTCAGTTATTTTTGAGTCACAAATTTTCTGTGTTATAAAAAAAGTCTTAATATATTAAGTAGATACTTTGATTGATTTGGAATTTACGGTCCGGAAAACGTGGGGTTCCCGGCACCAATAGAAAAAAGAATAGGACCACTCCATCTCTTTCCCATGGATGTCTTAAATTAAAATCACCTAACGTACGAATGAAACAATTCCTATCCTACTTCGTAATAATATTACAAACGTGGAAGGTTGGATATACATATATGTTTGTTTATTACTCTCTCACGAGACTTTTTACTTGTAAGCAATAGAAACGTGACACCACCAAATGTTTAAAAATAAAATGGCCATATAAATCCAGAAATAATATACCGTTATTCCATATCAGCTTGCATAAAATGCAACCTCCATTTCAGGAAAGTGTGTCAACCGGAGCATGCGAATTTATCCCATGTGATATATCTTAGATAGTGCGATATACGATGTGCATATCAGGTTAGTAAGTCTGAGATAAGACGTCGTTATTTTATTATTTATAGCAAGAGCGTCTATGGTCAAACGGTTAATGTGACCGAATAACAAATTTTAGTGCACAGGCGAGCGTAAGTTCAAATCCTACTACGGTTATTAAAATGACTCTTTTTGAGCTATAATCATTTGTTTGATTAGCAACCGATGCTTTTAAGGTGAGGGAAAATATAACACATTCAGGAAACAGAATGCGTAACCATAATATTTAGTTTGCCATTTTGGGTAAACGTCGCAGGCAAGAGATAAGAGATGATTAAAAGAACCATAGAATTACTACTACCTTTATTAGTGGACTGTTTAACAATAATCTAGTGGGCGTTGGTTTAGCTATAGATACATAGATACATAGATAGATATGAGATCCAGCAAGTAGTTGTCAGAGGAAAGCGAGCTACTTAACTTAGTCAGCGCTGTAGTAGTCCAAAGGCGTAGGCCCGGGTCTAGCCCGAGCCCTTTTATAGGGCTCCCAGGCTGTGACGAAGGGCGCAAGGAAGACCGAAGCGTCATGACGTCACAATGGCTAAGGTTCCCCTGCAAAGGGCCTGAAGTCAGACAAGAGTCGCTTCGTGTATAAACCCGGCTCACCCAATCACAGAGATCAAGATCGTTTCACAGAAGTACCGGGAGTTCCTCTCCAGAGAGGTGATGACGCAACCGGGACTCGGGTGGAAGAATTCGGAATAATATAAGCCTATGAAAGTGGTGAGTACCGGTAATTATATATGGTCTCATAAAATTATAAGAAATTAGATTAAGTTGTATATTTTGTACATCTTAGCTACATTAATTGCAAACAGCTAACTTTATAGTGACGTGTGGATCCCGGCGGGCACCAATAGAAAACAATTTATGTCTGTCATTATTTGAATCTCAATTCTATCATAAAGCCAAACAACTGAACGTGGCCTATCAGTCTTTTCAAGACTCTGTCTTCCCCACTAGGGATATAGGCGTGATTATATGTATGTATGTATATATGCTAACTTTATTGGGCATATCCCGGTTAGCAATTTCTGCTGGTAAAACTTTAGTACCAAACTAAATTGAAAGTGCAAAAATGTACTAACTTTCCCATACTAATCGAATTACACAAGACAAGCTCTCAATACGAAGTGTACAAAGCGACGTGTAAGTCTAGAGGTCTCAGGATTCGAACCCGCGACACGTACAGACACTACCGTATCGGGTTACTGATTTAGAGCGCCGTGTCGCCACAATGTGGCCAGCGGGTGTGGACACGGTGATAGGAGACAGCGATAAGCCGATCGTAAAAATTATTTTTTCCTCCGATTTTGACACTTGACTATTCCTTAGTTAACATGAATTCAGAATCGTGCATTTGATGCTATGTATGTCACTCTGAAAACAGGCTTGAAGCAATCTTTGAGAAAATTTATTTTTATGAGCAAACGACATGATTGAAACTTCTTTTCCATTAAGGCTTCAATTTTATCTATATAATATGTATTTACACTCGTCAACACTTTCGGGATATTTGAATCTATGTCTGTCTGAAATAGCCTTAAAGCAAGCTTTTAGTACTATAATGTATACTAAACTAACGGGAAAGAATATATTGCCAACCGCGAACCTTTTTACCTTTTTTTATACATATGCTTCAATGTGATTATCATCTGTGCATCTTTTCCTTACACGACTTCGTTTTTAAGTTCGGTTCGAAAACAAACCAGGAGTGCGAAGGTGAGGTAATTAGTGGAAGGAGTGCTATCTGTGACTTAGGAAGCTGGACACGAAATGATTTTGCTTCAAAATCAGTTCTGTTCTAAAAAAAACCTTCAAACGATTCAGTTTATTTATATTGATATCACACACACATACATCAATCAAAAACATTAAGAAAAAGAAACCAGTATTTGTCATTATAATGTAAAAAAAAACATACTTATTTTGCTTACGAAAAATTAATTTTTATCTCTTAATGTAGTAGCGGCCTAATGAACAGAGAGGCTTGTAGGAAACAAGATTAAACGCTGTATGTGATAGTTTGTCCCGAACTTTATTTCACGACTCCATTGCGTCAAGTTAGCGGAAAAATGTTCATTTTTATTACAATTTACGTCAATGTTTCCAACACGATTACAACCTGATAGTTGGTTCGATTCCTAGTTGAGATATGGGAATAGTCTGAGAAATAATAGATACCATAATTCCTTTATAAGATTGAGTATTTTGAACGATTATTCGTGAGTAAAGGTAAACGAGACCTCTGTTTAAGACTCTGTCTACTCAATTAAGTTTAAGTCTTGATAATATATTTTCCTGTGCGCGTGGCTAGGTTATGTTAGGTCATGTACCAAGTTCCTCTTTCATGAGTTATGTACATTAGTTTTAGTGCTAACCGATGCTCTAACGGTGAGGGGAAAACATCGTAAGGAAACATTTTGATAAGGCAACTGAATGGGAAACCATGATCAAATACGGGTTAGGTTCTCTTGCGAAGGTTGCGGAGGTCCGATAGGAGTCGCTTCGTGTCATAACCCGACTCACCCAATCCAAGATCATGGTAAAAAAGCGCACTTCGGGTTCGCAATCCGCGCAATAGAGAGATAGCTTATATTTTTCATAAGTCACCTTTTAACGGCATAGGATAAATTTTGAGTGGCGCTATTTTACAATACTACTGATATTTAAAGTATTTCTATTCTACTAAGGTATGAACTATATAACGGCTATTATCACTTATTTACACATAATGCTGCATTACGATCAAATATGGTTATGATCGTGAGCTATGTGATATGGCGACAATTACATACTAATGTGACTTTACGATTATGGCCAGTTATCTGTTATAGTTTGTGTAAATTACGTACTGTATTATATCGAGATTTTGGTTACGCCTTGAACTGTTTTTATTTTATTTGAAAACTAGCTGTGCTCGCGACTTCGTCCGCGTGGAATAGTTATTTTGGGTATCATTGAAGCCCTCAAGGAGAAATAATTTTACCCCTTTTTTTTTTAATTTTCCATTGTTTCTTCGCTCCTTATAGTTACAGAGTGATGATAAATATCCTAAAGGCTTCTTCGATAAATGGTCTATTAAACACAAAAAGAATTTTTCAATTCGAACCAGTAAGTAGTTCCTGAGATTGGCGCGTTTAAACAAACAAACTCTTTAGCTTTATAATATTAGTATAGATACTTCAGAATTTCACAACAACATGTCTATCACCAAGATACAATGTTATTTTGATAAAATTTTAGTTCAGTTTCAAAGATTTGACAAGAAAATTTTCGAATACAAATTATCTTAGCAACATATTTATGACTTGTTAAACTATTGGCTATTACATAGATTAAATATCCCTTATAGAATTATGAATCTAAAATCTCATTAAGTTCTTAAAAATCTTTGAATCGCCCTGCTCATCTTCCCAGCCAAATGCCAACAAATTAGCGACGTCTATCACATATCATTTAAAAATCGTGAGTCCAGCTAATTGGCTATAGCCGACCGACCGCCAAACGAAAAGCATTAATCATAGGCGTATTGATAAACAATTGCCCTACCTTAAATAAGGGGTCAACTGAGCCTTCCATACTTCTTAAACATCGAAAATCAACCTTAAAACTATGGTTCTAAAATCAAATTTTACTTTTCTTCTAAATGGTTAATAGTACTTTCCGGAGATATTAAACCGTAGATTTTTCCGTTCAAATCTTCGTTCCATTTTCAATTGTATATTCCGTATTTTAGAGTATAGTTTTGGTTATGGGTTCTTGGTACATATAGAAGGCATGTTGGCGGCAGTGCTTTGTCGCGCGCCGACAAAGGCACGTGGGAACGTGCGCGTGCGCCTTCTACCTTTAAGAGAATACAGCATTGTAGTGTGTGGTTACCGCATGATTGTATTTCAATTCGGTCGTTTTTTGACTTATCCTATTTCGAATTATCGATTTTGACATGTCTAATTGTGACAGATAGGAGATGTTAGTAGGCTATTATTGATAATTTATTACGAGATCATTCAGAGAACGAACTTCCTAGCACACATAAAACAACAATGACTTTTCACAAGATCTAAAGATTTGTGCTATAATACTTAGCTTTTAGGCTAATGGGATTGAATTTTCGAAACTAGATGTTGAGTACAATGAGACTACCCTTAGACCATAAACACATAATCCATTTATATTTCTTTGCTTTCAGACTCGGCATTGAGATTGCAATTGCTACAAAATTATTGATCAAATATGACTCATCCCACTATTACGAAGATAACGTAAGTTAAGCGCTGGGGACGGCGACGTAACTTAGATCATTGCATTACTTAGATTAAACTAAGTGCAGTAACAATAAACGTTTGTTAGCCTATCAGACAGCGATTCTTAAAGTTGTGTTGCGAGTTTTAAAGGTCGTGATATGCGTAGGTACTACGACTCTATTTTTTTTTCAATGAAAAATTTAGTCAACTCTGTTGGTGGCAGGTGGTGGAGCTTGGCAAGATGAAATAATGTTTATTCACTCTTGCCATGAAATCCTTAAGTAGTAGCTACTTGGAAAAAGAGAAGCGGGCAGGGAATTATTTCTAACTCAATATTTCTAGAACAACTTAACTAACATTTTTCAATGTTTTAATACCACCTAACCTAAAACATTGAAAAATGTGGATTAAACCATGCAGGGACAAGTGGAAAGATGTAGTCTTTGCCTATCTCTTCGGGATAGTATGATATATAACTATGTTTGTATGTATGTATATACATACAAATACCCAAATCCTTGGATTCCCGTTTGGGAAGAACTGTTCCGAAGCTTTCGTCGTAGGCGTCCGAGCGGCCTAATTCGCGACTAATAATTTCCTATAATACGCGACTAAATCGCATGTTCGCGCGACAATGCGACGGTATCTCACGCGTTATGTGTGTAGTGACAACGATGCGGAAAGTACACGTTAGGTTTTGATACTTGACGGGCCAAGATAGTGTCAGGAAATAATGTGGCGGTTTGCTAAGTACCGTGTAGTTAAGTTTTGTATCTTTCGCGTTATGTAATCAGTGATAACGTGTGATGTTTAGACGGTGACTAAGGTTTTTTGATACTTGACTCCGAGAAATAGTGTTCATTTTCATTAATTCCTTGAATTCGTAAAAAAGTAAAAAAAGGAAATTTATTTGCCATATACGAAATCAGGCGACTTGTCACGAAACGTGTTGCTGATTAAGTTTTTATTTAATAGTAACGCATTGCTAGCCCATCGCCCAAAAGAAGAATCCCGACTTTATAAGCCCTTCCCTTGATAGACTTTTACAAACTAAACGGGAAGAGATGCAGCACGCACACGTTTTCAGTCTTTTTGAGACTGTTGGCTTGGCTGCATCTAATAAGAATACAAGTATCAAACACGGTGAGTATCCCATCGGACACTTTCGGGCCAGCCAGTAAAACTAACGGCGTCATTTGCCCGATATACGACGCCGAGCGATTCGTCGCAAGACGTGTTGCCGATTAAACTAATGCATGCATTTAATTCACTTACGTGAATACATGCCGTCTAATATCTCTGTAGCGTACGTGACTTGATAATGTGAAAGTAGGAAACGTTTAGCTGAAAATTAATTTCATTTATTGACAATTTTGAGTACACAAGTTTGCTTGAAACTTTATTTTTGGTATAGACAATATTGCAGTGTTCTCGAATGCGTTCTTGGTCAGTAGTATCTACAGTTTAAAGACCAGTCACTGAAAATACCACCAGAAAAATAATTGGGAGTAATTTCCTTTCCTTACAATATTAATCGGACATCGAGATATCGAGTCCCGCTATCAAGCGTACAAAAGATCATCGATACGGATTGAATCGAATAACACGTGTTTAGCCCGATATATATAATTATGTTAATAGAGAGAAGCTCGTCTATAATTTGATGGAAATAGCACGCGACAGGCAGACAATACTTTTATTCTGATTGTATGGAAGCATGATGATTGCATGTATTACGATCACCGACCGCCCAACTTCTAAGCGTAGGTTTTTGACCTTACATTAGATATGTAGTTTGAAGCTGAAGTCAAAATGGAGTAATTCTGAGGTATTACAAATGATAAAATTGTGACTGAACGATGTCTGTACTTAAAAGATATTGCCAAACAATTGTCATTGGGGATCAATATAATGACCCACAAAAGCCAAGAATGTGATTTTAAGAATTCGTATCCAACTAGTTTTTCCAATTAGGTTTTCAGATGTGTTTGGCTTGGTGCAACTTTAAAACTATTATACATACATAAATTAAACCCCTACATATATACATAAAATAACGCCTCTTTCCCGGAGGGGTAGGCAGAGCTTTCCACTTGCCACGATCTCTGCATACTTCCTTCCCTTCATCCACATAAACCCCTATAAGGGGGCAATACAGGGGCCAAGCTTCTCTACTGAAAAAGTCAGTAAACTTTTAGTCGCACAGATTTCGTTTCATGGTAGACGATGTCGCGGCTTTCTTAATATTCTTTCTTCTAAATACTACATATTTACATAGGCAGATTTTAGGCCCTTATTTCAGTGATACTTAAATGGGATACTTTGTCTTATAAATTGTCTTTATTTGTAAAGAAAGCTATTTGGCTTTTCGTTTCTATTTTTTAAATCTACTCTTATCAAAGTTGTTAGTCTCTATTACTCACTCACAAATACGTCTTTTGTTGAGATTAAATAAAAAACTTAAAACTGCTGAAAAGTCGTAGGTAAATTGAGGAACGATAAAACAACACATGCAATTTTTTTAAACGACATTATTAGTCTGTACTTTCAAAAACAATGGCCATCGAATCAATTTAAAATTCATGACCAAAATAAAAAAAAAACAAATCAACGGCTTAAGTTTTCTATTGTATATTGCTAAACGCAATAATTTTTCGAAATCAACTCGTATGCAATTGTCCAATTCATTAATTAACCTGAACCCTAAAATTTTCGCGACGAACTTCAACGAATATAACTTCCGAACGGTTCTCGAATCCAATCGAATTTCGAACAATACACTTTTTTGAATCGGTCGCGAATTGCACGCGGCAATTAAAAGTTTCCGAACGGAGTTGGTTTTTTTTTTTAATTTTGACGTATGGATAAAAATTCATTAAAATTGAAATTAAATTAAAACACATATACACTAATGCATGTAATGAAAATATTCACGTATTTTGTTTTAGTATCAAGACATGTACATGTAAAATAAAAATATTATTTGAAAAGTTGTACCTTGTAACTTAATTTAGATGCCAATTATCACTGCTATATTTTTCTTGAGTCCGCATTTATTATTTTTATAGGTATACCTACTAGTCTGTTGACTAACTTAGCGTAAGAAACAGTATAAGTGTCAAGCATAAGTTTTGTCATTTGTTACTTTTGATACAATTAAACAATAAAAAATTTTGTGTACTTGCTTTTTACATAAACTTAATTAAAATTTAGCAACGTTATAAGTAAAATTAAGAAAATAATACCTACTTACATTGAAAAACACATGGACCGAAAAATGCACAATTCACAACATTCGCCCCACCCCAACACCACACATCCAATTAAACAGCAAATATAACAGGCAATATTCACGTGCACAGGGTAAATAAGTAAGAGTAATATTTCTCATAGAGCACTCAAAGTATCAGAATTTGTAAAAATTACATACTGTACTCAATTTCTGTTTATTTAGCTATTTTCAACGACATTATACATGCAATCATACAACCATGCCTTTTTCCCGGAGGGTAAGACAGAGATTACATCTTTCCACTTTCCACGATCTCTGGATACTTCTTCATCGCTTCATCTACATTCATAACTATTTTACCTAATCAAGATACGTTCGTCTAGGCCTTCCCACTCCGACCTTTCCCTCCACACAAAGGCAAAAATTAAACAAAAAGAAAAAGTGCATGTCTAGTAAACACTCGAACAGATTTATTAATTCACACTCTATAAAAAAAACAACAAAAACCCTATGTCTGAGTCTATGGTAAATAAATTTTCAAATGTGTTCGAACGCAAGCGATAAAATTGCTGACAGTGACGTTTCGTTTCCCGCCATTTTTGCTCCAATATGGCTGCAATTTGCCATGCAGTCAGCACTTTTGGCGTATTTGTTTAAACCGATTCCAGTTTGTTTGAACGAATTCTTTACCTGTTTTTAGTATTGAACTGTTGAAACATTTGTTTGTTTCTTTGTTTTCTTATACAATATTCGTTGATACCAACGTGTTCTCTCTCTATAGTAAAAGATTTACTTTAAACTTGATAACATTAGATAAGTTTTATTTATAAATTTCCTAGGGTAAAATTATTTACTTAGTACGGAAAATGAAATAAACACTAAATAATAGTTATCACAATGAAACTAGGAAGTAAAGTAAACCGAACAGAATCATCAAATATGCGCATACTAAAACAACACCAAGAAATTCGGTATCCTTTGAAAACAGCCCCGAACTTGGTACAAATCTTAACTACTCGATGGCCGACCATAGGTGGGTTGTCCACCTCCCTATTCAAGGATATAGATTTATGGATGAGGCCTTATTAAAATATATACAATCGCGTCTTCATGCGTCACAGTGTAAATGTAAATTCTGAATTCTGTGAGGTAGAGAGAGCCATCAGTCCTGATTAGACTGTAAGGTCACATTCGGCTTAATAATGGAATTGAGATTCTTGTGCTAAAACCTATAAGTCACCGGAAACTAACAAGAACCGCTAGTTTATAAACTTTTCAGGAAACTTATAAACATTCGTGGGATTCTGAACGAGACATGAATTGCATATATCGTCTTGTGGGTACGGACAAGAGAAGATTTCTATGAGAACTTTCGTTTCCAGATCTATAAATCTGTGTTGAATCCACCCCATCTGCCCAGAACTTGGCGGCACATGTGTTCGTAATACCCGGACATTTGTCAGGCTGTAATTGCCAAGTGATTCTACTTTCGCTGTCCCTTACTTAAATCTTAATGTCAGTTTGCAACTCTATGGTTCTGGGTCGAAGACGGTTATCAGGGAAAGATGGTATATAAATGTGATTTAGAGTTCAATACAATTACTTATTTAAAATTCTAATCACTTTCTACAAAATTGTGGAGCTCGTGATTATTGTCAGCACCATCTAGATAGTTATAATTATCATGACTTTCTCATTATATACACCGAAAGATATTCAACCTTTTTTTGACTAAATGCAATTCATTAGCTGGACAGTAATTAAATATTCACATACATTATTATGTATTTCGCTTTCAGTGACTTCTATGCCAGTTTTAAAGCAAATAATACTCGTATAGTTTTGTAAAATTTTACCAGCAGCGCTGACCGCTCAAATTGGTCAGTTTGATCGATTTTTAAACTCTTCCCCTCAGTTTTCTCGTATCAGTTAACAAACTTTGTTATAAAGTGATCTTATCTTTCTCTGCGCAGACGGCTTACGTCAAACATGTTTGACGAAATCTGATAATAATATGGCAGTCATTTAGTAAGTTTAACCTTTTTCTTTTATGCAATGACTAAAACCAAATAGGTCTTTTATTTTAAAAAGTCACCAAAACAATTTCAATACCCATAAACACTTGAGCAATACCCATCCCATTATTTTAGACTTCCTTACAGCTATTCCGTATATCATCATTAATCCAAACGACGCAAACAGCGTATCAGATCGAATCAACAACCGACCAGTATCAGAGATCTGTCAATATTTGAAGTTTATATGAAAAATTGGTAATGTACCTGGAGTGTAGGGGTCAGAATAAGCTGGATAGGAGTTGATTCGCGATTGCCAAGTAAGTAATAAGTGTGGAACTTTCGTGCGCCCACGTGACGCCTACACGCAAAGATCTAAGGTGTGCTGTGGACATAGTGTAGCAAATAGTAATACAATTAACATGGACAGGCATTAAACATACAATACGTTATAATAAACTGTGATAAGAGAGGATGAGCATTTAGAAGTGCTTTCTGGAAAATGTTTTTTACACAATGTTGGCCGTTGCCGTGTGGTTCCCGGCGCCAATACAAAAAAGAATAGGACCACTCCATCTCTTACCCATGGATGTCGTAAAAGGCGACTAAGGGATAGGCTTACAAACTTGGGATTCTTTTTTTGGCGACGGTCTACCAACCTATTTGAATCTCAATTCTATCATTAAGCCACGTAAAGGTGGTAAAAATATGAAAAGGTATTTTGTTTTCTGCAGAAAAGAGTCAATTAGATTTCCGCTTCGACCACCGGCGACTCTATGTCTCAGATATTTGACTATGACTATATTATCACAGTTACCACTATGTTCACAGTCTTAACTCCTATATTTACAGCATAAAGGGCGTAGAATGATGTCCATACGCTAAGTTTGCACAACGTGTGAACATCTGGTACACTTCCCGGTGAAATAATGATCAACTCGTTAGCGGAATAATGAAGACATTACTGGCAATTGGAGTACAGGAAATAGGCATTATATATAGTCACGTATTTATCTTTTAAATGCTAGACAGTACCTTAGTCCCGTTTGACTTTATTGAGCTTTGATTCATATTAATTTCAATGCTATTATTGAGCCAAGCAAGTCAAGTCAATCATGAACGTGGCATTTAGTTTTTTCAAAATTGAAGGCTCAGTCTACCGAGTAAGTGATAAAGACGTGATTATATGTATAATGAAAGAAATTTAACAGATCTGTAAAACGCGAAATAAAAAAATGTGATGCTAAGATAACGAGGTATTCGGTAGTTATCACGTCTTTATTCCTTCTGGGGAAGACAGAGCCAACAGACTCGCAAACACTGAACTGAAAGACTACTCTGATTCCATCCTTGATGTGCAGTAAATTTCTTTGAAGCTAGTCTATTCCTCTACTTAATTATTAAACAACATACAATGAAATACCATATGTTTCGCATAACTTACCACAATACCATTTCTCATAACTATCACAGCCGCCATTAAGTTTTCAATAAGCGAGGATACGCACATATCCGGGTATATTCGGCCATTATAATTTTGATACGGGTACGGATTGGGCAGGAATTAACTTATCACGGACGGCCCGCATCTGCATACCTTAAACATTTATGTTACTGGTACGGATTTGGGATACTATTAAGATATATTTGCCACATGAATTTCGAACTAGCATGTAATAAATATTATCAACATAATTTTTTTCTCCTAATGTTTTTGGCTATGATTGGCTACAGAACGTAGAAATATTTTTGTTACAACGGCGTCCTTTAAATAAGTGACATATCCATCCAATCCAATCTAATGGAGACTCTATGTGAGGTCAAAATTGGGGTAAAATCATAGAAATCACTTCGTTGTGGGTTCTTTTTTTATATATAGATAAGGATTCTAAGTTAATGATTAGTAAAGATTAAACATTTTGATACATTTTGCAATAATTCATAAAATTTTAATAACTCCAATTGATTTTTTTTTAACTTTATCCTAGTTAATCGACATTGTTAAGATGATGGATTCAGGAAATCTGTAATTCTATTTACCGACACGCTCTTAATTCAAAGGATAAGCAATAAAATAGAAATGAAAAACATACCCTTTTAACCTATAAAGACTACGGTTTATATACATATATAAAGCCAATAACAATTGCAAACAGCAAACTTGAAAGTATCAACGCTAAAATAGTAGCGACTGGACTCAAAGACGTCACTAATAATATTCCTATCAGATTCCTCGATCTCTTGGCAGCAAACTTGCGATAATTGAGTTCGAATAACGAAACATCGAATTGAAAACGGTTTTCCCTGAGTCCAGCCCTGTGCCACCCGTTCTTGGACACAGGGTGGCTTAAGACACATATCTCAGTCGGGGATGCAAGAAATGCCCACACCCCAATATGTAGATCTGTAGTTCCTAGTGCTGGCGGTCATTATTATACTACGACTGAGAGGATTTGAGGCGTCAAGGTAATTATTTAGTTTGTTTCTGAAAATTTCTGGCATAAAATAAAGACTTAGTGTGTCTCTTTTCTTATGTTTTTGATGAAATAAGCGCTTTTGAAAAATTTTCTACGCCGATTAAACTACGTTTGCATGAATATGTTTAACTTATAATGCTTAATGTAATTAAAAAAGAAAAAGCTTTAAAAATATTTATGTAAGTTTAAAACCGATGTTGTAAGAATTTTTACTGTCGGTCAGCATATCAAACGTGCAATTTCATAAGGCAATTCGTGCAGATAAATCATCATTATATTAAAACTTTGTACCTACCATTGACTTAGACCAAGTAGGGAGAGGCAGGTGTCCCGAGTTCCCTAGTTCAGTCATCAGTCTCTCAAAATCTTTCTTATTAATACTTATTATAATATGGAACCGTCAAAGTAGAAACTGAGGTAATATTTTGATTGTGGAGAACAATAAAGATATTTTTATTTTGATGTGAAATATCGTAATTAATTGTGTCGACAATGAACATACATACATATAATCACGTCTCGAAAAGACTAGTTAATAGGTCACGTTCAGCTGTTTGGCTTAATGATAGACTTAAGAATCTCAAGTTTATAAACCTATCCCTTAGTCGCCTTTTGCATCATCCATGGGAATGAAACGGAGTAGTCCTATTCTTTTTTTTATCGGTGCTGGGAACCACACAGATAATGAAACGTATAATTATTATCAATCGTTTCTTAAAAAGTATCAAGTAGTGCCAATAACACAGCTCATCGCATACCCCAATCAGCACGTAGAATGTTTTGTCTGAGTCGGGTTATTACTGCGCCCGTGTGACGCTCCGCCATACGCCGGTCTGCGGACGACATGTTTCTATTACAACCCTAGTAGGCTAGGAGCTGATTATATAATATTACTAGTTCTACATTCATTCATGATTTTTAATGTAGACAATCTGTATTCTTCCATGATTTAGATGTAAGAGATCTTATATTTGTACATTGACGTCCGATGAAAATGCTGCTTTGGAAGCGGTAGTAGTTATAATTAGATTTAAGTGATGTGACGTCAATAAGTGATACCTTGTATCCAATTCTGAAAATAAATCTATTCTATTCTATTATTTGAATTATAAGGAATCTTCCAGATAGCTTATGTTTTGCGAAGATACAGTCCTTTAAAAAGTGATATACATACATACATACATAAAATCACGCCTCTTTCCCGGAGGGGTAGGCAGAGACTACCTCTTTCCACTTGCCACGATCTCTGCATACTTCTTTCGCTTCGTCCACATTCATAACTCTCTTCATACAAGCTCGGCGGTTTCGGGTACTTTTGACCTGACCCTTTACCAGGACGTCCTTAATTTGATCAAGATACGTTCGTCTAGGTCTTCCCACTCCGACCTTTCCCTCCACACTCTCCTTGTATATCTGCTTAGTCAACCTGCTTTCATTCATCCTCTCCACATGACCGAACCATCTTAACATACCCTTTTCTATTCCTGTAACTACATCTTCTTTCACATCACAACATTCCCTTATCACGCTGTTCCTTATCCTGTCACTCAATTTCACACCCATCATACTCCTTAACGCTCTCATTTCCACTGCATTTATTCTGCTTTCATGCTTCTTTTGCCATACCCAACTTTCACTCCCATACATTAATGTCGGGACCAACACGCCCCTGTGCACAGCCAGTCGAGCCTTTTTGGATAGTTTCTGACTGCTCATAAAGGCATGCAAAGCTCCATTCACCATGTTCCCCGCGTTCACTCTCCTTTCAATATCACTATCATACTTGCCATCTGATGTAAACTTTGATCCTAGATATACAAACTCTTTCACTTGCTCCACTTTTCCTCCTCCAATCAAAATATTACATGCTGTCATTTCTTTCTCCATTTCAAAAACCAGTGTTTTAGTTTTACTTACGTTCACTTTCATTCCTTTCTCTTTTAAAGCTTCATGCATACAGTTTACCATCTCCTGTAACTCCTCCGCTGATGACGCCAGTATAACCTGATCGTCGGCATAGAGCAGACATTTGACGAGTAACTCATTCATCCTTAATCCACTTTTAGACTCTTTCAAATCTGTCAAACAGCTATCCATAAATAGGTTGAACAGCCACGGTGACGCAACACATCCTTGCCTAACGCCTTTCTCAATCTTAAACCACTCAGTGTGCGCTCCGTTTATCCTGACACAAGCACTCGAATCCTCATATAAGGATTTCAGTGCTCGTATTAAGAGACTGCTCACCCCATGCATAGAAAGTGCTGACCACAATTCATTCCTCTCAACTCTGTCATAGGCCTTTTCCAGATCTACGAATGTGCAATAGACTTTTTGACTCTTGGCCAAAAACTTTTCGGCTATGCACCGCAAGGAAAAGACCTGATCAGTACATCCCATTCCCTTTCGAAATCCCGCTTGAGCATCCCATATTTTGTCATCAGTTTCATTCCTGACTCTATTAATCAATACCTTAGCATACAATTTGCCGACGACGCTAAGCAGGCTTATACCACGATAATTTTTGCAGTCCAGCTGTGACCCTTTTCCTTTGTAAAGTGGCACGATAACAGCCTTACACCAATCTTTTGGTACTCGGCCGCTTCTCCAACACAAATTGAAAAGGCAGTACAACTGACTAGCTACTACGCCTTTTCCTGCTTTAAGCATCTCGACCGACACTCTATCACACCCAGCAGCCTTTCCCGCTTTCATACTCTTAAGTGCTTCCACAATTTCGAACATTTCAATTTCGCCTTCCATCTCATTCTCTTTTTCTTCGCTATAGCAGAAATCTTTCTTATTTCCTTCCTTTTTTTCAAATAAACTTTCAAAATAGTCCTTCCATATCTTTAGTACACATTCTTCTCCTTTCACAACGCTACCATCCTGGCATCTGATCCTAGTCAGCTCTCTGGTTATAGTATTTCCTCGGGCTGACCTTACGGATTTCCAGAATACTTTCAGATTTGACTGAAAGTCTTCTGATAGCCTTTTATCAAAATCCTCTTTATACTCTTCTTTCTTTCTAATCACAGCTTTCTTAACCAAATCTTTCATTTTCTTATATTCCTTACGTGCTTCATTCACATCTTCATCTATAACCTCTTGCATTCTTAAGTTAGCTTTTGCTGCTAACAAATCCAGCCATGCTTTCTTCTTTAATCGCACAAGTTCTTGCACATCTTTACTCATCCACGCATTTTTGTGATTTTTTCCTTTCCTTCTTCTACTTACACCACACACTTCAACAGCTACTTTCACAATTCTTTCTTTAAATTCCTTCCATCCATCTTCAATATCGCTCATTTCCTCTAAATCTTCAAATTCATCCTTCAGTCTATTAATATACTTCTTACCTACATCCATATCTTGCAAATTTTCTACTTTTACTCTTTCCAAAGCGCTGGTTTGCTCCCTTACCCTGTGCCGCCAGCGATTGAAGATACCCCTTATCCGGGATATCACCAGTAAATGGTCCGAGTCAATGCCAGCACCGCGATATGCACGGGTATCCAGCACTTTGTTCTTCAATCTTTCATCTACAATCACAAAGTCTATCATACTTTTTAAAATACCTTCCACTCTTGTGTAGGTGTGGATCTCTTTATGTTGAAACATTGAGTTCGACACAAAAAGATCCCACTCTAGACAAATTTCTAATACACTTCTTCCATTATCATTCACCTTTTCGTCACCAAACGCACCAAGCACCTTTTCATATCCATCACGCTTTACACCCACCCATCCATTAAAATCACCTAACATAATAATCTTCTCATTTGGCTTGGTAACTTTCAATACTTCTCTTACACTATTCCAGAACTCCTCGTTTTCGCTTTTTGCTGATGTTGTACCCCTCGAACCCACATCCCAAGGTGCATAAACACCTAGAACGAAGATCCGAGTGATTCCAACTTTCAGCCTAATCCATAGAAGACGAGGGCTGACACACTCATACTCATTCACGCACTCAGCCATTCGTGCAGAAAGAATTAGACCGACCCCTTGACAGCCTCGGCTGGTACTGGAAATTCCAGACCAATACGCCGTGTAAGGGCCGTGCTGCGTCGCGTCGCATCCTTTCCGCTTCGTTTCATTCACGCACAACACATCCAAACGTCTTTCATCCATCATCTGGCATACTTCCTCAATCTTATCCTTCATTCCTCCTCTTACATTCATCGTCGCAAAGCGGCTTTCAGCAGACCGCATACCGCTCCCGCCGGGAACGAGACGTGATGGGGTGCGGACACCATCGCCGCCATCTAGGTGCTCTTTCAAAAGATTTGCATCCATGCGATTCCCACGAGACGCTAGGGAAAAATTTTGTCCGCCCCAGCAGAGCCCCGCATGCCAGGGTAAGGCTAGCCATTACCTACGATATACTATTATACTATATATTAAGTGATATACCTACGATAATTTTAATTTGTCGCCTTGCAGTTTTCTTTTTAATGCAAATTTAACACAATTATATTTCACTCGAAACCGTTATCTAATTTGGTATTTATTTTCAAAATTACATGGTAGGTATTTTGAATATGTTTTTATATAAGGTTGTTGGTATTATGTAGTTCACTTTAGATGATCATTACATTACTTTTATTATTTCCCCTATTAGTTAAAGATTCGTTTTATGATTTTTCGTTGAATGCTTTTCATTAGATTGCCTGAACTCTATTGCCAACTATAGCACTACCCCATAAAATAGGAACATTCGAATCATTTCTATCGTGACCTTTAGAAGCTCTCTGTATTCAGTGTTCACCTGACACTTACTTATAGAAAAATATAAATATCATTAAAACTAATGATTCAATCATCAAATTTTAACGACTATCTCCTGTACTATCCATCGTCTCAAGATGCCAGGGTTGTCCAATACAGACGTCGATATAATATGAGAATATGTTCTGAAGGAATTGCAATTGTAGAATTTGCAAAATGTTAGGAATTTCATGCCGGTAGCTGCAGACTGAATGTGGCTTATTTAAATAGTTGCTCTGAACCGTGTTAATGTTAGCTTATTGATTAGGCGGGTTTAATATTATCTTAAAGGGGTGGTGTTCTTGGTAGGAACTTTGTAGACTTTTTTTTCAACTTAAATTGTTCTTTTATTGTCATTTCAAGTCAACATAACCAGAGCACACATAAGCAGCTATGTTTTTGCAAAAAAATATATAATTAGTATATAGTTTTACATACATACATACATACATCAAATCACGCCTCTTTCTTGGAGGGGTAGGCAGAGACTACCTCTTTCCACTTGCCACGATCTCTGCATATTTCCTTCGCTTCATCCACATTCATAACTCTCTTCATGCAGGCTCGGCGGTTTCGGGTACTTTTGACCTGACCCTTTACCAGGACGTCCTTAATTTGATCAAGATACGTTCGTCTAGGTCTTCCCACTCCAACCTTTCTCTCCACACTCTCCTTGTATATCTGCTTAGTCAACCTGTAAGTGTGAAATAACTTATTTAACATTCAGCCATTATGATACGGTTATAAAAAGTCGTACTTTTGGCAACCCTTCACCCTATCACAAGGAGTCGGACAATGAAATATACGCTCATTAGACCGTCTGCTGATTAATTGGCCTTCTTAGCATAAGGGCGGGATGTGATTGATAGCGGTTTTAAGATGCATTTTTAAAAGCATACTTAAACACGTTTTAGCAAAAAAGTTATGTTTTAAAAATAAAGACAAATATGTCTTTTTCTACTTTGAATAGTTTTGTACGTAAGAACGTACATATGTAGTAACGTTCTGTTTTTAAAATGTATACTTCTTGTCTACTACAGTGACGAAGTTAAAATAGTGTTAACGTGATTTAATATGAATTATTGTTATTTAAACAATGATTCACCATATCCTTAAAAAATAACGGTCTTATTCTCTCTTTCTTCTAAATGCTCGTAGTTAAAATACCATACATACCTACGTACATGCATCATACCTTTAAAATTTATAACATCTTCATTTTCTGTTCGTAGAGGAAATCTAGTAGGGTCATCACCCGGGCGAAAGTGAGACTCCTGGCACCTAGTATATATACTACGGGTACCCACTTAAATCCATGCGCCCTTCTTGCCATTTTGAGGGCATCATGGGATCGCAAGACAATCCACCGCAATGATTAGCACATCTACCTGCATTTCACTTTATCATCGCTCCGCTTATGAAATCGCTATAACTTAGACTGCAGACCACTTCTGTCCGCTCTTAACTTAACCATTCTATTGTTTATACGAGCGATATAATGTGTTTTGTCGGTAGCAGTGTGATAGTGTGTATTTATGAGCTAGATAAATGGGCTAAGGCAGGAATGTAGATAATTATGTGTAAGTTAAGTAATGGCTGCTCTACATAAGTTAAGAGCCGTTCTTAGGGTTGTGTGTGATAAGTGGCCGGTTTTAGAAGGTATGATAAATGGATATTATTAATTAATTTTGTAATGAATTTACACTGAAAATCTTCTGCCTGCATGGCAATTGTCCTAGATATCTATGCCTGCGAGGTTTCTAGTTTATTAAAAGTAACCCTGTATATAAGATGATATATATGTTGTATAAGCAGCATGTATGCAGGCAGATACATTCACACATAAAATCACGCCTCTTTTCCGGAGGGGTAAGTTTTTTTCATCCGATTTTCAGTATCTTTCCACTTTACTTTTCTTTACTGAATAACAAAACATGAGATTCTTCTTTTAGGCGATGGGCTAGCAACCTGTGCCTATTTGAATCTCAACTCCATCACTAAGCCGTACAGCTGAACATGGCCTTACAATCTTTGCGAGACTGTTGGCTCTGACTAACCCGTAAGGGATTAAGACGTGATTTTATATACATGAATATTTTTATTGAATAAAATTTTATATATGTTTCAACATTACCGTTAAACCATTAACCGGTAAAGTTACGGAGTAGTAATGATAAAAAAAAAATGATTTTCGATTTCAGTCACCGAAGCGCGGAAGGAAGCCAGTCTCGACACAAAACAAAGGAAAGCTGCAAAAAAAACCTAAAGCTTTCGCAGTGGCGTTTGTTTACGTTCTTTGTTTCATTTATGGGGTTTACTAGCTTTTCCCCGTTGGTTTTTACTTACGTCACTTGTGTCAGCAACTTGTTTAGCTATGTATTTATATCGGAGTTCAAATATGTAATAATTTTTTTCATAAATGGATTCGTCGGTATTATCAGTCTTGAAAACGTTATTATTTTGAGCTTCGGTTGTCGAATCGGTAGGTACTCGTAAGGTGTCGGCTACAGTGCGTGATGCACATAAAAGGCACAGGTTCAAATCCCACCTAGTCCATGTCTTAATGACTATTTTTAAAGTTATGTTCATTTATTCATTTATATGATCACGTCGATATCCCTAGCGGGGTAGACAGAACCACCAGTCTTTTAAAGAAGACTTGTGATAGAATTGAGATTTAAATAGTGATAGGTTGCTAGCCCATCGCCTAAAAGAGGAATCACAAGTTTATAAGCCTATCCCTTATTCGCCTTTTACGACATCAGTGGGAAAGAGATGGAGTGGTCCTATTCTTTTTTGTAATGGTGCCGGGAACCACACGGCACAATCAAAGTTCAAGTGTTTTTTCACAATTCAAAGTAAGTACATTAGTCATTTGCTAACCGATGCTCTAACGGTAAGGAAAAACATCGTGAGGTAACCTACACATTCAGGTAACTGTGTGATGTGTAACCATGATCGATCCAATACGGGTTAGGTTTACCCGCAAAAGGTTGCGGAGGTCAGATGCGAACCTTCGTGTAAAAACCTAACAACCAGGATCCATGGTCAGAGGCATACTTCTCCAAAGTGGTGTGGAATGAACCGGCAGCCAAGAGGAATGTAATTATATACCTACTTACATACATATAATCACGTCTATATCCCTTGTGGGGTAGACAGAGCCAACAGTCTTGTAAAGACTAATAGACCACGTTCAGCTGTTTGGCTTTAAGATAGAATTGAGATTCAAATAGTGACAGGTTACTAGCCCATCGCCTAAAAGAAGAATACCCCTTAGTTACCTTTTACGACATCCATGGGAAAGAGATGGAATGGTCCTATTCTTTTTTCTATTGGTGCCGGGAACCACACGGCAAGTTCAAATTATAAAGGTAAATTTGAAATAAGACAAAGTTGGCGTTATTATAATTGAGTATATCAAACTATTACTAGTTAACATACCCGGATTTCATCCAAATTCGTGTGATATGCAAATCTATGATAATGTGCGTACAATTTCGACAACTTATGACCTCAGACCGATCCCATAACTTTGGTTTCGGGAATGCAGATGTGCTAAAATTAATATGTTTGGTTTCCATTAACATTTGGCAAAGAGTGTTTGCGATTCTTAGTTACATATGGATGAGACCCGGTTCAGGTAGTTTTGGTGGAGTGTACCTACAGAATAAACAATTTAAGGGTTGTGACGTCAATAAGTGGTACCTTGTATCCAATTTAGAAAATAAATATATTCTATTCTTCCTGGTCGGCCATTCAATACAACTTTCAAAGAATACTCAGAATCCATCCACACTAATATGGAAATATTACAGGAGCGAAGCCGCATAAGGTGGCATTAGGACTGAAATCTAGAAAAATATAAGGGTGTACTGCCCGTATATTTTTCTAGATTTCAGTCCTATTATTCATTATTAAGTAAGAAGTATTATATGTATAATACTTCAAATTGGTTTCTAAGTTCATCTTAAAACAGGTACATTTTTAATTTTTTTAATTATAATAATTTGATATGAATATGAACGTGTACATAAAAATTTATTCACCAACCTTTCTAAGTAGGTCAACATTTTTATTCCGCTTATGGCAGACAAAGTCGCGAGCATCAGCTAATACAAAATATAATGTATTCACCTTACTTACCTACTAACAAATGTAATAACCACATTACCAGCCTCCAAATCTACAAAAGGACACGTAATGCAAATTCGGTCGTATCCGCCAATATTTGCGGATGTATCCCGGGATTAGAATCGTGTGTGTTTGTGTTCAAAGGATTAGATCCGATCGTGTGATCTGTCGTGGCGCCCGCCTACGTGTGTAATTCACGTATTGTCTGTGTGTGGTTTAAGTTACAAGATTTTTATTTAATGCTTGATTAAATTACATCGAAAGATGTGTTTAGTACTGAACTGTGTAAGGGGGTTGGAAGTTGAAATTAATGGACAAAAATGAAAACTTGTGACGAAGAAAATAACTGTATTAATGCACTAATTTTTCACAATATTTGGTTAAGACGAAAATTAAAAATATTTATAATTTTTAAAAATATGCACCTATTGTTCTGTGGCGTAAAAAATATATGAATTTTTTCACCAACATTTCAACAAATAAATATCGTTTTTACAACAGTTTGAACGTTTGAACTTTTAACAGTATAAATCCGAAAGCCAAGACGAATGTAAGTACAATGTTATATAGGTAAAATGTCAAGCTTACCCTTAAAGCGACGATATTAAAGGAAAAGATTGATAAATGTATATGAAGCAAAATAATATTGGCAAGCGGCAAAATGTAGTTTCTGTCCAGAGGTGTAAAGATGTACTCGTATTTGTTTACATCCAAGAGCAAATAATTTGCGTTACAACTTATCATCTTTTAACTTGTACCATACCCCCGCCCGTATAATTATAGGACGTCCCTCGTTAGAATTAATCTCGGTCGAGTTTGCGACACCTGCATTCGACAATTATGTTCATATGAAACCAAATAAGTACGCTGTCTCCTTTATGTCTATTGCAACTATGAGAGGCAGTTCCGTTGTAAACTTTCGAAATTGTTACGCTAATTGGCTTGGTTTTCGCTGATAATTTTGCAGTTACCTTTTGGCGTGGTTAGCTTTTTGTTATATTTTTGAATATAATAACAAGATATAGCGGTGGATTGGATTTTTTATACATCTGCCACATTTCCATCTCTTACGGGATTAACGGAGCCAATAGTGGTTTTAGCCAATATTTTGTTTAGTTATAAGGCTTAATAAAGAATTTTCCATGGAATTTTTTGTGCACTTATTGTTATCAACTCTTTGTACTTGTTGATAAAAATCAAAATATTAACAAAATTAGGTTGATAATAGTATAAAATGCTCCTATCCTTAAAAGTACTTATAACAACTCAATTTCCTAGATTTTCCTATAAAGTAGTTACCGTATTAATCGGCTTACAGTTAGCAACGCCCATTCATCGCATGGGATAATTGACCTTAAGTTAATTAGGTCAGATGTTATATTCCGTTATTAGATAGAGCTAATGTGTGAAGAGAGGTCAGAAAATGACCTGTAGTTAAGACGGGTGCAGTGAAAAGTGAAGTCAGTAGTTTTAAGGAAGTAATTATATGTGAAGATTTAATATTTCAGTACCTACTGTGCAATACCAAATGAATTATCCTATACACAAACATATTTCACATCTGTGGCCCTTACGGGGTATGCAGAGCCAACGGCCATAAGACTCAAACTTATTGTCAAATCGAGATTCAGCATCAGATAAGTCAGGTAACATGGAGTGACTACCGTCTGACCTCCGTACCTAATCAAGGGAAACTTTCAGATTTAAGAAACATTTAATGAACATTTGCTTTATAAGGTAAGGTAAATAAAATAGACCGTAATATCCCCGGGACATGAACCTGTTTACCTCCATCTGAATCCAAGTAACAGTACACGCTATTAATAAGACAATCGGTTACGCGTTCTTAAGGTAAAAGTAGCGTTAACAACACAAGTGTTATTTAAAATACTTTTTTTTAGCTTGTACATCTCAATTAGTTATTTAAGTTATTCGACGACGAACGGTTAACGGAATTAAAAAGTGCGATGAACGTGTTCAAATCTAAGTTTTGAGTTTTATTGCTAAACGATACTCGTACGATGAGGAAAAATATCGTGAGCAAATCTACGTATTCAGGCAACTAACCAAGGCTAATGTGTAACCATGACTTATTTTGGGCTAAGTCACTTCGTGTGAAAACCTGACCTGCCCAGCTCAGGATCATGGTCCTAAGTGTACTTGCTTCTCTCTACGCATACGGTACTTGGCACGAAAACAACAAGGTAAAGAAATTAATAACAGGATAATAGAAAAATCGTCTTAATTTTTTTCAGCCGATAAGCATTGTGACAGGTTGCATCTCCTAAAAGATGTTTATAAGACTATACCTTAGTTGCATTTTACGTCAGCCATGGGGAAGATATGGAGTGTTCCTTTTTTTCCATTGGTGATGGTAACCACTCGTCATGAATTTCGAAAATTTAAATGACAAAAATATTCACTGTCTTTAAAGAAAATTTCATTTACAAACTCGTATTTTCTCATCGAGTGACTCTTCATAGAAATGCTACATGTAGGTAGTATATGTGATATGCGCAAGCGCAACCGGTCTTAATTACGCTGGGCGTGTGCTGCGGCGTGACGAATCGGACGCGTGCCACTGACAATTTATACGAACTATAATATACTTAATGTTCATTAACTACAATACATTTTATCTATATAAGTACTAGAGTGCGCCCGCGTTTCCGTTTGAGTGAAAAATGTCACTTATTTTCGTTTCCGTGTGAATTTCGTTTTCTCTTAGAGCACACTAAGACCATATAAAAAACCTACTTGCTAAATTTCAGATCCCTTGACTAAGCGATTGAGCTGTGCGTTATGAATAAAACAAGCTATCCGCCCCGGCTTTGCACAAGTAGCATTTATACATACATACATACATACATAAACTCACGCCTCTTTCCCGGAGGGGTAGGCAGAGACTAACTCTTTCCACTTGCCACGATCCCTGCATACTTCCTTTGCTTCATCCACATTCATAACTCTCTTCATGCAAGCTCGGCGGTTTCGGGCACTTTTGACCTGACCCTTCACCAGGACGTCCTTAATTTGATCAAGATATGTTCGTCTAGGTCTTCCCACCCCGACCTTTCCCTCCACACTCTCCTTGTATATCTGCTTAGTCAACCTGTTTTCATTCATCCTCTCCACATGACCGAACCATCTCAACATACCCTTTTCTATTCCTGTAACTACATCTTCTTTCACATCACAACATTCCCTTATCACGCTGTTCCTTATCCGGTCACTCAATTTCACACCCAACATACTCCTTAACGCTCTCATTTCCACTGCATTTATTCTGCTTTCGTGCTTCTTTTGCCATACCCAACTTTCACTCCCATACATTAATGTCGGGACCAACACGCCCCTGTGCACAGCCAGTCGAGCCTTTTTGGATAGTTTCTGACTGCTCATAAAGGCATGCAAAGCTCCATTCACCATGTTCCCCGCGTTCACTCTCCTTTCAATATCACTATCACACTTGCCATCTGATGTAAACTTTGATCCTAGATATACAAACTCTTTCACTTGCTCAACTTTTTCTCCTCCAATCAAAATATTACATGCTGTCATTTCTTTCTCCATTTCAAAAACCAGTGTTTTAGTTTTACTTACGTTCACTTTCATTCCTTTCTCTTTTAAAGCTTCATGCATACAGTTTACCATCTCCTGTAACTCCTCCGCTGATGACGCCAGTATAACCTGATCGTCGGCATAGAGCAGACATTTGACGAGTAATTCATTCATCCTTAATCCACTTTCAGACTCTTTCAAATCTGTCAAACAACTATCCATAAATAGGTTGAACAGCCACGGTGACGCAACACATCCCTGCCTAACACCTTTATACATATAAACAATAGACATATAAATCTTCCTTTTCACTCTCTATCTATGATAAAATCTGCATCAAAATCAGTTGTGTAATTTTAAAGGTCTAAGCATATATACAGACGTAGGGACATTGCTGTATAATAAGTTTGTAGTGATTGTACATATCGGACTGTTTTTCAGAAAGTTTAAATAAATTGCCATTCATTCTAATATTGATTCGTTCTGTTTAAGTGTTTATGACCTGAGGGTAAGTACGAGTTTTATTCGATCAAACTCGTCGCGCAAATAATCACGAATTTGTATGGAATCGCATTAGTGCCATAACGTTACCACTAGATGGCGCTGATCAAATCACATACAAATTCGCGTTTACTTGCTCGACGCGTTTGACCGAGTAAAACTCGCACTAACCCTTCTAATATGCCATACGTCATCAGGGCTATCATTGAAACTATGTCGGATGCTGCGTCCACGACTCTCAGAAGCACAATGATCATTTATTTGTGTTAATGCATAGGAATATATTCAAATTCTCTTAATATCGCATTGCAAACATCACATCGGTTATGCCTTAGCACGTTAGTGTTGCATTAATGCAATTTAATCTGCGCACACGCATCACGAAGTCGCCCACGCTTCTTAGTTCTACACAACTTACAAAGGCGGTTGCACACAGCTATGGTGAGCTATCTCAAACCTTAACAAAATCTTGTTACCGTGGTCTCTACATAAGTATTCAAACACTATCCGATATTTGAAATTAGATCAAATTACAATCAAAATTAAAATCAATGAAAGTATCAAACTTTTAACTTAAAAACTTTGTGTGTTACTAAATTTTGGGATAAAGACTTCTTCTACCTTTTATCTACCTTTGAATTCCAAGTCTTGTAAAACAAACCTTTAGAATGCCGCATCATTGGTTCGATATAAATCATAATATAAACATACATACATATGTATATATAGTTTATATCCCTTGTGGAGTAGACAGAGCCGGGAGTCTTGAAAAGACTAAAAGGCCACGTTCACCTGTAAGGCTTTATGATGGAATTGTGATTCGAACAGTGACAGGTTGCTGGCCCATCGCCTACGAGAGAAATTTCAACTTTATGAGACTAAGAAAGTGATTCTATATTAAAGTGCGGTAAACCAAGGCTTACAAAACAATAAAATATGCACATATTTGCAAAGTAAAGTTATAGAACAAATCTTAGAATTTAAATGCAATATGAAAATCATTAGAAAGAAAGAATGATTTTGTTTGCATAAACCATAGGGCATCACAATCATCAGATGCATCTGTTTATCTATAGTATTCAAAATTCTATAATTATTCCTTTTTATATCTCATCTCTTCTTGGATAACATACCTAATGCAAGTATGCACATGCTAATGCAATTTAAACAAATGGCCACGCGACAGTGTGTGAGAAACCCGAGATAATCGAGGTGACGCCGCACCTTTACTTTATTAGGCTTTGTGTACCAAGATTTGTTGATTTCTCTTTAATGTTGCTGTTAAATTTCTGTACTGTGCAGTTCTATGCACATTATAGGACTATTTTATCTCTCTTTGTACGAAACATCTAAAATAATTGTTATTTTTTCCAATTTAATGACTGTGCAAAAAATGAACCAAGTGTTTAGTTGTTTTGTTTCCATAGGGATTACTTGAGCGTTTTAGCCGACCACAGACGCTTCTCAGATCTAATTTGCGAAGTTAAGTAAGTACTTATGTCGCTACTGATATAATACTCGTATTATGAGAGGCATCTATCATCATTCAGTGTGTTGATGGCAGGACATGCATGGTATGACAGTAGGTAGTCATCGTCTGAGGATCAAAACCACTAGGGCGAGCTATATAATAACAAAATGACGGCCTCTGTGGCGCAGTGGTAGTGCGCTTGTCTATGACACCGGAGGTCCCGGGTTTGAATCCCGGCCAGGGCATGATGAGGAACGAACTTTTACTAATTGGTCTGTGTCATGGATGTTTCTATATATAAGTATTTATTACAAAATATAGTATCGGTAATTTAGTATCTTGTGACACAAATTTCGAACTTACTTCGAGGCTAACTCAAACTATACTAATAAGTAATTACACTTTAGTACTTATTAGCTTTTATGATAACTTGTCACGACTCTGTTGGATGTTTGCACAAAAACATCTTTATTCCTTACGGGGAAGACGGAGCCAGTCTCGAAAAGATTGAGAGGTGACGTTCAACTTTATTCACTAGAATAACCTCACGATAAATAATGCAAAATGTAAATAAAATAACCCTTGATTCATAGCTTAGAGTTAGAACCTGACTCGTATGATGCGATTACTAAGACATGATGTATAGTGGAGAATTATATATGACACTTAGGTACTTGAATCGCTTAGTGTGAAGAGTCTTTTTTTTAAACGTCTTCAAAAAAGGTGATTCTGTATTCCACCAGTATAAGTTTGTATGTTCACGATTTTCTTGAAAACTATATTAATGAATTTTTTGTGCCTTCAAATTTCTTCTATTTGCTCTTCTACGACTTCTTTCGTCTTCAAGAATCGTACTAGCAGAATTCGCTAGAACGATTCTTGAAATTCGAAACAAACACGGGGATGATATAAAAATACGGAATATCTAGTAAGCTTTTTAATTACAAGAAGCCGCAACGCAATTACAAGAAAACGCATAATAAATACGTAATAATATATGCACGTCTATATCCCTTGCGGGGTAGACAGAGCCATCAGTCTCGAAAAGACTGAAAAGCCACGTTCAGCTAAAATGCCTTCATGATAGAATTGAGATTCAAATAGTAAAACGACCATCGCCGACAAGAAAAATCCCAAGTTTATTAGCCTACCATTTAGTGATCTTATAGGTACGACATCCTTGGGGAAGAGTTTGAGTGGTTCTATTCTAAAGTGGCGAGAACCACATGGCACTATACATATCTAGTAATATACATACATACATATGGTCACGTCTATGTCCCTTGCGGGGTAGACAGAGCCAACAGTCTTGAAAAGACTGAATGACCACGTTCAGCTATTTGGCTTAATGATAGAATTGAGATTCAAAAGTGACAGGTTGCTAGCCCATCGCCTAAAAAAGATAATATACTAAAATATACTATACTAAAATAGCCCCGAAGACGGAATTAATGGTATAATCCACACTACATTCTGGCCACATTGCCAGGATCGCTAGACAACTGATCTGAGAGCAAACATCTTGAAATTGTTGATTGGCTGCTGAGACACTGCCTATTTGATTTGTGCACGTCGTGTTCTCCAACTTTTGGATTTTATAGTGATGATAATACCCATAATATTTTTATTCTAAATATTTTATTAATGGTTAGAGTTTTTGTAGACTTAACGTACATTATCTAATGATATCGTATATTAATCCAGCGTACCGTAATTCAACCCTTACAGATTTTGCTTTTTCTAAAACAACTTAATTCATAAGACATTTTCTTTCTTGAAGGAATTACCATCGAATAATTTGTTATTTTATCATAATCGGTTCATCTGTGCTGTCAATCCGAAGCAGAGTTTATAATAGATAATATTTGTATAGTTTATAATGTATCGATTATAAAATGTGAGCGACTAATATCGCTTAATTGGAAACTAAGAAAGAAAATAGAAGAATTGAATTTCACAATTCCTTTTTAGGCTAATAAATTTGAAATTTTTGTTTGATACCATGAACTAGCAACCTGTCTCTAATCTGCATCTCAATTTCATACACCTAACCGTGGCCTTTCAGTTTTTCCAGCATTTTTAATTCTACCCTGTAAGACAATATCATTTCCAATCCATCCCTTAATACAGTACAATTTTATACCACATAGTTGGTATTAACAACTCTATATGAGACCCCTCATCATACGTAGGTAACAATACTTGCATATCGGCTACCAGCGATGAAATACGTGAGATTTGCTACGTTCTAGGCCCTTAAAGCTATCTACACCTATCGTGGACAACACAATGTGCCGCGAGAAAGTTAGACCGGCCGACGGGACAAGGATTATAGAAGTTGCCACGTCTATTTGATAAGTTGTCTGTGCCGCAGCCCGAACCGGTTTTATTGTATTAATTAAGTTACAAATGTTTTAGATATCTCCATGGTACCGTTATCGGTTAGACGATAAGTTTTGCGTTGGCGTTTTGTTAATTCGTGAAATGAGTGTTGAATAAGAGTATTTTGTAGACTTGAATACCAATAGGACATGAGTTTTTTTATTTTACAGTATGGGCATTCAATGAAATTGAACCTCAATTAGAAATTATATTATTTGTTGTATTAACTCGTTTAAAAAGGTGTAACTGTTCGACGTGTTTTTTGTTAAATGTTTTAAAAACCAGTAAAAGTTTTTAGTAAAAAAAAATTCGTGTTAATTTTTAGAAACAAATTTAGAATCACTAAGTTTAAAACGCGGATCACATTAAATTTCAACGAATTTTTACATAAAAAAGTATAGGAAATAATTACTTATATTCTGTAACGTATCACTGAACATTATCTAAAAGTTTTGAAACCAATCGGGGTTATATTATGAGAGAGAACATACCCAACCCAATACGTATTCCGAATTACGAATCAGTTGCTCTAATCCCGCTGAGCCAGGATCAGGTTGGGAACATGTCATACATGATAAGCCACGGTTATAATTCTGCCTATCCAAATATGTTAAAATATTGGGAATGGCGGTTTATTTGAAACAATAGGCTAACAATCTGTCACTATCTCTGAGTCTACTCCATAATGATAAAGGCTTGACAAGTGTGTCCCAATGTTCCTACACTAAGTTGGCAACATACGTACATATAGTCACGATTTTATCCCTCACGGGGTAGACAGAGCCAACAATCTTGAAAAGACTGAAAGAAAAAAAAATTGGCTTAATGATAGAATTGGGATTAAAATTTGGTTGCGTTGATTATATGAAAAAACTAAACTATGCCCGTCGCTCTAAAGGCTTAAAGCGAAAAAATCCGTTAATTTCCCTTCCCGGATTTTCTGGGAAATTCTCACCCAGCAGACCAAATAAGGAATCTATATCTCTAACTTCAAATATCTAGACCTAGCATTTGAGTCCTTGCGTTGATATGTTAATCAATCGGTCAGTTTGCCTTATATTAGTATGATGAGAAATATTACTACGAGTTACGAGAATCGATAAGTTTAAATCATGTCAAGGCTACGAAAACCATTATAAACAACCTACATATATTTACATAAACTTGGTAAACGTAACATATTGCGACAAAACACATTTAAATCGCATTAGCGTTGCACTTATCACGTATCAATAATATCACGCTGAGGAAATTGAATCCATCTAATATACTTTGTCAAGGAACTATAAAACATATGGAGTAGACTTAAAGTTCATGAAAAAAACTGCAGTATCATGGAACTAATGATTGTTTAAAAAATATCCATGGTCTTCTATAACGGGTAAATCCAATGGAATTTCGAATTACACGGCCCAAAACATGACTTTTTTATATCACAGCATATTCAGCTCAATCAGCTTCAAAAACGTAGTCCATACAAAACGTAACGTAGATACATTACACATATGAGTTAATTTACTTCGACCTAACCTAATGATCAACTTATCAATCACTATAGGAAAAGCGATTAAATGCGAAAAATTTAAAGTAGGTATTAATTTATTTAAACTTTTGAACTTTCCAACCTACATCAATTAAACCTAATTTTAAAAAGAAGACGTTTAATATTCCATAACAAAAATATTTCTGCGTACTCCATTCACTTCACAACTCCCCGTCCAATCACACGTTAACAAGTTCTCACATCAGATCGAGATTATTAATTCGGATATGAATTCGATCGCCCGCGGGATGTTACTTTATCGTATCGTATCGTTCTGTTCTGTAACCATGTCCCATCACTATGTATCGTTTACGTGCCTCGGGAGTATTATTATGAAAGGGTGTCTTTTTAATCTGCTTTTGTTTACCGTAAAGTAATGGTAAGGGATATAATATTACTATTTCTTTTAGGAGCTGACGTTTTGAGAATCTATTGTGTTGTTTTTTGTTTAAAAAATAAATATATCTATACGGGCAAATGTTTTAGGTATATTTAAAACAAGGATATTTATAAAATTTTATTTTTCTAAAATCAGTAGCAAAGTCGAATACTTACATAAATTATCTAATGTGACATATCTAAAATAAATGATATTTTTAAATATTTAACTTACTTTGTTTGTTATATCTTTATTACACGTACGAATACGTAATACGAAAGTGTGTAGTAAGTACCTACGTGTATACTTTTGTAGTAAAGCTTCACTGAAATTCAGTTAATCTCGTTTTTTACGGAATCGAAGCACCCAGAAAAATCTTGTTGAGTAATAAAATGAACTTTGAACGAAAAGCATTAAATATTTGCTTATTTAATAGCAATATAGTTTACCTCCGACCCACAACAAATCCGAAATTTTTTGCAGTTTTGAGTTATGAATTTTTAATGAGATTCCCAGAGAGATTAAGAGTCAGAAAGTCATTTCCCGGTAAAGGAGAGGAGAACGAAAAAAAGGATTGCTTCACTCGTAGCGTTTGTTACGGTCGAGCCACGAAATGTACCTAAGTAAAGTTTTCACTGTTGTATTTTTATCAGGAAAATTATAGCTAAGTATATTTAAAACATTTTATATAATATTAAAGGAATTAAAAAGAAAAAACGAATTGTTGCCCGCGGCTCCACCTGCGTGTAGGTCGCTTTTCGCGGAAAATGTGAGACTATAATTTTATTATCAGCGGTTTAGCAGTGAAAGCGGAAGAGGTGTGATTTTCATACAAAATTTCAATCATTACGAGTATTTTGTGTATTATGGTTGATTAAAAAAAAGTATCCTTTGTATCCTAGAACGGGGTTTTTAACTAAATGCATACTAAATTTAATTTGAATCGATTCAGCGGTTTAGCTGATAGACTAAAAATTGCACAGAACTACATTTCTTGTGGCCCCAAATTTCAACCCGTACCTATCATCTGGAGGGCAATCCACAACGTTTCGGTTTCGGTTGTATGCCGCTTAACCAAATTTTTATTTATTTTTTGTTTGTTCAGATCAAGGTTCCCTGGTTCACGTTTCGGAACGCTCAATTTTACTCGATTGTCCAAAATTGTGTAGGTATCTACCTATTTCTTATTTATAAAAGAGGTTTTGTTTAAAAAAAAACACATTTCACTAAAGAAAAACAATAAACAAACGCTTCACTCACCTAGTGATTTCATAATAAGGTCTGATAAATACATAGATACATTCATACATCATATATTTATCCCCTGTTAAACAGAGCTAACAGTCTCGAAACGACTGAAACGTTGAGCTAAATGATGAATTGAGAATCAAATAGTTAACATAATTCTGACAAATAATTATTAAATAAAAAAAAAAACAATAAATAAAAACAAACCAAGAAAAAATATATTTTTTTTTAAACAATCAATTTTTTTATTGACAGAACCTTTCTGAAAATTCAGTTGCACTCGACTCGACATGCTTTTTGAAGTCTTTTTGTTCCGTTGCAGTTTTAGTTGCGTCGTCGGACCGTCTGTGGCATCATTACGCCGAAACCTGTCGAGTATGGTATTTCTGAAACCACGGAAATGAGCGGGCATTTTATTCAAATTAATATTTTTATAGAGATTCCTACTCAAATTTGTCAAGTATATTTTGTCGTAAACATTGCACGTTATGTAATTTAGGTTTAATTTAGGTCTGAATCCTTTATGGGGTAGAAAGCGCCAATAGGCTCGAAGAACACGTTTACGTGAACAATGTGGCCTTTCATACTTTTCAAGACTTTTTCCTCTGTCTATCCTGTGATATTGATGTAGTGCATAAAAATCGCCGAGGTCAGACAAGGTAAAATTTTTTCAAATCGTATTACCAACACGTTTAGAAAAAGGGAAGGCCAAGACGAACGTACATTCAGCAGCAGAAAAACGACGCATTGTTCATACAAACCAAAGACATACGAGGTTTCTTTTCAGTTGACTGTCCAGTGTCCATTCGAGAGTACGCAGAACGTTATGCCTCAAACAGTAAAGTATGTATATTTATTTTAAAATGGTTTTATTTTCTATGCAATGAAAAGCAATTTAATTATATTTTTTTTTCTCATATTACTATTGCTTTAACAGTTAAAATGTGCAAGAAGATTTAACCTTTATTCAGGTGAAACAAGCCGCAATATAAAGCTATTACATTATTACTATACCAGTAACCAAGTCACCTATTTCTATGCTAAATAATATCACTGAAAATATTATAGAACAATATGCATATTGTTACTTATTTATTTTGGTGCACGGGCAATTTGGCATTAGCATAATTGCATGCTACAATCGATTCTTGTGGGTATCGATTCGATTTTGCCTCAAGGCCGGTCACGTTATGCACTATGCACCCGTAAAAAAATAAATGGTAGCAATAGACATTAAAATTTTCTCGTGAACTGGCAGTTAGATACCTACATAAATGGTAACAACGGATTAAAAAAAATTACGTTAAATCTTCTTATCACTTGGATTTCCGCCGAACAATACAAAAAAGAATGATCACTTTTTAAAAATTAACAAAATTTTCAGTAATGTCATCACTGAAGCTTTTAAACTATCTATTTATTAACTTACACCGTAATGTCAAGTTTTAAGAATATCTTATGGGAAATATGCCTTTAAGATCTAAATATATTTGTCAATTGACGTTTTTGATGAAAACTGCTGCAGTATAGTTTATTCCGCCGCTTTGTCTAAATTTGTTTTTCAGACAAGGTAGTAACTTTAATTATAAATTGTTGTCGATGTTATTAAGTCATTAGATGTCATGATGTACAATACCTTCTATCCTTTCTTTTTAAATAAATTAAGGCATTTCTATTCATAAAAACCCGTACAACATAGCGATATATCTTAACCAGATATATTCAAAACCGTGGGCGCGTGTCGCACTCGGCGCCGTGGGAGATTATACTAAACCGTGTATAAATTAGGACCTCATGCGTTTGGGATTTACTCATTTGCTACGATTTATGTTGCGGGATAGTATTTTGCATTTTAGCAACTAAATGTTGTTAGAAATTGAACCGCAGAATTTATTTTCTATAAGAGCATTTACCCTTAACCGACCAGCAAAAATGTAAAGCAAACAATGTCCTAAGCGGACTTGATTTATCGTTAAGTCGAAACTGGAATCACTATACTTATGCCATTCCTCATATTTGGAGCCGAATCTTAACCTTCATTACAATCTATACTTCTCGCTTCCTCATATGAACTACCCTCTCCCCCTTAACCTTCGAATGACGTCGCCCTTGATCCAACCTGGTCAGTTTCTTCCTTGATAATGGCCAAGAAAATCTGATGTGATACCTAAACTACCTAGCTAGGTTCCTATAAAGGTACTTTGCCTAATTTTTCTAATTTGATATTTTATGTATGTATATGTATTTATAATGTATATTTATAATCTTATATGTATTTATGCTTTTTTTTCGTAATGTATGTATTTTTCAGTATGCATGTGCACTTTATTGCACCACCAACTTAAAGTTTTTCTGTTTGGTCAGCTGGTTGACTGATAGAGCATGCCAAACGGCGTTTAGTCCGCCTTTTGTACATTTTTGTTTTGTGCAATAAAGTTTTAAATAAATACTTTAATTGAGAATTTTTGAATCATCGAACACACATAAGAGAGCCAATAACTAGATGGCTTATTAATGCAATAGATGTTTATAGATAGTAACTCTATATTTTTGATCGCTAACAAAAACTAAAAAGATGAATAATATACCTATTCTCTCAACCTTAAACATCACGCGAAAAGATGGAAACAGCAGCTGACGAACACTCGTACAAGATAATCTTTAAAACCACTTGTCCATTTGTCTATATCTTATATGTTAACGAGTGTTGTATAGGAGCGTGAATAGATTATGAGTGTACAAGCAAAAACGAATGGCCAGCGCCGGCCATCAGTCATGTCGCGAAAGAATATGATGGATCAGACGACAATATCTTGCTACAGAAAAAGTGATTTACCCCACAGATAAAAAACATGCACCACAAAAGGTAGATCGTCATTAAATTAAAGCATTATATCGACGAATATAATTGTAACTTTGCGTCATTATTTTTATCATATCTCGCGTTGTATGATGGACGGTTTATTGCCGGCACAGTCCAAAGTCTTATTAAGACTATCATCACCTATGGTCCCTGTACTAAGTACCTGTTTGTTGTTACTTCGGTATAACTTTGCTGACACATTGTCTCACTCTCTTGTTATCTCCCTCTTATATAAAATAACTCGTTTAAACAAATGATCAGTTTCTTATACAAATGATTTTTTTTATATAATTGGAAAATGTCAATTATATAATTTAGTCATCACAGGTGAACCTGGCCTTTCAGTCTTACACTGTTGACTCTATCTACCCCGTTCGGGATAAAGATTATATGAATGTATGAAAAATATTTCATTATTAAAAGGGCTCTTTTTTAATTAGGGTATGTCCACATCATCACTACCGCACCTTACCGCAACACACTCTGATTCCCGCGCTCCGCACGCAAGGAGCCCTTTCATAATGTACTGCTGAAAGCCCTCATGTGTAGACGCCCTAATGAATCACCTTGCATACAATTATAATGATAAACGTAAAGGGTAGGTATGGGCATACGTCACGCATGTCGAAGGCCTTATTTAGCCCACTTCTTCTTGGCTTTGACACGAAGCGGTAGGAGCCTTATTTTTTATGAGACTTTTATTTCTACTTGTGTGGATTTAGGAAAACCATTTCTTTCACTGTCTACTCGACTGATGACTTACTTACGTTTCGGTTCCTAATCATCAAACTGGTTTATAACAAAACTGACAAGCATATGCTTGTATGTAATGTAGGTACGTGCATTTATAGAAAAGTACTTTCATCTTTAGAAAATATGATCACCACTTTCTTATCGTTTCTAGTTTAAAGTCTAATTAACATAATAAAAGGAAAAATTAAAATACTTCGATAGTAAATAAATCTATCCAATTTCGCAAAAAAAAATAACAAAGGCTAAATTAACTTCAATAGAAACAAAATTATATTTCATTAAATTTCTACACAGTAACTTGCAGTTTCAAAGCTATCATTAACGGCTTAAATACACCTTATTAAGCAACCAATTTACGAAGACCTCTTTCACTTCACTTATCCAATACACTTCACATAGACAATACGAAATAACAAGGAGCTTGATACAATATTCGGATTGTATTCCATGCGCGGTCACACCCTTGCATTTCAAATTAACATTCGAAATTCAAAATTGGAATGTCTGCGGCGAACCCTCACGGATCACGTGACTCATGTCTACGCCGCCAATCAATTCTTTATGACATGGAAAGTCTAGTTAGCTTTAAAAGTGGCCAGTGTTATTTTCTATAATAAAAAGAATAAAGATTCACTAAATTTTTGTAATGTTCAATCTATTGTTTAAAATACATTTAATGAAACGATGAGTAATAGGTTTATATTACTTTCCAAATCTATACCATCCATTGTTACACATAATGGAAAAACATCTCACAATTAAAATGACCCACCTTGAGAAGATCTACAAGCTAACCTATTGTAATAAACTGTAATATTAAAATCTAAGTAAGCAGAGTCACGTTTTTATTCTATTTTTAAACAATATAGGTCAATCAGATGGCCTTATCTTCCCGCCTCGCTACTCGATACATCGATACCTGCTGTTTCAATTTTCTAACACGAATCGAATAACGAATGCAATCGCAATCTCTTAATCGAATAGACGGCTGACACGCCTGTGACCTATTGCTGCCCAGAGGTCAACGAATTATTAAAACTACATTACTTAAATTTTTTTCGTAATATTAATATGTATTTATTAAATTGTACAAGGAGGGTTATACTCGTAAGCAATTTTATTCAAATCAATCCTCTTTCAGTTGTCTGGGAATTTATTTCGCAAACAATCAGTTTACAGATATCAATATTAGAAAGCTTTGGAACTATATTTGTTTGTTTGATTAAAATATTTCTATATTTATATCATATTTTGTATTTTCCTATTTTTTGACTGAAATATAATATCCAATCTTACACTAAGTATACCGGATTGTATTGAAGGTTAAATGTATTTTATGAAAGTGCCAATAATATTTTTATATGAAGCCGACAAAAAAAAAATTCAACAAGAACGTTTGAATAAGCATAAATAATTCTACAGACAGAAAGATAAATAGGTATAGCCTTTTTAAAATTAAAGATTCGATATTCCACGGCATCTGGTAGAAAATTTTGATTCGAAATACAAATCGTAGTTCACACATCATCGCCAACAAGTTCATTAATAACGATCCTCCAATTATCACGACGGTTACTCTCGATATGGACGTTGGATTTAATTCAAATTATGGCAGAAAATTATAACATATACGAACTATAAAAATATATATTTTTTATAGTCATGTGTTTGTGTATGAAAAAAAATGTAGACTGAATGAACGAAAGACAAATTTCATAATTCATTTTTCCATTTCATACAATAACAACTAGGGAAATAAAAAAAGCTAAGCAATTTGATGAAGTAAATCTAATATATGTAGGTACTATATGTTTTGATGTTGGCTAAGAAATATACTGAAGTATAACTAAAATCTCGTAAGGTGATTTATTTAAAACTTTATTGACTTCAAGCAAAACAAGCAATTTCTAACAGTCAACCTTCATTCACAATTATATTATTTACGAATAAAAATTCTAAACTGTTCACCGCATCAAATAGTATCTAACTCGTTAACATTACTGAGAACACTTCAACATCACAGTGATAGTCTTCCACAGAGATCGCGTATGATTAAGGGTTCATTAGAAATGTAGGTCCCATACAAGTCGCTACTCTGTAACGCAATTAATCTGGTCTCATTAGGACATTGAGATATAACTTTTTGTATCAATGGAATCCCTATATCGTCTTTGCGTGTTGCATTACATATAATCACGTCTATATCCCTTGCGGGGTAGACAGACCCAACAGTCTCGAAAAGACTGATAGGCTACGTTCAGCTATTTGGCTTTAAGATAGAATTGAGATTTAAATAGTGACAGGTTGCTAGCCCATTGCCTAAAAGAATAATCCCAAGTTTATAAGCCTACCCCTCAGTCGCCTTTTACGACATCCATGGGAGCGAGATGGAGTGGTCCTATTCTTTTTCTATTGGTGCCGGGAACCACACGGCACTGTCGGGAACCACACGGCACAACCTGCGTATTGCGTGTTGCACCAACGAAATTTCTTCATATGGAATTTATCTTCGGGCCCGAAGTCCCGTTTCAACTTCGGTCTGCAGAGTCTTAGGACCAATTGGCATTAATATTATCTTAAAAGACGTTCGGTCAAGGTATCCTTCAACCTGCCCCTTCTATCTGGGTCCGGTAGAGGGCGCCATTGCATCTGCATCAAAGTGTATTTAGTGAATTAACTAAGATGCTTTAAGTGAACTATGTAAATGTTTATAAGCTTAATTTTTGATGTTTTCAGAGTTGACCCTAGGGACCTTGATCACTTGTTAATGTGAAAGTCAGATTTTTACATAAACCAATCTGAAACTTTTCAGTGAACCTAACCCCTATTAGATCATGGTTGCTCATCCAGTTGCATTACTTGTATTAAAAAGTATAAACCAAAGATTTCAGTAATAACTATGAATAGTTATACGAAACGTTCATTATGAACATGCACCTAAAAAAAAAAAAAAAAACAAAAAGGTGTGAAATAGGAAATGGGCCGGAAACATGTTATTGTGATTGAAGGCCCGTCTGAAGGCAAGCCCATTTTCGATAACGTGACGTGTCGTAAACGCATAAAATGTTATGTCAGTTGCCCAACTTCGTTATTGGTTTAGTGCTTATATTCGACGACACGAAGTATTAAATTGTCTGTGTCATATTAATTGTAATTGTTTTAAATTATGAATTACTTTACTTTACTTTACTTGGCTAATAAACTTAAGATTTTTCTTATAGGTAATGGGTGAGCAATTTATCACTATTTGAATCTCAATTCTATCACTAAGCCCTACAGGTAAACGTGACCTTCTAGTCTTTTTAAAAATTTAAATATGTGTGCTGATATGAAAACCTTAAAAGTTGTTTATTATGCTTTGTGTCAATCTGTTCTAGCATATTGTATAACCGCTTGGGGTGGTGCTGCAAAATCCAAACTTCTCCCGCTGGAGAGAGCACAACGCGCTGTTCTCAAGGTCATGATCAAAAAAAATTATCGATATCCTACTGAACAACTTTATGCTGATACCAAGGTCATGACGGTGAGGCAGCTCTTTATTCTGCTGACACTCATAAGAAAACATGCCCAACTCCCATATGACCCCACACTTTTCATTCGCCGACGCAGGACTGTTCGTGTATGTTCAATCCCCCGACACAGAACAGTTTTTGCCTCTCGGTTCTTTGGAATATTTAGCTGCAAGATTTATAACAAGGCACACAAAACTATACAAATCTACCCATGCACCAAAAGAGAAATAAAGCGTAAAATACAGGAGTGGTTGTTGAAACTGAATTATACTGAAACTGAAAATCTCATATACAGTAACTTTTGAAATTTCTATTTAAAACCAAGATAGCACAATTTGATTAATGATTATTGCAGTATGTATACATCATAGTTGATAGATTCTTTTCTTGCTGAAGTACACAGACGTACACATATATTAGTAGTGCTCAATATATAATAGTATCATAAATGTTTAACGTCGTATACAAGTATAAATATATAAGTATAAATATATGTATATATACCTATATAAAGATATTTAAGTATATAATTATAGACACTAAGGCGGCTGAGAGCATTTCCGTAGCTACATTGTATGTTATAACCTCACTGTAGCTAGAACACAATTCCCAAAATACAGAAACTTCTAGTTTGGGAATTACTACATTCAAACCTTTTGTTTTCCCTTTTGTATTGTTTCTAACAATTAATTCTTAAAGATGCAATCGTGTCTCATCCTACTACTCGAGATACAGGTTTGTTCCTAGTTCGATGGTAGGGAGGGACAACAGAGTTGCTTTTCTCATTGTTACTATGTACGCAATCTGATTGTAACATTATTGTTAAGAAGCAAGTTCAATAAACTTATTTTTTTTTTTTTTTTATTATTTTTTTTTTTTTTTTTTTTTTTTTTTTTCAATACTGTTGGCTCTGTCTACGCCGTAAGGGAATAAGACGTGATCATATGTATGTATGTATATCATGAAAGAAGGTCAGTAAAAAATTGTATCCGAAGTATATGAAGGGACTTACATAAAATCATGCCTATTTTCCATATTCTTAGTAATTTTCCAAACTATAGTATTATTTGGAATGGAATACCCAAAGTTAATAAAGTTATGGTTTTGTGTTTATCAACGAAAATTCACGTTTCATACTAGTTGATCCACGAGAAAAAACTAGTTTAAATGCTTCTATTAAAATCCCTCTAAAAATTAATACATAACTCATGCGGCATGTAGTAATTTTGATTATCATAAGTCTCAAACGATTGCTAAGTTACAACTATTAAATTATCATAATCACCACACAACAAATTGAATGATTCATAAGTGTGCAACAGATAAATTATTTTCTGACGTTGAACTGCGCATAATTTTCCCTCGTAAATTAGCACCTGTCTCTATCGGAGTGTATTCAGAGTAAAGCAACATTAGTAATTTATCTTACCCCCAAGCAATACTTATTCCATTTCATATGCATCACAAATGCAAAGAAAACGTCTTGAAAATACCCGCTACGGAATTGCACTCTCAAATAAGAAATTGGAAATATGAAAACAAAATACAAACTAAAAGCATAACCTTAAATAAAAACAATTCACAAAGTGCACCCATACACGGTCGCATTGTGACATACGTCTGACAGGTCATGCAACAAAAAGATACAAAACCCTATTGTATCGTGAATGGGGCGCTTTATATTGTGCGCGGGAAACGAATTTTACAACTTTCTTTTTTTATTTTAAAAATGGAATGTGTTCTGGCCAACGTCGTGTGATTTTCAGTAAGTGTATTGCTTGCGTGTGTTTTTCCTTTTTTAAATAAAAAAATATTACTTACATTTTCGTAGAGATCGAGTGTGCTCTGCAGATGTTGACGTATAAAATCATGCTATTGTTTTGAACTTGCAAAATTAAATATAAGCTGGTATAAAATGTTGTCTGTACTTTGCATGGAAATTGTAAAGTAAAATTTTCAACTAATATGCAACTTCATATGGTAATCCGAATGCAGTGATAGTAGATTCTCTTATATTATTGTGCCTTAGAAAATTGAAAATGTTAAAACAGTAATAATTTAAATCGAAGAACGATAGTATGAATATAGACGTTTATTTGTAGGAGAATGGATGAATACTAATTTTCACCTCTGTATACCAATATTTATTTAAATTACTCATTTGTGGCCCAAAAATTAGACAATTATTAAAAAAAAATTGTATAGAGAAGCAAGTCGGCTGTTCTCTGATGTATGCTTCATAAGTAGAAAATTGTAGTATACCTTTGCCTTACCTTCCGGAAATAAGGCGAATTTATTGTGTATGGGAATTGCGCGCATTAACTTACCTTCCTGAATTAAAACTCGATCCATTTTCCTCCATAATAAAAAGAGCTTAGAAAGTATTATTCCTCTATTTCTTAGCGGATACATATAAAACTCGCGAAGACAAGCAAATTAGTAGTTAAATAAAACAGTCTGATGGGAATAATGGTGCGTATTTATTTTGTTATGTGTCAGGTCAGTGGAGTTTAACACGCGATTTGGGGTTTGGATTGATTTGGTGTTTTATGTTAAGTCGCTTTTTTATAAACCTATAATTTTAAAAATAACTTTTTAAAATAACAACAATAAAATTAAAAAAAAACCTAAAAATAAAACTTATATTTGCCTACCCCTTTTGGGGAAAGAGGCGTTATTTGTAATGTATATTTACAAAAATACTTTAATGTGTTTTTTTTCTTCTTTTTTCATCGTCTTGGAAACTACCTTAAACATGTGTAACTAATAATTAACATGAAATTAATGAAAGAGGATCTAAAACTTTGCCCTGATCACTTGGAGTAATCCAATGGCGAATGAGTTAAAAATAAAAAACCCAGGGTTGAATGGTCTTTTATCTTAGATACATCAAGGTTTTGATGAAACGGACTCAACCTTTCGCCCCACATAGAGGCGTGTCCGAGGTGTCCATTTCTGTTACCGATATTGACAGCTCGAAGCACGATTGCCAAGATTTATACAAATATTAGGGGAAGTATATGGATATTGACTTTGTTTCTATGAAATCTGTTTCGCAGTCATGTAAAAGTAACGTTACTAGATTTTAATTTAATTGATTTCTTTATCTTTTTTTCCTTGCTTTATTTAGTTTTTTTAAGTGTGATTTAAAGTGAAATTAAGGTATTCAATAAAAAAATTAAGTAACATCCATTACCTATGTAATAAAATAAGATTGTAAGACTGAAGTGAAATCGATCCCCTCCATACAAAAAGGAGGTCCGGGAAGAATGGTTTGTGAAAAAAGAAGTCCTTGGAAAAAGAAAGAGGGGTTTTACCAATTGCCTGTTCTTTTTTTTGTATTTTCGAAGTTTTAATTTTTGTGACATTAACAACAAACGACAGCAAATACAATAAATAAATAGTCAGCACAATATTTCAGAACATTCTAACGACACACTACAATCCTCACAATACCGTGGAAATAGTATGAAAAACTCGTCGAGGCATAAACGGTGAAAATATAGGCAAGAACGCAGCCACTTGGCCGTCTCATAAAGACTAGGATCGCGTCTCAAGGACTTATTTGTTTCAGACTTTGTTGCTTTAGGACCAAATGAGGTATTACGAAACAGAAGCAACCTTTAAATTCATTCATTCATTCATACAATCACGTCTTGCCTTGATTCTTGCCTTCCCTTGCGGGGTAGACAGAGCCGGCAGTCTTGAAATACTGGCCATGTTCAGCTGTTTGGCTAAAACCTTTAAATCATTGTTTATAATATTTTTATCTAATCTCAGTTTTCATTTAAACTTTAATGCACTTAAAATAATGCACCATCTCTTCTCTTCTCTGTTGTTTCACTCTTGGTTCGTAGTCACAATGAGGCCAACGCTTTCCTCATGATCCCCCGCCATTTTTCTCTGTTGGCAGATGTCCGATAAGCACTTTTCCACTGCTTATTTTATTTGGTCAGATCAACTACCTATGTGGTGATCTGTCTCTTAACGACAAGTCGCTCTATGGAGTTGATTTCGCGTCTAGATACATGGCTAAAGTATTGCAGTATGCGAGTCTGTACTACTTTTGATAGACGCCCCACCATGCCGAGTTCCTGGAGTATGGACACATTGTCTGCGGAACTCCACGATAATCCGAGCATCTTCCTCCAGCACCTCATATTTAGAGCATCTTTTTTCATTTTCTCCAGCTCACACATTGCCCACATCTTTCTATGTACAAAAAAGAGACAAGACAAGGCATTCTCTACCAGTCGAACCTTTAGACCAAGCTGAGATTGTAATGGGGGGTCACAAAATTCAGAAACAGAAAAAAATCCATTACTCGAGAACAATCCTATACTTAAGTAATATGTCGGACGTCTTGGGGCATAATAAAAAGTGTTTTGTTTCAGTCGCCGTGTCTCGGCTCTCGTGACTTCATTTTACCTGAGACGGGATTTTTGCATGAGTAGCCTCCCACCCCTTGCCGATAGGGATTGACTGTTGTCGATAAACAACGAAACATCGAGTGACGTGTTCATCTGACACGCTTCACTTTTGTAGAATGATCGTTGATATAGTTCAGTCTGATGACAAGCATCACGTTTATTATTTACTTATTTTTGTTTAATTGTAATTATTGCCTTCCCTTCTTTGATTGATTTAAGTTAACTAATCGACGCCATTCGCTCAAGGATTCTTTATTCAGATCCTTGATTTGGTCGATCCATCTATGGTAGTAGATTTATCGCGAACTGTAGTCGTATTAAATAAATTTACATAAAGAGGAGGATCGTCTTAATTGCCAAAAAAGTAAACACCAGGAGCTCATACAAACAAAAAGTGTACGTTAGAATCTTAATTGAAAAATACAACTCGAGCTTCTATGCTTAACCTCTGATATTGCTTCATCGTCAAGATCGATATGAACTCAGGGCATCCCTACAGCGAAGCATTACTCAGGATCTCGACGTCGCTAAAACCAAACCTATTTAACTTGACTGCAGTACGTAGTAATCTTACCTCGGGATTAACTCCGCAGTTCGTTTAAATACACCACTCATAAGTGAGGGAAATCGAAATTCTCGGAACGTCTCCGTCAGATAACAGAATATCCTTTGAAAATAATATCTTTAAAATAAATATAGAAAAGTGCCTTACATATATAAATGAAGACGCTGCTGAAACGAACGTATCTGATATATATATATATATATATATATATATATACTTAGGTACTCAATCCTCTCAAGGGCAAAACATATCAAGCATGATTATAAAGTATAAAAAAAATGATTCACAATCTGTTACTAGTGCGACCGCGGCGACGTACCCTGAAGACTGTATATATTCCTTTGACCTGAGAAGTTTCCAGCCCTCTGGTCACAAGATACTACTTAGAGAGATAGTTAAAATGATTAGTTGATAGACCCCACAGACCCAGTTTTGTACCCCAAAGAGCTAAAAAATGTAGTTATTAGGAATACTTAGTCAAAGATAAATTAAGATTTTTTGTTTAAGACCGACTAAATCGAGGGCAAATGGAAATATGTTGTACTTGCCTACCCCTCCGGGAAAGAGGCGTGTTTTATGCTAGTTTAGTTTTTTTTAATTGTATATAAAGTTGGTACCCAAAATAATGCCCAAAAAGTCAACCCCGCAATTCAGTTAGAGATAATGACAAAAGGAAATTGTTAGCGACTTTTATTTTCAAAATTCGGGTGTCCTTTGTTTTTGTGCGTGTATGTTCGGCAGCCTCATTAATTCTCCGAAAGGAAATGAGAGTTACTTATTTTCGGCAGGGCCCTGGTGAAAACGATGAAAAATAAGTCCTTACTGACTGTCAACTGTAACTATTTTTGGTTTGTTTGTAAAGAGGAAATTACATACATATGCTTTGTTCATTTTGAGTAGATATAAGTTTGAGCGGAAAAAGTTATACATATAGGTACTGCAATTTAGTACGTACATATGTCTTCCTCTAAAGTTATATATATCATGGTTCTGTGTAGGTCTAGCTTAGAAAAAACATAGTTTGTGCCACCTGACTCTCCTCGTTCAAAGTAATATAAAAGCTTGGGATTCTTATTTAAAGTTAACAAAAGACGCCCTGAATAGTGGCACCATTTAGCCAATTTGGACAGGTCGAAACTTCGCTCCCGTAAAATCCCGAAAAATAATAGATATACACAATCTTTTTGTTTTTGCTCAATTTAAAAGTACTTTTGTCTGGTTAGTTAATGTAATCGTCTAAATAAATTTATATTTCAAATATTTCAATTTCAAATTCTTTATTGCATATCATAAAGTACATCAGTTGAATAACAGTTACTGCTTATAAATAGGTACAATATGAACCCTGTTGGGCATCGTAATTATAAATGAATGAATGAAAAATAAATGAAAACACTAGAAATTTTAAAATCCTTTCTCACACAAACAAAATGTTTGTCAAAAAAACTAATCTTAATTTCCCAAACTTAATTGATGCTTCCTAATTTTAAAACCAGAATAATCATATCGAAAACAAACTCCCGAAGCGTCTGTACACAGGGGTGAGTGCAGATAACGGGGTAGCAATTAAAATTATAATTTTTGGCAAACACTTCATCCCCCGCGACTTATATCTGTATCTTTTGACGTGTTCCGCTGCAGTTGTGTTGAGGACACACCGAGATTCAGGATTCAATATAATTTACTTGCATAAATTTAATATTAAAAATTGACTATAATTTACATTCTTATGTAAAACTAGCTGTTGTCCGCGATTTTGTTAGCTTCAAAAGTTTACTCATGATCTAAATTTTAAAAAGTTGACCCCCAGTATTGCCTACTTAGAGGCCCAGAGGGAGAATTGTTTAAGCATAAAGTTGTTCGAATTTATTCAATTTTTAAATTATATCAACTGTATTAAATTTTAATAGAATGGGTTTAATTAATTTTAATAGACCGTATGCATATAAAAAACCTTGTCGTACCTATCCAGCGTACAGTAAACTTTCGTAAGTAAGAAATTCACTGTGTCATACGCTTACTGAACCAAATTACTGTATAAGATCTCCTTTCCCATAAAAATAAGACCTTACAAAAAGACACGTTTTGCTAAGATTTAAGAATTCTATATTTGTAAATTGACGTCTGCTGAAAATGCTTCAGTGTAATTTGTACCGCCGCTCCTTCTACACATGCGGTTTGGAAGCGGTAGTAGATAAAATAAGATTTAAGTTATGTGACGTCAATAAGTGATACCTTGTATCCAATTTTGAAAATAAATTTATTCTATTCTATTCTTATTCGGCTTGCATGGCAAACGCGACGCCGTTTTTATCGCGCGACAATCAGCAAGGGATATAGACGTGACCATATGTATGTATGTATGTATGTAATCTGTCACTGTTTTGCTTTTTATTCTCGATATCGATAGTTTATCGCACGATAATTTGAATGGAAAGATTAATTTTTTTAATAATGCACCCGGTATGCCTCCAGCCTAACTTCCAAAAATACGTATCTTCCTAGATTTTGGGCCCGACATTGTGCCGTCGAGGGCGCTCTAAAAGTATTTAAATATTCATTTCAACTCTTAATTATACTTTGTGCATATGAGCGACTCTTTACTTTTGTTTATTTTTCTTTGTTTTACTGATATTTTTACCGCGACGTTCTTGTTGCGAGTGCTTTCATAAGTCAGACAAATGAAGTATTACGCGATATTTTTGTTGGATTTTTATACAATTTAAATTTTGCTTTCAATTTGTTAATAACAAATTGTATATTATACCTTCAACAAATAGTGGTTTCACAATTATCTTTCACTATAAGGGAATTTTAATTATTTTGCAACCACCATATTTTTGTGGCTGTCCCTTGAATGAAATTTTTCCCTCGTATATTAAATATAACTTAAGATGCTATTTTAAAATTTAAAATAATGAAAATACCCATAGGTGTCTTTTCACAAATTTTTATATAATTCTCAATGCCCTCAATAAAACATTCGTACATATCATAGGCGATGTCTTCCACGTACATCACATCAAAAACAATAGTAAATCGAGATTTTAATGACAGTGTATACTTATTTTTTCCACAGATCCAAATGGAGGCGAGCATTGGACTGGAACCAATAAACATCGCTCAATACGTACAATTCAGTGCAGGAAAAGTGATCACGGAGAAACTTAACTTAGTTGGAGAAACATTGCGAACGAAACTGGTTGATATGACTGTTTTGTCAAACGAAATAAATTTAATTTCAGTGAAAAATAAATGAAACCGACTTGAATTACTAAGTTAGTTAGTATTTATTACAAGAGACCAAAAATATGATCAGCCTATAAGCCAGAATTGTCCACTTCTAAATCTCGAGCTCTTCTGATGAGAAGTGGACCCATCCGGGACTTACTCCAGGAGAAATTATAATTTAAATATAATAAAAGAGGATCTATTATTATCGTATAGCCGAAACGCAGTATCCAGAAATTGGCCTAATATAGATATCTTATGCAGTAAGTAGTAAGAGGAATCTCTCGAAATTCCCGTGGGAACGGAAATTTACGGGATTTTTTTTTACATACCTATCTTATGTAGAATTAAGTTTTAGTAGATTACACCTTCTACTAAAACTTAATTCTAATAAAAAATTAACTTAAAAAGTAAGTTACTTAGTTTAAAAGTTAGTATTTTAAAACACAATCATCCATCCACCTGCAAAGGTTGCAGTCGCTTCAATTAAAACTCGACTTACCCATACCAGAAATCGAAGCTACAATCGTGCGCATATAGCTTTGATTTCTGGGCTCCTCTCCACAGAGAAGAGGATGCAACTTACGCCAGAGGCATAAGGACGTAGATCAATGACTCAGTCAATATGTAACAGTATAAATATGCCGTGTGGTTCCCGGCACCAATACAAAAAAGAATAGGACCACTCCATCTCTTTCCCATGGATGTCGTAAAAGGCGACTAAGGGATAGGCTTACAAACTTGGGATTCTTTTTTAGGCGATGGGCCAGCAACCTGTCACTAATTGAATCTCAATTCTATCATTAAGCCAAATAGCTGAACGTGGCCATTTAGTCTTTCAAGACTGTTGGCTCTGGCTACCCCGCAAGGGATATAGACGTGACCATATATATGTTATGTATGTAAATAATTAAAACCACACACCTCCAACTAATATTAAAAATGCGATAGTTTGTAAATTTGTTACTTCTTCACGCAAAAACTTCTGAACGGATTTTAATGAAACTTGCAGTAGGTATTATAGCTTAGACATTGTTTAAGTTAAACTTAAAGGCGCGGAGGAAGTCGCGGGCAACAGCTAGTAAATAATAAATACTTTCTTAGGTGTAAAATGTGATCACCACATTACCCTATTTTCCTCTCCTAGGTAACTGCGCTCGGGGTAAATTGATTATAATAACACTGTTAGTAAACGGTTACTTCTATGCACCTAGCTGGATGTTTAATGCAATCTTATTTGCTTTAGAGTGTCTAATACTCTGTTATTAAATTTGTTGGCCTTTGTGTCGTTGTGGGGAAGTTCTAGCCTCTAAATTACATGGTTTTGAACTGGTTATAGAAAATATTAAAAAAAAACTAAAAGTTCGAGCCTTGACTCATTTTATTGAAAAATAAAAAATAACTGATTAAAAATGAATTGACAAAAAATATTAGCGTACATTCATTTTTTTTTACAACGACAACGACAAATCTAATCGCTTCAAAGGGTTAACACTTATATAAAAATTACTCTGGTAACATTAACCTACCTCTATTAACCTGTTTATTTCGCAACAATATTTCAACCCATAAAGCTGTAACGGCTCATAAAAGCCGCAACACACGTAAACAAAAATCCATTATTATTCATCTACGAACTGACGCGGCCAAGTCAATGTCTATCTTATTTCTTTTATAATTATTCACGTTGCCCCCCCGGGGTGGCGTTTCACCCCGCGGGGCGGCGCGGTAGAGAAAACGTCTTCGGGTTTTTGCGGCGTTTGTTTCAAGTTTTTTAGGGGGTTAAACCCTTTCCTGAACATGACAGGAATTGGATCATTAAGCAGGCCTAGCTAAGCTTAATACTCGCACCCTCATTCTATGGTCTTATGAATAATATAAGTATTATTATTGATGTTTGAAAACTTTCGCCCATGTCAGTCAATAATGTTGAATTTTTAGTGGTCAACAAAATAATCAAAAATTTCTCTAAGGTAAAATTTGCTGGAACGAACACATTTTTGAAATTATTACAAATTAACGTTGTATAATGTTTTACCATTGCAATATTAATTGAATAGGTATGGAGGATAATTTATACTCATTATATTTAGATAATAATTTTATGTATATAAATATCAAAACTTACTGTCGAAGTACATTATACAGCTGATATGAATATGAATTTTTGTCATAAAAAAACTGTTTGATTTGATTGTACCTAAAATATGAGTAGGTAAGAACATAATTATTTAGTCATAGCCAAAATTAGAAAAAAAAACAAATAAAAGTTACGTTGAAAAATCTTAACTACGTACTTTCTTCGTAGAAACGACTTGTTTTCATATCTTAATGTCCAATACGAAGCAAATTATCGCTAATACCTATTCGAATATTGGAAAACCGATTCACGGTAAATGCAAAAAATGCATTAAACATTCGAACTCCATTCATAACTCAATATGAACCCGACCTAATCAATTCAAAAGAGGAAAAACGGGTAACACGAACACACGTATTGCGAGGATTGCTTATGAAATTATATCGTGGAAAATCTACGGTTTGGTTTGAGTCTTTTTTCTTCGTCTTCTGCAGTCGGACGTAAATGGGTTAGAAAATTGAATGAGCGTATGCCCCAATCTGGTTACGTTTGTATAAGTGTGTGGAGTTATTTGGGTTTGACTTTTATTAGGTTTGTTAGCTCTGTTTCATGCAGCTGGTTTTTTGTTTGGAACAATAATTTGGAATAATTTGAAAGTTCTGTGTTGAGTTAAATGATAGGTAAGATATTCGGTATGTTCGGTTAATCTAAGTTGAAATAAACATTTATTTTTGTTTTTACTTAATTAACACTAAAAAAACTTATTAAAATAAAAAATAATGTTAGTTAAACAATTTGAATTGTATTTATCACTAGATTTCCCATCACTTTATTTTGGAAACATAAAGCTTATTCTGAAATGTAAAAAATTCAAATACATGTTACGTAAGATACTGAAATAACTTCTAAATCAAACCTAAAAATATCGCATATAAAACCAGACTAATACTGGCTGCCAAAAAGAAAATATAAAACCCCACAACTGTAATGCTCTTACAGCCACTAACGATGTCACCGTCAAAGATTTTCCGATTTCCTTCACATGTGCGGTGTATAATGAAAAGACTGATCTGATGCCTCGAGATGCGCAGATAGGAAAATTAAAATGTCTAGACTGTTATTTGGACGTTTTGTTTTGTGAAGACGTCTCGACGACAGTTAGTTTATTTTGACTTGTGAAGAGTACCTACCTAAATTATGGAAATTGCATTTAACTTTATCTAATTTCGTAATTCTTATCTGAAAAAGGTTTATAATTGTGCGTAAATTGAAAACTAGGTTAAAGTTTTTAAACTTATTGAAACTTATTGGATTCGAATAAAATAATATATAGAATAAATTTGTACAGATGCAGTCTGATCAATAGCTCAGAAAAAGATCTAAGATGTTCCCTTCATTAGCGACAAGAAAAGTGATGTCATTCTGTGACACAGCATGCAAAGGGAGGTCCATTCCCCCTGACGGTCTCTCGGCGACTGACTTCGACGCTGCTACCCCTCCCCCCATTCCCGGGGTGGGGTGGACGGCTTTCTCTTTCATTTTTCCTTCGCTCCTCGGCTCATCCAGTTACACCGTTCTTATGTTTTATTTTTAATTAAAGCGTACGCAAGTCGTCGGCGTAGATCTTCCACCCTGTGGTGGGTGGGGGTACATACGCGGTGGGTGTTGATGATTTTTCAATGGGGAGAAAGAGTTCCCTCATTTTCTTAAGAGAAAATTGCGTTTTGTTTTCGAGTAGTCGAAGTCTGTAGTAATCGCTTTTGTTTTGTGGAAGTTCTTCGCCGTTCCCCGCGCATGTGGATATTAGAGGAGAACCGTAAATTGTGTACTTTAAAGTTTCAAGTAAAATTGTGGAGACGGGGTAGTTAGGTGTTATGCATTGAAAAGTTTTTGCTAAAGAGCTATCTTTGAGAGTTCAGTAATGTAGCGTTAAATGTAGTTGAGAATTGTTCGTCAAATAATTCAATTGGTTTCAATTTTTAATTGAAGAAAATGAACTTTTTAATTTGATTTATTCAAAACATGAGAAAGAAAATAAATAAATATTTCAATGTACATCACGTAATAGTCTAAATATCTGTAACATTACCCCGCAAGGTATAATTCCTTGCGGGGTAGACAGACCTAGTAGACTTGAAAGACTGACAAGACCATGTTCAGCCATTAGGTTTAATGATAGCATTGAGATTCAAATAGTGACAGATTGCTTATAAGAGAAATCCCAAGTTTATAAGCCTATCACTTTAGTCGCCTTTTTCAACATCCATGGGAAAGAGATAGAATAGTTCTATTATATAGTTCCAGAAACCACACAGCACTTAAGAATAGGACCACAATGAAACCATCAATGAACACTTCGCGTGTTTATAAATATTAATTTAACTTAAAAAATAAACAGCATTCATTAAATCTGCGTTCCAAAAATTATACTCACACACACACAACACATTATCCCCGACTCAAAAGTTAATGTAATGAAAAACAAAAAGGGCCAAGAAAAGGGTGCGTTAAGTTCCACCGAAAAACGGGAATTTGTAAGAAGTTACCCCCTCCACCCTCGGGGGACACTGCCCCCTCGTGTGCGAAAATAAATTGCCAAGAATAATAATTATAATGAAAGCGAAAGAACGTATAAATTAGTGGGGACGTTTCGAGACTTAAAACTCGGCTGTGTGTGCGTGTGATTTTATATGAACTCTGTGAGTGTGTGTCATGTAAGAATCTAAGAAAAGATGGGGTGTATAGGAAAATATCATATCGCATTTCAGAATGATTAATTATTATAAAATAAAAATGTATTCTAATTTTAAAACTGAGAAGAACATTGTATAGTGTTAACGCGATACTGATATGTGATTTTATACTCAAGAAGAACAAGTTAGAAAGTGTTTAGAAAAAAAAGAAACTAATTTACATAATGAAGATCAAAAAATGGGCATACTGTGAGAATTATTCTTTAAATTTAGTTTTACCTTTAAAAATACGATTTGCAAAAAATAATATGTACCTACATTATATCTTTTTACCCCGAAGCGTCACTCGAACGTCCCGTACGTGACGGAACGCCTATGGTCGGCATTGCCCTGATTTGGCCCAGTCTCCCCTCATTACCACCACGATATTATGAACGACTAATGGACATTCCGGACCGTTTTCACGCGCTTGATTCTACAATTTTGATGGGAATGGATAATTTTAAAGTCGCTTGATTAATTTCAAAGTGATAGATTTGATTCAATTTGTAGTGTCCTTTAAAATGTTTGTAGACTATTAACGTAATATTTCTAGATATTTTGTTGTATTTCTAATAATTTTTAATAGAATAAAACATTAATTGATTTACATTTATTTATTGTAAAAACAACCAAGCATTTTTCAAATGCAAGCATCAATCTATCAATGAAACCAGCAACTCAAGGTCGTCACTCCGTAATAGTGACCTACAAAAACTTCATAATAAACGAGGAAAAATTTTCTTCGAATATTTTTTCCCACAGAAGTTTAAAATAACACAAATAGATGTTGAATTTCAGAAAGCCGGCACTCGATTTATATAAACTGTGGCCATTTATAAAACATTAGGTAAATAAACATCAAACTCGCCGATCAATATCCGGTACATAAAACACATACAACCGAATACATATTTCTTGCACGACCGAGATGCGAAAAGGGGAAAAGAAAAAAAAACTAATTAAAAAAGCAATCAAGGTTTTCTTGACGGCGCGCACGTTCGCCCATATCGTCTTACCCCCTATTTCCCCCTTGGCCCCATCCCGTTTTGCGGACACCCGGGACACCCTTTAGGGGGGGGCGAAAGGGGAGTGAGCGGTACTAGATTTACGTAACACGTTTAAAGTGTGTTTTGATGAAGTAATCATCGCATTTCCAGGGACTGCGTTTAAGAATTTTGCGGCGGACTACGGCGACATTTTTCCTTTTTTTCACTTCAACTCTTTAATCCGGCTTCCTTAACGAGTTGCTATGTAATTTGAGCGAGTAATTTTGGGATTTGTCGGAAAGTGTATTGGCATTTTTCGGTTAAACGTTTACGAAGCCCGGTTCGGGTAATGGATTATCGATAAATTTAGAACTTGATTGTTTGTTTATAGAGTGAAAATAATACTCGACTTATCTAAAAATAATTTTAAATTTAGTCTATTACTAGTTGTTTTAGCCTGCGTTCTAAGAATGATACTTGTGATTTTAAATAGGTAATTTTTTTATCAATCAATCTGTTATCAATTTCCATCTTGACCTAACGGACATCGGACTTGACACTGATAAAAACAACTTTACCCACTATTCTAAAAACGTCATAATTTTTATGTTTCTTAAAAGTTTTACAGCCTGATATTTAATGCTCTTGAGAACATGTCACAGGAATAATAAGAAAAAAGACATTAAGATCTCCTAGTAACTGACTCATTATTTAAAATGAATTTCATTCAGTCACTTAACATGTCTTTAGCCCTTAGTATAACTCAGCCTCGGGTTCTTATTTTGTGCAATGGGCTGTCAGTATTTGAATCTCAATTACATCATCAAGCCATACAATTAAACATGGCCATCAAATATATTGATATTTCAGATCGTTGGCTATGTCTATCTCGTAAGGGATAGTTATTGACTATATTATTCTTTAATTTACCTAATACAGCCATGGTCTTCGGAATCGAAGGCGACATTTAGGTGGATAGCTTCGTGATACTCGTAGAATTAATTCAGAAACAGGTTGCTGCCCGCTCGTCGCTTCATTGATGTAGCTGTCACCATAACTTTTTCTTCGATTTGGCAAGCATATAATTGCAACAATCATTGATAAAGAAGACTTATCATTTATCTCATAAAATATATAGGCTTTAGGCGTCATAAAACAGACTCGACTCCGTACAAAATGGGACAATAAACGACATAATAATTGCAATCATTTCAGTCTGAGAATTAAGAAAGACATACCGTACGATATCAAACGTACATTGAAATTAAAAAAAAATCGTCCATGTAATAAAGTAATTGGAATTCCTCCTGTCCTCCAGAACCGTCTTGTCCTAGATATAAGTGGGCAGGACATGATTTAGGTTAATTTCTATGGAAATAGAGACTCTATTCGAAGGTTATAGAAGCAAGTTTCGGTTGACAAAACAGTCGGTTTATTAAAATACTGCGGCCGTGCAGGTACGAGGTAGAAATAAAAACGAGCCAAAGCAGTATCTTTTATGAGGGCGCGAATAAGATGTTTCGGACTCCTTCTAAGGAATGAGAGGCGGGGACGTCGTGCACTGAGGCAGGTGAACGATCAAAATTTGTGCTGTCTCTTATTTTCTCTTATTCAGACTTCCTTCACAAATAGTTTACAAAAAAGGCTCTTTAAAAAGACTCAAGGTCAAAATTTATAATAAATGATATAATAGGTAATTATTATCTTTAGAGATCCAAATTTTATCGTACAGGCAAGCAGCCAACCGTTATAAATTTGAAAAATTATTTCACAGTAAAAATTATCAGCATAACAATTGAACCCTGGTCTTTTAAGAGCCAAATGATACTAAAATAGCGTTAAACGAACACAAAAAGAACATTGTAGACTCCGTCTTGCTAAATTGTGAATAAATATATTAAGTAAAGCCTAGATTTTACTGGCATTAGCTGGAGTCTGAGATGACTAAATAGATTTACATGACTGTATAGAATTTATCACTTGTTCCATCAATACGAGTACATACATACATACATACATAAACTCACGCCTCTTTCCCGGAGGGGTAGGCAGAGACTACCTCTTTCCACTTGCCACGATCCCTGCATACTTCCTTTGCTTCATCCACATTCATAACTACGAGTACTAACCAAGTAATACTATCTATGAGTTTAAAATTTACACATGAAAAAAAATTGGTCTTTGACTTGCATGACATCACTAAATATCACAATTTTATTCAGGCGATGTTGCAAATTTCTTGGATTTTTTATTTTGGTTTCTTCTTGTAGAGTACCTATGCGCATTTGTATAACAGTGAAAGAGAAGTAAGTATTAGTCATCTCTAGCGCACATGCCACCATGATAGAATTTGGACAGCAGTTCATCAGTGAGACAGTATACAGCAAAGGTACAGTGAGAGTATGTGTCTGAAAGCCGGTAAATCGGAGGATAAGCGAAACACTTCATTTCAACAAACTAGCGGACGCCTGCGAATTCGTCCGTATGGAAACCCTATCAATCCCGCGGGAACTCCGGGATAAAAACTATACCTATGTTATTCTGGATCTTCAGCTACCTACATACCGAATTTCATCGTATTCGGTTCACTAGTTTTTGCGTGAAAGAGTAACAAACATCCATACACTCATAAACTAACATAACTCACAAACTTTCGCATTTATAATATTAATAGGATATACTGATTTTTATTTAGAATCAATCATTCGGTAAGTACCCAAACCTTACCGAATCAGTTTTTTTTTGATCAGGCATATTTTTTTCAATTCCCCGTAAGCGGTGTCCCTTATAAAATAATAAAATGCCGTTCCGCAGTCGTAACAAGCGTCGTTGGAACAAAGCGAGCTCGCTCAAATAATTTGTATCAATTTGTAAAAATGCACCCACCTAGGTACCTCCCCGGCTGTGACGCTCCCAACTTCGTAATTATTACGAGTTTCTTATAATAATGTTTACTATGTTACCAATAATATTGATTAAGAATGCAAAGAGTGTTAGCTTTGTAAAGAAATGTACTTACTAAAGTATGAGAATATTTCCATGGGAATAGTGCATAATATATATAATAGTAATAAGTATTTTATTACATTGTTTTATTGAATTACAAGAGTGCGGTATTCGGTTCTCATGAGAATAATATTATCCTTTTACTGGAACCCTAAATAAAGCAAGTGGAAAGTGGTAGTCTCTGCCTACCCCTCCGGGAAAGAGGCGTGACTTTATGTATGTATGTATATGCAAGCAATCTTAACTTGAAACATCGGCGGGATGGATAGTTTCTTAGTGCACCCTGTCCATCATTAAGCCAAATAGCAGAACGCTCCGCTTTTCAAAACTGATTGGCTCTGATCCCCGCAAGGGATATAGACGTGAGCATGTATGTATGCTCCCAGCTTGCAAACCAATATCATACAAGTATAATAATGACAACAAAAAACATCGTGACAAAATTTGTCCATCCCATTCATAATCATAACACAATTTCTAAAGTTCAACGAACTTAACCCTAAAAACGCTCTCTTTACGAGCCCTAATCACTATTATTTAGAAAACAAACATGCCATCCCACACACGGCTAAAAAGTTCCCAGAATTGTAATGCAAAACGGCTAATCTGTAATGACTAGTGCGATTATAGCAAATTGGCCATGGTTTGCTTGTCACGCGCGAATATCAAGCAGTTAGGCAATACGGCTTATTGACCAATGCGTGATGAGCTCACTATAGTCTCGCCAAGAGTAAATATCAATTTTTTTCTTTACATTATTTTCTCTCTTAGGCATTCTATAAATACATGATCATATAATTTGGGAATTTTCAAAGCAAGAATGAATATGCACTATTTAAGCTTGTGCCGTGTGGTTCCCGGCACCAATACAAAAAAGAATAGGACTACTCTATCTCTTTCCCAGGGATGTCGTAAAAGGCGTCTAAGGGATAGGCTTACAAACTTGGGATTCTTTTTTAGGCGATGGGCTAGCAACCTGTCACTATTTGAATCTCAATTCTACCATTAACCCAAATAGCTGAACGTGGCCATTCAGTCTTTTCAAGACTGTTGGCTCTGTCGACCCCGCAAGGGACATAGACGTGACCATATGTATGTAAGCTAGCGCACACCACCTTAGGCGACATTCTGCTTACCACCAGGCATATTAAGGTCAAACGCACTCAAATCTTTTATAAAAAAAAGTATCATTTTCATTCATATCGTCGTAGTCAGAGCCCTAAGTACAAAGACTCGAAGATCAAAACAGAGATACATACATATATAGTCACGTCTATATAACTTACGAGGTAGACAGAGTTAACAGCCTTGAAATACTGAAAGGCCACGTTCAGCTGTTTGGCTTAATGATAGAATTGAGATTCAAATAGTGACAGGTTGCTAGTCCATCGCTTAAAAGGAGAATCCCAAGTTTATTAGCCAAACCCTCTGTAGGTAAGTACTAAGGTATTTCTGTGTCATTAATTTATTTTCAAATTGTATAAACATACATCATTTATAAATGCATACATAAACACACACATGATCATGTCTTTATCCCTTAAAAAGATTAAAAAGATAGAGGGTTAAAAGATCCAACAGTCTTGTAAACACTAGAAGGCCACGCTCAGCTGTTTGGCTTAATGATAGAGTTGAGATTCAATAAGTGACAGGTTGCTAGCCCATCACCTAAAAGACGAATCCCAAGTTTATTAGTCTATCGCTTAGTCGCTTTTTACGACATCCATGGGACAGAGATGGAGTGGTCCTATTCTAAAATGCGAAAAACCACACGGCAAAAAAATGCAGTTTTAAATAATCTATCTATTACATAAGATAAAAGATTCGATCAATGCGATGCGAATTCAAAGCGATTAGCGTAATTCCGAGATAATTCGATGAACGAACTTAAATCGATCTATCCTAATTCTTACTTCAATTGAATTAAATTATAACATCTTAAATCTAATCACTAAAGATATACTAACGGGTGGATTAATAAAAGTCCAATAAGTATCAATAACTTTGTTTGGTAATGATAAAACAGGATTTAATTTTACTGTATTTTAGATTTCAATTTTTTTAATTAGGAATTTAAAAATAATTTTCTAAATAAAAAAAAAAAATTCTCTATGCTTGTCTGTCGGTGATTAAAAACAGAATTTAATTACTTTTCTACTTAACGCAAGACATTCAAGAGAAATGTTTAGGTATATTGAAATTCTTGAATTAGCAATGTGTCACTATCTTATATGCTATGTTAAAAGTTGAAATGCTATAACCACCAAATTATACCCGTAAAAGATAAGTTATATATCTACAATATAAATCTAAGTATGAGATATAAGTATATCCGATACTTAAACGCAAAGTTCCTGTATGTTTTTTTTAATTGTCCAAAGTAATTTCAGATGATTTTAAATATTATAGTTTCAAAAATTATATAATTATATATGAAAATTTTCTATCTTAGTTATTAGTACATACTTATAATAACGTCTATATCCCTTGCGGGGTAAACAGAGCCAACAGTCTTGAAAGACTGATAAGCCACGTTCAGCTATTTGGCTTTAAGATAGAATTGAGATTCTAGTTGCTAACCATGGCCTAAAAGAAGAATCCCAAATTTATAAGCCTATCCCTTATCTATTATAAGTATAATATGTTTATTTTGGATACCATACAACAATACTGAAACAAATGAGCACATCACAATCAAATCGAACACCAGAACACATCCGCATGCCGCCAATAAATTCTCAGAGCTATCCCGAGTTCATACACCTTAAACATGTTTGTTTTACCCTTTTTGATTCCCCATGAAGACGTAACTTCCACGTTGTTACCTGTGTCAAAGGTTGATAAATATGCAATATCCCCAGATCTATCTGAGATCGATCGAGCGTGTATTTTGAAACCATCATTATTTGATCCACCACTCCTTTCTCGTCTCTATCATTTTCAGGCGTTTACGGGTTGTACCGGATCATATTGAGAGGTTCAAGATTATTAGTCATATTGAGAGCATTGTTAGAAAATTATAGATGGCGCCTGAGGAGATGGCTCGATGTTTACATTCCCTGGATGTTAGGGCTAAGCTAGTTTAAGAGGTTATAGGTCAGCGTGTGATTACATGTTCCCGTTTGCGTCGAAATTGATTTTGGTCCAATTTGATCTTCGCTTGTTTTGTTTTAATTGTGATATTGCAAAACTTTGATAATACTATTTTGTTGTTAAGTGCTCCTTTTTATTTAGAACCATAGATATATTAAGAAAGGATGTACTTAAATGAGGTAAATGATTACAAAATGCATAGACCACGTTGAGTTTGATGGCTTAATGATGGAAATATGGAATAGATTGCTAGCCCATCGACTAATAGAAAAATTAAAGTTGATTACCTTATTCCATTATTGATTTTACAATCTGTGCGGAAAGAGAAGATAAAGAGATAAATTTTCTTCACAAACCAGCATAGAAGATACTCTGTCATATCACCACGCCTTTGCTAAAATGCCTGCAGACTACAAGGAACTGATACCAAATAAAATATTGAAGCGAAATTAACAACTAATAAAATAACTACATATGAGCGTAAAAATATTTTGATTGTCATTTAAAAGGCGGCTATTATCGACAATAACTAGGGTCTACGTATAACGCCCGCATCACGACCGACCGTCGTGCAAATGGACGACCATTTCTTGAGCATTGCTCTAAATCACGAGTGCCGTATCAAGATCGGCCGGTCGGCGGTCCACGGATGGGTAAGGGATATTCTGGATTGTTCATATTTTTACACCATTAAAAATTAGGACAGGCTGCGCTATCCTTTATGCCAAAGACGAAATCAACGAAAAATTTATTTTTAACTACTTGATTTTTGTGCGTATATTTTTAACTGAATTTATGAATAGTTAACTACTTTATGTTTAATTAAAGTTAACTCCTATATGTGTGCGCCTGCGCCGCTAAACAATTATCACCTACTTTGCTTACCTCGCGTAAACGTAGTTTAATCACTATTAGAAGGTAATTAAATTACAGATTTTTGGAGCAATTGTGGTATGCACTGTGTATTGTGAATGGAAATTGGATTAAATCGAACTGGACGGCAGATGCCATGATGATGATGTGTTTTGCATTCGAAAGTAATAAAAAAAGATCATTTTAATTAAGTTCTATTCTTTTTTATGACAAAAAGTCAGGTCAAGACTGCCTTAAAACTGAGCTTCCATGAACAGAGTTATGAATGTGTGGATAAATAATTATGCAGCGTGGTAAATGCAACCTAGTAGTAATCACTGCCAATCCCTCCGGGAATAAGACGTAATTTTATATATGCGTTACGGATTAAATATTCATTCACGTTCAGCTGTTTGGCGTAATGATAGAATTGAGATTCAAATAGTAACCTAGTTAGCCAGCCCATCGCCTTATGAAAGAGTCCCTGGTTTATAAGCCTATCCATTACTCGCCTTTTACGATATCCAAGGGAAAGTGATAGAGCGGTCTCATTCTTTTTTCTATTGGTACCGAGACCAAAATGGCCACTTGAATGAGTAAATCAAAAATATACCAGAATAACCCCCAGGCAAATTATTACGGATTGCAACAATACATTACTGGTTATATACGTTGGATAATTTCGTTTAGTTAAAAGGTAGCCATCAAGGGGTGCTGTATAAATTTCTTGTGCCACCATTAGTGTCGGTGGCCGTTTACAACTCAAACGTGATTTGTTTTAGTTGTTTATGCGAGTAATCTTACTTTGTTTGTTTGTGGTCTTCAATTTTAGACTCTATGATGTGATGCTTCCTGGCACGACCACGGTGTATTTTATTATTATTTTTTTGGTACACATTTGTGAAAAAGTAGTGACGGGTTGCTAGCCCATCGCCTATAAGAATAATCCCATGTTTATAAGCCTATCCCTTAGTCGCCATGGGAAAGAGATGGTGGGGTCCTATTCCTTTTTATATTAGTGCCGGGAACCGGGAACCGGGAACGGCGCGAATAAATTCTTCTATAAACATAGGTATAAGTATGTATGAGAACAAATCTCGTTCTTGTCTCCGGAGAGGTGAGGATGTAGGTAACTGGGACTGATGTCGGGAAGAATCCCATGTTTATTAGCCATTCCCTTGAATGCCTTTTCCAATCTGCACTTGAAGCAGTTGGCACACACTATGTTTTTTCTAAGCTGCAAAACCAACATGGAAACTTGCACAAGATTATTGTGTGCGTATTCCCTAGTTGAATTATACGACATCCATGGGAAAGAGATGAAGAGGTCGTACTCAAATTGCCTGGAACCACACGGCACTGATACAAAAAGTTTTCTACTGTCAATAACTATTAAAAATCTTTTTATATTAGTGCCGTGTGGTTTACAAACGAGTTTGCTTCTAATAACAAAGCCATATCTCCAACACTTGCAATAAAGATGAGGCTAGATTCATTTGCGGAGATAAAACGCGAGTAAACGTTACCAGATCATCTTAATGTTGAACTCAAACTGACTGCTAAATGCTACATACATATTAAATAATTTTATTGTATTAGGATATATTGACGAAGCATAACTTCTTTTTTTGACTTCTTTTGCAATCTGTCGCTATTTGAATCTCGATTGTAACAGATTGTAACATTAGGCCATGCTGAATGCGGCCTTACAAAATTTTGGCTCTGTCTACCCCGTCAGTTTTAAAGAGAACATTTTAAGAATGTATGTTCATTTTAATTTTCTAGAAACATAACACTGATCAAATAAAGAAAAAGAAAGGAAAGAAGAGTTAAAACTGGTTTCAAATACAGTTATTATGCTCGTAAAAATAAGAGGTTGTGGTGGCATAATGTACGGTCGCGTTCATAATTGCAGTCATAGTTCGCAAAACTTTATAGCTTGCACCGCTGCTTTCACTCACACATTCACACAAATAACACAATAAACAACAAGTTGGGTAACCCGCCATCAAGAAGAGGGTAGTGAAAAAAAAAAAGTCGTCCGCTAATCAACACAGCGACACGCCACACAGCGGAGATCCATGGTGGAACAGTACGAAAATAATGGCTTCATACCGACCAGAATATTTGCGGAACAGTTCGACACATCAGTGGTTACTGTTTTGTGTTTGCACCGTGAGGGACTACACCACAGACAGCCAGCAAGAAAGCCGTATTTATCAGAAATAAATAAGCAAAAAGTTTAGAATTAGCTCGGCAGTATTTGGATTTTGACTGGAAAAAAGCGATATTTACAGACGAAAAGTTCGTTTATTTTATGTCATCACAACACGGTAGACTTCATTTATTTATGGCGAAGAAATGCAACTCGGTATGAAGAAAAAAATATTGTGCCAAATATGGAGTCTGGACACATCTCTGTAAATATGTGGGGCTGGATGAGTGCTGCTGGACCTGGGGAACAGGTGTGGATAGCAGGACGCGCTACAGCTGCTCATTATGTGCAAGTGCTGCAAGAAACCATGTTACCAACTGTGCGGTGTATTTATCCGATTGATGATAGGTATGCCAACAATATCATTTGTGCAAGACAACTGCCCTGTGCATCGAGTCCATATAGTGCGTGAAAGGTTCTGCCAATTTATATTAAAAGTACTAATTACTTAGATAGTATTTTAAGGACAGCTTCAATATCTTTTCTTTATGAAAACGAATAATTAAGCTGTAACCTTAATAACAGGAGATAAGTGGATGATACAATTAGTGTAATATACTATATATGTATAGCTTTATATAATCATCAATATGTAAATAAAACTATAGGTAAACAGTTTCAATAAAATTTACTAATTTTAATTATTGAATGTTTTATTTTGCTCCCTCTTGTTTAATATTTCTTGCTGATTTCCGTGTTTGAAAACACGGGTATTGTAATTCTTAGATATCAGTTAGTTGGTTAGTCAGTCAGTTACTTAGTTCAAATGGCACCTTGAAACATTAAAAATTGTTAATAACTCTAAAATAGACAAAAAAATCCTTGAATAACTTCGGAATCCAAGTAACGCTAGTAACTAGAACAAGCGAGTTTATCTAATATATCTTAGATCTCACTTGCTCACACGAAGTAATAAAATTGCTACCCAATAACTTTCAAAGGAACCACAACCTATGTTAGGGTCGTGTGCAGACAAACTTTCAACCTTATTAAAATGACATAAGTCTGGCAGGCTTTCCTCTATAGGCAAATCTTATGCAAATAATGAGAGACGACGATATTTCGATCGACAATTATCGGGCCCAGTTCGGCCATCGTTGATTACCGTCTCTTTCTGTTTTGTTATGTTATATGTCATAGAATAATAAACTCTTTTACTTAGTAATCATTGGTATTAAAGACCGTATTCATTTGAAGGAATATTTATTCTTTTAAATATGCATGTGTGTGTGTATCTAGTGGAACCACAGTGCACGCTATTTTAACCCGTAAGAATTTTAAAACTATGACTGCAGATATGAACGCGATCGTACGTAAATATTCTTTTTTTTTTGGTGCAAATCCGCCGTATTGTTTCATATTATAAATAAAATAAATAAATAAATATATACGGGACAAATTACACTGATTGAGTTAGCCTCGAAGTAAGTTCTAAACTTGTGTTACGAGATACTAACTCAACGATACTATATTTTATAATAAATACTTATATAGATAAACATCCAAGACCCAAGACAATCAGAAAAAGTTCTTTTCTCATCATGCCCTGACCGGGATTCGAACCCGGGACCTCCGGTGTCACAGACAAGCGTAGTACCGCTGAGCCACAGAGGCCGTCAAATCAAATAAAATATTCCTATGAAGAAAGCTAAAATTAGGCATGTATGTTTCTAAACTTCTTAAATCTTCAGTTTTGGCATTCAATAATGCAGAACTTAACATATAACATTGATAGGTTGCATCCTCACCGCTCTGGAGAGGAGCCCGAGGTATGCCTTGACCATGTATCCTGGATTGGGTGAGTCAGGCTTTTATTTATTTAACTAAACTTAATTGCACAAAACATAAATGTATAGCACAATTAGCGGACTTAATGCAAGAAGCATTATCTACCAGTCAACCAATGGGTCTGACAAAGTACTTTATGTGGGGTCAAACTACATAAATATATTTACACGAAGCGACCTCCTTCTGACCTCCGCAACCTTTGCAGGGAAAGGAATGTAACATCCACATCCAGTTTCCTCACGATGTCTTCCTTCACCGCAAGGGTATCGGTTAGTTATCAAACTAATGTAACTTTGAAAAAAGTCATTGGTACAATGGTACGGTGGGATTCGAACCGGTGCCTTTATACGCAACCCCGTTTTGACCAGGCTATTCAACCACCGATGCTCCCAAAACCACACCATCACCAATAACACACATCATTAAATCATCATCATTAATTCATGTTTATAAATCATTAAAGGTACTCAATTAAAAAAAAATATTACCTTTTACAAATTTTCCTCGCAGCTATACCAAATTTTCAATACATTTATACGAGTAAATACGCGAACAAGAGCTAGTAATTAGACTTTACAACATAAATGTTACACTTTGAAGTCCACCTGTAACTTAAACGCTTAAGTCTCTAACCAGACTGAGTAGGTAAGAATCTTCAAAGTGTAGTTAAGTGCGCAAATTACTTAATTTGGGTTTAAGTCCGATCAGGCAAGTGTCCTTAACGGTTAAGATAGAATAGTTTGTGAGTAGGGCAGGTTGTAAAGCCTCTAGGTATTTAATGTAGGAATGTAAGGTTTTATAAAGTTCCCCATATTTAACGCGGGACAAATTCATAGATTAAGTTAACCTCGAAATAAGCGTGACACTTGTGTAACGCGATACTAACTCAACGATACCATTTCTTGTAACAAATACTTTATTAGAAAAAGTACGTCTGTTAACATGCCCGGGATTCGAACCCGGGACCTCCGGTGTCACAAACAAACGCACTACCGCTACACCACAAAGGCCATTAGTTTCCCTATTTTCTCTGTCTGTATGCGTATGCGCCAATCTCGAAAAGTTGTAAACGAAATTTATTTGTAATAGTCAATGAAAGGAAATGCTAATAAAATTTATTCTTCTGTGTCTTCCCCGTGACGGATAAGGACGTGTGTGTATTTCATCTGTGACTTTGAATCTCGTAGGAGACCCTTAAGGAGCGAATCCATCTTATTGTTTCCACCCCGGCAACCCACATAGGCAAGTTTCCGCGTTATGAATTAGCATATTATCTAAATTAACGTCTGCTCCCGGTCAGTAGGAATTTAATATCCCCGTACAGAGACTCGCAACAATCGCATTCAGTCTGCGCTCACCCTAACTTACTGTACAGGGTGTTTGTTTATAATATAATACGAATAATTATTTTAATTAATTTGATATTTGGCATAGGAAGCTTTATTTTAATTTCAAGTTTTTTACAAATAAATTAAATCTAATTAATTTTTACAGATTAATTATTTTTAAACATTGTTTTTTAATAAAATATTGGTATGCATTTGATGAATTTTAAATTTTTAAATTTGATATGCATTTATAAATGTTAAACTGAAAACATTTGTAAACATTTAAATATTTATGAAAATAATAAAGGAAAACAGCCTTAATATTAGAGTCCTGTGGAGATAAAAATGTCTTTAGAGAGGTTATTGTTTTTTATGCTTATAAAATTATTGTAAGCAAAATCTTAATTTTAATGTGTTCATTCGGTCAATTAGATGGACCTATATGTGACCGTCACATTTAACTGTTGAGATATAAACTTTATTATAAATTATTAACTTAAAATTTTTACAAATGAATAGACTTCCAAGTTCTTAATGTATCAAAACTTCAATCCTCATCTGGCTTTAATTATTTTTTTCCAAAAAAAGTACCAATGTAAAGTTTTCTACATATTTCTTTAAATTGAGTTCCTACTTCGTGACTTGTTCAGTAGCTTTGTACGATAAACTATTTATGTTTGTTTTATGTTCAATGCATTTTCATGTTTATATAATAAGCGCGGAACACGCGATAATGCTCAAATCTATAATTTTGTTAAATAAAAGTCTAGACCTAGACCTAGTTAGTACCTGAAACTGAAAAGTGATTGTAGTTTACTAGTTTTTTGTCAGTGACTTCGTGTTGCTATCATTTTGTGATTTGATGTTCATTTTACTAATTTCATAAACACATACATACATAAAATCACGCCTTTTTCCCGGAGGGGTAGGCAGTGACTACATCTTTCCACTTGCCACGATCTCTGCATACTTCTTTACTTTCATTAAAGCTCTACTCAAGGTTTACGTAGTACCTGTATAAGCAATAACAGTATGTAATTCAAAAATGTTATGTGTACCACAGTAACCTTGTTCATAGGTACATTCTCTCCAATGACGTCAATCCAACGATATTCTTCCCAGAACCGTCCAAATAATAATAGTTCCCGATATTTCCTACAACAACCGGACCTTGGCAAACAAAACAGAAAACACTTAATCATATTATTGCAGCATTAATTTCTTGCTGAGCCCGCTCCAAATATCTAATCCTTCTAACAATAACTTTGGACACCCTCTGTCTCCTAAATACGCCAAGAAATAGCTGGACGCCACTGACCTCTATTATGTGCTCTGAACTGCAAATTGGCAATAAAAAAAACAGATTCACAAAAAAAAATTGAATATTATTTTTCACAATGCTCACAAAATTTTACGACACAACACGACAGTCATTTGTATCAAATGTAAATTTTAATACATACACTGTGGAACGCTTCAAACAGCAGCCAATTACTAATTTTCATATTACATAGAATTAAACTATACCAGCCGGCTCTGTCTGCTTATAAAGCAAAAAATCCACAAGTTACAGGAAATCCTCTCTTAGTATGCCCCTATACCACACACAAAACTTAAAATCTCTTGGAGCCAGCAGTTAATTCTATGTTTTCCTATGTGAGTGACATAGAAAAACTCAGTCTCTTTCTTCTTCTTCTTCGTCATGTGGCTCCCGGCACCAATACAAAAAAGAATAGGACCACTCCATCTCTTTCCCATGGATGTCGTAAAATGCGACTAAGGGATAGGCTGACAAAATTGGGATTCTTTTTTAGGCGATGGGCTAGCAACATGTCACTAGTTGAATCTCAATTCTATCGTTAAGCCAAATAGCTGAACGTGGCCATTCAGTCTTTTCAAGACTGTTGGCTCTGTCTACCCCGCAAGGGATATAGACGTGACCATACGTATGTATGTTCTTCTTCTACAGTATAAAGAAGATATTTAGTCCAGTACATTTGTATTATTCACGTCAATGGCTGACGGTCAAAACATCTTAGTTATGACCACTCCTGTCCGGCGCACGGCTAACGTTTGCCAAGTCCCCCCCTCCCCTAAGGCATAGTGCCCATCTCCCCGTGTTCGCTTACGTTCGTCAAGTCGCGTTTACATAGCATCGTGTGTAATTTTAGTGTCTGAAATCACACGGAAATTAAATTTCATAGACAAATTCTTTAGGTCGCCAAAAATTCATTTGGAGACTATATAAAAATAAATCAAAAAAAGTTCAAATCGTCTTAATAAAGGACTTGTAAATTATAAGTTTAGTGAATGTCTATAACACAGACACAACACAAAACAATCTTGAATGTGTATATTAATAAGACATTTATAATAAAATATAGTATCGTTGAGTAAGTAACTATAACTTGTATGTTTCCGTAAGTAACTTATTTGTTTCTTGCCTATACTTATCTTTTTCCTTTGTACTTGAAATGAAGGCTGTCAAGTTATATTTTACTATATAAGAACTCTTTGCCAAATACTTTAAGAGGTGTATTAAAACCGTTACATTATTGGCGTAAATAAATAAATAACAAATAACCACAAGTCTCGAACTTACTTCGAGGCTAACTCAATCTGTGTAATCTTATATACTCGTATTGTTACTTATCATACTTTAAACCACTCCTACCCAGCACACGACTTACGTTTTCCAGCCCGAGACGGAACAGTATAAACGACCCTTTACCCATCTCTCCCGGTTATTAATAAATCTATCTGTGCATATTCGGCAGTTAAAGACAGTTGTGGCGATTCAAATGGCTGCTTTTAGGGAGTCCTTATCTGTATAAATGACAATGTCATGCTGGTGTTACTTATTGACACTTCAATATTTATAAGTACCAGTCTAGAGCGCCAGCGGTCGAATAGTTAAGGTGCCTGAATAGAAACAGTTAGCATAAAAACAAGTGCAAACCTTATCACGGATCTTTTCTGAGTTTGAATGCGATCCGATGCTTTAAGGTGAGGGATAGCATTGTTAAGAAACCTGTTCTTTCGGACAACTGGATATGAGGAAGGTTCCCCTGCTAAAGTTGCGGAGGTCAGACGGGAGTTACTTAGTACTTACCCTATCCAGTGGAGATCACAGGCTCCTCCGAGGATGGCTGGTTTGGGACATTCATCGTCTCACATATGCAGTCCCTGCTAAAAATCATAAATTATATAGGTAGCGGAAGAAGTATGCAGGGATCGTGGTAAGTGGAAAGATATAATCTCTGCCTATCCCTTCAGGAGAGAGGCGTTACTAAAAGTACACAAGTTTGAATAAACTAAAATAATAGTCCTACGTCTAACTTATGCGCAGAAGTTATGGTTATCAGTGGAGCATAACTTAGAAGTCGCCATTGTGCGCCAAGTCGGGTGGCCGGCTTAGACTCGCCCTCCTTAATTGAGTTACAAGTGTGTGAGGAATTCAAATCCAGATTTGCATTCAGTATGATTTGGGAATTATTTAATATGTAAGTATGTTTGCGTTACTTTTATCTTTCTCTGCAGAATGTTGAAATCAATCAACCTGTCAATATCTGTATCTTAATTACATCGTACAGCTATCCAGCTGATTGCTTGCTCTGTCTGCACCGCAGGGTATAAAAATGTGATTCTATAAATGATATACTCTGACGCATTGGAAGCGGCAGAAAACTTACGCATTGAAACCTATGAACAGCAGAGGAAAGAAAATATAATTTATTTCCCTTCTTTTTTTTGCATTCTGACAGCTCTGGAGAGGAGCCTTTGATCTGGATCCTGGGTTTGGGTAAGTCAGGTTTATACACGAAGTGACTACCATCTGACTCCGCAACATTAGCAGGTTAACCTTACCCGTATTGGATATATATCATGGTAACATAGCCAGTTGCCTGAATGCGCAGGTTTCCTCTCGATGTTTATTCACACTGATCATTAATTTCCCATTCCCATGGAAATTTATTGAAAATTAATTAATTGCTTGCTCCCCGGCACTTTACAGCAAACAATTATGGCAAAATTCAACTTAACATCTGTACGTTCCTTACCAGTCAATCACATAATAACACAAGAGTTTTTAATGTTGATTAATAGATAGTCGTAGGTGCTTTAATTGGGCCTTCTTATAATACCTTAATTATTACTTAAAATATTTTAATTCTTAAAATTTATTCAACATTACCTTACTTACTTATACTTTCTCAAAGCAAACTAAATATTACTAAATAATTTACTATCACTCCTACAGTCAAACCAACAACACGAAACCGCCTTAGATTGGTCAGTGGAATATGCAAAATATTAGTAACAGTCAGGTATTTCAGTACCTATTCCGAATATTCGTTGCTAACCAATCTTACTCCAAATACCCTATGGTCCAAACACCCATAGGGCTGAACTACTCGTAAATTCCAAACGTCTTCAAATTCAACTATTTCCAACTATTGGTCAGTTGGGATGTTTAATCTCTAGATGCGACATTAATCTAATACGTTTTTAACTGTCTTGTTTTCACCCCCGGCCTCGTTGGCTGAGGTGGATGGTTTATTTTTGTCCGAAGGTCTTGCCCAAAGTCCTTCTAAGCATAACTAACTACATACATAAAAACACATTTTTCCATTTAAATATATAACTGCTTGCGTTCTTTTGCTCACATACTTAAAAAAACTAATTATAGGGATTACTTTAAGATAATTGTCAGAGCGTGTTAAGCGATTGTGGTTTACAAATTAACTTTTGGCCAATATTTTTTTTTTGTAAGTATGATGTTCCTATCGCTATAACTTTCAAACCATTGCTCTGATTTAAATTAAAATTTTATAGATACAAAGGCAATGTTATTACAATTTCCATGTTCATTTGGCATTAAAATCAGTTTGGTAGTTTGCCAGGTAATAATGATAATGTTAGAATATATGACTAGTACAGAAGTTTCATGGCGAACGAATAGTATTGTATTTAAAATGTTTTTAATTTTTTTTAATCGATTTTATAATAGATGGTTATAAAAACATGTCAAGTTCAAGTGTGACGGATAAAAATAATTGTCATTTCTAGTGAGTTCTACATTCTCGTACATCAACTATGTCTTGCTTTTACACGGGTAGCGCCGTTATTATTGTGCCTCTGTCAACGGAATATGAAATATATTGGAACAGGGGACGAGCTTGACCAACCCCCTCCACCTTACACCCCCTGACCTCGGGAGAAAGGGTTAGGGTGCGGCCAAGAGAGACGCAAATGAGATTTCGAATTATTACGTAACTGCGTGATTGATAATAGTTTCGTGGTTTTTTTATTTTTTTTTAATTAAAGATGTGGGTCAGTAAATGTTTATGAGAGCTTCGTGACCGGTGATAAATTTAATAATGTGAATAAAATTTAAATATATGACTTCACAATTCAGGTGAAATGTCATAGATGCCTAAATATCTACGTTAATAATCACATGTTTTTCATATTTTTATAGCAATTACTTTAAATAATTTGTAAAATTGTTTCTTATAGAATTTCAGATGGATTATCTATACCTAGTCTGCCTAGTTCAAATGCCAAATTTCAGCATTTTTCCTACCAGTTGCTAATTTTTCTAGAAGTTTCTTATAGAAAAGCCTTATAAAAGTTTTTTTCTTATCTATTTCTGCCTATTTTTATTAGAAAAAAGCTACAAGAATAGGACCTTGGATAAAATAAATTCAGTTACACTAATCTTATGATAGATTTTCAGCTTCCATCGTTTGCGAGATGACCGCAAGGCGTCTTTATACTTGGTACCCTGAGGTGCGGGCGCCAAGATTTAAGGAACATTGCTCGTATAGAGCTAATGATGTTTAGATATGTAAATAAATTATTAGCATAAATTAATAGATTCAGGTATTTGAATTGACTTAATGATGTCACTGTTGTAACTACATTAAGAGTCCCTTTTTTTACAGAAAAATGCGTTTTCATTGTTCAGTTATGTTTTTTTAGATAAACGTAAAAATCGCTGCGTTTATTTAAGAAATATACTTAATTTTTTCTGTACAACAGACGAACGCGACTATTTTTTTATTTTATTATATTAAGGTTATATAATTGAACAGTAAATAGTTAAAAGTTAAAATACTCACATGTACCTGATTTACCTACAAAAGAATAATATTGTATAGGTATTGGGACTTCTACTGAGAATTTGTAATATTACCAATTAATTTTGAAAACAGAAATTAACACATTTAAGACTCTTATTATTTGAACCACGAATTACAATTTCATTAAATTCAAAATTCGAATCCATTTTTTTTTAATAGTGCTGACCGCTCTACCAGTTCCTTACCCGCTCCCGGACACTCAACTTGCCCATCTCAAATTGGAAAACACTGGCCCACGACTTATCCTTGTACAAACGTCGTACCTCCACCTAGATAGTCCTACTTGCTGTTTGAGTTGCCGTCCGCTTGTATTTGACTATTGGTCCAAGTTAAAAGCTATGTTCTCCTTCTTCACTATCACTACATAGTATAAAACAAAGTCGCTATTTTAGTCTGCTTGTCTGTATGCTTAAATCTTTAAAATTACGCAACGGATTTTGATGCGGTTTTTTGTAACAGGTAGAGTGATTCAAGAGGAAGGTTTTTATGTATAATTTTTTCCGAATTTTGCACCCGTGCGAAGCCGGGGCGGGTCGCTAGTTTGTCATAAAGCGATTACCAATTATTTTTTTCATTTATTATAAAGCGATTCTTTTCTAGATTATTAGTTAAGTTATGCCCTGTAGTTTCTTTAGAATAGAACCACTCCATATCTTTCCCGTGGATGTCGTAAAAAATGACTAAGTGATAGGCTTTTAAACTAAGGATTCCTCTTGTAAGTGATGGGCTAGGAACCTGTCACTATTTGAATATCAATTCCATCATCAAGCCATACAGCTGAACGTGGTAAGTACTACAAGAAACACGTCTTGAATCGTACCAAATAACAAAATACCCACTTTACAGTGTTAATTTGATAATTTTATTTTCCTCTTTTATTACAGAGGAATATCAGATACCCACAATCTGAGCCTCAAGATGGTACACGTCAAATTCAATACAAATAGTGATATAGTCTGGATATCTTGCAACAGCCGACTGGACATTCTGGTCCAGTAATAAGACATATCATCACATATTGTCGGCCTCTGTGGCGCAGCGGTAGTACGCTTGTCTGTGACACCGGAGGTCCCAGGTTCGAATCCCGGTCAGGGCATGATGAGAAAAGAACTTTTTCTGATTGGCCTGGGTCTTGGCTGTTTATCTATATAAGTATTTATTATAAAATATAGTATCGTTGAGTTAGTATCTCGTAACACAAGTTTCGAACTTACTTCGAGGCTAACTCAATCTGTGTAATTTGTCCCGTATATATTTATTTATCATTCCACGAAGCAATATAAATCCCACAACTGTTTTGCTTGAAAAAGGAAAGCCTATTGTAACAAAATGACAAGCTTGAACATCTTATGACTTGGACCACACATTAAACTAGATTATCTTAATGTATTTATATGCGGTCGGAGCTAATTTTCGGACAATTACTGCGGTTTCGCCCGTTCGGGATGCGAGGTGCGCTGTGTAAACAATTGCTTGGCAGGGTCATATCTCAGAAACTGTAAATGGGGGAAACGCCAGTCAACATTTAGCTGAGGTGGATAACGTTCCCTAGTTTATAAGTAAGTAAAATAAATAAATAAGTAGGTATATTCTGAGACGTGTGGCTCCCGGCACCAGTACAAAAAAGAATAGGACCACTCCATCTCTTTCCTATGGATGTCGTAAAAGGCGACTAAGGGATGAAGGAATGAAGGCTTACAAACTTGGGATTCTTGGAACTTGGGAAGTTCGTTTCTAATCAGCCCTGGCCAGGATTCGAACCCGAGACTGCTGCCACTGCCGCGGAGGCCAAGTTTATACTCGTATAAAAGTCAATTATTGTAAAGTTTATACTAATATATATAAACTGCCCAAATTACTCGTAGTATGCTGTAGGGAGTGAATTGAAAATGTCTGCTCCTTGAGATAAGACTTGTACGTAGTTAGTTTTAGTGAACTAGTTAAGCCATATATCTTAACGTTGTATTCCATTCTTTTCGAGATTGTTGGCTCTGTTCGCCCCGTAAGATATGAAGATGTGATTGCATAGATGTAGTGAAATTAGTAATTATATGGTAGAAGCAAGCATGTAGAGGCATCGGTGGTCGGGTGGTAGGCGACTCCAAACTCAAAATAGCGTAAGGTGTCACTGGTTCGAATCCTACCACAGTCATGGACTTGTAACTATGTTCTGAGTTACATAAGTTTAATTGCTACACGATGCTCACAGCCTACCTTACAGAGAGGGAAAACATAAAAAAAAATAAAAGTCACAAAAAAGTCCAAACCCTATAAGAAAAGAAAACAGTGAACCTGCACATTCAGGATACCGGATTTGGAACCAGAAGAAATGTAAAGTTATCCACTCAAGAGAAATTTATCATGAACGCTGATAACCAGGAACTAACAAAAACTTGATAGAGTAGGTGATGATAAGAGTCCGAAAATCAACATAGATCTATGCCAACTCAACATATACAACTCCCTAACTTAAAGGTCAATTATACAGTCTCTTGAACAAACACTCGAACCCTCAACCCTTGGCCGCAGACAGTGAAAAATACACAAGAGTCGTCAAGTAAAACGCGGCTAATTTGCGAGGCCTACCTTATCTTCGGGTAACTTCGACATCGGTCGTCATTTGTCTTCGTCAGTGTTGTCGGTGATCATTTATGCCACAGCACACCCTACCCTTTCGTGATGACATACGGAAGGAAATTTGGAAATGCCGAACAATGTTTGTGCGGTAGATACATTGATGGAATATGTGACCGTAAGATTTCTTTAGAAGTAACATGGAACCAGTCCAAGTTTTTTTGTAGATATCGTGGAATACAGCTGAACGTGGCTTTTCAATATTTTTAATATTGTTGGCTCTTTCTACGCCGTAAGGAATAAAGACGTGATGTTACAAATATCACGTCTTTATTCCTTACTTGTGTATGTATTATAAAAAATGGTATAGATCAAAATAAGTATTGATTATTTCGGTTCGTAAATACTGTATTTAGTTCTTCGGTTACATCTCTATCTGTTACTTAATTTTGTTTATTTTTACACTTTCTTTTGTGACCAACGCCTAGTATATTGTCCACTGTGGCAAAAGCATACTACACTGTAAAAATTCATTTGATGATTAACTCACAGACGATGGACAGACAAGATTAGGTACATACTGGGCCTCAAGAATTTTGCTAGAACAGGACTATAAATAAACTTAATTACATTCATTTTGTATCCAACATGTTTGTCGAAATTTCTCTGCGTATGTCCACACCATGAGATCTACTAACTCATCACCCCTATTCTAAACTACTTAGGGATGTATTTTGGATGACATATGTGGTGAAATGACTTTCAGCTTCTTAAAGGAAATTGCGGGCACTCGTCTGAACAACACGATGACTCGACTGTTTCTGATTTTGAAAATAGAATACTTTTTGTTTCTTAATGAGCAGTGAGAGTTATTATATATTTTTGCGTGTTTTTTTTATTAATCATAGAAATTGATATAATTGTGTTATCTATCGGCTAATGTTGACAAGTTCTTCTAATAAGTCTGTACAGATGCATTAAGTAACTAGAAAAGGAGAAAGAGGCGGTGATACTCCCGTAATTCCCACAGTAACCTGAGATACTTCATTCATTCATTCATATAGTCACGTCTATATCCCTTGCGAGGTAGACAGAGCTAAAAATCTTGAAGAGACTGGTAGGCCACGTTCAGCTGTTTGGCATTATGCTAGAATTGAGATTCAAATAGTGACAGGTTGCTAGCCCATCGCCTAAAACAAGAATCGCAAGTTTATGAGAACCTCAGATACATATCATAAAATCACTCCACCTTCTCAGGGCAAAGGCTATAGCTTCTTTCGACTTACTATAATCCATTTAACAAGCTTTTTTACTGTAGTGACACATACGTAATTCGGTTTACTATTAGAGGAAGGAGCACTTAGGTCTGAAATACAGGTTATACCTAGTTCATACACAGTTGTTGATTATTGTACTTTTATACTGTAGGAAGTATAGTGGAAAATTAGGGGATATACTATAAACACGAAAGCAGAAAGAAGAAGAATGCATACATATGCATGTATGTATGCCAGCTGGCATATGGCAGCTTTGCCTGTTAATATTTAAATATGTTAATATTTAAAAAATTAAATATAAATAAAGAAGGTTGGTATTATTAAGTATTTACTGCTTGTCTGTTTGATAAATGAAGATAATATTATTTATTTAATTCCCTAAGAAAACAACCACACTTCTTAGCCTCAGATATCTGGGCAAAATAAAACTAATATATTCAAATATCGAACACAATACAAACCTAACGCAAACCCTCTATAATTAGTTTACTTCCATTATTTGCATACGTCCGACCAAACGTTTGTTTTTAGGATTTCCACGCCCCTACAATAACTTGGTCAAGATGTTTCGAGCAGTTAATTTAGTTTGCCTTGATAAGGGTCTGACCCTTCCAAGATGAATCTTCAGGTAGGTGGTCACTCTGAGACAAATATTGAAACTGGATTCGCGTTATTAAGTACTATGATTTGCATATTCGTGTTTGCTTTGAAATAGCTTGATTAACAAAGCGATGTATATTTTGGAAGTAACATTAATTTATCTTTAAAATAAATAACCTTATTTACCTAATAATTGATTTGTACAAGAAAAAAACCATCCTCTCATTAAAACGGGCAAGTTTCAATTTAATTATAGTCTCTGCCTACCCCTCCGGGAAAAAGGGCATGATTTTAAATAGATATGTATGTATAGACATCAGATAAATATTTTTGTGGCGTCAAATCAACTAAAAGGAACTTGTACCTACTCGTCTCAACAACACGATGACTCGACTGTTTCTGACCTTTGTTTCATTAGTCCAAAATAATTTGAAAATGAAAATATCACAGAATCCTCCTTGTGTAAGTCCTGTATGGTATGAGTAAATTTATTAGGTTTTTACACGAAGCGACTCCTGAGTGACCTCCACAACCTGTGAAGGAGATTCTAACCCTAATAATAAATAACCTGGTAATAAATCCAGTTCATCCAGTTGTCTGAACGTGTAGATTTCTTCACGATGATTTCTCTCGCCGTGTAAGAGCATTGCTCAATAATTAAATAAAAGAACAGTGGATATTAAAGAAATAGTTATAAGTATAGAAGATTCGATTCCTCTAAAATACTCATATTTATACTTTTCTTTAACTTTTCTTTTTTTGTGCACACGACACTAATAAAAAAAAAGAATAGGACACTCCGACACATCCCCACGGATGTTGTAAAAGGTGACTAAGGCATAGCCTTATAAACTTTGGATTTTTCTTTTAGGCGATCGGCTAGCAACCTGTCACTATTCGAATCTCAATTCTATTATTATGCCAAACAGCTGAACATTCAAGACTGTTGGCTCCGTCTACACCGCAGGGGATATACACGTGATTATATGTATGTATGTATATTCTTCTATGTGGGCCACCTAAAATAGGGCATCGGTACTCATTTATATATCGCTCTTCGTACAGAGAAACATTGTTTCACTTCAAAACTATAATTATACATTGGTCGTCACTAGCAACGGTAGAACAATGCAGTTAATCCATCAGCTTCGTCCTCGGGCGTGGGCAGAGATAAGACAAGGGCTAGTCCACCCCGCCGCGTTCTTGGGTAGCCACCCAGCGGTGAGTAAGTAAAGTATAGAGGGGCAAGTTCTTTGAATGAAATTTATGAAGAGGCAAAATCATTTTGTCATGCCGCAATGAAATTATGCAAAATCCTACTTAATATTATAAATGCGAATGTTTGTGAGTATGTCAGTAAGTATGGATGCTTTTCAAGCAAAAACTTCTGAACCGATTACGATGAAATTTGGTATGTAGCTAGCTGAAGACCCAGAATAACAAATAGGCTACTTTTATCCCGGAGTTTTTCCCGGAGAGTAGGCAGAGACTACATCTTTCCACTTGCCACGATCTCTGCATACTTCTCTAGCTTCATCCACATTCATAACTCCCTCCATGCAAGCTCGGCGGTTTCAGGTAGCATAACATAGTAAGCAAATTTAAGTAGTGCAATGCTATTTTTAGGCGATGGGCTAGCAACCTGTCACTATTTGAATCTCAATTCTATCATATCAGCCAAACACCTGAACGTGGCCTATCTGCCTTTTCAAAACTGTTGGCTCTGTCTACCCCACAAGGAAAATAGACGTGATTACAATGTATGACACTTAAATAAAGAATTCCACAAGGGATATAAACGTGACTATATGTATGTATGTATGGCACTTAAATAACTTCACACAGGACGTGATTATATGAATGTATGTATGTATGTATGACACTTAAATAAAGTTTAAAAAAAATACAAAATTTTTATTCATTATTATAGGATACTTCGTATCGCTTAATAATTGTCAAAACGTACGGTTTAACAACATTGGTTGACGTCAAATAAATAACTTAAAACTAAGTTTACTGCCGCTTCCAAGGCGTCAGTGCAGAAGAAGCGGTAACAAACTGCACTGCAGCATTTTCTTCAACAACGTCGACGTCACAATATCAATTAAACTTAGAATAGAATGTGGACGAGAGAATTCATTGTATATATTGAAAGTTAGGCACCTTCTAAACCGTTTCTGTGTTACTTCTGTGCACACATAATCACAGGAGTGTCCAGTCCAAAGGCCACCCTTCTCAGATTGTGACGACCACCTGGGCCTGTCGTATGAATATTAATTCGACCATATCTTGACCCCTGTCCGAGGGTAAGAAAGCTTGACGTATGAATTTCTTAGCGAATAATTAATGGTTCTTGTATTGCTTACGGATTGCTGAGATATTTTGGTGACATTTAAAATAAGGGTTACACACATACATAAATATAATCACATCTTTATCGCTTGCGGGGTAGACAGAGCTATTATTCTAAAAAGACTGATAGGATATGCTGTTGATATAGCATGGCTGAGATTCAAAATAAGGGTTGGGTCAATTATACCTTTAACCGACTACCTAACGAGAGAAAGAAGCTATGCAAGGCTCGTGGCAAAAAGAAATAAAATATTTTAAATAAGGGTTACACACATACATAAATATAATCACGTCTTACTCTTGCGGAGTAGACAGAGCTATCATCCTTGGAATGACTGACAGGCCACGTTCTGCTGTTTGGCTGCGATTCAAAATAAGGGTTAGGGCAATTATACCCTTAACCGACTATCTAACGAGAGAAAGAAACAATACAAGGATCGTGGCAAGATGAAAGATGTATTATAACAATTTTCCCCAAAAAATTTCCCTTTTTTAGGCGATGAGCTAGCAACCTATTGAAATCTCACTATTTGAATCTCAATTCTATCATTAAGTCAAATAGCTGAACGTGGGCATTCAGTCTTTTCATGACTGTTGTCTACCCCGCAAGGGATATAGACGTGATCATATGTATGTATGTTCCCCAAAAAAGTTACAGACACGTACGGACATCACTTCTATATCCCTTAATTGCAAGACTCCACGACGACACGTAAAGATAATGGCAGATGCTAGACTATCTACCTACGAGAAACTTCCCAAATTTATAGGCCTTTCCCTTAATTGCCTTTTACAATATGCGCGGAAAAATAAAGAAGATTTTCTTCTCTTCTGGCCCTGAAATAAAGAACAAATGTTATAACGAAATCATTTATTTAAAAGTACTCTTAATACACTGACGCTTCTAGAAACAATTTCAAATCACTAAGAATATTCATCCAACTTAACACCAAGGTTAACAAAGACCGTGCAATTATTTTTAATTAATTAAATACGTTCACTTTCCACGCATAATCAGCATTCGTACGTAGAAATCTAGATTCGCTTGGCCTTTAAGACTAAATGAATCCCCTAGCATTTAAGTGTAATGGGCTTAATTAACCGGAAAACATTAACCTAGCCGATATTAAACCGACCGATTTTGAGTTCACACGTGCCTTTGGATTTCTGACTTAAATGAGGGAAATGCTGATAAATGTTTAGATAAAATGTACATAGGTCGAGTGGACTGGTGCGAGTTGATAGGAGAGTTAAATTGTGAAGTTACATACATACTTGCGGGGTAGACAGAGCCAACAGTCTTGAAAACACTGATAGGCTGAGTTCAGCTGCTTGGCATAATGATAGAATTGAGATTCAAATAGTAACAGGTTGCTAGTTCATCGCTTAAAAGAAGAATCCTAAGTTTATAAGCCTTTTATGCCTTTTTCGCTTTAACGACATTCATGAGAAAGAGATGGATGTCCTATTCTTTTTTCTAATGGTTCTCGGCACCACACGGCACTATTTTAGTAACGTATAGAGAAATAATTGGAAGTCTTATTATATCTTAGAAGAATTTATTGATTGAAATTCTATTATAGTGTAGAAAATTCTGCAAATTATCTGGACACACTAACGTAACTGGAAACAATGTAGGGGCTGTCCACTTTGTAAATATTACTTAAGTTTTTACCTTTTTTATTGCTTACATATTCTTTGTAAATTTTTTAAAATTAATATGTACAAATGTCTTAATGATCAGATAAACAGATCGGAAGCCTTCTGAATAGAGGCCGTTTGATATTATTTCAAATTGCACTATTTAAGATGCAGTAATAAAATTTAGGGTGGAAAAATAAAATAAGACCTAAAGCATATTTAGTTGCCTAAAAAGAATATTTGGTACAAGTAAATATAGATTTTATTATTCCATAATAAGGTATTCTTTAACTCGTCCAATATACAACTTTTACTCCTTTAAATGTAATGAGAAACACTATCGTTAATTATTTAATGTAATCTTTAGGTACTTGATCAATTTTATATTTCACCTGTCCCTTTCAGATTGTCCGACTGCTCGTTAGAAGAATTACAGAAATCCGAAGTATAATATAAAATATATGTAAAGAGTTTTTGAAAATAAACATTTTATTTATTTATAATCAACATTTAAATAATGTTTAAAGTATTTTTAACACAAAATCGCACTGATGATACCGCTGTTACCTATTTTGCTTTCTAAATTTTGCCTCAGACTTTACTCTCGTGAAGATATAAAAACAGGCTTCCTTAAGTAACGTGTGTGAAATGTTATCACAAGATAATCTGATCTTTACATAGGTAGGTATATTTAAAATTCTTTCATTACTGAGTGGAAGGCTAAATGATTGACACCGCTGAGTCTAGAAACTTAATGTTTTCTAAGAGAGGATTTTCCGAAATTCCCGCGGGAACAGAAGGGATTATTTTATAAGGGCGGATCACGGTCTAACTCTAGTTCATTATTAAGTTTTTTTCCAAATACGTTCAGAAGATATTGCCTAAAAAATAACAAACATACACTCAGAATGTTGCGCATTTATTAGTATGCATACATACTAACATGTAATCACATCTATATCCCTTGTGGGGTAGGCAGAGCCAACAGTCTTGAAAATACTCATAGGCCTCGTTCAGCTGTTTGGCTTACTGATAGAATTGAGATTCATATAAAGTGACAGATTGCTGCCCGTCGTCTGAAATAAGAATTACAAGTTTATTAGCCTATCCCTTAATCGCCTTTTATGACATCCATGGGAAAGAGATGGAGTGGTCTAATTCTTTTTTCTATTGATGCCGGGAACCACACGTCACACTTATTGGTATGAAAATATAATAAACCATATATTTATATTAAACAATTCTCTACTAGAAACTAATTGGTTCTTCAAATTCATAACAAATCTAGCGGATTACTGTAACAACACATTGAAAACTAACTTCAATACTAACTTCCCAATTCCCGAACATCGGACACTAATCTCGAACTGAGTCCTAACAGCGCCAACTATAATCTGGACTCGAGTGATACAATCGATACATCGTCTGAGAATTATAGAATCGAATAGAATATATTAATACGTGAGGATCGAGTTAGTTTGGAGACGTCTGCCGTTCGAAATCGGGGCAACAATGCGATTCTCGATGGATGACGAAATGTGTGTGGGGATATGACTTGTTTAAATATATTCTTTTACGTTAAAGTGGCTAGGGTTTCTTTTTCTAACATATAGTCTTAGCCAAATGTAGTTGAAAGGCGGCGTTTAATTGAAATTAATTACCTAGCTGTGCAATTGAACAGCTATTTTACCACTTAACAGTTTCACATCTATACGTCTCTTTCTGGCATGGGTAAGCAGAGACTACATATTTTTCAATTTGCCATGATCCTTGTATATTTCTATTTTCATGAATTATCCTCCACCACACCCAACTTTTACTCCCAAACATTAGTGTTAGGGCCAACAAGATTTGGACGTCTTTCAGCCATCTCAGCCCCTTCGTCATACCTGTCCAGCTTAGTTTTGGTCATTATTCACCTTAGTTATGGTGTACCAAATCTTTGTCTTTGCCCTTCAAATCTGCCATTAAAGAGATGCTGAGGTGTACTTGTTCTCTTCATACGTTATACATGACCAGACCAATTGAGGCTTCCCATTTTACACATTACACATTGCACATTTTCCGTCCGATTCTCTTAAATTTTAAATTAAAATCGATAAAATCTATTTAGAATTAGAACACGAGTCTGCATTTCAGAAGTGGGACGCGTTAGGGTTGTCAAGCGACATTAAGGCGCGTCCACACTAAGGCGGTCGGAAGCGGAGACGCGCGGACAGTAACATCAGAGTCCGCTCGGATCGGCTTATCGCTCAATGCGCATTTCCAGCTGCATCTGGTGTGCTCATATTATTTTACGCAATGTTAGTTACTAAGCCGTAGATATTATTACAATGTAACATTTTGATGGGGATTAATCGCAACATTTAATTTGGATAGTGAAATTTTTAATCTTTCACTATTGTACTTAATTTATACTACACAATAAAGCTAATTAAGTAAAAAGGAGATGTTTCATGACTTATCTTAAGTTGTTTTTTTTGTTATTATTTTAGCCAAATTTGCTGGGCAAAGGCCTCCCCTTTTTCCTTTCATAAAATTGTGTCATGAGCAAAATTTTTCCATCCCGTCATGAACATCAATTTTCTTTAGAAAAAAATATTACATCGAATCATTATTTTCAAGGTTGATATAGTCCTGCTTAGATTTTTTTCCCAAAAATTCCCTATCTCCTTGACGAATCAAAAAGAAATACCAGTTGGTACCATCGATCATTCGGTTTTTACGAACGAACCCAAAATACCTAGAACCAAATCAGTTACAAAAGTATTCAGAATAAAACACAAAAAGCACCAGCGTAAAGTATGAGCTCTTATGTCACATTACAGGTAATACCGGGTTATCCTATCCCGGTCCAGTTGGGTCGCACGCGCGTTCGCTCAAGCGGTCGTGACCGTGCCAGACATTTTATTACCATAATTTAAAACAAATATCTGATTGTGTGTAGTCGGCATTAAAGTGTTAAACCGAACGAGGAGTAGGGCTGTCGATTTTTTTAACAAGATGAAGATGTGATAAATCTTTAATTTTATTGCAATTTTTTTTTATCTAATAAATAATTAATATAATAAATAAATGGATAGGACCACTTCATCTCTTTCTCAAGGATGTCGTAAAAGGCGACTAAGGGAAAGGCTTATGTAAGCTTGGGATTATTCTTTGAGGGGATGGGCTAGCAACAATTCTACCACTTAGCCAAACAGCTGAATGTGGCCTGTCAGTCTTTTTAAGACTGTCGGTTTTGTTAATCCCGCAAGGGATATAGACGTGATTATATGTATGTATGTTATTTTATTATAATTTTTTTATTTAATAATGGAATGATGAAATTGTAATTTATTAATATTTAATGATCTCCAAATTAATGAATTGGTAAACCATGGAGAGTTATACCTATTGTTATTATTAAATTGGGATAATTGAAATATTGTTTAAATATTCCGATTATGTGTATGACAAACATGTATATACCTAGCGTATTAAGTTAGTACAAATGTGAAATTCCATTGTATTATTAATTTTCCACACTATTTTCAGTTAATTTAAGATAATTGTGATTTGACACAAAATAATATTGTTCCTCTATAATATCCTAGCTCCGGTTAGCGCGCATCAACTTTTTAACCTATAATTAATCAAATTAAACAGAACTTAGAAGTAGCCTATATTCCACCCAGATTTTTCATGTTTGCGAACTAATAAATATGTATATGGCATTTTAAACACAATACATATGGTCACGTCTATATCCCTTGCGGAGTAGACAGAGCCAACAGTGATCGGCCACGTTCAGCTATTTGGCTTATAGATAGTATTGAGGTCCAAATAGTGACAGGTTGCTAGCCCATCGCCTAAAAAAAGAATCCCAAGTTTGTAAGCCTATCCCTTACTCGCCTTTTGCGACATCCATGGGAAACAGATGGAGGGGTCCTATTCTTTTTTGTATTGGTGCCGGAACCACACGGCACTTTAAACACAAAACTAGAATTATTACTTGCTCTAAACATTTGCACACCCTAGAGCATCCAATAAACATTCCATCGCTGGTCACGGCGCCGCTCCACAGACACATGCGGCCGGGACACGTGTGTATGTGTATAGACCTTTATAGACTAGGGAATAGCGGAAAAATGTTAACCCTAGAATGAAGATTTTATTTCTTTTCTCTTCAAATTATTCAGTCGCACTTGTAAATTTAGAATCAGGTAAAATTAATTAATAAATTAATTAGGTAGATGAAAGTTAAGATTTTAGTAGGTACCTATCTTTGTAAGAAAATAGACCGCTTCTTCTGCACATGCGCTTTGGAAGCGGTAGTAAATATAATTTAATTTGATATGACGTCAATAAGTGTTACCTTGTATCCAATTTTGAAAAGAAATCTATTCTATTCTATAAAAAGTTTTAGAAAAAATAACTATTTACTTCTGCGTCATATATCTAATAAGTACATAGCTACTTTGGTAGGTACTAAATATATTCTGCATTTCTCAAACAAAACAAAATGAAATAGTGTAAATTGTGTTCAGCTCTTAACCAAAGTCAGGGCTAAGGAGTGTCGTATCGTAGACGATATATACTCAAATTAAAAATATTTCAGAAATGAGATTTTTTAAAGAATACAAATCAAAATTTGTTTCGGTTTATTCCCAAGATAATATTTGTTAAAAATAATGATGTTGGGAAAAATAATCTTTTTATTAAATACGTGCCTATATATAAGTTTATAATTCGAATACACGTAAAGCAAGAAGTTTGACCCTAGAATTTGACACTATTGGGATTAGTTAAGTTAATTAGATAGGTTAGGGATTAGTTTAGTTAGGATAAGTTTTCATATAAATAAATATTCTGCGCTATATCCATAATGTCGGGTACAAAACTAGTATCTTAGGCATAAATCTAGTATTTTAAGTAATATCTTCACGTAGCTTAGAAGAGCTGTGTAAATGAACTTTAAACACTAAGCTGCTATCTATATCTGTTCTGCAAATTCATGTAGAAATATTATGTACAATTTCGTTCAACAACGTAACAAGTTCGTTAAAATATAATAAATGTTTTGTACTAGTGAAACTTTATTTTTATTTTTATTTTGAAGTTCGCAAGATCATCTACCTCCGCGAATGAAGTCAATTTTGAATGAAAAATTTCGGGGCAAAAGTTGATAATAATTTAACACTATACCGACTGAGGCCGCCTCACTTCCGTACCGACATTATTCTACAATACAAGATACAAGTGGTTCGTGCGGCATGCCCGGGGCGAATCTCGGACGCAATCTTTATAAGGTGGTAAAACATATATTTTATACTAAATTCCACATGAAACACCGTGATGTTCGTGGTCAGGTGATGTATTGGGGAGATCGTTTTGTTTGCTATGGTTTTGTTTCTTGGTATTTTGATTGTGGAGCGATTGAACATGTAAATGTTAAATAGAAAATAGGAAGAAGTTTCTTGTGTCTCGTCCGACAGTCAGTTTGAGTACGGACATTTCAAAGATACTATTTGTCACGATTGTTCCTACAAGATTTTATTTCTTTGAACGATTCGGCGACAAAAAAGTAGGAATCAATTCTGTCGACCTAATGAGTAAACTGAACGTTAAAAAATGAAAAATATAATTGAAGTTTTGGTAAGCCAAAAGCCTGACGGTAAATCACACAATCATCAAGATATAGTTTTCAATACACATCGTAATTTCCAAATATTAAGTGCGTTTAGAGCACCTAATTACAGTTTCCAATTGTAATCAAACTAAACCAACAAATGTACATTCAAATCATCTAACACAACAATTCCACCATAACAAATGACTTTAAACTTATCTACGGATATCGAACGGACTATTTGGGCTTTAATAAATCTACCATCGGCCCAGGATAATGTATTTCTGTTCGGACGTTACACTTACTTTGGCAATTTGCGGCAACCTTTGTGCCCTTTAAGATATCTCGACAGACAATTGTAAGGGTCTGTCTGTGTGTGACGAGAGATGTTGGCAGTGTGACTGCGATGGTTTTGGTGTGATTTGAGGTTATGTTTTTAAGTGTGGAAACTTTGGCAATCAATACAAGAAATTGTATTATAACGTAACAGTTGCCAATCATAAAACAAACCAAAATCAAACATCAAATCGAAATTATCACAAAATGTTAATGAGGAGTGAAAAGGAGTGCCAATGTAACATACAGTTTAAATCGTTCACAGGTTTTTACGGCCTTACATTAGCAATTAAATAGAACTTCTAAGGTTTATAATATCAAAATACACCAGGAAAAAACACAACAGTTTTTATACCATATTTTAATTAATAAAAAGCATATGAAATTTCATTCTTTTTTAAATGTCGTATCATCATCTCTCAATTTATCCCAAAACAAAGTTATCCTTCTACGTGATATATTCCCGTCTTCAGGAAGGGCTAAGGTCTGAGCCCATTTACAAATCACAAACACTGACCACCCCGCCACCCTTACAATTATATACAACCCCTTGGGTTCACCTTTAGAAGGCTGAAATATGGTTAAATTTGAACACCCTTTAATCATTGTAAGATCGTAAAGAAAGATGTATTATTCATTCTAGATGTTATTTATATTATATTTACATACATTATGTTCACGTCTTTATCCCTCACGGGGTAGACAAATACTGGAAGATCATGTTCAGCCACAGCTTTTCCCATACATGGCTTAATAATGGAATTGACGTAAAATATTGTTTATATGCCATCAAAAAAAAGGTTCTCAATTTGACCTGTATAATATGTATGTATGTTTGTCCGCGATTATCTCGCGTTTTGCTGAATCTACTTTGATGCGATTTTTAAGTGTTTGTAACATTTAGAAGGATTTCGATTTTCGATTTCAAAGAAATATCCATTGGTGGCGGTTCTTCCGTTTTACAAAAGTTATTATTAGGTAAATTAGGTAAATAAATTTTGGTTTTAAACTTGTCTACCAATAATTAAAACTAATTTTTTACATTATAGAATTGTTCAATCAAATAATTTACTTAGCAAAATTAGAACAATAGAAACTATGGTCACATTATCACCCTTTCCACATCACATTTGAATGGCCATCGTAAATTCTTCAGATAAAGACGTCCGCCATGTTGGCTGCGGCCGCTTCCGCCGGAAGTGGAACTTGGACGGATATTCAAGCTCGGCCGGAAGTGGATCGAGTGACGACATATATTTTGAATTTAGATTGCGTATTGTCCGAGTTAGAAAAGCATAATGTATGTATACCTCTCGCTCGTGTATTTGCACGCGAGGGTTAAATTCTGCTTCTATTCTTAGGAACCCGGGGTCCGATTTCCACCCGTATTATTTCCCCCTACCCCTATAGCTTGGCACGCGCGATGCCGTTTTCATCGCGCGATAAACTATCGCTGTCCCTTTCCACGTCATAATAAAATGCGAAATAGCGATAGTTTTTCGCGCTATAAACTGGCGTCGTACATGCACTGCTACAGGGGCTTGTATTAGAACTATTAGTATCTCTTTATAGGTCATATCTTAGGTACTGAAATAATGCTAAACAATATTGATACATGTTTAAGTTGAAAAGTAAATTTCTAAAAACTAATTCATTGTCATTCACATCGTCATTTGTTATTTCATTTTGTTTCTAGTTTCTTGACTATGAATTAATTAATAAAATTTATTTTTCACCTTTTTTATTACTGTCAATCATGTACATTCAGTCAGAAAAGTATCGGGAATGGATTATTTATTTATGGTTCCAAATTCAAATTTTTGTTTTTTTTTGTTGTTGTTAGATTGGCACAACTGTTTTCCATTTTGGCGCGGAGTTTGAGTTGCATCTGTTGTTTACATTAAATACAGTGCTATTTTTAGTTATATCATATCTAGTGTGTATTGCTAATTTCATAATGGATAAAAACATCGAACAAAGAGTTTGTCTTAAATTTTGCATTGCCAATGGAATATCGTGTTCGGAGTCACTGAAAATGTTACAGAAGGCTTACGGTGAATCGACTTTATCAAAAACTCGTGCTTATGAGTGGTACAAAGCGTTCAAAAGCGGTCGAGATGTGATGGAAGATTTGCCTCGCTCCGGTAGGCCATCAACGTCTGCAACTGAAGTTAACATCGCAAAAGTGAAGGAAATAGTGACTGAAAATCCTCATTCAACTTTGAGAGAGATAGCCACCGAACTTTCTGTATCTCACGAGTCGATCCGTACCATTTTAACTAATAATTTGGGTATGAAACATGTTGCCGCTCGGCTAGTCCCAAAAGACCTGAATTTTTTTCAAAAACTCAATCGCATGAGAGTCGCTGAGGACATGCTAGAACGAGTCAATTCCGACCCAACATTCATGAAACGCATTGTTACTGGTGACGAGACGTGGGTTTACGAGTTTGACATGCAAACTAGTCAACAAGCTTCGGAGTGGCGCCTTCCAACTGAACCGAAACCGAAAAAACCACGCCAAAGTCGTTCAAAAGTCAAAGTCATGTTGACTGTTTTCTTTGACTATGGCGGTGTTGTGCACTCGGAATTCTTGCCGGAAGGTCAAACGGTAAATAAGGAATATTATTTGAGTGTTATGCGGCGTTTAAGAGAGCAAATCCGACGAAAAAGGCCAGATTTGTGGAAAGAAAATTCTTGGATTTTGCACCATGATAATGCACCTTCGCACAAGGCCATCATTGTGAACGAATTTTTAACCAAACACTCAACAAATACCATCGAGCAACCACCATATTCACCAGATATGGCTCCAGCCGACTTTTTTCTTTTTCCTAAACTCAAATTACCACTTCGTGGCACCCGTTTTCAATCGGTAGAAGACATAAAAGAGAATTCGCGGCGAGAACTGACCTCAATTCCGGAAACAGCGTTTAAAAAATGTTTTGATGATTGGATTATTCGTTGGCGTAAGTGTATCGTTTCTATAGGAGCATATTTTGAAGGTGATAAAATAAATTTGGATGAATAACAAACAGTTTGTGTATTATTGATCTTTTCCTGCTACTTTCTTGACAGAGTAGTATGTAACCAACAAATGCCGCGTGGTTCCTAGCACTAATACAAAAAAGAATAAGACCACTCCATCTCTTTCCCATGGATGTCGTAAAAGGCGACTAAAGGATAGGCTTATAAACTTGGGATTCTTTTGTAGGCGATGGACTAGCCAACCTGTCACTATTTGAATCTCAATTCTATCATTAAGCCAAATAGCTGAACGTGGCCCATCAGTGTTTTCAAGACTGTTGGCTGTGTCTACCCCACAAGGGATATAGACGTGATCATATGTATGTATGTATAACTATGTAGGTACTAGGTATTTTCTTGCTACTGTGCAAATTTCTATGTAACAAAGATATTACAAACAAACAAACTAACAACAGTTATTTAATAAAAAGTACAAGTGAATAGGCCCCACTACAGTTTATTGAAGGATTAAGCTGTGTGTAAATAAATAATGCTTGACTGAGTGAATCCAATTAAGATATTCGATAATTAAGGGGGTATCCGCTTGACCTGATCGTACGGACATAAGTCGGGTGGCTGAAGTCGCATTGATATACATGCATAGGTAAACATACGCTTGGTCCATGCATACCTCCAAAGATTTAGCGAGGCCGAGGCCCCGAATCTTAGTGGCGGTGAGATTTGGGGAAATATTTTTACAGAGAATTCTGTTACATACATATGTACATACATATAATCACGTCTATATCAGACAGATCAGTATATCAGTATTTTTAAGATTGTGGGCTCTGTCTACTTCGAAAGGAATAAAGACGTTATTATATGCGTGTATTACCTTAAAACATTACTCAATTATATATGATACAATTCTAACTATATCCAATACAATCGTAACCAAAATGGCCGCAATTCCTCTGAATACCTAACACAAAAACAGCAGCCATACATCAGGTGCATTCGTGATACAAAAACAGATATAATAATATACACAGCGCGCTATGTTTTATCTAAATCGGTCACTCGCCGTGTGGGGGCCGTAACTATAAATCAGAATATATATCTGTTGCTGACAAATCTTAATATATGACGTTTCTGTGAATGGCTAGATTTGCGGCCGGTGGCCAATATGTTGTTGTTTATGTACAGGGTGCTATTGATTTTATTGGTATTTTTTTTATTTTATTGTCTGTAATATCAAGTTGTAAAAATAATAATTTATTAGGTACAAAGGAACGATTAAATTTGCAAATTAATTAAAAGAAAATGCAAATATAATATAGTTACTATGACTTGTAAAATAAGCACATCTATTTGACAAAAGAACAATAAACATCGATAAACATATATTTATTTTTTTTAAGAATTTACTTTTCGGAAAAGTACTTTGTTACTAGACTTTCACAATGCTTAAGAACTGTCAAATTATTCTATTAATTTATTTGACACCTTAACACCTCCTTTGAAAAAGCAAGACAGCAGAAGCAGTTAGTGCCAATCACATCCTCAACCAACAGGAGAGGAGCGGAGGATGTGTCTCTGAACCATAATCGACTCGACATGATTTGACTTCAAATATTTCAATTCCTTAACTGACTTTACTTAAAATATTACTAGCTTTTACTCGCAGCTATTTATTTAAGTCGCCTGCGCGGTTTTTACCTACACTCACGAATTTAGCGCCGCAAAAGAATACAGGATTTTTGCGAATCTCATGGGAACTACAGTTTTTACAGGCATCAAAAATACACTATGTCCTTCTCCGGAATCATAATTGTTTTTCTGTACGTAAATAACGCGTGAAGAGACGACAAACAAATAACTAACTTTCTCATTTATAATATCAGTTGGGATAATTTGCTTCACCCTGTATTATGCTTACGTTAATCCATCTTGGACATGAAACGGTAAATCATTATTTATCTCTCTCATCAATGCATATTCCTTGTTGCATTCTCAGCTAGTTTCTAAGCCTTTGCATGGAAACTTTGCATGCTGTAATATTATTTGGCAATTGTTTTACGGTTACTGTGTGGATATTAACAAACTTGGATAAGACATACTTAATATGTCTTGTGTTACTCTTACTTTTGTGAAATATGCACTCATAATTGGCCTCTCTGGCCGACTCCATACTATAGAGAAAAATTTCATTTTATTTTTTTATTTCAATTTTCGTTCTGGTTTAAATAAGTATAATAAGAGTCTGGACATGGACATAAGGTACTTTTACTGGTTGAAAATTATAACTAGTTTCCTTGGACATACATACATATAATCACGCCTATAACCCTTGCGGGGTAGACAGAGCCATCAGTCTTAAAAATAGTGATAGGCCACGTTCAGCTGTTTGGCTTAATGATATCTAGAATAGAGATTCAAATAGTGACAGGTTGCTAGCCTGTCGCCTAAAAGAAGAATCCCAAGTTTATAAGCCTTTCCCTTAGTCGCCTTTTACGACATCCATGCGAAAGAGATGGAGCAGTCCTATTCTTTTTTCTTATGGTGCCGGGAACCACACGGCCTTGAACCTGTGTTCCTTTGTATTATAAATTAGCGCGTGTAATTTGCGAAATTATTCATAACCATTACATAGATATCTCTATGATAGTCTTGTTCAACTAATTGCACGCGACTCGCAATCTCTAAAGGTCCGTTTCGTTCCCGAGTCGTGACCACGCCCATCCATTGACAATACTGCACAACAGAACAAACACGCATTGGATTTGTATTATTAATAGCTGTTACCCGCGACTTCGTCCGCATGAACCAAGAAACAGGATTTTTTTTAGACTTACTCAAATTATTGAAATCTTTATTTTAACTTTTTATCTTTTTTAAAAAATTAATTATATATTCCAACGTCTTAACTTTATTAATGCTTATGAAAATCCGATACATAGTACATACATGCGTAAAAGAAAAAACAACAATCAACATCAACAATTTACAAACTTTATCAATAACATTAAGGACATTCTAAGGTAAAAAGTGGGGTTAAACCAGCAGAGGAGTGTGATTCTCGGACCATTAGAATTGGACCGTTCCACCTATTTCCAATGAATATCGTAAAAGTCGACTTAGGGAATAGGCACATCATTTAGAGCAAGTTGTAATGCTAGAAAAGAAGTCAGTGCCAGCTTCTTCTCATCCCGTGAAGATTGTGAAATCCTATCAAAGGACATCTATTTTATAGCGCCTGGAACCACACGGCACACGCAAATACAAAATGAGGCCCACTAATTCTTAATTCTTTGCAACCCTTCTCGCGGCTTTCCCATTATTTCTTCGGGGATATTATTCCTGCATTATTAATTACAATTCTTTGGAGTTATTTATTGCCCAGTTAGGGTTTCATTTGGGTTACGTTTCACTGAAAACATTAAAGTATCTGGGGCAGTTAAAATTGTGCCGTGTGGTTCCCGGCACCAGTACAAAAAAGAATCGAACCACTCCATCTCTTTCCCATGGATGTCGTAAAAGGCGACTTAGGGATAGACTTACAAGCTTGGGATTCTTTTTTAGGCGATGGGCTAGCAACCTGTCTCCATTTGAATCTCAATTCTATCAATAAGCCAAATAGCTGAGCGTGGCCTATCAGTCGTTTCAAGACTGTTGGCTCTGTCTACCCCACAAGGGATATAGACGTGACCATGTGTTGTATGTATGTATGTAAAAATTGGAAAGTTAAGTCTTTTTCATAGTACCTACCAGACTTAATAATTTACTTTAATTTTTTAATTTTACTACATTAAAAAATTTTTCCGTCACCCAGGTACTTTTGCTTATACGAGTAATTTACATTTCTATTGGGTAAATCTAGTAAATGATTATATTATTTTGATGCTCTTACGATGAGGGAAAACATCATGAGGAAACTTGCACATTCAGGAAAGTGGATGTGTAAGAGATTGAGTTGTCATATTCTAAAGTGCCGGGAACTACACGGCATCTTCATTATTTTTTATATACTATGCCCAAAGGCCTAGTCAGGAGTAATTAGTAAGAAAGACAAAGGAACCTAATTTCTTTTTTTAACCTTCTAAGACTTCAAAAAAGGAAGAGGTTCTCAATTCGTCCGTATCCTTTTTTATATTCAATACTTTTATACAAACTACATATTACAATTTCAAAGAAATCGGAATGAATTTCGAATTTTGAAGATTTCAAAAAAGCCGACGGCTCCTATTAAGGAGGTCACAGATCAGCCGCGACGTGATACTGGCCAAATGCAAATTCGCTACTGATCTACGCAAGGCCCGTTATAATTATGACAGGGTTGGCAGTTTTTCCTTTTTTTTTTAGTGGATACGAGCAAAGATGTAGAATCCTCGCGAATTGGGCAAGAAATTCCCGCCTTCTCCTATTAGGTATACATAAATAAAATACTTAGGTACTCAAAATCATTTTTAACATTTCAATACTGGTTAAAATTACATCCTTATGTGTTTTATATATCCTTATGTACCTTTTGTGTTTATATATGTTTTTATTGATATTAACAGGGACTTATTTTATGTACTCACTTGATAGTCAACATTAAAATACTACTTTAATAACTAACGAAAACATTATAATCCTTTTAGTTCCTTGAATTTTGGTATCGACAGAGATTCAAATTATGTAATTGGTGCGATTGATACAATGGTATGTCTTCAATTATTGGTAATGCTTTGTAATAACTAAGCAAATCTTCCTATCTTCAACCAGGTACCTGTTTTACATTTTCAGACCATTCATTCATAGAAAAATATCTTTGGCCATCCCTGAATAATAAACCGAGCTCTGGTAAAAACGTAATTATACACACGAATGCGCATGATTCACGAAATATTTGAATACCGTATTACATACATTCGCTACGCTGAAACAGTCTCAGCTGCCAGTATTGGACAAAACAAAACACAACCTTATAACGAGACGTACAAAATTCAAATTTTCCTAATAGAAAAGAAAACAAAGTCTTTTGAAATTGGAACGAAGTTTAAACTGAACGCATCTCTAATCGTTTCGGGAACGAGTAATAGTAGACTTTATTTCTTTAGTTACTTGGTTTAAAATCAAGTTGTTGTTCCAAGCTTTAGTTGAAGAAGACTGATGGCTAAGTAGTGATGTGCAGACGCCGTGGGAACGATCCGTTTGGGAAATGAAGTTCGAACGAGAGCACGGACTAAAGATTGGTCTGAAGATAGCTAAGAACTGTAGCGAGCTATTTACCTTGTTCTATAAATATCTGGCTTTATTGTTATTGCTGTTATATTTTAAAGTGAAAAGGTTAAGAGGTGAAACTTGTTTTATTACTTATTTTGTGCAGAATTTAAGTAGGCAAATTAATAATTTTGATTTTGAACAAAATGTATTTGCTTGCAATTTTATTAGAATAAAATAACATTTTTACCTTTCCCTTTTATCTAAAGCTTTATAGGTATTTCGTAATACACTCTCAGATGTTGGATTGAAAGCCCAAAGTAAAGTAAGTAAAAGAATGAATAAATCGTTTTTAAATACTGTCCTCTTAATATTTTTTACCGATACGTGAAAATATGGTGTGTTTGTTTGTCCGTCTTTTACGTCAAAACCACTTAACCAATATTCATTAAATTTTTCCTTCATGTAGTAGGTATAGAGTACGGAGTAAGACAAAAGGTACTTCACGCGGGCGAAACTAGTTTTAATATAGATCTACATTCATAAACTTCCACCACAATAATCTTCGAATCAGACATTCGATCTCAAATCACACAATCGTTAATCCTTTAAGATAATCGATTTGCACGCACGCGACCCTACCACACTACTAATACCGTTGATTCATCCAATAGTCCTTCAACTTTCGACTTTATCTTTTCAACAAAAAGGAATACCGATTATTTTTTGAATGTACAAGTAAATTATGTCAAGATACATGCGCGTTCGGACGCGACGACCACATCCTGTCTTTTGTTGGATTTTAAATCGATCTAATATCGATTCGTACGTATAAGTTTAGTTTTTTTTATTTTACTTTTTAATAGGTAGGGTTTTCTGTTTTTCTTTCACTTGATTGATGTCATATGGCATTGGGCATTGTGCCGTGTGGTTGCCGGCACCAATACAAAAAAGAATAGGACCACTCCATCTCTTTCCCATGGATGTCGTAAAAGGCGACTAAGGGATAGGCTTGCAACTCGGGATTCTTTTTCAGGCGATGGGCTAGCAACCTGTCACTATTTGAATCTCAATTCTATCATTAAGCCAAATAGCTGAACGTGGCCATTCAGTCTTTTCAAGACTGTTGGCTCTGTCTACCCCGCAAGGGATATAGACGTGACCTTATGTATGTATGGCATTGGGTTTTGTACATACATAAGTACATATTATCACTAGCGGGGAAGACAGAGCCAACAGTCTTAAAAAGACTGATAGGCAACGTTCAGTTGTTTTTCTTAATGATAGAATTAAAATTGGGATTCAAATAATGACAGGTTGTTAGCCAAACAGTATCATTAAGCCAAACGTGGCCTATCAGTCTTTTCAAGATTGTTGGCTCTGTCTGCCCCATGAGGGATAAAGACGTGACTATATGTATGTATGCATTTACAGGTTGCTAGCCCATCGCCTACAATTATTCCAAGCTTATTAAGAAGGGGCTTTAGTCGTCTTTTACGACATGGGAACAACCAACAGAAAAAAGTACCTACCGAATGATGGTAACAAAAAGACTACATTCAAAACAGTTTAACGTGCCGATGACTCTTTCCTGATATGTTAGATTTAATCTAATTACTATTGTAAGTAGGTTTAATATTGTTGTTATTCTTATTAAAACATGACTCCTCTTTGTAATCTCCTAAAAGGCGAGTCATCCTCGACTAACTATCCTAATTAACAAAACAAAAGAACAGATAGACAGACAGTAAGAACAATGTAAACGATAGCAAGTGTTGACGTCTTATTAACTGATATCGGATATCAAATCGATGTTATGACGAATATAATCGATACTGCATCGGTTTTATATCGATGTTTTTGTTGTGCCGAATATTAGATTCAACTTGAACTTGATTTTTTTTTATTGACACTAATAAAGAGAAAATATTTGTATTTTTGTACGTTTGTAACGAATAAACTCAAAAACAAATGGACTGATTTTCACGAAATTTGCCACAGATATAGAATAGAACTTCGGGTTCACTAAGGTTAGGTCCTTTTTTTCTGAAATTACCCCCGGCAGCGAATCCGCGCGCAAAAGCTTGTTTCGAATATAAACATACATAAATGCTTCACTTTCCTCAAATAGGTATTTCCCGTCTTTGGTATTATTTGCAAGTTCACAATAAAAATAAACTAACAAATAAACTGCATACTAGCGCCATCTTTCATCGGATAGCAGAACTATTCTAGATGATAGCTTGAAATATCCTATTTGTTTGTTTTTTTTCTGTGTAAAGTCTGTGAATAACAGCAAAATATCCTATTCAATTTTAATTTTTATTAATATTACGGTTTTTCTACAAAATAAATTGTTATTAAGAAAACCATTTTAAAATGTAAATGTAATGTAAGTTATAGGTACTTATAAGATTTCTGATAAATGGCAAAATCTTGTTAAAGTTAACATATTATATGGCAAAAGTTTTACAACTGACGGACACTAAACCTACATGTATGTATCACCTCCAATAGAGAGATCTAATAATCTAGCCAAATAAAGAAAAGAATATAGTCCAAAGTAGTATGGTAGCAGATTCAGGTAATAATATATTGCCAGCCCATCGCCCAAAGCAAAATGCACAAATTTTTTTTTTCATTTTCATAGTTAGTTGCTTCTTACCCAAAAATTCACTACCAAACTTTGCAAAAGAAAATTTAATATCTATTCATATCAAACACTTTGTGAAATTGATAAGAATCAAGTATCAACAGAAGTAAAGTCACGCGTAAAGCATTGTTAATTTAGCGCGTTCACCCGCGCTGCGATTTCGAATTAATACTGGCGGTAATCATGTACAGGTTGATTTTATGTTTATTCATTTTTTTTATAAATAAAATGACTAAGTATTTCTTACCTTGTAGAACTTCCATATCAGTTATATAATAAATGAAATAAAATAGCGTTTATTCATTTAAATAAGAATCTGATAAGTGAAGTTAAAAAATAATCAACCGTCTTACCTATATTTTATTTCTCGCCACAAAATACATGTGCATATAAAAGTACTTCTATTCTAAATTTCTATTCTATTCTAGATTTCTACAATAAAACATGTCGCGTTCAAAATGTAGTTTGAAACTAGGTACAGTATAACAATAAATTTTGTGGGATTGGCTAGAAGTGTAAGTTGCTTGTAAGTAAAAGTAAAAGTACTTACAAGCAACTTACACTTCTTTAAGACAAAGACTTTTTGTAAGACAGGGGTATCAAAGGATACCCCTGTCTTACAATTTAACCGGGGTAAAAAACGACTACCTAACATAGCTATGAAATAAAATTTTCTCTTAACAAATTTAACAATTTATCATAACATGTATTCATTGGTCGTTAGTAAAAAAAGGGGAACATTAAAACTTGAAAGCCACTTTTTTACTATGAGAACGTAGTTTGCCTGAAGGGCATTCACTGTTACAGCGGAACACTTAAGCTTAAGCGGCAAAAGCGCACACGGGTCTCCAGGTGGGACGAATTCCGAATTTCGGCCTTGGACTTCTTTGCCTTTGAGCAATGTAAATGCAAAACTCACGTGGATCAACTAACTTGGAAGCAAGCACCTAAGATCTTATGAACCTAAACTGAACCAAACTAACCAATAAATAAATATAACAATCACGAATTTCTGTTCAGATTTTCTTTATCTAAGTGTGCGAGTCGCAATGACCTAAATTTAATACAAAAAATACACGCGACAGTAAGAAGAACGTATGAATCGGATATTATTCATCTGGCTCGCGAAATTAATTTAGAGCACCCTGTGGATTGGGTGTTTTCTCAGCGTTAACGCGAGGCGTCGCTACTTTATATTTAGCTGACGTGTGTAGTAGGGTTGTCATTATTGATGTATTTTATTTATTAAGATTTTCTTGCAAAAAATTTACTTCTTTTACGTAAACACAATTCTGATTAAATTAACGCAACTCTGGTAAATATGACATATAATTAATTCATATGCTTAGTAGTTTTAGCTATGCCTTTATCTACATACGGTTTTCAAATAACTGAATAACTGTACGTAATTAAAATAATTTTCTTCTTTTTGCAAAATTTTCGACCTCATTACCTATATGCAGAACCGTTGTTAATACTTATTTATTTAAAACTTTATTGAACAAAAATAAAATTGTACAAAAGGCGGACTTAATACCGTTTGGCCATTTTCTACCAGTCAACCAGCTGACCAAACAGAAAAAAACTTTACATTTTTTATTTACACAAACATAAAAATTTTAAACTTTTATTTTTTAAATGCAAGTGTATTTCCAACCTTAATTTCACTCAGTTTCCCCTCGAGTGGCAGCCCTATCCATTGATATTTCACCACTTATTCCACGTCGCACTGTATGTTATAATTTTTGCCTACCCCCAAAATACATTTCGGAACAAAAGGCGTCTTAATGAACGTATCGCGATTCCAAACCATTATTAAGCATTGTTAAGGGTTCCCGGGAGTACTAAGGATTTTTGTTCCTATTTTAGCTTATTTTAAGGACACGTTCGTGTTATTAATAAGTCGTCTAGCTGACTTTTTTCTATCTTTAATGTTATTTACTTTCATATAGTTTTTCCGGCGAAAAAACATTGTATAAGTCAGCTGCAACTCTGTCCCACACATATTGTGAAAATTAATCAAGGAATAGGAGTTATAAAGTTGAAAGTCTTTTAGGGACAGCAAACTTTACATTTTTCTAGACTCTGTCTGTCAGTCAATATCTGCGTTACGCTTTCATGCATAAACCAGTAAACGATTTTGATGACATTTTTACTGTAGACATATAAAGTTGACACCGATGAAAAACATAGGCTACTTTTTATTGCGAAAAAAGAAACCACACGTGCGATGAGGCCGGCCAAAGCTTATAAGATAGATATTATTTGCAAAAATACTTTGTAGTGCCGTGTGGTTCCCAGCACCAATACAAAAAAGAATAGGACCACTCCATCTCTTTCCCATGGATGTCGTAAAAGGCGACTAAGGGGTAGGCTTACAATCTTGGGATTATTTTTTGAGGCGATTGGCTAGCAACCTGTCACTATTTGAATAGCTGAACGTGGCCTATCAGTCTTTTCAAGAATGTTGTCTCTGTCTACCCCACAAAGGATATAGACGTGACCATATGTACCTATGTATGTATGTGTATATAGGTACTTGTAGAAATATATTATTACGTGCATACATTATTTATATCTCAGTCAAACATTTATACCGAACCTATTTGTTTGCTAAAACTGTGCTATAAATCTCGAATAAAGTCACGAAATCCTAAGAATCTTCGTGTTTAAATACTTAATTTAAAATTCAGAGTGCAGACGTAAAGAGCAAGCAAACAAACATATAAATATGCAGATTGGTTCCCAAACAGAACAGGCATTTGCAAAACGAAATTGTGTGTGAACGTATTATTGTTACCTCCTCTGTGGGGGGGGTGGAGGGGGTGGATCCTTTCTTTCGCGATTTCTATAGAAAACTTTGAGTAAGAGTAATACACGTCTTGTCTTCGGAGTAGGATGACCAGATTATAAAAAAAACTAATGTTAAATTAGAAGAATAGAATAGATTTATTTTCAAAATTGGATCCAAGGTATCACTTATTGACGTCGCATCACTTAAATCTAATTATATCTACTACCGCTTCCAAAGCGCATGTGTAGAAGAAGAGGCGGAACAAACTACACTGCAGCATTATCACTAGACGCCAATTTACAAATATAGATCTCTTAAATCTATATCATGGACGAAATCACATTGTCTACATTAAAAAAATATTGTGAATAACATGAAAATGTTTCGGGATTTCACTTTAATTATCAGGAAGGTACATGCAGTTTTGGAAATATGTTTATGAATTTTTATATAGCATACAATAGTAGCTTGTAAAGTCAACTATGAAAACTTGGGATTCTTCCATTAGGCGAATTTGATACGCTCGTCACTCACTATCGTAATCTCAATTTTAACATGAGCCATCCAACTGAACGTGGCTTTAATCTTTTTGAGACTATTGGCCCTGTCTACTTCGTACGGAATAAAGACGTGATATATGTATAGATACATATCCATGAATATGACATTTTTTTGCGCCAGGAAGAAAGGAAGTCATAGGTAAACTTTAATTTTACGAAGAAACATTAATAATTAATAGTGCCTTTCTTACAAAACTTAACTCCCACTAATTCTATCTCAGTTATTAAGATATACATACATACATATACAAACACCTCAATATCGGAATCAAAACAAACACATTACCTACTCAAAAAAAACATAAACAAATAAAAAAAGTAAAAATCACGATCTCCCATAATCATGGCCACCCCGGCACTCGAGCAAAGCAATTGTTCTCAAGATTGGTTTAAGCTCCGCATGTGAGCTTAATTAATGAATACGAAATAATGACTAAGCTTATTCCGTTAATTTATTTACATTGAAAACTGTGGGGTGTGGGAATAATCATATTTGGCGCTTTTCTATATCATTTGATTATTCAGTCTTCAAATGCTGAGGGAAATGAGAGATTTCTTATTAATAATATTGTTTCCTCTTGAGATTTCTCGGCTGCATTGAATTAGGTACCTAGTCGTTTTTTGGATAATTCCATCGTTAGTCATACAACTGAACGTGGCTTTTAAGTCCATTTAGGTATAAAGACGTAATTATATGTATGTACCTATTTAAAGGAAATAAAAAAGTGAAATCCACAAGGAATACAACTCCAGAATTTCCGATTCCAAATCGAGCAGTAAATCGTCTGTAGACAGAAGCAGCCACTTATGATAAACCTCCTCGCATTAATGCTTTCTAAACGTATGAATATTTCAAATGCTCCCGATTCCCCGATAATGTGAAATTCTACAATGTAGATACTGTCGGCAAAGAAACTAGGTTTTGAAAAAAAAAACAATTTCTATTTAAGATATTTAAAGCGTGAAAGCAACAACAAACTCACTTTAGAATGGGTTCATGTCCTGATCTTATTCATAACATTGTGTGTTAATAATGTGTATCTTTGACGCCATATTATTAGCCCCGTAGCATGGAACTTTTCCTGTTTCGCTTTTTATTAGGTATGACGTGAAATAGGAAAGCAATAGTTTTTCGCGAGATAAAAATGGCGTCGCGCGTTCCACCAAAAGTTATTAGCAATAATGAACGTGTAACAGACAGACTCGCTTTTATTATATTTAAAACATTATTTAAATCCATTTTCATCATAGGTTATATGGAGTAGTAATATACTTATCATATCTGCATTTTTTTGCTAACAGTCCAGTCTATAGACTGCATGTCTCCACGATAAGAAGTGCACACATTAGAGTCTTCAAATCGCCCCCAGCTAAGGTCGGTGCATTGAAATCTGCTCATATTTGCGTATCGCATTGGAGATGACTTGTGAAGATTCTTTTATTTAATTGAAGGAAAATATGCTTTAACATTTACTTACCAAATAAAAATGCCTTCGAAACCTTTCTTGTTAAGACTGTACCTTATTGAAACATTGTACCTAATTATAACCTACCCGGAAAACATACGTCGTACCTTAAAAAGTTTAATCTATAACTGAACATAATGCGTTTGACGTCAATCTAATGATTCCCATGAAAAACGCATCAGACATCATTTTTACGAGCGAATCCACGGGTATAAGTGAGTGCATTATATTGATACAAAGATCCAAAGAATCAATAACGGCTGTCTACGTCAATGAAACATCGGCACACCAATCGTCTGCGTTCCACGTGATTTCATTCAATCAGCTTTAATTCCTCCATGTCTCGGAATTTTTCAACATTATTAGATTTCTCAGTCTGTGGGATTTAAATATTCTTTTGTCTCCGCTCTTGTATTTGTACGGAACCGTCTGCAGTCATTATTGAGTTAAGTACGTAGGTAGGTACTGTGTATATGTTATGTGTTGTTATTATGCTGGAAATGTACTTTATAAGGGATATACCCTTTTAATAAACTTTAAAAAGAACTTTTCAAAATTCAGTTGTATGATTTGATAGGATTACCTAATATTAAAACAATTTTCAAGAATGAAGTCTGCCGTCTAAAAAATATTCTTTTGACCTGGCTTATTTTCAAATTAATGTAGACTTATAGTATAGGTACTTACTTATTTGGCGTTTGAGACGAAATATAAGGAACCTAAATCTTTAACTTAGTTTTCCTTCAATCTCTGTTCATTGTAGGTACGTTTGCAGGTTAGCCGTTTCCAACGTACAAATTTCATTAATTTCAGACCTGTCTGTGTGTTCTTAGGCCTTAATGCTATTGCTCCCGTGCCTCGCGTGTCTTATGTCACTGAAAGACCTGTGGACTTCTGACTGTGTTTTTACAATACTATATCGGTGGCGACATACTGTCATTTATGACAAATGCGATCTGCCACAGCTGCCTTCATAAACCTTGTTATTAAAAATGTTTTTAATTAAAATTACCATTATGATCAGGCTATGTCACCATTAATATTATTAAACACAAACGTGTCGCAAATGACGTGAAAACACGTCTAGACGTCGCCACACCATGTCACGATTTCTATTATGCACTTACAAAATTATACCACTTATGTTACGCCATAATACAACACAATAAAGCTCATTTTAGCGTATTTTGTTGGGAGATGTGTAAGTTAACCTCATTCATACAAAATTGCCGTCGCCATTGTGGTTAGCTTCTGGTAAAATTAGCAGTCTTGAAATTAGTGGGGTGTTTGTGCATTACCTATGTTGCATTTCGAAATAATAATGCACCTGGGTACCTTCTTATCTGTACTCATCATCAAATAAGTAATAACTCTAGAGCTGCTCGCAACTGCGCCCGCGTAAAACGAAGAATTTTATTCTCATTTGTGGGAATTTGGGATATACTCCGAAATTCCCATTCTTTCAGTGATCTCTACCCTTCACAAAGAATATAGTACTTACTTACAAGCTTAAATGTACTGGGCGTAGGTAGCTGAATTGTCTGAAGTGCCAATTAGTAGCTAAATAAGTAAATTTATGGTATTTAATTATCCTTATAAATACAATTACAAGCATTGATTACTTGCTAAGAAAGTCTTGCGATGTAATTATACTTCCAATAAAAAAACCGGCCAAGCTCGCTTTTTCTTAACTAATTTTCATTGGATTTTTTTAATACATATCTACTAAATATTAGTAACTCAATTTTTTTAACTACGGAACCCAAAAAAATAGACATTGAACACAATATTTTAGTACATACTTTGTGTGATTTAAACCACTAAAGATGGCGTCGTGTGAGATTGCACGTCTTCTAAAATTAACTTCGCCGCGCATCTCCCAAGGAGCTAAAACAATGTAGAGTCCGCAAGTTAATTTAAAAAGTTAAGCGTGCATATTGCTTCGCGAGGCACATTATCTCGGACTGAAGATGAAAGACTTACCTATTTTAGGACATGCTTTCTTAAACACTACAGAAGTTTTGTTGTTTTTTTACAGGATAAGAACCGGTAATGCCTTTAGAACAGATGAGTAGTACAAAAGATTACTTCTGAAGTGAACAAATTAAAATAAATATAACCAAAGGTTTGTTTATGCTACAAATAAATTATTCATTTTATGAAACTGGTTTATATGTTTGCTTGCAATAAATCGTTGACTTATTATGATCCTTGGGCTTATGCTTACTCCAAAAGTTTAAAGTTCTATGTATAATTTATTTGTCAAGACGGTAATTAATGTTTCTTTCTTCATATTTTCAGCAATTATTTCAATTTCAGCCACTACTTATGTTTTGCACATCAATTATAGGAGTCAAAGGGCCACACGTTAGAGATTTTAATACGGTTTACTTTGGACTTTATTTCAAACCACTAAGGATTAAATTGGAAGTGTAACGAAATTTACCTTTGTACTTGAATTTGTTTTAATGTATAAGGTTATATTATCCCTTTAATTCGCAGCGTTAGATATACATAACACACACATTTCGAAAATTCTACCTTCAAAACAATATCGATTCTACAGCGGTTTTTTCGATAAGTTAGTTAAAGACATCACTACCCACCCATAGCAAAATATAAAACGTTATTAAGTTGTAAATTTTGAAATTGAGGTACAAAATAGCGTCCCGACCACGAACTGCTCCCGCGCACATGGTAAGAAATATTATTTTTATTTAATTAAAAGCATGATTTTTCGTTATATTTTACATTAAATATGTTTTTATGTTTGCATTCTACAATTATTAGTACAAAATATTACTAACAAAGTCATTTTGTGTTTTCTATAACATGTAAAAGTGGAATGTTAGCTACAATTAACATTGCGAAGCTAACGGTGATTGAGGCGAAGTTACGAATGTTAACAATAACTAACATTGCGAAATGATGAGCAATGTATTTAGGCTTTTTTATTTTAAATAACCATGGTGTTGGAGGGTGTTTGCATGAATGGTGGCTTGATTTTGTTCTAGCATAAGTTGCGCTTAGAGCGCGTGAAGAAGATTGTGGTCCTCATCTCTCTGGATAGCAGTATATCAGACGGTGACAAAGAGATAGTAAAAGACGAAACTGTTTATAGTTCTGCACTTCCCTCTCTAGATTTCTCTTTGGAGCGTCTGAATATTATAGACGAGTCACATGATGATACGCTTTTGCCTGAAGACGTAATACCATCCACTCCGTCTACTTCCGAAGTTCTCGCATCACATAATTTACCACAAGATTTGCCTGCCATTCAATCAATATTATCTGTCTTGTCGGTTCCACCAACTCCTGAAGCTTCAAGTGTGCTCAAGATCACTCGTTCAAGAAAGAGACCTTTACCAACCTTGTTGATAAAAAAAAGACAGCATTCATTAAAAAAACCTTTGAATTTTGAATGGGAAGGCGGCAGATTTAAATAAACTGCAATTTTGGATGAAATAACTTTTATTAAATTTGGCTCTGAATCAAAGTCGCCATCTGAATACTATTTCGATTTCTTTAATGAAGATGTTATAAAAATAATTATAGAAAACACAAATTTATATGCCGTTCAAAAATTTCTAAAAAGTTTTAATTTCAATTTGAGTTTAAAGCGTTACGAACAGATACGTCAATTTTTACACTTTGTCGACAATACCCAACCAAATGATGATCGTTATTTCAAAGTTCGGCCGATTTTTGAAGTAATACGTCAAAACTGTCTTAAAATAGAAGAAGAACATTGGTACAGTGTTGATGAAATGATGGTGCCCTATAAAGGAACCAGAGCAAAAAAGCAAAGAAATGGGGTTTTAAAATATTTGTCAGGGCAGAAGTATCTGGTGAGTAAAAAAAATCAAAAGCCGACGGGACCGAGGCCTTCTGATGCGATTCGCCGTGACCACGTGGGTCACATGCCTGACTTCATAGCAACTCCAGGCAAAAGCAAATTTTGTAAGAATGGTATGACAACTGTTATATGTTCTAAATGTTATTTGAGATTATGTTTTGAGAAAAAATGCAACTGTTTTAAAAATTTTCATGATCAATAATATTTTTAGGTTCATGACAGTTTTTAAAAGAGTTCCATTAAACCATTCTATATTTTTGAAGATATAATAATAATAAATGTTTTAAAAAAATCAACAGAAATTTTATTTTTATTTTCCTGTAGCTTTCGCATTGTTAAAAATACATAACGGTATTTTTGCACACTTAAATGCTGGCCACTTCGTAATGTTACGTATTTTAAACATCCATTTATTAAAAAAATATATATAATTAAATTTTTTAAATATTTTTTAGATTTAGTATATTACATTACTAAATCAAATAATTAAAAAAATATAACAATTTTTAATACAATTCTTGTTGCGAACTAAAGGGTTATCATTTGTCTTCTTCTTCCTTGCTTTTGTCCCGATTACATCCTCACCTCTCTGCAGAGGAGTAGGGTATGCAATTGGTTATATTAAAGTGTAAAAAAAAACGAACAACTGTAAAGTAAAACCTGTTTTATATATATTATTCTACATATTTAAAAGTTCATTAATTATTTAAAAATAAGGTTGACACAAATATGTAGGTACGAACTATTTTAGAATAAATAAAACCTATCCTAAAAGTAGTTGTATTGTTGTGAAAACTTTTTATAACAATAACCATGATGGGAATAAAACATTTGTTACTCTGATAATGATTTGTAACACAAACTTAAACTATTAATTAATAAAACTTAAAGATACATAAACAGTATATATAATCTCTTAACTATAACATTTTAACAGACTTGTAACAAGGGGGCTCTGAATGTATGTTCTTACAGATTTTGATGATTCTTCTTTTAACCGACTTCAAAAAGAAAGAGTTTCCCAAAACGAGCGTAAATAAAAAAAAATTGTGTGAAAATATGTACAAAATGGATATTCATTAGTTAAACTCTTCAAAAACTTAACACGCTTATTTATGGTTTTGCTGTAATTTTAATGGTATTAAGACATTTACTTGTCAAATAATATCTGAAACACATGAGATTGAAAATAGTTCTGTTTCTTAAAAAATAAGCTAATATATATCATTCATGGTAAAGGGTCAGGTCAAGAGTAGGTACCCGAAACCGCCGAGCTTGCATGAAGAGAGTTATGAATGTGGATGAAGCGAAGGAAGTGTGCAGAGATCGTGGCAAGTGGTAAGAGGTATTCTCTGCTTACCCCTCCGGGAAAGAGGCGTGATTATATGTATGTATATCATTCACGTTGAACGTGTCTTTTCAAATGGTTCTTCAAATACGGTTTCTGACTGAACCTCCTTTGACAGATATTACATTCATACGGTTTCTCACTAGTGTGCGTGCTCAAATGTGCTTTCAAATAAGGCATTTGCGTAAACCTCCTATGACACAAATCACACTCAAAATTCCTCTCCTCATTATGCGTATTCATATGCCTTTTAAAGTCAGACTTAGCTATGAAACCACTCGAACAAATACCACACTCAAAAGGTTTCTCACCTGTGTGAGTCATAATATGGTTTTTTAAGTTAATTTTTTGTATGAAACGCCTGTGACATACGCTACACTCGTAAGGTCTGTCGTCCGTGTGGATTTTCATGTGGTCCTTCAGATGATTGGTTCTGTTGAATACTCTTTGACAGATTTGACACACGTGAACGTAGGCGCGTATTCTTTTCTTGTAGACTCTACGCGGCCTCGCCTTTTTTGGCTCGTCCGCGTCATTTTCTATCGTCTGTTTGGACTGTTTTATGCATTTACGACGTTTCCGTTTCAGTTTCTCACGAGTATAGTCTGAAAGGAATTACATTTTGATAAATCAGTTGATCAATTAAATTAATATTAAATGATAATCAAAGTACCTATATGTTTGGATAGAGAAGTGACGAAATTTAATGTGTCGGATACATAACTTTTTACAATATCTTTGTTTAGGAATGATATGACTAGAAATATATGATCACCCGGTTTTGGCAAAATCTCTTCGGGGTCCAAAAAGCTGCATTGTATAAAAATTTTACCTTGTAGAATTTTATAATCCATAAATACGGTTTTTTTTTTTGTATTTACCGAATAAACTAAAACAGAGCCAAACAAAAGCATCAGAAGTTAAACAAACTATGACAATTTTGTACTGAATTGATATTTCTTATTGAAAATTCCCATTTTATAGATACTTGCCTTCTTGCACGTCCGCCCAAGAGTCGCGTTGCACAGCATCCGCCATCTTGTTGACGTCGTCTGCATTGTCAACATCGTAGGCGACCATTTCTGTAGCTTGAGGTGAGCCTGTAGACGACAAATTGTACTGATTACACGAACAAGTTTTTACTTTTAAAGTAGACAGTGCCAATAGTCACAAGAGTCAAAGGCCGCCTTTATCTAGATGCTTCAAAAAACCCTACAGGGTAGACAGAGCCAACAGTATCGTAAAGACTGAAGGGCTACGTTCAGCGGTATGGGTTAAAGATGGAATTGAGATTCAAGAAGGGACAGCAGGCTTACTCTCGACTCGCAATGCCAATATACAATGCCAATCTCAATGCAAGAAACGTCATTTGGCACTCTTGAATTTCACACTAGCGCCACATTGGGGCGAAATAGGGCGGATATTGAGTGAACTAATTAATATTGAGATTGTGTTCTGGAACTTGGGAATTCGTTACTCTTGAAGCCATTTTGACAGCTCGACATTGCGTTGAACTTTTGTTAGTCTTGGATATTTATTGTGATAATCATAATAAGGAAATAGTTACTTTGTGAAAATTGCGTATACATTTTTTTTGTAAAAAAGTGCATACAATGGCTCGTTTGGTGTTGCAAAGTGTAATTTTCAGTGATGCCTGTAGAAAGGATTTGCGAGAAACGCGTAATTTGCGTAGGATTGCTCGGTACGCCGATAAAGCACTTGAAAGAAAGAAAGAAAGAAATCGTTTATTTGTAAAACATGGGTACATAAAATTGATGTTAAATAAAATTTGAAACACCATGTTTTGCCGTTGCAATACAGCATACAAATATAATATAATAATTCATTACATTAATCAAAATTTTAAAAAAGTCAAACTAAAATATATTTTTACACATGTCAATTCTATTAAAATGTATCATTTAAAAAGTCATTAATACAATAGTAACATTTGTCAGCAAGGAATGTATACAATTTTTGTTTAAACATTTTTAATTCTACCATTTTATAATAATTTGGCAATTTATTATAGATTTTAGCAGCTATTCCAACTACACTTTTGCGAACCTGTGCTAAATTACATTTAATTGTCAAAACATTGTAGAAATATTGTGTTCGCAATCTATTCCGCCTGCTTATATCTGACAACCTCGGAAACAATTTTGGGTTACTTTTTACAAAAATGGCCATTTCATAGATATATATAGAAGGTAATGTAAGTATTTTTAAGGTTTTAAAGTGTTCAACACAGCTTTCTCTAGTTTTAAGTCCACATATGGCACGTACGCATTTTTTTTGAGCCTTAAATATGACCTCTCTTTCAGTAGTATTTCCCCAGAATATTATACCGTAACGTAATATAGGCGCTACAATACCGTGATAGGCCGTCATTACTGTGTTGCAATTTACAATTTTACGTAAATTGTATAAAGAAAAAGCAGATTTGTTTAATTTCTTGCATAACTCTTCTGAATGAGGTTTCCATGAGAGTTTGTTGTCAATTTATAATCCTAAAAATTTGGTTTGGTCTACAGTATCTATATCACTATCTTGATAGTGAATATCTATATTTGGTAACTTTTTATTATAAAAATGCATTATATTTGTTTTTGTCAAATTTATTGTTAGATTATTATTCTCAAACCAATTAATTATATTTTTTAATGTCAAATTTATTTCATTTTCATAATTACTTAGAATGTCAGGTTTTATTACTATTGTGCTATCATCTGCAAATAAAATCATAGATTGTTTGGTCACTTTTGGGAGGTCGTTTATATATATGATAAACAGTAATGGACCCAGCACACTTCCCTGAGGCACGCCATGTTTAACTACTCTATTTGTAGATCGATATTTTAATTCATTATTAGTTTTAGGGTCTATGTTTGTTATTTCTGTAAATTGTATTCTGTTAGTAAGATATGATTTTAATAAATTTAAAACATTTCCTCTTATGCCATATGCGTCAAGTTTATTAAGAAGTTGCTATGAGTGATGACGAATTTAAGCGAAATTATCGTGTTACCACGTGTTACGTGCATTGTTCCATTATTTATATCAAGAGCTAAAACCCTTAAGCTCCTAAAAGAAGAAGTGATATCAGTACAAAATACAAGGTAATTTTGTTTTAAATTATGTGAGTACTTTGTGTTAGTTTGTGATACAAACAAGTTTGCAAAAGGACCTAATTGCTTAATTAATTGGTTTTGGTCTACAGATACTAGTAGCACTTTCATTCTATGCAACTGGCAGCTACCAACGCCTAGTAGGATGTTCACTAGGTACTCTAATGTCGCAACAATCAGTATCTCGGGCATTGAGGGATGTGACAGCAGCATTGAATCACCTGACAATCCTGCATAAATACATAAAATTTCCTCAAACTGTTCCAGAACGCAATGTTATTAAAAGAAGGTATGTAAATTGTGTTTAAGACATGACAATTTATTTTATTTGGCAGATAAATGTGTGTTAATATCTGTGTTTGTTGTAGATTTTATGAAAAATTTCGCATTCCTGGAATAATAGGATGCATAGATGGAACCCATGTGGCAATAGTACGTCCTGCTGAAAATGAAGAAAGATATTTTAACAGAAAACATTTCCATTCAAGAAATGTATTAATAGTATGTATCCCTTTTATATGTTTATTACATAAATTCATAATAAGCTTATTTTAAATTACCACTACATATATTATTTATTTATTTTTAATTTATTTTTGTTACAGATCTGTGACGCTGACTTAAATATATTAAGTGTAGATGCAGCATTTGGAGGTGCATCACATGATAGTTTTATCTGGAACCAGCATCCAGTAAAAGATCATCTCATACAATTGATTAATGCTGGTGAATCTGTAACTTTACTTGGTAAATATTTTTTTTTATATTGATGATATAGGTAAATTTACCATACTTTATTATGTACATTTTACTACTATTTTAGGGGATTCTGGGTATGCACAAAGGGAATATATGATGACGCCGATCATGGATGCTGCTGCAGGTTCTCCAGAGGAGCATTATACTAAAATGCATGTGACAGCACGCAACACAGCTGAGCTAACTATTGGAGTGCTCAAAAATCGTTGGAGATGTTTGTTGGGGCATAGAGTATTACATTACCACCCTGATAATGTAGTACTCTAAATCATAAATGCTTGCTGCGTGCTCCACAATATGTGTAACCGGGCTCATTTAATAATGGAAGATGAGAACACTGACAACATCAGCATACCGAGATTTGTTTTAGAATCTGCACAGCAAGAGAGAGGTGGAGCTTCTTAGAGCTGCAAATGTAAACCGCAGGTCTAACCTAGTTTAGGCTCCAGTCCACCTCCCAATATAAATTTAATTTTGTATATTGGTATGTTGTAGAAAAATAAATCTTTTTTTTTTTCATTTTTTTTTTAAAGGGGTACAGAAGCTAGAGCAAACCTCGTGCGACAATTGTGGGCAGCCCGTGTGTGTTTGATGTGTTGCAATATCATCTCAGGAGTAAAGGCTGTTGACATACACCGGTTGTGTATGCAGCATGACAGGACGCATTTCATTTATATTTTATTAATATAATCTACATACATACATACATAAAGTCACGTTTATATTCCTTACGGGGTAGACAGAGCCAATAGTCCCAAAAATACTGAATGGCCACATTCAGCTGCTCGGCTTAATGATGGAATTGAGATCCAAATAGTGACAGGTTGCTAGCCCATCGCCTAAAAAAAGAATCACAAGCATGTCGTTAGTCGCCTTTTACGACATCCATGGGAAAGAAATGGAGTGGTACTATTCTTTTTTGTATCGGTGCCGGGAATATAAAAAAAATATTACAAACTATTAAATTATTTAATTAGGTATATTTATTAGACTATACTAAAATATTAAAAAAATAAGCAGTCATTATGTTCGTCTTTCAGATAGCTTCTCGCCCACGTCTCTTATTGCTGCAGCAACATCCGACAAAGCAGCCGCGACCCGTGCGCCCGAGTCGGAGACCGCAGCAGCCAGCTGAGCCAAGGCCTTCGCATGCAGCATCTCCGCTTTGACGCGCCTCGAATCGATCTCTTCAAATCGCCGAACTTGTGAGCCCACAAAAGAAACTCGCCGTTTCTGGCGATTTTGTTGAGCCTGTCGTGGCGCGCGGCGACTTCCTAAAGAATAATATAGATAATAATAATAAAGAAATTAGTCCAACTTTACTCATTTGGAGGTCTCATTTTAATACAAACAACATCATCCATAAGGTCGCAGGTGAAGCCGCGGGGCAACATCTAGTTTTAAAATAAATAAAAATATAATGCCTACCTGAAGGAGGCGCAGTATTTGTTTCGCCTGGCTGCTCCACCTGAAGCTCTGCTTCCATTGGAAAATTTTGTTCCAGAGCTTCAGGTACCACAGCGGCAGAGGTGGAAGGCAGCTGCAGAATGGGTGAAGCTGCGGCAGAGGTGGAAGGCAGCTGCAGAATGGGTGAAGCTGCGGCAGAGGTGGAAGGCAGCTGCAGAATGGGTGAAGCTGCGGCAGAGGTGGAAGGCAGCTGCAGAATGGGTGAAGCTGCGGCAGAGGTGGAAGGCAGCTGCAGAATGGGTACAGCTGCATCATTGGTGGATGGCAAGATGGAGGGGCTAGGCTGTAAAACGAACAAAAAAATTAAAGTTATTATAAAATCACTTAACTGAATTATATCGATGAATGTCACTTCTTATTATTATTCAATGTTATTTTTTAGTTCAGAGTTCAATTTTGTTAATATTATTTTACTGATCATAGACTTAATTCATGTAATTTTAACTGTACACTATTATTTCATTAAGCGTGTTAGAATAATCTATAGCCAATATACTTAATATAATGTTTGTAAGTTAATTGACGTCGTTGTAGAAAATGCAGCAGTGAAGTTTGTTGCGCCGCTTCTTCTTCACTTGCGCTTTGGAGGCGGTAGTAAACTTAGTTTTAAGTAAATTACTGACGTCAATTCTTGGTTTCTGAATAAACAATTTTTTTTTTAACTTTTTATATTATTTTACTTACATTACTTTGGGGAAAGGGGTCTTGTGCTATTCCCCTTGTGCCCGTGGCAAATGAGTCCCCACCCATGACTGCCACTAGGCGCTGTTTCAACAAAGATAGCTCCGGCACCACATCTACGCCACCTCCGGTGCGTCTCATGGCCTGAGCCCTTTGTTGGCAGATCTTTTTAAGAACCGACTTTTTTTCAGCCCAATACTGAAATGCATGAAAAGGAAATCATTATGATTTAGTATATAATGCATGAACTAATATAATAAATCTGATTTAATGCTGGCTTACCTTAGCCCAACCCTGCCCATCTTTTATTATCCCACCCAAGGCGTTAGTGGACTCAGCGAACTCCTGCCACTTTTTGCGGGTTTCTTGTTTGGCCTGCTGCGTACGCAGAAGGCCTCGCGCGATTCCTGGATTTCGCTCCAGGAACTCCACTAACGCCGCCATTTGTTTCTGTGTGGGTCTGTTTGCCATTTCTGTAATAGTATGATACAGCATTACTAACGTTTTTTTGCTTGAAGATAGATCACTTGTGTACTAGTGACAATCGTTTTATAATAATACTTTAATAAGTGAAAAAATTACTTACCTTATGAGCGCCAAACTAAAAATTTTAAACCACAGTTTTAGATTGTTGGTGAACGTTTCATATAGAGGCACAGGAAAATACTCATACAGCCAAATACGCCGTTTGAAACATTCAATTTGATTATTTTTTGCCTAAAAGTTATTTATTAGTAAGATTAGTTCTTACTAATAAATAACTTTTACTTGTTAATAAAAATAACAATTAAAATGAATTATTTTCTTGAAAATTACTTAAATTTAATATTGTTTATCAAAGTTTTCATTCATTCATTCATTCTATTTCTGTCGTAGACAGGGTGATGTATGTCACTGTCATATTGACGTTTAGTGGAATCGCCAAGGAAAACACAATCATGACACAATCGCAATACCAACTCAATCTCAAGATTAATGATTTCAAGAGAATTTTAGATGTTAGATTGCGACAGAATTGTGATTGAGATTAAGTTCGAGAGTAAGCCTGCAGGTTGCTAGCCAATCGCCTAAAAAAATGAATCTAAATACCGCGTATACTGTTATAGTCAATCTTCTTTTTTTTAAAATACTTAACCAAGGCTTGCTTGCCGTGTGGTATCCGGCAGTTTTGAAAAAAACCACTCCATCTTTTCCATGGATGTCGTAAAGGCGACAACGGTATAGGCTTCTAAAATTGTGATTCCTCTTGTAGGCGGTAGGATGGGCTAGCATCCCGAGTTCACGGCATTTCAGTCTTTTCAAGAATATTAGCTCCATCCCACAAGGGATAAAGACGTGACTATATTTATGTATACATGTATGTAATCAACATACATAAATACATATAGTCACGTCTATATCCCTTACGGGGTGGACAGAGCCAATAGTCCCGAAAAGATTGAATGGCCACGTTCAGCTACTCGGCTTAATAATGGAATTGAGATCCAAATAGTGACAGGTTGCTATGTAATATGTATGTAATCAAGTCTCTAACATACCAACATAGACATCAGGTTCTATCTCAATTTTAACTTCAATCTTCAAAGCCGGTTTCTCCACGAAGACCAACTGCTGGCCATCCGATGAATCACAACATTCCGCTGGCCTGATGGTCAATGGCAAGCCCAGGTTATGTGATGGGAGGTCAATTAGGTCCACCAATTTTGTGGACACCTGTGAAATGCAATAATCTATACATACATATAATCACTTTTATATCCCTTGTGGGGTAGACAGAGCCAACAATCTGGAAAACACTGACAGGCCACGCTCAGCTGTTTGGCTTGATGATAGAAATGAGATTCAAATAGTGACAGGTTGCTAGCCCATCGCCTAAAAAGGAATCCCAAGTTTGTAAGCCTATCCCTTAGTCGCCTTTTACGACATCCATGGGAAAGAGATGGAGTGGTCCTATTTTTTTTTTTGTATTGGTGCTGGGAACCACACGGTAACTTTTTAAATCCTAGGATTTAAAAGTCGTAGGTTCAAAATCTATATTTACTGCTTGAGATTTGAGAGAAAATAATTTGATTTGATTTGATTTGAAGTATTTACCTTAGAATATTTGTCTATTAGAGCTGTTAATATAGTCTCCGTTTTTTTGGACCTCATCATCAATTTGCGACACTTGTTGAGCTGAGAACAGCAAATGTAACACGCTGACAAGGACCTATTATTAGTAGAGGTAAGCTGAAACATAGAAATTTATATTTTAGGAAAAATCAAGACATATTTGCTGCAAACTTAATAAGCTATGTAGTTAGTCAAAGATTTCTCTCATGGAGTTCGAGAAATTCTCTTTGTAATTATAAATAAATAAATAATAAATATAATCTCAATTCCATCTAAACCCAAACAGCTGAACATAGCCTTCAGTCTTTTCAAGACTATTAACTCTGTCTACCTCGCAAGCAATGTAGATGTGATTATATGTATGTAATAAATAAATATATATGGGACACATAACACAGATTGAGTTCGCCTCGAAGTAAGTTCATGACTTGTGTTAAAAGATACTAACTCAACGACAGTATATTTTATAATAATTACTTAATATAGATAAACATTCTAAGCCCAGGACAATCAGAGAGAGTTAATTTCTCATCATGCCGAATCCGGGACCTCCGGTGTCACAGACAAGCGCACTACCGCTGCGCCACACAGGCCGACATAATATGTAGTACCGAGATAAGCACTTTTAAAAAGTTACATTGGTGAAATTGTGGTGGTATTGTTTAATATAGTAATATTAAATCAGATTTTTACATCTATATGGTTATTTTTTTTTTAACTTCTCACATAACCACAGCAAATTTTTTAATTCCAGTTTTTTACTGTCAATATGAAATAGGGACTCTGGAATGAAGAAGTAGGAAGTACTTACAAAGGTTTTGGTAATGTTTTCATATATTAATTGGAGAGGGGTTCCAGCTATGTTGTATGTACGCATGTCCACTGCTGAACATATCATACATTCTGCCAATGATTGTGATTGCTCTTCTGTAAACACATATATATATATAAATGGAGTTACTATGATAAGTATTTTAATAAGTACTAGCGTTTGCACGGAGCGTGACGCCTGTTGGAAATTCCAGAAAAAAAAAAGTTGCCTTTCTCACTCTGGACTATCAATTCTATATCTGTGTGAAAATAAGTCCAGTACTTTTTGAGTATATCTGCTGCAAACATACAAAAAAAAATCTTTCCTCCTTATTATTGTGTGGACTAGCTGTTGCCCGCGACTTCGTTCGCCGACATAAAAGCTGGCCCCCTGTTTATACAGGGGGTCAGCTTTTATGTCGGCCCCCTTAGAGGGATGGAGGGAAAATCATACCTACCAGTTTTTAAATTGGACCAAGCCTGACTGCATCTGAGTAAACCATATTCAAAACAAAGAAAAAGTTTTCGATGGATGTGTGTAAAAACATAGAGACAAAACAGAAATTCTTAAATCACTTTTCAGCTTCTGTTGGTCTTATATAGATTATTCTTAGCGATTTTTTGGCAACAACTTTCAAGTACAGATGCGGTCAGTTACTATTTTATTATTTGTACAGTACATGTATTTTTGCTTTATATTTGTGAATTAGTATACATATAATAGATCGAAGATTAAGATAATACAAGTTATGTGCTGTTTTATACCTTTAACTTCAGGTTTTGGCAGATATTCATGTTCAAACACATCCTTAACCAATATTGGGATATTAAATGTTGATGTGTCAAAATACTTCACTGGAGTTGTCTTCAGAGCTGGCCTCAAGTTATTGGCTCTGTGACCACATGTTTCTTCCTTTTTCATAGTCACCTAAAAATTGATTTCACGCATGATTTAAAAGCCTAATTCCTCTCCATAAACACTTCATTCATAGCTTTCTTCATTTGTTTTATAAAAAAAATTAACTTTTAATTTTTATCACTGATATGAGCGCCACTGTTTTAATCACACTGTGTGAGAAACTATGGCTGTCCCGTTTTATCAGATCATAATAAAAGCGGAACAGCGATAGGTAGTTATATGCGCGATAAACGGCGTTGTGCGTGCCATGCTATGGTAGTTGGTAATAATGTGTCTACAGTCTCAGTTTGCAAGACAGAAGTAAACATGAATGTTTTACCTCATTTGACTGGCCCATTGTGTGCAACAGTAAATTTTCTGATTGACTGACTAACAGCATAAGTTTCTGGCATTTCTGTAGTTGAGCATGACAGATGTAACAGACTACTACAGGTCTGTTATTGCCATTAACAAGCTGAAAATATACAAAATCAAATTTAGCATAAATTCTGTTATATATTATGATATAATGTTATAAAGAAAACGCTATTTATTTTAAAAATAAATTATTTCATTGTGAAATGCCTAAACACAGGTAAGAAATCACTGAATACAAACTTTATATTGCCTACAAATAGTCATTATTTAATTTTGATAGATATGTATTAAAAATGTGAGTTTTGGTGTCTAAAATAGACCTAACTATATATAAATACATCTTCAGAAAAGCCGTGCCCCCTTTCCGGAGAGGATATCATTTATGTATGAACTTATGATAGGTTCTTACAGGAGTCCTTGTGATTTTCTCGTACACTGCCTGCATACGGGTATTAGCGATAGAGAAAAGCAACACATCCGAAGCCAAACACATTCTACACAGGTCCAATTGCGATTTAACATTTTTTTCATGTTCAGACATTTTCAATGCACAGAAACCTTAACTAAGCAATAAAACAATAATGAATATTGTACAAAGTTCCCTAGACTGAAAGGAAACATTATTTCGTAGATTATTGCCCGCTTGGCATTTTCATTAGATTTTTTAAATTTTATTTTACGAAAAGTTTTTTGGAGCGAATTTTACAATTCTGTCATTGATTTTAGTTTACACAACAGATGACAAGCATTGATAAAATGACATTGACGTAAACCAAGCAAATTGATTTTGACATTTGAACTTTTTTTTAAAGTTATTTCGAGCGAAGAACTGCACAGGACAGCCAACAAAGGTTTATGGCTCGATTGCATTTCGCTATGGTTTTCCTGAAGTTGCCATGGTCAGACAGAAGTTTTTTTTCTAATCATGAAGGGTAATTAACGGGAGATAGCTTCTAAAGGCTTGAAAAAAGTCCCATAGGCCCTTATTCTTTAGCCAAGACATTCACATTATCCAGCCTTGAGTAAATGTCCGTTCGGTTCCTTGAGTACATTTTGTTGAATGCCAATTCCCTGCTTCCCCGAATGGCTATTTTCCAAAAAGCTCACGTGTAATGAAAAAACCTTCGAGTGAGTTCATTTATTTTTCATAAAAAAATAGCTGTCTAAGTGCGAGTCAGACTGGCGCATGAAGTAAGCATCCATAATCACATTTAGAAATCCCAAAAACGTTTTAATTTATAAAACGCAAATTAAATCTCATCCAACTAGATAGTTTTAACTTTTCCCATCCATCCTATTTATTGAAGAACAGGTTTAAGTTCAGCAGAAGTAGTAGATAGATACATACATACATAAAATCACGCCTCTTTCCCGGAGGGGTAGGCAGAGACTACCTCTTTCCACTTGCCACGATCTCTGCATACTTCTTTCGCTTCGTCCACATTCATAACTCTCTTCATACAAGCTCGGCGGTTTCGGGTACTTTTGACCTATATATATTAGGGTGCTTCAAAATTGTTCGAAAAAATTTTTTTTTTAATTATTGTAACCGGGCACCTTTTCGATAGTTACCATAACACTAAAAACTTACGGGGGATTTTTTTCAGATTTTTTAAATAGGTTTTAGGGGTCGCTACCGCCTTTTGAAATATAGAGAAAAATAAAAAATCATGTTTGACATGAAATAATTTTTATTAGAGCATTATTATTTAAAAAATGAGAGAAGCTTTTAAAGTGTGATGTTAAATCAATATTTTAATATGAATTATTTTAAAAATAACGTATTAAAGATGTTTAGAAATCAAATTAAGATATCAAAGTGGACTTATTTGTGTTAGGAAATCTTTTCCTATAATCTTTGACCGCCAAAAGCAAATATTGTTTCTGCTCCTCATTGGTGGTATGAAGACGATTATATTCCTCCATGAGAGCTACTCCTCTTTCCGCTAAATCATTCACAACTTTCAAACATTGTACATATTCTTTACATTTGGTGTAATCATTGTCATAATTCCAAGAATTCACATCTTTTTTCAAAAAATCGCACGGCACTCCAATTGTTTTGAAAAAAGTGAATGTATTGTTTGTAACAAAATCTTCTAAGTTTTTGTTGAGGATAAGGTCACGATCAAGGGTCACTCTTTTAGGTGGATCTTCTGACCCTTGAATTTCGAGAGCACTGACCATCTTTGCTTTTGTTTCCGCTGTAACATTGTCGTCGAAAAATGCCAAGGCAACGAGCTCCTCAGACAAGTACCAAAGATGTCCTGTCATTTTTTTCAGTGCAACCTGTGCCAGTGATTTGTTAACCTTCTCGTAAGCCACCAAGTCCTTCAAAAGCTGTAAATCATTCTTTGGAGCTGACCTCGCGCAAGGTGCTTGGTACCAGTATTTTGCGTAAATTAGGACAACAAAAATGCAAACATCTCTTAAACCTTTGATTTCTTTTTTTGTAATTTTTATCTGTTGTCTAAATAAATACATTTTTAAAGCATAAATTGCTTTCGCCATCCATCTGGCTCGATGCAATCCTGCAGGTGCTCTAAACGATACGCCCTTTTCTGGTGTTCCTCCCAAAAAAATCACAATGAGATTTAGCAACTCCTTGTAATCGTCTCGTGGTTGAAACTGATTCAACTGTTGTGTGGCAAAAGAAATCATTGTGTCACTTATATCTTGGACATCCTTTAATGTGTCAGGGTCAGAAGTAACTGGTTTGAAGTCTCCTTGGTCAATTTGAGGCCAGTTTTTTTGAAACTTTTTAAATATCTGTATTTCTGGCCCACTTGAACAACCCAATGCCAAAACTACAACCGCTTCAAGTACGATTTCTAAAATATGGTGTCTGCACGCCAACCATAATAGCGGTTTTTCTAATTTTTGCTCAAGTAAAGTACAGGCTCCATTTATTCGCCCAGTATTTGAAGCAGTGGTATCAAATCCCATCGCCTTGATTTTATCACTTAGACCCCATGATAACAAGGTATCAACAACAGCAGAGGCCATTGCCTGTCCAGTTCCATTTGGCAGTTTTGGAACAGCTAATAGCTGATCTATTCCTTGGCCTGAAGCTAAGATTGGTAAACGGTCGACAACTTCATGTCCCGTTATATCTTCAAGCATTTTACCATCCCAGTGAACGGTTAGTGGGACCTCGGGCTTGAATTCACTTTTAAGGGACTCTGCAATTTTTTGTCGGCGCTGGATTCGTTGACGGCGAATAGACGATGAACTAATGTTGTAACTTGAAACGTCACAACCTGCGCTCTTAAGAGTTGATGTTAAAACAATGGCTGCTTTTCGGTCACTTAGCTTAGCAACGTCGAGACTTACAGCCAAACGGTCGTCGACTATTATCTTCTTACTTCTTTTTGGTTTTGTAATCGATGTAGATGGTTTTGGCGACGGAGTAATAGGTGGACTTGATTCTTCAATACCTTCCAAAGACGATGAAGATGATGACAACAACTCACACTTTTCAGTTAGTCGTTTTATACATTCTGATTCGCGCACCTTTCTTTTTTCTAACTTTTCATCCTGTTGTGATTTGATCGTTTGTATTTGTTCGAATTTTCTGTCTAGGCTGCCTATTTGTCCTGGACGTCCCATTGTTCTTTGTGCAAGTAGAAACTGTTTGTCTTCCTCTATAGTAATCAAATCTAAAGCACTGGCATGAGCGATATCAAAAAGACAATCCAGACTTTGCTTCCATCGTTCTTCCTTTAATTGTATCTGAGCTGAGCGCTTTTTCTTATTTTCTTTATTTTTTTTAAGCTTCTGCCATTCAGAGAAATATTTAAGTATTTTTGCTACGACATGTTTCTGAAGTCTAGTGGGAATACTGGCTTTTTCCCATATTTCAATAACCTTGTATGCCGCACGACCCGCAGCTTTGTTATTTTGATCCTTCTCTATAGTTTTGAAGTAAAAAAATAAACTCATTACTTCTTTGATAGACGGAAGTTTTACATGAGACAAAGTTGGTGTGACATGTCCTATTAACCAGATATCAGTATTTTTTCGCGTTGTTACACCACTTTTACTGGTAGACGCCATTATTCACCACAATCACAATATTGGCGGACTTATCAAAAATACGTCTTCACACTGGCTACTTTGTTTGCGATAGTGACACGTTTTAACACGATATTTTTTGTTTAGAACAATGCTGAGTCCTTGTACGCGGTTTATTTATGTACTTGCGGCGTGTTTAGATAACTTGCAGGGACATGTTTAGATTAAAGTACCGGAGTCATATTGCACAAAATAGAGTTTATTTTGCAAAACTTTGATGACCGGTAGCGACCTCTAAATTTCACTTAATTCTAAAAAGAAAAAATACGTATTCGTTTATTTTTATATTGAAATCAAATGAGAGTGTGCCCCACAAAAAAAATTAAAGTTAGATTTTTTGAAGCACCCTAATATATATATATATATATATAGTAGATACTATTGAACTAATAGTACTTTCAATATACACTATACATCTTTGTAGGGTAATAAAAATAATCTATATTTATTGCACAGATTTATTTATTTATATTTACTAACACTGTATGGACTTACTTTTCAGATCTAATCTTGTCTGTCTTTTACCATTTCTGTTGCTCATACGATGAACCCTGCAAGGATCTCTAGAGCTCTGTAATAGAGGCGAGTTTGCAGTACTTGGGTAGTTTGACTCTTATGTGTCAGCTGTGAAGGCATCGAGCCGCAAACGTACGTGTAAACTGAATATAGCTTGTCGGGTTTTCCAACAGTCCATAGAAGAAAAGCTAAGTGTACACGCAGCTTAAGATAATTAAAGCTTATACACCCGAATAAGTACTTAGACTTACTAAGACTTATATCACAATCAATTATCAACTATTGCCATCAACAGATTTTTCAGACGAATGTGTCTCAAAATGTTTCTTCAACTTGCTTTTTAAATTAAACTTACTCTGACATATACTACATTCAAATGGTTTGTCGCCTGTGTGTGTTCTTAAATGCGTTTTCAAATCTGTTGATTGAATAAATCTGTGATGGCAAATATGACACTCATGAGGTTTCTCTCCAGTATGGGTCCTTGTATGTCGTGTCAAATGTGTTCCTCTGGCGAATCTTCGTTGGCAAATATTACATTCGTAAGGTTTTTCACCTGTGTGTGTCCTTAAATGAATTTTGAGTAAAGCATTTGTATAAAACCGACGCTGACAAACCATACATTCGTGTGGTTTCTCGCCAGTATGAGTCTTTAAATGGCCGGCCAAATGTGATGTTTGCGTGAACCGTCGGTGGCAAACATTGCATTCGTATGGTTTCTCACCGGTATGTATCCTAATATGTTTAACTAAACTTCCGGAGCTGTTAAATTTACGCTGGCAGAACTTACAAACGAATGGAGTTTCGCCCGAATGTATTCTTAAATGCACCGACAGATGATTTTTCTCTCGGAAGCCTTGATGACACACATGACACTGAAATGGCCGCATTGTAGAGTGAGTTTTTATGTGATAATACAAACTGCATCTATGATGGAAAACACGTTGACAAACATCGCAAATAAACGACGGTTTCTCGCTTTCGTGTGTGACTAAATGAATTTGCAAATTACGTTTCGCTCTAAACCGTCGTTGGCAGAAGTTGCATTCGTATGGTTTCTCGACGCAGTGCGTACTTAAATGGACTTTCAAGTTTTGTTTCTGAGAAAATTGGCGCTCACATATATGGCATTGGTGTGCTTTGTCACCGGTGTGAGTCTTCAAATGACTGGTCAAATGCGAGTTTTTAACAAACTGTTTTTTACAGACATCGCACTCATAAGTTTTCTTTTTAGGTCTAATTTTTTTATTTTCATTTGATTTACTTTTTATTGGAATCTGCCTAGTCTTTCTCTTTAAATCTTGTATCTTGAGTTTTAAGTTGTTTGCAGGGGCAGGACCTGTGAAAAGCAACGTAATGTGCTGAGAAAGCCTCGACTTCAAATATGAAATAACACAATCTCATTACTAACTAAGTACATATGTCAGATGTCATTAATTTAAAACCCATTGAATTCCAAGTATAAACCAAATAAAATTTCTCTAAAACTTGCAAATAGAACTTTATAAACACTCAAATCAGTAAATTGGATGGCAATCTACCTTCAGAAACCACTTCCTCCATTTTGACTATTGTATCTAAATCATATTGCACTTCTTCTTGCTCAGCACCATCTTGGTAATCACAACCATCATCGTTAAAGGGAGTAGTCATGTCTTGAGATAACTCTGCAAGAGAGAATGATAATTTTATATTATATAGAATGCTTTTAAGCCATAGAACACTTCACTTGAACGCCCGCGGCTCCACCTAAGTGAAAAGAAGTCATCTCTAGACCACATAAGAGCTAATTGCCAAATTTCAGTTTCTTACGCTCAGGGAGCTCCATAGAAAGCCATGCCTTTTCTATGCATAAATGTTGACAAGAAGGCAATATTAATAAGTTACTTTTAAACATATCTTAGTCACTATTTGTTTTAAATTTAATAACAATATAAGCCAAATAATATAAGATATCTGGGCAACCTCCCATACACCAATCAAGGCAAGGTGGCACAGCTATATCCTGTGCCCACCATACTACCCGCTTATTCATATGATTTTCAGCAAATTCAATTGATTGGATTTTGCTGTAAATTTAAATTCATCGATTCTTTTAATTTAAATGAATAGATCACATACCTTCCAAAACAGGCTCTAATTTAATTTTGTGCTGTACACTTTCATGCGGTGGGATGTCAGTAGAATCTAGTCTGAAAATGCTCAATGATCCGTTTAATCCATTGGCTTGCCCATCTATATCTGATAATATTTTATTGATTACCTGAAAGTAAAAAGGTATAAAAGGTAAGGTTTGTATGTTACCTTGGCATAAGTTTAGGATAAATTTATGGTTATAATTTTACATGCAATATAGGAGATTCTTTATAGCCTAGTAGTGGTTCCACCAACATTAAACTAAAATTTCCCGTTTCTGTCAGTATCACCAAAAAGTAGTGTTGATCTTTCAGAGACTTATGGTATCTCTATTTCTGGAAATTGACATGGGAATGAATCTTAAGCATAAGCATGTTTTCATATGATATAAAATTGCAAGCAAGAGTAAAGATTTTCTGTATGTTTTTCATAACTAAATCAGTTTGCAAGTCTTGGAATTCAGTTATCTTTGTCATCCCGTTACAAACAAAAATATTGAAACAAACAAACCAATTTTTTTTACCTCAACATTTTCCTTGTACATTTCTGTAAGTAATATTTCCGCTTTTCTAGTAGTTTGCATAAATTTGTGGAATTTTTTCAGAAGTGCATAGCATATGTTACAAGATGTTGTGGGTCTCATGTCTTGTGTGATTAACTGAAATAAAAGGTACTTATCATTTTTTGCAGATTGTTTAAGGGAAAAGCTCAGAAGCTTGATTCTTTTATTACATGATAGGGTAGCAATCTGTCACTATTTGAATCTTAACCCTGAACATGGCCTTTCTCTTTATGAAATTGTTGCCTCCGTCTGTCATAAGCTCTTCACAGCCCGGGATATTATAAAAAATAAATTTTTAATTGGTCCTAATGATAGTTACGTTTTCATATCTCTGGAGATCAGTCTGAACATCCCAATCAACCTTTGAGCACAAACCTATACCATACTGGATCATTACACCTGTTACATCTCCTGAATACGCAGGTTTTCTCTCAATACATGCACTATAACAATACTTACCTAATGGTATACTTACATCAATATTGGTAATTTTCTCATACACATACTGCAATGGAGTATTTGCTATCGTAAACAAACGGCAGTTGGTGGCAAGGCACAGTCTACATACAGTCAAATTTGCATTTATTTGGGATTCCATTCTAAAGATAAGTAAACAATAATAAACAATCTTAATTTAAGTCAGAAAAAGTAATATTTTTGATAAAATGATTTAACTTATTGACTCAAGATGACATTGACATTTAAGTTAAAAGTCTTTTTCTTTTCTTCGTTTTGGCAATCAAACTTCTTCATTAGCTTATTTTTGCCAGGATCGAGTTTAGACAGTTCATAGAATCGTACTTTGTACGAGTACGATCGAGTAAGTACCTGTGGGTGCTTTGTAATTTCTCGGGACTTTTTGGGACAAGATTAAGTCATTAAAGACGCAAAAAAAGATGCAACACTCTCCAACACTCATACTTACTTGCCCACGAACACTAAATAATAAAATAATGCACACTAATAAATAGAATAACATGACGTTTGGGTTTCCGCCAAAAAGGCATGATGGATATCCAAATAAGAAAAAAATATTTCCTATTGGCAATTTGTAATAATATCTATAAGTATTTTTAACAGAGCCAGAGATTTGAAACCGCAATAATGATAAGTGATGCATGAAATAAAGATTACATCATGTCTTTATCCCTTCCGGGATAGACAGGGCCATTAAATGAAATGAAATAAGTAAATAGTCAAGAATGTTCTGATGGCTTGGGTCATTTATTGAGTTACTGACTGACTGACAGACAAGACTAAACCGATAGGTTTAGAGACTTGAAATTTGACATGCGGTTTCCTTATGTTGTCTAGGGGTGAGGGTTTACCGGAACTCCCGCGGGAAATGGAATTAACAGGATATTTCATTCTACGCGGGCGGAGCTTAGGACATTCATATTAAGGTATTGCTACAGTCGTCCCTATCATTACTTTCTTATTCAGTTATAAAATTGGTTCAAATTTTAATTTGTTTTGGAAAAATGTGTCACGATGTATATTTTGCTCTACATTATAAGAAAATGACGTCGAAACTAGCCTGCTATATGCAATTTTACAAAAATATTCATGGTTATTCCTACAATTCTTCAACTCTGAAGATTCCTTACTTTACTCGCAATTCTGACATGATTAGCCAAACTCTCTATTCAGCCTTAACAAATACGCAAATGTACCTACTTATATTTATTTTTCTAATTTTTATTCTGTACAATATCTCTTGTGACAAATAAAACATTCGTGCGTTTTCTCGCCTGTATGATCTAAATCGACTTTTTTATAGGTGAGAAGCGCATAAATAATTTATTAGAGTTAACGTTCAATCATCACGGTCAATGCCCTTGAAAACATGAACTTCGCATGTCCAAAAGTTCCAGACCACGACAATATCTACTGATAACGAAGCTTTCATGGTAATGGACTACTGCAAGCTTATCTCGAGAGGTTTTATAAAATAAGGAGGTTACAGCACTAAACATTAGTTTAATAAAGTACGCCTTAATCAAACCTTTTGCTTTAAAACCCCCAAGTTTATTAGCCCTGCCCTTGATTGACAATCAGAACTTGAAGAATAACAGCTAACGCCCACTATGTTCTTTCATCGCTACTGGACCAACATGGAAACTTGCACTAAATTTTCATCTTGCACTAAATTTTCATCTAGTGCAAGTTTCCATGTTCTCCTATGTGTGTTCCTATTCTCTTAGTCTTCTTTTACGACATCCATGGAAAAGAGATAAAATTTTATCTTAAAACGTACGACATAAAATAATGGTACATTTACATGCATTTTATACCTGTACTCGTATTATTCATAAATTTAATAAATAATAATGCGACGCCAAAGTTTAAAATCAGTTGATGAAATTGATTCAAAAATGTTATCCCTCTAGAGTCTCATTATTTTTGGCTTATCGATGTTTTTATTCATCACACGAATGGAGTCAGTTTTAGGCACAGAATAGTAAATGTGCCAAAATGGATGAAGAGGACTTGATAAACGTATGTATTATTTGTGATCTATCGATTTAAATTGATATTGAGTGATTTTAACCAACTTTTTAATAAGTAGGGGTTCTAAATAGCAAATGTGAGTTAATGTTATGTATACGCGATTTAGTATTATTTTGCTGTTCGTTACTGATTACAAACCTAACTCTACTTCTAGTATTGATTTGTTAATATCACGTCTATAGTACAATAATTTTTGTACGTAAGTTGGAAGTTAGGTTCTAAGTTTGTAAGAGACAATATGGCACTCAGATTATCAGCTATGAGCAAAATTGCAAAAGTCATAACAGTGGTTCCGTGCGAAAAAATCATAGTGGTACACCAGCTACTTCTCGTGCAGATTGTTAAAGTCAATGAAGATAATGTTTTTCCTATGCACCATTTCCGTACTATTTCAAAATTTCAATTCCATCATGAAGCCATTCAGCTAAACGTGGTCTTCGAAACAAGTGATTAATTGTTTTGTCTTCTCCGTAAGGGATAAAGTCGTGATACGTGTATTTCTGCTAGAGTCGACTAGTTATTTCACACAAACTTTTTTTTATTGCATCATATTAAAATACAAATGATTGTGGATGAAGCGAAAGAAGTGTGCAGGGATCGTGGCAAGTGGAAAGATGTATTCTTTGTCTACTCCTCCGGGAAAGACGCGTGATTTTATGTATGTATGTACTTATAAAGTCTATCTCCCGTTTTTCTTATGGAAGACTTGCCTACGATTAGTTTGTATAACAAATTTTTGCCAAATCCGTTCCGAAGCCTGTGAGTTTAGTTGACACCGACATCTTTTTATAATAATGCGTGTACATTTATATACCTACTCGTACTTCTTTCTTTAATTTCAGATCGACACATCCGAATACGAATTCCCTAACATACTATGGCACGTAAAACCCGCCCAAGAGATAGCCATAAAAACCACGGCCATGCTAGCCATTGGAATTACCGGTATCTTCATGAATTCCATTATTATCATCGTGATTATCAGAAACAAATGGTTGTGGAGTGCCAGCAATTACCTCGTGGGTAATCTGGCTTTGGTTGACCTGATCACGTTGATTTTCTGCCCGTGGTTCATGCTGGTCAGAGATTTCTACCAACAGTACGTGTTGAAGACTTTTGGGTGTCAATTTGAGGGGTTTTTGCAAGGTATGCCTGTGTCATCATATCCAAAGTATGATTCGACATGAGTTAGTTTCCCCTGCAAAGGTTGAGGAGCTCAGATTGAAGTCACTCCGTGTAAAAATCTGACTCCGCCCAATCCAGGATTATTGTCGTAAAAGGCAAACTGGGCTTCTCTTCAGAAAGATATCTGTGTCATTATGTCCTATTATCGGCTTAATGCTTAAAAGTTGTGCTTATACGCTAAAGGCAGATTTTAGATTTTGTACCATTATCATACACATACATATAATCATAGTTAGGAATTTCATTTACGGTTTGATGAGTTATCGATACATTTGTTCTCTAGTCGTTTAGTTATTTTTACGGAATGTAATTCAGCTGTGTGTTTACATGTGCAATAGAACCCATTCTTTTTAAATTTTCCAAAGAGACCATTTGGTTTTTTGTTTCAGCAACATTACTTCTAGCAGGAGTTGGTGCTGTCATGTTGGTATCTTACGACAGGTTAGCGGCAGCCGCGCTGTCAGCCGACGCCAGGGTCACAAGAAATGTGGCTCCAAAAGCCATATTTTGCACTTGGTTCATCGCTATTGTGTTATCCTTGCCTTGGATATTAAGGAGAGAGTATACGGTAAATTGATGTGTTGTCTTTAGGGTTTCGGCTTGGAGCATCGATTAAGTCGTAAGTTGCACATTTAGACAACTTTTGTGTCACCATGGAACATGCGTATTGATGCCGTGTGGTTCCTGGCACCAATACAAAAAATAATGCGACCACTCCATCTCTTTCCCACGGATGTCGTATAAGGCGACTAAGGGATAGGCTTACAAACTTGGGATTCTTTTTTAGGCAATGGTCTAGTAACCTGTCACTTCTATCATTAAGCCAAATAGCTGAACGTGGCGGTTCAGTCTTTTCAAGACTGTTGGCTCTGTCTACCCCGGAAGGGATATAGACGTGACCATAATATATATGATGTATGGAACAAATACGTTAGGAATACGTTCGTATAAACAAACTTACCCCTGGATCTTGGCATAGGCGCACCCGGGCTCCTTTTCACAGAGGTGAGGATGCAAACTGCGACTAGTTTTAGGAAGATTATATATCCCTTATTTATTTAGAATTTTTTGTTTTATTTCAGGAGCGGCAGTGGCTAGATTATCTTGAGACTTTTTGCGTAGAAGATGTTGAAGTGCTCGGCATATATTGGCATTTCACTCTTACCCTACTCGTCTGGATTCCCTTGGGATTAATGGTTGTGACTGTAAGTATATATCTCAAAGCTAAGAAAACGAGGAATTTAAGAGGTATTGGTTGCTGCGCCATTCTTGTCGAAAGCTATGGCTTCATTTCTGACTATGGGTTTCTGTTACGTTCCCTCTTTCTCTCTACTATTCTTTAGATTTTGGTGAGATTTTGAAAAAACTGTGAATTTTTTTTTGCTTAAAATACCTACAATTGAAATAGGAAGTATTAACCCTAATCAACAAACAGGTTGACTAAGCAGATATACAAGGAGAGTGTGGAGAGAAAGGTCGGAGTGGGAAGACCTAGACGAACGTATCTTGATCAAATTAAGTACGTCCTGGTAAAGGGTCAGGTCAAAAGTACCCGAAACCGCCGAGCTTGCATGAAGAGAGTTATGAATGTGGATGAAGCGAAGGAAGTATTCAGAGATCGTGGCAAGTGGAAAGAGGTAGTCTCTGCCTACCCCTTCGGGAAAGAGGCGTGATTTTATGTATGTATGTAAGTATTAACCCTACCGAAAATTCAGCAGTCAACTTTTTTTGCTCTATTAAAGTATCGCTAAATATATCAATTTTCTTCTAAGTACGGCACGATAATGTGGCGCTTGGAGTGCAGTGCTCGTGAACTCTCGACCCGTGGCAGTGGCCACGCTGTGACCAAGGCCAGGAGCCGCGCTCTGAGGATCACGGCGTGCGTGCTGATGACCGCCGTCGTCTGCAGGCTGCCGTACACTGTCCTCATCTACTGGAGGAACAATTTGAGCAATGATATCAATTCGGTGAGTATTTGGGATTAACATTACCAGTTAGATTAGTATATTAATTTTTTTTTGAAGTTAGAACGCAATTTTTGTCCCCAATCCCAGAAGTCCCAATCTGTTTATTATTTTAAGGGTTGACTTCTACAGCATGCTTCTAATTTTTAGTAACTACTTCTTCGGTCTTACCAGGATAATAATCCATATTTTTAATGGCACTTATGAATTTTATTATCATTGTAATTTTTAGGTCGAAGGCAGCTACGACAGCATGTGGTTTGCCGCCAACTATCTCATGTACCTGAACTGCGCAGTCAACCCTCTGATTTACGGTTTCACCAACACCAGACTGCGCAAGGCTATGGACAGAACGCCGGGGGTGGCTTGTTTTAAATTTGGATCGTGGTGCTGCGTGTGTGCTATGGTATTTTATTTTTAATTTTTAAATTTTTTTACCACTAGATGTATAACAAATAGATGCTTTGTCATCGATTTTGCCCACCCTCACTGCGACGACTTACGAACTGAACTCAATGCATTAATATGGCTAGTCCTACGAATATTATTAAGGCTATGTCTCATCAGAGCTCAGGGCCCTCCATAGGAACCATTGCAGAATTGAAAAAATAAGTTAAAATTATCCTTAAAATGCAACAGCTCTAATCATATAAATTCAGCCATCTTTGTTTTTGGGCATAATCCTCAAGCCTCTAGCTCTGAGTTCCTTCGTGGAATACGTGCAATGGTCCTTAAATAATTTAAAAAAATTAATTTTACAGCTGCACAGAAAACAAGTAGTCGTCACAGATAAACATACAGAGAAGATATTCGTAATTGAAAGCACGCCGCGCCCCAACAAGAAACTCACACATGTCATCAAAAATATTCTGCACATCAACAAAGAAACAGTAGATTTTAGCATAAAGAATGATGAAATTACCATGAAACCTACCAGAGTTACACCAGTGTGATTTGAAAGGAACGTTCACAATTTAATACATAAGTTAGAATGCATGTCATATAATGATCTTATGACATGTAAAGTACGAGTAACAAGTTCAAAACTGCAATAAGTTATAATTCTCTCTTACGTTTCCATATAACTTTAATCCACTTTCTATTGTATTCAATGTATCTGCCCATACGAAGATAGTATGGTTAAAGTAATAAAATAAAAGATTGTTATCATAATCATTCGTTATAATTATTTCTTAACAGTTAAGTAACAGATGCATATATTTTTGGGATTTAGCATACAGTAAATACGAGTAGGTATACAGCCGCAGTTAAAACCATAAATTTAATGAAGCAAGGTGGATTAAAAACAAATTAGGATTAATAGTTCCGGGTTCGATTTATGAACTTTGATAAGTCTTATCCACCCTCTTTCTCTTACATAATCTAATCACTGCTCTTGCTCTTATGGAGTGGACAAAACCAACAATCTAGAAAAGACTGGAAGGTCACATTCAACTTTATGGCCTAATGATATAATTGAGATTCAAAGTGACTGATTGCTATGTCCATCGCCTAAAAGAAGAAGCCCAAGTTTATAAGCTTGTCTCGTGATTGACTTTTCTACACGTGAAGATTAGCAGCTGGCACATTGTGTTTTTTTCACTACCAGAATCAGCATGGAAGCTTCTTATGAAACATCTTCCTCTTACTCTGTAGTAAACCACAAAGATAAAGATAGGGAAGTTAGAGACAGGCTTGTCAATGTTCGTGAATAAGGGGACTGGTGATTATTCTGAGACACCATTTCCATTTGTCAATTCTTCACCGAGTTCCAGCTGGCTAGACAGATCTTGTATTTTGGCTTCCAACGCATCTCTCATGTGTGGTTCCACCCTTAGGATGTTGGTGGCTTCTTGCAGCAACACCATGCTTTCCATCAATTGATCCTGCGAATAGAAAATTAAAGTATTTTTCAAAATACCATTTAAAGCATTTTGCCATATCCGCCAAGCCATACATACATATATATACATATTTATAATGATGCCTCTTTCCCCGAAGTGCAGGCAAAGATTACATCTTTCCACTTGCCACGATCCCAGCATACTTCTTTCGCTTCATGCAAGCTCGTTGGAATAACCATACCTAAGCCGTGGGCGCCGAATTTTCCACAATGAAGAAGCAAGTGGGGTGAACGCCAAATAATTTAAATATAAGGGAGCCTGTTTCGTCTTATTTGCGAAAAGCCAAAATATGTTTCTTTATCAACTATGGATAAATTAGCATTTTCCATGGTTACTACCTCGACTTTAAACGAACTCATAAAATGATGATTCCGTTTTTCTGAAAAAGCTGTTGATTATGATTACCATAGGTTTTTTGTGTCGTCCTGATATTTTCATTATCTGAAAGAGGACTCGAGCTTTATAATATTAAAATTACAGTTGCTTTTTCGGACAACTTGTGGCGAACTGTTTGCGCAACAGATCGCTGATAGCTGGCAGCTTTCCAATATTCCTTAACTAGATTTGTTTCGGTAACACAATATTTATTATTATATCACTAGTTGGTAAGTAAGTACTTTTAAACAAACTGAAAGATCCTACTAGATCTTTGATTCTATAATTATGTAGTAGGTAAAACTTACTTATATCAAGTTTCAAAAAATTATATGAGTAGGTACTTCTACAGTAATCGTTCGTTGACTATGCCAGGAATTATATGCGATCTTGAACTCAATATTAAAAATAGATAATCGTGTTACATTGAGATGAAAGTTAAGATGAAAGGCAATCAAGAAGTGAAATTAGCTGTGTCTGCAAGAAACAGCTTAACAAAAGAGAAAACATCATCATCACGTACCAACACAGGAAGTCCGCTAAACATAAGCCTACTCCAGCCCATTATTGGTTAAAACTAGAGCTGACAACATCACCAAGAAACAACTATTACCTCTACGCCTGACGCCAAGAAGATTTTATAATGGTAGCCAATTTTTAAAATCTTCTTTGTCGAATTTACGTTACTTACTTGTGCTCCAGCCTTGGTTATCTTCCCATTTTCGAAATCTCTCTTAGTTTGCATAGTCATCGCAGCTTGAAGATCTAACAGTAATGTTCCTCTGAATCTTGTGAAACCAGGATCCAATTTATCAGCAAGTTCGAGAAGTTCGTGGCATAAATCTATTTTTCTGGTTAGTAAATGATCTGGTAACTCTGCAAAGTAAGTTTAAATAGGTTTAATATTATTCCGTTGCTCGTCCGCTTGCTTTTAAATGTAATGAATTTATTCTTTTACTATCAAACTCTAATTAAATAATGAATTATGAAGTTATTGAAAATAAAAAGTTTAGATATTTGTGACCATCTTTGGCAAATTGCATCATTCGTAAAACCACGTTGTATGAAAAGTTATAAGATACTTATTAATTTCTAAACACTTGCTTTCACTTATGAACATTTTGGAATTCTTTCCCGTGATTTACGTCTTGGCAGAAAGACGTGTGTCATGTCACACTAATGGATAATTGCACTGGCATTCATTTTAATGTTTGTACCCCCTTGACCCATTTGGACGATGCTTCTTCGAACTTGAATAAAAATGGATTATGATATAAATACCATTCTTTCAATCAAAATTCAAAAAAGTGTTTCAAATACCGTGGTATTTGAATGTAAGTAATGTGAATGAAGTTTCAAACAACTTACCTGAAAGTGTGTATCCTTTATAGTTCCCATAGATTTGAATCAGTGCTAATTTTGCTTGCACAATCAAGTGATTACTGGGATGCATTGTATTGCTATATCTTTCGATAAACTCTTCGAACTCCTTGGGGCCATTCTTATTCAGTTTATTCAAATCTTGTGATAAGGCATTATTTCCCCATACCATTTGTCGTCCGTGAATAAAATGATTACATACCTCACATTTCCATAAAGCGCCTTCGTCTAATGGATTTGTTGATATTAACATGGGCCGCTTGGTGGATTCTGGGTTACTAAATGGACCATTGCACATAGAGCAGTAAATGCTTCCTAAATACGTCCCTAATTCTGTAGGGTCTGTACATCTTTCACACTCACAGTCAAAACATTTGTTGTTTTTCAGATGTCTTCGTCTATCCAAGGTGCCCCATAATGATTGTGTATAGGTAGTTGTAATCAGTTCACCTTTTGCAATTGGCACTGTCGCTATCACTGCCATAATATAATCATCACCAATAAATATATGACGAGTGTTAGCTTTGCAATTGTGATTCATCATAGATGCCGTAACATAAATAGCTCTTGACCTTTTAGTACCATCAACCGACCTAACATCAAATGCATTTGTATCAAAAATTGAAGCCACTTTTAAAATTGTTTCTTCATCAAATGGCATTCCTAATACTTGGACTATAAAAGTCACTAAATTTGCTTTCAAAACAAGATACAATGGTGTGTCTTTTCTGTCCTCTAAATGGGATTCCAAACTCAAAATATTTTCATACTGAGGAGGATTGGTGGTTTTCATGAGTAACACTCGTAACGGTGAAATAACACAATAAGCAGCCTCATTTTTGTCCGGCTTCTCATATTTTATCGTGCACTTATACTTTCTATCCGACATAGTTTTGCATTCTGGTTTATGTACATCGGCCTTTTCACATTTCGGTCCACACATAGGCCAGTTGCACATCGAGCATTTGTAGTAATCATACTTGTCTTCAATCTTCATTGGTTCCAGTTTTTTACCACATCCTAGACAGTGGGGTGCACAACTGATCCTGGGTCCGATTACTGCTGGTTTTTCTTTGAGGATCATTTCCCCAGCCTTGATGTCCCTGGTCGCTATCATATGTCTTCCTATCTTGTCTGACACCTGCACTTTGAAAGCACAGCACTTGAATTTGTGTCCCTCCCTCCATCCTAGTTTCTGGTGGGCCTTTGTACAATAGTATACGAGTTTGCATCCTCCGCAGGTCTGGTTTGCCGGTTGTTGGCAAACTTCACATGTTGGGATTTCTCGTTTTTGATCCATTTAACAAAGACACGGCCGCCCCGGTTGGTTCCCAACACAATACTCGTTTTAAATAGATATGTATAATTATCACCATGGGCTCGGAGACGTGCCAAGAAAATAAGGGATTGATGTAGTTTGCAGATGTGCTGTTGTATGAGATAATATTGAACAAGTAGGTAACAAAAGTACTTGTGTTATTTCGTACGAGAATTCGAATTGCGTAAATAAAATAATTACATTAATATCTTTTGTTAAATTTTCAAATTTTAGTTAAGTTGGTGCGACGTGATTGTCTAAGTCGAAATTTCAACAGAAACATGATAACTGCATGCACACACACTCATATATTTTCGAAATAAATAATCTTATTTTTCATATCAATTTAATTAAGATAAGTTAAATACGAAACAATGTTGTTGCGAACTAACTTAATGCAGTCTTCAAAAATGGTCCAGACTAAGTTTGGACCACTAATCAAGTGCTTTCCAGCAATTTAAGTACTCATCAAGTTTTATAAGTATATACATTTTTACTTAGGAATCCATTTGCATTAAAAGGTGCAAAATTTTGTTAACGAGTTCATTCCTATAATTTAGTGACCCGACAAACCTTGATTATTTAGATTTTTTATTTGTATTTGTATGGTAAATAAAATGTACCTATCACTTAGGTAACAATAATAAAATGAAGACAGCGTAATTATGAAACAGAATTTTCATATGGAGGTAGGTATGTTTTCAATAATTTTTAGTTGTCATGTTGGCGTGAATTTATTCAAATTAAACTACCATAGTAACTGGTATTTAAAAAAAAGTCAAGAGTGCTCATGAGAATAAGCACATTTATTTCGTGCATAGTATATTGTGTGCCAGCCGCCAGTTGCTTCTCTTAAGTCTATCAAGGGAGAAGCTTAAAAACTTGGGATGTTTTTTAGGTGATGATAGCCACCTCGTTAAGCTATCTAACTAAAAGGGCCCTAGTCTCGAAGAAAGAAAAAATTCTTATTTCGAAACTAGTTTCGAATTTCGCCGAAGGGGTCTTCATGAGACTGCTGTCTCTCTCTACGCCGTAAGGGATGAATACGACATAATGTATGTTGAGTGATAAAAACCTTATGAGGACAGGTAGCTAAGATTCTTTTTGTAAATTTTCATGTTAATCATCTGCAAATTTTCTTTTTTTTTAACATCATCATTTCCCTTTCCTAGCCCAGTGGAAATGAACTCGGATAATCCCATTCTTCATTCACACAAGGTTACGTAAGCCATAGTTTCTGGACCGCCGTAGTCATAAAAGTTCACTCGAGTCGGTGAGTGTGCGCATACGCAGATGATTTTTTTTTATTTGTACATAAAAAATACGTGAAGTGAAGAGTGATTTTGTATTTAAATGAAAATAGTTTTAAAATTGAGGATTTATAAATAATTTTTTTTAAGGTAAGTTTTTGTTTACAAGTTAGCAATGAAATGTAATATTTTCGATTATAACATACTACCTATATTTTTAATCTAAATATACTTTTATATGTTATAGGTACATACCTAGTTAGGTCCTAGTAAAAGGCTTAGGTTTATGGGATTGATCCTTCAATAGTCTATAAAATCTACAGTTTTTTAAATTTTGGATAAATTCTACCAATGCGAAGAATATTAATGTCAATCTGCTATGAATTAAAAAATAAATAATATAGGACCTCGTTAATTAATCTAATCTATACTAATATTATAAAGCTGAAGAGTTTGTTTGTTTGAACGCGCTAATCTCAGGAACTACTGGTTCGAATTGAAAAATTCTTTATGTGTTGAATAGACCATTTATCGAGGAAGGTTTAGGCTATATAACATCACGCTGCAACAATTAGGAAGAAATAATGGAAAACGTGAAAAAAAAATTATTCATCCTTGAAGGCTTCAATGATGCCCAAAATAACTATTCCACGCGGACGAAGACGCGGGCACAGCTAGTGATTGATGTAACCATAAATTAAACGTCTATTTAAGATACTTAGACACCAAGTTTGTTTATAACACCTTAATCTACCAACAATAAGCATCGGTGGTCGAATCTATAAATGCGCATAAAGGCACAGGTTCAAATCCCATCTCGGCCATGTATCCAGTGGCTAGTTTCAAAGTTATATACCTACATTAGTTTGGATACTAACCGATGCTATGACAAGAGAAAAACATCGTTAGGTAACATGCACATTCAGGCAACTGTATGTGTTACCATGATGCAATACGGTTTAGGTTCCCCTACAATGGTTGTGGAGGTTCTATAAAAACCTGACTCCCTCCATCCGGGATCCAAAGTTAAGTGCGTATCCTGGGCTCCTCTTCAGAGTGGTGAAGATGTCACTGGGACTACTGCCAGGAGGAAGATGAATCTAGGTACTAACAATTGTCTAGAATTACTTCATTTTAAATTCCAAACAAGCAAACCTCTGAATAGCAACTAGTTAGTGATAAAACTAAGCGGATTCTTCGCGCAACCTCATTTCAAATGTTGGTAATTCTGGAAACATTAATAGATCGTAAATTAGAATTAGCTGTAGGATAGATATAATTTAACACTGAAGCCCTCTGCTATGCCAACATTCCGAATTATAGTTTAGTAGTACTGTTTGTTGTCGTGTTGTGCCCAGCACTTAATAATGGGACCACTTAATATTTTTTTCATGCATATCATAAAAGGAGACTTAGGAAACTTTTTGCTCTCCCAAACGATTTGATTGGTCAGCTGATCGGTCTTTATATACAGGGTGACATTTAAAACAACTGCATCCTTTTAAACATAGACTATACCCATGCTTCTGAGCCGTTTGAGCCTATTTTTATTTAAATTAAACGTCATCATTTTCACATTTAAAAACCCTCAAAAACGACGTCACACGCTTTATTTAAGACTAATACTACAAAAAGAAATTAAAACTAAACATGTAAAAAAATGTGTGAAGAATAAATTATTTTTCTAGTATCAAGATCAAGTAAAGTACAGAGTTGACGAGATCGCTCAGCTGAATGAATTGTGTCGTTGACCTCTGAATCTTACACGTCGCTTTTCCGCCGGCCGGGATGATATTACGTATTTAGGATCGTGGATTTTGATACTTTTATTTTTTTTCGTACTTTCTGAAATATGAACCGATATTTTTCTTTTAACGTTTTTAAATATCCTTTAGATGAGTACACTTAACAGTTAAATTTATGCAGTTGAATTAAAAGTCACCCTGTAGAATGATATTTTTCATAAGATTTAGCTTCTTGCTATATATTTTTAAATCGTCCTGACGGTTGTAGTCCCTGCCTACTCCTCAAGGGAGCGGCGGCGGTAGCGGTTTGGGCGGTATGCCATTTAGGTTACTGGATGTCACAAAGCCGTGTGGTTTCCGGTACCAGTCATTAGGCCAAATAGCTGAGCGTGGCCTATCAGTCTTTTCAAGACTGTTGGCTCTGTCTGACCCCACAAGGGATATAGACGTGACCATATGTATGTATGTATGAAGTCAAAATCATTATTTAAAAAAATATCTCTCGCAACGAAAACTCCGGGCAAAAACTCCCTACTAATTACTTATTGCGAAAGTAACTCTTGTCTGTCTGTTATTCTTCTACGCTTAAACCACTGAACCGATTTAAATGAAATTTGGTTCACTGATGGAGTTGACTCTGAGGAAGACAACTTTTAATTACGAAAAAAAAGAGTGAAGACCACGCGGATGAAGTCGCGGACTAATTAGTAAATAAATTAAAAACTTAGAATAGTGATGGCACAGAAATGGGTCACTTTTATCGTCGCGTGTTATCGACCCCATTCTTGCGCTAAAATTACATCGCCCAGTTTCAGATTTCTGAAGAGTTCCATGAAATTGCGTGAAACGAATATTAGAAGCATATAGGGTTGCCAATTGTGATGGAATTGTTTTTATTTAAGTACTTTTATTTTTTATAAAAAAAAAGAATATGACCACTCCATGTCGTTTTCATGGACGTCGTAAAAGGCGACTAAGGGATAACCTTATAAACTTGGGATTCTTCCTTTAGGCGATGAGCTAGCAACCTGTCATTATTTGAATCTCAATTCCATCATCAAACCAAAAAAGCTGAACGTGGCCTATCAGTCTTTTCAACACTGTTAGCTCTTTCTACTCCGCAAGGGATAAAGACGTGATTATATGTATGTCTGTAAATATCTATGTAATATCAGCTGAACGTGGCCTATCAGCTTTTCAAGAATGTTAACTCTTTCTACTCCGCAAGGCATATAGACGTGATTTTATGTATGTATGTATATACATATATGTATTTTATTTTTACCAATGAATAGGTACAACAAAATTTTTATAATTAACCTTACACTCACACGAACTAGGACGCCGAAAACCGGACCAAGTGGAGAGAGAGAAGTCGGAAGGCGGACCCCGGGCCCCGAAACACTTCTGTGGAGGGTGACACCGGGAACACGCAGAGATGAGCGATAAGAGAGAGAGAGAGTATGTATTTAAATGAATATGGCAATGTAGAAGTTAGTTTGCAAGCATCCTTATTTTAAATGGAATAACTGAGATTTCTTCATTGAATCAAAGGCTAAGGTAAATAAAGGAAGAAAGAGTAAATTTTAAACCCACTTTTAATTATTTTTTCTATTAATTTCTTTTTGTACTATTTTAACAGTTGTCTCTTTTTATAAAAGTTATTATATGGTTTTTCTGGCATCCACCGAACACCGCTCGGTCACTCAGGTACTTATTAATAATACATGTTTTGAAACGTTTCATTTTGGAGTCGCTCGGTGACCACGTATCATTGTAACGTATCATTGTAAAAGTCCGAGATAAAATTAAGGTACGTTACATGTGCGTTAAATACCTGTATTATTTATAAATAGTCTAATGTAACACGAAAGTTTAAAATCAGATTTAAAAAATGGTATGTAAATGTGGAGAGGATGAATGAAAGCAGGTTGACTAAGCAGATATACAAGGAGATTGTGGAGGGAAAGGTCGTAGTGGGAAGGCCTAGACGAACGTATCTTCATCAAATTAAGGACGTGCTGGCAAAGGGTCAGGTCAAGTGTACCCGAAACCACCGAGCTTGCAGGAAGAGCGAAGGAAGTATGCAGATATTGTGGCAAGTGGAAAGATGCTATGTAACTATGTATGTCAAAAAATGGTCCCTATCGAAATCTAAAATAAACCATTGATAACTTTTGATGTAAGCACATTGACTGATTCTATGCGTACTCTGAAATAATGCCAACATCTCTCGACCTTGCGATTTATTAGGAGTGAGCGACTTTGGCCTTAATCAGTTATCATTTTCTATAAATAAATTTATTAAATTTATTTATAGTTCTAGCCCCCGGCTGTTTTGAGTTTACTAACTCTCATCCGTAATTTTATGCGCAGGTTTTCCTTATTTTCTTTTGCATACATACATATAACCACGTCTATATCCCTGCGACGCAGACAGAGTCACGAAAATACTAGGCCACGTTCAGATATTTGGCTTTATGATGGAATTGTCATTAAATGGTGACAGGTTGCTAGCCCATCGCCTAAAAGAAGTATCCCAAGTTTCTTAGCATATCCCTTAGTCGCCTTTTACGACATCCATGGGAAATATATGGAGTGGTTCTATTCTAAGGTGATGGAAACCACCTTAAATCATGTTTCTGTTTTCAGGAATGACACAAAATGGAAATGCTGACGTGCCTTATGAGGTAAGATTGTTACAAAAATATCTCTTTCACTTTTATAACTGAAACTAAATAGAAAAGCCTGAAAGAGTCTCATGTAGAGATTTTGTAATAGATATGCATACATGACGCTATAATAATTTTGGTAGAAAGTACGTTGGTCGCTTTAAATAATGATATGGAATGGGCCTGTTTTAATTAGCTCATTCTATCTAAATCACGTTTTTCTGATTTACGGGGTAGGCAGTCTCGCAACTTGAAGCCAACGTTCAGCTGAATGGCTCAATTATGGAATTGAGATTCAGATAATGACAGGTTGTTTTGAACTATCCATCGCTTAAAATAGCGTATTCGTTGATTTGAAAATTATGGAAACCATATTTATTATCAACGCCCTCTAGCGGCATTTCTTGAGACTTATTCACATAATAAAAAATTTACAATTTCAATTGCGTTGTCGCCCTGCTTTTCAAAGAGTTTATATTTACAACCGTTCACGCTAGATGTCGCTAAAAATAAAAATGAAATAAAAATATACCCACTTAGCGATTGATTGATTAATGACTATTAGAAACGCATTATGGTTAAAAATAGCCTCATTGTACTATGTCCTCTGTTCAGTAGCAATGAGATTCATTGAAGATAAGAACGTGAGCTTTGAACATGTGAGTGCGAATTTAGTATTTGATTTTCACTTTTCCTCTTAGCCGTATGCGTAAAATAATTAAGTTGTAGCACAAAATAACTTAAATAACTAAGTCTACTTTTGAGCCAGTACTTAATTTCTGTAAAAACTGAATGACATTAAACTAAGTAACTAAGTAGTACTACTAGTAAATGCCAGCTACTTTTTTTTTCATTCTGATTGCAAAAGTCAGTCAAGGAATGGAACTAGAAACCTGTCACATTTTGAATCTCAATTCCATCAAAGACATACAACCGAATGTAGCCATTCAGCCTTTTCAATCTGATGGCTGTGTCTACCCCGTAAGGGATACAGACGTGATTATTTATATGTAATTATTTATGTACATGTATGTATTTAAGGTGAAGCTTTCAAAGCGCCTTCAATGATTTCACAAACGTCATTAAATTCCAGGCTCGCACGTCAGAAGAGCTTGGCCGATACCTTGTTGCAGCACGGGACTTGGCTCCAGGTGACCTGGTCCTGACAGAGAGGCCCCTGGTCTTCGGCCCCAAGGGCATGCAAAACCTGGATGCTATGCCATGTGTGGGCTGCTATAAACAGGTGTCTACTGATGTCGGCGAAAGGTGTTCTAGGTACCGTAATCACAAGTAATACTAATTATTATAAATGCAAAAGTCTATCTGTTTCTCAGGTATTTTGCCGAACCGCTTGACCGATTTCAATAAAATTTTGTACAGTTATAATTACTTCAAGTCGTCAACGTCAATGTGCATTCGTCTACGATTTAGATTTAAGAGATCTATATTTGTAAATTTAGAAAATGCTGCAGTGTAGTTTGTTCCGCTATTTTATTCTAACGTAGGCTACTTTTTTGGGAAAATTCACAGGGAAACTTTTGGATACATACGTAAGAAAGCAATATTAAGCCAAACAATTGGCATAATCAGATGTTTAAGCAAACTCCTTATCGATTACAAAGACTTAGGTATCCATCCATTGATACACAATGTCCCTTGACGGCTTTAGAACTAGACTTTACTATACCTATATCTCTTTCCTTTAGATGTCGCAAAAGTGTACCAAGGAAGACACATTCATCTAGTGCAACTTTTACGATCATCGACTCGTAATCTAAGGATCCAGTGTGGGTTAGGTGCCCCCTTTTAATGGTTGCGGAGGTCGGATGGGAGTCACTTTTTGGAAAACCCTAACTTACTCATTCCAGGATCATGGTCATAAGGCGCACCCCGGGCTCCCCTTTTATGAAGTGAGGGTCTAAACGGGATGAACACTAGGAGATGGTAGAAACCACACCAGGCGACTAATCGCCTGGCTCTAAAGCCAGGTGGATGTATAGGCAAGCAATTTTAATCACGACTATTATCAAATTAAGGATTTCATACATACATACATATAGTCACGTGTGTGTCCCTTACGGGATAGACAGAGCCAATAGTCCCGAAAAGACTGAATGGCCACGTTCAGCTGCTCGGCTTAATGATGGAACTGAGATTCAAATAGTGACAGGTTGCTAGCCCAACGCCTAAAAAAACAGATCGCAATTATATAAGCCTATCCCTTAGTCGCCTTTTACGACATCCATGGGAAAGAGATGGAGTGGTCCTATTCTTTTTTGTATTGGTGCCGGGAACCACACGGCACAATTGAATGGAATTCTTCTCAGTATTTATTAGACTAGGTATTAGCTTCGTCTACTCTGGAAGGAAAAAAAGATGTGGTTATGTATGTAGAATGCACTTTAAATATATTTATTGTTTTGTTTTTGAATTGGATTAAAATGTGTTACCTAATATCTGCTTTTTACCTACGATACTTTCTTTTTGTTTCATAATCTGTGGAACGAATTACAGGTGCGGGTGGCCCGTTTGTTCTGGAAACTGTGCCGGTCTCACTGACCCTAGACACCACGGGGTGGAATGTCATATCCTCAGCTCTCGCCCCGAATGTATCTTGGACAATATGGGTGATTATTATAGGTAAGCTGTACTATCTGGCGAGAAGATTTCACATTGATCTTTAAAAAATCATACAAACGTTACATTATGGCGTAATCTATTAAAAAATATAAAAATGAAGTCATAATCTGAGATAGTAGTACGAGTATATATATCATTTTTTAGTATAACTTTCATTCGCATAAAGGTTTACGCATAACTATTTAAGGCATTAGGTATCTAACCTGACCTAAACAAGTTGATTATGTCACATTTACCCGTACGCCAAAAATCAATTATTTCTTAGACCTGACCTATTATGCTAAAATATTTTATGCCAAAACCGTTATGCCAAAGAGCAATAGGATGAAATATTTTATGCGGTAAAAAGGGGCCCCGATTCCATGGCGTTATTTTGGCACAGTCTTTTTAGATTTGTTGGCTCTGTCTACCCCGCAAGGAATATAAACGTGTCTATATTTATGTATAGTATAATTATGTAAGATGATGATATTTCGCAGAGAAAATAATTAAGTTACAAGAGTTGTGTTATGTTACTATAAAATGGGGCACTATAAAAATATACTGCAATGTACTTACAATTAACGTAATAAGATAAAAGCATTCCAAGTCTGAAATCCCTAAATCCGAAGAAAACGGAATGCATCTTGCCTTGGCCTCCATCCAAGGCACTTGCTTCAATGTAAATGTATGATAATGATTGGAACATCTCCATTGTCATGTTGTCTGATCATGCCTAGAACATTATGATACAATTATTATGAATATAGATAATTATATGTAAGTTTGAAATAGGTACTATAGTGACAGTATGAGTTGTTATTATTGGATTCCATATACTCAAGTACGCAATTTCATTTACGAATACCCCTTACTGCTTTGATTGTCATTTCTTACGAACACTACGTGGACGGTCAGATCTTTTGCTGTCACAAACAGAGGAGGTTTAATTGAACCAATAAATACCTAATTATAATTATTTCTATCATCAAGCCAAAAAGCTGAACGTGGCCTATCAGTCTTTTGAAGACTTTTGGCTCTGTCGACCCCGCAAGGGATATAGACTACCTATATGTATGTAAGTGTATGTATGTATATATACCTGTCTGTTGCACTACAGTGCAATTTAAAACCGGTAATTGAATTAATTTTAATACGCCTACATTTTCACGCGGTAAATTCACTTCCCCTTTTCTACATTTGGGTTCGGAATCTGGATCAATTTGCTTTTTACTACGCTTTTATTAGCTTGGGTTGTATGTATGTATGTATGTATGTATGTATGTATGTAACGGAATCTTTGAGCTTAATTTTCACTGATTTCTAAACGTCTGATCAACTTGAAACTTTGCACACGTATCAAGGACCGATGACAATGCAATATTTTGATAAGAGTTTCTCATTATCCTTATTAAAACTGCCAGGATTAATAAATTCATTTTTAGATCCTTCGTATGAGAGTAAGAGAGACAGAGATAGCACCAGTGCCAGTAATCTCCATACAAGAAACCAAGAAGTTCTGACGTATAAGGAGTCCAAAAAGAGATGTAATATATTTCCATATAATGTTACTATTAACCTGAGGCTTTTTTATTTCATCGCATCGCTCCATTTAGAATTACCATTAGAAACAATAGTAGAATTAGTAGAATATTTTAAAACAATAAAAAATATATAAGTAATAAAACAAAAGTAATAAATGAAAATTGAACAACTAAATTTACAACAATACAAGAATAAAGTTACTACCTACAGAACTTTGCGATATTTAATACGTATTTAACATATTAATGCAATTCTTGAATTAACATTAGGTATCTTTTGCCTATTTATAATAGCAACACTGTAATACTCGTTTAAGAAATGAGTGACAGTTTTATGTCAAATAAGTTTTGCAATGCAGTAAGTTTTGAATTCGATTAGAAAACCTGTAAACTTTCTTTCTGTTTTTTTATACCGGTGCCTGTGTATTTACCTATTTGCACTTTGTTTTGTGCTGATAACTTGTCGTTATTTGTAGTGTGGAATCTTCCGTTGAGTCGAGCTTTGTTCTTCCGGATATTCGTGTGATTTTATCATCTGAGATTGGACTCTGACTGTGTTCACTGTGTTGTGCAGATATTTTTTAGATAGGACTCCTGTAAAAAGTACCTGATTATTTGAGATAGGAGTCCCAAGTTTGTGTTTGTTTTTGTGAAAGACAGTTTTACAACGAAAGTGCCACGATGTCTTCAGGTAAACATTGTTGCGTTCCTGGTTGTAAAGGCACGCTTTTTAATCAGATTTAAATTGTTTTGTTTATAAATTTAATTTTGTTATAATTTTAATCGGAGGTAATTGACTATAACTGATTGTTCGACTTGCTACTACTGTTTTATAATTCCTTTGTCATTAATTTTTATTTTCTATTTTTTAGTTTGATTAGCAATAAAAGCGTAGTTTTTTAGTTTTTTTTAAACTATTATTATATACACACTCTTAGTTGTTTTTTGATTCTTGTAATACTTTTATTGTTAACAGTTGTGTTTTATTAATTAGGTACTTTATTATTAAAATTGGCTATGAAAGAGCTTGACCTCCTGATACAGGTGTATTTCACTTAATAGGAGGCCACGACCACAGTGAAATTATGTACCATTTAGTTAAAGAAATAAATATATTTTGATTTGATTTGATTTTCAGGCACGATGCTCTGCTCCCCCTGAGGTGCTTATTGCTTCAGACAGTTGACCAGGAGAAGTGGAAGAAACTGTCCAACATGCAATCCCACATGGAGTGCCGTATGCCAGGCAGCGAGGCTTATGAGTAAGTCACTTGTTCGGTTAAAATATATTTTTTGACCCATTAGCTGTTGCCCGTGACTTCGTTCGCCGTAAAAGATTGTAGCGGGAGCGATGATTTATTTCGACCGCCACCAAAGGGAAGATCTTCTGCTGCTACTTTAAATTCTCTGTAAATTTTTCATTCCCTCTTTTAACGCATAATTAATTCATAATCAATTTAATGAGCCTAAAACAAATAAAGTACGTAAAGCTTAATTTTTTTTAAAAAGGAGAACAAAGACGCATGCTTTATTTTCGTGTGATTAAATTTCAACTTTAATAAGTTGTCCTAAGTGTCATATTTTTCAGACCCCCGTAGTACCTATGGCACGCGTGACGCCTTTATCGCACGAAAAACTATTCTCTTTTTATTATGGCGTGAATAACAACATCGCGCTTGCCATGGTATGAGGATAGACTTGGCTTTACAGTGAGCTGTGAAAATGGGATAACAGAGCCGAAAAGATACAATTTTATAGAGGCTCTGCTTTTCCTTCTGAGGTACAAAGTTGGAGTTTGTTGGTAAAGTTGAATGCGAAAAGAAAAATTGATGCAATAAAAGAAAGTGAAAAATAAGTGAAGGTTGAAGACCGATAAAATACTTTTTCAAGTATTTTCAATCAGTCATAGCACATTCAATAACTGACGCATCTTAGAAATTAAATTTTTAGCTAATTTAAAATTTACTCTAAATATATTATTTACAAATATGTATGTAATACCATCTATCTACCCGCAAGACATTAAGACGTGATAACATATATGCATGAATGTAATAATAAATAAAATTAAACTCAAATAAGTAAGATTAAGATATTATTGACTTTTTATATCCAGTTTATCAATAAGTCGTCCAAGTTAGCTAATATATTAAATGTTCAGTCAAGTACGTAGCCGATAGAGCAGTATTGAAGTTTATTGGACGGAAAACCGTATTTAGAATGGACATGAAATTCTTTAGAATATTTCACGAATCATTAAATTTGTTCTTAGTAATCTTCAAACATCTGATAAAATTTAAATAGAATAATATTTAGATTTAATGTAATCCCTATTTTTTTCAGTGAAGCTAACGAATTCATCGTTGAGTATCTTATGGACTTTATAAATAAGGCTGATAAAGATATCAGAAACAAATATCTTCCCAGGGTGTCACCAGAACTGATCCATGAAATGTGTGGTATTATAGATACTAACGCTTTAGAAATTCGTGTACCTGAAGGCACAGAGCTCTTAGCTTTATATACTAATACATGTATCATGGAACATAGCTGTATACCAAATACTAAACATACATTTACTCTATCAGCGAAAGATAAAAATGACATGTACAGAATAACAGTCAAAGTTGTTGTTCCGGTAGAAAAAGGTAACCACATTACAACAATGTACAGCCATGCCTTATGGGGAACCCAAGCTCGAAGGCAGCACTTGAAAGATACCAAATATTTTGCTTGTCGATGCCCTAGATGTAGTGATCCTACAGAATTAGGTACATATTTGAGCGCTTTGAAATGTCTAGGTGAAGGTAATCAAGTTTGTGATGGAATACATCTCCCAGAAGAACCTTTAGATGATGAAACGGATTGGAAATGTAATAAATGCTCTATGAAAGTTAATAATTCCCAAGTTAACATGATTATTTCACAAATGGGCGAAGAAGTGGAAAATGTGCAAATGATGGGTGGGTCAGTTACGTCATTGGAAAACCTTCTTTGTAGATTATCAACATTTTTACATCCGAATCATTATCACTTATATTCAATTAAACATTCATTGATACAACTGTATGGAAGGCAGCCGAACTACATGTCAGAGGAAATATTAGATAAGAAAATAAAAATGTGTAAAGATTTAATTATTATTACTAAGACATTAGATCCAGGTAATGCTAGATTAAGTTTGTATAATGCTGTTCTACAGCATGAACTACATTCAGCCTTGCTATTGAAAGCAAAAAAGACAAAAAGTAATGGATCGCCGAAAACCTTGGAAGAAATAAAACCATTAATTATGGAATCCAAACTAGCATTAGAAAATGCGTTAAATTCTTTAAAAGATGATATAGAAGAAAAATCGGGAAAACAACTTTTCAAAGTAATCGTGAACAGTAAGAAAGATTTCGAAAAGTACTGTAAAGAAAAGAAAATTCGCATTTGAAATAATTTAATACATTTATAATTGTACAACTTACAGTAATATCACAGATATTTCTTTGTAACACATTACTTATAATTCTTGATATATTTAAATAAAAAAATGTCCAATAAAACTTAATTAAGCCTTGAGTTTGTTTCACTTATAAACATGTCAATTTCAATTGATCTTAATTGCATTGAATGGTCTCCAAATAATCAATTTGTTGTCAACCTGATTAACCCAAAGATTTATAGCCGGCAGGTCGTTAAATACTTTCCATGATAGTAAACTCAAATCAACCTTAATAATTCATTCTAAATTATCATAATTAGGAAATAGCAGATTATCTTTTATATTGTAACAAACCAACATTGAATCTGTAAAATCCTAAGCAGGTACTTGTATCTTTAAGATTTATTACCTGATAATATACTAATGTAGTATGCAGGGATCGTGGCAAGTGGAAAGAGGTAGTCTCTGCCTACCCCTCCGGGAAAGAGGCGTGAGTTTATGTATGTATGTATGTAATATACTAATATACATATTTATCTTGTATGTATTTATGCATTTTGTTTGTATGCTTACACTTGTGCACTTTACCACAAACTTAAAGTTTTCTGTTCGGTCAACTTTTTTTACATTTTGTTGTTTAATAAAGTTTTTAAATAAATAAATATTTATAGGTTAGGAAATTCATTTCATAACTATTTACGGCACAATTGCTTTTATTTAGCTAACGCCTACACTAGAGTTGGAAGGGCCCTGAGATACAGATGTAAATCAAGTTCAAAGGCCTCCTGGTGCTAGGAACAGCAGAATTTAGAATGTTTTATGGTAAATTCTCGCTGTACGTATAATTGTTGACTAATATTTGAATTTTAGGCTAAACACTGATTGAATTCATGCCTCTGAATTAAAATTTTAGCCAGAAGATACATTTGTGTTATATTCGTTAATTTAAGATGGTTGTCTCTCAAAACTGCATTTTATTTTTGGATTTACTATTAAGTAGACTGTAGACACTTTTTTATTCAAGTTTAATGACAACTTTTCACTTTCATAGACGCCTTGAATACCAGCTCAGCCCGGCTCTAGCATTATCGTTCTCAATGCTTTGTTTGATCCAATCGGTGAATCTGGACACGCGCGTGTAGACCCCAGGCATTCGGGCCCTGGCACAGCCGCTCCCAGTGGAGACGACACCCACTACCATGGCGTGGCGATTGTCTTCTCTGAACATGAGTGGACCACCGCTGTCAGCCTATAAACGCACGTAAAGAAGTTGTTGAGAATATAAAATTTATGGAGACTTTGAGGTAAATGTGATACGGAACTATCAATAAACAAGGTACCTAGAATCGATTGTTTAAACATAACATATAACATTACATATCATCACGTCTACATCCCCTGCGGTGTAGACAGAGCTGACTGAAAGGCCACGTTCAGCTTAATGATAGATCTTTACCGATTAGCTAGAAACTGATGTATGGGTTCGGTCTGATCCAAAAAGCTGGGTAACAGCGTAGTGTCATTAATATTTTTGTGCCGCTATAATTTTTTTGATGTTATGATAAGCCTATTCTTTTATGGAAGGCCCCAAGCTAGAGAACTATAGGTAACTCGCAACTGGTAACAGATTCGTACAGTCCCTATTCGGAAGTCCAAGGCAAGTGAAGATATATTAAAATACAACAAATTTTGGTCTAAACTGAAATCTCACCCAACAAGAATCTCTGCCACCTTGCTCGTGTCCCGCGCACATCTGAGTGGGGATGACCTTGACCTTGCTGCCTTGAGACTGGTACCAGTTGTTGCACTCTTCATTCGTCACTACCACCACCACCGTCTTTTGTAAGACGTTGGGTCTTGACCCTAGATAAAAACAGAAATTTTCTTACAACCGGTTTTTTAAAAAGTTATTAACTTTTCATATCTTTTTTATTTCTAACTGGCTTTGTTTTCCAGAGAAGCCCATGTTTGACCTTAGCATTCACTCAAAATCCTGTGGTTTAGCCGTGACGGACAGACATATCTTTGCATTGCTCATATAAGTATGGATTATAGTACATAGCTTTCGCCTGCGGCTTCGCTCCCGCGATGATCAGTATGACAAGTAAGTTCTTGCGTCCTTTCTGAGTGATGTTGATGTCTAAGGCAAAAAGAAAAGATCTGTCTGTCTCACCCATGTCTAGCCATTAGGAAAGAGACGTGTTAATGTCTTTATGTATGTAGATAACTAATCCCTTACCTTTACCTCTGTCTTCATGGGTGAACCCCCACCCAGCCACTGTGGCCAAAGCGCCGCTGAAGTCTGTCGCGAGAGGCTGCGGCAAGCACGCAGGCCTTAGCTCATTGGTCCATTTCAGTTGTCGTGCTGTCTTCAGTAACGCCACGTCGTTGGACTTGCGGTTGCATCTGGGGACAGGATCAAAATCTCAGTATGAGTCTACACTATCAACATTTTTTGATATAAGTATTTTTAAGTTCCTAAGTAGGTGTATATATAAATACTTATAGGATCAGAAGGCCAAGTTTATTAACCTTTCCCTTAGTCGCCTATATAATGATGTGGTCCTATTCTAAACTGCCGGGAACTGCACGGCACAATCGTACTTTAAAAAACAATGTTTGCCATAATATTTCACCTAGCCCACGTAAAAAAGGGAACATTTCCCCTGCAATGAACCATCTCGAAATTATATTTAGATATCAAAGGGTTTATCAACGTGTAAAGGAAACTCGTCAGATAGGATTTTGACATTCATCTGGCGTAAATTTAATTTATCCTGACATTGGAGGACGCCCGTGGCTTCGCTTGGGTACTGAGCTGAACTGAACTCGGAAAAATAATCTTTTGTACATAAAATCTGAATGACTCTAAAACTTTGCACCTTATTACGTGTTTATTTTCAGTTCAGAGTTCTTAGAGTATAATTCATCTGTCAAATTTTACAGCTGAATTGTGACAAAACAACTAAAGAGAACTTGCCTAAGAAAAAAATAATGACACGAACAGACATACAGAAAAGCTTTCATAGTATTATTAAAATAAAACGGCGTACAGATAAATCAACTGGCTATTCTCTTAAGTACCTTTTAACTTAATTAACATTGACTGTTCTGAGATTAATTTGACTGGTGAAACATTTTGATTAGTTAGATACCTACGAGTATTTTAAGGAAACGTTTGCCTTTAAATTGGACAGAGAAAACGATGATCACACTTTGATTTATTTGCATGGATCGAAAGAAAATGTTACTCAAATTTTGAACGGCTTATTTAGACAGGTACGAGTATGAAGTAATGCAAAATATATCTAGGTGAAACTGAGAACAAGTGAGTACATATCGAATACCTTATCTACTCTACCGCTGTTTTTCCAGGACCACTTTATAGAGGCGATATCTTTTCACTTTTATTAAATACTCTATTATCAAATCTGTTGAAATTTTTATAGTCATTTGTCACTCAAATAAAAAAAATAACGTCATAAAGTCAAATTTTCCTTCTATCTATATCAGCCATAAATTCAAGTTTTCTCAACTGAAATATGAAATTTAATTACGACTGAGAATCTCTTAGGCATCTCAATTAAAATAGCAAACAATAACAGAATATCTCAGAACTTCATTGAATGTAAATTTGTACAACTGTTAATTATTAACAGCTGTCAAATAACGTTAACTTTTGAACAGATTAAATAATTTATTTGCCCAAATATAATTATTAGAAATTTACCAGAATAAAATTCACGCGTATTTTGACACCTTTGCAATTGGAATTAGTATGTGACAAATTGAAAACGAGTTAATGGTATATTTACTTCATCAGTATACATTTCTTCAACATTTCAGTCCGAGAGATCCCCCCGTAGTCCAAAAACTAGGATATTTTTATCATAGTAATAAAACTATTTTCTTCTATGACTACGCTTCCCTAGAAATTTCCTTCTTAGTCATCGTAACTATTTCAGTATCTTATCTATCATCACTATAGACGTTATTCCCGGTTATGACCTCTCCTTGACGAAGTGCGGTTCTGACCACAATCCAGTAGTAGGTAAGCCAGGTACCTTTTTAAACCCAGAGATTCTCTTATGATGTCCGCAACTATGCAACCTTACCTAGCTTAGATAACAGTTTGTTTGTTTTTTTGTAAACTCTTTAATGCACATTAAAAGAAATGTAACAATAAATAGAAAACAGTCATTGAATTTAGAATAATTATTATTATATAATTATTAAATAAGAATTTAGAATAATTATTATTTTACAATTATTATATAAGAATTTAGAATAATTATTATTATACAATATTATTATATACCAGTACGATGTGTACAATACTTACCTGTATTCAGGGTGAGGAACTATTCTGGAGAGTGGTTCGTTAGACTGAGACGACGATATGTCAGTCAACCCGACCACAACTGTCAATTGTTTGGACTTGTAGAACTCATCGAACACACTGCAAAAATAAACGGATATCAATTTGGTTAATTAAGTTTCTTCCAGGATTCAAGTGGAAAAAGGTACTTAATCAGTAGTGTAAAGTAAGAATATAGAAGATTTCATTATCATTTATTTAAAATCAACATGTTGATTCAATAAGACAATGGTAATCTAATTTCTATCATCTACACTACTCAATCTCCTGTCTAAAACTAATCGGAAACTAGTAGAAATCCTTCCCCTGTCGCTGTAGATACCTAGGTATCTACAGCGACAGGGGACACTTTTTCAATAGTATTCGCCTAGGCGAATACTATTGAAAAAGTTAACGGATTTGAATAAGTGATTATTAACACAAATCTTGCAGTATCGGAGTCTTCCAAGCACAAATCTTGCAGTTGTCTTCCATCAAAGTCCAGCATCCCAGGGGAATTCTTTATAAAAAATCAATTTCATCAGTATAGGTATGTATATATATACCTGCAAATACAATGTCCAGCAGTCAACAACCACTGGTCTGTCAGCACCGTAGCGCCACATTGATGAGTCCCCTGCCTCCAGAGACTAGCAGCCCAGGGGAACTCCGCTGGCAAACTGTCTTCTCCACCTACGATACGGCCGTGACGGGCAATATCGATTCCGCATTCGACATCGGCTACTAAAAAAGAAGAAAAAAAGGATAAGGATAAAGAATAGTCTCAGCTTATAAGTCAGTCAGTTGGTCGGCTAAGGCAATATTTTGTACGTTGTTTGTCAGGCTTACAAAACTGGGATTCTTTTTAGGCGATGGATTAGCAACCTGTCACTATTTGAATCTCAATTCTATCATTAAGCTAAATAGCTTAACGTGGCATTCGGTCTTTTCAAGACTGTTGGCTCTGTTTACCCCGCAAGGGATATAGATATGTATTAGGCGAAAACTTCGTCTTCCGCGAGCACCATATAGTATTGTAGCCTTTTTACTAATACAATATCAGACCTGGATCATGTCAGTAATTTGATGGAACCTGAGTTTAGAAATGTGCCATATAGCATAGTGACAAATTTTATAAAGATGTACAAGTGTGTAGATGTGTATGAATTGAGGATGTATATTTTATAAAGATTTACAGATGTGTGAATGTGTATATACACATGATGTCAAGTAGTTACAGCGTGAAGAGTGGACAAACAAGCAAACATATTTTCCTTTTTATAACATTAGTATGAAAGTATGGTTATGGAAATACCAACAAATGCTTCCTTTTAGATAAAAAAAATATCCGTTATTAATTCAGATATAACATCATTGTTGGCTTATTGGTTCTGTTTATACCATAAAGGTTAAAGACTGAAATTACCGGAAGGACTGAAATTATTTATTTAGATTAAACAAATGAGAATTTACTTATCTTAACTAAAACTTATTCTAATTAAGAAAACCGCGCAGGGTGTTGTCCGCGTGTAATAAAAATGTTAACACCAATGGAAATTTACTGTGCGAAAAATCTTATCATTTAAAAATTATACTGTAGATTACACTATTATTAAATATATATTCTATTTTTTCTACAGCAAGAAGTGTTTATTCCATCCATACTTATTTTTTAACATACTATAGGACCTACGTATGTATGCCAAAATAGAAATAAATTTATTTTCAAAGTAAGATACAAGGTATCGCTGACTGATCGCTGAAGCGGTATTTGTACTACCGCTTCCAAAGCGCAGGCGTAGATGAAGCGGCGGAACAAACAGTATATGTACACTGCAGCATTTTGTTTGTTTCTCTTCATTGCACAAAAAAATGTTTTTTTTTGTCTGTTATGACTGTCCGTTAATGCTTTTACAGCTAAACAGCTGGATCAATTAGGATTAAATTTAGTACGGACATAGTTGGTTACTCGCATTCCTTTTTTTTCTGAAAATTTTCAAGGGTGTGAAGAAGTCCCTCGTGAAAAGTAATTCATTCATATATTTTTAATGTAGACAATATGCATTCGTCCACGATTAAGATTCGATATTTGTAAATTGGTGTCCGGTGAAAATGCTGCAGTGTAGTTTGTTCCGCCGCTTCTTCTTCACATGCGCTTTGGAAGCGGTAGTAGTTATAATTAGATATAAGTGATGTGATGTCAATAAGTGATACCTTGTATCCAATTTTGAAAAAAAATAGATTCTATTCTTAAATACTTACGATTAACGAAACATAATCCACAATCCATAAACAACACTAGAACAATCACAAACAAACGACACATTTCCTCTGCGACAAATTATTATCTGTTGATTGACACTTAGATACAAGTGTATATATTTCCTCAACTCAAAGTGGGTCTAGGTTATATTTATATGTCTGTATATATTTAAAAAAAAGTCCTGAAGTCTAACACCAGCCGTGTCAAAGTGCGTCCAATACTAAAAGTTAAGTGATATAAATAAGGATATATAACTTCTATGATTTGTACTGAAGTGACCCTCCTTTGCATTTGAAGGTCTGACCCCTATAGTTTTAGTGATGGGGCCGCACGTTTAAAAGTATCGATAGATTTTTGTGCACAGCGGGTTTCGCAGGTAAACTCGTAAGTGACGGTAAATGTTAAACGTTATTAAATTTCTCCTTAACAACATATGTACATATATATATAGTCGTCTATAACCAGACAGTAGACAGAGTCGACAGTCTCGAAAAAACTGAAAGGCCTAGTTTAGCTGTACGGCTTCATGATGGAATTGAGATTCAAATAGTGACAGGTTGCTAGCCCATTATATAAGCCTATCCCTTAGTCGCCTTTTACGATATACATGGGAAAGATATGGAGTGGTTCTATTCTAAAGTGTCGGAAACCACACGGCACTAAACGGTTTGATCATTTACAAAATATTAAAAATGATGAAATAAAACGCATTTTATATTACTTACTCGCATCTGCTGAATGTACAACTATTATGTTAGTAACTACGTAATCATTATAACAAAGGGAATTATTCTTATTTAGGTGTATTATTATATAGCAATAAGTTTGGGATAGTAAAGGTACGATAAATATAATTATTATATTCTGCCAAGGAGGTTTAAACCAAAGATTTCGTAATGATAGATAATTAAAATTACAAATAAATCCACAACCTTGTGGCATAAATGAAAACAATGAAAACTATTTTTGTATTTTGTAAATATTCGTTACGGCGGGCTTAATTTTCTCTGACTTGTATAAGCTATGACAATAATAAACTTTTTATGAACTTTTAATCAATAATATTGAAAATGATGGTGATTATCTACGAGATGGCGATGACATATTAAAATATTTAAATGAGCTGACATATAAAAATAATAATAATTAAATGAGCATTAATTTTAGTACACGCTGATTTCCTTTTGAGTTTTTGAATGTCTGTGCCAGGAGGCTCCTCTCTCCATACATTGAATAGTTATATATCAAAAAAATTTTGCTATTTTTTATCAAAATTAATTAAGTGTTTGTGTGTGTAATTTAATATATTTGTATGTAAAACCTTAGCAATTTTTGTTTGTTTTTACTATTCAAGTATTTTATCGATGTCGATATTTTATTGGAACAACACTATAAAGAATTCATTGTCAGGTTCGCGCAACAGCCTCGGCTGATAAGAGATAGGAATCGCGGAACTGTCATTTGTGTAAATAAATGTATTTTGTTATCAAAATATTTCTTTTCAATGTCAGGTGTAAGTAAGTTGTGATATGGTGACCAAATTTTATGTTTTTACGAATTTATTGAAATTTGCTTGGCTACTTTATGTATTTAGTAAAAAAGTTTTGGAATGGGGAGTTAATGATTTTACAAATAATTATCAAAATAATTTTATTATGCATTAATAAAAATATATATTTTTTTTTGTATCTATAAATTATTATTTTTCATGTATCATATGAAATTCCTGATTACTGAATTAATATTTCGTTCGTTTTTATGTCAGCTAAATAGGAATTTTTCAAGTATATTTTATAATACATAATTTTAATTTATATATACTTAGTTATTTACTTTAAATACTTTCATAATTTACGAAATGAGTGACCTCTCTAAAAATCTTTACCATCAAATTCATGTACTCATATTTCTAATCATATAAATTAGCATTTGTCGCGCTAAATACCTATCTTCAAAATTCCGTAATGATGGTCTCCTCATGGTAATGAGTATAATAATAATTATTGTATTTAGTTGGTCAAGTGCATTGGAACATTTTGTTCATTAGCCTGAATTAAATGATTCTGATAGAGATTATTTTTCAAGGATTCCTAAACGTAAACGTTCGCCTAACTATGATAATAGAAAGTAGAGTTGAGTTTACATACCTACTTATGTGCATCTTTTCCTTAGGTAGACAGAGATTATATATTTCTAATTGCTAAGAACCCTGCATAGTGTAAACAGTCTCAAAAATTAGAAGCAGATTGTTTTCAATAGAAAGAATAAGATCACATTTTTCACAGTTTTAGTAGACGGCGACTTATGGAGAAATACCTACATGTAATAGTACGGTAACTGCTTACTGTACCATATATAACATTAAAAACAAAATTAAACCTGTAATATTTTACTGAAAACTTTGATTTAAATATAGAATAAGCTTTCATATTTTCTAGCCAAATTTATCGTAAGAACATCGGTTTATAATCAAACTAATAGTAGGTAAAGTAAAAAGTCTTTTGCACATGGCAGCGGTAGGCCTTGAACCGTGAACCTGCACATTACACATTTTCCTTTAGTCGCCTTAACCGTTGTTCTACCGATCCTTTATGAGTAATACTCGTATACATGTAAGATTTATTGAAAATATTCATCTTAGCTTCACTGCGGAGATGAAACGGGAAATGTTTTAGAAGTAACTGAAGAAAAATGATGCGGTCGGAAGTCGGAGGGAAGGCTGCTTTGCCGTACTCGTAACATTGAAAAATTTCATATAATTATTAACGGAAACTTTTATTTTTAGCCTCTGTAACCTTGTTACAAAAATGGAAAAAAATCTTTTTCAAAACTTCAGTTTTTGAGAAATTAACTCAATGTTGTGAAATCTCTCTACTCGTGCAAGCAATCCTTTTTTTTATTTTAAACGTATTGTTTTTTTTTTCATTAAAAATTTAATTCAATTTGAACCTGTAAGGTATACTTATAAAACCAATAAATTGACAAGAAGAAAGGCGGTTAGAGACCTCTTTGAAACCAATTTTTTGAGCATCAATTCCTCTTTACTGCGCCCGAGGGGCAAATGTCGTTTCGGGAACATAATATACATTTCTAATATAAATTCTTATGCAAATTCCATGTAAATCAATAAATAGTAATATATACGAGACATGCGGGCAGAGCAGGCAAAGTACGGCGGCCTTCCCTCGACCTTAGTTTAGAAGTTATCGCCACACGAACACACACACATTTTTCCGCAATTGCACTTCCTTATTTTATTTTTAGCTGTAGGTCGCGAAGGTCGTGTAATTTGGGATGGTCGTGGTTTTACGGTTTCCGATCTAGTATAGAATATAAGGATTTCAATTGAAACAAACACGATCCATGACACCTTAGCTTGGACTAGATGACAGTGCGCCTATCCAAGATTTGGAAGTTATGAGGAATTAACTTTGAAGAAGAATAAGAATATAATAATGAAAAAGAATAGTGCCGTGTGGTTCCCGGCACCAATACAAAAAAGAATAGGACCACTCCATCTCATTCCCATGGATGTCGTAAAAGGCGACTACGGGATAGGCTTACAAACTTGGGATTCTTTTTTAGGCGATGGGCTAGCAACCTGTCACTATTTGAATCTCAATTCTATCATTAATCCAAATAGCTGAACGTGGCCATTCAGTCTTTTCAAGATTGTTGGCTCTGTCTACCCCGGGAGGATAAAGACGTGACCATATGTATGTATGTATAAGAATAATAAATTGCAACCATCTAAATCTACTGCAATTAAAAAATAGGTGTACTTGTATAATTTAATACATGCATTCTAATATATAATCACGTCTATATCCCTGAAGGGGTAGAGAGAGCCAACAATCTCGAAAATACTGAAAGGCCACGTTCAGCTGAATGACTTTATGATGGAATTGAAATTAAAATAATAATCCCAAGTTTATTAGTCTTTCCCTTCATCAGCTTTTCCGACAAACATGGAATAGATATGGAGTGATCCTATTCTAAAGTGCCGAGAACCACACGGCACTATGATTTATTATACTCAGTTAAGTTGTTATTGTGTCATGGAATATGTAAGAAACATTGTTATTGAATTCTCTGAAGTTAACTCAAGTAACAAACACAAATATTACGTGCTTCTGTTTCGGTAGTGTTTCCTGCTACAACATTCTAATTATAATTTGTGCGTGTTATAACATACATCTAATTAATATTAACTGTTGCAAAAATATGAAACAGTTCGACTTTTTCATTTCTTCCTTTTGGCGTTAGTCCCGGTCAGATCCTGAAATCTCTGAAGAGGGTATGCATCTAATTAATACTAACTGTTGCAAATATATCTTACAGTTTAATGGACTTGAAGAATCCGTGCTTCTTCGACCATGGTCCTAAATTTGGTAGGTCAGGTTTTTATACTAAACGACTCTTACGTACGTCTACGGCCTTTGTGAAGAAACTTTATTGAATTATTTTTTTTATGAATACAGTAAACCTATTTGGGATCATTGAATACATCATGCTCTCCGAATGAGCAGCTTGGATGTTTATCTATATAAATATTTTTTATGTAATAGACTATCGATAGTACCTATCTCGTAACAACAGTTTCGAACTTACTTCGAGGCAACTCAATCTACAGATTGACAAATCATACATGATTTGTCACGTATATAGTTATTTATTTATTCATTCTGTTAACATGGCCATGATTAAACCTTTAACTCAGAAATGTCGCTCATACATACATATTCCGACTCCCTTAAAACTCTCTTGAAATTTTATTACTGCATTAAATTCATTGTATTGAAGATTCATAAAGAACACCAGGAATAACATGGCATCCATTTGCAATAGTAAAACAAATAAACAATTGTGCAACCTGCTGTGTTTTGATTTAATTTTACACATCACGCGTTCACCAAGTGCTGTAAGTCAGGTGTAATGTGGGTTTCAGTTTATAGTGGGTTTTCGTTTTTTAAATTTTTTTATTTCTCCCACGAATTTAAAGCTAGAGGGACCATTAGACCGGTGGGACGTTGTTGGTGGGTCAACGAGTAAAAATCGCACTTAATTATTGTTTGTAAACTATTTTCTTTTCATGTAAAATAAAGTGTACATAAAAAGAAATGTGATGATGACAATGGCGGACTTATCCCAATCGGGATTTCTTCGAATCAACCAAAATATAAAGGAAGACCCATAATCAAACAGGCAGCGCACATTAAAAGCATTGAGGATGCGTTACAATGATTAATATTGTAAACATGGCATTGTCATTATTAACGCAAGATTTGTACGTACGGTACCGTATGGTCTCCTTTGGTCTACATCTACGAGTAAGTAGCCCGCTATCCTTAGGCGGCTACATAATAGATCTCGTGCCTACAGCTAAATCCACGCCCTCTTAAAAATTTTATAAGTACCTACCTCTAACTATACGTGAGGGATTGTGGGAACTGTATTTTTTATATAATAATCCTTTATTTTAATAGTGCATCAACGTTTCATTCATTTAAAAATAACCATGTGACAGTATAAATATGCAAACACGGGTGTGAATCAAAGTCACCGATGCATCGACATTGTCCCAATTGAATGCCCTTCGCCATGGCAGTGTAACACATCCGATGTTTTGTATGCGCCGGGCGCATTGCCTTCATGTTATGATAGGTAAGGAGCGACGCACTATGAAACTACATATAAAATTATTAAATGTAATTGAATTATATACTATAAAATATTTTGCCCCTTTTTGTATTATTACTAGTACATACATACATACATAAAATCACGCCTCTTTCCCGGAGGTGTAGGCAGAGACTACCTCATTCCACTTGCCACGATCTCTGCATACTTTCTTCGCTTCATCCACATTCATAACTCTCTTCATGCAAACTCGGCGGTTATTACTGGTATATGCAATTAAAACCCTTCCGTGGGATGTTCCCAAAAAAATAGTAAACACCCGCCTGTGAGCGGCAACCGTAAAAGGTTTTAAGGGCAGTATGTTACGAAATAGACTGACATTAACTTTATTATGAGGACTTGGATGTTCAACAATGATTTGTTTACTGTAACTATTGCCCTTAAACACTTGATTACGTAAAAAATACCAGTTTTAACTTCTGAACTAATACTAAAACAGCACCAAAGGGTCGTGCGGTTCTCGGCACTAATAAAAAAAAGATTACGACCAGTCCATCTCGTTCCCATGGATGAGGATAGTCGCTTCGTATATAAACCTGCCTAACCCAACTCAGGATTAGTTTGAAAAGGCCTTCCGGGCCTCTTTTCAGAGAAGAGTGGATGTAATCAGTATTACGCTAGGGAGATGAAGAGTCAACAGTCTCAAGAAAAATTAAATTGAATCTTAAAAAAACCTCGGCCAAAATTTTTAGTTCCTTTAAAAAAGTAAGAAATAATAAAAGAAACTCAATCTTTAAGTACCTTAATACGTGTAAATGTTTCGCGTTGTGGGACCTAATTAGTTCATAATTGTTGCACTTTGTGAAAGTATCTCCTTAATTATTCTTCTTCTCCTTCCAGGATTTTAGACTCGGTTGTATCCGTACCACTCTAAAGAGGAGATCGGAGTATGCCTTTGACCACGGCTTCTGGATTGTGTGAGTCAGGTTTTTACACGAAGCGACTGTCATCCGCAAACTTTGCAGGAGAAGCTATTGCTTGAATAATTTGATTATTCTCTCTGTCATCTCTGTGTGTCCCGGTTGCACCCTCCACAGAAGTGCTTTGGGGCCTGAGGTCCGTCTTAATAAGTTGATTTCCTCATGATATATTCCCTCACCGTAAGAGCATCGGTTAGTATTCAACTATATGTACATAACTTCGATTATTATCATTGGTACTACATGGCCGAGGTAGGATTTGAACCTGCGCCTTTCTGCGCATCACGTATTTTTAACCACCTTACCGTTTCGACCACCGACCCTCCTCATTGTTACAATCATGTAAAATCATGAACAAAAATGCATTCAATAATACCTTTAAAATATACCGTTCAGTTCATCTGAATCTGTTAACAAACAGGTTGCGTCTGCGCATCATTCGCCGGTTGACGACAAAAATGTTGGACAATTTGAAATTTTAATACGATTTCATGTTTATGTCGATTTTGGCTGTTACTAAACCGGATGAGATTCATCAATGTTATATTCCAACTGCATAATTCATACAGTTTAGAAGAAAAGTGTGGGTTTTAAATCTGTGGCATTAGAGTCTAAATTTGAAAGATTTCATCTTTTTTGGTCGCAGTGGTAACGTGGTAATCTTATGAGTCCAATTCGATGAATCGATGTAAATAGTGAGTTTTTTTTTGAAAGACTACTGGACAAAGAAATGTCGTGGACAGGTGAATCCTGTATTGTATTAAACACAGATTTCACAATCGTGCGCGGAACTTTTGATATAGTATTATTATTAAATATGTAACAGGTAAGGTGAGTGTCCACACTGTAGATTTTATCCTTGATGTAACTTCTTATAACAATTTTCCTATATCATCGTATATAATATTTTCACAAAAAGGACGAACGAGTGAAACATGAATGCGGATCACTACACAACAATAAAAACTAAACGCTTAATTTTTTTTGCTGATTTATTTAGAAACAAGTACCTACCTACTCAAATTTCACTTACGATTTTGCTGCAAATATAAAAATATAAAACATGTTAATATTAAAAAAAATAATTAAAGGAACAAACGTACATAATTATACACATATCTATTCCTGATTTGACCTTGCATGTAGCTGATAGAAGCCTTATTTCATAAAAATATAAGCAAGTTATGACTTTCTTTTAACTAAATAAATATAAAGAATAATTTCACCAATGAATATAAAAAAATAACATGTGAACTAGCCTTAACCATTCACATTTCCTAAAAAGTAGTAAAATATTCCGATGGATGCGATTGATGTCATAGCGGTATATACATAACAAATTGTTTGTATGTTTGTGTGTACGTAACATTAAGTCCCGTTAGTATGGACAAGGATAGAGTAGCCGAAATTATATTAGCAAATTTCTGTGTTTTGATCGTAATATAATTATGTTAAACTAAGTTTCCTTCTAGACCCCAATTTATGTTAGAAAGGTGGAAATGGAAATTATATAAAAACTAGCTTTTGCCCGTAGCTTCGCTCGAATTAAACGCCACCTACAAAAGAATACAAGTTTTTCGCAAATGGGTAGTTTTTCCGGAAAGAAAAGTGCGTATGTTCTTTTCCAGACTCCTAATAATATATACGCAATATTTCAAGAAGATTGTCTCAGTAGTAAGTTAGATAGAATACCCTTTATCGGACATAAAATTATCACCATAAATGTATCCTAAACTTATGTTAAGGTAACATTACCTTGAGAGATTTCATAACACGATAAAGGCCGCCTTTTGTACATACAAAAGGCGGCCTTTATCGTGTTATGAAATCTCTTCCAGGCAAGAAACCGCAACTGGATCCAACCCCAGAAGGATGATGGTAACCTATATTAAAAATATTGAATTTAGCATGATGTCACACCATATCATGTATTGCCATTCAAACTAAACGATATATACAGACATGATACACAAAAAACGCCTTTTGTTGACGGTCGAGCCCGAATCATCGCTCCCTCTACAAGGTGAATGAAATGAAAGAAACAAGTGAAAAGATGTAGGTACCAACCTAGTTTGAGTCTATGAGAATGAGGAGTGATACCCTTGACCGAACTTGATTCAATAATCTTTTAGTAAAATGTTATCTTTGTCGTTAAAGTCATAATCACTGAAGTATCTCCACGTAAAGGAGGTACTCATTACGCCTTTCAAAATCAAGTAGCACTTGAAATTGACAAAGTGTGGTCATAAACTTAGGGTTGACGACTTAAAAATATTTATGCGTTCATAGGTATAATCATTTCTTTATCCCTTGCGGGGTAGACAGCCAACAGTCTTGGAAAGTATGAAAAGCCACGTTCAGCTGTATTTCTTACTGATGATGTTAAGATTAAAATAGGGACAAGTTGCTTGTCCATCGCCTACAAGAAGAAGAATTTATTAGCCAATCTCTTACTTGCCTTTTATGTCATCCATGTGAAAGATATGTGTGTAATTAGGAGATAATCCGTTCTATCTCGTCTATGACCAAAATCCAGTAGTTATAAAATTTAGTAAGAGTGAGTTGACTCCGAAGAGAGGTAATGGATGGGGGAAAAAACGTGAGAATCTGCACATACAGGCAAATGAATGTGTACTGTAGCCCTGATCAAATATGATTTAGGTTCCCCTGCAAAGGTTGTGGAGGTCAGATGGAAGGTACATACACACAAACATACATAAATCCTGTTTCCCGGAGGGGTAGGCAGAGATAGATAGATAAAACTCTTTATTGCACCATAAGAGTAAAACATTCAAATCAACACAAAACAGATAGAGGTGGTACAAAGGCGGACTTATCGCTAATTCCAGTGAACCAGAGACCACATCTTTCCACTTGCAAATGGAAGGTGCTTCGTGTAAAAACTTGATTCGCCCAATCTAGGATCATGATTGTATAAGCGCACCCGGGCTCTTCTCTCTCTGAGGATGTAACCGGGACTAACGCCAGGAGGAAGAAGAGTTCCCTCAGGAGGGAGAAGCGATGCTATGTTTTAATAGAGCGATCGAAAAAGTAACTTTATCTTCAATGCGAAAAGAAATTTAAAAGTGTTTTGTGTGTACCTGCACACTTTATTAGAAAAAGTTAAATCCATGAGAAAGAGGTCCAACGTTCTGAAAACCACACGGCACTGGTTGCCCTTAAAACTAAGTGTAATGTTTTTGCGTCAGTTTTCAATTTTATACACAGAGCATGTCAGTTGGTGCTCTGAAGCTTTTACGGCCACAATTTTTATGTGAATTATAAATTTCAACCCTGCGATAAACTTAATTTTAAGGGGCGTTGTAAGCCTATCATTATATTTAATGTAGTTGAATGATCGCGTTTTAAACACAACGTGTAAACACAGGACATCAACTTTGTAGAGTAATGTATAGTTTACACTTAAATTTAATAGCTTTAAGTGGACGACGTGGTAAGAAAGACGTGTACAGATTGGTTCATTGGTTCTGTGGCATTACTAATGTAAAAACGTCATTCGATTATTTTTTTTATGTGTTCGCATCGAAACGCAAGTTCGCAGTGTCCGCTCGACATCAAAAATAAAAAACATTTTATACAATTTTTTTTAAAGAGTCCATATCCTGTCAGCAGTCCAATTTATTATAATAACTGCTTTTACATAGCAATATCTGAAGGTAGACCATTTATTTTTTCCTTTAGTATGGCAACGACGAGACTAAGCCATCCTGAGATATGATTACTTGATTGTGTGTTTGTTTGGTACAAATATACTGCATGTTCTTCTGCAAGCGGACCAAAAAAGTCCATAAAAATATATTAACGCATCTTCAATGCTTTTCATGTGCACTGCCTTTTTTATTATGGTATTTCCTTTATATTTTGGTTGACTGAAAGAATTGTACATAATTATACACATTTTTCTCATTCCAATGACTGTTCTGTAATTTGTTATATTTCATTTTATGTGCAATGAAGAGTTTTCAAACGAACAAAAATTATGTCGTCGTTCGAAACTTCGTTTAAGAAATTGCACTAATAGTTGGGGTTCAGTTGAGGAATGCAGTGGTTAGCCTACTTGCGGATCGTAGGTTCAATCTTATCAACGATTTGCCTTGGAAAAATGGCGGAGATAGTCAGCAGATACTAAAGAATAGTCTTCCTTTAAAAACAATTCATTTTTAGCTAACCAGCTTCTAGTATTTGTTGAAAGTAAAATCGTGATATTAGTAACGTTTAAGTACGAACATTTTCATGTTTAGATAGGCTTAACAAAGTATCTACTAGGAAAAAAATCTTAGATGCTTAATAAAAATTAATATCTAGGATGTACAAGAATATGTATTATTTTTAAATTTAAATTATTTTCTTTGATCATAGAAAAGCGTACCTAGAGTTATTCGGAAACTTTAAATCTATATTAATCTTGAATCTATGTTTAATTTAACTTTGATTTATGCAATGATTTCAAATACTAAATTTGAGCACTCCCTCTTTGTCAGCTGCAAAAATTTTGGGCAGTTTTGGGCCACTGATAGAACATTTATTTGTCTCATGTTGGGCTAAAACCTTTTACTACTGTGGTTTAAATAAACGTGATTGTAACATGCCCTTAGCGCCACACATGCTAGCACTGAGTGCGGCCCTCAAATAGGTCATAAAATTTAATGACATTCCGGCGATCGCTCGGCCCACAAGAAACGCAATTTTTGCCATCAACTCTTTATATATTTTAAAATGCTGTTTCTTTGTTGCGATTGTGATTTTGTAGTTGAATTTAAATAATAATAATATTATTCAATGGCGATACTAAAAAAAATTGTCTTCTTTGATTATAACTTTATAAGATTATCAGTAGTCAGAATGAAATCGGAGTTATTTTGAAAAAACTTTGAAAGTCTTGGTTTATTAAAAATCAATTTGATTTTATTCATCCATCACACACGTAAATCAACGAAATTGGCTTTTAACCTAAAAAGATAAAATTTTTTATTTTTCTTAACTTTCTTTAAAATATCAGAGAGTGAAGTGGTGCAAAAAATTCTAATGAAAATCGCAAATATATCGGTCGTGATTGCGAAACCGCGCCTTATCTAAATTGTCCCGTAATTATTTTAAACGCTTTAACTTAATATTTAAGGCGAAACGGATATTTTTATCGGTATGGAAACTTGGATTACAATATAATATAACTTAACTCAAGGAAGGTGTAAAAATTCTCTGTAATTTGTAATTTTTTTATATTTTTTTTTTACCACCTGGCTTGGAACGGGAGTGGTTTTGCATACAAATGACTTATTTTAGGATTAAAATTAAGCAGTTGATAACTTGATCGTGCTCGATGTTGCCAATGTTATAATCAGGATAATTTCAAAAGTACCTACCCAATATGTGTGAAGTTTATTAAATGGGCAATTTTATTTAAATTTGCGTTTTTTATTGTTTGTTAATAAGCGACCTTTAATACTAAGTGCAGTTTATTCCTAGTGATCGGAGTTCGCAATTATAGAGCAAGATGATTGTTACGAATATTATTAATGATGATATTTACTACAGAACGCCCGCGGCTTCACCCGCGTTATAAGAAAAATTCCGCAAATTTCCGTTATTCGAAGCGTTTTCTGGAAATTCTCCATTAGTACATTCCTAGACGACTTAAGGTACATATACAATGTTAAAGTATAGGGTAATTTCAAAGACCCAGTGGTTTGGGCCGTGCATTTTTATAAGATTGTCAATCAGTTAGTGTCCATTTTATTATACCTAGTTAGACTTAAAAGTTCGTTATCACTATCTCGAATTGGACAAGTTTTACATGAAGCGGCTCCCGTTTAATCTACGCAGCGCAACCTTTGCAGCTATTGCTCATGACATGATGTTTTTCCTCGCCGTAAAAGCATCGGTTAGCAATTTAACAATGTATTAACTACAAATGAGAAAATTGATGCCGAGCTGTGTGGTTCCCGGCATCAATAAAAAAAAAGAATAGGACTTCTCCATCTCGTGCCCATGGATGTCGTAAAAGCCAACTAAGGGATAGGCTTTCAAACTTGGGATTCTTCTTTTAGGCGATGGGTAGCAAACTGTCACTATTTGAATCTCGATTCTATCATTAAGCCAAACAGCTAAACGTGGCCTAACAGCCCTTTCAAGACTGTTGGCTCTGTCTACCCCGCAAGGGATATCGTGATATATGTATGTATGAGAAACTTTATATCAAATTTTAGTTAGTAGATTCACCGATAGGTGGCTGATATGAATTTATAGCGGGAGCGGTGAATCCGGCTCGACCGCCACAATGGGAAGATCTTCCGTCAGGCTAGATGTTACGCCTGGGGAACCAAGGGTCCGACGATATTGTGTCGGAGGTTGTGTTGAAGCTCTAATCCGTGAAATCTTTGCTTTCGCGATTTAGACTCTTCGCTGTTATTGGCTGACAGCATCGCGTGATTGGTTGTTGTGACTTGTGGCTTAGAGATTTCCCAGACATTTTTAATACATTTATACTTGTATATTTTTAACATGATAGTGTATTAGGTAGAAAACAATAATAAATCTAGAACGTAGTCTTTCAGTCTTTTCGTTACTCTCGGCTCCGTCTACCCCATTAGGGATAAAGACGTGATCATTTGTATGCATGTAATAATAAATGTCCAATCCAAGCAATAAGAAATAGTTTGAAACGAATCTTTTAAACTGTTAAACGCGAAACTTGAAACCCAATTTGAATGCGAGTAGTTATTTGAACTTAACAACTGGTCATTACAATACTGCCAACGTTAATATGCAGTTTCTTTCACCCTTATTACAAAATAATACGATTGAATGTGCGGTGTGGGAATGATAAGTGAAATTTGTAAATGTTAAGTGGCGGCTTTGTGTGAGAACTTCTAAATTGTATGGCGCCTAAGAAGTCAGTGACTCAAAACCTGACTTGCCCAATCCAGTTTCATGGTCAGAAGCCGCACCCCGGGTTTTGAAGAGGACGTTACCGGGAACAACCTGGGCTGCTCTCCGAAGAAGTTAGGATTCATCAGGTATTAACGCCAGAAGGAACAAGTGACGCAATGATTTGGAAACGGTTTTGATCAGGAGCAATTGATCATTCTTACTAGCTTCTGTAAGCGGCTAGGTTTAATTATAATAATGGAAAGCAGAGAGTGCAGTGAGTACTTATTTATTTTTTATTTTTTTGTAGAGAAAATCTATACTAATATTATAAAGTTGAAGAGTTTGTTTGTTTGAACGCGCTAATCTCAGGAACTACTGGTTCGAATCGAAAAATTCTTTTTGCGTTGAATAGACCATTTTTTGAGAAATACTTTAAGCTATATAACATCAACTATAACAAGCAAAGAAATAATGGAATATGTGAAAAAAAATTAATAAGGGATAATTATTCATCCTTGGCTTCAATGATGCCCAAAATAACTGTTCCACGCGGACGAAGTCGCGGGCACAGCTAGTCTTAGATACATGACACAGCTGATGATAAAAAGGAATGAGCAGTAGCTCTAATTTTGAATTAACTTGTCACAATATAAAATGGCCAGGGTGTACGTTATTAAAATCAAAATACCATGAAGGTTTAACAGGTATGTGTGGGTATACCAGTTTCAAATACGTTGCCTAGGGAGACAGGAAGAGGCGCTGGATTAAAAGATAAAAGATTCTAAAAAAATGCCGAACGTAAAGCAATCAGAGACCTAAATCATTATCTTGATCATTGCCATAAGTGTAAAGCAGAAATAATTGATCAAATTCCAATTCACATTAATATAAAGAGAAAAGATGCAAAGAAAAGATCGTTGTTTGTCTGTAAGGGATAAACTTAATAACGATTGAACCGATTTTGTATGCAAGTACTTTTAGGAATATCATTTTTTTTTAGAAATTCCCACGGGTGCGAATCCTTGCGCTAAAGCTAGTGCAGAAGAAGCGGCAACAAATTGCACTGCAGCCTATGCTCTAATTATTGTATATGCGAAAGTTTTGAGTATATTTGTTACTCTTTCACGCAATATCTACCGAACAGACTTGAAGTGGAGCTATAAAATATTTGTTTTATGCAAAATTGTTACTACACCTATGGGACATTTGACCTAAATAGTTGTGGTTTAGTGGCAAGATATTTGATATTAACTGTTAGTCACTTTAGTATGTTCCCTCTTTCAAAAGCCAGAGAGTGTCGGTGGTCGAATTGGTAAGGTTAATAAAATTCGTGATGCGCCCAGAAAGGCACAGGTTCAATGACTATTTTCAAAGTACATACATACATAATCACGTTTATACCCCTTGCGGGGTAGACAGAGCCAACAGTCTTTAAAATACTGATATGGCCACGTTCAGCTGTTTGCCTTAATGTTAGAATTGAGATTCAAATAGTGACAATTTGCTAGCCCATCGCCTAAAAGAAGAATGCCAAGTTTATAAGCCTAGCCTTAGTCGCCTTTTACGACATCCATGGGAAAGAAATGGAGATAACGTCGCGCGTTTTCTACGCGAGCTGGATATTGGAAATTGTTCCATCCGAGATGAACGCCTTACGCCAAAGATGATGCCACCAACTCTCAGTTGAAATAAGAAACTGACTATAAAATCACAAAAAGAAACTATAATAAAATTACATTAAAAATGTTTTCATAGATTTAAGTCATAAATGCCGTAATAAAATAGGTCTTGTACAATCATAATGAGAAATAGCGAAAGTATAGAAATAAAGCTGCGTTTTATTTCAATTGTTCTCATTAAAGTAGATTGTAAAAATGGTATCTTTTGGTGTCTAAAAGTGTCGCTTATTATTTTTGGGATTATTAAAATAAAAATACGGAGCTGTTTTTGAATAAAATTTGACTATAATTCGAAAATCGAAAAGTAAAAACAAAACACAATCGGACGCGTGCATTGCGTCTATGAGGCACAAAGGAGAATGGATAGGAGCTTCAACATAATGGTAAGGATGTTTTTGACTGTGTTTCACTTTATTTTTTAATTTATACTTTTATAATGAATGCAAAATTCAAATTTTTTATACATTATTATAGGATACTTCATATCGCTTAATAATTATGGTTTCACAACATTGGTTGACGTCAAATAAATTACTTGAAACTAAAAACGTTTGTGTTTTTTATTGAGAATAGTAGGTATGTGTAATTAGGAGAATATTTTCGAAATGTAACTGACTTCAAAAAAAGAAGGATATGTATTCAAAGCTGTTCTCTTTTTACAAAGGTTGTAACGAAATTTACTGCGCTGGAAAAAAATATGATTCTGAACGTCATCTGCCTTTGGTTTACATAAAGCCACTCTAGGATGATTTTGGCCTACCTTTTATTAAATACATAGCCGAAATTTTTCTAAGTATTGAATAAAGATAGGTTGGTCAAGGTTCGATGAGTCATAATTATTTGCATCAAGCATTATTTTTGTACTCTCACTATTTTGTGATTCAAAGTCATAAACTGCATTGAGAAATGGATATTATGAGTATTTAAATTCATAGAATAAAAGATTTAAATGTCAGCCTTTTAAAGTTTTAAGCTGTTTGTTTTTTTTCTACTTGAGATTATGATTACTACAGATTACGTGTGTCATATAAAAACCTATTAAATGACATATGTTGTACTTTTTGACCTTCACCCGGGAAAGTGTGGCACTCCTGGCACCTAATGTTTTTTCCAGGTTCAGGCTGTAAGGCTCTGGAATGCTCGTCCTGAAATGATTAGGAGAGCTCCTAGTCGCTCGGCGTTCAAACATGCAGTGAATGGGTTCTTCCTTCCGCAGATTACTTGTGAGCCGTCCTAATTTGATATTTTATTTATGTATTTGTAATTTATTTTGTATGTATTTTATGAATCTTGTATGGATTTATACATGTTTTTGTATTGTATGTATTTGAAATATGCATGTGCACTTTATCGCACCACTAATTTAAAGTTTTTCTATTTGGTCAGTCACGACATTAAGTCCGCTTTTTGTACATTTATTTTTGTGTTCTTTTTGTTTTATTATTATAATTCAATTATAAATAAATTCGGGAGTTTAGAAATGTGTCTATATCTAATAATCATTACATTTACCTACTTCTATTGGAGAGACATATCCATACAATATAGTAAATCCTAATCGAGCATTAATAAAATCATATATGGCGATAGAGAAATTAATCAGCCTTTTAAGTTTACCGGTTTTACGATAACAAACAAACAAAACGCACGCTATGTTGTAAATACTAACTCTTAACATTCCGCAACATTATCTAACATTACTGATTACATCACACATCTTTATTACTAAGGAGCAGGGTTGAAAATTGGTTATTTATTTGTTTGTAAGTAGCAGATATGAATTAGCATGATTTACAGTATGAGCCGATATCAGGATCTGCCTATTAACGCGAAGAGCTAAGGGCGTGGTCATATTGACGTGTTGATTACATCTTCGGTACCGAAACTTGGTTCTGAAGTGGTTCCGATACCCGATTATCGAGAGCTACTGACATAGATATAGTTAGATACCGCCGATAAAAACGTTTGCCGACATGCAGCTAATAGACTTCTACTCGTATTGCAATCGTTTTGGAGTGACACGTCGATTATGTTATGACTTATGACCATCAACATATTCATCTCGTTTAACACTATGACTGCTAAAACTCACTCACTCAAACACACTCAAAATAAGCACTCAGCTTATTTTGAGTAAGTAAAATTATGAGATCTTCCCCGTATGAATAATGTATGTTATATAAGTATTAAGGAAAACACGATTTCAGCAGAGAAAATGAACTAAAATTTGCAAGCATCAACAGAGCGGATTATGGGATTACGGACTAGTTCGACTGCTTTTTTTTTCGTCTTCATTTTACTAAAACAGCTCAAAAATACAAAATCTTTTTAAACTTCAATTTGTGCTCATAATAACAATTACGAAAACAGGTTCATTCGTCACACCTTTGCCACGCGAAGTTTGGCATGAAGGGTCTAGTTGGTCTATGTCTCTGCCGAGCCCGCTTAACCCGGGTGCTGTGCGGAGCTAATGAAATAATTTCATATGTAATTTAAGACGTCAAATTTTAAATTGGATGCGCGAAAAGGGATGTTTCGAAAATAATAAATTAATCGTTTCTCTGAAGGTGTAAGATTTGGTGTGAAATAAATGAATTTTGTGAGGGATTTTTCTCGGCGCCTTTTGTGTTTAACACGCGATTGTTTTACACTGTAAGGATTTATAATATTATTTAAATATTTCTTCCTTCTGTCGTCACTTGATCAAAAAGGGGAGGTTCTGGCAAAAGGTCAGGAGAAGGGTACCTTTCAACTTCTAAAGACAAGCTTAATATATACATTGTAGGTACATATAATAATTTGGTAAAAAAATATTTCTGTGCATTGAATATATTTTCCTAAAAATAAAACAAGACGAAGAAGTAATAGTAGTAGAGTAAGAATTTGATAAAAAAAAAACTGTGCGGGTACGGATTCGAATGAAACTTATTTTAACCGGCTTCAAAAAAGGAGGAGGTGCTCAATCCGAATAGCTATTAGGCCAGAGAAATATACTTAAAGGCTTTGATCATTTATCGTATAGGCTTATAAATGATTTAGAAAACTGAAACCTGGTCTATAGAAATGACACGTTTACAAAAATTGCTCAAGCCACGCGAACAGGTTATGGCAAGTGATGGAATGAAAGCATGACCGTTAATTAATTGAAAAGACTGTTTATTAAAAATACTGATAACAACAAGTACAAGGGCTCTATACTTATTTCTAGAAAAATAAGTAGTACTAAATATCTCTTTAGTTTAAGTTCTATTCTTATTTTTTCCTTGATGGTACATAAATAAATAAAATAAATAAATATAATGCGACCCTGCCGTAAATTATGTTTAAATTACTTTCCTACTGAGTATTTGCCGCCTGGTTATGAGGCTATAAAGCCATCTGCGTTGTAATAAAATATAGTAATTAGGAACCACATGGGCGCTGACCTATCGGTTTAAAATTAAGTCTAAGATTTACTAGCAGTTATAAAAGTGCCTGTAAATGGTTGTAGCGATGGGTAAATTGTTTTAAGAAAATTGCATTTTTGTATCGCAGTTTTTTATTAATAGGTAAAAACTCACCAATTTTGTATAATTCAATTAAATATTACATGCTTGCCATCACCACAGGACCTCTGAGTAACAGCCTGACGTATTAACCACTAGAGGCCGCCCGCGACTTCGTCCGCATGGAAACCCTATCAATCCCGCAGGAACTCTGGGATAAAAAGTAACCTATGTGTTATTCTGGGTCTTCAGCTACCTACATACCAAATTTCATGGTAATCGGTTCAGTAGTTTTTGCGTGAAATAGTAACAAACATCCATACAAACATTCGCCTTTATAATTGTAGTAGGATCTATAATTACATTAGTTTTCTCACAATTATTCTTCTTGACATTAATAGAATCAGTGAACATTCTTTTCATAGTATTTTACAACCAATCAATGTGGAGGATAAGAGCAACTACTGAACTACTATTATTCTGTATTGTAAGTCAGATTTAGTATCCTTGATTTAGATCGGTGACGGACTGTCCATTGTCAGAAGTTATAATTAAAACCAACCGTGCTCCTTGGATTCTGCGCGTGCGCCGTCAATTTTTTCTTCTTCTACGGACCGATTAATTAAATGGCACATAAAGAGCGATCGAAAAACTGATAGTACCACCTCTTTAGGGTTGAGTATTGAGACATTAATCAGAGAGAAATTGCCGAACTTTCTTGTCTGGTTATGTTCACGTTAAAAATTTAATAACTCGAATTAACAAAGATTGTATAGGTCCGATAGTGCCATAAAGGAGTTTAAATGTCGATAAAAAAAGTCGATAAATTGATTTTCATAACCAAATATAGGGTTAATAATGAGCATCGAGAATGTTACGTAATTTTCAGAAAGTTACAGCAGTTAACATTTGTTCCGTTCGAAGTTCAAACGGAACGGAGCTTGTGCACACCCTTGTGCAGTTTTTGTTTATTTGATAGCGGCGCCGATGCATCGCTAGCTTCCCACTGCACACGCATGATCCCTGCAGTTGGCTCGCGGCGCGTGCGACACGAACATTGCACCTCTAACCGAAACCTCGATCCTCACGATTACGCCACATCGATATCGGCCCCCACAGTGTAACCTCACCCTTACATTCCATACGTTCGACATTCAAAATTTTATTCACACGTCCGAATTTTGATGATGAATAATTTTGAACAGTTTCCATGAAAAAGGAAGTTAATGACAAAGGAATTAAGAACTATTATTTATCGATTGATCCGAATGAGTTATGGCCTATTGATACATAATAAATCATTTCCGGAGTGTTTAGATTAATTTAGTGGCTCGATCATAAAGAATAGTATACACGTGTCATTTGAGGGTCTTTGTGCATGCAACCTTCCACTTGTCGAGGTGCATAATTTAGAAATACATGTTCTTTGATTTCGGTTTCAAATTCGCGACCATTTTTCACAATCGCATTGAATTTCAAATATGTCTTTATAAAGGTGGATGTTTTTATTTTTGTGGACTATTTTCCTGTGAACGTTGCTCGAGTTGGTCTAGTGCTTGTTCGACTTCTTATATATAGTGAAATACGAAATGTTACGGTAAGATTTCATATCATTTTTATAACGTAGTTAGTTTAATTAAATAGGTATACCTGTTTCATGAAATAAACTTTATTAATCGTTAGTCACATCCAGTGGCATCAGAAACGTTGAGCAACAGATGATGCTGAGCAAAGTTTAACCGGAGTTCATTATTCATAAAGTTTTATTATTTTAATTAAGAATATCAAAAAGATAAGATAATTCGATATCGATTATCATGTTTATATATAAATAATAATTAAAATAACTTTCAAAAAGTTAAGTTTCAAAAAAATATCTAGACTTGATGTTTTGTGTTTGTTGATTTTTTTATTTAATTTCACAATAGTAACTCAATTAAAATTTCAATCAAGAGTTTTTAAAACAGCCACGGGTAATATGTAGTATGACGAAAAAGTATTACGAATTTTTGCCACCTCTCCTCCACCACTGTTGTAGCAGACACATCAGATATTCTCCTCATTGTTATGAAGATAAGACCAAGAAGATTGTATTTCCTCGTATCGATTGATAGTAAAACGCATAATAGCAAGCGAGAGCCAGACAAGAAACGCTTCGTGTAAATACCTCACTTGAAAAACTTAGTATACTACCATTATCCTAAAGTGTATAAACACCATGTGCAAAAAAGAATAGGACCACTTCATCTCGTTCCAATGGATGTCCTAAAAGACGACTAAGGGATATGCTTATAAAATTGGGATTCTTCTTTGATGCGATGGGCTAGCAACCTGTCACTATTTGAATCTCAATTCTATCATTAAGCTAAATGTGACCTATCTGTGACCTATCTATTCAATACTGTTTTCTCTGTCTACCCCGCAAGGGATATAGATGTGATGTATATATACTCCGGTCATAGATGGACCCCGCAATCCTCTCCACACAAATAAGGACGTAGGAGGTTCTTATTCTGCTTCTTCTACCTCATCCTCACCTCTCTGGAGTCTTCTCTAAAAACCGCGTTCAGCTGTATGGCTTTATGATGGAATTCAGTTTCAAATAGCGACAGGTTACTAGCCCATCGCCTGTAAAAGAAATCCCAAGTTTTTAGGTCTATCCCTTGGTCGCCTTTATGACATCCATGGGAAAGTTATGGACAGATTCTATTCTAAAGTGCTGGAAACCACACGGCGTTTTCTTCGACGGAATGTGGGCCGAAATTAATAAACTTAATTAAAGTTTCATTAGTAGAAAATTGACAGAGTTTTACATTAATTACTCGTAATAATATAGGTATTTAAAAATAAAGCTGTATTTTTTTTCAATTATTAAAATTAAAGTAAGTCGCATTATGGGTTAGGTTCCAATTCCCAATCCGTTGGCAAGTTCTAAATCTTCGAAGAATACTTCTATTTTTTTTTAAATCGTTTGACGCAACATGCATTATTTTAGCCCCATCGTTTCCGCTAGGAATAAACTAGAACTATATTTTTCTGTTACAGCACACACGATTTTCATATATTTCCATCTCATCAGAATTGTAATGTGTGACAGTGACAGAGAATCGTATATGTTAGAAGAGGAGCTGAATGTAGTTCAAGCCGTTAAGACAAATAATATTTTCTCGTATTTGATGTTGTATGTAAGAAAGAGATACTCGTAGACGAAGATAGTAGAAAGAATGGAATAAACAAGGATAGAGTGGCTGAGGAAAACTTTAATGATAAATTTTGCATATTTCTTATTAAAAATCTACATTAATTAAGTGGGTTAATCGTAATATGAAATTATGAAATAAAATAAATATAAATAAAATAGAATCATCTATTAAACGCAGAACTAAAAAAATTTAGTACATTTATAATAAAGCTAAAAGCTCATAGCTTCTCCAAATGCCTCGTGTATTCCAAACTATTATTCAAACGCTCGTGACGTGTATGCAAACGTTGTAAAAAAATATTAAACTTACTAAGCGTGAAGGATGTGCGAAGAACAATACTACTTATTAAAGTACTCTTACCTTCTATGATCGAATTATATCGAATAGAGTAATCGATATAATTCTCTAGCCCTTTGGTAACCCGAAACTGAAGCCCTGTCATATTGGTGTCGTGACATGTAATACTGACACCTTCGGATTAGGGGATAAGGTTGTGTAAAATGTAAACGTGATAATGGACCTTATACATTGTCCGCGCAAATTAACTTCAAATATATAAGGTAAGGACAAAACGGTAATGGATATCAAATAATCTTTTAAGTACTTTGTAGAAGTTTAAAATAAATGAATGAAAATATACTGAAAGAAAAATGTTAATTTTACATCGAATTAAGGTATTGAGAAACCCGATTCCTATCTAGAAGGTAGTTTTAAAAACAGAGCTTAATGATGGAAACTTCGAGAAATCAAGGAAATTTTAACTTTTTGTCCATTACTGTAGGTGCTAAAATATCTTGTTAGTGAAGTAAATAATCAACTTCTTAATTATAATTTACTTTGTTAAATATACTTATTTTTTGGTTTCTTTTTTTATTGAAAAAGCCATTTATTCATAACAAAATTTCTTCTATTGAACGATCAAGTTAGAAAAAAGTACCCATACCGATTGCCGGTGTAACTTAAACTTAAACATACTTAAACATAAACAATGCCATATTGTATTATTTTACGGTCTTTAGATGTGCAGTAAAATGGAAATGAGCGATTCGTGTCAATAAAGTTTCTAGAAACCAACTTGGAGTTTTGTTTACATATTGTACCTAGCTAGTTATATTGAAAAAGACACAGATCCCGTTGGTACTTTTGCAATTTTGTAATTTTATTCAAATTTCATTACTTATATATTTTACCTTTTACAGTTATTAGGTATTTAGGGTCAACATATAAGTTTGCCAAATATTAAAATTATTATTTACCTTTTTTCAATTTATAAAGAAATGGACTTGTCGCTTTCCGTGATGGGCAAATACGGAAGCTTACATTGACCCGACACGCGCTTGACCAGTTATTCCAATATATTTATTCCCTCCAAACGATGTACAAAACGAAACGCGAAATCTTACATTTATAATTTTAGTAGTCGCTTTGTCGGTGTTAAATCTAAATTTGGCACAAAAAGACAACTTTCATTGTGCGGCTTGGAGACAAAATATCTATATATAACGCAGTCTGCCTCGCCGTCTGCTCAGTTTTTGTATTTCTGTCTAATTTGATGCATTTACTGAAGCGCGGATTTCAAGTCTGCGTGTTATAAATAACTGAAGATTTATGTGTCTAATGGTATTCACGATTTCATTAACTGCACAGATATTGGTGTTGCATTTGAGAAATATGCTTAAATATTTTATCAATAAACAAACAACAAACAACCCCAAATTTGACTGCCAATCGACCATCCATCAACCATTAAACCAAGTTATTAGTACAAATAAATGAATTTCAAAAATCTATTAATTCGGAAATATTTTGTAAATAAAACCGTTTTCTGTATTGATATCATAGCTATAAAAAATATATAGAAATACCTACGAGTATTTGGTTCTAGGGCTTTTATTTTTTATTTTTATTTGTGGTATTTGAAACACAAAAATCGAAATAATGAGACAATTCTGAATTCCATGACTATGGTTGGTTTCACAACATTGGTTGACGTCAAATAAATTACTTAAAACTAAGTTTCCTACTGCCATGCCGCTTCAAAGCGTCAGTGCAGAAGAATTGGTAAAAAACATTTTACTCACTTCACTTTGTTCTCACTTCTCACCACTTTCGAGAGGACTTCGGGGTCAGCCTTTCTGATAGTATAATTCGGTAAAGAGAAGACTCGAAGTATCAAGAGAAATTTATCAATACAAAAATAAATCGCTAAAAAAATCGTTACATTTCCTCAACAAAATCTCCAATTTGTGACTCCAAAGGGTGATTGAAATCGACATAAAACAACTTGGCAAAAAGAATGGCTTGCAAATCACGAGGGAAAACAAAGGTAAGGCTAAATAGCTCTGTCATACACAAACGGTGGGTATTTGTTTGAGCGAAATATGACCAATAACATTATTTTTAAGCGGTGTGAGCTAATGAGTTTTGCAAGTACGAGTAAGGAGTTCTGTTTAAAACAGCGAGCGGCGCAGAAGTGAACATATTTTTTTGTACATAATCAATAATATGCTTAAAAGTAGATTTTTCTTTTAAATAAATGAATATTCTTGTTATTATTTGATTTATTGAAGTCTAGTTTATATTGTAGGAATGATAATCTGCTTCTCCCAAACGCAGCACACTTGACTGTTTGTGAGAAATCAAGTTAGGTAATATATAATTTTATTGTCGAATGAAGAGTTATTAATTCATTGTTATTGAGTTTCATTTGTAATGCTGTGTCATACATAAATGCAGCTTATTTGATTTTTAATTATACGAACCTGAATATATTTCTGTTCACTGGTAAGTTTATACCGTGAGTGATACATGAGTTCGGTTTAAAGGAACTATATTTTTTTACCGCAAATGGCTTCGTTTATGGGATATTGGAGATTGGCGTATTGCGAACCAAAACTGCAGGCTTACAAGTTTACAAATATAACAATAAGGCCAGGTTATTTTACCACGAAATTTCAGTAAATTGATGTTATCGTCATCGTATCATAAAAATGATAAAATAATCTTTAACAGAGTGCTACATAGAAAAGAAAAGCATATTTCCGTTACATTTTTGATGCAATGGTGGTATAATTACCAACTTTGTTTGTATTTTTAACTAAATTTTAGGTCAAGAGTACCCTTAACCGACGAACTCGATAAAAAGAGTTAAGTGAATGAAAAGTACTATACAGGATATATTTAGACTGTGCCTATACCTTCTTTTTGATTTTGCGTATCTATGTTTTATTTTTGTGGTGAAAGGCTTTATGAAGTAGAGAGGTACAATTATTTTCAAATTCCATGCAATCTCCTTGTTTCATGGATAAATTTCTTCACGTATTATCTATGGATAATTACTTCGATTGAAGCAAGTTTAAACCTCTTTAGTGATGGAAGTTTATGGTCATTTTACGGTTGGCACATTACCTTCTTAAGGTTAATTGTTGTGATTAAAACACCGTAAAGTATCATTTAAAAAGGCTTTCTTATTTTTATTCCAGGTAAAATTACAAAGAAATCAATTGTTAAAAAGTGATTGCTATTTTTAATTCTATTAATTAATTGAATAATTAAGTTTCAATCAATATTAATCTATCATTGTACCACCTTTTTACCAAAATCTCTTCTCAGGCAGCTCATGAAAAAAATAATATATTTTTATGATATTATGAGGAATCATTCAAATAGTCTAATATCAAAAATTTAATTTTAATCTAAAATTTGAAATAATTCTAATTTTTAACTAAGAATGTAAATACCTATATACTCTGTATTTATTCCAGTCAACAGATTTTTTTCTTTTTTCTCATCTCGCATTACAAATCATTTAGGAGCGGCCAGTAACTATGTAAATATTTATAGAGTAACCATGGAACAATGACCTTTTGTGGTGGCGTTGGTATTACGATCATTTCGCGTTATGGGCGTATTGAACCCCTTGTTTAAAAAAAAACAAATTGTTTTACGTATGTACCTTTGATATATTGTTTTAGGTCGTTTTAGTTATTGATGTTGCGGTTTAGGTACACATTTAAGACCTTAAGGGATTACGATAAATTTATGTTGGTGCTATTTCATTATCTACGTATCGCTTATGTTATGAGGCACTGGAGTAACATAATCTGTTCAAAATATTGTCTACTAGAGGCCGTCCGCGACTTCGTCCGCGTGGATTCAATCCCGCAGGAAATCCGGGACAAAAGTAGCCTATATGTTATTCTGGGTCTTCAGCTACCTACTAACTTTCATCTTCATTTTCTTTTCATTTCAGAAATTTCATCGTAATCGGTTTAGTAGTTTTTGCGTGAAAGACTAATAAACATCCATACTGATATCCTGACATACTTACAAACTTTCGCATATAATATTAATAGGATTGAATTTTATAAAAAAAAATGAGTAGACCGTTATCCGACCTTACACTATCCTCTAAGGTATCAACGAATATTCTTCTAGCAGAAGAGCATTCTAACCTCTTTGAAGAGTAACTCGAGGGGCACCAATCTTGTAGGTATTTTCATAATTACATACGTACTTACTATACTACTAGAAATTAAAACTAAACATATGTATATAAATGTCTGAAAAATAAATTATTTTTCTAGTATCAAGATCAAGTTAAGTACAGAGTTGTCGAGATCCTCAGCTGAATGAATTGTGTCGTTGACCTCTGAATCTTACGCGTCGCGTTTAGGATCGCGGATTTTGGTACTTTTATTTTTTTCATACTTTCTAAAATATGAACCGATAATTTTCTTTTAACGTTTTTAAATATCCTTTAGATGAGTACACTTAACAGTTAAATTTATGCAGTTGAATTAAAAGTCACCCTGTATATAGAAATAAAGAGATATATTTCAGCCTTACGGAACTGACATCTCTTTTCAGTAAACTCAACATCTTCGCTACAAGGCTGGCAGCCCTGATAGTGCTGCATGCCGCCGGCGCTGGACTGGCGTCTCCAACAGTACTGATCACGAGACCTGTCTCCAGGATGCCTGTGGAGTGGCTGCCGGTTGATAACCAGACTTTGTATAGGCTGGGAGAGGGGGAGACAAGAAGGTAAGTTTATCTAAATTTAGATCTGCGGTGAACTTTTTATTGTCACGGGCACTAAAACTTGTTAATTTGTTACATACATACATATGGTCACGTCTATATCCCGTGCGGGGTATACAGAGCCAACAGTCTTGAAAAAACTGAATGGCCACGTTCTGCTATTTGGCTTAATGATAGAATTGAGATTCAAATAGTGACAGGTTGCTAGCCCGTCGTTTTAAAAAAAGAATCCCAGTTTGTAAGCCTATCCTTTAGTCGCCTTTAACGACATCCATGGGAAAGAGATGGAGTGGTCCTATTCTTTTTTTTATTGGTGCCGGGAACCACACGGCACGGCACGGTTAATTTGTTATCTATCGTATTTGACAATTGATTAATAGACTATCTCAAAAATCCATTGGACTGACTTCAAGAACAAGAGTAGCACAATATGGAATAAACATGAAAGGGGTGGAACATGCGCTGTCAGCGGAATGAGGACATGCGACCGATTTTAGGGCAGCGGATGCACTGAAAACTCATCAATGATGACATGAAATGTTTTTGCATAGTAAAAAAAAAAAAAGACTAGGTATCGCGCGTGATATGCTACACAGGTAAAAGTATCACGGACTAGAGAATATGCCCGCATAAAACGAATAAGTTCCGTTCCAGAGGGAATTCCAAGTAATCCTCTCTTAGTGCATTCGTAGACCATATAAGAATCTATCAACATGCCAAATTTTAAGTTTCTTAACCCAATAGTTTGGGCCGTGCGTTGATTTTTATATACATATGTATATAAACCTGTAATTCAAAGACCTTATATATTATAAACCTTATATTTCCGAGCTTTGCCAAGAACCAACTAATGAACTAAGCGAACTACAATATAAAAGTTGGTGGGCGAATCTTTATAGGAAATAGATGTGTATGAACTTTTTACACTAGTGATTTGATTGAAGCCTTGCCAAGAATTCGTTTTGCATTGAGTGTTTTGTTAGAACACAATTAATTAGTTGAGTTATTTATATTCAGTGTTGTCATTCCATTCATAACTTATTTTCTTATTATAATTTCTACAATCCTACTTCCTACTTATTATAAGTAGGAAAGTTTGATAGGATATGTGTATTTGTTTCTCTTTCACCCAAAATCCACTGGACAGATTTTGATGAAATTTAGCACACGCGTAAAACCTGTAATAACACATAACATAATTTTATCTCAAAATTCTCACAAGAGCGAAGCCCCGAGGTGCAGCTTGTTAAATTATAATTTACACAACGTTATCTTTTGATGCCAAATCTCTGTGTGAGCTAAAGAAAGCATGTAAATAAATAATAGGTATTTTCTATACATGCTATGAACAGCATATTTTAGTTTTTCATGCTCAAGTCAGCCATTTACTAAAGGGCTGGCTCAACCTGCGTGATTTTAATGCTTAAATTCCCATTTTTCTGGTACCCCTTGGATTTTCATAGAAACGACACTCTATATATTTGAATTCGAGTTCTGCTTTCATACCAACTTTCAGCAACATTGATCCAGAGGCTCACAAAGCTTAAAAGCAGATACGACTTTCGCATTTATTTTAAGTATGGATTAATTTATTTATTAAGCGGTAGTAGATATGATTAGACTTAGTTGACGTAAATACATATGTGATACCTTATAACCATTTTTGAAAATAAATCTATTCTATTATATGACTGCTTTTTATCACTGCATGTTGTTTAAGCTTGGAGCTCAACACCACGGCCACTTCGCACACGCCAGTCTTCATAACAGTGAGTCCTTGCACCAGAGACTTCAGGTGGATGGTGTTCCATGGCGCTCATAAAGAAGGTAAGTTGGTTTTCAAAATCCTCCGTGACTGTTTTTTTCTTAACTTGTTAGTGTTCTTAAATAGACACATCAAGTTTACTTCATTAATTGAAAACGCGTTTGAGAACACGTAACAGTCTTTTATTTGGTTGTAAATACTTCATTGTTACATACATACATACGACATGATTACGTTTATATCTTTTCAAAACTATTGGCTATGATACCAAGAAAAGAAAAGGGCATGTTTAGCGGTATGGCTTAGGAACTTAATTCATAAACCCTAGTTCCTGAGTCAGGGCTTAGGACGCGCCATGTGTATGAATGTCTTCATGTGGCATCGAGATTCAAATAGTGGCAGGTTGCTAGCCCATCGGCTACAAGAAGAATCCCAAGTTTATTAGCCTTTCCTTTAGTTGTCTTTTACAACTTGGCAATACTATGGAGTGATCCTCTTCAATAGTGTCGGCAACCACACGGCATTTATTGTTACATATGTAATGTAGTAAAACATAACAGTCGCGTACAAAATCAATATTTATTAAGTCCTGAAAGGCAGGCTTTAGTAAGCCAGGACTATTAGGGCATTTTGTGTGATTAGCAAAGCTATTCGCGTACAAACCTGACTAATCCAATTCAGGATAGTGGTTCAGACAGACTCGAGAAGGGTGTGAAACTGGGATTAACATCTAAGGCGACTGAAATAAAAATTCACTTAGCTTAGTGCTGTGTGCTTTCCGAAACTTTACAATAGAATCTTACTCCATATCTTTCCCATGGACGTCGTTAAAGGCGACTAAGGGTTTATTAACATGGAATTCCTTTTATAAGCGATGGGCTAGCTACCTGTCACTATTAGAATCTCAATTTCATGAAGCCATATAGCTGAACGTGGTCTTCCAGTCTTTTCTAGACAGTTGGCTCTATCCTGCAAGGGATATCAAGGGATATAGACGTGACATATATGTATGTACGTAACTTCACTTAGCGATTTCACAAACTAAGTTATTTCTTTCCGTTTTACTCTTATTTAGAACATCAACATACGAATTGTTTTTTCCTATTACTTATTTTGTGTTAGCTCATGTAGATGTTAAACTATCATCAAGGATTACAAATATTTTTCCTATCCCGTTTGTTCTAGGTCCCTTAACGCTGTTAAAGGAATACAATGGCGGTGTCACCAACACATTTTCAACTTTCGTTTCACAGCACGATAGATATATTCTTCAGGTAAGCTGCATACTTAAGTAAGTATATATTTCTCTTTTCCTATTTTAATTATATTTAATTATGTTTTTATATTACTATTCGTAATTATATTAATGTATGTATGTTTACGAGCTGGTTCTCTTCCCGCGTAGATTGTAAAGTCTATTTAGAAAAAAGCCAAAAAAATTGGCCCTGTCTGAACCTCAATTTTAGCATTATGTTATGCCAATTAGCTATACGCCGCCTTAGTGTTTTCATGACTGCTCTGTCTGCCCCGCAAAGGATAAAATAGATATCTCTCGGTCTCACTCTTCGCATCGTTTTATATTTTTCCCAAAAGAGCGCAAAATATCAATCAATAGAACTGAACTTATTGGTTCCAAAGTTACTTAATATGGCCGCCATGTATGTAAGTAAATAAAAGCAATAAGTATTTTGGTTGAAGTGGACCTAAGAATTTCCGAGCACGTCCACATCAAGGTCTCATCAAGTAAAATGGTTCGGTAAATTCAATTCGTCCCTAGTAAATTGCCTAAATTTCACTTCTGCCCTTTCAGACACAAATAGGTCATTACAGGTAACGGTATTTACTTGTCTCGAAGTATTTGTAAGAGATTTACCCTTTGTAAGTAAATAAATATTTTTTATTGAAGTATATTTTTTAAGGCGTCTTGCTGAGTGTCTAATTAATTATTAATCTATACTGTTCAACGTGGCTTTACAGTATTTTCAAGAATGTCAGCTTTTTCTATCCCGTAAAGGATGAAAACGTAATCATATGTACCTTTTCCATATTTTAACCATCCAACTAAATGAAAAAATTAGTCTCATGGCTCCGTCTACACCGTAAGAGCGAAGATGTAGAAGTAGATGCATAATTTACGCGTTATAATATGTTTAATGGGTATGTTTATATTTTTGCTAAGACTACCAAAGTCGCAAAAATATAAACATACGTGTTCGGGAATAAATATAGTTCTTAAGGCTGTACAACTAGGTTATGACCTAAGAGCTATATACGACCTAGACGCATATAAAAGTAATGTCTTCCAAAATTAACTTCTTCTCTGACTACTAGAAATTATCAATAATTTTTTTTTAAGATGTCTACATCAAGAGGCGGATCAGCGGCAGTGAGTGTTAGGGGTGAAACCACTAGAACGGTTCGGATGCGGTTGCGAGTCAGGTCAAGACGCAGGCTGACCGCAAATTGGGAGCCCAGGTATGTATATATATATTATTTTGATGTTGTGGTTTTGTGAAATACTTACATATAAAGAAATTCATAAAAATTAATTAGATCGCTTTATATATCGATTTATATATAATTTACTAGAGATTTATTTTTCGACTTATATTTCTATGCCACACTTGAAATACAAGGAAATATATAGATAACTGTAAAGATATCGAAAAAAATCTCTCATAGGTACAGTTACAACCAAAGAGTTGGCTACTTTGACCCATTTCCAATGGGGGCTTTGACTATTTATTTCCATGGGATGTTCCACTTTCAGATTATAGTTTTCCTTCTACTATTATCTCGCTGGATTTAGACTGAAAATATAGGGGTTACTTTCGGTTTACGTAACCATCGTTTCTCACCATAAAGATTAACTTCATAAAAAGTCGTCGTCAGCTCGCACCGTTACCACAAAATATTGAGAATACAGAAACCAAACTCTGCATAAATTTGTTTTAAAAAACTTTCTGAAAAATGCATGCATGATTCAACATAAATTTTGATGTAGCTGTGCGAGAAAGATATATAATTTTGACTATATTTTATTAAAATATTGTAATCGTACATATAGTACTCTGATAGAGCCGCAGTATTATTTTTCTTTAAATTCCATATATAAATGTTATGACATTAATTATATTATTATAGAACTACTACTCATAAAATGCTATCATACAAATAAAAAATTTATTTGTCTTTCTTTAAAAAAAAATGGATTCTTTTTTTATTTTAACTTAATAAAACTTTTTTTCTTCGGCGCATTATCGAAAGCTTTTTGCGAAATAGCGAATAAAATGCAGCGTTACATCTGTGCAGTGATTATTTTCTGCCATCACCACTCGTCACATAAATCTGATCATGAACACGTATAGATGAATTTATTATCAACGCCAAATAAGGCAACTGATATGACTAAGGGTGTGTTAGCAACAACTTATATTTTCCTGTTGAAAACTACAATGTATGCTCCGATTTTTTTTACATTTTTTAACCAGAATAGCACAATTAAGAAATAACTGTAAATTTAAAAGAAAAAATAAATAATCAAATAACATATTATCAAGCCTCATTTCTGTAAGCGCGTGTTACCGTGTGATTGAATGTTAATGAAAAGCTCCGTAGACACAGCTTTGTCCGTTACGGGGTAGGCAGAGCCAACAGTTTTGAAAAGCCACGTTCAGCTAAGAAGACACAAAAAGTATCTCACAAAACCAAATCTTGTCATTTTTCTTTCTTCACCTTTTAAATCATGAATTGACAATATTTGTTCTTGCTGCTGAGCCATGTCCCGGGTTCGATCTCCGGTCAGGTATTCAGCTTTATAATATCTATACTAATATTATAAAGCTGAAGAGTTTGTTTGTTTGTATGTTTGAACGCTCTAATCTCAGGAACTACTGGTTCGAATTGAAAAAATCTTTTTGCGTTGAATAGGCCATTTATCGAGGAAGGCTTTAGGCTTTATATAACATCACGCTGCAACTATAAAGAGCAAAGAAATAATGAAAAATGTTTAAAAAAAAAGTTGAAAATTATTAATCCTTGAGGGCTTCAATGATGCCCAAAATAACTATACCACGCGGACGAATTCGCAGGCACAGCTAGTAGAATATAAAGCGACTATTATTGAGTTAGTATCCCACAACAATAGCCTTGAGCTTACTTTGGGGCTGGCTCAACCTGTGTGATTTGTCCGGTATATAACGTATAATTAATTATCTACGTTGTGCACGAGTCCTAACTTTCGTATAATGTATCACACGGTATCGACAACTTTCTGATATCGGTGTCGCGGTAGCCTGATGTTTTTTCTCGGCACCCGAGTGGAAACTTCTCCATTCAGGTGACAGCTGTTCACACCTATATGATGGAGAAAACACTTATTTTCATATGTAACTCGATTATTTATTATAATGAGTTGATTTTAATAAGAAATGACTAAATTTCTTATTAAAATCAACTCAATCAATTATTTCACCCTCGTCTTTGTTCCTACTTAAAGATTGTCAAGGTGATAAGGTTACTATTGATTTATTTATTTTTTAGTCAATATCCATGCGAAGAGATGGAGTGAAGTTTATTCTGTTCACAATTAATGAACGAAATTCGCTTCATTTAAGATGAAAAAAAATATGTTACAAATAGTTTAACATACAAAACTTTTGGCGCGAAAAAAGGCGGCGTGATTTTATGCAATTTTTTTTTAAACTACCTTTTGAAGATTGTCAATCACACAGTTCACGTTTCTTCTGAATATACCACCTACCTTTAATTTTCATACCGAAACTTTTTCCTCCTAGCTTCAGTCCCAATTGCATCCTCACCACTCCGGAGAGAACCATGGATCTTGGATTGGGTGAGTCAGGTTTTAACACGAAACGATTCCCGTCAAACCTCCGCAACCTTTGCAGGAGAACCTAACCCGTATTGGAATGATCATGTTGACACATTCAGTTGCTTGAATGTGCAGGTTTCTCACGATATCTTCCCTCACCGTATGAGCATCAGTTAGTTATCAAACTAATGTACAAAACTTTTTCACACCGAGACATTTCGCCTTTATTCCATTTAATTCAGCTAATTATCCTAATTATATCGAACTTATATTCTTCACTCGCAATGCTCGATACTGATAATATCAAGTCACGCAACAAAGTGCGGACATACCGACAATTTTCAATGTAGATAATATTATGTGGATCACTGAGGACATCGCCTGCGCATTCCTTACTATAATCGGCACCGTTAAATCGGCAAAAAGTCGGGATAAGATTATAGGTTTTATAAATACCTACATACATACAATCACGTCTATCTATATCCCTTGCGGGGTAGACAGAGAGTGAACACTCTCGAAAAGACTGAAATATCGCTTTCAGCTGTTTGGCTTAATGTTGGAATTGAGATTCAAATAGTGAACTTGTTATGCCGTGTGGTTCCCGGCACCAATACAAAAAAGAATAGGACCACTCCATCTCTTTTCCTATGGATGTCGTAAAAGGCGACTAAGTGATAGGCTTACAAACTTGAGATTCTTTTTTAGGCGATGGGCTAGCAACCTGTCACTATTTGAATCTCAATTCTATCATTACGCCAAATAGCTGAACGTGGCCATTCAGTCTTTTCAAGACTGTTGGCTCTGTCTAATCCGCAAGGGATATTGACGTGACCATATGTAGTATGTAACTTGCTTAACCCAGAGTTTAACCAAAAGGTTGTTTTTCAAAGATGTTTCTGTATGAATGTCAGAATAATTGTTATTAATAATTATATTGAAGAAATAATTGAATCGAAGCTCCATTTAACAAACATTAATAAACACGCTTGCATTTATATTATTAATATGGCGAACACATACTAGAATACAGTTGGAGAATATAAATCGATTCTGGAGCGGTATCCTTTACTGGTTTTTGTCGTGTCAGTAATTATATGGATGCCTGCTCATAGCATTGTGTTGTTTGTAATGTTGTGATAACTCCCCCATTAAAGTAACTGGATGGTTCCATAGCGATATTTTGCCCGCATTCCCGGTGTGTTCTGTTTAGAACTATTGATTCGTTCCTTTTTTGAAAGAAAGAAGCTGAACGACTTCTTTCAGTCTTATCGAGAATGTTGACTCTTTTTACCTGACTATGTGATAAAGATATGACTATATGTACATACATACATAAATATTGTCACGTCTATATCCCTTGCGAGATAGATAGAGCCAACTGTTTGTCTTTATGATAGAATTGAAATTGAGTTAATAATATGTAATAAGTAATTGAGTTGGTAGATTGAAAACGCTAAGCTGTATCTAACTATTTATCAAAAGTTAAATGTGACATGTATTTACACTACAATCTTTAAAAAAAAATATTTTTGAACGCCAAAGAGGCAATAGTCATCTACAAACTCGCACTTTCAGGCCTATTCGATTAATACTAGCAAATGTTTTTAATAGTTGGTTTACCGGAATGGAACTTTGTATAGAAAATGAAGGAGAGGTAATTGAAGATTAATATTTATGTGAAGTAGGTACCTAGATTTGGGAGGTGATCTCTTAAAAACTTACTTCCTAAAGATCCAATTTTTTAAATCAACATTTTACACACAGCGCCCAGCTGGGATTTGACATGCATGATTTTTTTTAAATGGAGGTTTATTTATTTTGCTTATTTTACTTATACATAACAAAGTAGAAAAGGCATAATTTTGAGTGTTTATATACAAAAGCTTTCATTTATTACTTATCGGATTGTGCTTTAAGAAAAAAAATAGGGTCGAACTGTTTATGCAAACGATAACATAACACATTCACATACTTAGTCTCATTTATAAGAGGTCTAGAAATATTTATTAACTATCTAGTTTTTGTGGTGTCAATGCAACAAAGTCTTTATCGAAATCATTGCATTATGTTTAAATCGATGGTAGAAAAACCTATTCCATATTTTTAGGGTTCCGTGTCTCGGAATGAAATAATTTTTTTTAAGGAATGCACTGTCTTGTTTGTCACATAGGTACATAATAATATCTGATTATCGCTTGTTAGTTTAACATGGTTTTAGATTAATTCCAATATAAGTTGGTAAGTTTATTGAATTCTCCAGTCTTTTAAAACAATTGGTGCCATTTAAACCGTAAGGGATATATTATTTGTATGAACGTATGAATTTAGTATTAGTAGTTTATATGGCTTAATGATGAAATAATGATTTAAAATGGTGAAACTCTAAGCATTTCCCTTGGATGACTATATTATTTTTGTTCTAGCCCAATCGACCCACAAGCAACCAAGTACTGCGTTGTCGCGTCTCGTGTCAAGAACTACACGTCACTATGCGCAGCACAAATCGACATAAAGATGAATAGAATAGAAAATAAATCCAATAGGTTGAACCCAGATGTGGCTCAATTGAACCTAGAGGTAGAACAATTCAATCAAGATGTCAATAGATTGAATACACGAAATAAAATAAATAATACAAGATTAAGCGCTGAAGTCGATAATTCTTTAGAAATGGACGCTAGTTTCGGGATGTATGGTGGCGAATTTAAAAACTTGTACCGAAGAAAGAAGTTTGGTAAGTCTAGTCTAGTAAATGCAATACAAATCCATGAGTCTTTCCTAATTGAGATTTGCTACAATGCGGGCGAAAATTTTTAGCGAAAATTTTCATTTCTTTTTGGTTATTTTTTTATAAATTTATAATTAGTATATTTATATTTAGTAATAAATAATTTATATTTATTAATATTATAATAATTTATATTTATTAATAAATAATTTATATTTACAGGAAGGAGTACAAAAGCGACTGACGGCGATCCAGTTATAGCTTGCGTTGGAGATAGAACACATCATGTGATTGAAAACTTGGACCCAAGTACCGTAAGTATTGGTCTTGCTCCCGGTTGCATCCCTACTATAGACTCAGCAGAGAAACCTGGGGTTATTCTATGACCATTCTGGATCATAGTTACACATTCACTTGTTTCAATGTGCAGTTTTCCTCACAATATTTTAGCTTGCCGTTACAGAATAGACCATTTCAGTATTAAACGAGAATCAACCTTTTCAGACTTACTGCAGTGTAGTTTTTTCCGCCGCTTTTTCTAAATATGCGCTTAGAAAGCGGTAGTAGTAATAATTACGAGTAGATTTAAGTGATGTGACGTCAATAAGTTATACCTTGCATCCAATTTTTAAAATAAATCTATTCCATTCTGTTCAGACCTACTACGTAAGCGTGTTCGGGGTAGCTCGAGATAGGAGAATCGGCACTTTGCTGGCTTCAGGGAGCGTTCGACCCAGGACTTCTACGGCGAAGAGGCTGAAAGAAAACGTCCCGTTTAGAGCAGAGGTCCGGGGGAAAAGTGTCTATTATTTTAAGGTAATAATTTTTATTATTTTGATTTCAGTTTGTTTAAACTTCCGAACCTTCTATATCTCTTTCATACGTTGATCCTTATAAATGTGAAAGTCGATTTAATTATCTGTTGTAATAAATTTTGATAGGTTGTCTTTGAAATTGTTTGAAAATATTCGAGTCCAATAGTAAAACCTTTGCTTTAAATAAGTATCTATTGGAGACAATATTTGTTAGTATTCTATAGAGTATGAATCGTACAACAGAGGCTTTACGAAAAAGTTTAATTTAAAACATTATTTCAATTTAAAATATTCTAAAACGAATTGAAACTGCTACCATTTACAAAGTGCAGGTGTAGAAGAAGCGGCGAAATAAACTACACTTCAGCTTTTTCTCACGTCGGACGTCAACTTAGAAATATAGATCTGTGGAAGAATGCACATTGTCTGTCTATATTTAAAAAAAAATGGTGTGTAATGAATCCCTTACCCGTACGGGAAAATACGTGATATACTTATAGTGTACGTGTATTTCACCCTAAAACCGGAACAAGCAACACAGAAAGACATTGTTGCCATTTTACAAAGCATTTCTTAGGAACAACGAAACGACGAACGTATCTTGATCAAATTAAGGACGTCCTGGTAAAGGGTCAGGTCAAAAGTACCCGAAACCGCCGAGCTTGCATGAAGAGAGTTATGAATGTGGATGAAGCGAAGGAAGTATGCAGAGATCGTGGCAAGTGGAAAGAGGTAGTCTCTGCTTACCCCTTCGGGAAAGAGGCGTGATTTTATGTATGTATTTATGTATGTATATCTTAGGAAAATAATAAATTTGGTGTTGCTAGTTGCAACGCGTATCTGTGCAATGAACAGTTAGTTATTCGTTCGTTTTGTACAGACTACCGTGGCTTCAGGCGGTGGTCTCTGGCTCACCGTATCGGCGTGTGGTGGAGCTGTGGACGTTGAAGTTTTGGTCAGAGGGAAGAGGTTACATTTCTCCAAAAATATTGGTAAGTCTCAATCACTCTCGCGAGAAATAAGACAATTTAATTGTAAAAATATCGAAAAACTTTGTGTACCTAAGCGTGTTTCGGGTATAGCCAGAGGTAGAAGCAATCAATATAGGCATATGAAAATGCCGTAATTTTTTTTATTCTCGTGAAAGTTCTTCTTCAAGTTCCTTATTTGTAAATGTAAATTGTAAAACAGACATTTAATAGGTACTAACTGTTTCTTAGACACTACTTACCTAGTTTCATTTGCCATCATTACTCAGTCATCACCACTTTGGAATGGAAGAGTACCCCCAAAACTCTGTAGCGCAACCGGCAAACTTATCCCTTGCGGGGTAGACAGAGCCAACAGTCCTGAAAAGATTGATTGGCCACGTTCAGCTGTTTGACTTGATAGTAGTATTGAGGTTCAAAAAGTGACAGATTGCTAGCCCATCGCCTAAAAGAATAGGCCTCTAGTCGCCTTTTACGACATCTATGGGAAATAGATGGAGTAGTTCTTTTCTTTTTCTATTGGTCCCTGGAAACACTAATGGTACTAACATGAAATATACCTACAAACTTATTTTTGCCAGTCACTAGATTCTCAAATTTACCATTTTGAAGCTCTTACCTACTAATTTTGACCGCGAAGACATTTTCGAAAATCCTTTTTTTGAATTCTTTCAGAATCCCACTCAAAGTTCTTTGTCCCCGGACCGATTCCTACGTCGTCTATACAAGAGACGAGCGAGGAGAGTTCTATACAATTCGATTCAAGTTCTGAAGAGGCCAGAATGCGGTATGTCATCAAAGTGGTCCCGAGTAGATGGGATAAGGATGGGAGTGTTAACATTGAGGTAAATCCTAATTGATGTACTCGTTATAGATGTGAAAGATTTGATTGTTACCACTTCAAAGTAAATTTTTGATGAACATACATACATATAGTTAGTCATGTCTATATACCTTGCAGGGTAGAAAGAGCCAACAGTCTTGAAAAGACCGAAAGGCCACGTTCAGCTGTATGGCATTATGGTGTAATTAAGATTCAAATAGTGACAGATTGCTAGCCCATCGCCTACAAGAGGAATCCCAAGTTTATAAGCCTATCCCTTAATTGCTTTTCACGACGTCCATGGAAAAGATGTGGTGTGGTTGTATTCTAAAGTGCCAGAAATTTAGAAAAATACGAGTTTAGACGTTTGGTAAAGGCTACTTATTAGAATTTCTGAAATCTACCTAGTACATTAGTAAAATCACATCTTTTTTCAGGATAGGTTAGCAGAGACTATTGTCTTTTCACTTGTCATTCATTCTTACAGACCTACTTCTTCACTTTCGGTTTAGGGTAATCTTTTGATCTAATTCAGTGGGGACCAAAGTAAAGATTATCGTCGATCGCGTCGCGTCTCATCTCGGTGTGAAAAGACCCTTATTATTTTTTACTATTTGTTAGGAAATTTTAATCGGTTTTGTAGAAAAAGCGAATAAAAAAATATACAAACTAAGTTTACCAATACACTCTTACCTATTTTGACATGACAATTTCTTAGTAACTAGTTATCCTGCCTCCAAATTACTGTATGATTTGGTGACTGATGCAGTCATAGGCAATGTTAGACCAGGGGTCTTCATAGTTTATGAGCGAGGGCGGCTCCTGCTCCTGGCAACAAAGCAGTAGGCCATAGCACCGTGTGGTTTTAATGGCTTCAAGCCCCACATAACCCTATAGCAACTTGGGAATAATGTAGAGAAAAATACGATTTATAAAATAAACATATACCTATTGGTTGCTATTTTAACAAAACACTAACTTAAAAAAATATTGAATGAAAAATGTGAAAAGAAACAAAAACGCAACGAAATTCATAGAATCCGCGATTTCAAATTGCCGGGCGCTAGATATTCCATTAAGGACAGGACCGTATTCTAGGGGCCGGACTCAGCAGAAACTTAAATACAAAATAATTTACAAATATTAAAAATCTTTAAATATTAACAATAGTACAAATTTTATAATACCCGCTACAACCCGGCTAGCTTCTAGTAGCCAGCCGGGTAGACGAAGGTCTTAAAACACACCACACGTAAAAAATAAAGGAGTCTTCACAGTTAAATGACAAGTTACAACAAATTTCAATTGAAAAACTTATTTAATTTTACAGATATCAGCGTCAACAACGAGATGGGGAATGACTACGCCGGAATTGTTGGAAGAGGGCGCTATAGTACGGGAGCTAAGGCCCAAGAGGACTTGTCGATCTGTCGACGTTGCGTTTTTGCCGGCGACTCATAATGCCACCGATGTTATAAGGTTAGTTTGAGATCATTGATTACATATCTACATACGTCTGTTTCCCTTACGAAATATACAGGGACAATAGTTTTGAAAAGACCACGTTCAGCTGTATGGTTTAATGATGGAAATTAGATTATTTATTAGATAGATAATTATCTACTTATTAGAAACTAATGCATACTTTAAATATGTAACAGACAACATATTTCACTGATGAATAACTCTTGGATTAATGTAATATTATTTTTTGAGTACCGGCGGGGCTATACTTTACGTTGACAAGTCATATTACTTATAACTATCCAGACCTGAAATCTTGAACCGAGTTATAATGGTTTAGATCAGGAATAAGAAAAATAAATGTTTTGATTCGAACCTAATCTGACCCGTGTTGTCTTCCCTCTCATAACATATGAACTAAGCAAAAAAAATAATATTTATACATATAAAATAAGTAGATACGACATAATATGTATGTACCTTGTCACATTGGTGAATAGCTCCGCCGGGTGCGTGATCTAGTAACAATAACGATACTAGCTCCCGTACCAGTTTTAAAGTGAATTCAAATTCCATTTTGAAATGTCTATTTCAGATATTGCATCTCGGTTCGCGAGAACGCGATAGGTGACAACTTTTCATGCTTTTTCTCAAAAAGATCGAATTTAAAGACTACGTGTCTCAACCAGTTACAACGGACGCAGTAAGTATTGGCTTGACTTTCTTGGAATCCTATTATAACCCTGGTCCTGGATCCTAGTGTTAGTCCCGGTTGCGTCCAAATTTCTGGACATTATAAAAACATATAGCAACGTCTATATCCCTTTCCTTCTCCCAACTTCCACACACAATTTACCTTAGTATCTAAGCTGTTGATTAATCTTAATAAATATTCTATCTATCTATGGTGAGGGAACGAACTGGAGTTAAATTTACAATCACCATAAAGGTTTTATTAACCTACATACCAAATTTCAAATCTAAACCCGGCTTAGGCTATTAGTAAGCCAGTCAATGAGTCAATCTCTTTTATAATACCATTTAATCCTATTTCAGAGAAAAGGTGATCGTCCAAAAAGTGAGCGGGCTAAAACCTGGAAGGAAATACGCCATCCAAGTGACAGCGTCTGGAAGAGGAAGCTCGGTGCCATACAACATTTTGTACGCAGACACCAATATGTCGTGCAAGGACGATTTGATATGAATATTGTGCCAGTATTATTAGGATCTAGACTTTTTTTGCCGTGATTTCCCAGCAATATAGAAATCGTTTGTTGTAAATTTAAAAGAAATCGTACTACTATTTTGAAAATGTTTGATTTAGGGTCAAGTACGTAGGTACCAAGCAAAGACGCGTGCGCGCACATATTTTTAAAAATGAAATAACAACACATAAATTTCGTTTTCCGCTGCGTAGCTTACTTTAAATCCAAAAGAATGTTAGACCTTAAATACTTATTTCAATTTGTTCTATATTTCAATCAATTTAGCACTAAAGTAAGAATAAGCGTGAAGAGGTTTCAAACAAAATATGTATGTATACAAACTCACTTTTGCATAAGTCGGCATAATAGGTACTTAGGTAGTTTATCCACTGTCCGCTTCACATGTTAAGTTCTAAGAAAAAACCTGTTAAAAGTGTAGTTACATATCAATGTTGAGTGTCTTGTCTGTTAATAAGTTATTGTATATAAAATTTAGGTTCAATAAGCATATTGAATACTTAGTACTTAACTTACTAGTCTGGCGTTTATTTAAAAAAAAAACAGAACTTTAGCGATCGGCTTTCGTTCTTCGGATACACGTCAAACGATTAGGTAGGTCATCATTTTATTGCTTTGTTCGTTCATATAAATACTTTATACTCTACGTTTCGTTCACCCATAGATTATCTTCCAGACTATAGTTCGAGTACACCAAAAACAGGTAGAGCAGTATGAAAGTAGGCCCGCCCCAATTTGTAATATAAGAAACTCTTCAAAGTCGACACACTGCGGCGCAGCAGCAGAACAGTTTGGTGTGTTCGGACGTATCGAATATAAATAAATAACAAAATTTAGTTTGACTTAATATTTAAATATTAAATAATATAGGTAGATATGGCATTTATATATAGATAATACCCAAACTGAAAATAAGATGTACTTTATAACTTTGGTAATCCACTATCAATAAGTTCCTAATTTTTGTAAATATGACGTTTCTATTCCTATTTTTGTATACCGTAAATAAAAGAAGTACCTTTACTATTTGTAAGTAGAATAAACTAATCATAGAGACAAGTTTCGAGTAAATTAATGGACCTTTCTTGATTGTTTTTTTTTATTAATTTCCTTCAGAGATTTCGATTTCAGCAAGAAGATACCCAGTACCTTTAAAATGAAAATACCCGACACTCAAATTGAACCAATATACCTAGTTACGCTGATGTTAGACCCCCATCATCGGATGATATTTGGGGGTCAAGTCTGTAAAAAAATGTGTCAATAATTTGTTTACAGAGCAACTAAGTACATCAATTATCTAAATTCGACAGCACGTCGCCCTAGGGTCGCATTGCAGACAGAGAATATCCCAGACTAGCTGTGCCCGCGACTTCGTCCGCGTGGAATAGTTATTTTGGGCATCATTTAAGCCCTCAAGGATGAATAATTTTCCCCGTTTTTTTTTTCACATTTTCCATTATTTCTTTGCTCCTTATCATTGCAGCGCGATGTTATATAACCCAAAGCCTTCCTCGACAAATGGTCTATTCGACGCAAAAAGAATTTTTCGATTCGAACTACGTAGTTCCTGAGATTAGCGCGTTAAAACAAACAAAGTCTTCAGCTTTATAATATTAGTATAGATAGATTAACAGACAGATCGCTTACCGATCTATTGTGACGTAAATTGATCACTGTATGTGTTCTTCTTTTTACAGTTTGAATACTTCATTACTTTTCATGTATATACATAGGTACATATAAAAAATCATGCCTGTTCCCGGCAGAGACCACATCTTTCCACTTGCCACGATACTTCTTTCGCTTCGTCCACATCCATAACTCTCTTCATGCAAGCTCGTCGGTTTCGGTATTCTTGACCTGTCCTTTTGTCAAAACGTCTCCGATTAATTGACCAAGGTACTATTCGTCTAATTCCTACCCCATCTAATGTTCTTTGTTAGTATATTTTTTTCTTATTCAACTTCTATTTTTGCGTAGCTTTCAACTCTCGCGATTTGAATCATACCTACTCAATTTAAAAAATAGGTCTTCATCTGCCCCTCCTTTTCTAGAATTCTGGCGTTATAAGTAGAACTCCACCTCACAAAGAATTTTTGTACCTTACTTAAATTTGAATGAGTTTTATTTCAATCAACCTGATGGTAAGCAAGATGGATCTATGATTCCGCACGCAAGCTAATAATGTTTAGGTATTCAACCTTGAAAATTCCTAAGTACATCTCTCATCTGGATAGCAAGCGACTCGGCAATAAAAAACAACATAAAATATAATCACGTCTATATCTCCTGCGGGGTAGACAGACCCAACAATCATCAAAAGACTAATGGAATTGAGATTGATAGGTTGCTAGTCCATCGCCTAAAAGTGGAATCCCTAGTACCTATACATACTTATAAGCCTATCCCTTAGTCGCCTTTTACCACATCCGTGGGAAAGAGATGGAGTGGCCCTATTATTTTTCTACTGGTGCCGGGAACCACACGGGATAAAAAAAACAACCTTCCCACAAAAATGTTAATTGACTCACACCGAACAAACAAGTTGATTCTCAGCCTTGTACGCCTAATGCCGGTGTAATGAGTATAGTATACTGATGAAATGTTCAATTTAGATAAACATTTGTTGCTGTCACTCCATCCCCTGTAATGTGACACGGACAGGGCAATTTCCTGCAACTTAGCTATCGTTAGGCTCATATCCGCTGAGGGAGGAGCTATCTACATAAGCGATAGACAACAGAGATGTTATCGTGGTACAAGGTCAGTTGAGGCCTACTACGATCATGTATAATAATGAAAGAAATTTCCTTTTGCACATACAGCAAAATTGAAATAAATCCAGTGTAAGACGAGTGGTTTATATTGCGCACAATGCGAGGACAACCTATAATACCCTGTGACTATACACTCTGGAATAAAACTTATCTTTTTGTCAATATAATTTTGATATTGTGCCGTGTAGTTCCCGGCACCAATAAAAAAAAGAATAGGACCACTCCATCTCGTTCCCATGGATGTCGTAAAAGGCGACTAAGGGATAGGGATGGGCTAGCAACCTGTCACTATTTGAGTCTCAATTCCATCATAAAGCCAAACAGCTGAACGTGGCCTATCAGTCTTATCAAGACTGTCGGCTCTGTCTACCCTGCAAGGGATATGGACGTGATTATATGTATGTATGTATAATTTAATTACATTGTATGCTTGTAAACTTAAACGGTTTTTGTCTTTAAAGTTTCAGTTAGGTACTTTATTTATTCCAGCCAATTTGCTTAAAATCAAAACTTACGACCCCACGAAGTGAATACAGTAGAACGTGTGAGATAATAATCAAATTACATCCCCTAGGCTAGGCAGTGCCAACTGAATATACGTACGACATAACATGACAAACATACATGGATACTATAGGTATGCTGCTATGCGGGCGACGAAACTAAGTTAATTCTAGAGCTTTGCGGGATTCGAAGTTTCATGAAACCTCTTGATTTTTATTACAAATTCTTGTTTAATACAGTACAAGATTTCGTACACCTTCTTAGTAAAGGTTTAATGGGGATTCGAAAAAAAAACATCTCATAATAATTTATGTATTGTCTATTACAACTATATACACAATATCGTATTGAAATGTACATATTTAAAACAAATGAGTATAATTTTAAGGTCCATTTTTAAATTTGTTTATAAGATAAAATTCAAGGGAATACAGTTTTTAAACCTACAAAACAAGGATTATTACAGTCAAATAAATCTTCCATACTTATATTATGAAAACATTTTCATACTAGGCAACAAAGAAGGTCAATGGTCGAATCGGTATATTTAGGTTAAAATGAGTGTGGCGCAAAAAAGACACAGGCTCTAATCCCACCCCGGCCATGTACCAATGACTATTTTCGAAGTTATGTACATTAGTTTGAACACTAACCGATGCTCTTACGGTAAAAGAAAACATCCATGATCCATGGTCAAAGGCATACCCTGGGCTCCTCTCCAGAGTGGGAGGATGCAACCGGGACTTAAAGTAGTAGGGGGTAGACTTTTATAGTTGTTGTAACAAATATACTAAGAATGTGCTGTGTATATTTTGATAAAATTACAGATAGACTTAATCGAATAGTAAAGGCAATTCTTTCTGGAAATCCCCACAGCAAAGCCTTGGAAATAAGTCTACTTAAATATATAACATCAACAAAAACATCATGAAGAAGACTGAAGAAAAAAGCCTTTCTACAGTTGTACCCATAAAAATAGCTGCAAAAATCAAAAGCCTTAAGTAAGGCCGGTTTTACACTTTACGCATTGCTTCACCTTCTTAAAAAGCTGGTATGCTGTGACGAAAGATGAACATCACCAGCCCTTCAAAAAGGCCAAGAAAATGTAGCCTTGTTGGAGAAATGCCTGTAAAAGACAGCAACTTCATCAAAAATATATGTATGTCACTTAATGAAGAGATGTATATAGATGCCATATAAATGTCCAATCTTTATTCCATTCGTCAATCGTTCAACACAGCCATGGCCATTTCCTTAGAAATACTATCAGACATACTATTCCTCCTATTAATTTCCTGTTCATCACCGGACCACCAACTTTCATCATCATCTTGTATAAAACAGAGGAAAAGATCATCTTCGTACGTAGAAAAATAATACTCCGGTTGATCCCATTTTTCCTTCTCCAGGGCCCAATGCTGTGCCTCTCTCAAATGCTTTACGAGGTTCTTCGAATCGTCAAATTTTGAGTCACACGACAAACACTGCTTTAAATGTATCTGACGCCTTATGTAATTGACTATTTTAATTTTGTGATAGAAGCTGTAGCCTTTTGTTAAATCTATAAATGAAAATTCGTGTTGCCGTTCCATGTGATCTAAAATATTATCATATTCCATTTCTGTGTGTTCACACAATAGGCAAGTTATTAAAGGTCCATTCTCTTCAGTCCATTCTGACCATTCTGGATCACTATCCACATTTGAGTCATGCTCGTAATCAGTCCTCGTAGGCCGATGTTGCTTTGTTCTTTGCCTTATATTTCTCGGTTTCTCTTTATCGCCTATATAGTTGACTAGAAAATATTTATCATACTCTTTGTTATCAGGATTGATTCTTTTATGGCCTTTTTTACGCATGTGCTCCTTAAGTATGAAACGATCTTTGAACTTTCCTTCACAGAAAATGCATTTTAAACTTATTAATTTATTGTCAATAGTGTCTATAAGCTCATCAATAAAAATTAGGTTATCTGGTTTCGCTATATGGAAATTATGTTTTTCATATAAATGATTTAAATAATCAACTCTAGTAGATGTTGACTTGAATCGGCAAAACAAGCATTCTCTTGTGTAATTCTTGTCTTCCCGTTCGAACTGGTGTCTTTCTAGAAGTTTCTCTAGTTTCGCTTGTTGTAAATTCGTTCTCAACTCCTTGTCTTCTGGGAGAATATCACTCAGTAAATAGTACTCTTCATTATGAGATATTGTGCCATCTGGTTTCTTATCAAGCAGCATTGTTGTACAAAAATATGGAACATTTTGATCTGTAATTAAAAATAAAATATAATAAATATTCAAATAAATAAATTGAAAACAATGAAAACGATACTTCCTTATTTGAGAACTAATTTCCAAAGGTTTAGACATAAGTACAAAATATTCTTGAGGTAGGTACCCTATTTACTAAAAATATAAAACAGGTGTAAAAGATTTCTAACCTGCAAAACGCAACTTCCAATATTTGAGGTATGCACCAATATCCGCAATTTGATTCATATCAGCTATTACCAGCCGATGTTTCATGAACAAATGGGTAAGCAACTGCTGTTCAAAAGCTGGAAGACAGAATTTTTCCTCGCACAAAACACATAGACATTCCATGGATTCTTCACTCTTGAATATCGTAGGATTTTCAATTTTCTGATGCAACGTCAATGGACCAAAATATTCTTTTTCAGTTGCCGACATTATTACTTACTGCTAACTTCGGACTTAGTTAATAATTTAATTTAAATAATGTGACGACCGTAAAAATATTTATTTTTGTTTGACAAATAGACAATGGCTGACACTGACAATGCAATTCAATGACAGTGACAGATAATGATTCAACAAAAGACGGACAGTGAATTTTTTAAAATGTTTATGGGCTTTGGTCTGTAATTTCTGTAAACCCTAAGGTGTTAGATTCGACCCCAATCAAGTCTACCAAATATATTAAATGTAGGTATTATTATAGGGATGCTTAAATACCCAAGTGTTAGGCAGCTGATAATAACTAAGTTCTTCTGTTGTTAGGTTCTTACCCGTCAAAGAAGCACAAGTAGGTAGGTAGGTATTTGCAAGATAAATGTTAACACTGGTCGGCAAAAAAAAGTCCAGGATCAAAAAGATTAAAATGTTATTCTTACTGGCTTTGGTTAGCAGAATGCAAATCTGTTTACAGATGTATGCTACCACGTCTAGATTTCGAGATAATGCCGTTGAAATAAAATACCGAAATTTATATAATAAAATATCTATTTATTTTGAAAAAAGATGAAGAAGAAATTGTAATGTTTTTATTTTACAATATGTTGAAAATGTTAATTTAAAAAATATACTTAAGAATTAAAAAAACTAACATTGATTAAAAAATTAGCGTTATTTTGTAGATGGCTTCCTTCTATAATTTTTAATTTCTGTTTCTCGATTTATTCCCCAGCTAACATTGCAACTTGCCATTACATCTTTTTTACATAATATTATGTAACACATTTTTAAAGTTATATCAGCGTAATTATGTATTCCATTATATAATAATAAAACTACGAATAAGGAGCAAAGTTACTCAAAGTTTAAAGTTAGTTTATATTATAGTTAGAAAATAATGAATAAAATAAACACAATCTCGCCTCTATCCATTACGGGGTACCTCAGGGGTAGACAGAGCCAACAATTACGAAAAGACTAAAAGACCACGTTCAGCCTTGACGTTCAAATTTAGAAAATTTATATTTGAAGGAAAAGTAGATTTATCTTCCTAAGAAAATTGGTTTATTTTTAATAAAACCGCTATTCTAATAAAATGTCCTCGGCAACAAAAGCGCGGAATGAACTTTATCTAACGATTTAACACAGAATTATCCACTGTCGCTTTCATTGTTAATTAAATAATGCCTTGAATAGAGTTTCTCAAAAGTTTAAACAGTCAGAGGGAGTACTTAGGTACTTATTTACGCTAATTCTTAATTAGTTATTTCCTATTTTAAATCAACGCTCGTTAGGTTATTGATTGGTCATCACCAAACCTAGGTTTTTCTCTCTAATGTTTGCGTAATACAAGAATATGAGTAGATTAAGTATACCACACACTCCACCATTGGAAGCCCGGACCCCGCATTTGAGATATACTCTTTCTTCTTAATCTACTACGTATATATCTACGCGTATATTAATAAATAAATATATACGGGACAAATTACACAGATTGAGTAAGCCTCGAAGTAAGTTAGAGACTTGTGTTACGAGAAACTAACTCAGCAATACTATATTTCATAATAAATACTCATATAAATAAACATCCAAGACCCAGACCAATCTGAAAGCGTTCTTTTCTCATCATGTCCTGGCTGGGACTCGAACCCGAGACCTCCGGTGTTCACAGACAAGCGTACTACCGCTGCGCCACAGAGGCCGTCATATACTTCGTCATATATTCTTATTTAATACGTAACTACGTAACGAATGTGCGTGAACCATAAAGTTGGCAAAGTTTTTGGGAAAATTGCACGGGCTTCATTGCAGGAAATCGTTACGGTTGTTAAAGTTTGTTTTCAAAGGGTGTTTGGGCTAAGGTTGTTTACTTCCGGAAGAGAAAATCAAGAAATTTGTTTTTAAGTAGGTATGTTTTGTAAGCACCACTGTGATGTTTTACGACAAAACTTTTTTAGGAGTGCAGGTATAAACTGATGTAAGTACTTACTAATATATTACGTGGCCCTGCCTACCCCGTAAAGATAATGATTACTTACTTACCTCGCTTTGAGTGTTAATTAGAGTCTTAAAACATAAAAAAAAACATACTTTCCCTGGACCCCTCATCAGATCTGTGAAGGTAATCCTTTCATATAACAGTTTTGGAGATTTTTTTTTATCGCTGAAGTTACCATATCATGACTGCAAAGGACGGGAAGTTTCGCATCCCTCAATATTTCGTCCCTTAAACTTTTTCATCCATGTTTTGTAAGAGTTTGCGAAACAACCGCCATCTGTCAAATATAAAAGTCAACTTGCATCAATTTTATTTGAAAAGTCTTCGCTTTTGGATGTAGGTATACTAGCTTTTGCTAAAGGCTTCGCTTCCGCGACACACACTTATAGCATAGCACGTCTCGTTTCTTATTCTTCCTCCTGCTAGTTTCTTTCTACCTTTCTGCAGAGGAGCCGTGCGGATTTTGACCATGATCCCAGATTGGGTAAGTCAGGTTTTCACACGAAGCGACTCCCTTCTATGCTCTGCAACCTTAACAGGGAAACTGAACATATATAGGATCATCCTAAAAGCTGCACCAGAAGAATGATATATTTCCTTTTAGTCGTCTTTTAGCTGCCTTAGTAGATAGATAAAACTCTTTATTGCGTTATAAGAGTAAAACATATAAAACAGCATAAAACAGATAGAGATGGTACAAAAGCGGACTTATCGCGAATGCAGTCTCTTCCAGTCAACCTTTGGGTGAAAGGAAAACAAACAGAGATTGGCGTTGGCGCTGAGCAAGATAAATAAATGATATAATGATAAACAAATTAGTAGACATCTATGGAAAAGTAACCAATGTTTGTAATAGAAAGAGCCAAAAATCGATATGGGGATCTGTAGATGATTGTTTTCAATGTCTGTATGTTTGTACTCGCAAGACGCGGAAACTATCGCTGCGTTTTGTCAGATGTGTTAGGCTTGATCCAACTCAAAAACTGGTATACAAAAATACCTCCGCCTACCCCTATAAGGGGGCCAATACAGGGGCTCTCAGTTCTTCTGTGAACTTTTATGGCAAAGAAGTCACGGGCAATAGCTAGTAATAAATAAATTTTTAATGAGGTAGTAACAAAAATCTCCTGAACAGGCTAGTTTTTACGTAAAATTAACTTCACTAGCTCCCATTTGATCTAGACTCTTTTCAGAAGTTTCTAATTAAAAATTCTTTGCGGTAGAATATTGAGGGTTTTCTAACTAACCAGATTTTTTTATGGAAATAACTTTGATATTAAAATTTTTCAAATAGGTACTCTACGCGTATGTACCTCGTTGAGAAACTTTATTTTATTACTTAAGTACTGAGATTTTCCGACATATATAAAAATACATAGGTTATTTATAATGGCTTTTACCCGCAACTTCGCCAGCGCGAATTTAGCGCCACCGGCAAAAATAATACTTACCGGTTTTTATTTCGCTAATTCCATTGGAAATAAATGTTCTTCCCTTGACTCTTAATAAGTAGGTAAGTACCTATATACTCGTATACCTACGCAAAAAAATCAAAAATATTAGTTAGTGGATAACGCGTGAAGAGACAACAAACAAATTAACTTACTTTTGCATATAAAATATTATATATTGGGATATAACTTTCACAAAAATAGTAAGTAGGTATAGATTTCTCTTGTTAATTGGGAAGGATTATTTTAGACATTGAAGCAGTGTAATAGCAGTGTATTCTATTCTGGGATGTTATTCTAAGAAGATAAGACCTACTCGATAACGAAGTAGCAAGCGCGGTGGAATGTCTCTATAATATAATTTGAAATCAATCCCTTTTATTTGTAAACAACAATACAATTATCCCGCATTTTCAATCACAACATAGATATAACCCTGTATTGAATGAATAATGCTTCGGTTGACATTTTCGAGACAAGGGTCCCTTTTTGTCTTAGTGTCACTGGGGATGACATTTGATTTATAAAAAATATCGAGCCGTTTATAGGCTTACCTGCAAGGTATGAACATATATGTACATATCACGTCTTTTTTCGATACGGGTACGACAGAGTAAATAGTTGGAGACAACAGACTACAAGACTCAGACGTCACGATTATCTGAATGTTAAGTAAATAATTAATATTTTATTCAAGAGGTAGGTTATATTTTAATGAGAAAGATTGTCTGGTTACGTTTTTAATGAAATAAAAGTCTAAATAGTTGGATCGTGTTAGATGAAATTGAATAAGAATATAGTTAAATATACAAATAAGCATTTCTTTTAATTCGCATGGAAGAAGTGCTCCCACGGGAAAAGCTAGTATGTTTACAATGTCCTTCTATGGTCAATAGCGTAGAGAAAACATAGTGTGTAACAGTTAATGCGCAGGACGCCTGTGTATTGTGTAAACTGAAAACTTGCAAGTGACACCACCATTTAAAATCTTTCCTTCCTTATGATGTTTATTAGTAATGGCGCACAGATTCGCGATATCAATTATCCAAATTAAATTTGTAAAATCCACACCCACATCGGGATGTTAAACCTTCTTTATTGGTAGAGAATTTATTATTACAAGGCCCGTTCTGCTACAAACTGTATAGTGTAAGTAGTTTAGGTGTATAGTTCAATTTAAGCTCCACCAACTTAGAAAGCAGAGCGTGAACGCAATTTTTTGTTCTATTCCAAAATGCCACTCAATAAAAAAGCTTCTTCATGAAGGGCAATGTCAAAAAAACCTTAAGAAGCCTTAGGAAAATCCGAAAACTGACAGCACATTAAATTTGTGTTTTATGTACTTCAGCCCGCCTCCCTTGTGACCATAAATGTAGATAAATGCTTATGTAAGTAGTCAAGGAAAGGAAAATTACATGATAAATAAAATGAAAGATATTTTCTCATCAAGAAGTTTTAGGTGTTATGTCTAGGGCTTGGTTCTTGATCAAAGGGCTTATTCACGAATATTAAAAAGTAAGTTAAACCGTGGCGGGCAACTAGTTATTATGATAGTGTAGTGTTATATAGTGAGCCATTATGAGACATAAGCCTTGTTGAGCGTTCAAGAATAAGGGGACAGGGAATATGACTATTGTAAGTCTGCACTTCAGTGTGGTTCCCGGCACCAATAAAACAAAGAATAGGACCCCTCTTTCTTCTCATGGATGTCGTACCATGCGACTAAGGGACTCTTATAAATTAAGGATTCTTCATTTAGGCGATGGGCTAGCTTTCACTATTTGAATCTCAATTCTATCTAAAAAGCTGAACGTGGCCTTTTTAATACTGTTGGCCACAAGGGATATAGACGTGACTATATAGTCATGCAAATTTAAATTACATACATACATATGTATGTATGTAATTTAAATTTGCCGTGTAGTTCCCGGCACTAATACAAAAAAAAGAATATTACCACTCCATCTATTTCCCATGGATGTCGTAAAAGGCGACTAAGGGATAGGCTTACAAACTTGGGATTCTTTTTTAGGCGATGGGCTAGCAACCTGTCACTATTTGAATCTCAATTCTATCATTAAGCCAAATAGCTGAACGTGACCATTCAGTCTTTTCAAGATAGCACGCTCTGTCTACCCCGCAAGGGATATAGACGTGACCATATGTGTGTATCTTATACCCTACATTCCTAGATGTGAAAGGTGCTCACACAATACAAGGTAGAAGATCTTCCATCTGTTAATTTAAAGGGATGTTTTGCACAAAGGGTTGGCATCTAACTACGTTAGCCATTCGAGGACGAGGAATTCGGTTATTTAAACATATATATATATATATATATATGCCTTACGTTTTCGGTATACCAAAGACATATGCCTCAAAGGTTTTGGTGTTCCGATTTCACTGGGTGGCATGGTAATGTCCTTCATTAATATTCCATGAGAATGGGTACGTGTCGTGCCGTGTGGTTCCCGGCACCAAAAAAGAATAGGACCACTCCATCTCTTTCCCATGGATGTCGTAAAAGGCGACTAAGGGATAGGCTTACAAACTTGGGATTCTTATTTGTAGGCGATGGGCCAGCAACCTATCACTATTTGAATCTCAATTCTATCATTAAGCTAAATAGCTGAACGTGGCCATTCAGTCTTTTCAAGACTGTTGGCTCTGTCTACCCCGCAAGGGATATGGACGTGACCATATGTATGTATGATTGGGTATGCTAGGTTGCTAGGTTTCACTAGTGTACATTTATCAGAAATTCGGAGTTCCATAGAATAACAAAAGTCCCTCTCACGTAGATATAAGACCGATGGTCTAACGCATTATAAAAATTGAAGATATTTAATTTTATTTCAACGTAATTTTCTCAAATTAATTAAGACTTTGACCTGAACTTAATTATTTCATTAATCTACATATACATATAATAGAACGGTAAAAATATGTTGTCTGCACATTTAGTATTTTGACTGAAATAGATAGAGAATTTACTTTTTACTTTTTTGTTTGTCTGTATCTGACTGTATGATCACGCTTATCTGCAAAAGTACTAAACTGATTTAATTACAACCTTCAAGAATTGTAGATTCAACTCGAAATTTACGCGGATGAAGTCGCGGGCAACAGCTTGTTAATTAATAAGGTCAAGTCAAGGTATTAATTTTAGAAACTTACTTTGAAATAAAATTAAATACCTACAATTTTTATAATGCGTACCGGAAATAATCGAGCTTGCATGAAAAGTGTGACAAATGTGGATGAAGAACAAGAATTAAGTATACAGGGATGAAAGGAATTAAAAATTAAAATCACTGCCCACCTATTTCTTCAATAAATATATCCCAGAATACCAATCTCTTTCCCATGGATGTCGTAAAAGGCGACTAGGAGAATAGGCACATTCATCTAATGCAGATTTTCCATAATCCAATATGGGTGGTCAGACTGATGTCGCTTCACTTAAAAACCTCAATAAACGAATCCAAAATCAATGGTCAAAAGGCGCGTTCCGTGTTCATCACCAGATAAATGAACATCAGGATGAAGAAGAAGAAGATGTTGTGCTCCTATTCTAAAGTACCGAGAACCACACGGCACTGAAAACAGCGATTAACTCCTGCAACATTATTTCAACCCAGCACCGTAAAATGACTGGACCCGAATTCACATTGCGAAGGGAAATTGCTTATGTTTATTAAAACGTATAATAATGAACACCTGGGCCTTAAGATATGGATGGGTTGTGACCAGATTATTCCGTAGAAGCACAGAAAGGTAACTAGTTATATAATTCTCTAAGTTTACTTTTTATCCCAATGCGAGATGGAATTTTTCTGAAATCAAAGTTTATAGTGAAGCGAGCCAATCATTTATTTTAGTAAATTAGATACTATGATTTAAAGTATATACATAGAAGTACCAAGACAAAAAATAACATTGACTGATATGATATATCAACGAAATAAGCTTATATTGCTAGGTCTTGAAATATGTATAATACGTGTAATTCCCAATATGTGCTAAGGAAAGGAATTTCCCATAATTCCCGCGGGAAGGGAAAATAGCGGAAATTTTAGGTTTATGCGATTTCGGGCGTACTCGTACTTCAGTTTTCATTAGAGGCGTTTTAATTAGAGAAACACAATAGGTTCAAATTTATAGATATTTAAGGCAGACGCAGTCGCAGAGCACAAACTAGTAAATATTACATACGTACATATGGTCACGTCTATATCCCTTGCGGGGTAGACAGAGCCAACAGTCTTGAAAATACTGACTGGCCACTTTTATCTATTTGGCTTAATGATAGAATTGAGTTTCAAATAGCGACAGGTTGCTAGCCCATCGCCTAAATAAGAATCCCAAGTTTGTAAGCCTATCCCTTAGTCGCCTTTTACGACATCCATGGAAAAGAGATTGGAGTATTGGTGCTGGGAACCACACGGCACTGCCGGGAACCACACGGCACTAGTAAATACTTATAAATTGGATTCGTGGTATAAAATTAAAAGGTTGCTAATGAATACAAAGGTATCCTGTACTAACTAACTAAAACTAAACTAGAAAAACTTAGTCAATCAATTGTAGCAACAAATAAAGCTATTTATTCGCGTAGGTATATTTAATTGTGGAGCTATCACGTAGCAATCTGAGGGTTTCGGAAAAGTTAGTTCAGAATTACCAATACAAGTGGTTTGGGGTGTTAGAAGGTCCGGGTCAATCACCAGAGAGGTTCAGAATAAATATTTAGTTTATTAGACAGTTTTATTGTAAGTTGAACCAGCCAATGGAAGAAAAAGCTTCTTAATAAACTTGGGATTCTTTCTTTAAACGATGAGCTAACAACTTGTCACTATCTGAATCTCAATTCTATCGTTAGTCCATAACGTGGCCTTCCAGACTTTTACAGATAGTGGGATTTGTCTACTCCGTTTGGGATAAAGACGTGATAGTATATATGTTAAATAAGTCTCTTTCTATTTTATTGTTAACTGTTCTTAGTTGCACTCTAGGCTTCTACGCTTTGGAATCGCGTTAACACAAGTTCCATCCAACCAACAACTACAAAGTAAGTAGGTATTAAGGAAACCTTGATAGATCTAATTAGGTAAGTGACAAATAAAAAAAAATAGAAAACAAAATGTTATCAAACCCGATCAATCGAGATAGAAAATCGAAAGTTTGTAAGTACCATGCCATGGATACCATGTAAAATTTCCCTCTAAAATTTAATTTTATGTTTTTACAGGATCAATTAGTATACTGACTAAAAAGTATGCAGTTTTTTTTTTAATATAATAAGACATCAAGGTACCTACATATCCTCCTCCTCAAGTCGTTCCCTCACTAGTGATAGTATCGTGTCTCTGACAGAAGCGCTGCAGCAGACTTCTCCATCTACTACGATATTCTACATGATGGACAGCTTGAGACATTGGCACTCGGAGTACCTCAACCACCTGGTCCGACCAGCGCTTAGGACTCCTTCCCCGTGGTCTTTTATCATCCACCTCTCCAGTTATTATCAGGTTCCTGTAATATGGAGATGTTATGCGTTTAGCTGTCCAAAGAATGTGGAGCATTCATCGCTGGCATCACATCTCAGATGCTAGAGTCGTTTTTAGAATCCAGCTCTCAGATCTATAGAAGCAAATAGGGAAGGGCAACGTTCGGGTAATATAGATTTTAGTTGTCTTTGAATTTTATTGTGAAGTAAATTAAAGTACTCGTATATTATAATAACGTGAAACATGAGTTAGGTAGGTACTTAGATTTTTTTTTACAAATTCATCTTAATACAATAAAAGTATTTACATACATACATACATATGGTCACGTCTATATCCCTTGCGGGGTAGACAGAGCCAACAGTCTTGAAAAGACTGAATGGCCACGTTCAGCTATTTGGCTTAATGATAGAATTGAAAAGTATTTATAAATTCGAAAAATTCCAAAAGTTTTAAGTGTAAAGTAAAACATTTTAGGATCTTTGGAAAATTTTATGATGTTGTTATTTAATATCTTTTGAGCTTTGCAATAGTAGCTTTTAATTAATTTAATAATAGGTTGACTAAAATTGTTGAACGCGAAATTTTTGGCGCTTACTGAGACCTCTTTGTGGTTGGGTTTCTATGAAATTCAACAATAATATACTGATTTGGTTTCCCGTCTGCGCCTATAATTATATGGCATTCTCAGAAAATTATCACTGCTTGTGGATGCTTGCTACTTCGTTTCTTCCTCTTAATTTCGCTTTAACTAAAAAGATCAAAACAATATACCTACTGTTTATGAACACTGCATATCCCCAATATTTTTCAATATATTTATTATCTTAACTTTGTGGCTGACGTAGTTTGTGTATTTGTTAAAAAAATATATATTTTTCGCTAAATGATGTGAGTGAGAGAAAATTACTCATTTAAGCAACTGGTAGTTTTATTTTGATCCGAAAAATCTGAAAAATAAATGAGAGCTTTATTAAATTCCCTTTTTTATCTATGTATCTGTTTCTGTAATGTCACTAGTTTGCTGTCAAGGTTTCGGAGACTACACGTCTGAGTAAACAGACACATTATACCTTTCATGTTAATTGATTTGTGTGTCATCCATTAATGTGTTTGTATTGTACTTATTATATTTTGCCTTTAACCCCGCAGGTTTTTTATTAATGTGTTTGTATTCTACTTATTATATTTTGCCTTTAACCCCGCAGGTTTTTTTATTTTACTTTGACTCCTGTGGTCGTACGCTTACCTAAGTGAGTAAAAAGCGCGATGCACTGGTCGCTATTCTACTTCGACCATGTACTACTTCGACCAATGACTCCAAATGTTGATTAGTTTTGTTGCCAACCGAAGCTCTTACTTTGAAGGAAATGGAAATCATGATTCATAGATCCCTTACTACTCTCTGGAGAGTTGAGGAGGCTACTCGGAGTAATGCCAAGAGGATGATGATGACTGATTTTACTTTTGGGTCATGGTCTTTGGCGGCCCTAGGGCAGGAAGAGAAGTACTATTTACATCATCCTTAAAAAGATCTCACACAATAGTCTCGCTAATAATAGTTTTTTTTTGTTTTTTTTTTTTTTATTTGTTGTAGCTTTATGTTTTTTGTCACTAGTGTTTTAAGTTTATCTTTTTAGCTTTCTGGTTTGTTTGCTATTTGTTGCAACTCAAACCAGTTGACTAGTGTTTTTTCATTTGATTACGCAAATAGTTGTTTGCCCTGGGCTTTGCTATCATGGTGCCAACATTTTAAACATACATTTAGAGATTGATGTTCCTTTTTTTATTGTATTAGTGTTTTGTATCTGTGAGGACCTATAATTGACCATTTGTTTTACATATGTGACGCTATTTTTTGTAAACGGTTGTTGGTCTTTCAAATAAATAAATAAATAAAATAAATAAATATAGTCACATCTATATCCCTTGCGGTGTAGACAGAGCCAGCAGTCTTGAAAGACTGGAAGGTTCAGCTGTTAGGCATAATGATAGAATTGAGATTCTGATAGTGACAGGTTGCTAGCCCATTGCCTAAAAGAAGAATTTCAACCAACATTTTAAAAATTATACCCATGTAGATTCGAATACAAAAGAAGAAATTACAAATCTTATATCTATATTCTATTTTTAAAGAATTATGGATTGTTAGGTAAGGCATAATTTTATCGAGGCTGTAAGTACCATTTTTTGACTACTTTTTCTCCGCGGAAATAAGAAAGCAATTAATCTTATTTGAGTAATACCGCCAAAAGAAAACGGGACGAAAAAAAAAGATTAATGGTATGGTCATTTGTAATTTAGTAAGTCATCGTGATCCATTCGATATTAATTAATTGGAGAGCCTAAAAGAATAACAAAGCTTCCAAAATTAATCTAGCTAATGCGATAATTACTACTCATATTTTTATGTTTAAAAACAGGTCAGAAATATTGTACCTACAAAAATAACTACAGTAAGTAGTACATATCGCACCATTGCACCAAGTCCGGTAGATCAAGGCACCCCGCTTCAATATCATAAAAAAACTATCGCTATTCGCTCAAGACTGATGGCTCTGTCTACCCCGAAAGGGATAAAAAGACGTGATACATATAGTACCTATGTATGTATGTTTGCTTTTATTATGTCGTGAAACGCGATATCGTTAGTTTTTCGCGCAATTAAAACGGCGTCACCCTTGCACGCTACGAAGGATGCTTCTAATAATTATAAGTAGGCAGACGAATGGGTTTCAGCTTGCTTCTTTGCAACCCTGTATACATGCATATATATGGTCACGTCTATATCCCTTGCGGGGTAGACAGAGCCAACAGTCTTGAAAAGACTGAATGGCCACGTTCAGCTATTTGGCTTAATGATAGAATTGAGATTCAAATAGTGACAGTTTGCTAGCCCATCGCCTAAAAAAGAATCGCATGTTTGTAAGCCTATCCCTTAGTCGCCTTTTACGACATCCATGGAAAAGAAATGGAGTAGTCCTATTCTTTTTGTGCCGGGAACCACACGGCACTGTTTTTTGCGGGCTTTGACGCCACAATCAACAAACCGGGACGCTCAAAGTAGAGATCCCATTTTTTTTATTAGTGTACGTATGATGGCCAATTGAAAAAGGAAAGCCGAATGGTTTTCATTCGGCTTTTTCATTTTCATTTCATTTTTAACTGGCCGCCTGCTGGATGTCTAAACTCCTTGGTAGTGAAGCCTCTCGTCTCACGATCAGGCTTGTTCCAAAAGTGATCGTAGGGATTTAAAAAATCCGGTACAAAGGTACCTAACACCGGTGCGGAAATTTTATTTAATTTTTTCGACTGTAATAATAAATCAGTCAAAGTAGTACATATTTTGATTTGGAAAATAGGAATTCTATTTAAATCATCGTTTCAAATTCAAAATCTTATCTTTTTGTAACACATAATTAATTATGGTAAAACTATACTTAATTTAAATTCCTAAACAACAAAGTAAAATAATTTATTTTTTTTTAAATTTTATTATGTATTCTTGTAAAAATTCATCTTATTGTAAAAACATATCAATTTTTCTTTACAAAATGTACTACTTCTCAAAAAGTTTAACTCAAACCTCAAACCGTTTGTTTAAACTTTCTGATTTGCACTTGATCTCGAAATTAATTTAAAAAACCGAAGTTGAAAAAATAATTTTGAAAAGGAACAAAAGTAAATGACCCAAGTCGAGAACTTTCCTTAACTTTTGTGTACTTGGTTATGAAAAAAGAAATTCGTAAAATCCGCTAATAACCTTAATTATTTCTTCCTCGGATTTCTTGCATACTTAACTTTTAATGATTCGAAGTAAAACTTATTGAAATAAGCCGCTTAATCTCCTCAAATCTTTGCGTTATTCCGGTATCCGCTATTATACTTGGAAGCTTGGGGTGCGCTTAGTTAAATAAACAAATATAAATAGGTATATACGGGACAGATTACACAGATTGAGTTAGCATCAAGGTAAGTTCGAGTCTTGTATAACAAGATACTAATCCAACTATATTATAAAATAAATACTTATATAGATAAATATTAAAGACCAAGGCCCATCAGAGTTCGTTCCTCATCATGCCCTGGGCAGGATTGGAACCCGTACCTCCGGTGTCACAGACAAGTACTGTAACGGTCCAAGATATTTGCACACGTTATTTCATTTTCAAATATTTTATCACAAATTTATTTTAATATTTAAATCAATTTTATAATATTCTAATAATATATTTAATTCAAATAGCTGAACGTGGCCGTTCAGTCCTTTCAGGACTGTTGGCTCTGTCAGGCCGCAAGGGATGTGGACGTGACCATATGTATGTATATTTAATTCCAAGGACAAAGGGCTTGCTTGACAAAAACGTGTGAGACGCTAATTGGTTAATAAGTTGGTGGCGTCTTAGTTAGGGCCACGCCCATATTTTAACAAAAGCAAATTGGAAGTTTGCAAAAGGATCAGTGGGGATCAGTCGATTCGGGGTTTAGGATCATTCGATTCTGGGTTTAGGATCAGTGGGGATCAGTCAATTCGGAGTCGGGATGAGGCAGGGTCAGGCAGTCGATCTCAATCGGGAAGGGTCGATGGAGCCTATGAGTATCGGTCAGGGGTCGGGGATGCTGAATCCGTGGGGTTCAGTCGCGAACGGTAGAAACAGACGGAATCTGGCCAGATAACGGGGTAGACAAGCCTAAAACGCGATAGGCTTGCGCATGGGCATGCATAGTAATTACGCGCGGGAATCGGTTTCGATATTAATTTAAAATAATATAATTTTATTCGATAAGTGATGAGTGAAGTGGTTCCTGGAAGGCGGTTACAAGAAACGGGTGAAAGAATTCCATTATTTTTATTTTATTATTTATTTGAATTCGAATAATGAAATTGATATAAATATGTGTTGAATTCCTTGCTTGGGTTGAAAGTTGATCCAAAGTCAATAATATATTATCTTCTATGAAATGTGAATATTTCTGGCTTGCTTGGTCTTGAGTGAAATGAATCATTGAAAAATTAATATTAATTAATTATTATTTAAAAGGATGATTTCCGGATTTTGAGAGCTATGATCTGATCTGATCAGTGAAACTGGTCGTCCGTAATACTTCGAGGCAAAGCAGTGGAGTTGGACATAGATTTAGATTATACGCAATCAAGTCTAGAAAGTCTTTTATCTGAATTATTCTCATATGAGATCACCTCAGGGGAAACACCCTTACAACTTTTAGTGAATGAAATATTTTCACTTATTTTATACAACCTATGGTTTTATATGAGAAACAATCAGACACTTACCTATTTTTGTGATCATTTTGCCAAGATTAACCAAGTGAGGAAATACATTTATAACGTATGTATTATTTAAAGCCATCAATGCTTTTGATATAACTATCAACTACTTATATTTACCACATAATCTTTAAATCATTAAAATGCAGGGTCTATTGAAGGCCGATTCTATAAATTACCTTCGTTTATTCGAATCCAAAATAAGTAATGAAAACTTATTGCAATAAGGTTATTATCATCTAATATTCGCATGTCTAGGAATTACACCTATTCTTACTATTTATTATTATACCTAAAATGATAGACTACCCTTTTGATGACTGACTGGACTGTATTGTGTATTCTCCTTCGGAGATTTGATATTACCTTTCCTGTTGACATATCAAATATTAAATTAGTTAAAAATATTAATTCAGCTCATTGCAATGTCAAGCTAATGCTGCATTGTAGAATAAGGTAATATCGCTTGGAGACATTTGGTCTCTCCTCTCGTCCCTTGACAGGACTTTGACTTACTTCGACAGTATTGACATACAGACTTACAAGGTCTCTTTGAATTTGATTGACTTGAGAAAATATGAATGAGCTAGGGGGGAGGATTACCCCGTCTGGTGACGCGATCCACCGGTAGCGACGGGGAGGGGTCGCTGCCTATACCCGAAAGCTCAAATGCTGTAAACATGTATTTTTGTATTTTCATATTGATATATAAATATATGCCTATACCCGAAAGCTCAAATGCTGGAAAAATGTATTTCTGTATTTTAATACTGATATATATATATAAATGTCTATTTATACCAGAAAGCTCAAATGTTGATGTGACGTCATTCAGTATTTCAATATTTACCTAATATATGCCTATTCCCAAAAGTTCAAATGCTCATACAAATATCATACCATTCTGTAATTCCATACTAAATAAAATACGTATATTACCTATAACTAGAAGCTCGAGTGTTGAAATCAAAATACATATATGCTTTTCCAATCTGGATAAAAATATTGGAAAACTTGAATATTTAATTACTCTCTATTTACCTACATTAAAAGTTCCTACATACATACATACATACACAAAATCACGCCTCTTTCCCGGAGGGGTAGGCAGAGACTACCTCTTTCCACTTGCCACGATCTCTGCATACTTCTTTCGCTTCGTCCACATTCATAACTCTCTTCATACAAGCTCGGCGGTTTCGGGTACTTTTGACCTGACCCTTTACCAGGACGTCCTTAATTTGATCAAGATACGTTCGTCTAGGTCTTCCCACTCCGACCTTTCCCTCCACACTCTCCTTGTATATCTGCTTAGTCAACCTGCTTTCATTCATCCTCTCCACATGACCGAACCATCTTAACATACCCTTTTCTATTCCTGTAACTACATCTTCTTTCACATCACAACATTCCCTTATCACGCTGTTCCTTATCCTGTCACTCAATTTCACACCCATCATACTCCTTAACGCTCTCATTTCCACTGCATTTATTCTGCTTTCATGCTTCTTTTGCCATACCCAACTTTCACTCCCATACATTAATGTCGGGACCAACACGCCCCTGTGCACAGCCAGTCGAGCCTTTTTGGATAGTTTCTGACTGCTCATAAAGGCATGCAAAGCTCCATTCACCATGTTCCCCGCGTTCACTCTCCTTTCAATATCACTATCATACTTGCCATCTGATGTAAACTTTGATCCTAGATATACAAACTCTTTCACTTGCTCCACTTTTTCTCCTCCAATCAAAATATTACATGCTGTCATTTCTTTCTCCATTTCAAAAACCAGTGTTTTAGTTTTACTTACGTTCACTTTCATTCCTTTCTCTTTTATAAGTTCCTATTTATAATTTTAGTAATCAGACAGAGTTAGGTCATCTAGGTTCACTAGGGTTGTTCTAGGATATGTAGACTTCATAGAGTCTGAGGTTATATCGGCTATACAACCAGGGAAATACCACTATGATCACGTGCTATTGGCCATATTAAGAAATCACATTAGGTAATAAGAAATACGGAAAGTTTGATTATAAAGGGTCCTTAGGTTTTGCGTTATATTATTTATTGCGTTGGTGTCGTAAAAAGAGCGTATTACATTATGATAATATTTTAATTATTAAGTTGGGGTTAGGGTTAGGGCGTTGCAATTTGGTGTCGTTTGAATAAATAATTTATAAAAATTATTAATAAATAGTAAAATAAATAATTTTAAATTAATTTTAAATATAATAATAGGAGGGGTAGAAGGGGGGGGGGGTCGTTACGGTACACTATCGATACGCCACAGAGGCCTTCAAAACATAAAACGATCTAGAATCATTAATATTATCAAAAAAATTGGCAACACTGTATAAGTATCTACGTAACATATTAATCATGAAAATCTTTGTTGCGTTTTTACCTATCTGAGGAGGAGCCCTCTCGAGTAGTAGGATATCCCATAGAAGACGTACGTAGTAGGACTTTACTCGTACATCAAGACGGCCTCTGTGGCTCAGCGGTAGTACGCTTGTCTGTGACAACAGAGGTCCCGGGTTCGAATCTCGGCCAGGGCATGATGAGAAAAGAACTTTTTCTGATTGGCCTGGGTCTTGGATGTTTATCTATATAAGTATTTGTTATAAAATATAGTATCGTTGAGTTAGTATCTCGTAACACAAGTTTCGAACTTACTTCGAGGCTAACTCAATCAGTGTAATTTGCCCCGTATATATTATATATTATATTATATTACTTTTTATTCAGATGCCTTATCCGTTCTTCCACCGACGCTGTAAAATTCTTTTTTAAAACCACCACCAAAAAAAAAACTTAAAAAAGGATGTGCATTTGATATGACAACGTCTCGAGAAAGATCGATCCCTTCATGGAATAAGTCTGCTATTGCATTAATTTTTTTTCTATGTATACCTAATCAAACAAGAAACAATAAAGATATTTAAAGTGCATTCTACATACATAACCACATCTTTTTTCACTCCTTACAGGGTAGACGAAGCTAATAGTCTAATAAATAGTCAGAAGAATTCCACCTAAAGAAAATTATAGACACGATAAGCTAACCCATAAATTCCCCATGTGTCACCTGTCTCAGTCCCGAGGGAATAGACTTGAAAAATGAGAGATAATTACTTCGACTTTCTCGTCTCAAAAGAAAATGGTATTCATTTTTACATACTTGGAATTCTTCTTTAAGGCGATGTGCTAGCAACCTGTCACTATTTGAATCTCAATTCTATCATTAAGACAAACATATTTAACGCGGCCTTTCAGTCTTTTGAAGACTGTTAGCTAGGGATAAAGATGTGATTATATGGTACGTTTTTTTGTTATTTATACTTAATACACCGGTTATTATTATAGCTTAGGAAAAAGGACGCCATTTGTAACGTCTATGTTACAAATGTATTTATTCGAGTGCCACGAAACAAGTCAGGAGAAAAATTGTTGGTCGTTTATAACAGACATGTGAAGAGCTCTTAAGTTACACTTGGAATAAAATAAATACAAAAACAGGACTAGGTTATGTCAAAATTATATTACTGCTTACCGTGGATTTTTTGGAATATCCTCAATTTATTTATTTACTAATTTATATACACAGAAAACATCGAGAATTATGAACACAAGAAACAAAATTACCTACATAGGTTCTGCTTAACATTTACAATTGGTAAAGTACAATAGGCGGACTTAATGCTATATTATCGAACAGTCTACCATTGGGTTTAGCAGAAAACCTTTGTGTTCAATTCATTCAATGATATTTTATTTACAAATACATCTTAGATCTAGGCCATTCAGAGGGAGAAAGGGTTTAACCTGTTTCTTTGACAGATAAAAAATCACCACATCTGTTTACAAAAAGATGACCGTTGACACTATTTGCAAAATTGACAAATACCTATGTACATTCTTCGTTATCATAAAATATGAACGCCAAAGTTTCGGGACAAGAGAAAGAAAATTTCAAAGGTAAATTTTCCAAGCAATAGTAACATTTTTTATGTTAAGGTAATCATCATTTCTTTGAGTATAAAATTTGCAATAACTTTTAAACCCAGGGGATTTATCTATACATTTACCTGAATAAGGTTTATGAGGTTACTGGTGTCAACTGTTATCAAGTAAAGAAGACCTGTGATAATTGTTATGTTATGACCTGTGATATTTTCGGATATTGAAGTTCAAGCCTGCAACACTTTTGATAGCAACTGTTTACCAGATATTGGCGCTGGATGTGAATCTAAGTCCCCCTGGAAGGACCAAAGTACTGGCAACTGCAGGCTTATGCTTAATACTACTATGGATAAAATCACGCCTCTTTCCCGGGGGGTAGGCAGCGACTACATCATCCTACATCTACTTACCACTATCCCTGCAAACTTCTTTCGTTTCATCCACATTAGGGTGACATAATATCTGACCTTTCAGCAACACTTCTATTCCAGAGGGGAGTTATATAGGAGTATCTCGTATAAAATCATGAAATTTTATCTCCTTATAATTACTACCGATTCTTTTATACCTTTTTTTAGCTGAATATATTAGTTGAAATTTATCCCAACCTTATTCTTTCAATAAGAATATACTTATTTATCAAACTTACTTCATAAATCAGTTTCAATAAGTACCTTTATAATTATTGTTTATAAAAAAAATGTTACAAGTCTAATTTGGCCAAAATATCCTAACCAAACCCCATTTTATAGAGGTCATTTCATGTCTTCCGATGAAATCGCCAAGGGACAGCCCTAAGGATGACGTATGATTCCGTCGAGATGATAAGAATAGCAGATTTACGTGGATTTGGGCCACGACCAGGGATTCTTTTTTTATTAAGTCTTATCTTTGTTGGTCCGTGCTATGAAAAATATACCAGATAAATTGCAGATGCTAAACTATATATAACTAATCTATGTCACAAAGATCACCACATTTTTTCAGATTAAGTATTAATTATTATTTCATAATCTTATTTTAAGATTCGATTTAATTGTATTTAATTGTATAAACGATCACTTTATATACTTCCTTACCAGTATTAAAATTGCGAGTGTCTGTCTTTCTGTCTATATATGTATTTTTCTATTATGGCAATACCTGCGTAGGAGTATCACCGGCTATATGAACACATATTTTGATAAAATTTTGCTTAAAATATGTATAAGTAGTTAGAGCAGGTCGAAAGGCAGTTTTTTTTTGGAGATTTTTGTGACTAAACCTAACATATAAAATGGATATTTTTTAAGAAAAACAAGAATGATAATGGTAAATTGTGTAAAACCACTTTTTTTAAAAATGATTTCAAAATACTAAAAGCACTAACAAATAGCACGTATAATCAACGACCCTTTTTATTTAGTTTAAATTAAACCGACTAATGTTTTCATGTTAGTAAAAATTTAAAAAGTTAATATTAATTCGAGGGCCACCGACAGACACTCAACTTGTTTGAACAACAAGAAACAAGCTTAGAAACAAATGCAGTTCCAAAGTGTTTGCACGATCCCGAGAAATAATTAACTGAAGATGGCTGTAAGGTTTTAGCGGGTTTGGTTTTCGACTTTCGTTTAAAAGTTGTTGCAACTTTTAAGTCTATTAGACTCCTTGATCTTATGGTAGACGGACGAGCGAAACGCATAGAATATTCATGGTTCCATTTTCTGTCGATACTACGAAGCGTGAGCGAAGTGACTAGTGAGATAGGAAGTGACAGCAAAAATGAGAACAATATAAAAAATTGTGCCAAAGTGGTAAGAGTTAACGAAGAAGAAGAAGATAAAAAGTATAGAGAAAAAAAAAATAGGTTATATTCGCAGAATCCATAATAAATCTATTTCACTAATTGTGTTTTATCTGTGGGCTATTTGTATCTTTGTTGCAAAGATCAATCCGTCAGTCTGTTACACTCTCAATTACGTCTAACAGATTTTAATTAAGTTAGCGGGTAACCTGCGCGTTTAATGCGCGTTTAAAAAACGCCGTAGTGTGCTATGTGCCTTAACGCTGTTATCGAAGCCTCCATATTCCATAACCTTCACACTGAAAATCTTTAAGATGCCTCTGAAAATGTAGTGTCGGTAGCGACATACTGGTTATTGCAAATATTATCTCTAAGAAAAGCGACGGCCATGGACTACGATAGAAAATGTAGACGCACTATCCTACTACCACCTATTGCTTTATCAACCTTCCGGTTATACGAGGCGAATCATAAGAGGAGTGCGCTGTTCTCGCGTTTGGTCTTTAACAGCGCACACTTTCTTGACTCCCCACAATCTTCTTATTGCTTTTTAGTTGTGTGCTTCTTACCCCCTATTCTAGGGGCTTAGCGTAACCATGCCATCGCCGAATGGTCGCCCTTATCTGTGAACCTGAAGACCGCCGAATGTTCTTAAATATTGATATTAGTATTTTATGAAAATAAAATCCTAAAAATGTATATAGTCCACTCCCGCGGTTAAACGAGTTTTACACGATCGAACGCGTTCAGGAAGTAAACGCGAATTTTTATGGGATTTGATCAGCGCCCCCTAGCAGTAAAACGATGATACTTATGCAATTCTATACTAATTCGCATTTACTAGCTCGACGCGTTTGTTCCAGTAAAACTAATCGCACTAACCCCTCTTGCCTAAAAGGCTTTTTGGCAGCAACATAGGCTGTTGAAAAATAGCAGCAATTCTACCAATTCACAGTTTTAATCCCTCAACATTAATCTCACTCACTCCAAAGGCTTAAATTACCGCAAATTCGCACATTTGTTCCGCGTGGTTAGAGGAATTAGTGTAATTATTTCGTCTAGAGCGCGCACATTTCATTGACAGAATAATGCAAGGCAAGTCGCAATGATGAAATATTATCAAATTTCTGTTTATCTCGTTAGATGTTGTTTACATAGTGGCTAGCTTTTATAATTTTGTAATTTAACTAATTAATATAAACTAATTAATTATAAAATTATTAAACTTCGCAACTTGCCGTGTACGATTCTAATAATGCTTCAAAAATCTTACCTTGATATACATTTTCTTTATTCTTCGCCTTTCAGTTATATGCGTGCTCTAAAGAAAATATCTCTAAACAAAGGAGTAATTTAAAATTTAGAACGAAGAAATCTATCAACTGTTCTCGATAGGATTCATTAATCAGCCTTGATGAGATCTAGTGAACTGACTAGAGTAAAAAAAGGGTAGTGATATTGTAAATTATGTTTTTAGTAGCTTTTGCGTAGACACTTTCCAAATTTAACATCGGATACATACGTCATTCAGTATATTTATTTGTTGTACATACATACATACATACATACGATCACGTCTTTATCCCTTACGGGGTATACAGAGCCAACAGTCTTGAAAAGGCTGATAGGCCACGTTCAGCTATTTGGCTTAATGATAGAATTGAGATTCAAATAGTGACGGGTTGCTAGCCCATCGCCTAGAAGAAGAATCCCAAGTTTATAAGCCTATCCCTTAGTCGCCTTTTACGACATCCATGGGAACGAGATGGAGTGGTCCTATTCTTTATTTTTTATTGGTGCCGGGAACCACACGGCTATTATTTGTTGTTAATTGTTTTTATACAACATCTGTGTTTTCTGATATTGATAGACTTACCAATATTGTTTGGCACAGTAGCAGTGTTTCTACCTCTCAGTCACTGATTCCCGAGTTCGATTCTCGGTCAGTTTATATGGAAAACGGGCATTTTTTTAATTAGAATGGATGGTAAAAATGCGGATCTCTTCACATCTACACAAATAAAAAACGACTAAAAAATTACACCTATAAAAATGACCGTCTACAGCGGCGTGACATCATTTTACGCACCTCTCATCAATTCATTAGTGAAATAATGGATAAACCTTGTATGTGACAAAAGGATTCACTCGTTCATATTAGTTATAAATTAGAGTTTAATTGTGTTAAACGGACAGCTAGACAGGATATAGAATAACATTAGATGGAGGAACATAATTATACATACATACAATATATAATCTTGTCTATGTCCCTTGCGGAGTATACAGAGCCAATAGTATTAAAAAGACTGATAGGCCACGTTCAGCTATTTGGTTTAGTGATAACTTTGAGATTCATATAGTGACAGGTTGCTAGCCCGTCGCCTAAAAGAAGAATCCCTAGTTTATAAGCCCATCTCTTAGTCAACTTTTAGCCAACTTTAATAGCTTATTTTTTTTTTTTGACAAATCACACAGATTGAGTTAGCCTCGAAGTAAGTTCGAAACTTGTGTTACGAGATACTAACTCAACGATACTATATTTTATAATAAATACTTAGATGGATAAACATCCAAGACCCAGACCAATCAGAGAAGGTTCGTTTCTCATCATGCCCTGACCGGGATTCGAACCCGGGACCTCCGGTGTAACAGACAAGCGCATTACCACTGCTCCACAGAGGCCGACGTTATTAGTAGGTCGGAAAAAAATATTAGATATTCAGTTAACCATTGTCTCACAGTTACTAGTACACAAAATTGTATTAGGTATTGATCATTACTCGCTTCGTATTTCGCGCGCCGATGCAGCGCCAAAGGCTTCTAATTTGCTTCGAAATCATCTGCTAACTACATATTTTTGGATAGAGTGAACAGCCTGCACCGCAGGCACCGCCATGCAATGCCATTTAATTACTGCATACATAAAGCAACGTCTATATCCCTTGCGGGGTAGACAGAGCCAACAGTGTTGAAAAGACTGAAAGGCCACGTTCAGCTGTATGGTTTTATGATAGAATCGAGATTCAAATAGTGACAGGTAGCTCGCCCGTCGCCTACAAGAGGAATCCCAAGTTTATACGTGACATCATTTTACGCACATTTCTTTTAGTTGACGTTGTTGAAGAAAATGCTGCAGTGCAGTTTGTTACCGCTTCTTCTGCACTGACGCCTTGAAAGCGGCAGTAAACTTAGTTTTAAGTAATTTATTTGACGTCAACCAATGTTGTTTAACCATACGTTTTGACAATTATTAAGCGATATGAAGTCTCCTATAGTAATGAATAAACATTTTGAATTTGAATTTATAAGCCTTAGTCGCCTTTTACGATATCTATAGGAAAGATATCGGGTGGTTCTTTTCTAAAGTGCTGAAAACCACACAGCAAATGTAATGACTACCTACCCGATGGAAACTATGAGCGACCAAGTCAAAGTGCAATGTAACGGATGAACGAGAATTAAGTTACGCTACTTATGTAGCTATTTCGATTCATTTTAGGCGATAGCTATGATAATTAGTAAGGATTTTTAGACTTTCATACATACATACGTACAATCCCGTTATCTTTTTCAGGGTAGACAGAGTGAACAGTTTCACTAATTTGCGTAAATGTCAGTCACTTTTGAAATATGAATTTGTTTTCACTTACCACCCCTTTCATAAGATAAATAGAATACAATCACATTTCTATATAATGACTGCGAATAAATTAATTTCTAATATGACATGGGTATTTTAAATAATCCATATTCGAAAATGATAATTCTGTGACAATCAAATGGGGTTTAATCAAATGCTGTGTATAATTCTGTCGGTTTGTAGCTGACGTATTGACCACAATGAATAATCAAATTTGAATTCGATTTGGTGGCATGGGCATATTCATATGACGGATATCCGGTTTGATAAAAAAAAATAACGAGAATTAAATAGCCAATCATTGAAAAGGCTTATAAACGAGAGATTCGTATTTATTTTTCCTCAATTATAACATTACACCAAACAGCTGAACGTGACCTTTCAGTCTTTTTATGACTGTTGGCTCTGTCTACCCCGAAGGGGATATAGACATCATTATATGTTTCTACTAATCCAACTAAGACCGGTACCACAATATTTTAGAGAATATTTGACTCTGTCTACCCCATATAGGGTAAAGACGTGATATTTGTATTTTTTTTTGTGAAGTGTTTGTACATCTACATATATTATGATAGTAGGTATATGTGTGTAAAACTCCCAATATTTTCAACTAGCTGTGCCCGCGTCTTCACCCGCGTGGAACAGTTATTTTGGACATCATTGAAGCTCTCAAGGATGAATAATTTTCCCCGTTCTTTTCACATATTCCATTATTTCTTTGCTCCCTATAGTTGCAGCGTGATGTTATATAACCTAAAGCCTTCCTCGATAAATATCTATTCAACGCAAATATAATTTTTGAATTCGCACCAGTTGTTCCTGAGATTAGCGCGTTCAAACAAACTCTTCAGCTTACTAATACATACATACATATGATCACGTCTATATCCCTAGCGGGGTAGACAGAGCCATCAGTCTTGAAAAGACTGATAGGCCACGCGCAGCTGTTTGGCTTAGTGATAGTTGCTAGCCCATCGCCTAAAAGAGGAATCCCAAGTTTATAAGCCTATCCCTTAGTCGCCTTTTACGACATCCGTGGGAAAAAGGTGGAGTGGTCCTATTCTTTTTTGTAATGGTGCCGGGAACCACACGGCTTACTAATATAAGTAAATATAGCGTTTACAGATCCCGAACTACGTAGCTGGCTGTATTTTTACTACGCTTTTATTAGCTTGGGTTGTATGTATGTATGTATGTATGTATGTATGTATGTATGTATGTAACGGAATCTTTGAGCTTAATTTTCACTGATTTCTAAACGTCTGATCAACTTGAAACTTTGCACACGTATCAAGGACCGATGACAATGCAATATTTTGATAAGAGTTTCTCATTATCCTTATTAAAACTGCCAGGATTAATAAATTCATTTTTAGATCCTTCGTATGAGAGTAAGAGAGACAGAGATAGCACCAGTGCCAGTAATCTCCATACAAGAAACCAAGAAGTTCTGACGTATAAGGAGTCCAAAAAGAGATGTAATATATTTCCATATAATGTTACTATTAACCTGAGGCTTTTTTATTTCATCGCATCGCTCCATTTAGAATTACCATTAGAAACAATAGTAGAATTAGTAGAATATTTTAAAACAATAAAAAATATATAAGTAATAAAACAAAAGTAATAAATGAAAATTGAACATTTAAATTTACAACAATACAAGAATAAAGTTACTACCTACAGAACTTTGCGATATTTAATACGTATTTAACATATTAATGCAATTCTTGAATTAACATTAGGTATCTTTTGCCTATTTATAATAGCAACACTGTAATACTCGTTTAAGACATGAGTGACAGTTTTTTATGTCAAATAAGTTTTGCAGTAAGTTTTGTTTTGAATTCGATTAGAAAACCTGTAAACTTTCTTTCTGTTTTTTTTATACCGGTGCCTGTGTATTTACCTATTTGCACTTTGTTTTGTGCTGATAACTTGTCGTTATTTGTAGTTTGGAATCTTCCGTTGAGTCGAGCTTTGTTCTTCCGGATATTCGTGTGATTTTATCATCTGAGATTGGACTCTGACTGTGTTCACTGTGTTGTGCAGATATTTTTTAGATAGGACTCCTGTAAAAAGTACCTGATTATTTGAGATAGGAGTCCCAAGTTTGTGTTTGTTTTTGTGAAAGACAGTTTTACAACGAAAGTGCCACGATGTCTTCAGATAAACATTGTTGCGTTCCTGGTTGTAAAGGCAGTGGAGGTATGTTTGAAATATTTTTGTTCCTGTATCAATCTGCCTCTTAATCTTGTGGTTTGATTCCTGGCAAGGCCACAATCGAAAATTATTATGTTTGCTGGATAGTCAAAAATATTATTAACAGTGATTTATCACTATAAAATTCTTTTCAACTGGGTTTAACAGTCATCATACATACATATAATCACGTCTATATCCCTTGCGGGGTAGACAGAGCCAACAGTCTTGTAAAGACTGATAGGCCACGTTCAGCTATTTGGCTTTAAGATAGAATTGAGATTCAAATAGTGACAGGTTGCAAGCCCATCGCCTAAAAAAGAATCATCATTATGAGAATATTATGAGATTTAATCCAATCAGGCCACATATAACTTTAAGAAAGTTAATTGTGAAAACCTCCGGCGATGGGCGCATGGTTGCAAAAGTCTTTTCTAGTATGATAGTTATACTAGAAGTGTTAACTTCCAAAAAATAATTGTATAAAAAAACTAAAAAACTATGCGTTTTATTGCAAATTGAACTAAAAAATAGAAAATAAATAATAGTTTAAAAAAAAACTAAAAAACTACGCTTTTATTGCTAATCAAACTAAAAAATAGAAAATAAAAATTAATGACAAAGGAATTATAAAACAGTAGTAGCAAGTCGAACAATCAGTTATAGTCAATTACCTCCGATTAAAATTATAACAAAATTAAATTTATAAACAAAACAATTTAAATCGGAGTAAAAAGCGTGGGGTGCATTTTACTTCATTTTCATATCTCTCTTGTCATAAATATATGCTAATAGAATGATTTTAATATTTACTACATCAAGCACCCCACGCTTTTTACTCCGATTTAAATTGTTTTGTTTATAAATTTAATTTTGTTATAATTTTAATCGGAGGTAATTGACTATAACTGATTGTTCGACTTGCTACTACTGTTTTATAATTCCTTTGTCATTAATTTTTATTTTCTATTTTTTAGTTTGATTAGCAATAAAAGCGTAGTTTTTTAGTTTTTTTTTATTTAAAATAAAATTTAACTTCTTTCTTCTCTTGTTAATCCTGTTTACACCTCACCTCTCTAAAGAGGATCCTGGGATAAAGTTCAATATAAATTATATTTCCTTAAAGTTCATTGAAAATTGATTTGATTGACATAGACACAATGCTTCATGCAAAAAAGAAATGAGCCCTGGCCGGAGTACCGACATTAAAAGTTAGAGATTTTCAACTTTGTTTGAGTACATCGACGAACCGCCAAAAGGCCTGTATTCAAGTTTAATGAGATTTTAATCACTTTCAAAAGAATCTGTACGTTAAAAGAAGTATTTTTGAGGAAATGCGACTGTGTTCTAAATTATAGCGAACCGAGAAATACTTGCTTATCTATACATATGCATACATACATATACATACATAAAATCACGCCTCTTTCCCGGAGGGGTAGGCAGAGATTACCTCTTTCCACTTGCCACGATCTCTGCACACTTCCTTCGCTTCATCCACATTCTATACATATAAGCACGTCTATATCCCTTGCGAGGTAGATAAAGCCAACAATCCTGAAAAGACCGACAGGCCTTGTTCAGCTGTTTGGCTTAATTGTAAATTATGCTATAGCAAAATATGGCCATCGTTTGTTTGTTTTTCTTACGTTTTATTACATGTGTTTAGAGACAAAGGTAGCCTATTTATGTAGAAAAGTATTCAAGCATCGTGACAAGTGAAAAAGTCTTTGCCTGCCACCCCTGGAAAGCTGGAAATATTTCCGCATCGCTAACACCGACCAACTATTTTATCTCGATAGTAACTCACTCTATCGTAGAATGAATTGATAATCATCTTGAAACTCGACTATCTAAATACTTTTTGGCACTCCAGTTAACTATCCTGAAGCCAATAACTTTGATTTGTAGCCTCGTAAAACTGAGAATGCTTGAAAAATAGTTTGATAGTAAACACATCTGGCTCGTTAAAAGTTGATAGAATAACATTTTCGATCAAAGAACTAGATACTAGAAATTTATAAATACTCTTTTATGTGAGCCTTCCACGTGTACTTGAAACGACAAGTAAATGTTTCACTAGCTATAGCTCGCGACTTCGTTAGCCTTAAACCTCTTTGAAATATAATTTATTATATAATTCCAATATTTAAGCTATATTTCTGCAAAGTTTCATCAAAATGCGTGTAGTAGTTTTTAAGAGTAACAAACATACACCCAACCTTACAAACTTTCGCAATTAGGTATTAAATTGGTTTCATAAATATTAGGTAGAATTAGCTTTTGTCTACGGCTTTGCTCGCGTTAATTGTAGTTCAACGCAAATTATTTAATTTCAGCAACAGTACTTTTTCTGCGATGCTATCATTTGTCCTTCTCTGTACTTCTAATTATATCTTCATCTTTGCGTGTTCTTAATTGCACTCTCCACCGCAATTTGTCGAGTGCGGATTCCACATTTCTTCGTGTGTAAAATTTCATTAAAATTGGTCCAGTATATACTTATCTAAAAAAAGCGACGAACAAATAACAACACTTTTCTCTTGTTAATATATGTAGAATGTGGATTGTCGCACTATCTCAAAATAGAAGATACATTTTACGTATCCACAACAGGCTACAATAAAATATAATTTCATTTTATTCTTGCAAGGTTTCGCTAACAAGCGGTGCTTGACTTATTGTTTTTTTCAACCGTAGGTAGATGTTTCTTTATTTTCCTATACTGGTGCATGAAAGAAATGGAATCAGATACTGGGTGCCCCACTCAGTATCTGATTTAATTTCTTTTATTGGAGGTGATAATTATAAAACCTGATTATTGAACAAAAGCAAGAATTGTGGAAATGCAGGCGAGCGGCGCCGGCAGCGAACCGTCTCACTGGATGCGCGTACCGAGCGCACAGGGTCCAAAAAACTTTGTGCAATATTTTCACTATTTTTATCTTTTTAACGAGTGAGTATTTTGTTAGTTTTATATTTTATAAAGTCATGCGTGTTCATGATTTACTAATGCCCTTAAATATGAAACGCGATTTACCCGACAACCTGTACATATGATTAATTAAAATCCTTCCTTGTGTTATTATACTATACTAGAATCAAAATCTCCTTTTTCTGCACTCCTGTAAGAATTTCGGGGAAATCCACTCTTAGTCTCACCTCGACACTTAAAAACCAACATAGATACTTATTTACCAAATTGAAGGTTCTAGGAGTTTTATATAACTATTGAATAATTCACTGAAAAGTTGGGTTAAGCTTGAATTTTTCCCTTACTCTTTTTGGTTAGTGATTTCAATCCTTGGAGTGATGTCCGTTCTGTGTGTCAGTATTATATTAATTCTGTGATAGAACATAATATCTTTGAAGATCTCAACTTCGTCAATAGACAGCGGCTCAAATTGGAACATTCCAATATTATTATAAGTTTGATCGTAAGTGTGGTTTGGCAATATAACTTATTCTTGGGTATTGACACTTGAAAACTATAGTTAGAATTATTTCTAGAGAAATGGCTTGAGTATCGTTGCACGACAAAAGGTTTTAACTGAATCAAACAGAAATCTTACCGTTTTTATGTAAATAAGACATTGTTACAGTATTTACGTATGTTGATAAATAAAGTCTGAACATTTGAGTTTGAGTAACTGTGTTGACAAAGAAATATAATCCAGCGTGGATTATAAATTTGGAACAAGAATATTGCTTTATTCATTAGTCATAAAGAACTCCTCTTTTAGTGCTTTCTAGTGCTGGTAACTTCTTTTTTTTATGTTAATTAATGTTTTTTTCCAGGAAATACTATTGCTTTTTCGCTTTTTATTATGACATGAAGCGGGACACAATAGTATGTCGCGCGTGCCATGTTACGCGGGCTGGTCTAAACTATGTATATGGCTGAGTTGACTATAAATATAAATAAATATAAATATATATGGGACAAATTACACTGATTGAGTTAGCCTCGAAGTAAGTTCGAGACTTGTGTTACGAGATACTAACCCAACGATACTATATTTTATAATAAATACTTATATAGATAAACATCCAAGACCCAGGGCAATCAGAAAAAGTTCTTTTCTCATCATGCCCTGGCCGGGATTCGAACCCGGGACCTCCGGTGTCAGAGACAAGCGTACTACCGCTGCGCCACAGAGGCCGGCAAATATATAATATATATACTATATAAATACTATATCACAAAATAATCTCCCATACATAAAGGAACACAGAGTCTACATACGACCCTAAACCAAGCATCGCGGGCTTTCAGTGCTCTGTGATCCGACACATCCAGCGGCACGTTTCAAATAAATGGGAAAGAAAAAATAAATAAAAGTTGTAGAATTCCTTTAGAACATAGAGTGTGCATTTTGAACTAAATTCCACATTTGAACACTATTATATAAAAAAAAAACAATCAGCTGTTGTTTTTTTTTTGCAGCCTATGGAAATGGAATTTATTTATTGCTAAAATAACGTCCTAAACTTAGGACACAAAAAGGATTGTGTGAAGGAATTTTATTGCGACATTTACAAGACAAGAGTAAAGAATGTAAATGTCAAAGTAGGATATTTTTATTTAGATTTGAAGATATTTGCACTCTGTATCTGGTCAACTTATAGGTTACATAAATAAGGATGAGTCAGTATTTCTATAGTTAGCTTGACATTAAACAACTTCATACGGCTGGAGACAATCAAGGGCCTCTTACATTGTTAAGAAATGCGCACTCTTTGTAAGAAAAAATTCTATTAACCCTCTACATTTAAGCTAACAGAGGTAAACGTCACGGAAAATAAGGAAGGATATGTGTGCACTTCAAATAGGAATTCGATATTGGGAGTTCCTTTTATTGTATAAAATATTTCCTTTAGGCAATTTATCACAATTTGTTATCATTTGAGTTTTGTAAACTGCACTGATTTTTAACCTTCTACTTATTATTTCAATAAATTTTGACTTATAATGTCAAATCAAACAATATTAAATGATGTCATTAAACATTTCAAATAACATTATTTCTTTATCAAAAATTTTTTTGCATAATTTTTTACATATGCTCAAGTTTATCCCTTGCGAAGGAAACACAGCCAACAATATTGAAAAGACTGTGTGGCGACATTTCTACGCCACTCGTCACAACATCCAGTCAAACAACTACTGTCAAACATCGCGAAGAAATTGACGCGCTCAACCAATAGCAGCGAAGAATCTAAATCGCGATTTCAAAGATTTTACGGATTGGAGCTATATATACAACCTCCGACACAACATCGTTGGAGCCGCGGTTCCCCAGGCATAACACCTAGCCTGGCGGAAGATCTTCCCTTTGGTGGCCGTCGAGCCGAATCATCGCTTTCGCTATAACTGTAAGGTCACGTTCAGCTATATGTCTAAATAATGGAATTGAGATTGAAATAGTGTCAGGTTGCTAGCCTGTATTGTCTATAAGAAGAATCCCAAGTTTGTGAGCCTATCCCTTAGTCGCCTTTAACGACATCCATGTTATGGAGTTGTCCTATTCTTTAGTGCCGGGAACCATACGAAAAAACGAGGCTTTTTATATTTTATAAAAATTAATAACATAATAAAGAAATGACGGGACAAAAATAATTCACGAAATTGTGAAAATTATTTAGGGAATTGCTGAATAAACATAAGAAATAAATAAATATCAATGTGAATTAAGTCTTTTAACTATGTTGACGTTATAGTAACACTATCTATATGTGGGAATCTAAGGTCCTTTATTCGTCTCTTGAGACTAGGCAAGCTATAAAGAGGATATAAGGCAATTAAACTTACCTTAATAGTCCTAGATATACAAGGAGAGTGTGGAGGGAAAGGTCGGAGTGGGAAGACCTAGACGAACGTATCTTGATCAAATTAAGGACGTCCTGGTAAAGGGTCAGGTCAAAAGTACCCGAAACCGCCGAGCTTGTATGAAGAGAGTTATGAATGTGGACGAAGCGAAAGAAGTATGCAGAGATCGTGGCAAGTGGAAAGAGGTAGTCTCTGCCTACCCCTCCGGGAAAGAGGCGTGATTTTATGTATGTATGTATGTATGTATAGTCCTTACCTAGTGTTTAATGACTTTCATAATACATATGTTGTACTTCGATCAAATCAGGGACGTTCTGGTTAACAGTTAGGTCAAGGGTATCCTGTAGGATTGTATCCTAAAAGTTAATGGAAGTAATTAAAAAAGTGGATGAGGAAAAATTACATTTAGCAGGTATGTACAAAATAAAATATATTAATTAACTACTGCCGACAAACTACACATACATATAACCACGTCTTTATACCTTGCGGGGAAGGCAGAGCCAATAGTCTTGAAAAGACTGAAAGGCCACGTTCAACTGTTAGAACAGTCTCCAAACTTGGCTCGGTGATAGAATTGAGATTCAAATAGTGACAGGTTACTAGCCCATCGCCTAAAAGTAGAATCCTAAGTTTATAAGCCTGTATATACACTAGCAGCATAGAAAGGTAATGCGTATACAGTTTGGAAATTGTTCTTTAAGCTGTTAACAGAAAGTCCGGTGATGTTGAATAACATCTGAGAATTCAGAAAACTTGTTCTAGTTTGACGACACGATCATTTTGACGTGGCTTCTTCTGAGTTACCATGCAACTCAGTTTGAGTTTATGAGCTCTTGAATTGTTACGTAGGTGTACCAGTTTTATATAAAACTAGCTATGCCCGCGACTTCGTCCGCGTGGAATAGTTATTTTGGCCATCATTGAAACCCTCAAGGATTAATAATTTTCCCCGTTTTTTTCACATTTTCCATTATTTCTTCGCTCCTAAAAGTTGCAGCTTAATGTTATACAGCCTAAAACCTTAATCGATAAATGTTCTATTCAACACAATAAGAATTTCAATTCGAACCAAGTAGTTCCTGAGATTACCGCGTTCAAACCAAAAAACAAACAAACAAACTCTTCAGCTTTATAATATAGATACCTACTTTATCATAAAAGTTCACAACTCAACATCATTTTTGTTCATATAGCACTAATTGATTGACACATTAACCTTGGCACGAGTGTGAATCAATTAGACAAATATTGCATACAAGTGATATTGAGATAAAATTCATATGTAAACTTGTTTTGATCAACCACATTATCGCTCAGTATCACAGAATTCTTGGGCTCGAACGTCAAATAATGAATCAACCGACTCACGTCACGTCTCGTCCCTTGCGGGGTAGACAGAGCCAACAGTCCTGAAAAGACTGAATGTCCACGTTCAGCTTGGCCTCTGTGGCGCAGCGGTAGTACGCTTGTCTGTGACACCGGAGGTCCCGGGTTCGAATCCCGGCCAGGGCATGATGAGAAAAGAACTTTTTCTGATTGCCCTGGGTCTTGGATGTTTATCTATATAAGTATTTATTATAAAATATAGTATCGTTGAGTTAGTATCTCGTAACACAAGTTTCGAACTTACTTCGAGGCTAACTCAATCAGTGTAATTTGTCCCGTATATATTTATTTATATTTATTTATAGCTATTGGCTTAATGATGGAATTGAGATTCAAATAGTGACAGGTTGCTAGCCCATCGCCTAAAAAAGAATCCCAAGTTTGTAAGCCTATCCACGAGTATTAGTCGCCTTTTACGACATCCATGGGAAAGAGATGGAGTGGTCCTATCCTTTTTTGTGTTGGTGCCGGGAACCACATGGCCAAAATAATAAATACATATACATACATAAAATATCAAATTAGGATGACCCATTATTGATCTGCCGAAGAAAGAACCCATTCACAGCATGTTTGAACGCAGAGCGACTAGGAGCTCTCCTAATCATTTCAGGAAGAGCAAGTCCTTATCCCTTACGGGGTAAACACTGCATATGGGAAAACAATGAAAGGCCACGTTCAGCAGTATGGCTTCATGATGAAACTGTGATCCAAATAGAAGCAGGTTGCTAGTTTATACTCGTGGTCGGGGGGGTAGAAGGTGTGCGCTTTATCGTGCGCGCCTATTGTCTAAGGGTCACTTCCCGACCCAGGGATGGAAAACGCGGCCAGCAACTTACAAGGGCACATGGAGGGGTTTAGTGGGTAAGCTGGTACATAAGGTGCCAGGAGTCCTACACTCTTCCGCGTGAAGACCCGAAGGGTTGTCCGTAAAAAGAATTTTCTCTGCGATAACAAAAAAAAGGTTGCTAGTTTATGCAAAGTTAATTAACATGGCCCTTTTGGCTGATTGGCAGCCTGCACGGGATATGAATCAATTGGCACACTATGTACTGTCAGTATACACATTGTCACTACTATCTTTGCTACGATAGCAACATGGAACCAAGTTCTTTTAGTTTTTATTTCACATTTTTCTTCAAATGAAGACCACCAGATGAGAGAGAGAGAGAGAATATCTTTCAAAATAATATTAAAAACTATTTAAAAAAATTCCAAATTTGAAGAAAATTTCATAATTAGATCGTTATCTATTGAATATGGGATGAAAAATAAAATAAACGATGTTGAATAAGGAAATAACATTGTAAAAAAAAACAAAGGCGAAATAACTTGAGCAGATTTTTGAAAATTTATTACAAAGTAATCCATCATGTTAAGTAATGAAAAGAATCCTGAATGTCATCCGAGCACGGAGGGGAAAATATTTAATTACGAAAACGAAGTTTGAAAATGTTAAAAAACAATATGCCTGAACAAATTTAACTCATATTCAATCTTTCTCCTGATTTTCCTCCTGGTTGCATCCTCACCTCTCTGGAGAAGAGCCCGAGGCACGCCTTTGACCATGGATCCTAGATTGGGTGAGTCAGGTACACGAAGCTACTCCCATCTGACCTCCGCAACCCTTGCAGGTAAACTAAACTTTGCATGGTTACACATCCAGTTGCCTGCATGTGCAGGTTTCCTCACGATGTTTTCCTTCACCTTAAGAACATTGGTTGGTATTCAAACTAATTAACATAACTTTGAAAATAGTAAATCATTGGTGCATGGCCGAGATGGGATTTGAACCTGTGCCTTTCTTTCTACGCATCACGCATTTTAACCGACCTTACCGATTCGACAACCGACGTTGTCTTTTACTCATATGCAATATTATATACTTATTGCAATGTTCGAACGATACTTATAGTTTAACTACATACATACATACAATCACGTCTATATCATTAGCGGGGTAGACAACGTTTCAAGTCTGTTGACTCTGTCTTCCCCGTAAGGAATATAGACATAATTATATGTATGTGTGTATGTTAAAGAAAACGATTTCGTTGTTCAACACGCAAACCATTTGGCTGAGTAAACATTGAATTGGAAGAACGAAATGCAATTAAGTATGAGTTAAAACAAAACAAGAGACATTTTTATGAGATTGATGAGTAAATATCTTAGAGTATCAAATTAATTATAAACAATTATGTCAATGGTAAAATATATTTGACTTTTAAAAGGCTTCATTTAAAAGCAACTAGTGACACATGTGAACGATTGTATATAATCGATATCTTAAGTCCAGTATCGTAAAACTTATGGAAACAAAATATAAGCAACCATTTCATTCGATTAAGGGCAACAATTTTGTTGAAAAATACATTTCACGAATAAAGTAGGTATAGTGGTAGGTATAGGCCGTGTGGTTCCCGGCACCAATACTAAAAAGAATAGGACCGCTCCACCTCTTTCCCATGGATGTCGTAAAAGGCGACTAAGGGATAGGCTTATAAACTTGAGATTCTTCTTTTAGGCGACAGGCTAGCAACCTGTCACTATTTGAATCTCAATTCTATCATTAAGCCAAATAGCTGAAAGTGGCCATTCAGTCTTTTCAAGACTGTTGGCTCTGTCTACCCCGCAAGGGATATAGACGTGACGATATGTATGTATGTATGTAAGTAGGTATAGTTATGTTAGAAAACCATTTTTTTTTTCTTTTTAGGCTATAATATAATTTAAAACGTATTTTTCAAGTTAAATAACGACGTTATAACATTGTTCATCATTAAATCTTATATGTAAAATTCACGTGCCACAATGTTCGTTTCCGTACTCCTCGGAAACGGCTTGACCGATTTTGAAATTTTGTGAGCATATTGAGTTGGTCTGAGAATCGGCCAATATCTTTTTTTCATACACACAAATGCAAAACAACGTTTGCCGGGACAGCTAGTAGTATGTAAATCTAATGGACTTTACAAAAATTCACAGAAGAAAAAGAGTGTGTTTTTTTAAAATATTGAATCTGTGCAAATGTTTTCACCGTTTGTCGTTTGGCAAAATAATACATTTTCGCATTTCCCTTACTCACTTTCACTACACGGAAGCGAAATAGGGCAAAATAAAATATATACTTTCCTTATGTTTGTTTGTCAAGATGAAAACAAAGCAGGGATTTATTTTTCCATAACAGAATGCTGTAGAACGTCAATATTTGCCTGTTTAACTTCCTGAAGGCATATTGGGTTTATAATGTTCATTTTTATTTGTATTTCTCGAAGACAATTTGTAGAATATTATTTTTATTGAGTTATGTAACTTTTGCCCGCGTCCAACAAACAATTCCCTATTTATTCGTGGGATTTATCATAAAATAGAAGCATATTGTCATTCATATTGTCATTAAGTTTTATACACTGCGCTGATTTACTTAAACCTATACCCACCCACGTGGTTAAAGACTTGACAAATTCTTATAATTCATATATACAATTTATTATATGTTATGTATACGTATATTATAATAGGTTGTTATGAACAAGCAAAAATTCTCACATTGTTTTTAATTCAAATAGTTTTAATATCAATTATTAATTACGTTAATTTCGATGCTTTTTTTGGCTTGCCTTTGTTCAAGACATCTCATAGAAGTTCACTTTGTTTTATCAAAACTGGCGACTGACTGACTGAATTGGTAGTCACGTCAAAATAACACGAGAGATTTCAGACATCAATTACAAACATAAACCGTTATTGTTTGCAAACAAACACTTCAAAATAATGAAATGTGTATAGGATCCATTTTGGAGAGTGTGCCAAAGCACTCATTGTACTAATAGAACCTTCGCCATTCCTTCGACGGACTACGACACGCGGACGGAAATTTCACCCTCTTGTCGTTGAAATACCAAATAGTCGAACTAAAAGCTTCAATAGTTCCTTTTTGGTAAGGTGTTGAATGAACTGCCTGCGTCTATATTTTCAGCCAAGTACCTGAATGTTCGAGAACATTCAAATGTAGAATAAATGGGTATCTCTCAGATAGGCATGGAACATCTTCGTCTTCTTCATCACTTACCATCAGGTGAGATGGAAGACAAATGCATAATCTTATACGTCACGTCTATATCTCTTGTGGGGTAGTCAGAGCCAACAGTCTCGAAAGACTGAATGGCCACGATCAGCTATTTGGCTTAATGATAGAATTGAGATTCAAATAGTGACAGGTTACTGGCCCATCGCCTAAAAAAACCCAAGTTTGTAAGCCTATCCCTTAGTCGCCTTTTACGACATCCATGGAAAAATGTAAAGTTTAATATTTAGTAACATTTTTACATGACATATGATATAGTATCACTTTCATAATAATCAAATTTTTTGCTCTTATAAATGTGAATTCCTGGTTTTGTTAGGAGTATCAGCAGAAAACTTCTTACAGACCTCTTGAAGAATATCTTTAAAGAATTTCAAAGTATTTTATTGTATAAATACAAAAATAATGTGAATACCAATCCCCATTGATTAAAGCGATGAATAACCATAAACTTTCATCAATAAATTTATAATAAAAAATGTAGACAATTACCAGAAAAAAACAAATAGAACTCCTATAAATCAGTCGACCGTTTGACGTATAAACACAGCTATTTTTATTGCCAACTTGACGGATTGTCCTTCGGGATCATCAATTATACGATACGAGAGATTTCTACGGAACTATCCAGCCCTCCCACGGGATTCGACTACAGTCCACACATAACACAAACACTTCTATAACGCAATTTACCGGGAACGGTTATTGATATTTACTTAAGTATTGAGTTATGCAGCTGCAACTTTGAAACTGATAGCTCTTCCCTTAAGGGTTCTGTTTTTAAAATTAAATTGGAACAGATTACTTAGCCAACCTTATCAAGAGAAAGGACGTAATACATATTGATTTGTGTCTTGTAAGCAAAATAGCCCATTGGTTAACGTTGTATCCAATAGCAAACCAGAAGGCTAGCGATAATTCAAAACCTTTTGCCAAAATAAATGAAATAGAAAATCAAAATACCTGTATTAGTTCATGTGACAATAAGGTCCCCGACGATGTATCCTTTTCGTAGAGAAAAAAATGTATGATAGAACATTGTGATTTCACTGAGAATTTCGGTTGATTGTATCAATTATTTTTTTGTCACAGGAAAACAAGATAAGTGGACTGATATGTAGGCACGTAAGGGTCAATATTACGATGAGATTCGAAGCGAAATTTTAACAGAGGTACACAAAACTTTATGTACTGCTTACAAAAAAGATACATGTTCTCGCTGCGCCCTTATATTTTCAGTCGCTCAGTTAAAATGTCCGAAGCATCGGATCTTATTTCGTGTCGATGAAGTCTGTGCCTTTAAGAAGTTGTTTTTGTCAGACAAATTCATTTATTAAAAAAAATATATATACGAGGCAAATTGCACAGATTGAATTAGCCTCGAAGTAAGTTCGAGACTTGTGTTACGAGATACTAACTCAATGATACTACATTTTATAATAGATACTTATATTGTAGATAAATATCCAAGACCCAGGCCAATCAGAAAAAGTTTGGCGTCGATTCAAACCCGGGACCTCCGGTGTTACAGCCAAGCGTACTACCGCTGCGCCAGAGGCCGTCAAAATTCATTGTTTCATAGAACTGTCATAACCGGAACTTTCTCCCATATTACTCTATTTTTTTTTTTGTTTTAAACGCAACATCCTCAAAAATATAATCAACACTTCACATCGCATTATACAAGCACGAATGTGAAGCGACTGTAAAATTAGTATCCTGTTGATTCAACCGAGTGAGCAATACGGTGACACGATTTAAAGGGAAAAATATTGCCACCGATAGCAAAATAGTGAGCCCTTACTTTTAACCAACATAGGAGAAGAAGGCATTCAATGGGAATGCAAATTAAAATTTTTCGTTATTCTTATTATTCACAAAAGTGGACTTGTCAATATTTCTTAAACCTATCTCAGGATAATTACAAGGTAAGAGAGGAAGAAGGTTAAGACATGTACCTACCTATCAACGTTCCTAAAAAATTAACACGAGCAATAATTTTGAAAATAATTTTATATTTATGTAACTGAAGGTGTAGATTTAAGCTTTATAAAATAGAATAAAAGTAAATACACATATACCTACCTATATAGTATAAAGTCTTTATCTTTTACGGGGTAGACAGAACCAACTGTCTCGAAGGAATTTAAAGACCTCGATCAACTTAAGATTCGTATAGTGAAAAATTTCTAAAAATATTTTTTTTTACTAAAAGTTACTTCTTTTTTCCTTTTAAAAACCTTTTTATTATGCGTATCTTGTCAATTACATACGTAGAGTATAAAAAAAAATCACAAATTTTCGTATAAGTGCTCAACGTCAATTGAGCAATTATGTCTCGAGAGACGGGCAGGGGATAACGCGAGTATATTAAATTTCATTCACGATTTTAAGATGCGACAAGAATATTCCATGTATGCCTCATTTCGAAATATGTGATTTTGTTTTTATTTACATATTCTCAGGAAAGGGCACGAAAACATGTTTGGGGTCGCGATTCGTGAGGGTAACTTTCCTTTTTATATACATACATAGATATAATCAAGTCTATATCCCTTGCGGGGTAGACAGAGCCAATAGTCTTGAAAAGACTGAAAGGCCACGTTCAGCTGTTTGGATCAATAATTGAATTGAGATTCAAATAGAGACAGGTTGCTAGCCCGTCGCGTAAATGAAGAATCCCAAGTTTATAAACCTATCGCTTAGTCAGCTTTTACGACATCCATAGGAAAGAAATAGAGTAGTCCTATCCTTTTTCTATTGGTGTCGGGAACTACAAGGCACTTTTATTAAAAGCATTCCTTTTTAGACGATGGTCTAGCAACCCGTTGTTCATCTCTGAATCTCAATTCCATTATCTATACCGGATGTCTGGTGCATCGCGTTTGATATTTTAAGGCATTAAATCATGAACACGCAGTATAAATTATATGAATAAATATTTCAAACGAGAATCAGATACTGAGTCCGGAACCGAAGGCCCTATTTCAATATGCAACAGGATTTACCAGACACCCTGTATAGTAACCTCTTCCGTTACTAAGTGACTGACTGACAGATGACAGTGATGTTCCGTCTAGAGATTTAAAATTTAAGAGAGTTCACAGAAATTCCCGCGGGAACGGGACTTTTTATTTTATGTTGGCGGCTCCGCGGGCGTCCTTTAGTACTATAATACTAAGTAATGTAAGTTTGTTTATTCGTAATCTCGAGTTATCTACAGAACCAAATTTTTTAAAATATCGCATATTATAATTTAAGAGTCTGTCATGTCAGCCTTGTAAATATTCGAGTTCCCATAGGATTTGCGAAATACCCTGTATTCTTTTGTGTGGCGCTAAATTCGCGCGGATATAAGCAAATAAAAAAAAACTTTTCATCTAATTCGATTTTATTCCAAAAGCTCGCGCCAGATTCCGCCTTTCTGTTCATTATTGACAATCGCCGATCGCGTAACTCAAGGTCTCTTTTCTTATTTCTTTGTTTTGATACTGTGTTCTGTTTTATATTCCATGTTTATTTATATAAACACTGACAATGCTATTAAATTTTACCTACGAGTATTATAGAAACAGCTGAACGTGAATTGTGGTTATTGGCCGTGTTCTTGAAAGGAATGGAGTTGTGATATAAAATCACGCCTCTTTCCCGGAGGGGTAGGCAGAGACTACCCCTTTCCACTTTTCAAGATCTCTGAATACTTCCTTGGCTTCATCCACATTCCTAACTCTCTTCATGCAAGCTTTTTTATTTAAATATAGATAAATATATAGATAAAATACCGTTTTTTGCACACAAAATTATAACTATAAATTTATCCCTAAGCTTATTAAGTAATGTAGTTCGGAAAAGGCGGTATTATCGCATAATGCAATCTTTTCTTAGCAATCACAAGTTCATTTCATGAGCATTAAGCCAGACAGCTAAACGTGGCCTTTCAGTCTTTCCAAGACTGTTTGCTCTGTCTACCCTGTAAAGAATAAAGACGTGATTAGAGTGTTCAAATAACAGATGGATTCAATTCAATCAATAGGGGCAATGAACAGGAAACCGCTTATCTCCACGATACCTAGTAATCTTCGCAGTAGATCAGTTCCGAGTATCTGAACTAGAACTAATTCCCTTTTCCGCCTTCGATACTAGGTACTTACTACATCCGAACAGCTATGGATTTACAGTTTAATTGTATCATTACTTACTTACTTTTTCTTATAGGTATCTAAATTTATCTAATATTATAAATGCGAAAGTAAGTTTATTTGTTTATTTCCCCTTTATGGCTTTCCTATATACCGTATTAATTTTCTTAAAATATCACGTACCTATATTTAATTAAGAGTGGATAAAAATATGGGGGGTAACTTTCAACGTGCTTTCAACCCAGTAAAACCTCCACCTGGGATTTTCGAAAAACATGTATTCTAATTGTATGTGGCGCTAAATTCATCGCTTTTCTGTAAATAACGGCCTCTGTGGCGCAGCGGTAGTGCGCTTGTCTGTGTCACCGGAGGTCCCGGGTTCGAATCCCGGCCAGGGCATGATGAGAAACGAACTTTCTCTGATTGGCCTGGGTCATGGATGTTTATCTATATATGTATTTATTATAAAATATAGTATCGTTGAGTTAGTATGTCGTAACATAAGTTTCGAACTTACTTCGAGGCTAACTCGATCTGTGTAATTGGTCCCGTATATAAATGGCGTTAAATTAGTATTATGATTCGAATAATTGTGGAAATCATTTTTACCCTTACTAATACTAACTATACTTTACAAATTGTTACAATAAACAATACCTATATAAATGTGAATGTGTTTGTTTGTACGCCTTTCACGTCAAAACTCTGAAGTATATAAGCACACGGGCTGAGCCGCATGCGAAAGCTAGTTTGTCACAAGCTTCTTGCGACTAGGCAAAGAATTTAATTGCAAAGATAAGGGAGAAACACATACATACATATTATAATCACGTCTTATCATACAGCTTAACGTGGCCTTTCAGTCTTTGCAAGACTGTTGGCTCTGTCAACCCCGTAAGGGATTTAGATGTGATTAAATTTATGCATGCATACCCTTACGAGGTAGACAGATACAATTTTACAAAAACGTATAAAAGCATACTCCTTTACATTTAGACTATACATATACAGTATAAGTATTTATTCAGTAGAATAGTTATCCGTTTAAACTTCTTCAATATGTCCTTGTGGAAAATTGCATTTGTGTTCTAGACAACTCATAATCTGGATCGCTCGCAATCCTCGAAGATCTAGTACGAGCGAAATTGCATTTGAATAAAATCAAGAAAAGATTTCGTTTCATTCGTGACGATAAACCAAAGTTTCATTGGCTCAATATGTTAGGAAAACTATAAATGTGTTAAGTGTATGAAACTAGCTTTTACCCGCGGTTTCGCCCGCGTGAATTAAGCTCCACCCACACGTAACTCAGAAGACAAACAAACACGCGGACAGGCAGGGCAGAATTGTCATAAGAATACATATTCATAATACGTACATATAATCTTGTATATATACCATGCGGGCCAGACAGAGCCAAGAGTCTTGAAAATACTAGTGACAGGTTGCTAGCCCATCGCCTTAAAGAATCCAAAGTTTATTAGCCTATCCCTTAGTCGCTATTTACGACATCGGAAACTACACGGTACAATAAGATGTATGTTTTAAAAACAATGTTTTTGTATTTTATGATATGCATTTATGTAGGTATCGTAGCAATGTTTACATTAAATTATTTGGGGTAACATAGTAAACATCAATCATACACAACAACGTAAAATAGCGCTGAGAGCAATTAATCAAATTGTTTTCATTTGTGTTACGTCACTCACATAATGTATGAATATTAAGGGTTGATTGACGATTCAACAAAGCAACCGTCTCTAAGGAGACAATTTGTGAGATAATGAAGTATGTACTTTGATAACCCAGGGTGATGACTGGTATTCTACACAAGCCCATCTCAAAGACTAGATCGGAATCAAACCCTTTGGCTCGATGGATAGGTGTATATATAAACATACCGTCTGTCCTATTAGCCTTACTTACATACATACATCAATAAAATCACATCTATATCCCTTGCAGGGTAGACAGAGCCAACGGTCTTGTAAAGACTGATAGACCACGTTCAGCTATTAGGCTTTAAGATAGATTTGAAATTGAAATAGTGACAAGCCCATCGCCTAAAAGAAGGATCCCAAGTTTATAAGCCTACCCCTTGGTCGCCTTTGACGACATCCATGGGAAAGAGATGGAATGGTCCTATTCTTTTTCCTATTGGTGCCGGGAATCACACGGCACTAGTCTTACTTCTTTTATTAATTCTACACTCATCTCTCTTTTTGTGCAAGTTCGTCGGTAAAGCCATTCATGACCTGACCTTACACTTAATCGTCTTTGACTTTATTCTGTTTCATGTTAGAAAAAGAGCATAGACATGATTAATATGTTAAATGAAAAAATAGAAGAAAAGAGAAGATAAGACTTATGCCCTTTAAATTTTTGATTATACTCCCACAAACAGTATAAACATGCAAAGGCAATAGACATGTGCTCGTAAACTTAAACACCCATTTTTTGCTGGGGGCTATGAGGATAAAATTAGTTAAACTTATAAATAGAAATTAATCACGAGTTAAATTTCTGTTTAGACAGAGTCCTCTGACGAATTGGTTTTATTATTTCAGTTTAATATTGTATTAAATTCATTAATTTCCTCTTGCCATTACAGTTTTTATAACAAGCTTTTTCCTGCCAAATGTATTTCTCGACTTTTATAGAAAAGGACCACTCCATCTCCTCCCCGTTGATGTCGGAAATCGGGAATAAGCACATTCAATTAATGAAAGCTCCCATACTGGTATGGTAGCGCATGGGCCACGGGTAATCTAATTCCCGAGGTACCTTCCAGGGATACTATCGATTATCGATAGATCGATAGATCGATAGGTACTATCCCTGGGATCATGGACAATAAACAGAAAAATCATTCTGTATGCCAACTACTTCTGTGGTCAGTATCTGAATCTTAATTCTGTTATTTTCCATTCAATACATACATATGTTCACGTCTATATCCCTTGCGGGGTAGACAGAGCCAACAGTCTTGAAAGGACTGAATGGCCACGTTCAGCTATTTGGCTTAATGATAGGATTTAGATTCAAATAGTGACAGGTTGCTAGCCCATCGCCTAAAAAGAATCCCAAGTTTGTAAGCCTATCCCTAAGTCGCCTTTTACGACATCCATGGGAAATAGATGGAGTGGTCCTATTCTTTTTTGTATTGGTGCCGGGAACCACACCATTCAATACTGTCGATTTATTTATTAATATAATCATGTCACTATATTTTGTATGCTTGAACCGTTTTATAATTATGTCCCTAGTGAGATAGTCATGAATCACTTTCTTATTTATTTATTTGGAAGGCCAACAACCATTTAAAATAATAGCTGTAAAAATAATTTCTTGTAACTATATTCCGGTATACGATATCCCAAGGGACATAATTATATCACGGCTCTTTCTATATTACTGTTACAAATGTTTTTTTTTTAACCTTTCGTCATTTCCAGTGCGAGGCTATTTTATCGTCCCCCTCCAAATAAATTTTGGCTGACTTAAATATCCAATAACAGGTCACTCCAAGTAATAATGTTGACATATTATGATGACAGAAAAAGGAGACATGCGAACTGTTTTGCTACAAAGATAAAGTGAGTGACGGAGGCGAGACAACATATATATATCTTAATCCACTTTTTGTGGACCAACTCGGGAAGATAGCAATTAGCCTGGATAGGGTTGATTTGATATCGTAAAAATATTATTTGCGTATTCTATAACTTAAAAAATACCAATTATTTCATGACAATTTTGTACTCATTTTACATACATACATTTAGTCACGTCTATACTCGTATCTCTTGCGGGGTAGACAGAGCCAACAGTGCTCAAAAGACTGATAGGCCACATTTAGCTATTTGACTTAATGATAGAATTGGGATTCAAATAGTGACAGGTTGCTAGCCAATCGCCTAAGTTTAAAAGCCTATCCCTTATTCGCCTTTTAAACATCCATGGGAAAGATCTACTATGTATATATTCATTTTACGCAACGGATTCCTGATTTCGGTTATTATAGCCTACATTAGTATAATAAATGAAAAATTTTATAAGAATATAATATTTTATCTTTGCTAACAAATCGGAATATAAGTTATTATACGTATTTTTAAAAATACCAATCTCGTAAAGCCGTACAGCTGAACGTGGCCAAGACTTTTCAAGACTCTGTTTACCCCGCAAGGGATTTAGACGTGACTGTATGTTTGTATGTGTAAACCACTCGTATTAGATCATTGCCCTCAATTAAAAAAAAATATATAATACATATTTCCCAAAACAAACAGCAAATTAAATCTCGTTGGCAGTAGGTAATCATGTTTACAACAAATTAAGCGTCGGCGTTTCTTTTCTGTAGTTAAAATAGGCACTTATCACAATTTGTGAAGAACCCGCAATTCTTGAAGAAGTCTCATAATTTCATTGGAGATGGGAGCTCACCCATTTTGGGGTTTCCATTTTGGCCGGAACGTAAAAGCCTCAATGGAATAGCAAATCGGGGCAATTTGAGAAATAAAGCAATCTACGGAATCGTTGACGCTGCAAACGCATTGAATTTATTAATAAGGAAACGCTTCTAGAAAATACCAATCTTCTACTAGACTACTTCGTCACTAGTTTGATGAATGTAAATGTGTATTTGGCAAATCGTTTCTTTTTAAGAACCTCCTAACGATTTAGTTTCTAAAACAATATTCTCAAAACGGCGATGTTGAGGATAAATTATAAATTTTAAATCTCAGTGCTCGAATAAATAAATAGGTCAGCTACAAAAAAGTCCTTAAATTAGGTTTCTTTCTTTTTCTTTGTTTTTCTTTTAAAAATATCAATAAAGTAAATAATAAAAATACTTAAGAGTTTCAAATTTAACAGATGCAGTTTTTCTTTAACCTAAATCACTAAGCTACATTTCTTCAATCAGTATCTCTCTTATAATTAGTTCTCCATCTTACCACAGACTTTCAAAAATAGCGCCGCGCACCGTCGTGTCTCCATACTAAATTCTTTACAAGACTTTATACAAGCAAACTTGCAACAACCTAGATATTAATATAAGGTATTAGCACAATATTTCATATTTTTAATATGGCGCGTGTAATCCGACCGCCTGTGGACACGGTCCGGTGCAAGTCAAGTCGTTAGTTTAAATTATATTTTCTGCTAACTTCAGTTTTATGACTCGCACGCTGTGATTTAACTTTACCTGGCGGAACAGGGATGTCTAATAACTTGAAATACCTTAAAGTATTCTATGGTGTTCAGCAGCTAGTGTAAAAATACTTTTGTGTAACTTAACTTTAAAACTCTCCCCTCATCATGTAATCATGCAATGTCCTGAAGGATGCCGTGAAAAATGCAATGCAGTTGTCACGAACTCCTTAAGGGTGTTACGAACTCCTTTGTAAGATAAAACATTTTGTAATTTAAAATAAGAAAAATAAGGAAAATAAGAAAAATAAATGACAGTCGTTTTTGAGCGTGCATCATCTTTTCTTTACCAGCGCAAATATTTTATTATTTTCAGCTTATTTCCTATAGCAGTATGCGCATATAACTAAATAGAGGGTTTAGTTATTTTAATTATTAATTATATAGTATAATCACATATTTAAGTTACACCGATCGCTGCGCACACGTCCAATTCTTGTTTGGCGCCTAAATATTTGAGCCAATCAGAGCACGCCATTTGAACCCGTGAACTAAACTGTGTGCTATTACGAGATAGCAGTAGACTTTATTTAGTACCTTTTGTAATAAGGTCGTTATTTATTTTCATTCCATTCGAGTCAACGCCGGAAGGTTGCGCTATTCTGCGCTGTCGAATATTACCAAGGCGTCTTAAAAACGTGGAAATACTGTATGCATCTATCAATTTTACATCCGTGTTATAAGTTATATCGTGTAATTAAGGTCAGCTAGAATGAAGTCACTTTGCTACTCCTTGCACTTTAATTGCATCCGACTTCTACCTATTCTTACTCACTCACTAATTTTTTTTTTAATCAATTTTTACACTTATGTTTGAATATCTGTACCCACGTAGCATGGGAAGCGGAACTATCGCTGTTTCGCTTTTTATTATGACGTAAAATGGGAAAGCCGTAGTTTTTCGTGCGATAAAATGGCGTCGCGTGTGCCCAAAATAGATTCTAGCATTTCATTTATGATTTTAAGATACCTACTTATTCTTCTGAGTACTTATAATTCATACTTATAATTCTGAGTTTTTGCTAACAATAGTTAAATTTGTAAATAATTACATACATATAGTCACCTCTATACCCCTTGTGGGGTAGACGGAGCTAACAGTCTCGAAAATACTGAAAGGGCACGTTCAGCTGTATGACTTCATGATGGAATTGAAATTCAAATAATGACAGGTTGCTAGCCCATCACCCACAAGAGGAATCCCAAGTTTATAAGCCTACCCCTTAATCGCCTTTTACGATCCATGGGAAAGATATGTGGTTCTATTCTACAGTAAATCATACATTGGATTTCAATGAAATTTTGCCAAGACACAGTAAATTTGTAAGAATGTGTGAGAGTTTCCAGCAGTACATACTGGGAGTAATCGACCTGTCGTTTTTGTTATCACTAGGTCGTGTTGACATATATTGATTCTTCATGAAATATTTATTTCATAGACCTTCGATTTAATTCTTCCTCACCATCTTTGCTGTATCTCCTCTCTCCGAGTTCCTTACTTATTGTATTGTTGTATCTTTAAGAAGGTTTTGACTTATATAAATAAATATATACCGGTCAAATTACACAGATTGAGTTAGCCTCGAAGTAAGTTCGAGACTTGTGTTACGAGATACTAACTCAATGATTCTTTATTTATAATAAATACTTATATAGATAAACATCCACGACCCAGGCCAATCAGAGAAAGTTCGTTTCTTATCATGCCCTGGCTGGGATTCGATCCCGGGCCCTCCGGTGTCACAGACAAGCGCACTACCGCTGCGCCACAGGAGGCCGTCGAATTACTTTAACTTATTGATATCTACTACATTCTTGGCATTCTTCTTTTAGGCGGTGGGCTAGCAATCTGACACTATTTGAATCTCAATTCTATCATTTAGCCAAACAGCTGAACGTGGCCTGTCAGTCTTTTCAAAACTGTTGGCTCTGTTTACCCCGCAAGGGATATAGACGCGATTGTATGTATACATAAATTAGGACCCACGAAACTTCGCTTGAATGAGATTCTTATCCAAAGCCACATGATTTTCCACTTGATAAATGTGTCCGCTGATTATAAAGCCTCTCTGCATAGTCCTAGTTTCTATTACATTCCCTTCCCTATCGTTATCAGATAACTTGTTGTTTCGAGTTTGACTACATTTAATGCCGTATTACGAGAGGAAAATGTACACCTATTTATTTGCGCAGTTGGCAAATCAAGTAGAAATATGTAAAGAGTAGGTTTGGTACTGCAAACTAAATATCTGTTCTAAATATGGAAGATGTATATGTTATTATATATATAATTTTAACATATATATTACACATTATTATTAACATTATTATATAATTTATAACATATATATATTTGACCACAGACGCTCAAAAACAACAAACATGTACCTAAAACTTTAATGATTTTGGGATATTTTTATTAAGTAAGTAAGTAATTTACGTTTAATTTTTCATATCTGATTCTGATCTCTTTCACGTTGTAAATCCGTAGTACATTGTTATACTTCTAACCTTGTCCAAGACAATATTTGATTCGGGACAGCTATGTCGTCCAAATAATTTGATCCGTATTTATTGGATGGGTTTGAACAAAAGTGGGATTTTTGAAAGGAGTCCCGGGTCCAGGACTATCAAAGCCAAGGGATCAATTTATTGGACAATGTGCCCATCGCATCGGAGTTACTTTAAGGGCTCTCTGTCGTAATGAAGTTTGGTTTGTAAAACGTACTGACGATATGTTTCTGAGAAAAAAACCTTTTGCGATTTAGATATAACGATATTTCTTACATAATTAAACATGGAACAACGAAATAAATGACAGTAATAAACTACCTACATTGATAAATATACTAATATATAAGTCTATTTCGAGAGATATTAGTCTTTAACTCGTCGTTTGAATGAAGAAAGAGTTTGGGACAGTAATACCACAGTCGTACAGCATGAGCAGAGAAGGAAAAGGAGTAGAAGGAAGGTCCTGTGAGTGATTCAATCGAGTTCATACATCTGTATAACAACAGTACAAGGAACATTTTCATATAATATCCGAACTAAGTTTGAAATCAGAAGTATTTTATATGGTTACATACAAAAGTATCTGACAGCTTGCGAGTTCCTGATTGATCGTTCCCGGCCTAATGCTGTTATGACAAAGGACCAACGCTTTTAGTGATCCATCGATATGTTGCAGAAAAACTTTCAAGTGGTGAAAATAAATGTAATATTAATATTTATACATTCATACATACATATAATCACGTCAATATCCCTTTTAGGGTAGACAGAGCCAACGGTCTTGTAAAGACTGAGAGGCCACGTTCAGCTATTTAGCTTAACGATAGAATTGAGATTCAAATAGTGCTAGCGCATCGCCTAAAAACATAATCTCAAGTTTATAAGCTTATCCCTTAGTCGTGGTTTAAGACATCCATGGCAATGAGACGGAGTGGTCCTATTCTTTTTTTGCCATTTGGTTTCCCATACTTTGGAATAGGATCACTAAATCTCTTTACTATGGATGTCGTAAAAGGCATCATATACATTATTTAAGCTTACGTACATTATAATCACGTCTATATATCTTGCAGGGAGCACAGTGCCAACAGTCCCGATAAGACTGATAGGCCATGTTCAGCTGATAGAATTGAGATTTGGTCATCCCTTTTACGACATCCATGAGAACGAGATGGAGTGGTCTTCGACGAACGTACTTTGATCAAATCTGGAACGTTTTATGTATGTTTGTACGTAAAAACTTATCCCTTAACTGATTTTTATTTTATTTTAATACCTATATCACCACTTCACACATTTTCTATCACGTTTATTACATTTTGCGCAAATGTAAAATAGACCATAAAATTTGTTCTCGTTTAGGTGACACAATTTTGGGAATTTGCGTTTTATTCCCTTTGAATAAGTTTTATTTTGGTCTGGCTGTGCAGGTTCCCCGATTGGCCCCAAGGAAGAGCTATTTCATGCGTCGTTACTTGCCCTTTGGTCACTTTGATGGTTTCACAAGATCCGTAGGAGGTATGTCAAGGCTAATTAGAAAATATGGGATTCTGAGGTTGAAATTTTATGATTCTAAACAGTTATTCTATGTTATTCCTGTTTCGAATTGATTGCATTACAAACATGTTACCAATTGTTTATAATTAGTTTCACACCGCTGTGACGGGTATCCACAGAGTAAATTTATACACTGTGCGGAAAATTTTGTACGGAAATTAAAACGTCTAATGTTTGAAGCCGACGGAAAGCCCTGTATCGGAATGAGGTTAATACAGCTCATTATTGTTTAAGCTATGAACCGGAGGTCAGACGGGAGTGGCTTCGAGTAAAACTCACCTAATTCAGGATCGTGGTGGCGTGACGTGGCCTCACTAGGTGAGGATTGAACCGAGATTAACGCCAGGACGAAGAAGAAGCTGGAACCTTAATTGTACATGAAGCTACCAAAATTTACGGCAACATACATATATACATATAATCACGTCTATATCCCTTGCGGGGTAGACAGAGCCAACAGTCTTATAAAGACTGATAGGCCACTTTCAGCTATTTGGCTTTAATATAGAATTGAGATTCAAATAGTGACAGGTTGCTCGCCCGTCGCCTAAAAGAAGAATCACAAGTTTATAAGCCTACCCCTTACTCGCCTTTTACGACATCCATGGGAAAGAGATGGAGTGGTCCTATTTACGGCAAAATTGCTTCTTTGATCGCGTCATAGGGTTCCATGCACGGCAACTTGACTTGCATTGACTGTAGACAGAAAAAAATAAAACACAAATATAGAATGATGGTTTAAAAGAGATTAATGGTATATTATCCCCTACTTCGGATTTTTTACTCCAGCTAAGAAAACTTATCCGTAATAATATACACTTAGTCTTTTACTATCTTAGACAAAAAGCATACATCACACTTATTCAAGCACCGTTTCAGACCAAGATATTCAGTCCGTCTTATACATTATTATCTAGACCAAGATTATTCAGTCTCAGAAATTCTTAGCACTAAGGATTGCTTTATTACCACACAAAAATGATATGCAAATGAAATGACACGAGTGGGATTTATTGTCCTTTTATTGAATTATTTATTCGACTGTTCCGAAAGATGGAAATGTTTCACAAAAATATTTTTTTCCAGTAATACATACATACATACATATAGTCACGTCTATATCCCTATCGGGGTAGACAGAGCCACCAGTCTTGAAAAGACTGATAGGCCACGCTCAGCTGTTTGGCTTAGTGATAGAATTGAGATTCAAATAGTGACAGGTTGGTAACCAATCGCCTAAAAGAGGAATCCCAAGTTTATAAGCCTATCTCTTAGTCGCATTTTACGACATCCGTGGGAAAGAGATGGAGTGGTCCTATTCTTTTTTGTAATGGTGCCGGGAACCACACGGCATATTCCAGTAATTTCTTTTATTATTCCAGTGCAAATACAAAAGCGCAAAATTTTAGAGTATACATAATGTTTAACTCTTAACCTTGATCAATTAAACAACGCGTAGTGTCAAGTGGCATTTACTAATGAAGACAACATAGTGTCGTTGAATTATTTATACAATTACACGAGCTTAATTTAAATTGATTGATGACAGAGAAATCCACGAGATTAAGGGTTAGTACAATTGTGTTACATGATTAAGACACGTTGGTGAATACCTCGCGGTTTTATGCGCAAATACTACTTGTAACGCAACATTAGCTTTTAAGACCTTTTCTTTATTTTTCATCCAAATTGGTAAAGTAAGATTTTTTTTTTTTGAGAAAATATAGCTCTTTAATTTCAAAACTCATACAAATAATGCTATACTTACAAATGTATCTCGTACAATTTAATAAGTTTAAACCAAAACAAAAAACAAAAGATTTTGAAGAATTGGAAAGAAAGCCAATTTCATGGAAATGTTGTGAATGTGATTACCTCAAAGTATTCAGATTTTTCCATTTTTAAATTTCGTGCCAGGATGAAATTACGACTTTATGCAAAATGTGCAAAAGATTGTAGCCAGGTAAAAAAAGGTCTGTAAGGAAAACTCAAATATTTACATTTAGAGCCCTCAAAAATAAGCTGATCAAAACAAATATTAATCCGGAACTTATCCAATAATCATAAACAATATCATCAATAAAAACAATCGGAGATCATAAACAAATGTTAAAATTCTGTTGACTACCACCGTACACGGGGATGGCGTAAAAAATTGAATCCATTTAATCAAAGTTTACGAGCGGACGGGTGCTGAAACGCTCGCTTTGTTCACACAGGGCGAGTGACAGGCGAGTGACAGGCGAGTCAGTGTCATGAGTCGTGTGGTTTCTGGCCCCTGAATGAAACTACCATTTTTACAGTTTCTAATCGTCTCTTTAGTTGTTTTCACAACGGCAATGTTTAAATTATTTGAGAGCGTCGGTGGTCATATCGGCAATGTGCCCGGTTAAAATGCGTGATGCGCAGGAAGGCACAGGTTCGAATGTCACCTCGACCATGTACTTACCAATGACTATTGTCGAAGTTATGTACATCAGTTTTAATACTAACCGATACTCTTACGGTGAGGGAGAACATCGTGAGGAAACCTGCATATTCGGGTAATTGGATGTGTGTGAAACCATGGTCGATCCAATACGGGTTAGGTTAGGTAACCTGCAAAGGTTGCGGAGGTCAGATGGTAGTCGCTTCGTGTAAAAACCTGACTCACCTTATCCAGGATCCATGGTCAAAGGCAAACCCCGGGATCCTTTCCAGAGTGATGAGGATGCAACCGGGACTAAAGCCAGGAGGAAGAAGAATCTTAAAACTACTTGCCTGATGACAAATTTGTAAAAAATGCTATAAGATCGTAGTTTAATTGTGTTCCAGCTTAAATTATAATAGACTGATCGGCGCGCACTGCGTTAAAGGATCACCTATTTCTTTCTTGATAATATTTACTATATTTACGATAGTTGATATCATTTACTCACAGACGCTTTAGATCCGCATTTAGGCCTTTCATGCTCCACTTTATTTTTCTTTAACATCATGATTTTATTGGTTTATAGGCTTGCATGAAATTGCCACTTCTTCATAAATTTAAGAACTAACTTTTGTCGGTGGAGTTAAGTCTTCCATTTATCTCTTTTATCTGTATTTTTTTTTATTTATTAGTATGCTGTAACTTTTACTTTTAGTTTATTTGATCAAAATATTTTATTCTTCGTCTTCCTCTTCCCATATTTTTTCCTTCAAATATAATTTCAAAAAATTAGTGACGTAATCATATTGCCACATAAGCCATTAAGTAAATAATACAATATTTAAAAAAAATAATCAAGAATACATACAACAACAAGAAAGGAACAAATTAGTTCGACCAATGTGACATTACACGTAGTAATAAAATCCATGGGTAGAGGTCGGTTAGGATGTAATAGTGGCGGTGATTGGCGGTAGTTACGTAAGACCATCTTCGCCGCTGTATTTATTACTATAGTCATATATACATATATAAGTATGTGAAGTCTTTACGCATATAAGTTGGCGCGTCAGCAAGGACAATGTCTATACACTCGTAGATTACTAGCTTTTATTGTCTCGGATCCTAAGGTCCTTGGTTCGATCCTGAGCCAGATCATGTTAAAAACTTTGTTAATTTGATTGCATGGCCTTGGAATTATTATATAAGAACTTAAATGACTTAAATCTTTCGAAGTTTTGAATTGACTATTGGGATTAATTGACATAGGAATTGATGTTTTGTTTATTTTAAATCATTATTTTCTTAACGCACTCCTTGACTGTATTTTGATATCGATAATGTCCATATACTGATAATGGTTTTTTAAAAATGTTATATATTTTTCTTTCTTTCTCCGATGCTTTAATCTATAAAAATTAGTTCCTCAATTTCTCTACTTTGAAAGTATAATCTTTCGAAAAAGATTAAATCTACTTATGAAAAAGAATAGAGTGAATTGAGAACCTCTCTATGTGAATTCGGTTAAAAATTGAAAACAACATGCCATTAATTTTCTAAGTTCTATTTAGTTCTAGTCTAGTCTAGTTCTATCACACTCAATCAATATCAAAACTAAAAGTTTATTTATGTTTACCAGAATCTGAACAAAGTCGTATACTATTCACATAGTTCGTAGGCACTTTGAATGTCGTAGCCCCGTAGCGGTCTACACTTCTACAGTCACTTGACGCTTGCCGAGTACGACGGCCGAACCGCGCGCGCCGGCCGTTCTCTATGAAGTTCTGAATTTGAAATTTCAAACTGCGTTGTTTTTTTAAAACTTACTGTTTATTGCCAGTGTCGTTATGGATATAAATAAATTTGTTTTGTGCATTGACGAAATCAAAGTTTGAAAGTTCGGTGAATATAGTTTTGAATTTGGAATTTTGTTAGATTTGTCTGTGAATGAGTTTTAAGAATCTATCCAGTTGAGGTGAGTTGTTTTTCGATGTTTATATAAAAATATTAAATTATTTTTTTATTGCTTAAGCGATGTGCTCATTAATTCTATTTATAATAACAATCGTATTGTCATAAATTTTAAACACAGATATATAAAGTACGGAGATAGACAGAATAGCTTTTACACATAAAACTATAACAATAAATTAATACTAAATTTATGTAAAGTAAAAGTTAACGAGGTAAGGAAAATATGCTTTGCAACAATTGGATTTTAATTCTTGCCTAGAACAAAAACACAATTATTTATCCAAAAGTTACAAACGAAAATGTTTTACAAATGATGAAATTGATTCAAAAACTTTTGATTATTTTCAAACTCTCAAAGTAAGGTGTATTATTGAGACCAGTAAATGGATTACATTCTGAATAAGTTTCTAATTGAAAACAGTTTACGACTTAAGAAAATTTAACAATTTAATCCAACAATATTCATACCCATTGAATTTCATTGTTAAATTTATATAAGTTCAGTTATTTTTACATTATCAAAACTAATCTAATTTATTTTTAAACGAATCTATTCTAAAGAGCTTGTTTTTTTCTTTCAATGCGTAAATTGATTTTTGGTACTTTGGTAGAGAAACAGAATTAAGACTGTCGCGTGGGAATTCTCTCTCGTGCAATATCAATATTGAGAAATTATAGTCGAAAAAAAGCAAAGCTTATCTAATTTTGCTGAGGAAACGTAATTTTCAGAATAAATTGTATGTTCTATTTTATCTCTGAGCCAAAATTTATAAAACTCGGTTCAGTTTTTTTTTGTTTTTATAACATACTACATATTACAAACAAAAATAAGATGTTTTGTCTTTATATTACACGGAATAAAGTGCTTCTCATCCATATTATATAATACTACTGAAGATGTCGTTTACAATTGACAGAATAAATATTATAGCCAAAGAAATAGGAATAATAATTATTTGTATTTCTATAATTACCACTATATACCTATGTAGCTATTAAAATAAAAAACTTTTTAAATAAATATCATAAATAAATATACGTACGGTACAAATTCATAGGAAATCTGTTTCATCGTCTAAATCTGCAGCAAATAAAACTGGCCAGTGTTTTTAAAATAACCAGGTATGTTAAACTCAGATGGATGCAACACACTCACGATTGAATCTAACGCACACAGATTAACAGTTATCGCACTACCCGTATATCCATCTCAGTTTGGTCCAAAGGTTCGACTGGAAGAGAATGCCTTGTGGCATTAAGTCCACCTGTTGTACATTTTACGTGCATGAAGTCTAAATAAATAAATAAATTACTCTTTCGTGTGCGGCTAAACTTGCAGCCCTACGGTTTTGATTTTTACGAACAGGGTGTCTTGTTAGGTACTTAATGTTGTTACGTAAGTTGCGTTCTATATCTTCAAAAAAAGGGGACACGAGAAGCACAGATACAACTGTCGCTATACACAAAAGCCCAGCTTTTTGAGTTTATTTATTTATTTAAAAGTTTATTGCACAAAAAAATATACAAAGGACGGACTTTATGCCGTTTAGCATTCTCTAACAGTCTACCAGCAGTTTGTTTGGTGTAAGCTACTCTAATAAATATAAAAGGCTAGTTTTAATAGTTTAATTTTACAACTTATCTACCTCATCTACCGACCCCGAGTATCGGGAAAAGGCGAGGCCCAAGTAGAAGTAGAGGGTGTCTTGTTACTATTTCGATGACTTTACATGTATAAAAGTATGCAGAGATCGTGGCAAGTGGAAAGAGGTAGTCTCTGCCTACCCCTCCGGGAAAGAGGCGTGATTTTATGTATGTATGTATGTATCTCATCTAACCGACTCTCTGTAAACACATACACGGTTACCCTAATAAAGTCTAACACTGCATTTGGTTGGTAGAAAAGTCTAGATTAACATCTTTTGTAATGAAAATATCTCAAAAACCCAAGCTCATTCGTAAACTATTTATAGAGGTTCACTGTAGGGAAATATTAATTATCAGTGCATAATTTAAGCACTAGCAATGCCGATAGAAGCACAACTTCAATATAGGTACACAAAACATTTATGTCAGAATAATTAATTACCCAAGGTAACAACTAATATGAAACTACAATATACTAGTACATTGAGCCGCGAAGTTCAGTTCTTTACGATAGGAAGATTAAATTTAGTAGTAGCTGCGCCTGAGGCTTAGCTCTTCGCGGTAAAAGTATTTATTAAGTATCCAGGTCCATAAAAGTATTTATTTAGAATCAATATTCTAGTAAAAAAAAAAAATATATAAATCCGTTTAGAAGATTTTGCGTAAAAGAATAACAAACAAATGCTTACTTTCTTTCAAACTTTTGTTTTTATAATATTTGTAGGATGAGATAGTAAGAAGTTAATATTTCACTAGGAAGTTTAATTGTACGTTGGCATAGAGAACAAGTGCAGTGTCGTTACCGGCACCAGTATAAAAAATATAAGGACCAGTCTATCTCTTTCCAATAAATGTCGTAAAAGGCGACTAAGGGATGGGCTTATAAACTGGGGATTCTTCTTTTTAGGCGATGAGCTAGCAACCTGTTTTTATTTGAATCTCAAATCAATCTGAACGTGATCTATCAGTCTTTCAAGTCTCTGTCTGGCCACTGAGATATTGACGTAATTATATGAATGAATGATAACAGAAAAAGGCGACTAAGGGATAGGCTTATAAACTTGGGATTCTTCTTTTAGGCGATGGGCTAGCAACCCGTCACTATTTGAATCTCAATTCTATCATTAAGCCAAACAGCTGAACGTGGCCTATCAGTCTTTACAAGACTGTTGGCTCTGTCTACCCCGTAAGGGATAAAGACGTGATCATATGTATGTATGTATGATAACAGAACACATGAAAGACGAAAATGGCCCAAATTGTCTTCATTTTCTTTCTCTACATAGAAAATTCAAAGCAAACCCAGATAGCAAAAAGGGTTCGTACAAGCAACTTCGGGTCACGTAACGAACCTTGGCAAATCAGTTTCCTGCGGACCTTAAAGTTAATCAGGGGTTATTCAGTCCTGTGCCAACTGGACAAGGTTGAAAGAATATTGGCCTTTAAGGAATTTACGTATCTTCTTTTTTACATATATATAAAAGCGTAAAACACTCACTCATTCACTGATCACGAAATCTTTAAAACCCACTTAGCCAAAGATGCTATTTGGCAGGAAGATAGATTGTGACTGGGAGACGTCCGCTAAGAAAGGATTTTTGTACATTCCCGCGGGAACGGGAGATAACGGGATTGGCAGAGCCGAGGATGTTCTCTAGTATGTGCCGTTCATCAAATGCAGACTTCGTCACTGATTCGCTTGCGAACGAGGAACAGTGTATGCCAGATGAAAATTACTAGTTTTTTTTCCTATACTATAGTACATACCTACATATATATATAGTCACGTCTATATCCCTCACGGCGCAGACCGAGCCAATAGTTTTGAAAAAACTGAAAGACTCGGTTTTTATGATGGAATTATTGTGCCTAGTAGTTCCCGGCACCAATACGAATAAGAATAGAATCAGTCCATCTCTTTTCCATGGATGTCGTAAAAGGCGACTAAGGGATAAGCTTACAAACTTGGGATTCTTTTTTAGGCGATAGGTTAGCAACCTGTCACTATTTGAATCTCAATTCTGTCTTAATGACAGACAGCTAAATAGCTGAACGTGGCCATTCGGTCTTTTCAAGACTGTTGGCCCTGTCTACCCTAATCTAATGATGAAATTGTATATATGAGTTTTAAATAAAAATGAAAAAAAAAAGTTAGAAAATATAACTTTTTCTTAAAAGGCGGAATAAAAGCAATGTCTCACAGTTAACCTTAGCACAGAAAGAAATATAAAAATTCTAACAGCTGCCATTCTACCCACGACTGTTTTAAAATCTTAGTTCCAACTTACTTAACTTATTTTCTAAACAGGCGGAATTAAAAAGTTTTTCTATTCATCAAGAAAATATTATCGCTTGTTACAACAGTTTATCCAATAAAAGGGATTATTCTGTAATAGATCGAGTACATCCAATCCATCCATCATCCATATCAAATCCATCCAAAACTAATCCGAATTTTTTTTTAATAAAAGAGACTTATATTTTTATATTTTTTGCTGTATTTTTGTACGTAACAACTGAGCTTAGATAGAAATGGGGTTGATGAAATTGTGTCAAAAGATAGATTAGATATAACTTAGAGAATATTTTAAATTTGTAGCGACTAAGCTTGTGCTAATAAATCAATACATAAAATTACCGGAAGGGTAGACAGAGACTATATTTTTCCACATTCCACGATCACTGCACACTTATTCAGGCAAGCTTTTCGATCTATGGACAAATGAACCGATTTTGGTGAAATTGAGCTTTCAACTGACTGATTTTTAGAATCAGAAGTAAATACGACTTCGATTTTCCCTTGACTTTCAAACACGACTGAAGCGTCAGGCAAATGCACAAGCATTTCAATCTTTTCTCATCATGCCCTGGCTGGGATTCGAACCCGAGACCGGGACCGGGAGAAATACAAATTTGCACTGGCCATTTTTTTTTTATAAAATACTCTTAGCTAAGAAAGTCATTTATATTTTTTTCTTGTCAAAATAGCATATTTGTATATATTGTATATATCCAACTAGAATAAGAAAACGTGGCCTGCAGGCAAGTACTGGGAATGTATTCGACGCATAGTTTCGGGGTAAAGCACTCGATGAGCTTTCAAGTTTGTGCCCTCGGGTCGAGATGCCTTGGGTTGCCAACCTTCTCCGAATTTTGAGATAGTTTTAGGAAAATAATAAAAAGGTTTTAATTTAAAAACCTCCCATTAAATTATAATATTTGGAATGTGTTAGTTATATGGTAATGTAAAGTATTTTCATGTTTTTTTTGTCAGTCCAAAAAAGGAAAAATAAGTTTTATTTAGAAGTAGCAAAATAAAAAATCGACGTTGACGCGCTTTCGGAATGCAGATAATATTTTTAGGGAATTTTTAATTCGGGTGACAAGTAAAGCTTATTCAAGAAGTCCTCATGCAAAGGAAAGGAACTTTTCACTTTTATCCCCGGTTTTTTGATCTGCGTAGTTGGCTACCCTACTGGTGTTGTAACTAAAAGCATATGTCGACAAAAGTAGCAGTTTGTTATATGTAACATTTTTTAATATCTCTTACCTAAATATGTTTTTGGGTTTGTTTACCAATTTTTATATTCCAACAAAGAAATAAGTAAAAACAATAGAAGTCCGAAGTGATCATGGCAAGTGGTAAAAGATGCGTGATATTTTACGTAGTACCTACATATTTCTAAAAAAAATCTTAGTTTTAAAGTTTAACACTTTTTATTTTTATTATTCAGTTTTCTATGATGACTATCAAAAATGAGCAGTTAATTAAAGATTAGGGAAAAGATAACTAGGTATAATAAAATGAAGAATAAAATTTCATTTTCATTTTAAAAAATCTTAAATAATCGTAGTCTTTATTATCTACAATTACGCTTACATTACAAATAAGTCAAAATATCAAATAATTGTTTTATATTTTTGAGTTTATTCCTTACAAGCAAAAATGCAAATCTTTTCTCATAATAACATAAGTATGGATTATGGTTGAATTCATTAATGTGATTTTCCTGCTCGTAGCATAAATGCTTACAAATAGTTACTTCAACCAAGTAGAGAAACTTTATAGGTTAAAATTATATTTACGTATTATGCCTATAAACTAGCCAACAAAGAATCATTTACAAGTTTTGACGGCCTCTGTGGCGCAGCGGTAGTGCGCTTGTGTGAACCACGCTAGGTTCCGGGTTCGCATTTCGGGCAGGACATAATAAAAAAACTTTTCCTGATTGGCCTGGGTCTTGGGTGTTTATCTATGTAAGTATTTTTCTAATATAAAATCGTTGAGTTAGTATTATCTAACGTATATGTATATATCGTAACACAAGTCTCCAACTTACGTCGGTGCTAACTCAATCTATGTAATTTGACCTGTATATTTATATATGTATATTATATTAAGGTCTAACTCTAAGATATCCTCGATTCAGGCGTAAGATAACGCCTAGAATAGGGTCGTTAATTAATTAGACTAACTACGACACAAAACAGAAAAAGGTCTACATTAGTTCTACTAGTTCTGTAATTGTAAGTAGAAGTCCTGTAGATAATTTCACCAGGAGAAAAGATAAAAGTTTGTATTCATACATATTATCTTTATCCTTTGCTGGGTCGACAGAGCTAAAAAAACTGGAAAAAACTGGAAGGTCACGTTTAGCTGTATACGATGAACTGACATTCAAATCGGGACAGGTTCCTAGCCTATAAAATTAAGCCTAAGTTTATTAGGTTTCAGTCAATATTTACAACAATTAATTATTACACAATATTTACAACATACATACATACATACAAATGGTCACGTCTATATCCCATGCGGGGTAGACAGAGCCAACAGTCTTGACGACTAAATGGCCACGTTCAGCTATTTGGCTTAATGATAGAATTGAGATTCAAATAGTGACAGGTTGCTAGCCCATCGCCTAAAAGAAGAATCCCAAGTTTATAAGCCTATCCCTTAGTCGCCTTTTACGACATATTTACAACAATTTATTATTTTACTACACTTTTCACTGACCACGATCCCTGCATACTTCTTGCTTGTCAACCACATTCATAACGTTCTACATATCGCCAGAACGTTGTAAATATATGTATACATAATTTTATATATTTATATGTTAAACAAATAAATCATCTTTATCTAATGCAAATGCGTTTTTATAACCTAAGTTATTTCTACATTCATGCATTCTGCAGTGATGAATTAATGATGTAAACGTAAAGATTTATTACCTACCTTACATCTATACTTCTTATATGAAAATTAAATACTTGTATTTTTCTATGTAAAGCCTGTGAGGATCCACGTTGTTTAACAAGCGAAGAAATAACACAGTGCTCCGTGTGGCACTAAAGAATAAGACCTATCCAGGTCTTTCCCATGGATGCCGTAAAAGGCTACAAAGGGATCGGCTAATAAACTTGGGATTCCTTTTGTAGGCGATGGACTAGCAGCCTATTAGTATTTGTTTATTTTATTATTTTATCTCAATTCTGTTATGAAGCCATACAGCTGACCTTTTAAGTTTGCCAAGACTGTTGGCTTTGTCTACCCCACACGGGATGGAGATGTGAAGTTATGTACGTACGTAAATAACACAGTGTGTGCAAGATACTTAACTTCCTGTGCAAAGTTAAACTTACGAATCTCTCTTACAGCATAGATTAGCATTCTGTCACTATCTGAATCTATTCAGCTGAACGTGGCCCTCTTGTTTGCAAGTTTAATAACTGTGTTATTTAAATATAACCCACCTTTTTTTTTCTACTATTTCTTACAGGAACAAGCAATAAGTTTTAATATTTTTTTAGAATAAAGAGTATAACTTGTAATCTTTTATAAGTAATCTATTCTATTATTATAAATGCGAAATGTCGATTTGTCTATCTGTTACGCTTTCACAACTAAATTGCTGGACCTATTTCGATAAATTTTGATTACCAAATATCAAATGCACTACTTTTGTTGGATATTTATTCTTGTTTTTTTTTTAGTTTAACTCCGGTAAACCTACGGAGAGAAGCTATGAAATAAACGGATCCAGAACGGACTACTTATATTGAAATAAAAACATACGAACATTGCTCATCTCCCCCAAGGTTCTGACGTTACTTCCATAATGAAATGAAACCCGACGTAGGATCACCATCCATTTGATATCATTAAATATTAACCGGTTCTTGAGTTACACAGCTACTTATCTATATCTAGCTGTAAGAAATTTCAGTGGGTAAAGTAGGTTGTATTTTACGAGTATGTTCGTATATGACATGAATGCACAGAAATTTTAAGTCTAGCAGCTACATACATACATACATACATATGATCACGTCTTTATCCCTTACGGGGTAGACAGAGCCAGCAGTCTTGAAAAGACTGATAGGCCACGTTCAGCTGTTTGGCTTAATGATAGAATTGAGATTCAAATAGTGACGGGTTGCTAGCCCATCGCCTAAAAGAAGAATCCCAAGTTTATAAGCCTATCCCTTAGTCGCCTTTTACGACATCCATGGGAACGAGATGGAGTGGTCCTATTCTTTTTTTTTATTGGTGCCGGGAACCACACGGCACTAAATTTTTGCAGCAGCTAAACGGGGACATTCTGAGTCTCTTCGAGGCTGTGTCTAACTCGTAAAAGGCATAGTCACAGGACACGTAGACTACGTCTAGTTGGTTCAGTGGTGAGGTTATACTATTTGAATCTCAACGTGGCCTATCACTCTTTTCAAGACTGTTGGCTCTGTCTACCCCACAAGGGATATAGACGTGACCATATATATGTGTGAATATATATATACCGTATGTATGTATGTATGTTGAAGCGGCATTAAAATCAGTTTTAAGTAATTTATTTCACGTCAAACAATGTTGTGAAAAACCAAAAGTTAATATGACAATCATTAAGTGATGTTGAAATGTCCTATAATAAAAAAAATATATTTGAATTTGTCGTATAACTTCTGAAACGGTCTATTCATTAGTGGAATTTTACGACACAAGATAACCCGAAATTCCCTTAGGCATTTCTACGAGATAATTTACGGTTTAATTTATTTGATCAGGAACGTAGGGATTCCTTCAGGAGTCGGCTGGAGTTTGCTAAAGGTTTTCGACTGATATTAAATCTCTAATCGTGATTTATGTTACAAAGTTCTACAATAAAGAATGAATATGTATTGTTATTTTATCAATGGTGGCAGTATTAATGGAAAAAGTTTCTACATACATACACATACATATATAATCACGTCTACATCCCTTGACTGGTAGACAGAGCCAACGGTATTGAAAAAACTGAAAGGTCATGCTCTATGGTCAGCTGTATGGCTTAAAGATGGAAATGAGATGCAAATAGTGTCAGGTTGCTAGCCCATCGGCTACAAAATGAATTTTTTAGCCTTTCTCGAAGTCACTTTGAAAGATATGGAATGATCCTATTCTTAAGTGCCAAGAACTACACGGCACAATATTTTTTTCATACACTTTATTGTATATGTAATAAGTTTTGTAATTATTTTGTGAAGCGGCAAATAAAAATCGTTTCATTAATAAACATATAATATACTAGCTGTTGCCCGCAGCTACGTTTCCGTGTTAACGTAATATAGGCGTGATTTATACATGTACGAGTATGTACATATGTACAAATTACACCAATTGAGGTTGCCTTGAAGTAAGTTCGAGACTTGTGTAACGAGATACTAACTAAACGATAATATATTTTATAATAAATACTGTTATCTATCTATTTTATTCTATCATTAAGCCAAATAGCTGAACGTGGCCATTCAGTCTTTTCAAGACTGTTGGCGCTGTCTACCCCGCAAGGGATATAGACGTGACCATATCTATGTATGTAATACTTTTATACATAGATATACATCCAAGACCCAGGCCAATCAGAAAAAGTTATTTTCTCATCATGCCCTGGCCGGGATTCGAACCGGGACCTACTGTTTCACAGACAAGCGCACTAATTACTTTTATCTGCCGAAAATGCCCTAAGTAATACGAGTATGTTTCTTTGTTATAATTCAGTGATTGTTACTAAGTGTAACTAAGTACATTCCTTTTGTTTGATAAATACTTTGCAAGGTGCTATTAAGGTCAGGTTAAGACAAAAGTTATGCGATTTATGCGATGCCGAATGACTGTTATGTTTGTCATCACGCGAAGCCTCGCTTTTATATTTTTCAAGCAATGAGTTCATCTACATACTGTTTTTCATTGTTTTTGAATATGAAAATTGTATAAATGTTTTGCATGAAGAGAGTTATGAATGTGGATGTAGCGAAAAAAGTATGCGGAGATCGTGGCAAGTGGAAAGATGTATTCTCTACCTGACCCTCCGGGAAAAAGGCGATATTTTATGTATGTATGTGTTAAGATAATTAGCCGGGATGTTAAATAAAATACTGTGTGTCGGTAAAAATAAAGATAATTATAATAAAAAACTTAATATATAAAAATAATCCTAACTTAAATTCGTCTTAAATAATCGGTGTGAAAATTAACAATTGACAATCACCATTTTCATTTTATTAAGTATTACCTATTTTCTTAGCGGCCAATACGATATACAATTTTAAACAGTATGTATAAATGTTTTAAGTACCTATATAGAGCACTATAATCAAGCACCATTTTATAGATTCGTAAGACCCTTATGTATCCTGGCACTTAAAAATAGTACCACTCCGTTCATTTCCCATGAATGTCGTAAGAGGACACTAAGGTATATACTAATGGAATTCTTCTTTTAGACAAAAGGCCAGCAAACTGTTACTGTTTGAATCTCAATTCAGCTTTAAACCATACAGCTGAACGTGGCCTTTCAGTCTTTACGAGGCTGTTGGTTCCGTCTACTCCGTAAGGGATAACGTGATTATTATGTTTGTTTGTTAGTAAATACTTCATTGTAGGTACAAAAAAAAATTTGTAGTACATAACAAGACATTAAAAATAACAATGCACAAGGGCGGACTTATCCCTGTGAGGGATTTCTTCCAGTCAACCAGGTAGTTCAAAGAAACATATCAAGTATGTATGCATGTAAAAAAAATTGTTTATTTCAGCACTGCTTGATACTTTAATAGCAAACCACAAAACAGTAATGTACTTAGTTAAATAAAATTTAAATTAATGCTTTCAAAGTACAAGTAGTGCTGAGGACGCAAGGCGGGATGACTCTTGACCCATTTTTGCTGCCAAATGTCAATTTAGTACCGGTTCCCTCATTTTTACATTGTTACATTTTGACGGTTCTTCACAGTGCGGTAACTAACTCACAAATAGTAAATAGCTCTCAAGAGAAACTCTACTGGGAAGAACTTGCGGGGTAGATAGAGCCAACAGTCTTGAAAGGACTTATAGGCCACGTTCAGTTGTATGGTTTGAGATTCAAATTTTGACAGGTTGGTAGCCCATCACCTATACGAAGAACATACATACATACATATGGTCACGTCTATAACCCTTGCGGGGAAGACAGAGCCAACAGTCTTGAAAAGACTGACTGGCCACGTTCAGCTATTTGGCTTAACGATAGAACTGAGATTCAACTAATGACAGGTTGCTAGCCAATCACCTATATGAAGAATCCCAAGTTTATAAGCGTATCCCTTAGTCGCCTTTTACGAGATCCACAGGAAAGAGATGGAGTGGTCCTATTCTGTTTTCTATTGGTGCCGGGAACCACACGGCAGGTATTAATACAGTTAACAATAGCCGAAGATAAATCCAAAATAACACCTGACGCACGGGATTCGAATCGAGTTACTTGTGACGCACACGCACATATCGTATCATCTGATTTAATCTATCGGCGTTCTCGATACTGATATCACCGTTTTAACTATGAAGATGGTCATGTGATATGACTCTTGGCAGTTTGATACATATAATTCACTAGCTTTAGAACTTAAGTTTCTTCCTTGATAAGGTAGGTACTTTGATTATTGGTGAAATTATCGCTTAAACGAATAGTTTATCAACATTTTGCAATATAAAGATTTATTATTGTAACCTTTTGATTACATTTGTTTATAAAAAAATCATCTTAAAACAAACCCTCAATACTGCAAATAGCTAATAACTCACATCATAAATACATAATCACGTCTTTATCCCTAACGGGATGGACAGAGCCAACAATCTCGCAGAGACTGAAAGGCCACGTTGAGCTGCTTGGTTTAAAGATGGAATTCAGATTCAAATAACTCACATCAGACTATCGAATTCCTCTTTGTGTAACTTCAAGTACAAAAGTAAAGAAAAAGTTAAATCGTACTCGTAAAAGTTTTTAATTAACAATAGTATGCCGGAGAGTTTGAGACAATATTGGGAAATTCGGGATTTCATTTCTCCGCCAAAATTGTCCGCTATCAATTCGCTAAATCAACTTTTTCTAAGTCGCGGCTGTAATTTTTTTTTTAGAAAACTTTTGCATCACCCATACTCGAATACTATTTGTTTATGGTTTGGTTATATCGAAAACTACCAGACTGTTACTTATTTTTTTATTGCTATCCATAGGAGAAATCTACGTAAATCACTGAAAAAAGAAAAGAATGAGACCTTTATTATGGAATTTATGTAATACGCGGGCATAGCTGCGGGCAAGTATAATAAAATGTTGAATACAGTTTTAGTCCCAAAGTATAACGTACATACGAGAATACCTACCTATAAAGTATATGTATGTATACTTACTAAAATAAAGGTAATCAATGTTAATATTTTTGTAGTGAAAATACACATCCTACTAATATTATAAATGCGAAAGTTTGTGAGTATGTCAGGATGTCAGTATGGATGTTTGTTGCTCTTTCACGCAAAAACTACTGAACCGATTACGATAAAATTTGATATGTAACATATAACCTACTTTTTATCCCGGAGTTCCCGCGGGATTGATAGCAACCTGTCACTATTTGAATATCAATTATATCACTAAGCCAAACAGCTGAGCGTGGCCTATCAGTCTTTTCAAGACCGGTGGCTCTGTCTACCCCGCTAGGGATTCAGAGGTGATCATATGTATGTTTAACCTTTAATTATTTCAGGGTCTAAATAAAGAAACAGACTATATCAAAGTTAAAACTTAACTTAGTCAATCACTCTCCATTAGCGGAGACCGTTATTTGTTTTTGCTGGCGAGTGTAGTATCACCGCTGACTGTAATTTCAATTGTTTATTTTGACTTCATGTTTTGACTACATTGTAATATTCATTCATATTTTTTTTAGACTGAATATACGCAATTGTTTTTTATAAAACTGCATGCATTAAAATAATGAATATAGAAAAAATATAAGACTTTTCAATCACGAGTATACGAAAAAACACTATGCTAATAAAAATTTAAAATGTTTATTTTGGTTTGAATATTTTTTTTTGTTTGTTTTTCTGTTACCACTTTACGCTGTTTCTAAGAGCCAACTTTTTTAAATTTCGCCAATACTTAGGAGTATCAAAAAGAATATACGCCAGAGGGAAAAATATAGCACAACCAAGGAATACGTAATCCCTATGTATTCATCCCGGAAAAAGTACTGTTTTGATCAACATCTCGTTACACCAGCGAAGTTACGTTACGAAGCCGCAGGCGAAGACTAGGAGCTAAATAATTCAAAACAATAATCTATTTGCCGCGTGGTTCCCAACACCATTAGAAAAAAGAATAGGACCACTCCATCTCTTTCCCATGGCGTAAAAAGCGACTAAGGGATAGGCTTATAAATTTGAGATTCTTCTTTTAGGCGATGGGCTATCAAGCTGTCACTATTTGAATCTCAATTCTATCTTAAAGCTATAGCTGAGCGTGGCCTATCAGGATTTTCGAGACTGGCTCTGTCTACCCCGCAAGAGATATACACGTGATTGTATGTATGTATAAAAATAATTTATTTAGACTTAATCAAGCCAATTCTTTTTACACCGCCCAGACACGAGAAACGACCACGTTGTATATTCTTTCGGCACCTAGCCGTTAACGTAAATATTTTTTATGCCCCACATAATTCTCACTAAAAGCGTATGAAGGAGTATGGTACGTAGAAATGGCATAATTAAATTTTATGACCAATGAACGTCGAGAGAACCCCAAAGGGAGCGTTTTGAGACAAACGTGATTGTTTTATAGGCTCCAGTTTGTATCTCGTGGCGTGGCCTTTAATTCCCGGAAATATCTAAAAATATTTTCTTGGCATAAATTCAAAATCAATGCTATATGCAGACAACATTTGATCAAGTTGCAAAGCCAATAGTGTAAAATAGTGTTTTCCATCCCGCACAAATTGACCAATTTCTGTAGATTTAAGAGTCTAGAGAAGGATAAAGGGTACTTTTCATCCCGATAAAAACTATAGTTCCCGTAGGATTTGAGAAAATACTGTACCTACTTCTACTAATTCTTTTGTTGGTGGGGCTAATTTCGCGCGGGCGCAATTTAAACCTTGCAATTTCTATAAAGACCTAGCAATATTTACAATGTTCTATATGAACGCGTCACTTACATGTACTCTCGCTAATTTCGGCTCATTTCGGTAAACTTTCATGAAGAGAAAGGGAATAAAATTGCTGTCCTTTGAATTTGAGAGCATCGCTAATGGTAACTAATTAGATCTCGTTTAGCATGCATACGAGTATATATGTATGATAAGACAAAATATACTATAAAGCCCGTTTACGCCAACGCAATAAACATTTCATCGTTCAATGTATTTTTAGTTTGCATCATGTGTTGATTTATCATTATAATGATAAAGCACGTTACTTGGTTATTCCAAGTAATACAACATAATTGTTTGATTGTCTGTCTTGGTTTTTTTCTTGGAACAAATTTATCAGTACCTATGAAGAGTACGGCACCTGCAAAGGGCGTGCGTACCCTTTCCCTCTAGCCGCGATTCCGTAAACGGCATTAACGATTTCGTTAAATTTTTAGCACACGGGAGTAAATTAAAATTCGTTTTTCTCATATTTTCACCCAAAAAAGCAATTTCCCATGTTAAGTGGTCACTAGGAATCGATAATTAAGTTGCCGCGTCCATTTATGGTGTAGTGGTCAGATCTACTTTTAAATATCGCATAATATAAATCGGAGCCTTTTTTGTGACATTATTTATGGTTATTTGTTTTACTTCTTTCAGTAATCAATCACTCAACTATACACCATTACAATATGTGTTTGAAAAGATCAAAGATAAATAATATTAAACGGTAACAAACAAATAAAAACACACACTATCGCATTTGTAATAATAGTTGGAACTGATACAGAATAATAACGTGCTACAAGAAATCAAATATTTTTCTTCAAGTAATATATTTTTGTTTGTGTCTGCGTCTTGAAAAAAATATGTATAACCAAATATATGATTGTAGTAATGTACATTCAGTCAGAAAAGTATCGGGAATGGATTATTTATTTATGATTCCAAATTCAAATTTTTGTTTTTTTTGTTGTTGTTAGATTGGCACAACTGTTTTCCATTTTGGCGCGGAGTTTGAGTTGCATCTGTTGTTTACATTAAATAGGGGGAAGTCCCCCAGTGGCGGACACCTAAGGTTATTTCAAAATAAAACATAAAATATGTAAGGAATGTTCATAAAATTATGACTTATATTGGATAACAAAGTTAGAAATCAAATTAGTTTAACAAAAATGCAACCTCTGCTAAAAAATAATTAATACTATCAAACAAACTTTGGTAACAAAAAACATAATTTTAAAAAGTGGCACCTAGTACCGGACGAATATTTGTGCACGCAACTGACACCAGTTTCATCACAGTTATAAATTCTTGAGGGTGTGAATGTTGTACTGCTTCATCAGCTTTTCAAGGTTGTCGTAGAAGAGATGAGATCCACTCGTTGTTTGTTAAATCCTACGGGGCGCATCATGCTTGTCGATTCCGGTGTTCTCAACGAAATGTCAGAATGCCTTTTCATGAAGTCGTAATTTTTTATTGCGACTTTTATTTTTTATCTATCAGCACTGCCTTTTTCTTTATTAAATCGATGAGGAATCTTCATGACTTCAACTAAGTCGTATGCTAATTTAAGAAACTTCTTTTTCATGAGAGGCATGCATCTATTCGATAATACTTTAATGTGGTCCACCAAGACTTCTTCATACTCTGCTGAGAAGGTGTTAGTGAATCTACCTAACTTTGGTTTCATTGTTACTTCTTCTCAATTTAGGGCCTTTATTTAATGTATAGTGCTTTTAGGAATATTGTATCGCATTGCAGCTTGTCTTACACTCAGTTCTTTTGACATAACCTTATCAATAGCAGTTTGTAAGCTCTGTGGATCCCAGGATCCTTTCTTTTTCTTCTCTTCCATTTTAACTATCTTCTTTCTTCTATACTCTAAAACAAAATTAAATAATTAGAATAAAATACGTAATTTCTTACAAGAAATATCAATATGTTTACTGTCCGGCACTAAGAGACGACTTAGTGTCCGGTGCTAAGGGACACACATTTTCGTTCATTAGATGGTACCTACTGAAAATGTTTAAAAGATGTAATAATTTTCTACCATTTTACGGATAACAATCGAGTACTGATTTTATCTTTGAATACCACTCAAATGTAAATGCATAAATATACTAGAATTACTTACATTGATATTTAGGTGACGCCGTGATTTTGAGCCTAAAACAGCAAATGGTTACTCCTGCCGCGGCCGTGTGCGTCGCTCGCGAGGCACGGCGCGTGATCTTGTACCTGTATGCCCCAGCACCCCTTTCACTTGTATTTTGAAACGAACTGATTTGTACTCGCTTGAATAGTACGAGTGTCCGGCGCTAGGTGCCGTCCGGCGTTACGGGACTTCCCCCTACAGTGCTATTTTTAGTTATATCATATCTAGTGTGTATTGCTAATTTCATAATGGATAAAAACATCGAACAAAGAGTTTGTCTTAAATTTTGCATTGCCAATGGAATATCGTGTTCGGAGTCACTGAAAATGTTACAGAAGGCTTACGGTGAATCGACTTTATCAAAAACTCGTGCTTATGAGTGGTACAAAGCGTTCAAAAGCGGTCGAGATGTGATGGAAGATTTGCCTCGCTCTGGTAGGCCATCAACGTCTGCAACTGAAGTTAACATCGCAAAAGTGAAGGAAATAGTGACTGAAAATCCTCATTCAACTTTGAGAGAGATAGCCACCGAACTTTCTGTATCTCACGAGTCGATCCGTACCATTTTAACTAATAATTTGGGTATGAAACATGTTGCCGCTCGGCTAGTCCCAAAAGACCTGAATTTTTTTCAAAAACTCAATCGCATGAGAGTCGCTGAGGACATGCTAGAACGAGTCAATTCCGACCCAACATTCATGAAACGCATTGTTACTGGTGACGAGACGTGGGTTTACGAGTTTGACATGCAAACTAGTCAACAAGCTTCGGAGTGGCGCCTTCCAACTGAACCGAAACCGAAAAAACCACGCCAAAGTCGTTCAAAAGTCAAAGTCATGTTGACTGTTTTCTTTGACTATCGCGGTGTTGTGCACTCGGAATTCTTCAGCAAATCCGACGAAAAAGGCCAGATTTGTGGAAAGAAAATTCTTGGATTTTGCACCATGATAATGCACCTTCGCACAAGGCCATCATTGTGAACGAATTTTTAACCAAACACTCAACAAATACCATCGAGCAACCACCATATTCACCAGATATGGCTCCAGCCGACTTTTTTCTTTTTCCTAAACTCAAATTACCACTTCGTGGCACCCGTTTTCAATCGGTAGAAGACATAAAAGAGAATTCGCGGCGAGAACTGACCTCAATTCCGGAAACAGCGTTTAAAAAATGTTTTGATGATTGGATTATTCGTTGGCGTAAGTGTATCGTTTCTAAAGGAGCATATTTTGAAGGTGATAAAATAAATTTGGATGAATAACAAACAGTTTGTGTATTATTGATCTTTTCCTGCTACTTTCTTGACAGAGTAGTATGTGTATCCAATGTACATAATTAATTATTAACACTATTTTTTTTATTAAAAATCTTTGTTTAAATTTTTAGGAAAAAATGGGTAGCCTAGGATTTGTAGTGAGCCCATCAATACTTTTCAGAATTCCATTTTAAAGCATTGTATATGGTTCAAACCATGACCCTATTAACATAATGATACACTAGTTTCGCTTTATCCTACGTTGTTCACAGGAAGAGCACATTAAGCGGAACATAAATCTGAGCCCCTTGAACCGGTAGTACGGTGTATTTACACTACATGGGTTAAAAGAACAGACATAGAAATATCTAGACCATTTCTTCTTGTTCCTGGCGTTATACCCGGTCACATCCTTACTTTTCTAGAAACCCGGGGTGCGCATTTATAAGCATAATCCTGGATTGGGCGTGTCAGATTTTTTCACGAAGCGACTCCCATCTGACCTCCGCAATCTTCGCAGGGAAACCTAACCCATATTAGATCATGGTAACACAGTCAGTTAATTGAAAAGTGCACTTTTCCTCAGATGTTTTACCTTACCGTAATATACTAAATATGTATTTTTAGACAGCGTAAGGTGCTTCCCAACATCAATTTCACGCGGTACGGCGTGACGTTTGACGACTATTGGAAGACCACGTTCACCTATAAAACACAATGACGAAATTGAGATACAAATACCTGATGACAGGTTGCTAGCCCATGGCCTAAGAGAAGATTTAAAAGTATATTAAGGACAAGGCAAATAAACTTTTGCCTTGTCTTTAATAGACTTTTAAATCTTTGTATTAAGTCACGCTTTTTGCTTTTACTGTGTAGCGTTGATGTATGCGTTAACAAGCACCGTAATGATTGAGACAACTCTGACAACTGTTAGCTAATACAGCAAAAATAAACTTGTTTTCACTATACTAACTAGTAAAGTGAAAATAAACTTATTTTCACTGTACTAGCTAACTCGCGGAAAACTAACAGACCTGACCTATGTATGAAATTCGCGTGTCAAATGTTGTGGCTATAAAGACACCAATACAATTCATTTATTTCGTTCCGTACCACTAGTAGATACTGATTATTAACTGAAGCATAAAAATTTCACCAAACAAGTTAATTTGGTCAAAATAAAAGTTTAAGCAGACTTCACAGTTCACGGTGCAGTAGGCACAAAAACACTTGAAATAATGTCGTACAAATGAATGAACTAGCTGTATCTATCTAGAATTGTGTCAGCGTTTGTCAGATTATCATGTATCTCACTGTACATTTATTATCCTGTTTTGACTAAGCATGACTGTGGAATTTACGTACTCGTAGTAACAAATGTGTATGTAACGGGAGCGATGTTTCGGGCTCGACCAAAGGGAAAATCTTCTGCCAGGCTATGAGTTATGCCTGGGGAGCCGCGGCTCCGACGATGTTGTGTCGGAGCTTGTACATATAATTGAATCAGTGAAATCTTTGGTTGCGCGATTTAGACTCTTCGTTGCTATTGGCTGGGCGCCACATTTTCTTCGATATGATTGACGGTTGGTTTGTGACAGTGATGTCGTTACATGTAGAATAATTCCTGACACTGAGGTCACTCGGTAAGAACTGAACCTAATACTTACTGGCACCGAGAATTGTTACTACCACTCCACGTAACTCAACATAAGTAGCACAATCAGCACTTTCGCTTCAGTGGATTTCAGTTCGCAGCATAAGCTTACAATTATAAAATATCTAGAATATAGAAAACATACTTACTTCATATTCATACAATTTCTTTTTTATTTTACTTCTGACAACCTCAATCCGACTTTTATATGCGGTGCTTACAGTCTTCTCCAGCAAGTATACATCTAGCATTTCAATTTGTTGATGACAATGTTTTTTTTTATTGATTTGGCATGTATTAATTATGTCGTGATGTTTTTTAAGGCAGTTAGTAATTATTTTATATATATATATAATTTAAAAGCAGGCTATTATATAGTCGAAAATACGTTCTACAAAATAATAAACTCGTCTTTTTCTTGAGAAACAGGCAGATACTACTTTTCAATTTCGTGGAAAGTAGAAAAATCCCTATTTCTTTGATTTATTTGAAAGCTCTGACGACAGTGAGTTTAAAAGGTGATATCTACTACCTACTTTAATTTGTATACACGCATTCCGTTACAGATATTCACTTCACTGCTAGGCTTCTACTTACAGGAATATTTATCAGAAAACAGCTGAAGTGTGAAGTGTAACGGAAGTTTTAAAGGGCTTTATACATACATTAGCACATCACACCTTTTTCCATATGAGTTAGACACAGTCACAAACTCAATGGTCACGTAAGTGTCTTTTTAAGATAAATTGGCCTGTGAGACATAATATTGTTTTATATAACAAATAAGCAAAGTCCTTTATTTTCTTGCAGACTGCTATTATGATTTCAGAACAAAGTGCTTCTAGATCAAAACAGAATTTTCGAAATATCATCTTTAGAGCGTTATTTGTGGTACATAATATTTACAGAGACATAAAGGTAATTAATTACAAGACGAATACACATAATAATAGCAATCTCAAAGTAATCTTTGAACAATGTTTTCTTTGTACATTGGCATCTAATTAATTTACATCTGTGGAAACAAACAATACTTAGATATTTTACTCCTTATTTCACTGAACCATAAATTTTAATGGCATCCATTCAATATTTCCAAACAGTAAGTATTTAATAAATAAGAAGTAATTTTACTTTAAATTTGAACTTCTGAAAGAAAGAATGATAAATTTTACTTTGACTTATTTTCTTTCTGTCAGACAGAAAAAAGAAAAGTAGAAAAAGTAATAAAAGTATCTTGAAGAAAAATAATCTAAATTGCCCACGTGATAATGGAAAAATAATATTTTTTGTCATGCTTTGTGAGTGAAAATTAAGATCACAAACAAATACATCGTTAATTAGATTTTAAGATTGTACGGATAATAACTGGGAAAGTGTCTAAAGTCCTTTCAACTTGATTAATTATGGAATGTTGAAATTTGAGTGTAAAATTGGGTGATGCGCTGATGGCTTCCTTGTGCCGTTATTCAATCAATTCCGGTTTGATATTATAAGTGTTAATTAATTATTATTAAGATTTTAAGTTGCTAGTCAATTTAGTTTTTTTGTTAATATCTGTCAGCTTGAATAAACTGAGAGTTAGTTGAATTAGTTCTAATGTATAGCAAGAAAACCTGTCTGATAACAAATGAACAGTGTTTAGAGGGTAGATGCTAATCAAAACAAAGATGAAAAAATAATCAAGTAGAAATGTTTTTAATAATTAATAAGTATATAGTAGGTGAATTTTTATTTTCACAGTATATTTGGTCGATGAAACCGAATAGATTTTTTATAAAACACTAATAAAAAAGTGAAAAATAAATAATTCTCTTCCATACAAATTGGTTTGGTCAGCTTAGTATGCGAAACGGAATTTTTTTTCGCTTTTTCTGTTTATTTATTTTTATAGAAACCTACTCAGTTTTTTTGGCCAAACATTTTGTGAAAATTTATTTAACTGTAAACAGTTAAACCAATAACTATAACTAACCATTAAGGTATTACTTGATTAGCACTCTCCACTGATTTGTAAACCAAGGGTTTAACGTTTGCGAATTCAACAAAGTCTTGTTTTCTATTTGTTTTTCACACAGATGCCCTTTTGTTTAGTACTCATAGGGTAGACTCTTATATGAGGTTAGGACTGATGGCTACTAAATCAGTATATGAGGTAGTAATCAGGTCAGCTTTGTGAGTAGGGCCCGCAGTAGGGACCGGTAATTCCCACTATCACGGAGTATACGTCGAAGGAGTACGCATGGCATAAGCTCAGTTTGTGAGTATATAAATAAAGGTGTCGTCGGGGCCAAAGAGATTCGATTAATTATACCAAGAATCTAAAAGTAAGTAAAAGGCGACTAAGGGATAGGCTTGTAAACTTGGGATTCTTCTTTTAGGCGACAGACTAGCAACCTGTCACTATTTGAATCTCAATTCTATAATTAAGCCAAACAGCTAAACGTGGCCTATCAGTCTTTTTAAGATTGTTGGCTCTGTCTACCCCGCAAGGGATATGGACGTGATTATATGTATGTACGTATGACCCACTCCTTGATCGTGTTCATAGGAGAATCGACAATCTCGCTGGTGAGGAAGAAATTTCGCAATGCACTCTCCACTAAATATTTCTCCACGGCTACTACTGAAAAGCGGGCCAGACTAGGAGCTATTTTGGTCACAAATGAGATGACAAGACTTAGGATTACCCATTCAATACCCTCCTTTCTAGGTCATCTTCGTCGAAATAACGACGTTTGATTTTAGTAATGAGGACTAAACTACAGTATGGTTCTCGACAACAATAAAAAAAATTCAAAAAGTGAGGTTGCAAGCCCGTCCCTACAAGAGGAATCCCAAGTTTATAAGCCTATCCCTCAGTCGCCTTTAACAAAATTCATGGGAAAGATGTGTAGTGGTTCTATTCTGAAGTACCTGAAACCAGACGGCCTAGAGAATTGAAATTTGATATTATTTATATGTGATCTAAATTTTTCGTAGCTCCCACGAGATTTTTTGGTTTACGCGAACGGAGGTGCGGACGTACTTTAGTAGTCAATATTAAGGTAAATCTATATATTTTATTGAAATATTCTATCTTATAGAACATTATTATAACTGTCGTGAATCGCGACTCGTGATTACTTGAGCTTGAAATCAAAGATGGAGCTTCTTAACTTCGATTCAGAAAATGTCAATAATTTATACATTTCTCAGATTGTTATTACGCCAAAAGGATTGCCGTTCGAGTCGTAATACAGAATTTGCTTTGATATTTATCATTCCAAAATCAAATTGAAATAGAAAGGTAGACGCCTTGTTAATATTTTCATTTGTATTTTTTTTATAGTGCCGTAACGATTGGTTCCCTACTATGGGTGAGGCTTATAAACTTGGGATTCTTCTTTTAGGCGATGATGGGCTGGCAATCTGTCACTTATATGAATCTCTATTTTTTCAGTAAGTCAAACAGCTGATCGTGGCCTATAAGTACTTTCAAGACTGTTGGCTATATGTTGGTTGGTTAGTTTATATGTATGTATGTAATTTGTACGCACCGGATTGCCTTTTCCTTCCGGTAGTGAAGAAAAAATATAATGTTAAATTAAATTTTAATTAATTTTAATTCCTATTCAAGGGAATGGCTAATTAACTTGGATTTTTTTGAATATCTTGTGGCGTTAGGCTAGCAACCTGTAATTTTTGGATCTTAATTCTCTCACTGTTATACGGCTGGGCGTGCCCTTATAGTCTCTTCCAGACAGTAGGCTCTGTCTTCCCTACAGTGGCAACGATTCTGCCTCTAAGTTTGAGGTTCCATTGAACTTGGAACCGTTTACCGTTTCAGTAATGATGTAAAATGACATTGTTTTGTTAATTCATATCTGCCCCCGTAACAAGGGACACGACGCCGTTTTTATCGCGCGAAAATCTATCGCTGTCCCGTTTCATGTCATAATATAAAGTAAAACAGCAATAGTTATATGCGCGATTGAAAATGCGTCGCGCGTGCTTACAGCGGGGGCTGGGTCCGATTTTTACGAAATTGAGACTGTATCTTTCTGAATTTTCATTTTATAAAACATTCTCTAAATAATAATTGTGGAGGGGTTGAAACATTATGGAAGTGATAAAGTAAACTTATCAATATAAATCGAGCTTCAAATTGCACCTGTCTCCCATATTCTAGTTATTAATGGTCAATATTAATCAATGTTACAATGTCACTATGTCGCTGTAACTATGTTTAGTAATTGTATAAATTGATTGATCAAATACCAAACTTTATATTCTAGTAATATTAACGTTGATTTGCCATATAAATATTTTTAAGTAATTTCTATTTATTAAAAAGATTTAACAACCCTTATCACTAAGGGTTATAAAAAATAGACGTTGGCCGATTCTCAGACCTACTCAATATGCTCACAAAATTTCATGAGAATCGGCTAAGCCGTTTCGGAGGTTTACGGGTACGAACATTGTGACACTAGAATTTTATATATATATGATTTATATGATTTATATGATTAAAAGCTATATTTCTGGTCAAACAAGTAGCGCATAACCGCTTTTTTAAGTCAACAAGGAGAAGGAGTTCAATGACTTCCTAAAGTTCGAAAGCTGTGGCAATTTACCAAGACTGTATCTGATTAATGTACGGAGTACATTCACCTGCGGAATTACTTAACCCCCTATAAGTTTCGTTGGTTTCAACAAGGGGGATATGTTCGTCATGTTTCTTCTGTACATTGTTAAGAAAGTCATTCCTACTTTTATCCTAATGCCGTTACGCTGGGTATAATTATTTGAAAAAACCTGCACATGGATTACTACTACATATACATATATACATAAAGTCACGTCTTTATTACTTGCGGGGAAGAGAGAGCCAACAGACTTGAAAAGGCTGATAGGCCACGTTAAGCTGTTTGGCTTAATGCTAGAATTGAGATTTAAATAGTGACAGGTTGCTAGCCCATCACTACAAAAAAACCCCAAGTTTATTAGCCATCCCCTTAGTGGCTTTTTACGACATTCACGGAAAACCATACGACACTGGCTAACTCCATATTAGTCCTATCTCTCTCTTGTAATACAAGGCAAGGGTCAGGAGTGTCGTGATCAACAAACTTATAAATAATCACGTCTCTTCCCCTTACGGGTAGACAGAGACTTCTATCTTTCTGCTTACCACGATCCCATACTTCTTTTGCTTCATATACACACATACATACATATAATCACGTCTATATCCCTTGCGGGGTAGACAGAGCCAACAGTCTTTAAAACTGATGGGCCCCATTCAGCTTTTGCTTAGGTAAACATCATCAATCTTTCATGCCAACTCGTCAGTGAACTATAAACATACTCACCGAGAATTTCAGATGCTTACCTCAAAAATAGCTATCTAGACCTATATCCTCTATTCTAGACCTATTGCATACAAGAAGCTGTAAAAGTTTATACCCGGTATGCAAATTGCAAAGTGCACTATGCAATCCCGTGCAATTTCAGTTCTAGCAATCTGTAGTAAAGATTATGACTGATTGAAATATAGTTTCGTGAGGCATTACTCGTACGATCTGTGCGTGGGTATGTTTTTGTTTCTTCAGAGTGATATCATGCAGAGAGCTTTATACGTTTATGTAATATGAAAATGGCAATTTACTAAAACATGTTCTACTATACGTTTGTCTCTGGATTCGCTTGAGAAATTAAAGAGGTCTTGTTCTTGATGGATTTGTCGAAACCCTATGTACTATTTGTTTGTTACAAATAAAAATACAAATATTACTTATATTTAAATGAACTTATTAATTTACTGTATTTTTGTGTTCTTTCTTTTTATTGTACATACATAAAGATAATACAAAAAGATATAAAGATAACTCAAAACGTATTATTATTTACAGAGTAGAGTTTATTGGATGTTTTCGTAGCCTTCTAAACGTAAGTTTTAATTTATTTAAGTCTGACTAAAGACATCTCGTGTAAAGTCCTTAATAAATCGATAGTTTAACCAATAAATAAAATTTATCAGTACTTATGCAAAATACACCTTAGAATAAAGTTTTAGGAAAATTAAGGAGAAAACAGAAACAATGAACAGCTATAAAGATATAAATCAGCCAGATTATTTCATGCAGATTTAATTTGTGGCCGATTACGTTTCCAACATGGCGGCTTAGCCCTTAAATTAAACGCCAAACGATGGTGGAATTTATTTATGGCAGCGTTGTTAATGGAGGTAACAGGATTTTTTTTATTATTTTATTTGTTTAAGTTTGTTTGTCACCAGTGTTTAAAAATGTATCTTTAGCTTTATGGTTTGTTTGCTATTTGATGCAACTCAAACCAGTTGGCTAGTGTTTTTTAGTTTGATGACACAAATGGTTTAGAGGTAACAGGGTTAGGGTTTAGGTACATAACATTATAATGGTGATAAAAAGTTAACACATTTTTTATGTTATATAAGTATTGTTAGTGTTGCCGATCGATAGTCCACTATCGATAAGTACAGTATAGTAAAACTATCGATATCGAGCCATATAGATGATAAAAGTAGCCGAAACAGCATCGGTTCATTTTAATAAGGCGTAGGTTTTCAATGGCACGGATACAACTGTCACAAATGGTGACAGAAAGACTTTTTTCACAATAGATGCGTGTACATAATATCGTGCCACGATCTTGAGAAGATAAATAATGAGCATAAGGACCTCCAAGCTCATTTAAGAGGAAATACCAGCCACTATCCAATTCCATACACAGGTTTTTTTTTCAATTTAATATGAAGGTTTAGAAAACGTAGATGGTGTTTCATTCAGTTACTATTCGAATGAGCCGTAAATATAAAGTTTTCTTTATAGACTACTTAACAAAGACCAACAAGCCTGGATAAAAATTTGGACGAACTATCTTTTAGCCGCAGCTTCACCCGCGTCAATTTAGCGCCACCTACAAAAGAATACAGGTTTTTCGCAAATCCCACGGGAACTATAGTTTTTACTGAGATGAAAAGTACTCCATGTCCTTCTCCAGGCTGTAAAATTATACATACGCAGAATTGCAAGAATATTGGTTCAGTAAATAATGCGTGAAGAGACAAAATTATAATATAAGTAAGGATACAGATGCAGTAATAGAAAAATTTAATAAATATATAGGTATGTTTAACATTATTTCTTTTCTTTTAATTAAAATATAACTATTTTAAGTATTAATAAATACATACATACATTCATATAATCACGTCTATATCCCTTGCGGAGTATACTACTCTGTCAAGAAAGTAGCAGGAAAAGATCAATAATACACAAACTGTTTGTTATTCATCCAAATTTATTTTATCACCTTCAAAATATGCTCCTTTAGAAACGATACACTTACGCCAACGAATAATCCAATCATCAAAACATTTTTTAAACGCTGTTTCCGGAATTGAGGTCAGTTCTCGCCGCGAATTCTCTTTTATGTCTTCTACCGATTGAAAACGGGTGCCACGAAGTGGTAATTTGAGTTTAGGAAAAAGAAAAAAGTCGGCTGGAGCCATATCTGGTGAATATGGTGGTTGCTCGATGGTATTTGTTGAGTGTTTGGTTAAAAATTCGTTCACAATGATGGCCTTGTGCGAAGGTGCATTATCATGGTGCAAAATCCAAGAATTTTCTTTCCACAAATCTGGCCTTTTTCGTCGGATTTGCTCTCTTAAACGCCGCATAACACTCAAATAATATTCCTTATTTACCGTTTGACCTTCCGGCAAGAATTCCGAGTGCACAACACCGCGATAGTCAAAGAAAACAGTCAACATGACTTTGACTTTTGAACGACTTTGGCGTGGTTTTTTCGGTTTCGGTTCAGTTGGAAGGCGCCACTCCGAAGCTTGTTGACTAGTTTGCATGTCAAACTCGTAAACCCACGTCTCGTCACCAGTAACAATGCGTTTCATGAATGTTGGGTCGGAATTGACTCGTTCTAGCATGTCCTCAGCGACTCTCATGCGATTGAGTTTTTGAAAAAAATTCAGGTCTTTTGGGACTAGCCGAGCGGCAACATGTTTCATACCCAAATTATTAGTTAAAATGGTACGGATCGACTCGTGAGATACAGAAAGTTCGGTGGCTATCTCTCTCAAAGTTGAATGAGGATTTTCAGTCACTATTTCCTTCACTTTTGCGATGTTAACTTCAGTTGCAGACGTTGATGGCCTACCAGAGCGAGGCAAATCTTCCATCACATCTCGACCGCTTTTGAACGCTTTGTACCACTCATAAGCACGAGTTTTTGATAAAGTCGATTCACCGTAAGCCTTCTGTAACATTTTCAGTGACTCCGAACACGATATTCCATTGGCAATGCAAAATTTAAGACAAACTCTTTGTTCGATGTTTTTATCCATTATGAAATTAGCAATACACACTAGATATGATATAACTAAAAATAGCACTGTATTTAATGTAAACAACAGATGCAACTCAAACTCCGCGCCAAAATGGAAAACAGTTGTGCCAATCTAACAACAACAAAAAAAACAAAAATTTGAATTTGGAACCATAAATAAATAATCCATTCCCGATACTTTTCTGACTGAATGTATAAAGCCAAAAGGCAAATTCAGGATACCGTCTTTAGTAGGTACTCATCAATTCCGAACGCAATATTTTCTGTTGATTTACATACGTTTATCATTTTGCGTCCTCATTTTTAGAACATTCTTTTTAAAGTTCCGTACCTACAAAGCAAAAATCGGAACTTTTTTTAAATATAGAAAAATTTTTCAATATTTTTATTTTTTAAAAAATTAAACCTACTTAAAGGGGGATACTCCTGAATTATACATTATATTTATTTAAAATCTTGAATTATTTCAATAATCACTTAATATTTATTTTATATAGAATTAAAAAGTACAATGGTCCAGTGGGAAGACGGGACCTAAAAAATCCAATCAACTTTCCCTTTTTATAATTTTAATAACAATGCGTGCGTTCGCTCGGTCGTAGAAATGGATTAATTATTTTTCCAATTGAATTAATTAATTTTATCAATTTTACTATAAACGACCCGCCCTGAATTCGCACGGGTAGCATGTTTATAATATACTCGTAAACCTTCCTCTGAAAACCCTCTTTTCAACATTTTGAACAGGAACTTTTGATCCTGTTACACTCCCCTCCCCTCCATTACATAAGGACAGAGAAAACACTTTATAATGTGTAGTGTTCTATGATAAATTTCAACGTTATAGCTTGATAGAATGAAAATAATATAGTCACAATAATGATTGAGATTTCAACAGAAATAAGGTGCCGTGTGGTTCTCGGCACCAATACGAGAAGAATAGGACCACTCACACCATCTCTTTCCCATGGATGTCGTCAAATGCGACTTAGGGATAGGCTTATAAAAGGATTCTTCTTGACGGCTATGGGCTAGCAACCTGTCACTATTTGAATCTCAATTCTATCATTAAGCCAAACAGCTGAACGTAGACTATCAGTCTTTTAAAGACTATTGGCTTTGTTTCTCCGCAAGGGATATAGACGTGATTATATATATATATATATAGGTATATATATAACTTTATTGATAGATTGACTGATAGGCATGAGTTTGTGTAGTTATTTGTATTATATCAATCATTATTTCTTAACATTTTCGCAGTATTTAACACATTGCTGATGGATTTTTTTAAAACATTTTTACTATGTCATATCTGTTGACATTTCATTTAAGAACTTGAAGATTACGTAAGTATTGACGTTTATCGCATTATAGCTAATTGAACAATGGGAAAGGTATTTCACACTTACGTTAAATCTTTTATTAGTCTAGTGTCAAATAAAACGATCTTTAGTATTTGACTTCTGTACACATCTTTATAAGCATACTTGTAGATAAAACTCTTCCATTACTAAATGGCTGCCATACTTATAGCCCCCAGATAGTTATGAATTTTGAAAGAAGTATGCAGGGATCGTGGCAACTGGAAAGATATGGTCTCTGCCTACCCCCCCGGGAAAGACGTGTGATTTATGTATGTTTGTTTTATTTTCATTATTATGTCCTATTCCGATTCAATGTAAAAATGAGTATGCATTATTTAACCTTGCATCTGCTACCGGCCTGGTCATCGTCTGCTTCACCGTAAGTCAAATTTAGGTCACACAAGCTAAATGTAGCGGGAGCAATAATATAAAACTTATTTAATATAAATTCCTACACTAAACAAAAATGTGGAATTTGATCACCCAGGTGAACAAAGTGGAATAAACCTAATTTTCAATTATAAAATTCTACTAAACAAACTCTATGCACGCAAATGAAGTGCCGCGGGTGAAGCTCCCACCAGTCTTCACCACAAAAGTGACGTAACTGAATTAATTAAAAATCCCACGTTCACCCGTTCATTTCGTGAGTTCATAAGTTAAACAACACATTTGTAATTGTGCATGCTTCATGATTAAACACGAGAGCGAGGGCTAATAATTAAAAAATGTAACGAAAATTAAAAACAAATTTGATTTAGCGAAACAGCGGAAACGGAAGCAATGGGAATGTTTCCTTTATTTTTGGGGAAAAACTTTTTTTTAAGGTAAATAATAATTGTTTCCCCAAAAATTTGTTTTTAAATGGGAGAAGAAGGAAAGCGAAAAAGTCAAAATGTAATTATAAATTACGGAAAGTTTGAAGCAATGGTGAGCTTTTTTTAATTTTTAGTTATTTGAGATTTAATATTACTTTAACGGAAAACTCTGCCGTGTAGCTTGTTTAGCCCTTTTTTCTACGATTGCGCTTTGAAAGCAGCCCCGGTAGCTTGACAACGCGCTACGCCGTTTTTATCGCGTGGAAAAGTATCGCTGTTTGCGTGAAACGGAACAGCCATAGTTTATCGCTGTTGATTGAAAAATATAGATTCAATAAAGAAAAGAAAAATTAGGAAATTAGTGTTGCAGGAAGCAAAAATAAATAAGTATAAAGAGATTTGAATAATACCTATACATAACTTTCTTCTTCGTTAACTTTTCCTATCACCAGACACTCCTTTTTTACTCATGCTTTGTTTCTCGCTATCCGTCTTCTATAACCTTCTAATTCAAAAGGCATTTAAATAACTCATTCATTTCTATAGGAAGAAAGAACATTTATAACAGCTGTGCCTACGTCATCGTTATAAGTTTCAAAATGCAGTAATGTTCGTGATAATGATATCATTTGCCATTCGGATGGGCTCGTAATATTGCTGAGTTCGCTTAATGAAATTTTCGGAGTCGAATGTCATTTTAGGTCAAAGACGGGTCTGAGAATTATGTGAAATAATGGATTCTTCTTGTTGACGATTGGCAAGCAACCTTTCACTATTTGAAATGTAAGTAGTAACCATATAAGTACCATTATCTACCTTTTATCGTGTGATAAAATATAAATATCAAATAATATAAATATCGCGCGTGCCATACTAGTCCCGTCGGTATCATAAGTTCAAAATATTATATAATATATAAATGTGAAAAGTTTAACGGTAAAAGTCGACTAAGACGATATTATTTTATTTGTGAGAACATAAATTAAGAAAGAAAAAAAGGTGGTTAATTTTTAATGGCATAAATGTTGAGTTCAATAAATAATTATAATATTTACTTTGTTTATTCTTTATTGTAAAAATTATATATTGTAAAGTACAATAGGCTTAATGTTAATAGCGTCAACTAACAGTCTACTATTGGGTTAAGCAGAGAACCTTCGTGTGGGTGATAATAAATAAATTTATTTTATTGAACTAATCATAATTTATCCTGAAGAGTCTGTATGGTCAATGGAATATAATTTCTGTTTTATGTTACTTATAATCAACAGAACACCTTTCTTGTTTGCTTTGGTTGGTAAAGAGGAAAACACGGAACATGGAATCTTTTTACGTAAAAGTTTATTATAAAAATATTCACATACCGGAGGAGTAGACAGAGATTATAGTGATCCACTTGCCTTGCATATGTTTTTTCCTTTTTGCAACAATGATAAGATAAAGCATTCATGAAATACATAGATACTCTAGTATTTATTTATTTATGTTTGTACTAAATTCTATCAATTAATCTTTGTATATGTATATCCTAAATATACGTTATTATTGTGTATTTATGTGTATTTTTTTGTTATTAGAAAAGGGTATGTTAAGATGGTTTGGTCATGTGGAGAGGATGACTGAAAGCAGGTTGACTAAGCAGATATACAAGAAGAGTGTGGAGGGAAAGGTCGGAGTGGGAAGACCTAGACGAACGTATCTTGATCAAATTAAGGACGTCCTGGTAAAGGTTCAGGTCAAAAGTACCCGAAACCGCCGAGCTTGTATGAAGAGAGTTATGAATGTGGATGAAGCGAAGGAAGTATGCAGAGATCGTGGCAAGTGGAAAGAGGTAGTCTCTGCCTACCCCTCCGGGAAAGAGGCGTGATTTTATGTATGTATGTTTTTTTTTTTATTATATGTATTTAATATAGGTATAATATTCTGTTTGCATTGTATTATGTTTAAGCATTTAATTATCTTGGTCTGCGCCAACGCCAATCGCCTCTTTAATTTCCTTCCGCCCAAAAGTTGACTGGAAGAGATCGCATTAGCGATAAGTCCGCCTTTGTACCATCTCTGTCTCTTTCATGCTGCTTTATATGTTTTACTCTTATGGTGCAATAAAGAGTTTATCTATCTATAGATAGGATACCCTTAATGAAATTATTAAATAATTGTAAATAAAGGTAATATACAAAAGGCAGCCTTATCGCATTATGCAATCTCTTCGAGGCAACCCCAATAGATTAAATCTCAGGTGTAATTTTTACTTTTATTTATGGAAGGATATTTCCGATCAAAAATTATTACTTTAAGAATAGAATAGATTTATTTTCAAAATTGGATTATTGACGTCACATCACTTAAATCTAATTATAACTACTTCCGCTTCCAAAGCGCATGTGTAGTAGAAGCGGCGAAACAAACTACACTGCAGCATTTTCATCGGACGTCAATTTACAAATATAGATCTCTTAAATCTAAATTGTGGACGAATGCACATTGTCTACATTAAAAAACATGAATGAATGTAGAACTAATTATTTTTTAGTTTTTTTTCCTATAATACAATATTTTTGGAAACAAGTAGAAAACTCATAAGACGAAGTCGCGTGCGCAAACTAGTGCTTAATATTCGACAGTAATTCTTGAACAAACATCATTATCGGAATTCGATTTAAGATTTGTTTGTGTTGACGCGTAATCTTCCATTTGTATGTACACACAGCTCAGTCCTTTTTCATTTAGAATTCAATGATCGTTACGTTATTTATATTACTGTCTCTATTAATGTTAATATGATATTATCAACTAAATACACTCCAACAGGGATATATAGATAGGTAGGTAATTCATTTATTTGATTTGCTATACACAATTTACAATTTTATATGGAATACAAAGGGTGTGAGTTGCAGCAATACAAAAAATTGCTATAGAGCAATACACTGATTTTCAGTTATGACCTAGGTGCTAGTGCAGGTCAATTTGCGCACGTAATAAAAAAACAAAAACAATCAAAGACTCGTGTCATGGAATTTTTAATTATTGAAAATATTTATTAGCAAGCCTTCATGCTGGTGTGGTAGTGACGAAAATCACATAGTGTGCCAGTTTTTCAACTTTACGTGCGGAATGTAAAGTCAAATTAAGGGGAGGATAGTTAACTTGAAATTTTTCTTCAGGCTAGCAACTTGTTTAATATTCTCAGTGAACTTTTACGTGGGACGAGGTCGCGGGCATCAGAAATAATACATGCATACATGCCGTGTGGTTCCCGGCATCATTAAATAAATAATATGACCACTCCATGTTTTTCCTACGGCTGTCGTAAAAGGCAACTAAGGTATAGGCTTATAAACTTGAAATTATTCTTTTAGGCGATGGGCTGGAAACTGTCACTGCTTGAATCCCAACTCGACCAACATAAACCCAACATGACCTTTTAAAGGTCACACGAGTTTATCTTGGTTCCATAAAATGCTTACGGCAATCCTCACTATTTTTCTTACTCCACGTCCAAGGCATTACTTCTACAGCCCGTAAAAGTAGCTTTTTTAGAGGACAATGAAAAATTTAAAGCGAAATTTATAGTTCACTCCACAATATGGGTAGACTGACCAGCTTTTAAAACTTCTGTGCCTTATTTCTCGTTCTGGTGCAAATCCTACTGCTAATATATTCTGTACTTCTAAACTATAAATACCATACATACATATAATCACGTCTATCACCTTTGCGGTGTAGGCACAGCGAACATTCTTGAAATAGATATATATATAAATAGGCGGTTTATCGAGAAAGGCTTTAGGCTATATAACATCACGCTGCAACTCTAAGGAGCAAAGAATATGACGTCAATCCGTTCCGTCAGTCATCACACAGAAGTGAAAAGAAATCCACAATATTAGAAAAAAGTAATATACTTAGAGAGTATATTATATTCGTTATTAGCCCTAATAGGTACTTAAATAAATAAATAAATAAATTACACACATTCAGTTAGCCTCGAAGTAAGTTCGAAACTTGTGTTACGAGAAACTAAACTCAGCGATACTTTATTTTATAAAAAATGAATGAATCCTCTGGCTGGTATTCGAACCCGTTACCTTCGGTGTTTTAGACAAGCGCATTACCGCTGCGCCACAGAGGCCGTCAATCATCAATTGTAAGTAAAACAGACAATTGTTCAATATAGACTTGATATTGCATAAAGACCAATAAGACGTTTTATGAATGCATTGTATTCTGTTTGAGACATAAGAATTGTTCGTACTTTGATTGGGACATCCTGTCTCTCGAAGTTTAATATATCTTTGCTACTCGACTGTCCAAAATAGGAAAAGTTATGTTTTTATCTTGTCAATGACCGAATCGGTAAAGTGTTCCGCTTTAAATGTGTGATGCGCAGAAAGGCACTGGTTCAAATCCCAACTCGGTCATGTACCAATGACTATTTTCGACAGTTATGTATATTAGTTTGAATACTTACCAATCTTACTGTGAGAGAAAAAATAAATAAAATCGCTGGCATCAGCTTGTTAGTAGGTAAATAAGTCAATTGCTCTCGCTTTACGTATAACTTAATATCAAAAAGAAAAGCTGTCCACGAAGGATGACACGGCTTCATTTCTAAGCAATTACTTAAAAGATTCCTAGTTTCAAGTCACGTAGGTAGGTGGAACTTCTATTCAAGTCGCGAGGAATAAGAATAAAGGAAATTGCACTATGTTTAGTGCTGCCCTTTTTCAATTATTGTTTATGTTAGCTTTAGATGTGCATTATCTTTTGTAAAGTATCATAAATTCAGACATACATATAATCACGTCTTTATCCCTTACGGGGTAAACATAGGCAACAGCCTCGCAAAGACTGAAATGCCACGTTCAGCAGCTTAATGATGAATTAAAATTCAAATAGTGACTGGGGTTACAAGCCCATCAAAAAAAGAAAACCAATTATATTAGCCTATCTTTTAGTTGCCTTTTACGACATCTATAGGAAAAAGAGGGAGTGGTCCTATTCTCAAGTGCCAGGAATCACACGGCTAAATAAAAAAATATATTTTAAAATGTAATATATTTGGTACGGTACACAAACATTATCAAATGTGCTTAGTACCTAAGTGACTAACAAACAACGTACAACCGAAACTACTGGGCTTAGGGGGCTGAAATTTTGAATGAAGGTTCCTCGTTAAGAGGATTTCCTGAAATTTCCGTGGAAACAGAAGATTACGGGTTTTATTACGGGAGCGAAACCGCGGACGGCCATGGGCCATCGTATTTGTGAGTTTCTTCCCGTGGCCTTATCCAAGAAAAAGAGATTGAGTCATCTTATCCCAATGTGCCTGAATTCACACAGCAACTACCTTATTATATCACACAAAAACTGTTCTAATGAACAGAAAGTAATAATACTAATTAATAGCTGGAAACAAGTTCTGAACAATATTGAACTTTTTATAAATAAATAAAATAAAATTATACCAAGTAGCGTGCAGTTTCACAAAAACGGTAATAGAGTATGCTTCAAAGTTTCCGTTTAAACTCAATTATGCACGTGCATTAATAATGTATCTTCTCCTTTAGTATATAACAAACTTTCAAGTTACCGACAAGTTTATTAACAACGATTTCCCTGGATCACGTTTCGGAAACTATCGTCACGTAACACTTTGCTGTGATAATTTTGATGTGCTTATAGACTTAAATACTTCTGTGGGAATTTGCATGAGGACGCTAAGTAAGGAATCAAGCCTTATACCCGGACAATTTGACAGAGATTCCTGCATGCTTATTTTGCTTTATTTCAACCAAATATACAAGGAGAATGTGGAAGGGAACTTTGGAATGGGAAGGCCTAAGAATGACAAGGTATGAATGTACTTTGATCAAGTCGGGGACAGCCCAGGGAAAGGTTACATCAGGAGTAGGTACCTACAACCTACGAGCTTGCATGATGAGAGTTCCTTATGTGGATGAAGCGATAGAACTATGCAGCGATCGTGGCAAGTGGAAAGAGGTAGTCTCTGCCTACATCTATGCGAAAGACGCGTGATTTTATATATACAAGCATGTATGTATTTTTGTCCAAATGAAAGTTGATGAAGAAAAGACCGTGGGATGTGAAAAAAAATATGTGATTTATACGTATGTGTGGATTATACGTGTGTGCCGTGTGATTCCCGGCACCAATACAAAAAGGAATAGGCCCACTCCATCTTTTCCCATGGATGTCGTAAAAGGCGACTAAGGGATAGACTTATGAACATGGGTTTCGTTTTTTAGACGATGGACTAACAACCTGTCTCTATTTGAATCTCAATTCTATTATTAAGCCACGCAGCTGCCTAGTCTTTTTAAGACTGTTGGCTCTGTCTACCCCGCAAGGAATATAGACGTGACAATATGTACATGTATGTGTGGATAATATACCTAAGTACGGTACCGTTTTAGCATTACAAATACAAACACAATGTAAACAATACATTGATGATAAGTAATCATGATGACTTTATACCCAACCGCTAGAGCAGATTGTATAAACTAATAGTTTGTTGGTCATTGTTCAGCCTATATTTACTCTCGTGTTTGTCATGGGTTTATGAGTCATAACATGAGGTTTTAACATTGCCAATGGCCCTTTGAAGTAACGAGCTATCTCCACTTTATTGTGCCCATCGGTGGGTTATATAACAGGCATAATGATTTGCGTAATAACATTTTTATTATTTCGCTCGTGTTGGATTTTGATTTATGAAGAAACTAGCGATCGCTTACTGTTTTGCTCGGAATTAATATCTTTCATGAACAACCTAATCTAATATATAATTTTGGGATAAATCCGCCATTGTACATATTCTTCTAAATCCAATAACTGTTTTGTTATTTGTTATATTTATTTTTATGTGCAATAAAGAGTTTACAAACAAAAAAAAATATAAAGAACTGTATTAGCTAATATAAATAATTATAAATATACCAGGGAATTAGTAGATATACACTTTAATGTCCTTGACAGGGCGATATATGAAAACAGAATAGCACCAGAGACAAGCAAACTACAAATATTTATAACTAGCTTTTACTCACAGTTTTGTCTGCGTGAATGGGAATGGAATTAATAAGTCACGTTTTTACACGAAACAAAATCCTTTAAAAAAAAACCTCCACCGTTTGTTCGTGGTCATACTACTTTCTCATACCATGATTTTTTCACTCCCGGCCATTAAATGCGATGACCTTAACCGCTCGACTATAGAGGACCACCAACGCTTTATCTAACGAACAGTAATTTCTAAGAAACTACATTTATATAACTTGGTTTCATGACGGATACTCAGAGGTCGGTGGGATAATGGGCCATTTAAGCTGGTTCAGTAACTTTTTTAATAACCCTTCACTGATTATAGTCAGGATACAGTTCGTTATGACGAGAATGCGAATTAATTGGGAAGGGTGAAGCGGCCGTAGGAAGGATCAACCGATCTTATTTTTAGTAATGAAAAAGGTTTTACGTATTACGTTTGCAAACGTAACTGACTAGCGTGAAAAGAGTTATGTAATTGAATGAAGCGAAAGAAGTACGCAGGGATCGTGGCAATAGAAAATATGTAATCTCTGCCTACTCCACTGCTTAGGAGGCGTGATTTTATGTATGTCGTAATAATGTCTGAATTGTTATGTTTAAAATCAGAAAAGGTAATTTGGAACGACTTATTCGGATTTCTATGAATGGTATACGATATATTTCAAATGAAACATTCATATCTCAACTAATATTATAAATGCGAAAATAAATGTATTTGTTTCTTTGTTTTCTACATACTTCTTTTCAAATTTTTCGAGAAAGACATAGGGTAATTTTCATTCCAGTTAAAACTATAGCTTCCTTGGAATTTTGCGAAAAAGGTGTGTACTCTAATTTGTATTGTACTTTCTCATTTTAATCAGTATTACTTTGAATAATTTAATAATACCGCCACCTCATTCTCGACTTCTTTACTTTTATAAAACTAGTTAATTTTAAAACAGTATAAAATACGACATTTTATTGCTACCAAAGATTTGTCCTTAACCCGATTTCTTACAGCTCCGAAAATCCCTTTTTAATCCCACCAAGTATCACAAATATTTACAAAGTCATAAACTGTACAACATATTTTAATAGTGATGTTGCAACCACGACATTTAAATATAGGTCTGTGAGTAAGGGATACTACTGTTTTTCATAAATATTTACTTGTGGAACTAATATTGTGAATGTGAAAGTAAGTACATTTGTTTGTCGGTTTGTTGCGTCTTTATTTTTTAATTTATTTATATATATGTACCTACATCAAGGAAAAAGATGCAACTTTATGTTAAACTAAAGAGTAATTTTGTACTTATTTCTAAAGAAATTTCTTCCAGTAGGCCCGGCCCAATACTGTGTGTGAATCTTATATTTCAAAGCAAATATTATTATATTTGACCGATATTTAGGGTGATAAACTAAATTCATTAAAAAAAAACATCAAAATCGTTCCATTTATTTAGCTGTGAAACCGTAACATAGAGATTTTCGTATTTATAAGTTTTATTTAAGTTGACTAAGCAAATATACAAAGGAAATGTGAATGAGACTGATGGAGTGAGAAGGTTTACACGAACGTACCTTGATCAAACTCCTACGAGAAGAATACCAAATTTATTATCCTTTCCCTTAGTCGCCTTATACTACATCCATGTGAAAGAAATGGAATCCTATTCTATAGTACTGGGAACACGGCTAAATTAAAATTGTATTTCAATAATTTTCAATTATATTGATTACTTACTAATTTAAATTCACTCGTACCTCTATTTTCTCAGTAATGAACGGTTTTGTCATGAATATATGTACATGTTACTCATTAGTGCAACCGCAATTGATGCTGAATTACAAGTAATATTAGTAAATTATTTGTATAAACAACCAACAAGTAATATGTGTGATGTGTTTGTTATTGTAATGTACCTTAATATATTATTTTGGCGTTGTTCTTAGCAAAGTGAACAAATAATTGGAGCTTATGAACATCATTTAGCAAAGAAAATTGGATTAATTTAGTCATGTGCCGTATGGTATCCGGCATTCTAGAATAGAACCACTCCATATCTTTTCTATGGATGTCGTAAAAGGCGATTAAGTGATACATTAATTTGCACTTGCTAAGGTCACTATAGACCTCTCTTCACTCATCACTCTTTTCGTACATATACTCGATGATTACTTTTTTCAAGAAAGATGTTAAGAGTGCATTTCATCTCCTATCCATAAATAACCTCTAATCCTATCACTTTGTCGCAACAGAATTGTAAATACATACATATATACATATGGTCACGTCTATATCCCTTGCGGGGTAGACAGAGCCACCAGTCTTGAAAAAACTGAATGGCCACGATCAGCTATTTGGCTTAATGATAGAATTGAGATCAAATAGTGACAGGTTGCTAGCCCATCGCCTAAAAGAGAATTCTAAGTTTGTAAGCCTATCCCTTAGTCGCCTTTTACGACATCCATGGGAAAGAAATGGAGTGGTCCAAAGGAATTGTAAATACTATATGAAAATAAGTCAGCTATCGTTATTAACATAACTAGGTTATTGATTAAGTTGTTGAGATTTATTATATATAGACTCTTATGGCTTTTAACGATAACCACGCTTTTAATTCAAGCCGCGTTTTATCTATACCGTTTACAACGTGGCCCATAATAATGCAACATGCCTAACGATTTACGATGTAGCAAATTAAGCGCAGTTCTGCTCGCGTGTGATTCGCTAAAATTTAGTACCAAATTTAAATATGATTAGCAATATTTCCGCGAAATAAATACACTTTTCCAAATTATACCTTAGTTTTTTTTTCAATTCTTACCTATTTAGGGGTAGACAGAGTTAACAGTCTCGAAAAGACTGATAGGTCACGTTCAGCTATTTAGCTTAGTGATAGAATTGAGATTCAAATAGTGACGGGTTGCTAGCCCATCGCCTAAAAACATGATAAGCGAGTCCCTTAGTCGCCATTTACGACATTCATGGGAAATATTATTTCTAAATGCCTATTTTTTTTTATTGGTGCCGGGAACCACACGGCACACGGTATTATGTATCAGTTCCTTAAAAAAAATCATGGCCATTTGGAACTAGTAGGATCAATGAAATCATAACAATACTGTTATCGGGGCACGTTGCAAATAAACCTTTTATTTTATATTATATACATAGGTTGTGTTAAGGTTTTCAGTTAATTCAATTAGGATTATGGTATAAAGCATCATGTTACAGGAGTTGAGAGCTAATAATTTTTAAGTAGATAGATAAAATGTAATATGACCGGGCCTCTGTTGTATGAGAACATAAAACATAAACATATCTCGGATGAAGATTTAGTGGAAATAATATTCTCCTTAGTAGTACTAAAAGATAAATAACCATCAGTACTTACTAATATTATAAAGACTTGCATAAGAAGGGTTCCGTGCCGTAATCACTTTTGTTACTTAAAAATTACGTTTTTGTTTTTATATTCACGTTTCTGCCCGTTTATTAAAATCGACCAAAAAACAATTGCTTAAAAATTACGTTCCTGGTATGAAAGCCCCCGTTTTTAATTAATTTATTCTAGGTAATTAAAATATTTATTAACATAAATCAGTCTCTTCAAGACTGTTGGCTCTGTCTTCGCCGCAAGGGATAAAGACGTGATTATATATTACTTTTTCGTTACAAAAATATCGTTTCATTTGTATTCCTGTTATATTATGATTTATTAAAAGGATCTTTTGGTCCCATAAATCCAATATTTTGAGTTAACGCCTGCGGCACAAAACCGAACCAGGGAGTAAGAATTTGTGTGTTGTTAACATATATCAGATACTAGCTGTGCCCGCGACTTCGTCCCGCGGAATAGTTATTTTGGGCATCAATGAAAGGCCCTCAAGGATGAATAATTTCCCCGTTTTTTTTTTCACATTTTCCATTATTTCTTCACTCCTAAAAGTTGCAGCGTGATGTTATATAGTCTAAAGCCTTCCTCGATAAATGGTCTATTCAAAACAATAAGAATTTTTCAATTCGAACCAGCAGTTATTGAGATTTGCGCGTTCAAACAAACTCTTCAGCTTTATAATATTAGTATAGTTAACTGTGTAGGTATTAAGACTGGGTCATTCTTACAAGTTGTTAAGTTCATTGGTCGTTATTTTGCGGTCGCGATATAATGTTCCCATGGACGTCTTAGTGGCGGAATTGAGATTCAGTAGTGATAAGTTGGTAGCCCATCGCCTTTTCGAAGAATACCAAGTTTATATACCATGGCCTTCGAGTGTTTTTGAGACTATAGAACAGAGTATTATTTATTTGCCGTGTGGTTCTCGGCACCAATACAAAAAAAGAATAGGAACACTCCATCTCTTTCCCATGGATGTCGTAAAAGGCAACTAAGGGATAGGCTTACAAACTTGGGATTCTTCTTTTAGGCGATGGGCTAGCAACCTGTCACTATTTGAATCTCAATTCAATCATTAAGCCAAACAGCTGAACGTGGCCTTTCAGTCTTTTCAAAACTGTTGGCTCTGTCTACCCCGCAAGGGTTATAGACGTGACCGTATGTATGTATGTAGAACAGAGTATTTTTGAGACTATGGAATAGATACAGGTTTTTCCTGTGAGTTATAGGAATGTAAAGGACTGGCTTACTTAATAAACTAGTTCGCTGCGTCTGCGTCGTCGTCTGCTTCTGTCCCTATGGCTGTATGCATGCTTAGATCTTTAAAAGTACACAACGGATTTGGATGCAGTTTTTTTTTAATAGATAAAATGATTCTAGAGGAAGGTTTATGTGTATAAAACTACCCGTGCAAAACCGGGGCGGGTCGCTAGTATTTAATTAAAGTTTTAAAATGGTTGGACTTTATGTAAGCATTCAACCGTTAAACTTTTCATGATATGTGTCTTTTGAATAAAAAATATTTCTATTCACATGTCAAAACTAAATAATCTGGACGGGATTTATCTACCGATTTTCGTTGTCACAAAAAACGATTTTCCCCGAAAATTTTACATAACTTTTTTATTTCAGCCAAATGATTTCAGGAAAAATATTTGTACAGGCACACCCATGAAATTAACATTACGATCCCCGTTCTAAACGGTTGAAACAAAATGGAATCATAACAGGGATGTTTTTTATCGTCCAACCGCAGACGGAACGGGGGCGATAAACATGTTATGCGCGTTTAATGTACGTGGCAGGTTGTGCGCGTTAGTGGCACATTAACGGAATTGGAGATAAGTGTCTATTCATAATTCAATGGGAGACTTATGTCTGGTAAATGTAATCATTATTTTATCTACAAAATTATATGCCTCTGTGGCGCAGCGGGGTTCGAATCCCGGCCAGGGCATGATGAGAAAAGAACTTTTTCTAATTGGCCTGGGTCTGGGATATATTTATTATAGAATATAGTATCGTTAAGTTAGTATCTCGTAACACAAGTTTCGAACTTACTTCGAAGCTAACTCAATCTGTTTATTTTGTCCCGTATTATTTATTTATTTTTTATTTTAGGCTCGTGCCGTTACAGCTTGCGTTTTTAGTTTGACCAAAATGGCCTACATACTTAAAGTTCCTCTTCGTTATCACACTGTGATTGCAAATAGTCTGACCACACACTTTTTTATCAACGGCTTTAGTTCCGATAACGTCATCATCACTCTGAAGGGAAGCCTGGTATAACAAGTGACAACGATCTTGAATTGGGCAAGTCAGATGTTTACACGAAGCCATTCCTCTCTGACCTCCGCACGTTTTGCAGGGAAACCTAATTCATATTAGATCACGGTCACTATCCAGTTGATATATAAAATATAATTGTTGAGATTTGAATCTGGGCAACACGGTGTTTTTAATCAATGTGTGAATTCTTGATTAAACTCAAAAAATACTTTTTCGAGCAATCGCAAACATACAGTTTGTTACAATATATAGTAAAAATACATTAATACATTGGTATGTATGTGTACATACCAATTCACGGCTGTCTCCCATTGGAGTAGGCAGAGACTATGGATTTCCATTTACAACGATCCTTACACACCTCTCCGGCTTCCTCCACACTTATTACTCTTTTTATGCATACTGGACGATAGCGGGTACTCCTCACATTTGCCTTTTTTAAAACATTCGAAATTTGGTCCTAAAAAAGAAAATCTTTATTATTACTAATAATTAAACTAATAACAGGCAAGGCTTTTCCATATTTACGAATTCGATACCTCACTTAGGGACTTGGGGCCCCGTTCATCGAGAATACTAATTGTTCACAGGAATTCGAAATAACGACTTATTTGGGATTCCATGAATTGTAATACGAGTTTCTATTGACTATTAACCAGTATCGGGGCCATTTGGGAAGCCGGACATGCTTCTGGGGTCCAATCGGAATTAACATGATTAAGAAGTAAAAATCCAATTATAATAAGACGAGAAATGGACCGAAATACGAGTTAGGTTAGGTTAGGACGTAAGGCCAAGAAACTTACTTTTGTATTATAAAACTCTCTCTTAACAAAAAACAGTTCAGCAACTAACCACGTTTATCATAATCATGTCCCTTGCGGGGTAGACAGAGCAAACAATTTAGCAAAAACAGTCTTGATAAGACCGGAACGGAAAGTCCACGCTGTATGGCTTACCCCTGGAATTGAGATTCAAATAATAAGTGACAAGTTGCTAGCCCATCGCCTACAAAATGAATAGCAAATTTATGAGCATTTCTCTTAGTCGCTTTTTATACAAAGAAAAATATGCAATGGTCTGATTCTGAAGTACCATCACACGGTACATTTTATCTATTTAATTTTAAATAATCGCAATATCAACGTCTAAATTTTATTCCGATTTATATTGTACATACTTTGTTTTTTGCATCATTGTCACACTAAAATTTATAAAACGTAAATGAAATTGAAACAAATAATTGTATCTTCATATTTCTCTATAACAATGTAGCTTCTAACTCGTAGAAGTAAACTCAATTTAAATTATAATAAATCAAGAAATTAAATTTACCGTTTTAGTCTGAAATGGCCGGGCTGTTCTTGGTATTTCATGATTCTAGTTTTACCGGAACTTCAAGATTGTTCTGTGTTGAGGCAAAATGTTATTTCTCTCTCTTAAAGAGCAAACTTAATTGAGTGGGATTCCTTTGACCACAAACAGCTTTTGTATGAACCTGTTGCTGTCTGGAATAAATTGTCGGGAACAGAATCTGGGTTGCACCAACACTATGACCATAGCGTTGGTGCAACGCAAGTTCTGTTCACGTCTTCATCCCTTACGGGGTACAAAGCAAACAGCAAACAGTTTAGAAAATACTGAAAGGCCATATTCCGCTGTGTAATTTAATGATGGAATTGTCACTTAAATATTGACAGGTCGCTAGCGCATCGCCTATAAGAAAAATCCCAAGTTTGTCAGCCTTTCCATTAATCGCCTTATACGACATCTACGGGAAGGGGATATAGTGGTCTTATTTTTAAATATCGGGACCCACACGGCTATAGAGTAATAAAAAAACAAAATAAAAAATGATGATTATAAAACCAACAAACACACATCCATATTAACAGTACAGTTTTTTTCAACTTTGAACTTTCGTGTTGAATAGCATTTAATCCCATCACTCCCAGTACATAATTAGATCCATGGCACTATGCCAAATGTTGTCTCTTCAACGATGATAGGGGGTAATCTTTACCTACGTTTCGGGTTACAAGATAAAGAACACTTAGAAGCATATCATGCTACAGTAACAACCAACTATAATATGTAATACAGCCTGCAATAAGAGTATGAAGCAAAGGCTAGTGGTTTTCGGCACTTAAAATAATTAAGAACACAGTCTCATAAGACATCACGTGTCTCGGTTCGACATTAAACATCAGATTAAAAAACGTGTCAGATTTCACGTGTCTCGTTAGAAAATAATTGTCACGCAAGTCATCACTTGTCTCGTAAGACGAAATGTGTGCCGTACGACAGCACGTATGTCTGATCAGACATCACATGTGTCAGACTCGTTTCACTTTCCACATAGTAACTACATCTTTGAAATTATGACGACCCTTGCATATTTCCTTTGTTTCATTCACATTCATCAATCTTTTAAGCAAGCTCAGTGGTTAGGTACTAGTCTTGACCAGATTCCCGGCACAGAAGCGCCGGGCAGCCAGAGGGTATCGTGGTGAAATGCCTGCGATCCCATGATGCCCTCAAAATGGCAAGAAGGGCGAACGGAGGGGTTTTAGTGGGTAGGCTGGTACACTAGGTGCCAGGAGTCCCACACTCTCCCGGGTGAAGACCCGGGGGGTTGTCCGTAAAAAGGATAAAAAAGGTACTAGTCTTGACCTGACTTGTCACTGGAACACAAATAATCGAATAATTTTATTATTATGTATCTACAAGATACTCATCAGATTCCAGTTCCAACACTCGTGTATGTCGTATAAATTTCAATAAAGACTAGTGAAATCTATTCGAACATACCCAAATAAGACAAAACACCCTTTGAGCGTTGAATACAAATCGTGCCCCAGAATCGTTATTGGTACAACATCTCGAGAATTACAATTTTGGAAATTCAACTTAGGAAAGACTGAAATTTTCAAATGATAAGTTATATTAAATCTGTGCTTGTTTGTATCAATGTATTCGTATCTCGAAAAAAAAATAATAATATTGAAATGGAATTCGGACAAAAAACTTTTTGAACTTGACAAGTGGTGACGCTATATAAACTTTCTTTTAGGTTTATAAACTACCTTGGAAATTTATAAACTTGCGGTTCTTGTATTTTTCCGGTGACATAATATTAAACTCTTCCGTTACTGAGTGACTTACTGCCTGATTGACGGACAACGCACAGCCCAAACCGTTGGGTCTAGAAACTTGAAATTTGCAGCGTGCAGGTTCCATTAATGCTCTTGGTATGCACTAAGGGATAATTTCCCGAAATTCCTGTGGGAAAAAATTTTTACAAGATTTTTCGAATCCTTGTGTTTCCAAGGCCAAGTTAATCAAGTTGTTGTAACTATCGTAGCCTGCTACGCCGTAGCTATATGTGCTACGATTATTCGTAGCAGGCCTACGAGAATACGAGTAGATGCAATCAAGTTATCCAGTTTATTGCATAATATCATGTTCCTTACAATCTTGCTTCTTACTCATACTCGTATTGTAAATGCGAATATTTATTAGTATGTATGTGCCGTGTGGTTCCCGGCATCAATAAAAAGAACCACTCCATCTCGTTTCCATGGATAGCGTAAAAGGCGACTAAGGGATAAACTTATAAACTTGGGATTCTTCATTTAGGCGATGGGCTAGCAACCTGTCACTATTTGAATCTCAATTCTATTACTAAGCCAAACAGTTGAACGTGGCCTGCCAATCCTTCCAGGACTATTGGTTCTCTGAAAGACCGTCACAGATAAAGACGTGATTAAAGAAAAAAGAAGAAAGTATAAATATACTCTTGTTGCTTACTCATTCAAACATAACAAACATGTAAAACATAATTTAAAAAGGTCCAAATATGTGGGAAAACAAACATAATCTTCACAGTGAGCGACATTTTATTTTCTTCTTAAGACGTAGCAACCACTTAACTTTGTCCAATCAGCTTTAAATCTATGGAGTCTGCGCCACTGCGACCTTCGAATGACAAGACTCTGAGCCGACAGATGCCGCGAAACTATATTCGCTTGAATGAATCAAACACTTCGATATATCTTTAATGTCACGGTTTTTTGAGCTCCGTATGAAGTGTTAATCTTGTTTTGAACTACAACTTTTATGTACTTTATTTATTTAACTTCATAACATAATTTGTTATAATTAAATGACTAATTTAAAGTATGGAGTGTTTTGTACAAGTCAACTGAGTGGATCAATATTGTCTTTATCGCACATAAAAAACAATATAACAAATTGACAAACAGTCATTGGATTTAAAAGAATTATGTACAACGGCGCATATATAACGCCATCTTCAAAAAGCGGCGAATTTAACGCCATCTACAAAAAAGCGACAAAATTAGCACCACCTAAAAAGCTTCGAATTAAAACACCACCAACAAAAAACACAAACAAATAACTTAATTTTTACTTTTACTATAAGATGGGATTGGAAACTTGGAAAAACTAAAATATAAAAAAAAAACAAATCTACTATAACATTATTTGATAATACATATTAGAATTATTTCTTTATTTATATATTTTCCAAATACGGTAGAGGAATAATTTGTTACAACTTTTTAAACCGATAATTCGAAAATGTATTCGAATTATCGAAGTTCGTATTAACAGTCGTGACAAGTGGTAAAAAATAAAGAAATCACTTTCAACCCAACAGAGATAAAAGCTATTTATGATGTAGCAATTTTATTATAAATTAAGAATTAATCGAAAATGTTCGTATCGATTATCGAAGATTTACTTTGCCATTGTTCGCAAGTCGGCGATGACGTCACATTTGCTTGTCTTCAATCATCCCTCGTGACAGGTCGAACAATAGCCATATCCGTTTCCGATTTCCACATCACCAGAATAGTCTAGTTATGATTAATGCTTCAATAAAATCAAAGCTTCTTAATGTTTTCATCATTTTACCGGACTGCAAAGGTAGGGTTATTTAATATTTTTACCAGAAAAAGAGAAGTGCCGGGTGATTCTCAGCACTTTGGAATTGGACCATCTATCCCATGGATGCCGTAAAAGGCGACGGAGGAAAAGGCTAATAAACTTGGGCGTTGACTGCAACTATTTGAATATCAATTCAATCATTAAGCCATATAACTGAACGCGGCCTTTATAGTCTTTTCAAGACTGCTGACTCTGTCCCTGCAAGAAATATCGACGTGATGAACCGCGAGTCGGAGATTGTATATGCTCCAATCCATTCTTGCGCGATATAGTCTCTTCGTTGCTATTGTAGAATTCTTCGCTGTGATTGGTTGTTGGCGTGTGACGTTAGAGATGACGCCACAGATTAAAAAGTTTAAAGATTAAAGAGTTTCTTGACGAATTACTGAAATTTGTTTCTAATTGACTTATAAATTTTTTAACTGTGTAGTAATAATAAAATATGTGATTATACATATAAACAAACTGCTTGACTGAATGACTGCATTCAGTCAAGCAACTTGAGTTGAGTTGTTTGTGTTTACCCTTTAGTCGTCTCCTACAACTTCACGAGATGAAAAAATGGCTTAATTCAACTGTGCTAATAAATAGAAGTTAAATAAGGTAACCAACTTATGAATACAAACAATGTATGTCAAAATGTATGAATATGAAATGTCCATTCAAAATTCGTGCCTCAAAATTTCGCCACACACGCGTTTATTAAAACGGCATCATTTGAATTTGAAATTAGGTTTATTCACAGAAGTCACAAAAATGTGGCTGCAGAATTATCATTCTATAGCGTCTGTGGTAGATTTGAAATTGTATGAAAAAGATGTATATGAATACACACATACATACATAAATACTACGTTAATATAAAAAAAAATATTGGTTATTCATATTTAAATTTAAAAGTAAGAAAAAAAATAATACATTCATTATTTTTTGCTCGGTAACACTTTATATATACAATTAAAAAAAAACAATAAAAATAACACATTCAACTTCTGTACTTTTTAAATTTGGAACGAACAAAGTTCGCATTCTCGAGCTGTATTTACATTAAATTGGATATTTTAATAACGTCGCTTGAGTCTGAAATTTAATATTGGATAATGAAATTTTTGTGTTAAACTGCAATGCGTGGATTTGATATAAGTAACTCCTTTGTGGTCATGAGGCTTGATATGTAAAGAGAAATTTGTATTTTTGTTTTCTGTCACTAAAAAAAATAAAAACAATACAGAGAGCCGACTGTATTTAAAAAAAAATGGGACAGACACTGACGAAACATTTAGAAGTAAAATTTGCTACCTTTTATCAGTAAGAAAATATAGAAAATACTCACGGGCGTGAAGCCTAGTTAAAAGCTATGTTGATATTCAATATAGTATCGACAAATTAGTTTTGGATCAAACGGAAAATTTTTAATAAGCCAATAAGCTGAACGTGGCCCATCAGTGTTTTTAAGAATGCTGGCTCTGTCTACCCCGCTAGGGATACAGACGTGAGAGTATGTATGTATCAAACTGACTTTGTATTATTGGTCCGTGTATTTACTTGAGATTTTTCTTCCCAATTTGAAAATATTAAAAAATCTGCACAATTTTGTGCATCTATACATATAATAAATCTGTAGAAAGGTCAATTCTGTACATTGAAAATATTGAAAAAATAAATAGCAGGGGGTGTTACTGGATCGATACCAAACACAAAAATGTGATTAAAAAAATTTTTGTCTGTCTGTCTGTATGTTCAGGCATCACGTGAAAACTAACGGTTCGATTTTGATGAAACTTGGTATAATTATACCTTATTATCCTGGGCGTAAAATAGGATACTTTTTATCCCGAAAAAATACGAAGAAAAAAAATCTTTATTTTTCAGTTTATCCATAGACGTTGTTCTGTAGAACCGCGAACACACGTTGCGTTACCCGCAGTGGATTTAGCGCCATAACCTGTAGCGCCGAAAGTCGGCTTTGGCTTGAACCGTTTGCTGCACAAGCAGGCCGCTACTAATTACTATGAAAAAAATACTACATAGCTACATTAATTCCCATCAAGCTGAAAATGAGTATAATTATTTAAAACACAATCAAAAGCATTATTTCAAAATTCCCCAAGATTCCGGTTTAAGGAAACAAATTTACTCACGGTCAAAGGTAAAAAATGGGTGTATCGCAATTTTCTTTAAAACGGTAAGTTTTTCAAATCGGAAAATTACCTCAGACATGAATTGTAGATCATAAAGTTATCTATAAAAAAGGTATCAATAATTTTTTTCAACAAAGCTACCGTTTCTGTGATATTACGATGCAAAAAGTTGCAAGCGTCATAATATACATCCGTTTCCTTGCCACCTCTGAGGTAGTGTACTATTAGCGCGTTTTTTTTAACATTTTTATTATTAAACTTGAAAATGTCTGAAATAGGTTAAAATAAACACGTGTTTTCACTACGCAGTGGCACTCAAGACTAACTTTCGCATTTATTATTAAAAAAAAATAGAATAACCCTAAGTGAAGAAAATCATCTTAGGACAATAATAGAGATTACAATTATCAAATTCAATGCAATAATCAAATTAAAACTAAAACTACTTATAAAAAGAAAGAAAAAAGATGACTACAAACTAAAATTTAATTTATAAATTGTACAGTCCTTGCATAGCATCAACATGCGGGAATGTGCCCAGAAGGCTGGCAGCATTGCTAATTCGAATGGCAATGCTGATTCTCTGAGCCAGATAATTTCCAGCCCTCCGGTCAAGAGATACCTCAATTAGCTTTTTCGACAATTGTCGGAAAAGCTGATGGGCAGATAGGCCCCCCGGTCCCAGAGTTTCTACCCCAAAAGGTTCAAAAGTATAGATATTACCGATAACTACATATTTGCGCCTTTTCGAGGTTTTTTGCCTCATTTGAAGCAGAACGGCCTTAGATTTAGTAACCTGAAGATGAGAAGGCGCAAGTGTGTCGACACAAGTAGCATCCCACACCAAAGGCCGCCCCAATCTCCAGGGTACCAAAGTCATACCATCCGGTCTCTTGGCATCATCCCGAGCCAGACCGTTTGGTTCTAGAACGGCTGGAACATGGATGGTGGCAAGAGCACGGAGGATTTTATCATTTAGGGCGGCATGGCGCCCTAAACGGCCGGCACTCCTAGGGCATGAGAGGCCGTGGTGTCCATAACCGACAACGGTATCCCCGCAAGGACTACTATTATTAAAGACTAACGGTATTTCATGTGTTGAGCATTCTGAGATAAAGCAGCTATACGACCCTAGCCACGTACACAATTAAACAGAGAGACAGATGTTGTCTCAAGGTTTCACTACAGTATAAATGAAGGGACTGGGTTTCATTATACTTATGTATATTTAATATTTTGAATTCAAGTTAAAATTACCGATAGAACAATATTTTTACTTATATTACTGCTACATAGAGTATATACGAGACGTGCTTATGCATATTATGACGCTTGCAACTTTTTGCATCGTTATATCTCAGAAACGGTAGCTTTATTGAAAAAAATAATGATTCCTTTTTATAGATATCTTTATGATCTACAATCTATGTCTGAGGTAATTTTCCTATAAATCCGTAATCCGTAATCCGTTTTTAAGAAAATCGTGAAAATCCCATTTTCTTACCTTTGACCTTGGGTAATTTTTTTCCTTAAACCGGAATCATGGGGAATTTTGAAATAATGCTTTTGATTGTGTTTTAAACAATTATACTCATTTTCAGCTTGATGGGAATTAATGTAGCTTCATTCCTATTTTTTGGTCTAAATTGACCGGACTGAAAATAAAATGGAGAAATAAACCATCTACGCGAAGACCGACATCCGCGCGGACGGAGTCGCGGGGGAAAGCTAGTGGTTAATAAGAGAAAAAGTTTTACTAAGTATACTTCCCTACTTATAATTATAATCTATATATAATATCTTAATGGCGACCGTACCCGTGTTAACTCGATGTAACTCAAACTTTATCCACATAAGCTAACATTTGGAAAATCTTTTAGCCTCTGGTATACAACGAGAGGATAATACTATCGACAATGGTGAAAATATTTCCATAAATCTTTCCGATTTTGGTCACAATAGGAAAGAATCCTTCATTTCATACACATGTGAGTAGTTCTATGCAGAACGTATCGGCAAATGGATAAAGTATTGAATCCACTAATGTCCTGATTATCGATTTAATAAATTAAATACTTATTTTCAATATACACCTTATTGTGACTTTTACTATAATCACTATTCTAATAATAAATCTACCTAATAAAAAAATGTCAAATTCCTAAACAACTAAAAAAATTACCGTTTAAGTTAGGACCCCTTGGTAGTTTATTTAGAACTACTTAACAATATATGTGTTTCCTATTTTGAGCATTTATTCTTTGATTTCCATTAAGCATCCATTAAATAATTTTAACACATCACGTGGGACAACTCAACTAGCCTTTTAGGAAAAATGATGGTTTAGTCGTAGATAATCAACACTAACTTACAACAACACTTACTTACTTATGTCCTTTTTTTAAAGAAGTTTTTACCGTTGTACCTAGCTGTAGCTAAGCGTAGATCTTTCCTAGGTATGATTCTTTCAGTCAGAAGGAATCCCTCATAGGTATGAGTCCGCCGTCCGCATTTTTATGTCATATTACGTATTACAAAAACATTGTTATGTACTATAAAGTATTTACAAACAAACTAACTTTACATGAATTAAGAAACTTAATATGTAACAATAATATTTTTCAATAAAATCTCGAATTTCTTAGCGGAGAGTTAAACCTACGAGATTGTATGAAGAGTACGAGTTATAAATATCGATGAAGCGAAATAAGTATTCAAGTATCATTGCAAGTAGAAAGATTGATCTCTGCCACTCCAAGAGAGATTTGTTTATATCATATGAAATAAATAATTTATGTACTATACAGGAAAGCATATATGTACGAAACACGATGAAGCCCCATTTTAAATACTCAATCCTCATGTAATCGAACAGGTGTCGCGAACCGCTTTACACGATAGGCTCTGCAAGATTGATGGTTAGTTTCCGACGAACATCCTTTACTATGAAGTTGTACTATATGCATACACACCTAGTGTATGTTAACGCGTTTAGGCGCGATTTTATATATTTTATATATAAAATCGCGCCTCTTTCCGCGTATAACAATTCTGCATACGAGTTATATTAACACGTTTTAAATCGTCATGTTCCTAATGTTTTGTTCTATTACGTCACTAGTCATGGTCACGGTACTAGGTCTGTGACTGCGGACAAGCTGAAGGTACCTAGGGTAAGTAATTACTATGGCGATAGAACATTAAAAAAACGCTTGCCCTACTTACTGAACAGTTTGCCGGCAGACATTAGATCTGTATGTGGGACCAATGCATCAATTAAAAAAAACTAAAAAAAAAATTACTTCTCAATTTCTATACAAGTATGTAAGCATATTTCACAACAATACCTTGAAAATCTTAAGCAGTTACCAAAGTTGCATTTTCATAAACACAGGATAAAAATGTTTTTGTTTTCAGCTTACGAAACTTTTCTCAAACAACCAAAGTGAAATTGAAAAAGTTTTTTAACCTATATACGTGAATCAATTAGCTATATTGATTTATTTTGAATGGATGTCTCACCCGATACACATCCCTGATGACCTAGTGGTAAAGGTTTTGCCTACTGGGTATAAGATTCAATCCTCGAGTACAATACATAACTTTTGTGATTGTTCTTTAACTCGATCTCAAATTAATACTTCCGTTAAATCTATTTGTAATTTTCAAAAGGTTGACTAGTAGATGCTTTTTTAGTTTTCAACTTGTTGTAGATAAAAATGATTAATTCGTCCTACCTGTGATGGAACCCAGACGTGTTCTGAAACACATCCGCAGTAGGTAAGTCAGGTAAATTACACGAGGAGATTTCTAAATAATCAACCTGTGCCGTATTAACAGATTTTCCTTTGTTAATTTTGTTTATAGATATTACACTATGAGAATATGCATAAGTATAAGATGAAGGCTTTTAGAAGTCAAGTATATTTTTGGAAACCAAAGAATTAAACGCCAAAAAGAACAAAGCATATATAAGTAAACACACCAAAACAAAGTAATATTGCAAAGCCATTTTAAATTCCATTCACGCGAAGCCTTACGTTAAAATACGGATACAATGACTGAAGAATATCTATGCCCGTTATCACAAACAGAATTTGAAAGCTATTCCTACAGGAATACATTTTGAAATTTAATATATACGAGCACAAAAGGGTTCTATTCTCATGTTAAAGTGATCCGAGATCCTCAGTTTGAGTGTGTCAGTGTTTATGCATAGTGGCTTTCAAGTCATCGATTGGGAAGTTTTCTTAGGCCTGTGAAAGTTTACGTACAATATCCATACGTAATATATGGGAATTTGCTCCAGGAAGTTTTTGCAATTGCAATTTAGTTCCAAGTTTAATTGTGTTATTTGCTTTCGTATTTACTTCCATGGAATGAACATCGCAAGCTTAACGTGGGGCGCTGAGTGTAGTCTGGTTTTTTTAAAGTTTTGGACTTAAAAGCTTCGACTGGCGAACTTAGTGCTAAAAAGCATTCTCCAAAACTCCATCAAGCTTAAGGAATATAATGTATATAGTTGACGCAAAATTCAGAGTAATCTGTCTATAGATATATTAGGGGATATTTTTATTATCCTACTATAGACCAAAGATCATTTTTGAATATAAAGAAATCATGCGGTACAATGGTGCGGTAGATGGATAAATAAATCCAAAGATAGAAAGAATTAGCTAGTCCACCATTTAATATCTTAAGTATAAAATCTATTAAGTTTAAATTCTATTTTAAATTTTTTCTTTAATGAACATAAATAAATATGTAAGTAGGCCTAAGTGCCCTAGTAACAAAGTAAATAGTATAAATGAAAGAGTTTGTTGGAGATTAAGATTTATTTAATCAAACTCTGCTGTTCTTTATTCCCTTTTGAATGAATTCAGGCGTCTCAATAACCCTGTAACTATTTCAGTCAACTGAAATACGAGTAGCATCAAGGAAATTTCATATATACATATATTTGTAAATATTTATATTTACTTATAGGTCGTACCTCATAGTATTTAGACAATTAGATATCTATACTCGTACCTTATCAATAAATATTAATCAAATTACGCTTTTTTCCCGGTGGGATAGGCAGCGACTTCATCTTTCTAGCTACAATTCCTACATTTTTCTTCAACTGTCTCTGAATTGAATCTTTTTCCCATCCCATGATCATGTTTACTGATCCAGTTTATTTAAAATAGTACATATATTCATAGAATCACGCTTTTATCGGAGTAGGCAGAGCCTACATCTTTCCGCTTGCCCCGATCCCTGCATATATTAAAACAGTACCGTATTATAATAGTTTGTAATACGTAATTGAATCAACAAATGAAAGGTTTATCTATTTATTGTGTAACAAAAGTCGAGTCGCCGGGACAAAGGGGCTTCAGTCCTGGTTTCCGACCGCAGACCCGCCATTTTCCTTTTATCCCACTAGTTCGTGATTTGCTGCCCGGATTAGATACGACAAAGGCAAGGTTAATTGTCACTGCATTGTATATGGGCGTAGTGATTTGCTTACCCACCGGCTTATCGATTATCAGACATGCTCATTGTTCTTTTCATTATGAATCATTTATCATTGGTCAGCAGGACCAAAATCTGTTATAACGACATAGTTCCTTCTTCTTTTTCACTCTTATATACGCATACGCATATACACTACATGGGGTACAAACAACATGACAAATATATGAATTGGAAGCCAAATATCTAATTGTGTAATATTTTTAATCTGCATTTTGAAACAATTTAAAAGATGTTTTTTTAAAATAATGTTTCTGATTGATTTGCCTCAAATTCAAACTTCAATAAAGGACATACTAATTAAAATTTATTTATTATCAAATTTCATTTTGTTTCTAACAAAGCGGATTTTAACAATTTTGTTTATTAAAAGACCTACTCATGAATTATAAAAATCTACTAATGCGTAAAGAACTTTATAGCTAAGTACTACTTTCAACAATTTGAAACAGAATAATTTTATAATTAAAAGCATTAGTAAGTTAAAAACGACAAACTGAGTAGGAGTTGGAGAAGCTTTTAAACAATCTTAATATAAAAGTAGATGGGACATTTGTAACGCTTTGGTTTAGAGGCAGGCCAAATTTTCATGTTTAATTACTTTGTTTTAAGCTAGCTTTTATCCAGAACTTCCTTGAGAATTTCCAGAAATTATAAGTTCTATGTCTGCTCTACAGAAAATTATTGTACTTATTTATACGAAATTCCATCTTAATCAGTAGTGCCGTAAAATCGAGACAGACAGTGAAACATATTTTACTATGAGAAAAAAAAATGATTACCGCTAACGGGGTGCACACAACCAATACTTTCGAAATTACTCAAAGGTTAATAATGAAATTGAGATTAATTTAATATCAAGTTGCTAGTGTATCGTCTGTAAGGAGAATCCTAAGGTTATAAGCTTTTCAGACACATAATAAATGCTGTTAAATGCATTGTAGTTTCTTCCACCGCTTTTTCTCTTGCGCTTTGGATTTTGTAATTAAAAGTTTCGGTGACGTCATTATTTAGTTTCTTTTATACTATTTTAAAAGTAAATATGTTCGCTATACTCGTATTAGCAATATTTCCGTTACCTGAATGCCCCAGTAGTTTTCGGTGAGTTGTAGGAAAACAACACGCCATAGTACTAAAATGGTGCTAATAAAATGTTAGTACAACGTTCCACACCTTTCACTTGTCTTTAACAGACGTTAACTCTTATCATTTGTAGCGGTACGATCTTATGATATCCCTTGGGTTTTTACGGGAGGATAAAATAAAGAACGTGCAGAGACAAAACTAGGTTTAAAAAGAATAGTGGCTGATCGTACATTTTTACACTTCCAAACCATCGTAAATTTTGGGAAATTCTCTACGAGTGAAAAAAGGAAACGTCATAACAGTCAGTCAGTGACCTCTTTTATAACATTTAAAATTTAGTTTTATATTAACGAAAGAATATCAACATCCTGGCTTTAGTCCCAATAACATATTCACTTGTTTGATGAGGAGCGCCCTGTGACCAAGATCCTATTTTGAGCGAGTGAGGTTTTTACAAGACGCAACTCCCAACTGACCTCCACAACCTCTGCAGGGGAACCTAACCCGTGGATTAAATCCAGTTTCATAAATGTGCAAGTTTACTCACTATATTTTCCCTCGCCGTAAGAGCATCGGTTAGCACTCAAACTAATGTACATAACTCAGAAAAGAGTCATTGGTACATAGTCGAGTTAGGATTTGAACCTGTGCCTCCACGCATTACTTACGCATTTAGGCCGTCGACCACCGACAGTCTTGTATATAGCTAAAGAAGTTATTACACAGCAGACCTTCTATCTTCATATAAATATACCTACTTGGCTTTTGTATCATATAGTACATTCTATTCAGGCGTAGTAATAACGTTACTATCTCTAAAAGCCGACCTTATTTCATTCACACATTCACACCAATGTTACGGTCACCTTATGAGCCTGATAAGTATTTAAACCAGAATAGTGAATATGTTTAACGTAAAAGTATAGGATCATGTTTACTTTTAACAAATTACGAACATAAAAATTGAAATTTTAAGTTCAAATAATCTTGACGAGCAAAACTTTTGATTTATTCCTTTTATAGCATCGGTTAGCATACTATTTCTCGTAAATTTCTGTAAAATAAAGGTATTACAACATAAAAACAAACAAACTTATCTCTATTTTTTCCCCAATTTTTGGTAAAGCACAAGTTAAGGCAAGAAGGGAGATAAAATGTATACCGGGTCAAAGTTTGAATTACCCCACTGTACAATTGTACATTTTTTTGATGCAATACTAAATTCGACCACCTCTTTTCCAGGCACGAAAGATAAAATGTAAATTTATTGAATTCTACATAATAGAATTTTAAAAAATACCTCCTGTTATGAGCAGCATGCCTCTACTGACAACAAAACAGAAACACGCTAGCAAGATGCTTCGTCAAAGAGAGACAGTATATACATACACATTGAACTTTTATTTTTGCCAAAAAAAAACCGAAAATTATCCACAGCAGGTTTTGAGAAAATTGCACAAAGATTAATACCAGGTATTTCATTGAGGTTTACTCAATCTGTGTAATTTGTCCCGTAAATATTTATTTTGACGGCCTCTGTGACGCAGCGGTAGTGCGCTTGTCTGTGACACCGGAGGTTCCAGGTTCGAATCCCGGCCAGGGCATGATGAGAAACGAACTTTCTCTAATTGGCCTGGGTCTTGGATGTTTATGTATATAAGTATTTATTATAAAATATAGTATCGTTGATTTAGTATCTCATAACACAAGTCTCGAACTTACATCGAGGCTAACTCAATCTGTGTAGCATATATTTATTTATTTTGTTTAATTCGAATACCATTTGTTTCAGATATGAAATATGGAGGACTACAACGAGACCTACACCAACTCGTCGGAGTCCTACCAGCCCTATTACGAGAGACCGGAGACTTACATAGTGCCGCTGATCTTCGCTCTCATCTTCGTTATCGGAGTCGTCGGGAATGGCACTCTGGTAGCCGTCTTCGTGAGGCATAAGGCTATGAGGAATGTGCCTAACACGTAAGTTTTAGAAATACCTTTTTCTATAGTGTGAATAATAGAAGTTTACATACATACATATAATCACGTCTATATCCCCCGTAAGGGATATAGACGTTCGTTTTCCATGGATGTCATCAAAGGCGACTAAGGGATAGGCTTATGAACTTGGGATTCGTGTTTTAGACGATGGGCTAGCAACCTGTTACTATTCGAATCTCAATTCTAACATTAAGCCAAATAGCCGAACGTGGCCATTCAGTCTTTTCAAGACTGTTGGCTCTGTTTACCGCGCAAGGGATAAAGACGTGACCATATGTATGTATGTATGTAGCAATAGCTTAGATATCATCCCAAAGTAGGCTAATTTGGCAATAAGGAAAAGTTTAATCCATACTATTTAAGTTACCTTCGCTTTTAATATTAGCCTGAAAGTCTTCCTAAAAATAAATATAAAAAAAGTTAAACACAATAAAAACGTCTGTTTTTCTGAAAATTCTCACAAATATGAAGCCGTAGGCAAAAGGCTTTAGTAAATCACAACAAGTAAACAAAACAATTTACATGATAACGATTTATGTATGTATTTAATCTGGAAATGCTCACAGGAGCAAAACCTTGAGCGAAAATGTAGTGATCATACAACAAGTTCAGTTAACAGCACAATGTACATACATGATGACAAAAGCGTGATTTTCCTTCAAATTCTTACAAGAGAGAAGCCACCAGCAGCGTAGTAAGTCTTACAATAAAATCACCTAACAACATCGTTGACACGCGAACTTGGTCGAGTGCCAACCACTCTTGTTACGAAAGACTTACGTTCCTTCGATAACAGTAGACTTTTGTAGACACAATACAATACTCGCCTTATCATCAGGAAGAATCTACGAACTAGAAAAAGTCAATATTATTTATTAATATAATTTTTACCTAAACTGTTTATAACTTTTACTTAAGACTAATAAAATTATTTAGCGAAAGGCTAATAAATTGACTATTATTTTAGGCGATGGACTAACCTGGGAATATCTATTATTATATGTTTATTAGTGCCGTGTGGTTCCCGGCACTAATAGAAAAAGAATAGGTCCACTCCATCTCTTTCCCATGAATATCGTAAAGGGCGACTAACTAACGACGGATCTTCGGAAATAAATCTTTGTCGCGTCTTTTTTTCAATCTTTCGCATGCATCTTATAGATAGATTCTATCGAGAAATATTACCTACAACAAATACTGGATAAATATAAAATTTGCCAATATGTTACGCATTCCATTCCATTTATGTGCAAATCGGCGTATGTTAATAGGTGCCTAAAAGGAGTGCGAACACTTTATTTTTGGCCCACTCGACGCTCTCTCACTGCTTTTCGGCATTTCCATTTTTCTTTTGATTTAATAACCCTTAGAAATGTTATTCTTTTATCGAAACCAATATCAAAGAAAAAGAAATCTTTCGAAATTATAAACTGGTTTCATACTTTGATTTCGAAAGTGGCCAAAGGAAAGGTTTAAAAATATTATTTGAGACGTTTACATAAAATTGGCCTAAATATCCATCAAAGTTGTCAAAACCGAAATATTTAGTTGCATTTTGGCCCTTTAAATAATAAATATACAAACTTTTTCCAAAACTGGTATAACATCAAAGTGTTGAGAAATCATCACATAATAATATTTTGGAAATTTTGATTTAATAATAGTAGTTATGTTATATAAATTTATCATCAATTTATTGATAAAAATTTCAACAAAGTGCCTATATTTTTAATAACTCGCTGCAGAGAATGCGGCTGCATTGGAAAAGGTTCATATTATTGAAGTGTTCTGGGAAAAATTGACGAATATCCGAATATCGAAAGATGAGCATCAACAATATTTTTTGTATAATATTTATGATCAGATCCGATTTTTACCCAAAATACTTTTAGTATTAATATTGTTTTGGTTATTCTGTAACACGGATTAAACAATATATATTTTTTATTTTTATTTGGTAGCTATAACGCGGGATTTAGGTACAATTTCTTTTTATTAGTTGTCGTTTACAAAAAATGTACATACATTTTTTTTACCTTGCGTATATATGTACAAAAAACTAAAAACGTACAAAAAAATCTTTAGAATTTAAAATACAGAAAACCAAACGCAAAAACCAACGTTTAATGACCAGTTTCGTAACAATTTTTGGAAATTACACTTCTTTGTGATATTCTTACATAAGTAAGTAACTATGTAATATTTTAAATTAAAATTGTAATTATGAAATTCAACTAAATTAAAACTTGAATAAAACTAATATGAAAGTGTATTTAGTTCTACGAAACGACCCCGTGACAAGGTACCTACCGATGATGGCGGCAGGATCCCAAACCGACCTCCTATCTAACGAGATAAGCTCGATAATCTCCATCCCGAATTCCCTCAAATTCGAACTAAATAATTGTATTTGCCCCCAACTATTCACGTGCAGAGGATTAGATTAATGGTACCCAAATACTACAAACTAATACACTTGTACCTATAATTTGAGTATTCCGGACGATTCCCACATCGCTCTGCGAACGTTAAAAGGTTTTTTAGGCGTGACATAAATTTAGCAAGGTTGAATTTATGAAATTCAACCTTATGGTTTGGCTATGCATATCGAAGAATTGTGGGTGGGAATACCAGCATGAATGAGCCGTGTGGTTCCCGGCACTTGAAAATAAAACCATACATATATATAGTCACGTCCATATCCCTTGCGGGGTAAACAGAGCCAACAGTCTTGAAAAGACTTATAGGCCACGTTCAGCTTTTTGGCTAGATGATGGGTTTGCGATTCAAGTAGTGACAGGTTGCTAGCCCATCGCCTAAAAGAAGAATCACAAGATTAGAAAATAGAACCACTCCATCTCTTTCACATGGATGTCATGAAGTCGACTAAGGGAATAGGCGCACATTCATCAAGTGCACTCTACTGTGGTTTGGTAGCGTAGAAAAAACATAGTGTGTGCCAACTATTTATCTTTCCTTTTAGGTTGTAATCATTGCATTTCTACGTGCTGTGTTATATAGCACACTGTCACTGTGTAGTTGAATCTCAATTGGCCTTAGACTTTTCGAGACTGTTGGCTCCGTTTACCCCGTAGAAGATAAAGATGTGATTTAATGTTTGTGTATATAAATGGCGAAACAATCGCAACCCCTAAGGATAGTTCAGGAGAACAATACATATCAGCTGAAAATTACTGCATTTTAATTTACATTTGCAGCCGCATTTTGCAATTCGTAGAGCACAGAATTTAATATTCTGTGAAAATATGGTATAATCACAGATATCAGAATAATATTTGTACAGTTGTCAATGCGTTGGAAAAGGTGAGTGTTTTTTTTAACAGTTTGGTTTTGTTTCAACTTGTTGCAGGGAAAAAATAAAAGTATTAATAAAGTTTAACATAGGTTCATACATACATATTATCACGACTATATCCGTTGCGGGGTAGACAGAGCCAACGGCCTTGAAAAGACTGACAGGCCACGTATGACAGCTGTATGGCTTGATAATGCAATTGATATTCAAAAAGTGACAGGATGTTAGTCTATCGCCTACAAGAAGAATCCCAAGATTATAAGCCTATCCCTTAGACGACTTTTACTTAGTGGTCCTATTCTTTAATGCCATAACTTTATTTTATACTATTCTTCACTTATTGCAATTATAATTTATTAGATTTTTTACCGCAGATAAACTCGCGTAAAAATTAAATTGTCAAAAAGTTATCTTCATTTGACCTGCCATTGAAAATTTTAGTACCTAACATTTAGATGTGAAAACTGTTGTAGGTAATTTCTTACGCGCGCGGCTTCTCCCCCGCAAAAAAGTCCATTTCAGTATTCAACACTATATGTAAGCATACATACAAACATGCACATCACGTCTTTACCCCTTACGGGATAGACAGAGCCAACAGTCTTCATATGTAAGCAAATCTCATGAAGATCGGACGAGCGGATCAGTGCTATTACTGTTAAGATGTTACGAAAATAGAAACTTTGTCGGTATGGATGGACTTTAATATACTTCTGAGGTTAAGTTGTTAATAAGCAGTATTTAGTAAGATTACTACCTAACACGACACAATTTATAAGCCGACACCGCTGTGATCCCGCGGGGAACAGTTGCTAACTGCAATTAATTCGGGAGAAGTCCCTTTTCGCTTCTTAATTAATGCAATTTGCTGTCGCTAATACTGCTAAAATTTTTAATAATATTCGTCGCGTTACCATTTGAGAAATTAAGTTAGTTATTAATTTCATTTTGGCGGTGGATAAGCAACCTGTCACTGAATTTAAATACCATCATTAAATCATACAGCTGAACGTGGCCTTTCTCCTGAGACTGTCAGCTCTGGCTGCCCCGAACGGTACAAATACTGATACATAGTATAATACTCATAAATACCCGCATAAAACGAAATATCTTGTTTAATTTTCTTGTCCATGGGAATTTTGGGAACATGCCTGTTTAAAAATGTTTTGTTTTGTTTAATTTACAGACTGGCCGCTAAGAGAAAAATTATTTTACGTATCGATGAAGTACGATCGTCTTTTGTTAATTATCCACAACGATGATACGAGTATTAAGACGCAATTGAAGTTTGGTTTTTCTTATATTTTAAATTTTATATTATAATTTATTTTTTATTTTTACCAACACACAGTATTTTTATTTTACATCCCGGCTTTAATTATCTAAACAGGCCACATAAAAAACAAACATGACTAATTTTAAATCTCTAAATTCAGCGGTTGGGGCTTTATTAAAGACAACTTTTATATTAGAATAAGTGAAAGCAGAGAGTACGTTAATTTCATTTAGATAAAATCTTAGATACACATAAGACATGACACAGTAGATAACAGAAGAGAATAAGAAGTAGTTCTTATTTTTAATCTACTTACAACTTTACACAATATACAATGGCCAGGGTGTTCGTTATTGATATTGAAACCATGAAGGTTTAACTTTTTACATGATCCAAATATTAGTACAAGTACTCAATAACTAATACGGTCTTTGTACATTTAATGGCATACGTTAATATACCAGTAAGTTAGTCAGTCAATAATTTCCTATTTCAACTCTGCAATGTTCTTAAAATTTTATTATTCAATTTAACAGGTAATATATCTATGTCATATGGAGTCACAATTCTCTATCATCAAATAAAGTACATTTAATAACAGTTAACATAAAACCATCGTATCGGCATTGCCGAAAATGGAATTAACTGTAAACAAGAATTAAGCTTAACTTAGCTCAAAGGCGCTGTGTTCGTTTAAATCAGCAATCCACATAAATCAGCGGGATAATAAAGGAGCAATTAAATCTTATTGGCTCAGCTGTAAGTGAAGACAAAGATTCCAGTTTTACTTGACTCTTCATTGCCCCTTTTGTGTTTAAAAAATGGAAGTTATAACGCATTTTTATAATCTTCTTTCTTCTTTGTCGTTACCTTTCACCAAATTTTTACGTGAACCAGTTCATACATACATATAATCACGCCAAAATCCCTTGCAGGATAGACAGAGCCCGCAGTCTTGAAAATACTGATGGGCGATGTTCAGCTGTTTAGCAATGATAGAATTCAGATTGGGTCGGCACAGTATGTTGTTGCTTTTGCCAAATACTTCTATCTCTTGCTAACTCACTCCTTTTCTACTCATACTATCTTTTACGCTTTCCATCCATCTCTTTTTCAGTCTTTCCCTATTTTTTAAACATTCCACATCCATATTTAAGGCTCTTTTAGTAACATGACCTTCCTATCTTAAAGATCGTTTCTCTTTCCGTCATTCGTCTAATTCTCCTTGCAGATCTCATTTGCGCACCATTCTTACTATTACAAATACAAATATACAAATACAAATATCGTTTATTCAGTATGAGTTTACATAAGTTTGTTGTGCTGGCCCCCATTGAAGGTTTCCCTGTGGTATGGGAGTCAGGCTTCCTCCGATTGTCAGTTACATTATCTTCATACCGTAAACGAAAGGAGAAAAAAAAAACAAAATATAGTGAAGTTTTTAAGATAAATCTAAACTAATACAACACTGAATCAGCAATAGTGAAAAAGAATGTGCATGTTGTGTGTTAGCGTGTGTGTGTATGAGTGTGTGTACGTGTGCATGTTCGTGTTCATGTGCCTGTGCGTGTGCGTGTGAGTGAGTATGGCGCCGGTTTTACTATAATTATATTATATCTATCAAATCACTACAATAAATAATTCTTCAGTCTCATCAAATGTCATATTTTTTAGCCAATTATAGAGGAATTTTTTAAAGGCGTTGTAACTTATATTTGTAATGTTTCTGTCTATTATTAGCAGTTTATTATACAGTTTTGGTGCAATATAATTGTAGAATCTACGAGCAAATACTGTCTCCACTCTTGGGACAAGGCAGCGCTGGATACGTCTGTTAGCTAGTGAGAGTTTGGGCACAACTTGTTTGTGGAACCTAATGAGACTTGTGAAAATGAAGAGTTTCCGTACGGACAACACTTCGGCTCGTTCATATAATGAAGTTGTAGGATAGCGAAATGGTAATCCCAGAATAACCTTAATAATTGCTCTTTGGGCCCTCTCCACCCCCAAGATGGAAGTCTTGGCAGCGCCACCCCAAGATGTAATGCAGTAGGTGAGGATACACTGGCAGAGAGCTTTATAAACTGTCATTAGGAGTTTAGGGTCACCAGCAATTTTTAGTCTTTTAAATATGTAAATTAGTTTCCTTGCTCGAGCCGAAATAACTGCGATGTGTGGAGCCCAGCATAGTTTTTCGTCAACCACTACTCCTAAGTATTTGACTGTTGGAACCCGCTTTAAGTATGAGCAATTGCACAAGTTGAAATTATTATTTTTTATGAAATCTCTATTACAGGGAAACGTGTGTATTTTGATTTTGAAGTCAGATGTTGGACATGATGCCGAAGTTTTAAAAAAGCATATGTAGTTAGATTTGCCCGTATTCAGCGTTAGTAGATTGTTTTCCAACCAGGATGTAATTTTAGCAAGTCCAGCTTCCGATAGAGCCTCCACCCCAGCCCAAGTTTTGTCGTGGAATATAACCGCGGTATCGTCGGCAAACATGAGCAATTCTGCTCCAGGGATATCCAGGCTACATAACGTGTCAATATACAACAAGAACAGACTAGGTCCAAGCGTACTACCTTGTGGCACACCATATGAACAGTATTCTTCTGTACTTTTATGGCTTTTTACTCTCACACATTGCTGTCTGCCAGTAAGGTAATCCCTGAACCAGTCATGGACGACACCTCTGACACCTGCATCATACAGTCTTTTCAACAGAATTGGGATAGAGACCGTATCAAATGCTTTTTGCAAGTCCAGAAAGAAACCGATGCATCGCTCACCTCTATCCAGGTAAGAGCTGATGGAACCAGTAAGTTCCAGTAACGCATCCTCGGTGGACCTATTCTTCCGAAAACCATACTGATTGGGTGATAACAATTTAGATGCATTCAAATAGCTCACCAGTCTTTTGTTGACAATTTTTTCTAGTATTTTAGCAAGTGTTGATAATAGTGCTATGGGTCTGTAATTTGTAGGTTGATCTTTACTTCCACTTTTGTATATGGGACAAATAATTCCGGTTTTAAATTGTTTTGGAAATATGCCAGTGGAAAGACTGAGATTACAAATGAATACTATTGGTTCAACTAAAAGGTTTATAAAAGTTTTTAAAAATTTGGCGGAAATTTTATCTATACCTGGAGCAGACTCAGATTTTAGCTTCATTATAACGTCACGCACTTCAGTTGGTTCCGTTGGGATAAATGCCATCGATTTAGATGGGCTGCAGTCTGAATTTATCTTACTCGCTAGAACATCCTGCGTTGTCCCAAGTTTAGAAAGAGTTTGGTCTGCTAAAGTTTTACCTATGGATGTAAAGTATGAGTTAACTTCCGTCAGTGAGTCTTTGGGATTAGTTTTTATTGACAGTAGCTCCTCGCATGTCGTTTTACTTTTCGATAAGCCACAAATTTCCCTAACAACCTTCCATGTCCTTTTTGTGTTGCCTTTGTTTTCATGGATTAGTGCTTGGAAGTATGTTTTTTTGGCATTTTTTATAATTTTGTTACAAATATTCCGATAATTAATAAATTCAAATTTAAGCGAATCATTGTTTTGAGATTTAATGTATGTTTTATATAATTGATCGCGTTTGCGCATACATTTAACTAATCCTATTGTGATCCAGGGTTTGATAGGTCTGACTTTTTTTGGAATTTCCACAATGGTTGTGTTGTCATTGATGATTTTTTGTAGTGTTGATACTAGTATATTAGCTGCAGTATTAGGACTATCATTCGAGTATAAAGGAGACCAATTATATATCTGCAGTGTTTTGCCTATTTTTTCGTAGTCAAGTTTGAGATTGTAAGACGAAGTTTCGTTTTTATCTATGTCTACCTTTTCTAACACCAGAAGTATAGGTCTATGGTCAGTAAAATCGTTATATATGAGTGTCTGGGCCTTTAAATTAGTTTTGACCATGAAATGATCAATACATCTTTCTTTTCTGGTTGGTTTATAGACACCTGTTAAAAGTCCATGTGAATTCATCATTTCTAAGTAAAGATTTGTGAATATGTTATCATACCCTGGAAGAACGTTTATATTTATATCACCTGTGACGATTATATTTTTTGATTTTATGCATTTTAGGATTTCGTCTATAGAGTTTATATATTTAGTTGGATTTTTAAAAGAGGGTGATCTATATGAACAAATGAGTGAATAATCATTAGAAATTTTCAGTAAAAGACAACTGCCTTCGCTAACAACTGGTTCTGAGCAAGTGCACGGAATATTAGATTTGATATATACAACCACTCCGTCGTTTTGATTTAAGCTTTTTTTTGTGTAATAACATATGTAATTGCTTAGCAAATCAGGTACAAATCCAGAATCCGTCCAACACTCCGTCAACACTATGACATCAATAGAAATTTTTATGTCAGTTATAAATGTTAAAATAGGTTACTTATAATGAGAACTTTCTCAAGAGCTTTTAATTAAATTATTATAAGACAGTCTAGAGGACTATTGAGTAAAGCTGTAATATAATTTCCGATAGAAGTTCTGAGCGGAAAGACCTTGGCATCGTCGCAGAATATGTAGGTAGTACATTTCGCTTTACAGTCGATAATTATTTAAGGTTTGAACCGGAAGTGATTTGAAGTACATACATACATATGGTCACGTCTATATCCCTTGCGGGGTAGACAGAGCCAACAGTATTGAAAAGTCTGAATGGCAACGTTCAGCAATTTGGCTAAATGATAGAATGAAGTGAATTGAAGTAACTACTAAAAATATATAATATTATTTACACACAGGACAGAACTATTACACTATCATAACCAATAGTGTGGTTAACGGCACTTCACAATGGGCCTTCATTTCTTATGGATGTCGTAAATGGCTACTAAGGAAATAGGCAAATTCATTTAGTGCAGCATAATTCTGTGTGGGTGAGGTTTCTCTGAAAAGGTTGCGGAGCTTAGACGTGAAATTCTACGCCTTAGTGGCGTTTTTACGATATCCATGGGAAAGAGATGGAATGGTCCTATTCTTTTTTCTATTAGTGCTGGGCATCACACGGCTCAAGAATATAAGATACTCAAATTGATATTCGTATAATAAGTAGTTAAAAAAAAGCCGCTTGCCACATCAGAGAATATTTACTTTAATTATTTACATATCTTTATCTCTTAAGGGATAGACAATACAAACATTCTCCAAAAGACTGGAAGGCCACGTTCATCGCATTATGTTCTAGTTGCCCCGGTAATATTTATTTTATAAATACATTCAATACCTACATAAAATTATTACTCCTTACAATAGCATATGCGCCGCCATTTTGTTTTTGTTGTCGTGAAACTAGATAGGTAATATTAAATACCTTATTATAAAAAAGCGTCTACATAACAATAAAATAATACATTATTATATAAATGAAAAGATTGTATTAAGCTGGGTAGGTACGGACACATCATGAGAAGAGAGGAAGGTCATTTATTTATTTTTATTTATTTATTTATGTACACAAAATTATATACAGGAGCATTTATTACAATAATTCTAGTACAAAGGTGCTACTTATTTCAAAAGAAATCTCTTCCAGTAGACCCATGAGAGGAAAGATGAATTTTAGAGCGGTATGGCGTGTGCATAAATAACGTAAAACATATTTAACTAAACATACATGCTAGTACTTACATAATTAAATAAATGACAGTAATAAACTACATAAACATACCAATATATATATAATATATATAAGTCTATTTGGAGAGATAATAGTCTTTAACTCGTCGTTTGAATGAAGAGAGAGTTTGGGAATCGCGAATATCATGCGGTAAGGAATTCCACAGTCGTACAGCATGAGCATTATCGATGTTGGATTACTTCGGAAAGCTATAAGGGAATCCGATTTGCTCGAGCTATTATGTAAATTACACAAGAATAATAGACTTAGTTTCGTAAATAGCGGATTTTTTTCAAAAAATTTTTTTCATTGATTTGAATAATTGATGACCTGGATTAGTCTTTAAATTAAACTCAACATAGAATATTAACAGAACTTGAATGTCTCAATCAAATGATATGATTGTTCAAGCCGTGGCAGAGCCATCCAGCAAAGTTAATAAAAAGTCAGTGGCAAGCATAGAAAAAATAAGGGATCAAACACAATGACGGATAATGGATGGATCCAGAAGGTAGTAATCGAGAGGTGAGAACCATTACACTCAACGTCCCAATGATGGGCCTCGTCCTTTCCACTTTAACCCTCCATGCTCTACTAGAAATATACTCTGATCGTATATACTCGTAATAATATACTACTGATATACTACTGAAACCGCCTAGCTTGCATGAAGAGAGTTATGAATGTGGATGAAGCGAAGGAAGTATGCAGAGATCGTGGCAAGTGGAAAGAGGTAGTCTCTGCCTACCCCTCCGGGAAAGAGGCGGGATTTTATGTATGTATGTATACTACTGATCCATTAGCACCGATTTATTAGTTTTTGTGGTTCTTTGGAAGACTAGGCTGAGATGATTGAAAATAATACAAATAATCTTTACTTATATTATAAAGCTGAAGAGTTTGTTAGTTTGAACGCGCTAATCTCAGGAAATACTGGTTCGAATTGAAAAATTATTTTTATGTTGAATAGACCATGTATCGAGGAAGGCATATTAGGCTATATAACATCACGCTGAAAATTATTTATCCTTGAGGGCTTCAATGATGCCCAAAAAACTATTCCACGCGGACGAAGTTGCGGGCACAGCTAGTACTAGATATTCCTGCTTATCCGCCTGCGTGTTCTGAGTGTAAATTTTTACAAAGTAAATGGAGGATTTTTACACATGACAACTTAGGTTGAAGACAAGATCCTTATTTGTTGAGAAATGGAAGAAATTAAAGTCAAAGTAAATAATTTCTTCATGTCAATCTACTAATCTTCTTGAAAATCTGCATACTGTACTGTGTAAATGTATCCCGTGTTTAATACATACATATCATCACGTCTAAATCCCTTGCGGGGTATACAGAGCCCACAGTCTTGAAAAGACCGAAAGGTCACGCTCAGTTGTTTGGCTTAATGATAGAATTGAGAGATTCACATAATGACAAGATACATAAGCAACCTCAATTCCTTGAAGAAGCCTTCTAGTTCTGTAACTATTGGCTCTGTCTGGGCTTAAGACGTCTCGTGATATGACCATGTGTTTGTAGCACGTGTTACGAACTTAGTAAAAAAATATATAATAATTCATTTATCATGGGTAAACGTATATTATTTGTATCTGGTCAAGAATTTTCACCCGAATTTTTTCTACACCATTAACTGGAATCATTCAAATGAGGCATGAAAATATATGTATAATATATTATTGAAACTGTCCTCGTACGACTATGAAATTTTGAAGAAACTTCATACATACGAAAATTATTATTTAAGAAATAATACAGGCTAAGTACATACTTTTATTTTTGAATATTTATTTCTATGGGATGGGAGCTTAGCACAAGCCTAAGTTAGAACATAAAATATATTTCTTTATAATTAACTGATATCTTACACATGTGCCGTGTGGTTCCCGGCACCAATAATAAAAATAATAGGACCATATCATCTTCTTCCCATGGATGTCGTCAAAGGCAACTAAGGGAAAGTCTTATAAACTTGGAATTCTTCTTTTAGACGATGGGCTAGCAACCTGTCACTATTTGAATATCAATTCTATCATTAAGCCAAATAGCTGAACGTGGCCATTCAGTCTTTTCAAGACTGTTGGCTCTGTCTTCCCCGCAAGGGATATAGACGTGACCCTGTGTATGTATGTATGTAACTAGGTATATAAACCTTCCTCTTGAATTAGTCTAACTATTTAATGAACCTGCAACAAAATACATTGGATAGTTTTAAAGATTAAAGCATACAGAGTGACAGACAGCATGAAACGACTTTGAATTAAACTATGTAATGATACATACATAAATCACGCCTCTTTCCCGGACGGGTAGGCAGCGACAAAATATTTTCCACTTGCCACGATCTCTGCATACTTCTTTCGCTTCATCCACATTCATAACTCTCTTCATAGTCCAGATATGATAGTGTTAATTATTTTCAGGTACATCCTCTCGCTTGCCTTGGCTGATCTCCTGGTCATCATCACGTGCGTGCCATTCACCTCCATTGTATACACCATAGAATCCTGGCCCTGGGGAGACACCGTCTGCAGGTCACTGACAATTTATTTTTTTAAGTTCTTACTAATTAAAAGAGACATTTTATGATCGCAACAAATTAACTCAAAAACTATTGAACTGATTTTCACTCAATTTGACACAGATAGAGAATAGACAATCGGGAGTAACAAAGGCTATATTTTTTTCTGGAATTTCCCACGGGGCGAGTACCCGCGCGAAAGCTTTTTTTTTTTAAATGAAATTGGACTTATTTAGGCAAGAAATGGCATATTGTTTTTTGAATTACAGATCTGATTGTCATTGTCTTGCATTGCCTGCAGTATCCTGAACAGTTGTAAAGCTTTCAAATATACCAGGACGTCCTATATGAAACTGTTTTGCTATATATCTTTTTGTTATAAAATATAGTATTGTTCACTTAGCGTATATTTTGAACTCTCTCTTGGGGTTGCTCAATTTGTGTAATTTGTTCTTCTTCTTGTCGTTACCTTTTCCCACTTTTTAAGTGGGGTCGGCATAGTATGTTACTTTTTTCCAATTACTCTCACTGGCATATAAAATGCGAAATATTTATTTCTTTTTTATTCTCCGTCCAGGGTTTCAGAAGCGGCGAAGGACGTCAGCATAGGAGTGTCAGTGTTCACGTTGACAGCCCTTTCAGCCGACCGGTACTTCGCCATAGTGGACCCATTGAGGAAACTGCACGCAACAGGTCAGTTCCAAGTCTGCCACTATTTTCTTAAACTTAATACCGCCAGCTGCCAGCGACGGGAATAAATCATTTATAGTTTTTTTTTTCATCCGGTAACTGTCAGTTTTTTTGAGGCTGTTCTAACTCTGAATACTGAATACCCTAGTAGGAGATAAAGACTTGATTATACATATGTATGTTTCTTACGCACAATATAGATTGACAACTATATTACTATATAGTCGTTAAACTTTATTGTGTGTTTTATTATTTACACATAATATAGCTTTACTCAATATACAGTTTTGAAAGACTGGAAAGCGTTTAGCTGTATGACTAAGTAATGGAATTAATTTAAAATTACGATGGGCTAATATTTACGTTGCCCACTATACATTAAGAATGTTTTAATCACGCTAATATTAAATAGTGTTTCTATACACAGCATATTCGGTCAAAGTTCATTGTGCTTTATTTTTCCTTAATTAAAGGGGCTCAGAGCAGTGAAGAATTCTAGTAATCAAGAATCTAGTAGAAAGATTTGAGCATCCATTCTCTCTGATTACATAGAAATTGTGATTCATTACCAGCCTATTGAATACTAAGGTCAATGCACGGCGTCAATCGGGATTAACGGTCTTTAAATAAATTCGATAAACGAAATAAGTGTTTAGAGCGGGCAATATAAGGTGAGACAAGAGTATAATTCATTTTCTCGAGAGGAAACTCGATTAAACAAACTTTCGCGAGCATTAGTTATAGGTAGGGTTGCCAACTATATATAGTAGATCGGAAATCATGAGTCCGGGTGGAAACTTACCAACATAATAGAGAAGATGCTAATCTCGTTTAAAATGTTCTAGGTACTTCCAACAGATTTGACCTATTCTCATATCCAGAAGAATTAAAAAAAAAAATTTTTTCGGTAGAATCCCTCAATTAAGTACAAGAGAATTGACAACACTTTATATATAACCTAAACTCCGGTTCTCGTCTGAAGGTAAGTCAATCATTCATATAATCACGTCTATATCCCGTGTGGTGTAGACAGAGCTAGCAGTCTTGAAAGACTTATATGATGAAAGGCCACGTTTAGTTGTTAGGCTAGAATAATAGAATTGAGATTCAAAATAGTGACACAGGTTGAAGATAAGTTTGTCTGCATAACGGGAGGTTCCAAAGTTTCTTGTTCTTCCTTAGGGAGAATCCCGGAATTCCGGGAGTGTCGGCAGCCCTAGTTGTAGCTTACCCTTTAACCTTTGCCGGTTTTCGTCTGAAGGGTGAAGTGGCAATCGTTTATCGTATTACGTTCGTGTTAAGTGAACGTCATACTGTGAAACGTTTCGTATTATATATCTACTTATCACTCACTCATCTTTTCAGGGGTAGACGGAATCTATAGTTACGAGAGACTCGAAGGCCCCATAGGAGATTAATGTTATTGATATTCAGGGATAGAGATAGATTGCTAAGACTAGAAAAGGTAGACTACTATTAATACTAATAAATGATGTAATTGATATTCAGGGATAGAGATACCTATCTATATCCCTGAATATCAACCTTCAAATAGCAACCTTGCTAAGACTCGAAATAGTAGACTACTACTCATATGAATAAATCTCTTAATTAACATAAAATCTTCGCTGGTTGAAAAAATAGCTAACACATACAATATGTATGTTTTTTGTTCGCTGTTAAACCAGCTACCAGTAGCATGACACGCGCGAGCCATTATTTATCGCGTGAAAAACTATCGCGATCCTGTTTCACGTCATAATATAAAGTGAAACAGAGATAGTTGGGAGGTAGACTTGTATTTAACCCAAGTCATAACAAGGAGTGTTATACAAGCATATTAACCTGTGCACTTGGAGCTATTTTTTTTTATTTGTGAGTATCTGTCCTACACATTATTATAAACTAGAGGCCGCCCGCGACTTCGTCCGCGTGGAATCAATCCAGCGGGAAGTCCGGGTTAAAAAGCCTATATGTTATTCTGGGTCTTCAGCTACCGACATACCAAATTTCATCGTAATCGGTAGGTACAGTAGTTTTTGCGTAAGAGAGTAACAAACATCCATACTCACAAACGTTCGCATTTACAATATTAGTAGAATAGGATGTAAACGAAAGTTTGTTGAACTCTTTTACGCAATATTTTGCTTAGGGGCGCAGCTAGTATTGCAAACACATTAAAAAGATCTAAAGTAGTTGTGTTATATAAGTTACTAGGGACCCGCCGGTTTCGCATCAAAATCTGTTACGTAGTTTTAAAGCTCTAAGCATACATACATATAGACATAATATAATATAGATACAGAGATAGGACAGACGCGGCAAGCGACTTTAGACCATGTAGTGATGGTTAATGAATAAAGTTCTGTCGGTACAAAACTTTGCTAAACAAAAAGCGATAATCTTCGCTCGTGTAATCAAAGAAATGTTAGTTCAACTTAATCCATGGAAATGGAACTTATAAACTTCATAACCACTTAATAAATCATAACAATGTATTATTGTAAAGCTGACGTTGTTAAAGACAACGTTCACTGACGCTTTACAAACGGTACTTAACATATCTTTAAGTAATTTATTCGATTTCAACCAATGTTATGAAACGAAAAGATGTGACAAATTAAGTTAAATTCGAAATGTTCCATAAAAATTATAAAAAAATTGACAAAATCCACAATATTAATACAGGGAAAAACATTTTTATTTTTGTATGTTTGTCACAAATAAACTTCAAATCTACTGAACCGATTTTGATTAAATGTGGTACACAGATAAATTTGGCCTTTAAGAATAACATAAGTTAGAAAACTACTAGTAGGTAGTTATCTTTTTCTGAAAATTCCCTCGGGTGCAAATCTCCGCGCAAAAGCTAATGAAAAACAAAATAAATTAATGCCGGGTTAAGTTTAAAAAACAATCTCCGAAAATTCCAAAACGCCATTCTTAAATAAAACTTAGTTAGAATAAAACTTAGTTACTAAGTAATCTAGTTACACTGTAAATAAAAATAAAAGTCTTTAGAAAAACATTTTAATTCTATACTTAACTAGTCGTGCTTTAAAACCGGACTCTGAGCTCCGAGGCATAGCAATGGAGGGTGCAACCGGGAACATGAAAAGATGAGAAAATATAAGTTAACTTATATTACGTCAAAACCAGTGTTTACCGCATAAATAAATATATACGGGACAAATCACACAGATTGAGTTAACGCCAGAGAAAGTTCGGGACTGGTCGTTACTGATGGGGTAGTAGGTACTCAAAGCGATTGGTTACAAGCGGAGTGCCCGGGTTCGATTCCCGGCTACGAATACAGTTTTATTTCTTGTTTTCACAATTTTTTTGGTGATATTTATAACGTGACAGCTAGTTTTGTTGGGTTGCCAAGCCGGGAATGGAATAGATTTATTTTCATAATTGGATACAAGGTATCACTTGTTGACGTCGCATCACTTCAATCTAATTATTTCTACTACCGCATCCTATTTCTGATAGGAAATTATTCCAACGATACTATCACTGCATATTATTAAGTCCCTCTATTTATTTATGCGCTTAAATCAGGCTATGACTCACTGTAGATACATAGATTGAGTTAAGAGTACAAATGTACCCAATTACCTCAAGCGAGAAAGCAATCCGCCTTCTGCTCACCACTCGAATTTGATTAGAGTGAGGACAAAGGCATACACGCCCAGACATGTCTTTCACATTTTGCGAGCCTATAGACACAATATAGAGGCCAAGTGTTCGATCGTTGGAGGAACGAATTCAGATCAAATAAGAAAACAGATAAAGCTTTTACAAAATGCACAGAGTATAAGTTACTATACTTTTTTTTAACATACATACATACATAAAATCACGCCTCTTTCCCGGAGGGGTAGGCAGAGACTACCTCTTTCTACTTGCCACGATCTCTGCATACTTCCTTCGCTTCATCCACATTCACAACTCTCTTCATGCAAGCTCGGCGGTTTCGGGTTTCGGTTTCATTTTTAATCAAATGTAGTCATAATCAATGAATTTAATCACAACATGCATGATCTTTCAATATTTACTGATGGTGTAGTGCTCAGAGCGATTGGTCTCAAGTTGGACTGCCCGGGTTCGATTCCCGGCTACGGATACAGTTTTATTTCTTGTTTTCACAATTTTTTTTTGTTATATTTATAACGTCACAGCTAATTTTGTTGGGTTGAGAAGCCGGGGCGGGTCAGAAGTTGTTTAATAAATTAATGCTCAATTGATTCCAAAAAACTTCATGTTAGTTTAAATCTATCAAATTAATTTTCCATCAAAGTTTGGCAGAATGAGTGACAAAAATAATAATTCTGTCTAACGTTATGGCGCATTGGATGAATCCATTACTCTTATTGGAATATGATTGTAATATATACTAAGCATGTTATGTTTCTATATTTGCCAGTTTGATTAAAACATTATATTTTCAAAAAGAAATGTTGAATATTCCTTTGCATGTTATAGTATCATTATTGAACTAATCATCAAATCGTTGAGGCTCCTATGAAATAATGTTTTTATTTATTCAAGTAAATATATTATTTATTTATCTTATTAATTCTATCATTAAGCCAAACAGCTGAACGTGGCCTATCAGTCTTTTCAAGATTGTTGGCTATGTCTTCCCCGCAAGAGATAAAGACATGATTATTTGTATGTATGTGATTTATATTTATCAACATTACAATATATATTCCTATAGGAGAACATTGTTGACTGACAATACACGCACAGCCTAAACTGCCTACCGGTTTAGGCTTAATATAGAGATATAAAATTTGTTATGTAGGTTTGTTTATGTGATCTAAGGGTAGTATATTGTACAATATGGACTACATTACGCTGAACAGTTAGTCTTCACCTTTAGAGCATACATACATTTAGTCACGTCTATATCCCTTGCGGGGTATACAGAGCCAACAGTCTTGAAAAGACATCCGTTCACACGTTCATCCGTTTGACTAAATGATAGAATAGAGATTTAAATAGTGACAGGTTGCTAGCCCATCGCCTAAAAGTAGTATCATAAAGCTAAATCCAGTTTTACGACATCGATGGAAAAGAAATGTAGTAGTGGACACATTTAGAACATATATTGGGAAGATAAAGATGGGGTGATAGTTCGCTAAAAGAAAACAACTAAGTGGTTCACGATAAAATAAAACTTCCTTACAAAATAAATGTCTGATCTCTGGAGTGTAAATGACAGGATTCGAAGGGAACCGATTTAAGCAAGATTTATGTTTTAGTATTTTTCCTTGTTTTTGTTTTCCATTTCGAATAAAAATGTTGGGATAAATTGACAAAAACAACAGATCAAGAAACCGTATTGTACATTTTAATATGGGTGGTTAACATTTTAATTAATTGATAACAGATTTTTTGCCGATTTGGGCGTCGGTAGTCGAATCAGTGAGGTGCCGGTCAAAACGTGTGATGCGCATAGGGCACAGGTTCGAATCCCACCACGGCCATATACCAATGAGTATTATCAAAGTAATGTGCATTAGTTTGAATGTGTATTCTCTTACAGTGAGGAAAAACATCGTTAGGAAACCTGCTTAAAAAGTTATTGGTTGCTTTCTAACGTCTATGTCTTTTTCCTTACTTTATATACTACACAGCACATGTATGTAAAATTTCGTTGAATACGGTTCATAGGTTTAGACGTGAAGTGGTAAATTTTCGCTTTTTTAATAGTAGTATGGATATTTATCATACAGGAAAATGTCCATAAAATCAGTAAAGGGTATGATGTTTCAGGTGTTTCGCTTTTCATTATGACGTGAAAAGGGACAGCGATAATTTATCCCGAGATACAAACCTCTATGCTGGCCCCACTGCTTGAATCGCTAGATTTTAATAAGGCCCGACACAATTTTAAAATTTAATTTTGAAAAATCTACGCTGCTTCCAAGGAGATCTTGCAAGACTTTCTTTAAAAAAAATCTCTTCAAGATAAATTTACTTCAATTTTTAAGGTAGGTAGGTATAATATGTTTCAGTACTTGTTTCTAACTTTATTAATATCTTGAAAACCCTCTATTATCTTTGTGTGAAGGTAGTTGCACCACCGTTTTTTATGTTAACGAATTTAAACATAGAAATAGTAAAATTTCTATGTACAAATAATGATGATGACTATCATCATAATCAAATCATCCGAAATTAAGTTATCGCTTTTATAATAATATACCTAAATATACGTTATACCTAACGTCAATTATAACTGGTGTTTGTCGACCGTAAGTGATACGGATAATTTATTTATAACTCAACCACAAAAATCTAACTAATCCTTACTTTCCAGTAAGGATTAGTTAGATTAATGATGATGATAAGTAATCAAATACAAAAAAATTGCACGGAAAAAACATTTTCACGTTTGTTAATCCGTGGGCAAATAGCTTTGGTGTGGTGTGGTCGATAAATCTGACGGTTACGACATTCTAAAAAGCAATATATCACATGATGATCAGATCCAATGGATTCTAAAGACGCTAAAAGCTAAAATGGCCGATCTCCGACGGCGCTATAAATCACAAAGTGAGATTATTATGATGCAAATAACTTTAAGGAGCCGTTTCAGAGACGAGTATGCATATAATTTGAATAAATTATTCTCTAAAAGTTTTCATGGACAGGCGAATATAAATATTTTAAAAATCTTCTGGTAATGTTTGGTAGGGTATGAATGTACATATGAAAGATAAAAAAATTGGTTAAAGGTAAAGTTATAATTTTGCTTTGATTCTGACACTCATACTTATCATGAAGACAAAATTCGATGCATTATTATGCAGTTTCACACATCAATGATTTTCAAAAACGGAACGTGATAGTCCGCGTCTCCAGATCAAAGATGGCGGCGGCAACACGAAATTGAATTGGCGCCAAAGAAAACAAACCTGTTGATGTGATGTTTATTGAATCGACACTTTTATTCTATTTTTCCGATCAAAAGAACATACTCTTCGATACAGTCGATGTTTACATACGATGTTCCGGACATCTGGCACAGTTTAGAATTTATTTTAAGCTTTTATTGGCTTTAAAACAACAATCCATTGTTAGTTTGATCCGGAAATCTGTAACATATAATTTGTTACGAAATTTATTTCACTGCGATATCCTTAACTATTGTTCTATTTTAACCCCCCACAAAAAAATACGACGGGGTTCATAAGTTTGACAGATCTAGCTGTTTTCTATGTGTGTCTGTGGAATCATGCTCTTGAACCGAATTAACCGATTCAGAATTTGTTGGTCTAAGATAGCCGGCGCCACAAAATGTTGCCTGATCTGCAGATTGTTCACGATATTTTCCTTCATCGTAGGCGCATCGGGTACTATTCAAACTAACGAACGCAACTTCGAAAATAATCATTGGTAAATGACCGAGGTGGGATTTGAACTTGTCCCTTTTATGCGCATCACGCATTTCTGACCGGGCACCTTACCCATTCGACCACCACATTCTACGATGTGACAGACAAAACTAAAGAATTATAAGTATATGTCAAAAAAGCTAAGGCACAGCAAGAGTATTAAGAGTATTAGATAATATTGTAAGCTTATAATGAAACTGGCTTTGGGCTGTGGGATGTAATATCATCACCGTAGCATATGGCAGAGCCTCTAATAAAAGCGTTAGGTTATTACAGTATTATTAGGATATAGTCTGTATGGTCTGGTTGTTTTTCCTTTGATATCGTCTTAGGTTCGAATTTTTCTTGGGTGATAATCATAATCTAAATAAGTATATAAAATATGACACTGACGCGCCGTGTGGTTCCCGGCACTAATAAAAAAAGAACAGGACCACTCCATCTCTTTACCATGGATATCGTAGACGGCGACTAAGGGATATGCTTATAAACTTAGCTAGCAACCTGTCACTATTTGAATCTCAATTCTACCATCAAGCCAAACCGCTGAACGAGACCTTTCAGTCTTTACAAGACTGTTGGCTCTGTCTACCCCGCAAGGGGTATAGACGTGACTATATGTAAGTATGTAGGACACTGACTGAGTCACTGATCAACTACTATTACTACTACTGGCCGTAGTTGATCAGTCAATCAGTCACGGATAAGGCTGTAGACTACAGCCCAAGACAAGGTCTAGAGGTGAGGGTGCGCTAAGACAGGATTTCACGAATTTCCCACAAGAGCAAACAATAAACAACCCTTTTTGTTTTATGTGGGCGTGGTAGATAATCTAGTTCATTTAGAAAGTGGGATTTGTACAAGGGTATCATAGCACCTGAATGTGACCATTCCCACTTGAGTTACATTCATATTGTTAACTATACTTCAAACTTTGAGATTATTATTGTCTAGAGGCCGCCCGCGACTTCGTCCGCGTGGTAACCCAATCATAAAGTAACAATCAATCCAGCAGGAACTCCGGGATAAAAGTAGCGTATATGTTATTCTAGGTCTTCAGCTACCTACATACCAAATTTCATCGTAATCGGTTCAGTAGTTTTTGCATGAAAGAGTAACAAACATCCATACTGACATACTCAAAAACTTTCGCATTTATAATATTAGTAGGATTTATATGTCACTTTAATAAATGACGAGCAAAACCGCGGTAAAAGTTATTAATATAGTAAATTTGGTATGGTTGTATCTGAGACAGTAGATAGGATTTCCCGAATTTCCCACGGGAGCGGGAAATCCTTGTGCCTTCACGGAATATTCGGACAAAAGCTATTCAAAGCACGCCCAGAGCCTTCTTTTCTCCCCTTTCAGAGGTTCTGAGAATTACATAAAATACTTTTCATCTCGGAAAAAGACTGTTTCCATCGGATTTGCGACAAACCACAATGTATGAGAGCGAAACGACAGGCAACATCTAAGCAAATGATAATTTTATATGAATGCCTTTTTCCTGTTTTTCATCTTACGAAACATTAATGGCGGCATTCAAATAATATCATTATTCAGAAGTAAAGCGACATCAAATATGAATATGTTTTTAAGATTTTATCCCGTTTCAGAGAAAAGGTAAAAAGACGAGAAGAATATGACCAAAATATCACTTTCGTCCGCGACCCATTATGCAATATTTTATCCTTATTCAGCGTTAAAAGTTGCCGTTGAGTTCCCGGTACCCATAGAAAAAAGAGTAGCACAACTCCATCTCTTTCCCCTGGATGTAGTTAAAGGCGACTAAGGGATAGGCTTATTGAGCTTGATTGCGATTTAAGTAAAGTAGACTGTGTTACTCCCGAAGGTCTACGAGTATTCTATATCTGTGCAAAATAACGTAAAAATCAATCCAGTACTTTTTGAGTTTATTATTTACAAACATTAAAAAAATACAAATATTTTATTTTAATTATTATAAGTGTGGATGCGGATTTAATAAGTGGATTTATACATATCTACGTAAATTTTGATACTAAGTTTATTCGTTACAAACAAACGAATCTGGGATTTAACAATTCCCTTTTGTGTGGAAACAACGAGCTTGCGTTATGGATTAAACAGAAGTGAATAAAGCCAAAGAAGTAGGTGCAATGCAGGTAGTTGTAGGCTTAATGCAAAAGAAGTCTCTGTCTGCACCTTCGGAAAAGAACATTCATTCAATTCCGTTCAGTAGTTCCGGAGATTAGCGTGTATAAACAAACATACAAACAGACAGACTTTTTCTTAACAAATTCATGCTCTGTTACTATTTAAATAATTAATAACGATGAATCTGTACTCAATGTACAGACAAAATCTTTTAACTGTTATTATGTGTATACCTATTGATATATGTATTGATGGCGCAGACTCTTTGTTGAAAATACGCTTTTAATAAATTCCATATTACTTCGAAACAAAGACAGTATTCGGATATAATATGAATATATGTATGGATTGGACATATGTCAGTATACAGTGTACCATAATGAAAAACATTTTCTGTTGATATAAAAAAATCCTGAAAACTTTTAATGTTCCCAATCAAAGAGTGAAAAAGAGCTTAAAATTTCACGCAATGAATGAAATAATTTTGAATATGTGCTTGTATCCAACCAATTCGGAGAATATTATTCAAAGGATTCATCTGCTCATCGATTATGCAATCGCAGCTAGGGTTGTGAGTTTATTTCAATAATAATAGCGTTATAATTATTTTTTTTCTTTTAAGCCTAGAATAGAGCCACCTCTTTCCCATGGATGTCGTAAAAGGCGACTAAGGGTAGGCTTATAAACTTGGGATTCTTCTTTTAGGCGACGGGCTGTCACTTTATATGAATCTAAATTCTATCAGTAAGCCAAACAGCTGATCGTGGCTCGTTTAAAAGTAATATTGAAGGTTTTAATTAGAATTTTTATACAATGTAACCTGTATGACCTTTGGCACTTAAATATATACATACATACATACATATATATGGTCACGTCTATATCCCTTGCGGGGTAGACAGAGCCAACAGTCTTGAAAAGACTGAATGGCCAAGTTCAGCTATTTGGCTTAATGATAGAATTGAGATTCAAATAGTGACAGGTTGCTAGCCCATCGCCTAGAAAAGAATCCCAAGTTTGTAAGCCTATCCCTTAGTCGCCTTTAACGACATCCATGGGAAAGAGATGGAGTGGTCCTATTCTTTTTTGTATTGGTGCCGGGAACCACACGGCACCTTAAATATATATTTATACAAAATTAATCAAAATAGACCCAGCCACAAAAACTTAAACAATAATAATAAAATATATAAACTATATCTAGTTTCGCGTTGACCCTAGCTTTCAGCAATCTATAGTGCGAATTTCGACAACGACAACGACCTAATTCTTAAATTTAGCAGTGAAGTGATGTGCGGCCCACATCATGACGTACAAATTGTTACGATATTATCCAGAATATTCCCATTGTTTAGTAAATAATGAGTCGGGATCCAAAAAATAAATAAACTGTCTGTGGTGTTTTTATTTGTTATTTTCTTAAATTGATTTTCTTTCTTTTTTCAAAAATTTCAATATGCCTCTTTAATATACTTCTTCATCCGAAGCAGATTTTTGGGAATCTTCATACGTCGTCTTCGTCGTTACCTTTTCCCACTTTCTACGTGGGGTCGGCACAGTATGTTAGTTTTTTCCAATTACTTCTGTCAATTGCCATCTCACTGGTCACTCCCTTTCTCCTCATTTCTTTTGGGAATCTTCATACAAATTATGTATATATGTAATGAAATCAAATGATAAAAAAAAAGTTATGTCCCTTTATATTTATTTCAATTTTATTACAGCCAATTTGAGACTTTAATCAGACTTAATTAAGATTCAAGTTTTCCTAAACGAAACCCCTATTTTAAGTGGTTTAAATGCTAAATCTATACTAATATTATAAAACTGAAGAGTTTGTTTATTTGTTTGTTTGAACGCGTTAATCTCAGGAACTACTGGTTCGAATTGAATTTTTTTAGTCTATATAACATCACGCTGCAACTATAAGGAGCAAAGAAATAATGGAAAATGTGAAAAAAAAACAGGGAAAATTATTCGCCCTTGAGGGCTTCAATGATGCCCAAAATAACTATTCCACGCAGACGAAGTTGCGGGCAAAGCTAGTACATTTTAATAGACCAATAAAAAATTGTGTTTCTATTTCTACATGATTAAGTTGTAACATAGCTTGATAATTATTAAAATTTCTGTGCTCCATTAAATTAAAGCTATGTGCAGGTACTCGAGTAAATCAAACTATATAAGTTTTATGGAGGTCAGAACAATTTAAATAGGATATGGCTGCCATAAACCGTTTATATAGCAATAAAACTTGTAGTATCTAGTTGGATCGACGAATTTATTCTCTTTGGAAATAGCACGGGAATATATCACTTTTACGAGTGCTTAATTTGATTCTTATAATATCAATATATTCATTGTTAAAAGCGTCCAGCGTCGGTGGTCGAAAAATGAGGTTGTAATAACAAATTACACACATACATACATATGGTCACGTCTATATCCCATGCGGGGTAGACAGAGCCAACAGTCCTAAAGACTGAATGGCCACGTTCAGCTATTTGGCTTAATGATGGAATTGAGATTCAAATAGAGATAGGTTGCTAACGCATCACCTAAAAAAGAATCCCAAGTTTGTAAGCCTATCCCTTAGTCGCCTTTTACGACATCCATGTGAAAGAGATGAAGTGGTCCTATTATTTTTTGTATTCGTGCTGGGAACCACACGGCAAAAAAATTAGGTTTGTAATAGTATTCCTAAATTAAAACAACGCCATCATGGCAGTAATTAACCAACTTTTATGACTAATTAAATTTAAATCAATTCATTTAACACAAAATTAATTAAATGATATACAAAAGTGGCTTTATTCAATCAGTCAATTCATCAGAATTATGGAATTTGCACATGGTTGGTTCTTATTTTAGCGTGTGATTAGTGGAAAAAAGTAATTAACCTTAAATATTATAAAAAGGAAAGTCTGTTAGTCTATTACCCTCTTATAGTTATAGCGGATGGACTGATTTTATTGAAGAATTTTAGAGTGGAAGTTTTTCATGACATAACGGCAGAGATAGACCACTAATTTAGGAACCAAATTCACGGGACAATGAAAGATATATATTTTTAACTGGCCACAATCCTTGATACACATCACTTGTTTTTTGCTTCATCCCTATTTAAACAAACATATAGTCACGTCTACATCCCTTGCGGGGTAGACAAAGCTAACAGTACCGAAAAGACTAATAGGTCACGTTCAGCTGTTTGGCTTAGTGATAGATCGGAGATTCAAATAGTGACAGGTTGCTAGCCCATCGCCTAAAAGAAAAATCCCAAGTTTATATGCCTAATCCTAAGTCACCTTTTACGACTTCCATGGGAAAGAGATGGTGTCCCATTCAATTCAGGCCATTCAGTTTTCCTCCCGGATTTGATCAAAATAAACAAAGCCCTCAAATTTCTTTTAAAAACAAATAAAAATATTGAAAAATTTGCTATTAACTTTCACAAACGTTTTACAGGAATTTATTAATTTTTATATATACGAAAAAAAAACATTTTAATTTTCTATCATTAAGTCAAATAGCTGAGCGTGGCCTATCAGTCTTTTCAAGACTGTTGGCTCTGTCTACCCCACAAGGGATATAGACGTGACCATATGTATGTATGTTCATATTAATTTAAAAGTTCTATCGTTCGTTCGTGTACCGTGTGGTTCCCACCACCAATACAAAAAAGAATAGGACCACTCCATCTCTTTCCCATGGATGTCGTAAAAGGCGACTAAGGGATAGGCTTATAAAATTGCGATCCTTTTTTTAGGTGATGGGTTAGCAACCTGCCACTATTTGGATCTCAATACCAACATTAAGCCGAGTAGCTGAACGTGGCCATTCAGTCTTTTCGGGACTATTGGCTCTGTCTACCCCGTAAGGGATATAGACGTGACCATATATATGTATGTATGTACATATTAATTTAAAAGTTTTATCGTTCGACAAATTTAGCGCTTACAATAAACTTGTAAACAGACTTCCTCCATACACACGCGGAAAGAAGATCCCCGAGGATATCACAATTCCCTTTAATCCCAGAACGTGCCGCTAAGCCGGCTTCATGTTTTAATTAATCTTGAATATCATTACCGCGTGCACAATTTCTCACTTGGGTATTAATTTACAAGCTTATGTTTCATCCATACTAATATTAAGTGTATTGACTTCCATTCTGGTCCAGCATAGCGCAGAAATAACATAAGAGTATGCTAATGCTGTGTATCTTTATGCGTAGATTATTAAAAGTTAATCAAAGGAAAAGCATATGTTCCTTGGCTCCTTTCCGACGAGATTAGGACGCAACCGAGACGGTGATAGATACATATGTGATTGTTTTTACATACATACATACATATGGTCACGTCTATATCCCTTGCGGGGTAGACAGAGCCAACAGTCTTGAAAAGACTGAATGGCCACGTTCAGCTATTTGGCTTAATGATAGAATTGAGATTCAAATAGTGACAGGTTGCTAGCCCATCGCCTAAAAAAGAATCCCAAGTTTGTAAGCATATCCCTTAGTCGCCTTTTACGACATCCATTAGAAAGAGATGGAGAGGTCCTATTCTTTTTTGTATTGGTACCGGTAACCACACGGCTGATTGTTTTTGTTTGTTAAAATCCAACATTTGCCCCGTGGATTGCTATTGATAAATCCAACTAGGTATCAGATAATGTTTACAACTGCATCATAGTCGGCATCACGCCAAATAGTTATAAATTTATGGTAATGCATACACTGAAACCGATGCAAACAGTTCATATAACTGTAATGCGGTTAAAAGCAGAAGTGGTGATGAAATTTGATTATAAACATTCATCTGCAAGTTATTATAGGTACTAACTTTTGCCCGTAGGTCCGCTCACGGATTAAGGTTCTCGTTATTTTTATTCCTGTGAGAATTTACGTAGAACTGGTTAGCTTGTGCATGGCAAATGTCGGATGATTAAAAAATTTTCATATGAAAGTAAAAATAGACAAAAAAACTTTATTTCATGTTTATAATACATATTTTATATGAAGACAATTTTGAATGTGGATGAAGCGAATGGAGTATGAAGGGATCGTGGCAATTGAAAAGATGCAATCTCTGCCTACCTCTCTGGAAAAGATGTATTGTTTGCATATAACGATTACAAACATAAAAAATAATACATACTGAAAAGTACTTACTATAAATATCCTATCATAATCATAATTGTAAGTTGTTACTGCGTTTAATACGATTTCCAATCATTTAAATTTTTATAAATTGATCTGAAAATTACATCTAGATTAAGTCCTGACATTTACAGCATTTATTGTCACACCCGGCGGGCATTTTGACAAAAAATAAGAAGTTCAAAGCTTTTATATTCAAACAACCTTAAAATCAAAGCTTTGTGGGATAACTTAGTTTCCTCAAACCTAAAATTAGACTGAAATAGAAAGTAAAAATGTCGTTTTATATTTCACTGTGGTGATTAAAGGGACAGTCTAGCTTCTGTATTTTTCAAATCTCTTCGTTAATTTTTTGTTGTTTAATAATATTGGAAGATATTAACTGACAAATAATTTTGTCGGACGATAAACATTTACGTGTATGGAAACATAGTAGTAGTATATAACGAAATAATTTCAGTGTTACACTATTCAGCTTTGCGATTTGTTTATCATACACATACATAGAATACATACATATATAAAATCACGCCTTTTTTCCCGGAGGGATGGGCAGAGACTACATCATTCCACTTGCCACGATCTTTGCATACTTCCTTCGCTTCATCCATATCCATACATTCATAACTCTCTTCATACAAGCCCGGCGGTTTCAGGTACTCTTGACCTGACCCTTTGCCATACACCTTGCACTCTATTTAACCGAGAGAAGAAATGACTACTACCCGCGACTGCTACATGCATACAAATAATTCAAATAACTTAGATAATTAATCCATTAACGTATGTTTAATTTCTAAGGTAATTAGAAAATGAGTTTATACAATAAACTAACTTTGAGCTCACCAGATGAAATATTCACAATTAATTTCAGCCTTACCACTGATGACTTTAAGTATAAGTACAGGAACAAAAGACCGAAAAGAAGCAGCTCTAAATTGACTTTACGACATCAATGAAAATCAAATGTAGAAAGTTATTTTCTAAAGCCGAGAACACACGGTGAAAAATCACTACAACATAGAGGACGCAGTCTTCACTACGAGTACGGGTCATTTTCTATTTCGCTGATTTCAAATTCCTTCAAGAGCAATAAAGTCGGTTCCCGTCTGAGAATGCTTCCCAGTCTGCCGGTGTTCCTGGCAAAAGTTCCAACTCGTTCCATTGTGCATGTTCGACGAATATAGAAATACCAAATGAGTCATACAGTTTTCGATACAAGATTGTTTACTTCAAACGTTTTTCGTTGAAATATGTGTTCACAAGTTTATGCTGTCTGACAAGAAAAAAATTTTGCGTGACGGCTACCACTCTTCCCTTGCGGACTTTTAATTCAAATTCAAAATTTCTATTCATTATTAAGGGACACTTCAACGTCACTTAATAATTGACATATATGTATTTTGGTTTCCCAACATTGATTGATGTCAATCAAATAAACTACTTAAAACTAAGTTTACTGTCGCTACCAAATCGTCAGTGCAGAAGAAGCGGTAGCAAACTGCACTGCAGCATTTACTACAATGACATTAACTGCACAATTGTCAATAATGTCAATAAATTAATAAAAATAAATATATATAGAACAAATCACACCAGATTGAGCGCAATCTGTCACTATCTGGATCTCAGTAACAACCAAGGACATTTAGTCTTTTCGAGACTGTTGGCTCTGTCTACTCCGTGAGGGATGATGACAGAGAATAAATACGACATTTGCTTTTACAAAAGTTAGTAACCCGCCTGGCAAGGAAGAAAAAACATAGCGTGTGCACGCTGTTTCTATTCTCGCTTAGATTTTAAAATCATTAAATGGAAAAACTATATTTTAGTATCGAGTTTATAAACTAACCGAAGAATAAATTGAATTCACCGATATACTAACATCACGTTTCAATGAACGTGGTTGAAATCGAATTTATTCCATTCCACAAAAAAAGCGATAGTTTCAATCGACAAAGATTTATATAGGTACAGTTGAAACACTATTAGATAGTGTTCCAACTGTACCTGTCTGGGTTTTAATCTAAGCCGATATTAAAACGTGGTTTTCTAAAACTGAATGTCCATTTGATTTGTGGCTGTTTTCATAGAATTTGTTTTCAGTAATGCATCTTGATGCTTGCATGAAAGGATTGATGGACGTGGATGAAGCTAAAGAAATATGCAATTTTTTTTATAAGGCAATAATTTTTTACTTAAGATGTTGTCTCGTCTTACCTCCCGGAAAGTCGAGCTCCCGCCAAATTAGCAACTACGCCCGCGGAGATTTAACGCCAACTACAGATAGTACGAATACAGATTTTTGGCAAATCCACCATGAGATTTGCGAATGACTGAATGATTGAACTATAGTTTTTACAGGAATAGAAGGTCATAATGTCCTTACGCGAAGATCGATCCTACTGGATAAATAGTAAAGCGTTAACAAACAAACAAATTTACTTTTGCGTAATTTCCTAAAAAACCTTTATCAACATACCTACATAGTCTGGGTAACATGAATAGTCTGCTTACAAATTGACAGGAGGCTTTCAAATTATGATAACTGAAATGTTCGATTCAGCTTATATTCAGCTTGCATTCGCCAGGATTAGAAACCTTTGAAATAGGATTTCATTTGCAGCGCCCTTGCTGCAACTCATGAGACCTTTGAATCCATGCTTACCTAATTTTTTCGCGGTATGAGCACGAAAACCTTTTAAGCCGGCGTCGAGTACCGCTTTTTAAATGGAAAAATCGTGAGGAAAATTGATTTTAGAGGGGACCGGGTTGCACTTTTTCAGCGTGATCCTGCATTGGGAAAGTTAGGTTTCATGAAGCTTCTACCGGCTGACCTTCACATCCTTCGCAGAGTAACTTAACTTACTCGTATATTTATTATTATTACAGTTGTTTTATTTTATATACTTTTACATGATTTTTTCTTTTTTACATTGGCTTGCTTCCGCTTGGCTTATTGTGTATCAATCATTTGTCTAAGATTGAGTATATTTTTAAATATGCTCTATATTTCTGTCCTCACATTATACTAAGTAAGTACTACAATGTTAATAATGCTAAGTACACTTGTTTTTGGTTTTACAACTGGCCATGTTTCTATTGTTTATCTTTATATTAAGTTTTGTTGTAAAACTATTTTGTGTACCTAATAAATAAATAAATATATTGATTTTATACACATCTAGTTAGCAAATTGTGTAGGTTTCCCCACGATATTTTCCCTTGTTATTAACAATTTGTTATTATTATTTATAACTTTGCTGACTCTAGACTAATTTGGTTCATGGCATATATAAATGGACATCTTACTGGCCTACCTGGACGGTAAACATCCATTAATCGATTGCAAACATAATAAATCGATTAGTCGATATTGCGTGCTATACGATTAGTTTGCAGAAAGTAGCAAGGAAATAGGTGTAGCTCAATTTGTGACTATTTACGATTAGTGCTTTACTATAAGTATGTACAACTGGAAATCGTACAAATTTCTTTTTAGTTTTTGAAAAAGGTGGTAATTTGCATTTCATTCTTTTCTGGTAGCTAAGGAAAAATATTGTGTGCCTACTGCTTCTTTCCCCGCGTAGGTACCTATATACATACATATGATCACATATTTATCCTTTGCGGGGTAAACAGAGCCAACAGTCTCAAAAGACTGAAAGGTCACGTTCAACTGTACGATCCAATGATTGAGCGGGGATAAACTTGTGATTCTTCTTTTAGGCGATGGTCTAGCAACCTGTCACTATTTGAATCTTAGAATTGAGACTGTTGGCTCTATCTACCCTGCAAGGGATATAGATGTGATTTTATTCATACATACATACATATAATCACGTCTATATCCCTTGCGGGGTAGACAGAGCCAACAGTCTTGCAAAGACTGACAGGCCACGTTCAGCTATTTGGCTTTGATAGAATTGAGATAAAGCTTTTGCTAGCCCATCGCCTAAAAGAAGAATCACAAGTTTGTAAGCCTATCCCTTAGTCGCCTTTTACGACATCCATGGGAAAGAGATGGAGTGGTCCTATTCTTTTTTGTATTGGTGCCGGGAACCACACGGCACTAAAAAGATGTGATTTTATGTATGAATGTATGTCACAGTAAGGATAAAGTTACATATTTTTCAGGTGGCAGCAAGCGCGCCACCCGCCTGACCGTGGCGGCCGCCGTTGGTATTTGGATACTGGCCGCGTTACTAGCAACACCTGCGTACGTGGGTTCTTATGTCAGGACTTTTGTGGTCAACCCTACAACACAGGTATGTGTTAGTTGGATATACATACATATATACATAAAATCACGCCTCTTTCCCGGAGGGGTAGGCAGAGACTACATCTTTCCACTTGCCACGATCTCTGCATACTACCTTCGCTTCATCCACATTCATAACTCTCTTCATGCAAGCTCGGCGGTTTCGGGTACTTTTGACCTGATCCTTTACCTTTTAGTTGGATATAAACGTGGCGTATGTGTTGAAAGAAAATATCGGTAGGAAACACATTCAGATAATAAGATGTGTAACTATGAATAGAATAGAGTACAATAGATTTATTTTCAAAATTGGATACAAGGTATCACTTATTGACGTCACATCACTTAAATCTAATTATAACTACTACCGCTTCCAAAGCGCATGTGTAGAAGAAGCGGCGGAACAAACTACACTGCAGCATTTTCATGGGACGTCAATGTACAAATATAGATCTCTTAAATCTAAATCATGGACGAATGCACATTGTCTACATTAAAAAACATGAATAAATGTAGAACTAGTTATTTCAATACGAATATTTCGTCAAATATGATGTTATAAGGTTTTGTTTCCTCAGCAAAAGATTGCAGAGGTCAGACGGGACTCGATTCGTGTGAAAATTCGACTTAATCAAAGATCATGGTAAAATGGCTTACCTCCGGAGAAGTGTCTAACTATAACATTTAAGTAATTAACTCATAAAGAGTTATGAATGTGAATGAAGAAAAAAAAGTATGAATCTGGCAGTTGTTTAAACTTTCTATCTTAAAACTTTGCCTACCCCTCCGGGAAAGAGTTATTTCATGTAAGTATGTATGAACTCAAATCCCAGATGTTATATCCACATCTGTCTTTGGTACATAACCAAAGTGCCAAATGACCTTAAAATATATCATGTAAGTGTTATATAAACTTGGGATTCTTCTTTCAGGCGACAGGCTAGCAACCTGCCACTATTTGAATCACAATTCTATCATTAAGCCAAACAGCTGAACGTGTCCTATCAGTCTTTTTAAGACTGTTGGCTCTGTCTACCCCGCAAGGGATACAGACGTGATTATATGTATGTATGCATATATGTAAGTGTTCTGTATTACATTTGGATAAACTTCGTCAGATATCACGCACCTAAAACAAACAGACGTACAACAGATAGTACTCGTAAAGGCAATCTAACTGTTCCCTAGTTAATTAAACAAAGTCATTACAGTGTGTGGACTCTTAACACAAAACTTAGCCAATTTGTAGCCAACAAGCTGATTTAACAACTACGCAGTAGGTACCTATGATTTTCCTGTGCGTACTGGATATATTAAATTTAAAAAAAAAAGCAAAAATTTAAAAACCAATTCCAGAACACGGGGTTCTTCATTCATTTTACAGTAGTGAATGGCGAAATACATTTTTAAAATCACGCTTTTTTGACAGATAGGTTAGGTTAGAGTTTTTATATTTCCACGCTTTATAGAATTATAAATTATTGTACTTATACAAGTTTGTCAGTTTACCTGAAACGTTAGAAATTTCTGCTTCCGTATACTTTTGCTACATAGATTAGGTAATTAAATTTGTAATAGTGCCGTGTGGTTCCCGGTACCAATAAAAAAAGAATAGGAACACTCCATTTCATTTCCCGTGAATGCCGTAAGAGGCGACTAAGGGATAGGCTTTTAAACTTGGGATTCTTATTAAGGCGATGGGCTAGCAACCTGTCACTATTTGAATCTCAATTATATCATAAAGCCAAACAGCTGAACGTGGCCTGTCAGTCTCTTCAGGACTGTTGGCCCTGTCTACCCCGCAAGGGATATATACGTGACTATATGTATGTATGTATATATGTAATAGTAACATGTAGCCTGTAAACAGCTGATATACATACCTGTCTTCACTAACAACCTCTGGGGCTTATATTATAAAGACAAAACTAACATGTGAGCCATCAATTTGCAATTTCAATATTCGTGCACGATATGGTGCATAAGGGAGACATAATCTTGCTCACTGATTGAATTTGCAAAGCTTCAATGCTAACTTGTATGTTAATATGTACAATAAAATAATATCGACAAAATGGTCTTATTATATTTGCTTTATTATCTCTTTAGGTATACCTACCTTATAAGTAAGAAATCATCATCCTCCGTGCGTTAAGTCTATTAAAGATTATTAAAAGGAGTGAGAGTCACTCTCTTCTCTCTTCTTCAGTTTTTCTCTCTCTTCTTCAGTCTTTCATCCACAATGTTTACCGAACCATTATTTAAAAAAAATGCGATTTACTAAATGTGCAGGGATTCCTCACGATGTTGTTCTCAACCGTTACAGAATTTTAATTGAAACCAAACTTGCAAAGATAGTTTAGTTTATCTAAGCGAAAATGTTACGCCTTTTTTAGTCGAACACTAACAGCATAAAAACTGGTCAAGCGCGTGTTGGCCCAAGCGCGCTGTAGGATTTCGCAGTTGCGTATGCCAACTTTGAGTTCACTCCCACTCATTTCTAGCAAGGAGCCCCTTAAAAGGATAAATATAGAAAGAGTTGTGCAAAGCGCCGCGGTCCTTAACACGCTGCTATTCAATTAGGTATTGTTTTAATATTCTTCTTTTTATTGTTAAACTTACATTAATTTTGTTTTTTAATTTTACGTAGTGTAAAATAAATAAAAGATTTGGTAAGGTTATATAAGTATTAAGTATAACTATATAAACACTGAATTGTAAATAATGAGATGTTTTGTAATAATCATATTTAATTTAATTGTATATATAACAAATTATCAACATCTACACAAGATATAAGATATTATTAAATAAGGCATTATGTTTGCGCCAATTAATTATCTGTGCGCAATTTATATTGTAAAAAAAAAGAAAAAAAATCTTCCCGCCTTTTTTTTGAACGTTTTTCCGAATACACATCTTTTTATCGAGTCCAGAGTTTTATTTCGTCAAAAATTATAAATCAGGACTAGTTGTCCTCATCATGGTCCAAAACCGAAGCCGGATGAATAATTAATGTGGATCAGCGTTAATATGAACAATTTCAGTAAATTTGACGATTATTAATATCACCGGACTCGAGGCGGCATTACTACCTAAAGGAAAATTCTGCAGATGACGAAGTACATTTTATATGGTGTTAAGTAGTAATATTATATTTAAATAACTAACCCAACACTCGAACAGGTATTGTTAAGTGTGTTAATTAAGGATTTTATAAGGTTAGTACTTTTTATTACACTTTATGTTTGTTAATACCTAGCATCTTTCTTCATTGTTTTTACGTAATATTTGCTCTAATTATATCCAAATTATACTTAACTAAATAGGTATAGGAAGCATTGTTGTTTCATTATTTGGATATATTATTTGTTATTTTAGCATATTCGTTTATTATTCACGTAAAATAAAGGTGCATAGGTCAGTTCATTGTTACTAAGTTATCATCGCAGGTGTGTGTATCATAGGAACCTAGGTAGGTCAATTTTTGTTGCCGTCGTGTATGATTGTAATTTGGTATTTCGGTTTAATGAGCCTATTTTATTTATGGTGATGTACTTATTTTCAATGCAAAGTAATTAATTAATTTGATAGTTTATTTTGCAACGAAAATCACTAAGGCCCTTGTTATCATTTAATAGACAGTAAAGTTTATTTAATTTAAATTATCGACACATTCTTTTTCAATTGATGCATTTTGTTAAATTGGTAGGCATAACTGTATCTTTACTTTAAACATCGGTTGTTTATATTTCCATTGTAAACATTTCAGGTTGACCACATCCGTTTCCCAATATGTCTGAAGAAAAGGAACTTGTTAAGAAACGAGGTAGTTTTAAGGGACGTTTGACGCTATTCATCAATTACCTGGATGGGTTGCCAGAATTTGATGAACAATTGGACAGTTGTACGGTCAGGGAATTGCAATTACGGATGGGGAAGATCGAAAGTATGTATGAACTTTACAATGAGGTACAGTTACGTTTAGAATGTTTAGCTGACGATATCAATTTTCGATTAACCGAACGAGCTGAGTTCGAGTCTTTGTATTACAACTCACTGTCTAGGGCACAGGACTTACTATGTAAGTACAATAATGATAAAGAGTTGGTAAGTAGTGATAAAATTAACCGTATTAGTCAACGTAAGCCTGTTAGGTTGCCCACCATACAGCTCCCAAAGTTCAACGGAACCTATAGCAATTGGTTGGAGTTCCGTGACACTTTTATCAGCCTTATTCATTGCAACGACGAAATTGACCAAATTAATAAATTCCATTACTTGCGAGCGTCTTTGGAGGGATCTGCTGCTGTTGTAATTCATGCCGTTGAGTTTTCAGCCGGAAATTACGACATAGCTTGGAAATTGATATGTGATCGTTTTGACAATAAAAGATTATTGGTGCAGAATCATTTATCCTCCTTATTTAATTTAAACACTATAGTGAAAGAGTCATCTTTTGTGTTAAAAGATTTAATTGATCAACTTAATAAAAATCTACGTGCATTGGAGTCACTAGGTGAGCCTGTGCAACACTGGGACACTTTATTAATATATATAGTGACTTGTAAATTACCTCAGCAAACATTGCGTGAGTGGGAGGATCATAAGGGTCGCATAGATAAAGATATAGTAATAACATTCAGTATATTCCTACAATTCATTCGCTCGCGCTCTGATTTGTTGGAAACTTTAGAGTTAGCGCGAGCTCGCAATAATGCTTCTCTCTCTAGGCATAGTACAGGTAGGATACAATCTATGCTTGTTGCTCAGAATCCCAACAATAATAATTTAAATAATAAGTTGTGTCCGCACTGTAAGTCAGATCACTTGTTAAGTAGTTGCTCACAATTCCTTGCGCTTAGTGTAGACGCCCGTTATAAGTTAATGCCTAATTATAAAGTTTGTTATAATTGTTTTCGTGTTGGTCATTTCGCCAATCGTTGTAAAAGGCCGGGTTGCAAATTGTGTAAACGCCGTCACAATATATTGTTGCATTTGACGGATAATAAGCCTGTTTCAAATTCTTGCAATAATAATGCTAATGAAAATACATCACGAGATAGCTCATTTGTTTCCATGCCTTCGTTACCGCCCGCTGACGCTGGGACAAGCACTGATGCGAGTGCAAATAATTTAACTTTGTCTGCGGATCTCAGTTCGTCTTGTGGTGGTAACGGTGAACACCGCGGTGGTGTTTTGTTGTCTACCGCTCTCATCAAGTTATGTGATCAGAACGATCGTGAGCACATAGTGCGCGCCCTGCTTGATAGTGGTAGTACTTCATCATTTATGACAGAACGCTTATGTACTCGGCTCAATTTGAATACTAGTCATGTCAATGGTTCAGTCTATGGCATAAATAACGTGAGTTCTCACGTAGGCAAAATTTGTCAGGCAAAGATGACGTCTTTATACAACTCTTATACTGCAAAGTTGAGTTGTTTTATTTTGCCATCATTAATGAGTGTTATGCCTTGTCGTGAAATCGACATTTTTGACTTGAATATTCCAGATAATATATTTTTAGCGGACCCCACATTTAATAAGCCGTCAGAAGTAGATATATTAATAGGTGCTGATCTCTTCTGGGACTTGGTCGGGTCACAGAGAATTAGACTAGGTGTAGGTAAGCCGGTACTGTGTCACACGTTACTAGGCTGGATAGTTTCCGGTCCTGTTACTTATAATCCAGGTAAGCGTAGGTCAAATGATATTTCTTGTAATTTTACTCAGACAGATTCCCCTTTTAATGAAGATTTTAATAAAATTCACAATAATTTGGTGAAGTTTTGGAATCTGCAAGAGACAAACTCTCCATTCTCTCAATATTCACCTGAAGAAAGGTGATGTGAGGTAGATTTTTGAAAAATACGACACGTTTAGAAGATGGTCATTTTTGTGTTCGTATTCTAATGAAGCAAAGTCCTTCCATGTTAGGAAAATGTTTTTAATTCTCTAGAACGTACACTGAAATCAGAGCCTGACTATGGCAATATGTATCGAGATTTCGTGTCTTAATATAAAGAGTTAGGTCATATGACTGAAAAAACTAATATTGACAATTATAAAGGATATTAGTGTTCTGAAATCTTTAGACTTATGGTGGAGCGGTCCCAGCTTTCTAAAGCAACATAGTTCACATTGGCCTTCTCCATGTAAATCATTAGAGTTAAACGATCTGCCTGAAACTCGACCTTCTGTTTCTTTGAGCGCTACTATTCGTAATGATAGTCTGAGTTACACTCTTATAGATTTTAGTAGATTTTCAAATTATTTAAGGCATATCCGCACTGTAGGTACTGTTTCAAAATTTATTAAATTGTGATGTAAAAAGCCTACAGCTAGTAAATTTCTGTCACAAGATGATTTGCAGGATGCACTAAATGTTGTCATTATCCAAAGTCAAGAATCATTTCCTGAGTATGAAATGCTTTCTGGTAATCGTAAATAGCCAAATAAAAGCGCCCTTATTAAATTTAATGTATTTCTTGATGATAATAAAATAATGCGTGTTGGAGGACGCTTAGTTATTGTTTTGAGAAAAAGCACCCTATTATTTTACAGTCCACTCATAAATTTACAAAATTACTTTTTGAATTTGAACATATAAGGTTAATGCATGCAGGCCCACAATTGATGTTGGCTTCTATTAGAGATTTGTACTGGCCTATAGGCGGACGAAATTTAGCGAGGAGTTGTTATCGTAAGTGTGTACGTTGCTGTCGCATATCAGGTAGAACAGTTAGTCCTATAATGGGCAATTTACCACAGCAGCGTCTCCTTCCAGGCGGTTACCCCTTTCAGTGCACTGGTGTGGACTATGCTGGTCCCATCATGGCTGCTAGTCGGCAAGGTCGCGGATGTAAGCTGATAAAAGTGTACATTGCAATTTTTGGGTGTTTCACCACTAAAGCTATCCATTTGGAGCTGGTGAGTGACTTAACGAGTAATAAGTATTTACTAGCATTATTTCGATTTATTTCGCGACGGGGAAAGTCCGATGATATTTATTCCGATAACGGTACCTCATTCGTAGGGGCCTGCAATGAACTTTCGAAGTTTCTTAAAACTAATTGTGATTCCTTGAGCGAACAATTAGCTAATGATGGTATCAAATTCCATTTTATCCCTGCGTATAGCCCTCATTACGGCGGTCTTTGGGAAGCGGGTGTTAAGTCAACAAAATTCCACCTTAGGCGAGTGTTGGGAAATTGTAACCTTACGTTTGAAGAGCTTAACACCACGTTAGTCCAGATTGAGGCAATATTAAATTCACGTCCACTGACGCCTCTGTCTTCCGATCCAGCAGATTGCACCCCATTGACTCCAGGACATTTTTTGATAGGCCGGCCTCTTACTTCACTTCCACGGCATGATATCAAGGACCATTCCACTGCTTCATTATCACGTTTCCAACGAATAGAGCAGCTACGCCAGCATTTTTGGGCTCGTTGGAGTAAGGAGTTCGTGTCTGAGTTGCAGCACAGAACCAAGTGGCAAAAGGGCAACGATACACTGAAGCTGGGAGCATTGGTCGTCGTTAAGGAAGATCATTTACCTCCTCTCAAATGGCGATTGGGAAGAGTCATTGCCGTCCATCCTGGATCAGATGGAATTGTTCGGGTGGCAGACATCACCACATCTGTTGGAGTCATACGAAGAGCTTTCAATAGGATTTGCCCTCTACCCGTCGACGCAGAGTTTGGTTGAAAGAGAGGCTTTCAACGCCCGGGGGCATGTTTGCGCCAATTAATTATCTGTGCGCAATTTATATTGTAAAAAAAAAGAAAAAAAATCTTCCCGCCTTTTTTTTGAACGTTTTTCCGAATACACATCTTTTTATCGAGTCCAGAGTTTTATTTCGTCAAAAATTATAAATCAGGACTAGTTGTCCTCATCACATTAGTTCATAGGTATAGCTCAGCAATACTATATTTATATTTACATAAAAATATAACATTACACTCAATAAATAAATAAATAAATAAATATATACGGGACAAATTACACTGATTGAGTTAGCCTCGAAGTAAGTTCGAAACTTGTGTTACGAGATACTAACTCAACGATACTATATTTTATAATAAATACTTATATAGATAAACATCCAAGACCCAGGACAATCAGAAAAAGTTCTTTTCTCATCATGCCTTGACCGGGATTCGAACCCGGGACCTCCGGTGTCACAGACAAGCGTACTACCGCTGAGCCACAGAGGCCGTCGCCAATAAGTATCTACTTACAAGATATTCTCGCTTCGACGATTGGAGACAGACTGGTCGCTGTCGTCGTGGGTCTTCCTGCATTTCAATGAAATGTGGGGTAGCTGTTCAGGGATTGTGGCCCTCTTCAGCGGATGTCTACGCTGCCTGCAACGGCAGGCAGGTCACGAGCGTGGCCGTGGCGGCCACTAATGAGGTCTTCCTCTTCCTGCGGGGTCAACGGGCGCCGCGGGTGCGGCGCCTGCAGTGGTGTTCGCTGTGAAGATGGCTTCTCTCGGCGATGGCCAGTGTCTTCGGTCCGGCGGGCGAGCGTGGAGTGGCGCGATACCCACAAGGTGCGGGTGCGCCGACCTGTCCGCCCTGCCGAACATATCGCCGGCCAGACGCGAGATGAACGCGTCCAGGCCCTCCCATTTGAGGTCCCGCTGGATCGTCGCGTTCCTCACGTACCGTGGGGCCCTGACGATGTCGCGGAGACATTGGTTCTCTTGTGCGCGGAGACGTTGCCTGTTTGTCTCCGCGACATAGGCGTACCACGCCTGGGCTGCGTACGTGAGGCGGGATCTGACGTAGGTTTTGTAGATCCCGAGCTTCGTCTTCAGCGGGAGGCTGGAGGAGAGGACTGGACGCAGTCTTCCCCTGGCCATCTTCACAGTTTGCACCACTGAATCGACGTGGGTCTTCAGGCGAAGTCCACGGTCGATCTTGACCCCGAGGTAGGTGACGTGTGGCTGCCACGCCACGTCCTTCCCGAAGAGCTTCAGCGGCGGCGGTGGGGCGGCGTTCCCGGAGATAATGGCCTGCGTTTTCGCCACGTTCACCGACAGTCTCCACTTCTGGAGCCAATCTGGCAGGGCGTCGAGTGCCTTTTGGAGCTTCTTGGCGGCGTGCTTCGCGTTTATGGATTTCGCGAAGTACGCCGCGTCGTCGGCGTATAGAGCCAGCTTGGCTCCATCGGCGACCGGGATGTCGTCGGTGTACGCAGCGTAGCAGGCCGGGCTCAGGCAGCTACCCTGAGGAACGCCAGCCCGGACGGGTTTTTCCGAAGATACGGCGTCTTCGACCGCCACCCTGATCTTCCGCTCGTTCAGGAAGGAGGCCACAATCCTTGTAAGTCTTCTAGGTATTTGGCTCTTCGACAGTTTGTACAGCAACCCCTCGTGCCATACTCTGTCGAAGGCCTTCTCGTTGTCGAGGAGCACGACAGCCACGGTCTCCTTGCGATTGGCAGCAGCTGAGATCTCGCCAAGGAGTCTGGCGATCTGGAGCGTCGTAGAGTGTTCGGGCCGGAACCCGAACTGCTCGGCGCGCGGCGTGATGTGCGGCAGTATGAGGCCGAGCAGCAGTTTTTCGAACACCTTCGAGAGGGCGCTGAGAAGCGTAATGGGCCGGTAGCTCTCAGGCTTGCGGAGGTCCTTTCCCGGCTTGGGCAAGAGGATCACCCTTCCGGTTTTCCATTCTTGCGGGTAGTGGCCCGAGCGCAGAATGCCGTTGAAGAGGCGCGTCACCGCCGTGATGAATCCCGGCGGTAGGTGGCGAAGCGCCTCGTTCGTGACGTTGTCTGCGCCCGGGGCTTTCCTGGGCTTCAGCTTCAGGATGGTCCTCTTGACCTGGCCGGGAGTGAAGAATGCCGCATCCTCAAGCTCCGGCACCGGCTCCGCAAGGTACTCCCGAAGGTGCTCGACGACGCTGTCGTGGTGGGCCTGGTCCACGATCGGGTTCGGCGTGAACTGACGCTCCAGATGTTCGGCGAAGATCTCAGCCCTGTCTTCGGCCTTGAACCGTGGGAGGCCATCGGCTGCCAGCAGCGGCCGGACGGGTTGTGGCACGCCCGACAACTGCCGGCAGAGGCGGTGAACGGAGGGGATATCACCGCCTACCGATATGAGGTGGTTCTCCCACGATCTGGCTGCGTGCTCCTCTAGTTTGTCCTTGATTGTCTCCACCAGCTTGTTTAGGTCGGCTTTGAGTGTTGGGCAGCGAGTACTCATCCACAGCCTCCGCATTCTTCGCTTTCGCTCCAGCAGCGCGGTGAGGTGCGCCGGGAGCGGCTCGGGTTTGGCGGTGGCCGGCACGAGGGTCCGTGCGGCGTCGAGCGCGTGCTGGATGCTGCGGGTGATGGCACTCGCCGCAAGCTCGACCTCCTCGCTGGTGGAGACCCGCTTGAAGGCGACACTGGCCTTGTCGCCCACAATCTTGTCCTCGAAGTGGTCCCATTTTATTTTGGATGTTCTCCTCGGCAGCGTGACCCTCGCCGGAAGGTCCCGGAGGATGAGAAGAACCGGCCGGTGGTCTGACGGCAGGTCCGGGTAGACGTGCAGTGTTGGCAGCGCTGTCAGCCCTCTGTGGGCCACGATGTCGATGGTGTCGGAGCCTCCCAACGTGTCGGTGTGGGTGGGTTCGTCCGGCCCCAACAGCTCGAAGTCGTGGTCCACAGCGGCCTGAAGAAGGATTCTTCCGCTTCGGTTGATCCTCGTGGAGTTCCAGGCTGTGTGCTTGGCGTTAAAGTCGCCAGCCACAAGCGTTGGCGTGGTGGTGTTCAGTAGGGACCAAAGCTCGTTGGTGTCGAGCTTGGCCCCTGGCGGTATGTATGTCGCAAACAACCGCAGCTCGCGGCCGGCGACGCTGATGAGCACGCCGAGGGCGTACATTGTCTGGAACTCCACGTGGGGGATGGGCTGATGAATAATGTTGCGCTTCACCAACACTGCAAGTCCCCGGTAGGCGTATCCACTGACCGGGCTCTTCTCATCCTTCCGGTATGTGATGTAGTGTGGGATGCCAAACTTTTGGTCATCCCGCAGGTGGGTCTCGCTGACGAGGAGAACATCGATGTGCTGCTCCCGGAGGAAGTTGGCCAGCAAGTATTTCTTCCTCCGGAGCGATTCTGCGTTCCAATATACGATCCTCAGAGGCGTACCATCCATAGTTAAAGGTTAGGGGTGGGTACGCCTCTGAGGGGGGCCGCGGGGACGAGGGCGGCCAACAGTGCCTGCATCTGCTGCACCGACTGCACCAGCGCGTAGAAGTGCTCCGGTGGGATCGGCGCAGCAGGGGCAGGCGCGGGAACGGGTTGCGGTGCCGGGGGAGTCGGCCCGGCCGCCTCTTCTCCTTCCGCCACGGGGGCAGAGCTCTCGGCGGCGGTGTTCTTCTTCTTCTTCTTTTTCCTCTTCTTCTTCGGGAGCTCTGCTCCCCTGGCGGTCGGTGGGTTTGCAGGGGCCATCAGAGAACCCTCCGCTGCCTCGGTCGTGAAGTTCTGGGGCGCGGGGGCGGTACCGCTACGAGCGACCGGGCCAGCCCGTCTGTTCCTGGCTTCGCGCCGCAGCACCGGGCAGGACGAGTGGTTGGCCGGGTGCGGTCCTCTGCAGTTGGCACAGGTGGCGGGCTGGTCCAAGGGCCGCTCGCACTCGGTGGCTTTGTGGGGCCCGCCGCAGCGCACGCAGACGATGGACCGGTGACAGTTGACCGACGAGTGCCGGAACAGCTGGCACCGGTGGCACTGGGCGGGTCCTTGTTTGCCCCTCCACGCTTCAATCCTCAGGGCCGGCCAATGGAGGAGTTCTTTGATGGCGTATACCTCCTGGCAATTTGGTGTCCGTGCCAGGAGGGTGAAGAATACGCACCCGGGGCGATCTCCCCTGCCCCGGATGGCTTTTATCGCTTCCACTTCAAATCCCTTGTTCTCCAGGTCTTCCTTTAATGCAGCCTCCTCCGTGTCGGGCGGTAGCCCGCGGATGGCCACCTTCAGCGGTCGGTCTGATGGCAATGAGTACGAGTGCCATTGCACATCCAGCGTATTGATATAACGCTGGACGACTCGGTACTCATTGCCGTCCTTTGGTATAAAATGTACGCCTCTTCCGCGCGCGACGGCGGCCGGCGAGCGCCCCAGCAGGCGGCTAATCTCCCTGAAGTGAACCACCCAATTGGGCAGGTGGTCCACACAGATGCGAGGGTAGCGCGGCTCCCGGGGCGCTTGTGCCGACGGCGGGGCGGTTGAGGCGGCAGCGGCGGCGGTGGAAGTGGCCATGGCTGCGGGGGCCGCAGTCACGGTGGAGGCTGCAGCTGAGGTTGAGGTGGAGGCGGCAGGTGTTGAGGTGGTGGGCGGGACGCGAGGCACTGCTCCCCGTTGTGCCCCCTTCCGTTGAGGCAAGGGGGCTCCGGCGCTAGCCGCTACCCGGGCGAATGATACCGCGGGAGCGGCCAGCAAGGGCGGCGCGCGTTGGGCGGGTGCTTGGGCGGGCGCTTGGGCGGGCGTCTGGGCGGACGTCTGGGCGGGCGGGCGGGCGGCCGCTTGGGCGGGCGCCTGGCTGGGCGGGCGGGCGGCCGCTAGGGCGGGCGCCTGGTTGGGCGGGCGGGCGGCCGCTAGGGCGGGCGCCTGCTTGGGCGGGCGGGCGGCCGCTAGGGCGGGCGCCTGCTTGGGCGGGCGGGCGGGCGCTAGGGCGGGTGCTTGCTTGGGCGGGCGGGCGGCTGCCAGGGCGGGCGCTTGATTGGGCGGGCGGGCAGGTTCTTGGGCGGGCGGGCGGTCAAATGCATGGGCGGCCGCTTGGTTGGGCGGGCGGGCAGGTTCTTGGGCGGGCGGGCGGTCAGCTGCATGGGCGGCCGCTTGAGTGTGCGATTGTGTGGACGTCTGGGCAGGCGCAAGGGCGGAAGTCTGGGCGGACGCCTGGGCGGGCGCTCGGCTGGATGCCGCCCCCGCCGGTGCGCGGCGCGGGTCCCGGGATTGCCACCTCGGGATCGCGGACTTCCCGGCCGGCGGAGGCATCATGGCGGCGGCGTCAGCGGCGGCGGCGGCGGCGGCGGCGGCGGCCTCCGAGCCGCGGACCGACGCCATCGTCGCGGCGCGTTTCAATGGTCGGTCACGGGCGCCGGCTCCTGTCAGGTCCGTTGTCGACCCGGATGAAGAGGGTTCGGCTGTCGAACAGGACTCCTCCTCGCCCTCCCGCATGTCGAGGGCCCGGGGCTTCTTCGGCGTTTCAGGAGCGTCGCCCGTGGGGCTCCTTGCCCGCTTCAGGAGGGAGGAAATCACCTGCCTCCTGGGAGTTTCCATGTCGACCGGGGGGAGGGTGATCATCCCCCGTCTTGCGATATCTAAGGCCGCGAGATCATCCATCGATGGGGCGACCCCCCGCACCTCATTTTCCTTCAGGCGGAGATAAATCGCCATCCATTGCGCCATCCCCGGCGACAGCCAGTCGCCGTGCACTAAGCGGACGAGTACCTCCGCGTCGATGAGAAGGGTTCTCATCCACCCTTTAGGGGACAGATTCGCAAGGGGCGCGGGTAGGGATGCGGCGGCGAGGGCGGCGGTGGCGGCAGCGGCGGATTTGACTGCCGCGGAGACGGCTGCAGAGGCAGGAGCGGCGGCGGCTGGGGTGGCGGAGGTGGCGACGGCGGCGGCGGCGGTGGCGGCGGCGGCGTGGGTGGCGGCGGCGGCGGCGGCAAAGTAAGTGGCGGCGTCAGCGGCATTTGCCACAAAAGTGCGGCTTTCAGTGACGGCGGCGGCGACGGCGGCAGTTGCATCAAGTGTCGCTGCGGTCGTCGTCGTCGCGGCGCTGGCTTGCGTTGCGGCGGCGGCGGTTAAAGTTGCAGTGTCAGCAGCGGCGCGGGCGGCGGCGGCGGGCGCAGGAAAGACGCCCGTCGGCGTAGCATACGCCGCTGGTGGCGTATGCAAGGCGATGTCGGGGGAGGGGTGCGGGGGACCCGCACCTACCCCTTCCCGGGGGGGGGGCTCCATTTCGGAGCCCGGACGACGCGCGGGAGTGGAGTCGCTCCCGAGCAGCCGAAGGAACAACGGGGCCGACTACCCAACCCCTTTTCACCGGTGAGACCCGCTGGTGGGAGGCCGGCTACTTGGAGGGTGCGAGCAAATCAGTCCCGAAGTCCTGGCAGGGGTTTCCGCCGGGAGCTATCCTCTCCTACGCAAATATTGTTTGCGGGGTGTTGGGGGGGCGTGGCTACGTCTTCCCCAATCGCGGAAACTGAATCGGCTCGTACTCGTAGAAATTTTCTTGAAGCGACTGGCGAATCCTGGTCGCTGTGGCAAGCACCACTCCTATTTATAAGAAAGTAGTGGGGCGTGCCAATGCGACCACGTGTAACAATTGCAGATCTTTTATTTGAAAAACACAGAATTAAATGTCCTATAAATTGTTACTATAATTTATAAAACATTATTGACTATATGTTTAATAACAGTAAATAAGTTATTACATAATTTCCATTAAACAAAGTACAATTTTGTTAAGAAATAATCTCTGAAATATTAAAGCTAAAAGTCATAATAAAGCCAAAATTAATATGACATCTGATAACTACTATCAAAATTTGTTTTGTTATATTTATGTAACTTTACAATTGTTAACAGTAGTTAGTATTTTAAATGTAATACATACATACATACATATACATACATATAATCACGTCTATATATCCCTTGCGGGGTAGACAGAGCCAACAGTCCTGAGCGGACTGATAGGCCACACTCAGCTAGTTGGCTTTAAGATAGAATTGAGATTCGAATAGTGACAAGTTGCTATTGCAGCCTATCGCCTAAAAAAAGAATCTCAAGTTTGTAAGCCTATCCCTAAGTCGCCTTTTACGACATCCATGGGAATGAGATGGAGTGGTCCTATTCTTTTTTGTATTGGTGCCGGGAACCACACGGCAAATGTAATACCTTAATATAATAACGAAATTTTACTTTTCCGATTAAATTTTATGTTGGCCACCTATAACTTATTACTTTGTAAGTAATACTCAGCTCTGATAGTTTTCCTTTAAACTTCGTTATTAACTACTACTGTAAATTTTTATAACAAAAAGGAGTTATTATGTCTAATATACGTTACACAAGATTAAATATAGATTAACATAATTATAAGATAATTAGCAAAAACAGATAGAACCAACTCCAGGGTGATGAGGGTCTAGGTTACTCACACAATAGTTCTGAACGTGGCCTCTCAGTCATTTGATAAGGATATAGGCATAAATATATCTTTCCACGCACAATTAACCAATACATCCAAAACCCGTCCATCAATCTATGGTCTGTTGTGTTTATAATTAAGTCAAATGGGTAATTACGTATGAATAATGACTAAATAATACGTGACGTAGGTATTGATTGTGATAGGGAAAGCTTTTAGTGGATATGATTTCTGTATATACCTACATATAAACAAAAACCATAATTAGTTACAATTTTCTTTACGAAAATACACTTTCCCATCTGTAGTCCTATTCCGATGTTCATAATTTTAAAATTGTTGTAGATTTATTGGAAAAATAGGTAAGAGCTTTTTAAATTAAACTCGTAATTTGCCTATCTTTCATATTTTATATTTATAATATACATAAATTTCATAAAACCGCGTTTTGTAGTTTTGGCTATTCATCGGTAAAGAATGACAGCTCTTGGTCCATGCAACAGCAATCAGTAAAGAGTGAAGTTCGTTCATCCAAGTACCAAATTTGCACATTTATCTAAGACACTGGATAACATTGCAAACTCAATTCGCCAAGTTATATTTACAGAGAGATAAAAGCGAAAAACTTTCACTGATTAATTATGAACTTTCTAAAATTACCTTTTTGACTTATAAAAGAGGTTATATTTTGTTGAAAGGCTGATACCGGAATCAAGTGGTTTGGGACTGTCCGATGTTACCCTTTTCTGACATCCAAGGGGAGAATGTGGGACTCCTGGCACCTAAAATGTGCCAGCCTACCTACTGAAACTCCTCCGGTGCAATCGCCTTGATATTTTGAGTGCCTCATGCGATCGGAATAGGGTTGCCAATACGCAAAAATTGTACTAGTTTGGCCTAACTTTTGGGTAAAAAGTCCGGACGACCGGCATTGTTCGAGTTCTTTCTCGTCACTCCAAGCAACCAACTGTCTTTTAGCCGGACACAGTCAGCCTTTTCACGGTGTCCGGCTTTGGTTAGGCTTTTTATATTGATCGGATTTATCTTACCTAATTAACATATTACAGTTTCTAGTCTGCTACCCATACCCAGTGGAGTGGGGTGAGAGCTACCCGCGCACGATGGTGCTGATCAAGTTCCTGGTGTACTACTCGCTGCCGCTGGCCGTGATCGCGCTGTTCTACGTGCTGATGGCGAGACACCTCGTGCTCAGCACGCGCAATATGCCGGGCGAGATGCAGGGCACGCAGAGACAGGTATCACCATCTTTATTTTGTAGTTTTACATACATACATGTACGTATGGTCACGTCTATATCCCTTGCGGGGTAGACAGAGCCATAGTCTTGAAAAGACTGACAGGCTACGCTCAGCTGTTTGGCTTAGTGATAGAATTGAGATTAAAATAGTGACAGGTTGCTAGCCCATCGCCTAAAATAGGAATCCCAAGTTTATAAACCTATCCCTTAGTGGCCTTTTACGATATCCATGGGAAAGAGATGGAGTGGTCCTATTCTTTTTTGTATTGGTGCCGGGAACCACACGGCACCAATAATATAATCGTAGTTTTAATAGAGTAGAATGAAGAAATTAACTGTGTTCATGGTGGCACACAATTTTGACCTCGGTATTCTTTTTGTGATTCGAGTAATACCTCTGACAAATTAAAAAAAAAAGATATCTACCGCTATGTTACCGCAACCCTACAAAATGGTCGGATCAAATCCGATCGTCACTAAACACCGATCTCCATAAGGCCCTCCACGACGCAAAGGATCGCAACAGGTGGAAGGAAGAGATCAAAGAGAAAGTGATTCGGCGAGGGAGTCACGACCCTCACCAATGAGGTATACGACGCGCGGAGGAGGAAAACCGCTATGTTTCGTGGCCTGGAGTGAAGTTTCTGATATTTCCCTTGTCACGCTGGCCTTCGGCATACTCAGTTTACAGCCCACGCAACCTCGCGTTATCTTTATATATTTAACCCATCCAACAATATATTATTAAACCGAAAGTCGTTTACCGTGGCCTATTGGTTTTCTCGAGACTGTCGGCTAGTCGGCCCCGCTAGTGATATAGATGTGATTATTTCTATGTATGAAAGTCGTTTGAATGTCTTTCAAATCAATTTTTAATTTCCTTTTTATTGTTTATTTGTTCCTTTAAGCATTGTTTATTTAATTTAAATAGCTTGATATTTCCATTTTTTATTTAAGGAAAACTAGAAGACTGTAATATTGGTTTTTGGTACGATATCAAAGTAGGTATTCCCTGTCACAATAAACTAAAACCAATTGTACCGGTTCCCAAAAAATACAGTACTTGCCTTTTTTATCGAAGTGGAAATCCTTTTTACGTAAGGCCGCCGACCGGTCTACACCCGGGAGAGTGAGGGACTCCTGGCGCCTAATACGCCAGCCTATCCACTAAAACTAAAAAAAAATATCAATCCATCAAATGTTACATTTGTGCCAATATGTTTATTTATTTAAACTTCATTGCACAAAAACAAAAATGTACAAAAGGCGGACTTTATATCGTTTGGCATTCCCTACCAGTCAACCAGCTGACCAAATAGAAAAAACCTTTAAGTTGGTGGTGCGATAAAGTGCACATGAATACTGACAAAATACATACATTACAAAAAAAATGCATAAATACATACAAGATACGTATATACAAGATATGTTCATTTGCTAATTGTTTCATATAGGAATTTATGATTATATTAGGATATTTATAAATAAAACACATTGGAGCTTCGCTTGCATGATGACGCAATCCCAAACTGATTTATTGTCTTGTATGGCCGTTACAAACTGTTAGTCTATCTCTCTTGACAATGACATTGACACTAATATGACACACTAATGCAAACATTTATAAAATGGTTGTTCCAGATGCGAGCTAGAAGGAAAGTGGCGCTCACTGTACTGGCGTTCGTGCTGGTGTTCGCAGCCTGCTTCCTGCCTTCCCACGTGTTTATGATGTGGTTCTATTATTGGTTAGTATTCATATTTCACTAAGCCTCGTCGTACGAGTGAAGTTTCACCGTTTAAGTTAACCTAAACAAGCACAGGGATCGTGGCAACCCTCCGGGAAAGAGGCGTGATTTGTGTATGTACTAGAGGCCGCCAGTGACTTCGGCCGCTTGGAATCCAATCCCGCGGGAATTTCGGGATAAAAAGTAGCCTTTATGTTATTATGGGTCTTCAGCTACCTACCTACATACATACCAAATTTCATCGTAATCGGTTCAGTATGCATGAAAGTGTAACAAACATCCATACTGACATCCTGATATACAAACTTTCGCATTTATAATATTAGTAGGATTTATGTATGTAAACAAGCACGGTGACTTCGCGTTCGTGTTTGCTTCGTACCTATAATCTGAAAAACTACATATACGTAGGTACCGGGTGGTATCTGGCACTTCAGAAATTATTAAATGATCGAACAGACCATAGTTGAAAGAATTTGTTACATCCTCACCTCTTTGGACTGGAGGTCGGATTGCGCAAAAAAGAAATACTACGAGTACATACATTAATCACGCCTCTTTCCCGGAGAGGTAGGTAAAAACGACATCTTTCCAATTGCCACGATCCCTACATACTTCTTTCGCATCATTCACATTCAAAACTCTCTTTCACGCAAGCTCGTCGGTTTCGGGTACTCTTGACATGGCCTTTTGCAACAACGACTCCGATTTGATCAAGGTACCTTCGACTAGGCCTTCCGACTCCTACAATCCCATTCATACCTTTGTACATTTGCTTACATTTGCAAGTGGAAAGAGGTAGTCTCTGCCTACCCCTCCGGGAAAGAGGCGTGATTTTATGTATGTATGTATGTATGTACATTTGCTTACTAACTGCGTCAATTTTCAGCCCCACTGCAGAAGAGGATTACAACGGTTGGTGGCACGGCCTTCGCATCGTCGGCTTCTGCCTATCCTTCCTCAACAGCTGTGTCAACCCCATCGCGCTGTACTGCACCAGTGGCATTTTCAGAAAACATTTCAATAGGTACATATTCAATTATACAATCAGATTTCTGCCAATGCCGCTAGTAGACGGTTGGAGGAGCACGCTGAAAAGCAAGAAGATATGCAAGGCAATGGACTGAAATCTGAGGACACGGTAAATTGGTATGGACTAAGTGGAGAGAGAAAAGACGAAATTGTGAGGTCTGTCTACTCCGTAAGGGATAAAGACGTGACTACTTCTTCCTCCTGGTTTTAGTCCCGGTTGCTTAGTCACCTCACTGAAGAGGAGCCCGGGGTATGCTTTTGACCATGGATCCTGCATTTATCAGGTTTTTACACGAAGCGACTCCCATCTGACCTCCACAACCTTTGCAGCTATACCTAACCTGTACTGGATCCGTGGTTACACATCCAGTTGTCTGAATGTGCAGGTTTCCTCACGATGTTTTCCTTCACCGTAAGAGCATAGGTTAGCATTCAAACTATTGTACATAACCTTGAAAAGTCATTGATACAGAACCGAGGTGGGATTTGAACCTGTGCCTTTCTGCGCATCATGCATTTTAACCGGGCACCTTACCGATTCTACCACCGACACTCTGAATAAAGACGTGACTATATGTTGTATGCAATAGGTAGTTATTTTTAATAATTTTGGGCCTTAGTAAAGCATCATGTGATTCGTTGAGTTCTAAACAAATAAATTGTTACATCAAACAAATGAGATTTGCGGTCGGGAGGATAAAACGAGAGTGGAAAACTTCGAATGAAATTCTTGTTTGGCTAGACTTTAGGGATACACGACCGAATGCGGGATGGCCCTGAACCTTAACTAAAATAAAACTGTGTACGACTCTTGTACTCAAAGGTTCTTAGTTCAAATTGCTTTGATACAATTGTAAATTGCTGATACATGCTGACCGGCATACTTTTTTTATTTGATCTGAGTCTTAGATGTTTTTATTTTTACATTTATGTTATATGTAAATATAGTATCGTTGAATAACTTAGGCGACTGGACTAGGACTTTCATCTCTTAACTCAATTCCATCCACTATGCCATCCTGCTAATCGTTACTAACGCAGGGACATTAGTAACGATTAGCAGGCCAGTGAAAAGATTGCGGGGTAGACAGAGCCAGCAGTCTTGAAATACTGGTCACGTTCAGCTGTTTGGCAGTCAAAATTGTGTGAGATACGCGGACGCCTTTATGACTTTTCAAGCCACACGTACGAAGCATTATTTATGTGAACAGCAAAATAAACAAGTTGATTTCAACAAATGGAGCTCAAGAGTAGAAAATATATCATTCACTCATTCATATATTGCGGGTTAGACAGAGCCAACAGACTGAAAGGCCATAGACAGAGTGCAACATCGCCTAAAAGAAGAATCCCAAGTTTTGAAGCAGAAAATATATAGTGTTTTTTTTTAGAAAGTACACCCGATCTAGAAATAATCGAGGTTAGATAAATATTTGTAATGTTATTGGTTTCTTTAGATATCTATACTTTTGTACCTATAGTCCATTTATTTAGGTACTAAAATGAAGGTAAACAATATTGAAATGTCTATCTATGCCACAAGGTATAGATAGACATTTCAATATTGTTTATGTAATTATGTATTGTTATGTATTGTTATGTATGTATTATTATACCATTATTTACATATTAATATTTTATTAATATATAAAAATAATTTATCTAAGTTAAGTTTTATTTTTAATTCTACGGTTGACCTCATAATTATCTTTACAGATATCTCCTCTGCCGCGGGGGGTCCACTCACGCTACGCGAGGATCTCTGTCTATTTCCACGTCGAGAAGACTCAATTCCAGCAGAAAAACTAACATCAGCATGGTGCCGAGGACGTTAGTATAGGAATGTTGAAACGACAATACAATACATATTATACTGACGTCTTTAACCCTTACGGGGTAGACAGAGCCAACAATCTCGAAAAGACTGAAAAGCCACGTTCATAATTTAGCTGAAAAGTCTAAATGATGGAATTGCGATTCGAATAAAAAATAGTGACAGGTTGCAAGCCCATCGCCTAAAAGAATCCCAAGTTTATCAGCCTTACCCTTGGTAAACTTTTACAATTTGCACGAGAAAGAAGAGACGAAAAGAGAAGCAGCTGGTACACACTATGTTATTTGTGCGTCGCTCGTGTGAATCTTTCTTCTCCCGCCCGTCATAAAAAGATAAAAACAACGTCTTTTTTTTTCAATTCCGTTTCTCTTAGTCTGATTTTTATTTTATTTGTTTAACTACCAAAAAGTACAGGGTAATTTCACAGCATGTTTGGGCGATGAGAGTAACAAAAATAACTAATTTGAAACTTTCGCTTTGTGTATTATGTATTATAATTATATCATAATATAAAATAAGTTTAAAAAATATAATTTTCGCTTCGCTTCCATTAAGATATAGGACTTTTTATAAGTTAAATTATGTAGTTTATTAGATTTCGCCGAAGCAAAACCGTCAAAAATATTTAAGACTCATTTGAGTGTTCCCCTCCACGGAAATCTTTAGTAAAAGGCGAAAGATTTATGCGTTTTGAAAGGAAACCAGAGTAACGAAACAGAAATTCTGAATCGACCCGATGAAACGCAAGAAAATCTACATAGCGCAAAGTAGAAAATGTGTAAACAAATCAGCGACATCTAGTAGCTTTATATGATATCAAATCCAGCCCTTGACAATCGTCTACGGTCACATTTTTAGGACACTAAACGTTTTGTAAAAGCATACCAAGATGGCGCTACTTTCCTAAACAAAATAATACGTGTGTGCTATTTTTACTACGCTTTTATTACTACTACGCTTTTATATTAGCTTGGGTTGTATGTACATATTGCTAACATAACTCATTTTGCAGAACCAGCGTCGGTCGTGACAGCAGCATCAGACTCCTTAACAACGGCTCGTCCAAACTCTGAGGAAGGGGTCCCGGCCACATGGCCAATAATAACCTAGAACGCTCGAAAGAAAACTACAGCAAGAGCGCCCTTTATAAAACTAATCTTAATCACATGGCGCCTTTTCCCAAATGCTGTGAACACGAAAATGGTGTTAAAATTGTTGAGACAAATGTGGACAAAGATGTCAGTAGCACTGAAAGTTTCTTTTTAAATCGGGACAATTCTTTTCGTTCTAACTGTTAAACTTGTATAATAAGTCATTAACAAAAGAATTACTACTACATTATTTCAAAAACTGACTGTACTTTGTCGCTACCTAAGATACTGACGGACGCCTATTCTATGCAATCACATCATTGAGGTTAATCTTAATATTTTTATTTTAATACTAGAAGCATCGTTGTTCGTTTAGGCGATTAACACACTGCCCCGCACCACGCAGCGTAGCGCGTGAATGCGTGTTCGAACGTTGCTTGTAAGTATCTCCGTTTGTATGGAAAACACGCACAGTCTAACACACAGAAAATGCATCCACGCGCGTTCATGCGGATCACGCGCATACACGCGGAGAAACATGCACCCCCGCGCGTAGGTGCGGGGCGAGACGCAAGGTATGGCACACCGAATCCCGCAGTGCCGCGCGTGATTTTGAATGGGCGTGACTTTTAATTCGACCATACAAATACCAAACAGTTACACCCCTTTCACACGGCAGTCCAGTTTTGCAGGATCGGCTTTTTACGGTATCCTGCTAAACTGGACGCTGTGTTCACATGGCAGTTCAGTTTTGCAGGATTCAGTAAAAAGCTGGTTCCGCAAAACTAGACTGCCGTATGAACACGGTTGCATCCTGTTTTTTTACCATTCCTACGCCGGTTATCAGGTGAAATGGACGTAAATACTTTCCTAATTTTCTATTGGTATTATCGGCGTCGGCAGCGAAATAGAAGATTCTGGGTTCATCCTATTCTGACACAACGCTCGAATTTGGGTATTTTTCGGAATCTTATGAGCGATTTGAGAAGAGATGAGTCAAAATTTTTCAATTATTTTAGAATGAGTATGACCACATTTGACGATCTTTTAAAAAGGGTGAATGAAGATTTAAAAAAACATGATACAAATATGAGAAAAAGCATCACACCTGAAGAAAAGTTAGCAATATGTTTAAGGTAAGAATGAAATACATATTTAAAGTTTAATATTTATTACCAAACACAATAAGTTATGTATGTATGATATTTTCACAAGATGATCGTTAATATTAATTAAATATTAGTGAAATCCGGAAAATCAGAGCTCTGCGATTCAACTGATTGTGCAGATGGCGATGACTGAACGCTGTAATGCGGTGTGAAATAACCTGCTGATTGATAAGAGTTGTTAAAAGTAGATGGTTGTTGAGAGGACCATTGGTTAAAATTGCGGCTTTTTATATTTTGCAACAAACTTATAACACCTGCTTGAAATTGTAATATTTGATCATCGTTGAGTGAAGCTAGTGTAGGAAGTAAACTTTTAAAAAATGACAAGTTACGATCTTCATTCTGCGTATTCGGCTGACTTTTCATCTGGTGATCAATGAAACTCGCCATTTTTTGATCCATTACAGAAAGGTTTGCATTATAATCTGTTGAGACCCTATGGAGGAACTCATTTAGATAAAAATAAAAGGATATTTAACTATCGATTAACAAGAGCCAGACGTTATGTGGAGTGCGCGTTTGGAATATTGGCAAATAAATGGCGAATATTTCATCGTCCATTGGACGTAAGCACCAGTACAGCTATCTCGATAGTTAAAACTTGCGCCGTGCTTCATAACTATATCATGCATAATGAAAGTTCATATGCGAACATTGACAGCAACGATTCAACGATATCTTTGGAAAACGTACGTAATGAGCCAAATACACGAGGTGGACGCTGTGCTAACACAATACGAACAGAGTTCACAAATTATTTTGTTTCTGAAGTGGGAGCTGTACCTTGGCAAGACGAAGCAATACAAGGATAAACGAAATAAATATAAAAACTTACCATAGCTTTGTCTTTCTTTTTCCTCAAGTTCTTGAAAGTCTTCTCTCAAAACAATGCAAACTTCGCGCCATGCTGCAGTTCGCAAGTTGTTATCTTTATAATTTTCCAGCGTTTTATCCCATAATATAGGCCTAATTTCAATTAGTGTAATAAGAAGTTCGGGATCAATATTTGTTTGCGACATTTTTCGACGAAACACAGCAATCTCGGCGCCGCGCAAAAGAGCAATGCGCGAGCGCTACACATGTGCGGGTGACGCGGCGGGCGCGGGGCGGGGGCTGCCACCACTCCACTATCCCGCTAAAAACAGTGTCCAGCAAAAAACCGCATGCAGGAAGCCGTGTGAAGATTGCTATTGAAATATATGTGTGATTAAACGGGATCCCGCTTTTTACTGGACTACGGATCCAGTTTCTAGTGACAAAACCGAATGGCACAATTCGACCGGATCGGTTTTTTGCAGGATCCCGCATGCGGGATGCTCGTGTGAACGCTAGCATATAAACACATTCGCCATCAAACGGGATCCTGTAGAAAACGGGATCCTGTAAAAAACTGGACTGCCGTGTGAAAGGGGTGTTAGTATAATGGCAGCGTCCTGAATAAGTTCCACACTATTAACCATTTTTATCAAGACTATCGTGATGCTCAGTACTGCACGACCACCACAGAGAACGGCGAATAAATGAGAGCCGCCGTGCGTGAATCTACAAAACACACCTACGCGCGTGAGTGCGCAAAAAACCCGCACGATGATGCAGATCTGCACTCCCGCAGGAACGCGCGTAGGTGCGTCGACACGCAATATGCAGCATGATGCGGGGCAGTGTGTTAATCGCCTTAAGTTCTCGCTTACACTAACCAATTTTGAAAATTGATTTTCTCGATAAACGAGCGAGGTACTAGGACGATGGAAAATTAATAATACTTAAATGTGTCGTCACACAAAAAATAGCACTATTTCTGTTTAGTGTAGGAGGATTTACCATACTCGTCCAAATGGGATTCCAGTAAACGATGCCATAAAATTTTTACTCTGTGTAAAAGTTCAGCTATTTCTTAATATGGTATCGCAGGGGTACGAGAAAAGACAGTCTAGATAGACAGCGTACATATGCCTTGGTTCTCATTTAACAAGTTTCGAAAGAAAATGGCTGAAGCGGGACCGAAGGTGCTTAGTTGCTTCAAAACTTGACGCACCTAATGGTGAAAAGAATAGCAGCCATCTTGCGTGCCAAAATCTCAAATCGTTTATATTATGTTCCTTATTTGTTTAACATTAACTGGCAACACGAAGAGATGTCAACCGACCATACCATAATTTTGTGTGATTAAAATGAATTATTCGAAATTCAAGTATTTATGGTAAAAACGTAAATATGGAATACCTAAATGGGCTGTCAACTACTCAGAATTTAATACCTAAGTGTTTAATTTTTTCCAGTGTGTGGTTGCCGTAATCATAATTATATTCCTAGATAAAATAACTACTTAATATTTGTACGAAGTGCCTGTAGACATCCATTTCTACTATTCTAGTTTTTAATGTAAACTTACAAATCACAGTATAAATATGAATGAATATAGGTACCATTATAGTGGAGTACCTATGCTACTTCTAAGTTCTAACACAATTTATCCTTTTACCGTGCTCGCACATTACCTTCTTAGATATCACTTTCGGAAGTTCTAAATACCCTGTTTTTTATTAAGCTATTACATGTAATATTTTTGCGACCACAGGCAAATGATGCTGGTCATTTTAACTTTGCTGTGATAATTCAGTGGATGTGTATTATTTTTGTAAAAGTAGTCATATGCTCCTAATAATTATTAAAGAAGCTCCGATATAATTATTGTATGTAACATGAGTTTTAATTATTGAATTTACAAATTACTCAATATAGAAATACAAATTTTTTTCACGTTTTGTGAACCTAAGATTTATTATTAAGCTACGAATTTTAAACACAGTGACCGTGCATAATACTGAATAAAATGAGATTTGTAACATTTTTCTTGGCGTGTCGACATACTTTCACGAAAATCATTATCAACATTGATGAATAAACTCACTGACGAAGTCTCAATGCATAATATTATATTGTACTGTACAGTCAATATACAGTCTACTTGTATAGTGTCTAGAAAAGTCATTACGTCAGTTAATTGGTAAAGTTATTTATGATGGTTTGTAAATAAAATTAAATAGGTTTATTAATGTAAGTACATAATGTACTAGTATGGTTGTAAATAAATAAAAATTATCATTGAAGTTGATTTAGGCATGTAAAAAGAAACTAATGTTTATGTAATTAAGAAGTCAAGTACCTTAAATTGTTAAAAAAAAGCTATGAATGTTTGACGTTTGTAAATTGGAGCAATGTCTTTTACTTGTAAGTATTAAATGAATTAAAATGAACCTCTTTTATTTTAAGCATCGTTTGAAATAAATCTTTTCTGGTCTTTAGTTAAATAAAATTTTGAAAATGACAATAGACTTGATTTGTTCAACACAACAAACATTACAAATTATTTCAATTTAATAAAAGACTACGTAACGAAACATTATAATTAGTAAAGGAAAAAGTATACATATATATATAAACTGATCAATTTTTTAAATAAATGAATGGTTCCATTCAAATTTTATTATCTTTATTCATATTTCAGGTCAAACTTTTCTGCTCGTAGTATCGTATCGTAGAATTACCCTAGAGCATCATATGTGACTGACATATTGTTAAACGTGCGCAAATTTTCATATAAGTTCAACGACAGAAAAACAATAAATGAAAAACAGAGAACCCTCTTTTCGTCTTTGGTTCAAGAGTCAAAACAAGCTTGCTTATAATAGCAACAGTATTTTTTTTTATTTTTATCTCTGTTTATGAATGAAAATGTTATGTTACATCTTGCGCCAAATAACGATTTTTCTTTCTTTCTTTCTTTCAACACCAAAGATGCAATGTCTAAATTGCAGTATCAGTCATCGTCAGTGACACCAATGTGAAATGACAGCTGTCACTGTCATAGCGTCGCAACACGCATGTCATTTTTTTTTCCTTCATTTTCATTCTTTTCTTGATGAGTATTCGAGAATTTCCAGAAATTCTGTTCGCTTGTTGTGATAGCCCATTCTAATATTTTTAATTTCTCGTTGTTAGGTTTTACCTTACAGTAACTTCTTTAAAATATTATAAGTATAATAAAAAATATCGTCTTCAGAAAGCAAAGTACAGTGGAATAATGAAACATGGTGAATGTTATGAAAGGAGTGCTCGTGGAATGGTAGGTAAACAACACATTCTTCTTTTAGTATTGTCTGAAAATGATTCTATGAAATATTGAATAAAACATTGAAATACATTTCCATATAAGCAAAAAAGAGCTATTTGGCTTGCTTAATCTATACCAACTAATTTTATAAAGCTGAAGAATTTGTTTGTTTGAACGCCCTAATCTCAGGAACTACTGGTTCTAATTGAAAATTTCTATTTGTGTTGAATGATTATCGAGGAAGGCTATCCCTATAAATGGTCTGAAAACTTGCTATTTTGGTATGGTTGGCTATACAACAGTTTTACTGTAAGAAATGTTACTTTTACAACCACAACTATTCAACGTAATCCAAATCTTGAGGTAAACCAAAGCTTTGGTCAATCACATCATTTTCCATTTGAAAGGTGTTCTTGATGTAAGACTTCAAGATGTAAATGTTCTCTGTCCATCTGTTTATTGCAGTTTTAAGATTCTGTAAAATGTATTTTAATTTAGTAAAAAATTGTGGCAAGATGTACTTTCTGGCTGCACCTCTAGTTAAGATTGATTTAATGATGTATTGAACTTCAGATATTGGCAGCTACCTAACTAAAACATATGCTTTCTTGTAGAATAGAATAGGTTCATGAAACTTCATCAACCTTTTCTATTCTACCAACAGGTGATGGAACTGGGACTAGTTAGACACCTCCCAATCAATGCAATAACATATCAAACAAACTTTATGTACCTTCTTATAGTACAGGTTTGACACAAGCTTTCCATCACCTCAGTTTGCACTCAAATTAAAGTACATAACTCAAAACTGCCACTTACATAACAATTTAGAAACCATATCCCAATCTAAATGTTTACTAAAGTGTTATAAATGCGAAAGTAAGTTAATTGTTTGTTTGTTGTGTAAACCAATCTTGAAATTTTGCACAGTTTATAAGTGTCTTGAGAAGGACAATGGAGATAAAAAGTCATCCAAATAAAAGTTCACATGGGTTTTGTGAAAATCCCATGTGTAAAATAAAACTAGTAACATTATACATTGTATTTGAGCAATCAAAATTACCTCAGTATCTGTTTTCAACTGTGCTATGTACTCCGGATCACAGTCTCTGTACTTTTGGAGCTCTTTCGTCAATTTCCCCTCTTGTCTCACCATCTCATCAAGTTCTGACAAAGTAGCTATTCTTTCTTTGTTGTTCTCTCGTCCAACCTTAATTTAAGTTTGATTTACAAGTGTAGGTTTACCTTTACGTAAAAGTTAGAGATTCTCTGCCTGTTTGAAATAAAAAAATTATGGAATCCTCTCTTATTGCAACCCTAGACCACATAGGGAACCCACACGCTTTTAAATGTTTGATATGTCAGTCAATTGATTCATGTTCTCTTATACATATATTAGATTCTATGATTGCAGTACAAATAGCTTTGTTTGTATAGGATTTGCATGGTATAATTTTATTTGATTTTTGAAAATATAATACTATAGAGTTCTATTTTCAATCAACTATATAGATTTAACCATGCCATATTGGGCAACCTCTGAATTTTTTTACAAATATTTGCCTAAATTCCTTATATTAGATTGACATTTGAAACAAATAGCAAGGGTAGTCAGTTAATATACACACACTTAATTATAAAAGAAAACTACTTACGGACTCAGTGAGAATAGCATCTTCTGTCTTTTTCAGCTTCTTGTTACAGTCCTCCAGTTCATTTTGTAATTCAGTTAGCTTCCGTTTTTTTGCTGTTCTGGCTTTGCTGTCATTTAACAGAAAAACATGATGTAAGATATTTGCCCATGTCTTAATGACATGAAAACACCAAAAAATTTATTACTAGTGATGCAACGTGAAGTGACTAACAACACAGTGCAAACTGCTTCTACTCTAAAAAATTAATAATTCTTCTTGATGAGCTAGCAACTTATATCTTACTTCCATCATTAAACCATTAAATAAACATCACCTTTGAGTCTTGTAACATACATATATTATATATATATAATCACGTCTTTATACAGCAGTCTCAAAAAGACAGAAAGGCCATGTTCAGCTGTACAGCTTAATGATGGAATTGAGATTAAAATAGTGACAAGTTCTATTGCACATCACCTAAAAAAGAATCCCACCAAGTCTACCGTAACTATATCATTTTATTTATTTCTATTTAATATTGTTTTATGTGATTTTTATAGTGTTTACCTTGGAAATGACCAAAAATATATGGAGGTTCCAATTTTCTCGGAGTCCACCAAGTGATCATCCACTAAACTTTGCACCACTTCCTTTACTGATTGCACTGTTATGCCTTTTTCTTTTGGTGCAATTTTTTCCAACTCCTGTTTGAAATATTACAAAATATATATGTATATTCTAAAATCTAGTAAGATTTCAATTCATAGCAATTATCACAGTTTTACAAGTTTATTTATTATTAATAAATATTGTTAACAAAATGTATATTATATATTTATACATTTTGTTCACGATATTTTTATTTTACTATTTAGTTAATTTTGATCAAGATAATTAAGGACGTCCTGGTAAAGGGTCAGGTCAAAAGTACCCGAAACCGCCGAGCTTGTATGAAGAGAGTTATGAATGTGGACGAAGCGAAAGAAGTATGCAGAGATCGTGGCAAGTGGAAAGAGGTAGTCTCTGCCTACCCCTCCGGGAAAGAGGCGTGATTTTATGTATGTATGTATGTATGTTAATTTTGATGTCAATATTGTCAGTCAAGAGATCTTAAAAGAGAAAATACTGTATCCACTCAAAGCCAATTTATAGAACAAAAAATAGAATTACCATATCAGTTTATACTATTTGAATGTCAATGCCATTAAAGCCATAAAGCTGAATGTGGCATTTCAGTCTTTTCAAGACCGTTGGCTTAGTCAACCCCGCAGTTGATATAGACGTGTTTATATGTACATGTGTACTGTAAACCTCCTTTTTTAATCTCAAAAAAATGGTTCATACCTTCAATTGAAAAAAATCCTTGCTTTGATGGAATATCTCCAGCATCCTCGTTTTTTTCTCATCAGCACTAAGCCCCCGTTTCTTCGACATCTTTCAGTGACCCGGCAATGAAGCAGTTCTTACTCCACTTGGACGAGACAATCGCGCTTGGCAGAAAATTTATCCTACAGGACCTGGACGACACACATCTATTCATTCAAGCAGACATAGTTGAAACATTACAAGCTAGAGTAGACGACTTGATGGACCAATTAAGTATTCCTGTTCATGATAAAGGATTGTAAACAAAATGGCCGCCAGGGAGTCCGGTAGAGTTAAAGAAGCAGAGAAAAGACGGGTTTTAGATGATGCAGCGAGGAAACGAAGAGCTAGGAAGGCCGTTGAAGCCTTGGAACAAGACAACTTCCACGATGACCCACATGCTGATCTGGTTATGTCGAAGAAGGTCCCAAAATTTGCAGATTCAAATGAAAAGCCGACGAGGAAGAAGAAAGCGAAAGGTGCAGAGTATTATAAGATGAGGTTCAGGAAAACATTTGTGCAACTTGTAGAAGAAGATGCTAGTTTTAGACCGGACCCTCCTAATTATTTGTCAGCGCAGGCACCACCATCAAAGTAAGGTTTTATACATATATTATACCATTTTTATTCACGCTTTCACTGCTAAAGTAATGGACTGGTTTTGATAAATTTTTTTAAGATTATACGTATTAAATTTTTCAAGTCTTGTCCTTACTCTTGCTAATGAAATGTATTAATATACTGGTCGTATCCTTCTCAATAATTGAATTTAACGTCGATAACTGTATGTTAACTCCATGATAGATAACTCTCAGTACAAAATTTCTTGTGCGAAAAATAGACTGTAGAAATTTTAACTGTGAATTTTGTTGTAAATAAGTTAAATTTTAAGTTTATGTACTTATTATTTTACTTACAGATTTCCTGATCGACATTTCTGCGCCGTGTGTGGATTCCCTTCCTGTTACACTTGCATACCTTGTGGAGCGAGATATTGCAGCGTTAGATGTCTCGGTACGCATTTAGATACGAGGTGTCTCAAATGGACCGCATAAATAGACGTATGTTTGAATATTAGTTGTAATTTACTTACTTTTTCGTAATAAAATCCAATCCAAAGCACCCAAATACGCAGATCGTTTTATTTTTCCCGCGTCTTCATCACCTCACACGTGATTTAGTTTTTAGTTTATAACCGGTAGGGGGCGTTATACTGCCAGTGCTTTCATATTACTTCTTTTCGACGGTAGATGCCGTTAAATGCAGTTCTATTTTAGTACGCCTACTCGACGGTAGATGGCCTACAATTTTTATTAGGACGTTTGCTTTTGTACAACATGGCGTATTTTCTGTTTATTTTAATTCCTTCATAGATGGCACCAATGTACATTTAAAAAAAATCTTGGTACCTAATAATTTTTGCAAAATCTAAAGAATGGTTTACTATTCAAGGTTCACTAGAATAGAATGTACCTGATACACATACGTATAACATCTGAGTAATATATCTCACAAGAAAGGTTTTCACAAAATTTTACCCACTCATTCTTATACTTTATGCTTTTTATAATAATCTTATTACAATAAAAAGTTGAAACATCCAACCGCTATTCTGGACACAATATAAAAGCGGTTATCAGTTAATAAAAGCAGTCTCCATACACCTAGGGTATAAAGGGGCGGCCACAGTGGAGTATTGACATTAGCCACGTGCCACGTTATCACACCCTAAGCAGCTGGAGTGATAAGGGAGCCATTGTAGCCAAGACAGATGGCAAAACCACTTCCTACATCCGGTACTAATTATTGCCTACCTAATGTTGCACGTTTTGTAAACTTGTGGAGGTGCCCTTGGAGAATTGGTGGAAGAGAGAAAGGATCGTGAAGATCTATCTAGTCTATGTATATGCCAATTTTAATTTTTCCAGGAGTTTATTCGATATAAGTAATAATGCAATCTTTATACTTGATTTTAACCGAATGGATGGAGGTAGTTTTCGTAGAGAAGTCTCTACCCTAAGTCTTAAACTTGCATAAGGAAGATGATACAGCTTAAAATTTTTATTCATTATTATGGGACACTTCATATTACTTAATAATTATCAAGTGGAATTATGTAAGTAGTCTTTATCTTTGCTTGCGCGATTTACACTCTTCGCTGTTATTGGCTGATATCGTCGCGTGATTGTTGTCACTTGTGGCGTAGAGATGTCGCCACACATGCTATTATTTTTTCTTCGGCTAAGAGATGAGTCCCAAGTTGGAAAGCCTTTCCCTCAATCTTTGCCTTCATTGACTTATACAATGCGTGGGAAGAGAAGCACCCGACACATACTAGTTATGTTTAGTTATAATGTCGTTTTTTCAAGGGGGGCTGATCTAGGATCACATTTTGAATCTAATCAATGTAAATAAATAAAATAAAATGTAAGGAACAAACGGACAACCGTTCCGTTTTTATATATATAAATGAACACGGAACTCTTTCGTCCCGCCATTGATTGGGCGGACGAGAAAATTTTAAAATGTCTGTTTGACAAGTAAGAAGATTTTGCGTGTTTTGTCCGTTCGTTTTTGAATACTAATTTATTTCTTCTATATTTTACTAATATCATTTTCCATCTTCTCTTCCTCTGACTGCACTTCACCTTCCATAAAGTAAGCCTTCAATCTTTTGCTTCATTTTCATATTGACTTTGAGTCCGACTACTGAATTACAAACTGTCATTTTAATCGGGCTTAAATTAAAACAAGGAAATAGTTTTGTGTACTTTTCATCATTTATTCTCTGTTCATCTTAATTTAATTTTTACAGTATTGCCACTTCACAATTACTGGTTTTAATTAATTTAAATAGGTTCCTAGTCAGAAATAGTATACTGAAATTTTTTCCATTTAGTTACGTTACACAATGCAATTTTTTTTATATTTCAGCCTACCTATAATTTATTATCACAATGATTAAAAGGCTGTATTTTTTCTGGGAATAAACGTCGAATAGGTCATATAAATACGATACGTCGATAAAACTTAAACAAGTAATTCTATAAGAGTCCTCTAGGACTATTATAGCTTATGAGGGACATCAATAAGTGGCAACATTTTCATGTTTACAAATTAAAAACGACAAAACAAAACCCGAAATAAGAACATAAAAGGCTGTAAATTTACAGCTTTTTAACTTAACACAAATAAAGATTTCTATTTACACACAGCATTTAATTACTTATTATTTACAGGAAATGCATTAATTACATTTAGTTACATACATACAGTTTGCTTAAAATTACTGACTCGATTTCAATAAATATACGTATTATTAAAGCCAAATATATTTTACACTAGCTATTGCCTGAGGCTTTGCCTGCGTGGACCTCCACTGCTGCGCCACAAAACATGATTGTAAATCTCATTTTAAAGTCGGTAAAATTTGGGTCTATTTCCTTTTTAATGAACAGCGGTTTTAGCTAGGAAAAACAAACTAACAGACTTTTTCGATTAACTAACATTATTATAATGAATACATAATAACGAACATTTTCAATTTTATGTATTCATCATTAGAATGTTTATTCTCTTTAATACTGGAATTGAGGAATGGTTAACATCAATTATTATCATTAAATGTAACATTACCTACATCTAATACAGATCATCTAATATAGGCCATTATAAGGATGGGAAATATCTAAAAGGGAAAAAGTTTGTTAAGAATTTTAAAGAAATGATATTTTAACATCTCTATGTGTAAACATAACACTATGACACATAGATCAGTCAAAAAAACAGGTAATTAAATTAAATATGATTTTACAAATTAACGGATTTATCGATAAATTGATTGTGTTGTTGCTACTACCCTTATCATTAAAACCTTAACGTCTTTTATATTAGGTAATGCGAGATCCAAAAACTACATAATTATAAGTAGGTATTACTGCAGGAACATTTTCGTACAAATTCTTTATCAGTCAAATCGTCTACAACATCAATCTAATCAGATACATGCAAATTTATTGTCGTTTTTGTACTAACACAGATGAAACATTAATTCAGGCTTCATAGGACGGTATAGTTATGTCTACCGTGACTGACAGACAAACATTTTCTACTTTTCTTTCCAATTCACACAATCGTTTCCTCACAAGCCTTTTCTTTTGTCGGAGTTAAGTCATCGACTAATTTGTCTATAGATCCTGGTAGATTGGTAGGATCCTGGAAATTTCTAACTAGGTGTATTCGGTCATAGGCAACCATTGTTACGTTTTATCATTAAATTGCTTTTATAGGGCCTGTCATGGCACGACGCAGGTTTTATCAGCTTTCTTCTGGCCTAGCTTAGTCTGGAATCACAACCCAACGAGCTAACTTCCATTCCTTCACGGATCATCCTTCTTCTTCCGTAGCTTCCCTTCCGTGTGTATCGTTTGCGTCACGGCCTCCACTGCTGTCGATAAATCAGCTTCAGGATCTATCGCAGTTGATAAAGCAGCAATGTATGCGCACGCTATTCGTAAAACCGATAATTTGGAAAGTTTCTGGTTGTGACTATACGCAGGAACTGATCTCCGAAGAGTGTCGAAGGCTGCGCTTATAGTGTGGACTCTGGTTCTTTCTCTGGCGTTGGCTTCTATTCTCCTTTCCCTGGTCATGTTCTTGTAGTTCCTCTGTTCCCTGGGTTTAGGTTTTTCATTGTAAGGTTCGACTACGCCTGGGTGGGGTGGTACTCTCGGTGGTCCCGGTCTGGGTTCCGGTACCGGCGGTGGGGGAATAGGCGGGGGAGGTTCTAAGGGTCTTCTTCTTTGTCTTAAGAGGGTGGTTTCACTAGTTTTCTTTACTAAAGAGAGAGGTTCGTTCTGTGGTTCTTCTGTGAAGGACCAGGGTCGGAATGGGCTGGCTGGGGCGTCGCTTTCTGGGCTAGCGAGGTCTTCTCTGGAACTAAGTCTTATTCTTTTTTTGGGTGGTTGTAGCCTGACGGGGGTGCGTTCTCTCTTGGGCCGGTCGCTTTCGGCGCGGGAGTCGAGGCGAACTCCGGAGTCGTCAGAATGCGCCGGGCCCGAACAGGAATCATCATCGTCTCCACCAGAGACGAATCCAGCGTCTCTTTCTAAAATACGATCTGTAACAAAAGAAATTACTTGTTAAGAACTGATGATAGTTCATAATATAAGCATAGATTAGACATAGGTACTAAAAACAACTCTTATTAGTGGATGAGGATTGATATAGAATAAAAACGATGTCTTAATCAAAACTGAAGTCACTTTTCCAATATTAAGTATTAAAGTTTACCCACAGATATCAGAAAAAAATGTTAGATTTTTATGAGTCGTAGGTACTCGTACCAAATAATTAATTTCGAAATACAACTCAAACTAAAACAAACCATCACTCAATGAGCCTTATTCTTTCGAAACAAGGTTATAATTCCGATCTCCCACAGCAGTTAATTCGTTGCTTTATATGGCTCACGGAAGTTACGAGACGACAAAAAGGTAACAGACGTACAAACGAAGCCGGCTTGTTATGGTCTAGGCTGGGCATGACTGGAGTGTGGTATTAGTTTTAAGCTGCGTTTCCACCACAGCGGAGCGGAGGGGAGAGGAGAGAAAAGACGTGAAAAGCAGTGAGTGTTTCCATTAAAACGGAACGGAGTGAACGGAGAGTAAAGATGAAGACACGTGTAAAGTGATGAGTGTTTCCACTGAAGCTGAGCGGAGCGGAGTATAGTGAAGCGGTAAGTGGATATCAGTTTATTTCTCACTCCGCAACATATCGTATCATCCCGCTACATACTAATCATACACCGCTAACCTCCTGTGCACTCCGGTTCAGTGGAAACGCAGCCTTAAGGCGTCGCCAAGCCCACGCGCTTTCAGACGACGTAACTCGAGTCTTGTTTATTGGTATCGTGGCGGACTGCAATTATTTATTAAGAATATCTTTTTTTTTCAAGGCATTGCTCCTGTGCGAATTTCCAGAAAATTGGTAGCGCATTTTTGATATCTGGTTACTAACAAAATTTCACCAAAGTCTCCCAAGTAACAATTAGGCGCTAAAGTGAGATTTATAATAAGTCTATAAAAGCGCTAACTAGATTCTAAAGTGGTTTATGGGTGTAACAAATTAGTGTTAGAGCGCGCTCTAACCCTACTTTACCCCCGAATTGGGCACAATTTTTATATTACTTAAGGTTGTATAATGACGGTATACAAGAGTTAGGGTAATTGGCTAAGAGGTACAATTAGTGCTATAAGAAAGTTATTATAGCGGTAACAGGATCTCTTAGCGATACAAGAGGGGTAAATAAGCGTCAACTGACTCCTTAAGCGGTACAGTAGAGATACAAAGGCGTTAATTATATTTTCAAGCGCTAAAAGGGAGGTAAATAGGTGTTTTGTAACGGTCTGAACGCTATTCAAGATAATTAAACTAATTTTGTGATCTAATAATAAATAATTTTATTTTCAATGGCTATAAGTTTACGACTAATGATTTTTATATTAAACAAAAAAAAGTGATATTGTATGGTGAGAAAGGAAGCATATTTTTGCTGCGAAGGGAAGTACACTGTGAATATGTTACATATTATATGTTGTCTATTTACTGAAAACTTTTCCACGTATTTACAACAATTTTTGTTTATTTTGGTTGCGACGCCATTGTCAAAAACAAGTAGTCAATATAAGAAATACAGTAGTGACCTTAAGCGCTATTACTTTACCTTTAGTCACAAAAAAGTAACAATAGACGCTATAGGATCTGTTATAGCGAAAAATTATACTCCTATTTGACTTAAGGTAATGCAAGAGAGTTTTGTATAACTTCAAGCATTTGGTTCTATATAAGATTAAATAAACACTATTGTAAGGCTGGTAGCGCTTATTAACGCTATTGTGCAACTTTAGGTTCTTGTAAAGAGTTTATTATCACCTGCATAGCACTTTTGGAGGTAGTAGCTAATTCTTATTCTTATTTAGATCTTAGAGTTCTAAGATTCACTTAAAGCTATAACACAAAATGCCGTGCATGTACAACAGTGTTAAGATTTGCCATAATACATCCATAACCTTTAAGCTCGCCTAATTGTCGCGCTTGTAACTCTGTATTATAAGTAGAAGTGATATACGTTACTTGGTACGCCACTTTATCGCCAATAGTCATAAGTGTTGCTACTGTAATGCCTTTGTAGCCCACTAAGTAACAAAATAAGCTCTAATCGTCGCCTAAATGTTTGTTGGGCTGTATCGCGTTAAGTCCTATATAGATTCTTATATGGTTAGTTTAAAAACATGAATAATGATATTGTGATAAACATGACGGATACAAAACAAGAGCACATGATCCGAAATTACTCAAGTCCAAAAAGTAACATCCAACGTTTAACTGAATATTGATAGGGTATACCTTATTTACACTTATGAAAAAAAACTTGTTAAAACGTCCCAAAAGTTCCCAACTACACTAGTTATGATAACATTGTAAAAGACACAACTAGATTCAAAATTAGTAGGTATTATAGAATAAAGAGCGAGACCAAAAATAGTAATAAATATATATTTAACCTCGCGTAAGAAAAAAGATGTGATGCCTATCTTAAACAGATATAAATAAAACATTACCTACATATCAATTTGGGTTTTACCCCAACAAAATTTTGGTATAAACAATTTAAATATTGATAAGAATGTTTAGAAATTGATCAGGTTTGTACCCGAGGACAAGGTTGGAGTCTGCTCTGGCGCCGGCGCCTGCGCATGACGTCACAATCCGCGCTACACACTGGGTTATTGTTCTCGAGATTTTATTGGGTGTTAACTAAAGTTATGTTGCATTGTGCTGGGCACGGCATGTCACGGTTTAACGTTTTAGTCAAAGATTGAGTTATTTGTTTTGTGTAATAAACGTAAGCGTGTAAAATAAACATTTTAAATTCTTCTCTTAAAATTGTAAGGTATTTGTTATGTACTTGGGAGGTCCACCCAATGGGCATTTTTATTTTCAATATTACCTTAAAGAGAGTTTGAAGTAAAAGAAAAACATAAAAACTTTTACTTTTTATGTCTTTTTTTTACTTCAAAATATATTTAAAAATATGCGCGTGTAAAGGAGCATATCTAGCATAACCAAAATAAATAAAAGTCGTTCTTGCTAATTGCGTTTATGTTTTCAAACTCTCCATTCCGCTGCGCTAATAAATACTAACTAAAACTATATCTCAAGATATCTATTTCGAATAAAATTAAAAATACCATTACACTTCGCTTTAAATACTAATTATCTCAAGATATATCGTAACGGGCATAATACCTCCTGCGGCCGGTATCACCGTCGCTATGTGTATGTGATACCAAACAGGTTCGCGCCCATATGGTCGACGTAGTGATTATTAAATCACATTACAGAGCGACCAGTGGTCTGCATTCCTCGCTTTTTTACTAAATACTTACGAGTACCTTTGGAACTCGGCTCCAGTTGTTAATACTCGTAATTTTAATTGGGCTTTAGGCTGTATTATCAGGAGGTAATATTTCGTAATTCTACTAGCCTACACCTATCTATGTATTTGTATAAAAATACTTATAAATAAATAGATAGAAGTAGGTAGTACGAAAAAATCCGAATAATTACCGATAAAGATATTTATCTTTAATATCAATGTTACCTTAAATTTATATATATAAAAGGAATGACTGACTTGTACGATTAGACGGTGATAGCGGTCCAACAACGTATAGCCCAAACCGCTGGCTCAAAATACTTGAAATTTGCCATGAAGGTTAATTATGTGGTCTAAAGGTGCTCTAAGAGATGAATTCCCGAAATCCTAGCGGTAATTATTCGTATTTTTTCGTGAGACGCGGGCGTCCTTTAGTTACTTACAACAATACACATTACTAAGTCCTTTACTACAAGAAAAGAATGCAAATGTCAATATTAGAGTGGATAAGAGCATTTTTAGTGCGATCGATTTTAAAGTCTTCGTTTGGCAAGACTAATTCACGAAACATCTTCACATCTGTTATACAATAAATACTGATAAGAATTGTATCACACCTGGCAAAATGGCTGATTCAGAGTCATTGTGTACTTAAATTAACTGGAAGTATTTTTTTAATTTATGTAGATAACATAGCAACTTGGTTTGCATTAAATTAAAAATCTTTATTGCATATCATTTACCACATCAGTTGAATTTCAGTTACTGCTTATAAGTAGGTACAATATCAAACCTTTTGGGCATCTCAATTTTAAAATACAAATAATGAGAAACTATGAAGATCAATTACTTCAAGCTTTCAGCAATCCGGTGAAATACCTAATTAAAGTACTTATAAAATTTTACTAAATCAAATTGAATAATTGTCTTTTATTATTATAATAATTTATAACGTAACCAAATTACGATTAGAAGAACAGTTGATAATAACTTAAAAACTAAGCCATATAAAGCCGCTAAATTTTTAGACGATACAAATGAAACCATCGCTAAAAATGGCGTGACTATCAAAATTTTCAAATTTTTATAACATATCTACTATAAGTAAAGCTACTTATACCAACAGTTTCCAATATAGATAATAGTATGTTCTTAATGGTTCAGCTACCGGAATTAGTTTATGGCTCATAATCGAATGGCAGCGGCGCCGCGGAGGCGTTCCTACAAAATGCAGCTCCTAACAACAGTCATATGCGACTTTGAACTCTACAACAATAACATAAGACATAAAAAGAAATTCCTGATAAGTTAATAGACGTGGTGTGGCGCAAATGATCAGTCGGGTTACGAGTTTATGAAGCAAAGGTTCTCACACTACAGGTGTTTTTATATACATAACGATCATGCCGTTTAAGCCCCACCTACGCTTGATTAGGGATTTAATTGCCTTATACTTCTTTAAGGAATTCATTATACTTACCTACGTAGTGAAATATGTTATTTCTGAAAGAGAAGAATAAGGACTTTCTCCTTTGTATATCTTTATTATGAACTTAGTACCAAAAAGTCTAATGCTGCAGATTGATATATCCCTCAAAAAATTTCAAACTTGAACGGTTGGAATCGGCCTGTATCCAATAACATTATAAAAAACACAAAAGCAAAAAACGTGCGTCATATATTTTTCGCTACCTATAATGGTAGATTGGTATTTAGTCAAGCAGAAATTTATGAAGTAAAATTAAATTAGGTACTATCTTAACGTATGATCAAAACGAAGTTCCATCATGACCATTACAGAATTGAATCTAAGTATTACATATTATCTGTAACCGCCGCCCAAGGTAGGAACCACATTGAAAAGTTGTTGTCGAATCAAATGTTTGATTAATGACTGGGTTATAGAAATCCCAAACAAGAATAATATATCACCGAGCCACAATAACCAGGCAAAGGCCGGCTCATTACGCCGCTTCACACTGACGTGTTAAAACAAAGAGCAGACTCGTAAAGGGCGCCGCGGCCCTCTCGTCGTCGAACACTGTCGATCTCACCACCAGATAAAACCCTCTCGACTCCAAAGATACAAATCTGGCGCCAAATTTCACAGAAACGGAACGCGCCATCCATAAAAAGGCGCCCTTTTTAAGTGGATCTTATTTTTTTAATTCCACTTTTGATACACCTGATTCACATGCTCGTTCTGGCGGGATTCGAAATTTGAATACAAAAATTTGTTTTTAAATTTAAAATCGGGTGGTCTACATACATAGGAGCTAACAATAGCTTTGACAATCGAAAGTGCACCTATCTTATTGTCTAAATTGCTTACGGTAGGTACCTACAAAATCAGCTAGTACGGTTTATATTTCAAGTGGTTTACCTTTGTGGGTTGATAATTATGGGAATTTCACTTACGTGACAACACAAAAATGAGAAAATGATGAGCGGTCAACGCAAGAAAAAATGATCGAACTAGTAATGTCGTGTCGGCGGTTACATATTCGCACGGTCTCTTAAGCTTAATGTATGAGAAGTCGTGATTTTGTTACGACTTTCTCCGAACAAACATTACTAGCGGCGCCGGCCTGCCTGCCACCACAAAATAGTGAGGGCACAAAAGGGCAAGGGCGATCCGGTGCTTGGGATATTTTGATGATATAGATATATCAAAAAAAGAGATTGAAGCCTAGTCTAGGCTTAAGGGATTTATCAACATGGCATGACAGCTCGCAGATCACAACTTACTCGGTTTCTTCATAACACGTATGATACTATAGATAAAATTACTTAAATTTCGCGCCTAGGTGAACCACTTGAGTGTTCCAAGGGTAAAAAGGAAGAAAAAGAAACCGCACTTACACACGTAGTAACTCATGCTCGACAAATAATTACGTATCCTATGTCAATTTCTTTGGTCAAATTCCAAAATTTAGAAAGAAAGAAATGAAATGAGCGTGACTGTACTTTCATGTATTGAAAAAGATAACACATGTGTAGTTTCTTTAATTTGTACCCCTCGCGCCTCTATGTCGTCGGTTCACTATCCGCTGACCTATTACTTTTCTAAAATGTCGCATTTATAAGTCGATACAAGTCAGTAACAGAAACTCAATATATCTCGTCTTGATGATATTGATCTATACAAAAATTCTTAAGGTCTGACTGACATTTAAGACTAAACTTAGACATTGCCGACATACGTGTATGAATTAATTGGTTCGCTACCTTTTCTTCTTATTTATGTAAGAAGCCTTAGCAGATCATGTGCAAAATCAAATTCTTTTCTAAAAGAGGTTTCTCCTAGCAAGAGTCTTCCTTGCTGGATGAAACTTTTTTTATTCTTCATAATTTAAATTAAAAATGTTATACCTACGGAGTGCAATTCGTAAACATATAAGTTTGTATAACAGCGACATATTGGCGCCCGTCTAGTCGGAGCCATAGACACTAACCAACTGGCCAGAACTTTGATTGTGTAACAAACTCACATTATGCATCCCGTTTTTATCCCTTACGGGGTAGATAGAGAAAATTACTCAATCACGAAAATCGATGGGCAACTTTAGCTTAAGACAGAATGATAAAGTTGCTAGTCCAACGCCTGCAAAAGAGTCCCAAGATTATACACCTTCTTTTGAATGGCTTATAATAGAAGAGGAGAGAAACTGTTGGCTCAGACTACGTATTTCTTGACTATCAGGCCAGCACGGAAGCAACAAAATTCTTTGGAACAAAAGATAGCTTACTTTTGGTTACCACCACTGGAAGTATGATTCCGTAACCAGGTATTGGCTGAAAAATCACTGAGATAAGCTAGAGTTTAAGAACCATCGAACAGTTAGTACTTAGGTATATTATATTTATTTTTTTCATTAGTAAGAAGTACTAACAATTATAATGCAATAAATAGTTTACAAACAAAGAAAACACCGCTTGTAGGTACTTACTCCAATCAAACCAATTTGTACCTTTCACACCGTATTGCTTATGAAAAACAGACCAATTATATAGTAGACACCGAATGTTGCCTACATAACGCGAAGCAATTACTATATAAATAGACAATGAACCTACTTCACAACGGCTAACGTCGACCAACTGATCAAACATTGGAACAGTGTCCGGCAGAGTCAAAACAATGATTGTTTCAGAAGCATAGACTCAACAACTCAGGTTATACACCTGGCTCGCGCGTCTTGAAGATACTTTTGTACTACTTTTTTCTACAGTTTAACATTGGTATATATGAACACGTGTTTATCCCTTGCGGGGTGGACAGAGCCAACAGTCTTAAAAAGACTGAAAGGCAACGTTCAGCTGTATGGCCTATCAGTATTTTCAATGTATGGCCTATCAGACTGTTCGCTCTGTCTACCCCGCAAAGGATATTGACGTGGTTTGATTATATGTATGTATGTAAGATTAATATAATGTGACAGGTTGCTAGTTCATTGAATCGCAAGTTTATAAGCCTTTCCTACGATTTATCTTACTACCTAAAACTATTAAGTGATACATTTATTAATTTAAGATTTGTTTTTCAAACTCCTATATAAATGTAATTCAGACAGTGCTAATATTTGGTATGCATTAGTATATTGATGCTGGAACTCCCGGCGACTGGGAAGTGTCCAGATTTTCGTATCAAGCCATGTTTAATGGATTTTACCACCTGGCTAGACGAGAAAAATTACACTTCTCTGACACATTGTCAGATGTCATTTGTTACGGATCGCCGATAGCCTAGATTTGAATAAAGCCTAGACAGAGAATAGATTTTAGACCGAAATGACCCTTATTATACGGAGTGGACGCGAAGTTGTACACTCCGTCCCGAAATACAGATGTGATCATTTATCAAAGAAGGGTATTTAAATTTTATATGCACATAAATCTTCTTCAAACATTCTAATGATTTAAGAACGTTTTTCATTAATAACTATTTAAATAAATATTTTTTTGTTTCTGACAGTTATATAAGTAATTTTTCTTTTTCGTGAACAACTGTACTTAGTAACCTCTTTTTGCAACGGGGTAAACATATGGAAATGATCAGTGTGTAATGATTGTCAAAAACAAACATTAATCTTCTACTTGTCTTGATACAGACAGTATATTTTTGTTCCGTATTTAACTACTTACATAATTTTGTCGTAATTTCAATACAGTTAAGTATACGTTGTATTAGTCTCAATTTACCCATAGCTAAACAAATAAAATAGGAAAATAGTAATTCATTATATTAAAAGTCATTTACCTAAACAAAGTTCTAAACTAAGTACGTCACATAATTTAAAATAAGTGAAATTTTAGGCAACATCGTAATCGGATATGGATCGACGACTTTTAGCGGCAATTAAATAAGCAACCGGTTTGACTATATTTAGAAAAAAAAACGCCTTCTAAATAGCGAATCAAACACCCACAGCATCGACCAAACGGATGGCGGGTTGGCGCCATTGGCCGCGAGAGGCAACCTCAAATTGGCGCCAAATTGGCGGTCAATAAATTAGATTTTTTTAAAAATCCTTGCATAAGTTCAAACAGCCAGCTAGTATTTACAAATTAAAAACCCTGCTGAAAACATTTTAATGCATATTTTCAGTCACTTCTTTTTTTAAATGTTTTAAACCAAACTCGATATTTGTGTCAATAAAAACATGATTTACTTACTTAATATTAAAGACATACCTACCTTTTTGAAATAATGTACTACTAATAATAATTAGGTATACGTTTTTTTCATTAGTACACTATTAATAACTATTAAGCAACAGCGTAGCTGTCATATCCCGGATATTGTCACCTACAAACAGGTAAATATGGCGCCGGCGTCGAATCACCGGGCAATTTATCTTGAAGTAATCTCCAATTCAGTTGATTCGTTGGCGAATTAATGCAAATGTGACTGTAGGAATGCGATGACGCCAATCGTTCCGACAAACATAAACATGGCCATAACATACAAGATTTTTAAGTAAATAAGAATGGAAAATTGTGAATTTGAAAATGTTACTGGCCGGTATATATACCTATTAGAATCTCAAATAGATTAAAAAAAGAAAGTTGCATTGATTAAATTTTGTATTATATTTAAGTAAGTACATAGTAAGACTTGTTGTTATATAGAACTGTCCGCGCGTGTCTACGCCCGTGTAAAACGAAGGATCTCGTCCCGCTGGAATCCCGGGAAATCCTATCTCAATGCACCCTGTTACGGAACTTACATGCCGAATTTTTAGTATCTAGATCCAGCGGTTTGGGCTTTGCATTGATTTGTCAGTCGGGTCTTCTTTTCTTTAATATAAGATAAAGTTATTATGATGTTCATTGATGTTTCTTCCACCATTATAAAATGATCAGCGGTGCATGTAAAATATATGAGATCGGACGCCCCTACAAGGTAACTACGCGCATGCGCTGTCGACTCGGAAAATATGCAAGTAAACATGACCTTTGCCGTTTGCCTCGTGTCTATTATAATTCATTTGGTTTAATTCAAATATTTTAAATTTATGGGTCAATGAATTTAATTAGCCTTAAACCATAAACAATGCAATTTTTTACCCAAAACTCTTTTAACCGGTTTCAGGACGGAAAATAATAAGTGATGTTTTTGAAGGTTACAAATAAAATACTGGGCATATTATCGACATAAGTTCCAAAAACTTGTCAGGATACGCTTCTACAGTTTTAATTATGCATACAAGTATCTAAAACCGACGAACTTGCATGGAAGGAGTTATGAATGTGGGTAATACGGAAGAAGTATGCAAGGATCGTGGCAAATGAAAAGATGTAGTCTCTGCCTACCCCTACGGGAAAGAGGAGTCATTGTATATCTGTAGCTATTATTTTTTGCGCCGATGAACCTGCCAGTTGTAACTACATATATGTGACCTAAAACAATTGCGAAAGTAGTTTAGCAAACGAACACACGATAAAAATGTAATTTCCTGCGGAAATCTATGCGATGTTATTGCTTGTTGCACTTTATTTGCGCCGGCGCATGGTTTTGCGGCATTTACGAGCATAAAGTGCTTTGCACACTAGCCCCTTATAGGCAAAGTAGCCAAAAACCGCGCCACCCACCACCTGTGTTATTTTAATAGTGTCCAGAATGAGACATTTTTTCTAAAAAAAAATATTTCAAATGGTATTACTACCTATACATTTTAATCTTCTATTATAATTTTTTTGCCAACAAGTAATATTTTTTTTTGTTAAATATGACGTAGGCTCAGGTATTATGTGAAGTATCGTAATTTGATTTTTTTTCCTGATTGGCATAAAGAAAATTTAAAGTTATTTACGGTATGTGCGCAATGGATAATTTTTATCAAATGTAGTAAGCACCATAATACAAATACCCCAAGGTTTAAACTTAAACCGTAATTTTCTTACAAACAAGTTACTTAGTTACACTAAATTTAAATGCCAACAGCATGTTTATGCAATACACTAAGAATTATTATCACTTATAATTATATATCACTTTTCTATAACACATAGGTACTATCCACTATAAGCCTTAAAAATCACATCATTCTTAAATCAGAGTCATTTCCCTGTTACCGTACTTATATGTTTTCTGAAGTCTTTTTAACATACTTTTTTTTTGTATCCGTAGCAAGGATGGACGTGTCAAGCGACGCAAGGATGCTTTTTTGTCTGCCCACCCAATCGCTTCCTCCCTTTGTGCGTTTCTACGAATTTTTGGCTTCCCTACGTCATCCCTTTAATATTAATGTTTATGCAAAAATTAACCCCTTCAAGTCAACGTGTAACCCTTATAGTCCCTTGAGAAAACTAGGAACTTTCTTTTTTTTTAATTTATAAGAAAAGAAAGCATTAAATTATTTTTGATATTTAAAATAACCTAAGCGCTGAAACATAGCGGCGAATTGTATACGCAACACGTAAAGATAAGGAACACATTGAATATTGATAGAATTCATCAAAGTACTGACAACATAGACTACCTATTTATTTTGTGTTATAAATGTTATCTGGATTTTATAACGAAATATTTATGTAAAATTACATCGAAATCCAATTTAAATTTAAGGGAATTAAAGTGAAACTTTGTCAAAGCTTCCACGACTAGATCCTACCCTGCCTCGTAATAAAACAATAGCGTGTTATTTTTCCAATAGGCTGCAGTGGATTTGTACAATTTGCACCAGATGTGTATTTTAGTGAACAGTTAATGTTGTCATGTGTGACATGAGGCGGACAGATGCGGACCAATCGCCACATGAATGCATTATTATACAGCTAATGACGGGTAATAACACGAATATTGTAACGTAGAGTGTGGAGGGAAAGGTCGGAGTGGGAAGACCTAGACGAACGTATCTTGATCAAATTAAGGACGTCCTGGTAAAGGGTCGGGTCAAAAGTACCCGAAACCGCCGAGCTTGCATGAAGAGAGTTATGAATGTGGATGAAGCGAAGGAAGTATGCAGAGATCGTGGCAAGTGGAAAGATGTAGTCTCTGCCTATCCCTCCGGGAAAGAGGCGTGATTTTATGAATGTATGTATTGTAACGTAATTTATTATTATGCAAATAATGGCTACTTCTTAGTTCTTTCTTACTTAATACGAGATTTTGTTACCCTAATCCGAAGAGCTTGCATTGAAAGATTGAATGTGGATGATACAAAAGAAGTATGCAGGTATCATGGCAAGTTGAAAGGGGGAGTCTCTTCCTACTCAACGTAGTAAGAGGCGTATAGATAACGCGGTATATACAGTTCGTATTTACATCTGTTACTCTATCAAGCAAAATATACATTAAACCAAAAAAAGTTGTCTTATTACTAGCGACCCAGCCCAGCTTCGCACGGGTAGCATTTATAAATATAAATCTTCAGAAAACCCCGTTACAAACAGGAACAAAATCTATACATAACTTTCCGAGATTAACGCGTACATACAAACAAACAAAATAGAGGGACTTTACATCATTATAATAGGTAGTGAAGTGATAGTAAGGTTCGTTATCTCTAACAAACTAACCACAAATACCTGGTTTCACTCTGTTCAACCTTGCGAATAAACGAGTACATGTGACCGTTTTTTTTACAACACAACTCGTATGTACATTTCAGTTTTACGACTATTTTCAAATAGGGCTTTTCACGTGAACCATGTCACGTGCCCACCACTAGCAAAGGTCGCACCTCTATGTACAGCAAGTCAAGATTTTTCGTTTTTCTGATAAAATTAATAACCACCCTTTTCTGGCTATGAACGCCATAGAAAAAAAATATAACAAATAACTTATTTGAAAAACTGTAGACTCTCTTACCAGCCTCTTTTGGTAATAATCACAGGCTCATAAACTTAAAGATTCTTCGTTTAGGCGATGGGCTAGCAACCTGTCACTGTCTCTATATATGTTCGTCTAAACGTGGGTTTATGAATATTGGTTTAGTCTACCCCGTAAGGGATAAAACGTGCATGTATGTATCATTGAAAATAGTAATGATAATAGAATCCGGTTCATTTTTTGACCCACGCGACAAGACAAGCTATGTTTTTGTCTGTGTCTTACATTAGCTTGCTCTGCGCCCGCGCCACTGGAAAACCCCACCATTATTTAGAATCTGTCGTAAACAATTTTTTTTTTGTTCTAACCAATTAAGCAGGCAATTCGTATCCGTGAGCACGTTCAATATTAACTCATGTCATTTTGACTGTAATTTTAAACCACAGCTTTGATCTGTTCAACATCTGATCCTAAGTCATGCCGTGTGGGTTCCGACACTTTAAAATAGTACCATTCCATATCTTTCTTATAGATGCCCTAAAAAGCGACTAAGGGCAAGTACTTGGGATTCTTCTTGAAGGCAGTGGGCTAGCAATAACGATCTGTTTGAATCTCGATTCCATCATTGAGCCACACAGCTGAACGCGACCTTTCAGTCTTTTTAAGACTTAATTACCTTTATCTACCACGCAAGGGATATAGACGTAAATATATGTAAGTATGTATCTAATCCTAATATTTAAGATGAAATTTTACCGCACCTATCATAATGTTAATCTCATAGGGATACACATAGCGAGGTTGTCAGCAGCACATAGCATGACAATTCCACTTTGCACCAACATTTTCGTCCTCCAACACTTCAACAGTAGTCGATTGTAATCTGTACATATGTCAAACAAACGCGTATAGATACTACAGATCACATCTGGTACCCAACATCTGGTCCCCAAACGGGTTCTGACGTCACAGGCTTGACATGTGGCAAAACGACTCATTTTATCGCCGGACTATTGTTTTTTTTTTATTGTTTTACAGTGCACATAAATGTGTTGAAAAAATTACAGCATTAAAATCCGGATGCAGTAGTACTTTTTTCTTTTAATTTTTATTGTTCCATTTTCGAAATGTGCTTTAAGCATAAGGCAACCTTAGTTAGTAATCAAATATAATATATACCTAGGTAGGTATATATTATATTTGGTATTTTGCCATTGTGAAAATTAACAAAGGAATCACTATTTTTCTTCTTTTAAATATTTACCTTTTTCTAAGCGGCCAGTGCGCTATACAATTTTAAACACCAATAGCTTTGTATTTAATTAATTTCTTATCTTTTATATAATTACCTAAAGCTATGGTGATCCCTCATAATAAATGAGTCATAGGTAAAATTATTTTTTGTTTTTATGTATGAGCCAATTAAAAACTAATTTTCATTGATTAATCATAGTTTTCAAAATCTAGAAAGTCTCGAATGACATTAACAGGCAAAATGAAGTGTAAGCATTGCAAAGAATAAATTTTGTTGGTAGCATTTACTAGGGTTGTTACACGTGAATAGAAACAAAACGATAACAGTTCGATATACTTTTTTTCAAACTACCTACTAAAAATTATACAAAGCTGTACCTACCTACATAAATTCCTTTGAAACAGTATTTTTAAAATCGACAGCTCAAACAAATTACTAAAAAGAAGGAACGCATACGGCAGCTATTCAAATCTGTCGCGGTGCACATGTGAACAAACAAACAAAATCTTTTCACTAACGATATGTGTCTGGTAGTTTCTATAATAAACAGCATAAGATCCATATTGCTTTATCAAATAGCAATGGGAAATTTGTCATAATATCCACTTGTCTACAAGGGTGCGACCCCCGAAACATGTGCGGTGTTTTGTCCGTTTTTCTTATACCCCATTGTTTTTAGCGCTTAGAATTGTTTTAATTATTGATGTAAGTAGTAAGTTGTATGTATTTACACATAAATAGACGGATATTACCATTATTTAGTATTCGTTATTAATGAATTCGATATAAACCGACTACAAACATATTTTTTTTTTCATTACATCTGTAAAAATAAATGTAACAATAGTCATCATAACTACGATTCGATACAGTCTCAGTGCAATAGTTATAATTTTGTTTAATTACCCAATCAGACTCTGTGAACACCATTTTGAAACTCCTTTTCCACAGACTTGTCCTCAAGTTTAAATTTGATTTGTGGGCTAGGAAATATATTTAATGAAAGTATAGTCCCGGCACCAATTTAAAAAAGGAATAGAACCAGTTCCCGTAGATGTCGTAAAAGGGACTATAGGATAGGCTTATAAACTTGAGATTCTTGTTTTAAGCGATTGGCTAACAACCCTGTCACTATTAGAATCCCAATTTTATCATTAAGCCCTCACAGCTAAACGTGGCCTTTCAATCTTTCAAGACTGCTGGCTCTGTCGACCCCGCAAGGGATAAAGACGTGACTATATAAACCTATATGTATGTAACGAAAATTAAAATAGAAATTTACATATTTCGTTAATTTATCTAGAGTTTAGGGCCCCGGGTTCCGCCTTCCGACTTTTCTCTGTCCACTTAGTCCGGTTTTAGGCATCCTCGGATTTGAGTAAAACAGAAAAATATATTATACATAAATAAATAACTATATACACTAAAATCTAACGAAACATTACGCATCTATATATCGATTTCTCTTCAAACGTTCACATTATGTAAAATATTTATATTGTTTCATAATAATTATCAGTGCAGTGTGCTCATTGCAGATATTTGTTTGTAATGTGAATGTCGGCATTTCAAAAACAAACAGACAAAAGAGTAAAACAATAACGATGCAAAAAAAAAAATTTTTTAATTCTTTTTTTTTAAAGTGGACTGACTACCTGGCCAAGTTTTGCAGGCAAATATAACGGGGTCATTGTAAGTCTTTCTTTTTTTGTTATTTGCTTAGGATTTTCTGACATCGACCCTTCTCTTATCTTTATGATAATGGTAACAAAGTAGATAAGTAAACATTACAAAAAGGTAATTATTACACAATGGTACTGGAACTGTATGATGCACTTTTTATTGCCCACTTAACTAACGATTGTTTATTTTTTTTTAGGCAAGATAATATTTTTTCTATTATTTCGTTGGTCCTGCTGGCTGAACCGTTTCTGATAAATATTGGAGAAAATACAAATCTTCTTTTTACTTAAACATATAGTCAAGTCTATATCCCTTGCAGGGTAGACAGAGCCAACGGTCTTGAAAAGACTGAAAGGCCACGTTCACTGTATGGCTAAATGATGGTATCGAAATTCGAAAAGTAACCGGTTGCTATCGCATCGCCATTCAGCATCGCCTATAAAGAGAATCCCAAATTTATTAGCCTTTCCCGTATTCCCCTTTTACGACATCCATGGAAAAGATATGGAGTGGTCCTATTCTAAAGTGCCGGGAACAACACGGGTTTAAGTTTATTTATTTTTAACTTTTAAGTTAATTAAATTTTTATAACTTTTATATTGCTAGTTTTAAATATTTACGAAATAAATTAGTAAAAATAATAATATTTGAATACAACTTAGCACAAGCATGATTAATTCTTCTTAAACGAATATGTTTTGTACACAAAGTTAATTATCGTAATCGTAACAGAAAGCTCCAAAAGAAGGACGCATAGGTGCATACTTATATAAATATTGATGACTATAATAAAATAAAACCGGAAGTACCAACTTTTAACTTCAGGCTGGCTCTCCGCGGAAGTGGAAATGAAAGATGACATCTCGGACGAATATCCTTTAAATCCAATTTTTCTTTATCCTTAAAAACTAACACACTTTCCAAGGCAACTTATTGGCACGTGAGACACTTAATAAAAAAAAAAAAAACACTAAACAGTCATTGTTTTCAAATATCGAACGTGTATCGGAATAGTTCCGTTGCGCACGCACATCCCTCGGCGTGCGCTCACTGCATGTGATAACATTCGACTGACGGACGGAACCGTCGTGGAACGCAACGCATCGCAAAGTTGGCTCAGCTAGAAGACGGGGTAAAAAGCCCGGCGCCAGCCCAGTCTCGCCCTTAGAGATGCGCCCGATACTGATGATATTATTGGAATTTTATCGTACTTGTATGTTTTTATTGTTTTGAGCTTTTGAAAAGACAAACTTTTTGCGTTGCAGTTTCTGGCATACCTTGTAGTGACTAATCAGGCATACCTTGTAGTGACTCATCATTATCATCATGCCACTTTGTCATGTTAAGATTTCTTTTTAAAAATTACAACTTGGCTAATATTGGTTTTGAGTAATAGAGCTACCGCAGTGATTTGCACTCACAGTATCTTCACACACTTCTTCATTTAATACGGGGTAGACAAACCCAATAGTTACAAGACTCGAAGGCCACGTTTAACTGGATACTAGGAGGCTTATTGATGGAATCTATTTTCTTAAACATAACAGATTTCTAGACTTTATGATGAATCTCAAGCATTTTTTATTTCCACTGTTTTTGACTTACCTGGTAATAAATTATGTAAAATATTTGAAGGCTGAAATTGTTATGAATAGCTCGATGACATAATCGTTTTACGAGGATTTTTAATTTTCGAACGATTCGTCGTTAGTGTACTACTTTTAAGACAGATGAACAGTCCTAACGGCTGAACGCCTGAGGTCGTAAAATTATATCGTCGAATTGTTGGTAACCTCTGGGTAACAACAAAGAAAGAACTAAAGAAGAAAGAATTGTTCGTAAGCAATACGACCGATGGAGAACATTTTAAAACTCAATATTTTGATATAAACTATCGATGTTTCACATCACTAGCGCCAGCCGGTCGCATTCTCGCTGGCGGCGACCCGTCGTGGCCGCGTTGTATCGTTGTATCTGGACATTTGTTCAACTTGCAGGCTATTTCCACATGCACATGTGCGCATCCGTGACTCACGCTTGTCGCACGATTTGCGTACGATATGTGCTTAATTGTGATTTTTAATGAATAGGTGACATTGTCAATGATTAAAAGGAGAGGGGCACTGTTCTTTCATGTAGCACCATTATCATTGCATTTGTTATTTTAAATATGTAATAAGTTTCTATAACCATGACTTTTTTAATTTGGAGAAACTTATCCTCATTTATTTTAAACAATACCAACTTATAGTCTTGATCTAGATATGACATAATATAGTAAACCATTCCCAATTAAAGGAAGCTGTTAGCGGTATGCAATTTCTAGATAAGAAAAAGAAAATTATCTTTAACATTCAAATCACAATATGGTGCAACCGCCGGTATAAAATCTTAGTACGCGTGATACGAAATATCTTAATTTACGGTAATGTTTATCTGAAGCATACTCATTCTTAATGGAAACAATGTATCTATGAACTTGAACATTTTTCCAAATGAAAATATCATGCCAGTCATTTGTAGATAAGCTTTCGCTGTATCATCGTTATTATGCCGATAGAGATAAGGTGTATATTACGCCGAATGAAATTTGTGTGGAAAACCAAACGGAAATTATGATAACCAGTTATTTCAGGTATGTATCCTAATATTTTATTTACTTAATTAATTTGATTAACTACTTAGCTCTCATGATGTTGTGAATTACCGCTATTTGTGCATTACCTAAGTTATTTTAAGTTGTAGAATAGTTATATGTAATTTTTATGTGCAATAAATGAAATTCGTTACTTGGAAAGAAGCCAAACATTTGTGAAATTGACTCCATGTTTTTAAGGATTCCTAAGTTTGCTTGTCTTTTTTTATTCGCCTCGAAGGTGGTACGGCGCGGCGTCCTCTTTATCATTTCTTAACGCGTCCAGATTTGGCGATGTCGATATAAAATCCTGTTTCGTCGCTTTTTGTGAATACATTTCCACGGTTTCGGGGAACCAGGCGGACAACAACCAACTTTTGCCTCCAGCGCTTTATACTGGTTTTGCCATAATTTTTATGTACTCAAACAAGGGTCACAATATTAATTCAAGTAATAACCGAATCGTAAACCGCTTGGCGCATGTCAGGCATCCTCGGACGTTGATTGGCGTTATGGTTTTAATGGGTTGAAGAATGCCTTTTTTATTTAAGCCGACTTGTCAATTCCGAAACGTGAGCGTGTGGTGTTTAAACAATAATTTGAGTAGCGAAGCCAGAATTAAGGTGTGAAAGGATAATTCCCAAACAAACAGAATGACGGTAAGACGGTCAACATTCGGTGGTGGCTGGCCTGCGTGGGCGTGGAGCGGTCAGGTAAAGCTTTTGACACCTAGCCAGGGCCAGGCAGCGGCGTGAATCTTGTCGCGTTTTGGTTAGCGCGTTTTTTGCTGTATGATGACCCGGCGAGGCCTGCAAGTGTGATGTTGAATGAAACGCTGTTTTTGGAAATCCAAAGGCATATTTGGAAAAGTTTGTAGTTGTTTTACCAGGAGTTCTAGGAAAGGAATGATAATTAAGACAAAAAATTTCAATGGAAGATGTTCAAAATTACATAGAACAAATAACGCCAGCTTTTTCCATCGATATTGTTAATAATTATATTTGAACATGTTTCAATCACGTGGGTAACACGATTTTAGCACTACATTACTTCGTGGCATTTTATAATTCGGATGTTACCAGTTAATACAACGTCAGTGAACCAGCCACCTGGCGAGCAAGTGGCTCCAAATATAACCGCGTTCTCTTTAGCCAAAGCGCATTCATATGATGTTTGTACAAGTGACAATTAGTCATTCTTACGAGACAAAGTTTTGACGGCACTCAAATGGTCCAACGCTAGACTAGACATAACATTATGTTGTATCACCGTTACATAAGGTGTCTTAATAACATTAAGACATAATCTTCCTTTAAATGAGCTTTCTTTTACTTGACGTACGGAATTCAAAATCGAGGAATGAATTCAATACATTCTCAAATCGAATCAAAAGCTTACCTTTTTTCTTGTTCGTTAAAGTTTATTTCCGCTTGAAGATGGGAATCACAGCTGATGAGTTGATAGTTGTTGAATATAGAGTCTTATGGATGATGTGACTATGGCATATATTGGCGTGCGTGAATGAGGAAGGTGGCAGGATAGAAGGCGCCGCTATACCGCCATGGCGCCGACTGGTCGCCGACACCTCGTGTATTATGAACTAGCCCCGTGACCTGGCGTCGATCAACTGGTATTTGACTCAGCAAATGAACTACCAGTAACTCATTTCAAAGCAAATTGCGCTTACTTGTAACTGCTTAATATTCATGTTTGTCGAAAGATTGAAAAGTTTCTCACAGAGCTTGGTAATAGAGGTAGCTATGATTTATTGATGATATCCATTATCTTTTAAATTGATCTTATCTTAAATCTTTCATTTCAATGAATGTTATTTTAAACGATCTTCAATATCATTACAAATGCTTTATAAATAATACTCAAAAAATCTAATATACTGCACAAACATGTATAATTGTCGATAAAAACAAGAAGGGTTCGCAAAAAGGCAAGCGCATATTCAAGCATTCGGCCGATTGATCTGAAACCAATAAATAATAAAAACATAAGTGTTAAGACAGAGAAGAACTTATCTCTGCCGCTTAGACAAGAGTAGAAACATCGATATTTATGCGAGCATCCCTAAGAAACTGGAATGCTACAGCGCTGACACTTTTGCAAATTGATCTTTATAGCGTAGATGTAAAATCTAATTTCGATCGTAGAATGCAAGGATTAATGCTGTGGTTGAAACAGGTGTTCGCAGACTTGGGTGTAAATGACGCTACTAACGAAACACCGCTTTATTGACATATATTTAGAGTGTTGATTTGCTTGTATCGTTAATTGAGATAGGACATTTTTCGGTCGTGTAGCGCTTCATTGCTCCCAGATGTGCATACGACGTTCGCAGAGGCGTATCAGTGGCTATAATGGGGACGATTCTGGCAATTAACGGAGCTTTACATTTTTACATAATTTGCGCAGGTTGAGTTTGCAATTTTGAGTACTTATTGATTTTCTTGGTTGCAATGTTTGGCGGCGAAACTTTTGAATTTGAAATGTGTATAAAATCCTAAACCTAATTCTGAAATTAAGTACTTACTTACCTATTACGATATTTTGTAAATATACCTAATATATAATAAGACAATGATGATAATTAATTCAGCATAGAAATAAATAGTTCATAGCGTAGCATAGAGTTTATTCATAGCATGGTTATGTTGATAGAGAAGTAGGAAGATCAGATAACCAGTAACCACACCAAGTCTGTAATCTGAATTTCTCTCGGCCTGTCAAACTAAGAAATTTAGACCAAAGGCGGTCAAATAGGTAAAAAAAAGGTAAAAAATAAATGCGCCAGAGCACGTCGATAGAGCATCGTAGTAGAATAAATACTCGTATTCTACTGAGATTAAGAAGACTAAGGGCTCATTAATTTTTTACAGTATTGACCCACTGTTTGGATTGGCTGCCACTTTATTTCTTAAAAAAGTCCTTTCACTCCGTGCGAGCATTAGTTGGACGATAAATCGAGTTGATAAACTTACGAGTATCTACACAGTTAAATGATAACACTAAAAAAGGCCAGTGAAATAAACCTCAACTCAATGCCATAGTTTTAAAATATTTTATTTATAGGCATGGTAACATATGTCTAAAAGTAAGTTTAATCAGCTGTATAAGAAATGCATATATAATAAGATTGGTGTGTCTGATTGTTCATTGTTCTCAAACAAAGCTACCTGTCGCTCGACCCACCTACACTTGAAACTGCGCCGGCGCATCAATTTTTTTTATCTTATTTTTGGGTTCCGTTGTCGGCAAGGATTAATAGTATAGTACCTTAACATGAAAAATTTAAAAGGAATAAAGGAATATCAAGCCTAGAAAAGCTTTACAAGTAAGCGAGTAAGAACTTTAATTATAACCCTTTTTTGTGAACTATATACCTAGTTCTTGAATAAAAGTTTTTGTAGATCATTATCTACTTTAAATAATTTTATCATTTTTGAGCAGACTCTCAAAAATCAACTAATAAAATGCAAAATTCACTCTGATAAGAAAAAATCAATACAGGCACCATAGACAATTGTCCATTTTGAATGCAAGAGGACTGGAAAAAGATATGGACCTACCCCTACGGAGGATTAAATTATTTAGCAGTGTGATTATGATTATATATGAACACAATACAATATTTTACTGTGATTGACAACTACGGAAGGTATTGCGCGTGGCCCGACACGAACTTGACCAGTTTTTTATCTTCTGTTTTGGACAGACAGCATCGCCAAATTCGTGGACGCAGGTGGTTGGGTTTGGTGTGATTGACAGTGGGTTTTCAATTTGGTTTTTTAGCGGACAGGCTTTATATAGCGATTTCGACAAGGAAAATATGTCGGGGAGAACCCACCCTTGTGCTGAAAAAGATAGCTAGGAGAGAGAGTAAATATTGATTTAAAAAAAATGTCGAAGAGATTTATTCATGGGACTAGTCCGCCGTCGCAATTGGTATTTTCTTTTTATAAGTTTTTTTATTTATTTATTTATTTAAACTTCATTGCACAAGATACAAATGTATAGCACAATTGGCGGACTTAATGCTAGAAGCATTATCTACCAGTCAACCATTGGGTCTTACAGAGAACATCATGTGGGGTTAAACTAAATAAATATATTTATACCTACACAAAATATAAAATAAAATAATTATAATATACATACATAAAAACTACAATAGATAAACAATATACATAAATAAATAGGTGCAGCGGTTACCGAAATGAGTGAAAAGGCGATATTAAATACCCTCGCGACTCAAGAAAACCCGTATACCCGCGATTTAATTCATAAAAAATATATTTTAATCTAAACCTATTATTAAAAATACAACTAATATTATTTAATAATGGAAAAAACAATTCCAAATTACAGACTAAAAATATTATTATTTAAATGATCTTTAATAGTTTTAGTTTTAGGTAGGTTCCGGTATCCACCTATAGCCATGACCCAGAAAGAGAGTACCTATATAAAATAAGAAGTAGGTAAGTACTTATATACGCAATAAATTACACAGATTGGCCTACCCCAAAATACCAATACGTATAGGTACTTTAGAAGATATTCGGAAAAAGCTTTTCATTGTAACCTGACCGGGAGTAGAACCGGGGACCTGTTTTTCAGAGACACTACCACTGCGCCATGTAGGCCGCCGACCAGTAGAACAACTTGAGTTAGTTGACCCAATTTCAAACCTACTAATAGTAAATATGTAGTGTCAATGTTTTTTTTAATAAATCCGTGACGGCACTCCCGGCGGGAATCGAAATGGTAACCCAAATCGTCCACCTGATCCCGCGCACCTGCGGCGAATCCTTTCGTTTTTTTGTGCACACACCTGCGAGACTATCCATCGCCGTTGTGCAATATAGACTTGGAAAGTTTAGATATGCCGAAGAAATGTTTTGATTTTGAAACAAAAATATACTTAACTTCACATACATCCCAGACGGGGTAGGCAGAGCCAACAGTCTCTGAAAAAACTGATCGCGCGTTCAGCTGGATGCCTTTATGACGCAATTGAGAATCAGCTAGCAACTACCTATCGTCTGCAAGACGAATCCCAAGTATTTTTTTTTATACATTTAAACTTTACATTTTTACATGATAATAATAGAAAAGAAATCCAATCCTAAAATCTAATTAGAAATAAATCTCTATTCCGATATCCGGTGACCATTCTTAATAAATTTTGCGGCCAACTCTAACTATCCGATATCTTTCTATATCTACAGCGGCCATTCTTCTAGCCGCGCGAAGGTCGGTGCATTTAACTTTTTACATGAAAGGTGTGATTCCGATCCCCTTTGGAACTGCTTTATCTCCTAAATTGCTCTCAGGTGAAGTGCTGATCCGGTATCAATTAAAAACTGTCATTATGTATACCAGGTAATAAACTTTGTGATAAAAACTAACCATTTCTGATAAAAGATTATTGAATGATGGCAGCGTTGTAAAGGGAAGGATTAGACGAACGTACTTTGATCAATATGGTGACGGTCTGAGGAAAGGTCATGTCAAAAAAATACCGATGAATTTAAATAAAAAATCCTAATCTTTATATAAAAAAGCGAAAAACACTCACTCAATCACTGATCCCTAAATTTCAAAAACTACTAGGTACTACTATTAAAATTTTGTAATCATTGAAAGGCTATATTCACTCGACATCGATAATTCGAATCAAATGTGCTTAAATTGAAGACTTATGTTCAGGTCCTTGCATACATACATACATATGCTCACGTCTATATCCCTTGCTTGGTAGACAGAGCCAACAGTCTTGAAAAGACTGAATGGCCACGTTCAGCTATTTGGCTTAATGATAGAATTGAAATTCAAATATTGACAGGTTGCTTGCCCAGCGCCTAAAGAAGAATCCCAAGTTTGTAAGCCTATCTCTTAGTCGCCTTTTACGACATCCATGTCCATTCATCCATAGTGTTCCTATTCTTTTCTTCATTGGTGCCGGGAACCACACGGCACTTCAGGTCCTTGCTTGGTTTTTTTTTGTTTGAGGATATATCTTTGAGGACGCCTGACGACGCGCATCTTCTCACGTTTTGATTTAATAATCACCATTTATCTTATTGTACCATATCTTATCACTGGGTTATTTTGTTTAATTAATTTACTTTTTATTTGCTGTTAACTTGTTACTCATACTTGTCATTACCATTATGTACTTATAGTTTGTAGTTTTTTATGTAAATGTGCATTGAAAGTATCGTGTGGTTCCAGGCACTTCAGAATAAGACCACCCCATCCATATCTTTCCGGTAGATGTCATGAAAGACGACTAAGGGAAAGGCTAATAAACTTCGAATACTTCTTGTAGGCGATGAGCAGGCAACCAGTGTCTATTCGAATCTCAATTTCTCTATAGGGCAACCAGCTGAACGTGGCATTTCAGACTTTTTAAGACTGGTGGCTCTATAAACCCCGTAAGAAATTTAGACGTGATTGTATGTATGATATATGTTGTCCTCGGGTCGATATCCTCATTGCTGAGGGTCGTAATTCCCTAGTTCTTTGTATGAATACACAATATGTACTATAGTGTTTTTCTAAAAATAAAAATGTGTAAATTTTTTCCCCCCCTCAATTTAGACGATTGGGTATGATGAAAATAAGTTGTGCTTATAGACTTCAGCTTACCCTCTGTTACTAAATATCAGACTCTTCTGTTATTTTACTATACCTAATGATGATTCTTTTATTTTACCAAACATACTCAGAAATTTAAAACATTTTAAAAACCGTTATAATGGTACAATCATCAAGTAAGTATTGCAATTCTTATGTTTCGTGAACAATGGTTTAGCAATAATAGTTTGACAAGGGTTTGACGCCGGCGCCAGGACATCAATCTCCACCACGTCAATTAGACACGCGGTTATCTCCAACTTAGCCTGGTCCGGTTCATGGCCAGTGGTACTGTTCTCTACTATGAATCTAACGTTTCGACCAAACGAACTAGACAGATACCACAGAGTAGCAATACTGCTTTATTTAGCCGACGTCCGAGGAATGTCTTCGTGCAGTAATTATATCGTCTGTGTCATTTGTTAACGCCGTAAATAGACTAGTATGAGACGTGCTTTAAGTGCAGAGTAATACTGGTGTCCAATCTCAATTATGAAAATTAGACCATATATCAAACGTGTGTCATTAGGTTAGAGAATAATAATAATAACACACAGCCACAGATAAAGGTAATATCCTCACCTCTGGACAAAAGAACGGGGTGCGAATAAGTCAGGTCCTACTCAATCTTTGCAAGGGAATCTAACTCATATTGAATCATGCTAAAAGCTGTGTCTTCATCCTTAGTTATCTTTCACGATAACCAAGTGCAAGAGATCGAAAGGTTACCCTAAAATGCCGGAAACTACATGGCTCTTTATTATTATGTATACTTACTTAATATAGAGAAAATGCAAACTGTAGAAGACAGAATTAAAGGCTTTGACTCTATGGTAAATTTCCTCCAGTCTTCGTCCCATGTTGGCAGTTCCACCTGATGCTTGATATAGATGACTGCTTGAGCCTCATTCATTATTCATACATGAATGTTCATCATCATGATTTGCATTGATATTTATTAAATGATCTTTCACACAACTGATCGTGTTTTAGTTATCGATAAAATTTCTTACCTGTTTTTAGATAATTTCTATCGCAGTGTTATTGGTTGAGATTATCTAAATGTTCCTCAGCCCCGAGTATGCCTTTTACCTAGATTGGGTGAGTCAGGTTTTTACACGAAGCGACTTCCGTCTGACCTCCCCAACCTTTGCAGGGGAACCTGACCCGCAATGGATCGATCATGGTTACACATCCAGTTGACTGAATGTGCAGGTTTCCTCACGATGTTTTCCCTCACAGTAAGAGCATCGGTTATCACATAACTCAGAAAAAGAATTATTGATTTATGACTGAAGTGGGATTTGAACCTGTGTCCATTTGAGCTGTTACATTTTTAATCTGGGCATTACTGGGCACCAAATTGATTCTACCACCAACGCTCTAAAGACGCATGCAAATGTACATAGAAATTAAGTTGTGACGATCTGACGTTTGCCTGAATATCTCCCCTCAATTGCCTAATATTTTTATTTCTGAGCTCAAGACGAAGTCCCTAAATCTTTTAATCCTAGTGGCGACGGGAGTAAACCTTAAGCAACATCACATATTGCCAAAACACGGCTTTGCTCCTGTGCGGTCCGGGATTGTCGAAAAAACCACCACTTCATAATATGACTAATGATGTCATCAATTTCTCGGCGAATTCCTCGGAAGCGACACATGCGCCCGCGCCGCCTCGACACATGTCATCGGCGAATGAAATAACGACGCGCGTTTCCGGTGTCATTGCGGCGTTGGAATATTATGGACATTCCAAAATATACGGCTAGATCTATTTCTGTGGATTTAGAATTTCAGAGTTTCTCATCAAAGTATCATCATCTAGTCTCTGGTGAGGAGCATAAACTAAGATTTAGGTAAGTCAGGTTTTTTTATAAAGCGACCCTTAAAAGTTTATGGTTACATATACAGTTTCCAGATATTTCAGGTTTCCTCAAGATGTTTTCCCTCGCCGTAAGAACATCTGTTAGAAATTAAACGAATGAATATAATTCAGAAAAGAGTCTTTAGTAGGTATACTGGAATGGCCCCGGTAGGATTTGACCATGCTTACCTGTGAATCAAACTTTTTTTATTTTGCCGCCGTAAACGTTCGTCGACCAACATTCTTCTGCTTATTGTATATATCGGCATGAAAATAATTATTTTAAGATAGGTACAATTTTATAATCTTAAACCTTTCTTCTTATATAGAGCGTCTAAAGTTTATATGTACCTACCTACAAGAATATCCACGACATTCCCAACATCTGTGCCCCTAAACAGTGCTTGCCTGTTCAAATATTCCAACTAAACTGTAACTTATAGCTTCGCGTAAAAACACAGAGATGATTTGCCGGCAATGAGGCGGATGCTGGCTTTAATTAGTTCTGAATTGCCCTCGTTTAAAAAAAAAGGTTTAAACTTGTGAGAAGAAACTTATCTCCGGTTGGTTTCTTGACATATTTCCGTTACACTTTTTGGGAATCAATCCAAGTAAGTATTTAGGACTTTTTCCAGGTTTTCCGCTCTCGAGGCATTTTCCTTGAAAAAATCAGTTTACTGCTCTAGAGGACTTTTCCTTGGAAAAAAGCAGACTCCTGAAGGACCAGTCCACTTTGCCAAATATATCTTATTGGTTCAGTAGTTTTTTGATTTATTCTTAACGACTTGTCTGTAGATTGTAGCCTAACTATGTGTTATGAATAGCTATATTTCTGTAAAACTTCATCTAGGTAAATTCATTCTGTGGCTTTTGTTAAAAAGAATAATAAACATACGAACAGAATCTGAAACATATTAAGATTAACACATTCTATCTACATTTCCACGGTACCGTCACAAAATGACAAATAAACTGTCGCAATTACGAGTAGTCCACAGGCGTGGGGTGTGAGCTTACACCCCTTAATGAGCTTAATTAGCCTGCATTTGTCCCCGGGGAGCTGAGGTTATGTCGAATTAAAGCATTAATCGTTGATTTTCATGCTTGTTTAGTACTCATCATCATCACACATTTATAAGGATGATGATTGAATGTGCGTTATTGAAGTCGCGGGCAAAGCTATTAAATAATAATTAAAGGCAAAGTGTTGGAAAAACGCGCTAAAAAATGTAGGCTACCGAAGTAGTTCTACCTCTCAAAGTGATGTTTTCGATGTGATTCGATGGCCATAGATTACTAATACTTAGAAAGTCGCAATGAAATTGTGAAAAGTCCCTATCTATCGTATGACTCCAAATATTTAATGGTCAATTGGATTCTTGGGTTTTTGAACGAAACTTTTAGGATCAACTTTGTAATCACCTATAATTTTTATCATAAGAGTAAGTTTTTATGATACCGTTGTAGTTGTAAAACGTAGTCTATTCGACAAAAAAAAATATTGAAAAACGAAAGTCTTCTTGAAGTTTTTGCGTCGTAATCTATTTGCTCATGTACTTACTTGATCGAAGCTGATTCATCAAGATTTATTGTTGCTATTGTTAAACAAGCAACGACCTCAAGTTGCAACAACACTCCCTATTTTTAAGGCAACAAAAAATATTTCTCACGATCCCGCCATATCCCGCGGGGACCACTGACTCTCCTGTTAACCAATACTTAATTAACGACATAATGAGTTGGCTACACGCTCCCTCGGGACTTAAAGCGAATGTAAATGTTAATTTGCTAATCAGTAGTATTTACATGTACTAAATCCAATTGTATGGTTTGTGGTAGAATAAAATAGGACTCAATCACTTTCTGTCATTATCGTAGGAGAAGACTGAAGGACAATTACAACTACAATATGGTGCATCCAAATCGAATTACACAAAAGCGTTATTGTGTATTTACACATAAATTTTATTTGTGGCCCCGTAGAATGGCGCGTCGCCGTTTTTATCGCGCGGAAAACTATTGACGTTTTGAATTTTATTATGACGTTGAAACGAGACAGCGATAGTTTTTCACGACACGCGTGCTACAGGGACTGGAATCACTTTTTATTCCCATGAGAATAATTCTTCACCTTTCGTTTTACTATTCCTTTGATTTCGCTTAAATTTGACATACCTACAGACAACTGATTGAAAGTATCCCAAGAGAATAAATAAAATTGGGATTCTTCTTGTAATTGGACTAGCAACCTGTCACTATTTCTATAATCGTCATCGTTCTAAGCCATACAGCTGAACGTAGCCTTTCGGTCTTTTCGAGACTTTTGGCTCTGTCTAACCCAGACAGACCCAGTAAGGTATAAAGACGTGATTATACGTAAGTAATTTGTATGTACTATTTACTCAGTTATAATCTAAGAAAGGATTTTAAAAATATGAAGCGATATTCTGAGCAATAGCTAATTTTGTTTAAAAGAGGAACACGCCAAGTCCTTTGATTCTCCAAGATATAAGGTAAAAGCACCTATTACGGAGGTATTTCGCAACATTTGAAAGTAAGAAGCAAAAATAAGCATAAGTAAGTATTTTTAAAGGTTCCAAACAAAATTATTATCTAAAATGGAATTTAAATTTTGTATTGCTGTTGAGTCTAAGTATCCTTTCATGCGATTTCTTATTTAAAAAAAATATTTAAAAAGGCAGGTCGATTTTCCCTAATACGGAGGTATGATTTTGGTCAGAGCCTATTACTGCGGTAGACGGCTCCTAATACGGAGGGTCAAAAAGTACATTAATTTAGGTTCCGTACAAATAATATGTATAACAATAATAGAAATGTGCAAGTACCTTTATTGTAAGTTTTTCGTTCATTGACTATTTAATTACATTATTTATTTTATTAAAGACGACTTTGAATTTAAAGTATATTATTTATTTAAAGTATATATAAATAAAAATAAAATAAAATAAAAAACAAAAAATAATAATATATGTATATATTATTATTTAGTGTTTTCTACACGCGTGTGTACAGCTTTCACGGATTTAACAATATTAAAAATGCAGGTTCATTTAGGAATTAAGTTTTATTTTTTATTACAATTAGTTACTTTGGCTAAGAAATAATGACGAACAATAACAATCATCTAAAATCTTTCAAAAATCAACACTTCGTAGAGGAACAAAAAGTAACAATAATGAAATATTTATAACATCAGTCTTTCAAAAACTAACACTCCGCAGAGGATAGTAAACTGTAACTAAAAGTTTTACATATTAAAAAATTATCACTTTAGTAATGGTAAGTGAACTTAATATAAGATACCTAAGTAAAGTTTAGGGTCAATTCAGGCTGCAGTTACAGTGGTCGACAGCAGCCCGAAGAGCATTTACAGCTTCGGAAGAATTTTAAACGTTCGCTACTAGACTAGCTTCGCTTCAAAACTGCTGGCTGCCGTCAGCAACCGACGCCGCATCAGTCACCAACAGTTTTATTTTTTCGAGCGATTACTGGTCTATAAAATAATGAAAATAAAGTTTAAAACTCTTTTAAAACTTGCGTCAATGCTGCCCGCTGCCACTGCTGCCTGAATTGAGCTATGAAAAAATGAAAAGAACAATTACGTAGATTGCATTAATTGATATTAAAATATTTAATTTTTTCAATGTTTTTGATTTTACAAAAAAAAAAACATTTATAAAAAATAAGAATCAGAAAAAAGACGATTTTTTTATTTATTTACGAAACCCTAAAATCTTGTGATTTTCTGTTTAATTAATAAAGCCATAATAGGAAACCATATTACCTAATACAGAGTTACCTGGAAATAACTACCACCGTATTAGGAAAACTACTCGTGTTTTTAATAATCCTAATTCTGACCCATCAAAATTCCGATTAACAAAAGAGTGTAAATTTTTAATCAAACGACAACTATTTGTGGCTAAGATGTGTAAAACTGAAGTAACAGTTATACACAGGATATTATTTGTGATAAATTAAAACACACCTCTCAATTTTTACCCCTCCTAAGAAACTAACATTTTGTACTCAACAGTTTTATTATTTAACTAGATTACTAATTGAGAACACATACCTCAGAATATGGTTATTAATTTATGAGATTAATAATTATTTCAATTGAACTTGTAACTGATTCAAAAACTTAATAATTTGAAAGTTATAAACAATTAAATTTTATCAGTATTTTTCCTATTACGGAGTTATACCACCGAGTTAGGATTAGTCTATAAAATTCGTATCCTATTACGGCGGTATTTTGTTTCTTATTTTTTGGGTAAAAACTGAGTTACAAACGTGAAACAAGCTATTTAATTTAAAAATGTAAAAGTAGGGAAATGCTATAAGTTATTCATAAACAAACTTGAACGGCTTATTAATACGAAAAATTGCCTTTGTAAATATTAGTGTACTTAATTTTGTTGTTCCGCGTTTGTATGAAAACACCTGTCCCGTCGATGCCGTGACACAGACTGATTGATTTTGTTGTGTTGCCAATGTGTTGTAGTTGCAAATGTCAGTTAAGTCGTGACGTAATAAATTTAGAATAACACATTTGCGTTATGATGTACTTACACTGAATAGAACAGGAATAAAACTAAGAAATATAAATACCACCGTAATTGGAAGCGATTTTGACTACCGCCGTATTAGGAGCTTTTACCTTATTTCATCAGGCTATCCGACACGGCTACTTTATTTACGCGTCTGACTATTTTTAAACAAATAATTCCACCATCACTCATGGCGTTGTAAACCAAACGCCAGTTGTATCGGAAGTCCGACATCCTGAAATCTGGTGTCGACAACATTTTCAAAGACATTAGATTTTTAACGATTATATTTTTTTAAAAAGACCAGTATAGTATTTATTCTTATGTTTAATTTTTTTTTCTTTTTTTCGATGTTGCAATCGGTTGTGGCAATCTATAGTCTACTGAATTTATTGTTTTACTGCAATTAAAATGGCGGACTTGATGCTTCGGTATAGTTTAAAAATGACAACATTTTCTAGACATTCGCTTTTTGGACGACGATATTTCAAGATTTTAGCATTTCAGCAATTTCAGCCAACCGAATAAAGATCAATTTGAAAATTAAATAAAAGGCGGGTACTATATTTCTAAATACAGTCGAAAAAATCAATACTTACTAGTACATACTTACATTATTCACGAGAAAGAAGCACACTTAGAAAGAACCAAGACTTTGGACAATTACATAACGTGACCTTAAAGTCACAAGAACTAAACGAAAATAACGTGACTTAAAATTTCAAACCCTTAGCCAAAAGATTAAAAAGTAAAAAAAAAAACAGTTTGTTTAATTGAGAAATTGCAATATAATCAATCGTGAATTCCACCAGCCTTGTTAAAAATATGGACATTGTTACGTCACTCGGACTGCAATCACACTCTGGCGTATGTTAAATCAAATTATTTCTCTGCAACTGTCTGTACCTACTTTATTATGTGTTCGACTGTACTATATCACTTCCTCGAGTCTGCTGTATAACGCTCAGCGACGCACGCGCCACTTACACGATAATTATAGCACCCCACAGGATATCCTCGGCCATCTGGCCGACTATTTGGTGTTTCGAGTGCTTATTTATAGTGCACCATTGTCTTGGGTGGTGTACATCTGGCCGTGTGGCTGTTTTGGAGTTATTATCAGCATTAAAAATATAATGAGATATTAAAACACAGCTACTAATTGCAGAGGATCTTACTTCGATTATTGGGTATGGCTTTTGAGTATTACGTTATGGCTGCTTTTCTCTCTTATTTTGTGTGTTCCCGGTAATTGCTTCCAGGCTATAACTGTTATGCTTCGGGTCTGCTAAAGGTCACTAGAGAGACTACAGATTGCCTCTAACTATAGTCGTAGTGGGTAAATATTTATATGAGCTACTCCCTTTTGGTTTCCGTGGCCCTAAACGAAACCTTACCCGTCCTTCTCTTACAGCAAACACAATAAAAGTACTTACATCTAATATTTTCTTTAGCTTTTCATCGAAATCCTTATTTCACATTACTTACATACTGAGCAATGAATGCAATGACTAAGACACAAGGGTTTTTTAAACCCTCCATAGTGCTGAATCGTTAAAAATAATGAGTTGGCAATACAATAGAGGGCGCCACGTGAGCGGCACGCGTCAGTCGTGTGCAGACCTCTGACGGCGCTACACGCACTTTGTTTCTGAAGGGTGTAATAATAAACAATTCTTTCGCATGGGCGGTTTGTTTATGTAGGTAGTGACCGATGAGAAAGCTGGGGATGGATTTCGTGAGGGGAAAGAGATAGCGTAGCAAATTTTATTTCTGACTTTTATTGATCGAACAGAATTAAGAATCTTTCATCGTTTCGGCTAAATACTTTGTCTCAAAACCCTTAATATTAAGGACTACATGGAGAAACATATTTGCATACTTCTCTGAAATTCAAGAATCGTTACAGTGTTTCATGAAAAGTGGTTTAAGAAAATAACATAATGGCCATTGGCTTCTCCCACTATCCAGATTTCTTGGCTAATTGCCTGTAATAACTGCATGGCAGTTTCACTCTCGGCAATTGGCTCGGGGTGTAGATTAGATGCGGCGGCCACATCTGCTGGCTCACGTGCGTCAAACGATATTTATTTTGGCGACTGCTGCTGTCAATCGAATATCAATTTCACTTTTAGTTTGTTGTCGAAGCTAATTTTGTTTATTGGGTGAAGGTTAGGATTCTCTAAACTTGCAAACAGACAATATGTCTCAATAAGCAAGGTTAGGTCTCAAAAAAGCAAGGTAAGGTTATAAAAAGTTGAAGTTTGCCTAATTTGACCCCGACAAAGGATAAGTATGTATATTGTATGTATTTACCAAATAAAAACGTGTAGCAAAGAAGGTAACTTATATTTATAAAATCATAATAAAATGCTGAAAATTAAAGTTTAAACATTATGATTAAAATTTGAAAGTTTAAATATTTATAACATAATACAAGTTGGATGTGTACAATAAATTTTAGTTCTTTAAAGTTAAACTAATATAATTAAGCCGAAGACAGCTAGGAATATGGAAAACTTTGTTAAATGTGTAATTTACTTCAGCCTTGCAAAATAAGTACTAAGTTTGACTTCAAATTTGATGTTCCTTTTTACAAAAAAGAAAAAAACACCCAAAGACCACTTTAAAGATCGGCCACCTGCATCGTTTTATTACGATAAGCTCATCATTTAAAGTAATAAGATCGTAAAGGAATTCACAATAATTAGCTTAGCTTATACGCAAGCGAAGCTGAGGCTGGAAGCTAGTTTATAACCATTGAAATTTTAGTACTCATATTTTTACTATGGCCGTCTGTGGTCGAACAGTGTATAGATAACCGGGCCGGGATCTAATATGAGTTTGGTTCCCCTGCAAAGATAGCGGAGGTCAGATTAAAGTCGCATATATAAAAACATACATATCATCACGTCTATATCCCTTGGTGGTACACAGAGCTAACAGTCTTGAAAAGACTGAAAGGCCACGTTCAGCTGTTTGGGCTAACTCAATTCAATATTTATTAATAGTGACAGGTTCAATGGGCTACCATTGAAGTCGCTTTGTGTAAAATTCTGCCTTACCCAGTGCAGGGTAGTGTCATATGCGCATACTCTTTAAGGTCTTGGGCTTTTAAATATTTATCCCTTTTTTACTTTTCAATTCCAATACACCTTATGTCAGACAAAACTTGACACTTTGTTCAATCGTTTTTTACATACTATTTTAAACAGAGGATAATAGCTATCAATTACCTATTGATTGTGCATCTTTTAATTTCATTACAGTAATATTGCAACAATGTTGCGATGAACGAATGAATATGGTATGAGTATGGACAAAGATGCACCCACCTGCCATGTAACCGTCACTTTCTTAATAATTATCGAAAGTTATCCTGTAAGAGTTGTTCAGTGTAATGGTCTGAGCAATAGGTAAAAGGTATTGCGTTTGATATTAGGGTTTGATACCACAGTAACCCATAATATATATAATATAAGGTAGGTAATATATTATGGGTTACTGAATGATGATGAGGATGAAAGGCCACTATGTGCACTACGGCCGTAGTGGTATTTCAGTCTTTTCAAGACTGTTGGCTCTGTGTACCCCGTAAGGGATATAGACGTGATTATGTGTTTGTAGATAATGTTCTGTAATTCCTTCCTAAGCTTCCGTCTTGGTCTTTTAGTGGAAAAAAAACCATATGTGTGCCAACCACTTTTGTTGCCTCGCATATTATAAAGTCAATCAAAGGAAAGACTATTAAAGTTCTAAGTACTTTAAGGCGATAAAAACCTATACTTGTATGATTTTATTTATGAAAACCATTTGAATGTTACATTTATACCTAGTTAAACACCGTGTTGTCGCCATTACTATGACTTATAAAGATATGGAGTCCTACTCCCCGGGAAAACAAAGTGACACTTAAACTAGAAACCAAAAAAGCATTATCTGAATATCAATTCCATCACTAAGCCATCTTGCTAAACGTGCTTAATCTTTTTACAATTGACATTAACACCTACATATGTGACATGTTCCTGCTTGATACAGGAGCACATATCAACGTTTTTATCTAAAACATCATGATGAAACTGCACCAAACAATCTGTCGCCTGATCCATAACAATGCGATCAGGTGGTCGGTGTTTACAAACGAATAAACAGCCGATGCACATGGCGATCGTGTGATTGCGTGACGTGATATCATGGTTCAAACAAACATGACTGTTTGTTTCTTGTTTAACGAGTTCCGCCCGACAATCTGTGTATCACACATTGAAGATTAACACTGTAACTATGTTGTCGTTGATGGTTCATGGTTCGATATCCGTTCAGTTTGGCTGAATAATGCATGTCTTGTGTTCTTTTTTTTTCTATAAATTCGCGAGAGATATAAGATTGAAGATAAAACATAATATGCCTTATCAACATTAGTGAAAAGATCACAGAGGGTTTAAGAAGGTTTAAGTTCTAATCGAAATGCTAAAACTAGAATGACGTAGAAAGAGAAGATTGCAAATTTATGATTATGACCTTCCTAGTACTTTATTTGTTCAAATCATAGTGTGATTTGCGTCGAACTAACAAAAAATATGTCAAAATCGTTAATCGTCACTCTATTGACGAAAACCACTTTAGAATCTGTTTTCAATTACGTAAACGGTTGAATGCTTTAGTAACTGGCTTGACTAGCGCAATATCCTTAACATATGTACTCGTATACTATAGAATTTAAAAAAAATCATTAAAATAAAAGCTAATGGATTCACGTCACTTGCTGACTAATGGCAAAGGCAACAAAGCTATTCAGCCAACAGCAAGTGGGACTTTTGGCACTTGCGTAAGCTGTTCAACAGACTGTCTGTTTGTCTGTTGATGCTGCTAATTAACAATACATCACCGCAAATGAGTCTCTGACACGCCAGACGTTTTTAATTGACCTGATTTTATCAATTAGATAGTTCATTTACATAAAACTTGTACCTAGTTGGATTTCTAAAAGATCACTATCTAAGGTTTAGACCTTATCAATTTAAATACGACGACAGGTGAAAATGCGGGCGCTCTTTTTTTTGGTAAAAAAGTAATTGTTTTAATGTAATGTTGCTTTTTGCGCGTTAGAAGTTGATTTTAAAGCCAGGCTTTATTTTGCATACGGCTAATAAAAAGGGATAAGATTGGAACAGTTTATGGAGGTAATTTTGGGAGGTTTGATATTTTAATTTTGTGCAAGTTCATTAGGAAAGAAGATAGTGTCGGAACATTGCAGTGGTGGTTATCATAAAGACACAAATTAACACATATTGAATGGCACTTTACCACTGTACCCGCGGCCAACAATGAAAAATGGTTATAGTTGAAATTATATAGATAATGCAAATGGTTATAATTGAAAATCTCTTTAATATTATCCTTAGTCTTATTTGTAGGTACTTATCATTTATTGAGATGGTAAAATGTTATTTCGGCGCCAAGAGTCTGCATATTACGGGCTGTTCTGTTACTCTTTCTTGATTGTTGTGCTGTAGTTAGCAGATGGCGAAGATAATATTATTTCATACAGCAATTTCCTCCTACGGTCCGCACATGCGTCTCCGGTGGGATGACGCGTGTGTGCCGAATTATACCCTCTCTGTCACAAGCACGCTCTGCATTACGCCATAACGTAATCCGCATTATTGCCGCTAGCCGCTCGTGCTCAGCTGCTAACACCACAGATGTCCCGCTCAAATTAATTGGAAATGTCAAGTGCACGGGATCCGCCGCCATCTTGTCCCCTGCACTTTATTTTTTTTCGCGCGCACGTGTCTCTTGTTGCTGGCCAGACAGCTGGGCGAAAACGCGCGATCAATTTTTAACGTTTGCAACACTTTTATTGTCTTTTGACATTTGACATTAGCGCGGGAAGGTGCACGCGTGGTTAGATGCGTTTTGTAATGCAATGGTAATGGACTGACCTATTTAATGTATAATTAAATATCGCCGTCTGTTTCCGGTAATTAGTAAAAGCGATCAGGGTTGAAGTTCGTTTTGTGTATAGGAATTGTGTTATTTTATTCGTTGGAACACCTTTGCGGACGAATTTTGGGCACCTGATGATACAGCTGATGGCGAAGGCCTTGGTAACACCTTGTCGTTTGTTACGGAATTGCCTTTCCGTAATTACATATTATTTAATGTTGCGGCCAGTTGGCTCGATAATGTGGCCGATGTCGATTTTGTCTGATCTCATCCAGCAGATGGCATTTTAAGACTGAGCTTTTTTGGCAAGGATTATTATAATGTCTTTCACATGCAAATATCTCAGTTTTTATTATGATATGAAATTGTTCACAAACACATATCACGCCTTTATTGATAATAAAAGAATATGGCTAAGTCTGGCTTAGTTACGAATCTAGCGACTAGTGTCACAAACATAGAAGATCCTAGAATTGACATCAAATATTAGTCCAAGGTTTTGAACGTTCTGCACTAAAATATTACCGAGATTTTAATTCCGTCATCCGCTCAGCTGGCTTGTATTGACCATAGAACACACTACATATAGAAAGCACTACTTTCGATACATTTACAATAATATGAAGTTGGTATACTTTTCAATGTGGTCCACTGTACTTAAACACAAAGAAGCTTTGATCTCGATGCCGGACACAAACAATAAGAACTACAAATACAAAGAAGGAAATGATTCATTAGACTCCATACCTTTTTCCGCCGTAAAATGATTCGACCCGCTAATGGAAGTCTAATAGGACTTTATAGTTTATCAAAACACCAAATTCCAGTATTCTTGAAATCAAAATGACTATAATATTTCAAAGTTAAAATATCGCGGTCGTCCTGGCGAAAAGTCAGGTTAAGAGTACCCTAAGCTGACAAGTTTGAGAAAAGAGAATGATAATGAGGATGATGTAAAAGAAATACTTATAATGGATTTCGGCAAGTGGAAATATGTAGCATCTGCCTACACCTCCAGGAAAGAGACTAAATATTACTTATATTCGAAAGCTTGTAATGTGTGAAAAATGTATAGCACTGTAAAAAAACCAGTCTGTCCTCTTCTCGTTTATGTCGTGGGTGATAAATATCTGATCTATATGTTACTAGCTGTCCCGGCAAACGTTGTTTTGCTATATATGCATAAATAATTTTAAAGTAATTTCAAGTTAAAAAAAGGTAACTTTTCTGCTCCCGTAGCATGCGTGCAACGCCGTTTTTATCGCGCGAAAAACAATCGCAGTCCCTTTTCACGTCATAATAAAAAGCGTTGCGCATGCAATGCCACGGTAGCTGGTATCTACTAGGCAGGGCCCAAATCGTAATGCTTCTTAATGCTGCATCATGACACCAGTCACGTACGAGTGGAATTCATACGATAAAGTCGTTAAACAATGTAGTTAGGTAGGTTCCGTATTTTCCTTTTGATCCTAAGTTACAAAACTCTTACAAGCGATCAATTTGATACCCCGATCAACTCGAGAGATGTGAAGTGGAATAAAAAGAGGCGTCGACGACGCGGGCGCAGGTAGCGTTGGACGGGAAACAATGGCGAGATGCGATGCGCCGGCGCCCGCTGCGAGCGAATATAGGGCTGTCGTCATAATAATGTTCAGACTTACTAGGACATAACCATAGAAATCAGAATATTAAAAGACTAATTTCTATGGAAACAAGAGGAATAGATTGAGATACTCGTCAGCGGATGGGTAGAAGAGTGTGTAACAGCCACAAAACAAGTGGCCTATGAGGCCCGGAATTGGAAAGGAGGAAATAACAGATGAAGATATCTTTAAAAGCGCCTTCGATTGAAGTAGCATCAATGATTACATCCTAGGACCAATTATCTACTTGGTCCGAGATTACATCTCTCAAATTAATGACAGTACTGATTGCATATAGCCAGACATATTAATTATCAATTTCATCTATGAATATTAATAAGAATTAATCAGCTCGAATAAAAAAACATATTTGGAATAATAAAAGTATTAAAATTAATTAAATCATATCCGCTGTATCTTAACGGTTTCTTGAGTCTATTGCTTAATTATTTTAAAAATTCTACTATAGCTTGCAATTAATATTATGATTTACTTCTTAATCGTTATGAGTAATAGAAATGAGTAGAGTCCGATTATATTACGTTTATCGATTCGTTATGATAAATCTAACAAATATTATAAAATTACTATACTAATTAGACTCAGTTGTGCGGCAAAGATCAGTAGCCCCATTGGAATGCCTACTCGTACTCTAAAAAGATTAAGTAAACTTCATATTTTCCAAGTATAGCAATGATGTGAATGCTTATGCTAATAAATGCTTTCTTTATTTACTTAACTTCTTTGGTCTCTGTGTGATCATTAGATAACTTCATTATAATTTAAGAAATGATAGGATAAGCCTAAGATATTCCCTATATGTCTGTATACAATTCACTTGACTTGATTGACAGTTACAATATTTCTTCATAACTTATCTTTGATCTTTCATCTAAATTATCAAGTCTACGGGGTTTGCAAAAACCGATGAGATTTTTTTTACTACATATAGATTAGTAGATGTATAAACCGTATATTATACAACGTAACATTATAGTATACAAATTTATAATAGGCCTTATGTTTATTTAGGATCGGGTGTCAACCCTGCTCTGCCCGATGCATTCCTTGCGTTCGCGTCTCATGCGTGGAAACTAGGACCGAATAGTCTTAATATTTTATGTTATATATTTTCACATATGATTTGAAATGCAAAGAAATATGTAAACCAGTGGATTATACGAGGACAACCATGATCCAAGCAGGGTAAGGTTACCTTGTTATCCATTGTCTGACTTAGCTTCCCTTGTGAATTTACCTCATTACTACCTATGGCTCCCCGAACCTTTAGGTTAGGTTATACGAACCAAATAACGGTAGATGTTTTGGTTTGCCATTTCCATTATCTAGCGAGGGATGACGTTTTAATAATAATAACGTTTATAGGTTTTTTCTTAAGATGATCTTAAAAAGAAGGAAATAGACTTTATATGCATTTTTTGGATCTTTTGTTTTTTCACCTGACTTGATGTGACTGTAATGTGTAATAGAATATTATTTATACCATATTAATCCATTTTCGTTTAAGTTTGTTTTGAATGAATTCGAAGATCTAGTGCATTCTCTATATAGATAACCTGAATTTGGTTATCTATATAGAGAATGCACTAGATATTCTAATAGTGTTATATAAAGTATCTAGTCTATTCGGGTGCTGTATCCGTCGCACGACGCAAGAGTGGAGTGGCGCATGCGGCGCTTTTGTCGATATCGATTTGTAACTTCACACGGCTTGCGCGTTACATGTAACTTAAATCAATAACATCTCTTTTGACCTCAAGTGTGTGACGGAATATTCGGCACTTCCTTTGTGACAACAAAATAAATTCTTGTTCCCAGGACTAACTCTACATATACTTATCATATATCCCTAGCGGGCTAGACAGAGCTAACAATCTTGGAAGATTGACAGGCCACGTTCAGCTGTTAAGCTTAATGAAATAATTGAGATAAAAATAGTGACGTCTTCTTTCTTACAGGGATTCTGGGTGGCTGCCAGCCCATCCTCCAAAATAATCCCCTTAGTCGCCTTTTATGACATCTATACTGATAGCTAAGAGAAGGCGGGAGTCACTATTACACATATTTGCAAACGACATTCTTAAATAGGATGAAAGAGGTAAAGAAAATAGCGCTAGACCTACCTTTTCTAAGATAATTTAATGAGTATAGGACTAGACAATTTATTTCCTATAACTCCCATTTCCTTTTTCGATAAATTTTCCGCAAACATTTGTTTATTTGGATTGTTTTTCAAAAACGAATTAAGGTGATCCTACAAAGGTCTTATCTGTCTAACGGTTTCGAAATGGGATGGGGGGATATTAGTTTTCTGTCATGCGAAATACCCAAATTGACAGGTATACTGCTCAGCGAAGATCGGTTTACCGAAGTCAATTTAAAGCAGAATGATACTATGCAATTAAATTATATTTGTACGAAATGCCAATGCGTAAAATTTATTATTTTGAATTCAGGTATCTAATTTTGTCAATTAAAATGAATTGATTCTGAATTGGATAAATTTTACACTTTAATCAATAATAACGTATCAGTTAGAAATACACAAAGAAATGATCAAATAATAAAATTTACGCACATTACTTTAAAAACTCATAAGTACCATTTTTTTGAACCATTATATCGAATCAGTATATAATACTCAACGAATTGATCGACTAAAAAACAAAACGGCTTGCAATTTCTTTTTTCAAATATTAATAAAGCAGAAATAACATCGACATTTTTTTCTTGGTTCCCCACTGCATAACCTGCCCAATGCCCATGCCGAAGCAAGCGCCGCCATAAAATTCTTTTTTTTTTCGCCCCGGCACCTGCGTAGTGCAAAAAGTCCACGAAGCCAAGCGCGAACTCCTCATGTTTTGACAGCGGGCCCTTTGAGGTATTGTGGTGCTACACTTAATTTAATTTCAAATGGCTCGCGAAATCGCACCTTTGTTAAACCGGTTAGTGTTGCCCTACTCAACTTGTACTATCAATGCAGTCAACTAAAGGGGTTGCATTGTGTACGAACAGTGATTTTTTGTGGTGTTTATCCTTTAGCTGTAAATACTTTGTTAATTGCGTCTAATTCACTAAACTTTTTTTTCTTTAGGTGTATGGATAACCAGAATTTTATTATTGTAAACATGAATTTATTTTAACTTTGTGACTAAAAGAGGTTTTAATGTAAGGCATAAATGTATTTTCTTGGCAAAACCTGTATATTTGCTAAGATGAGGTACCCAGGTCATTTTAAAAAATAATATCATCCAATTAGACTAGATCGTCATCTTAATCGTTAGAAACTTCGGTTCATTGGCAGGCAAGATCGTTGTTATTACTCTGCTTAGCTAAGAAGCCGTCGCTTTCGAGATAAAACTAACAAGGATTCAAAGACTTTATTTGCTTACTCTCTATGAGAGTTTTACAGCTTTAATATATCGACCACAATCTAAAGTAAGCCGAACGGAGGTTGCAACTTTCTTGTTAGATTTAAGAGCTAACTCTTGTTAATGGAGTTAAATAGAATTCTCCATTCATCTCTTTTCTCTGCTTAATTAGTAGGTATATTTAATTGCTAGAATCACGCAAAATGTGAACGAGAGAGTGGACATTTAATTGGGAAGGTATCAGTCGATATGGTCTCGATAATTCCTTTTAAGTTTCTCATCGTCATAGGTTCTGAGATATAATCTTTGCTTAGTGCAGACATCAGTCTCTCACATTTTCACGAACTGAATACTATATCTACCATTAAGATTGAAACTTTATTAGATTAGAATTTTATATATATTTGGAGTCTCAATTACATGAGGCTGGTTAAGACCTTTAAAGATAAAACAACAGGAGCCCTCGGGACTAAACGTTGGCATCTGGTAATCGTCAGCCTTGTCACGCGATCCAAATGCTCGATTTGGATCCAAATTTTTGAGGAATGCAGCTGCCGAAAGGTAGCAAAGGTAGCCAATTATCGTGGATCATTGCCCTCATTGTTGTCTAAATGGCTGCCACTACTGGATCTGTGTCTAAATTTATGCCAGTTTAAATTCTGTATATTTTAAATTGAAATTTCACTAGAAATGAAGCAATAAGTACCATTTTCCGAAGCGATGTGAGACAGCGGGTTTGAGCGCTGATGATGAAATCTTTTTAGAAACATTAAAAATTAATAACCGCCCAAATGCGAGTCGGAATCGTGCACGAAGGGTTCCAATTTTACCATTATATTATCATCAAAAATATTCCTTACCACTGAGTCCACTTGTTGCCTACTTACGTTTTACGTGCATAGAGTTTAAATAAATAAATAAATATATCCTTTCTAAAAGAATAATTATCAAAATTTTGTTATGAGTAAAACTGATTTAACAACTTCCACTTATTGAAAACTTAACCAAAATGATAGTTTCTTAAACAATTTCTTAATTTGTTTACGGGACATATCACCCAGTAATAATTAGTAAGTATATTTTAATATTTACTAATCTTGCAACTCTTGTACGTTGTTCATTCGCTCCAATGGAAATTTTCTCTCCAGAAAATATCAATATTTGCAAACTCAAATAACTCAAAATGTTTTTACTTCATAATATTATCATGGCTATTAAAGTTTTTCAGAATGCCAGTACATAAACAAGCTCGTTCAGCACGTATTTACCCAAGGGCCACTCGGGACGCGTTGCTTGCACCAAGTTCTCTCATGGGAGGAATGCTCGCCGAATAGCGCCCGGGGCCCGTTCACACGCCTTTGGCCGCTGCACCATACGATATCGTGCTTAATGCCTCTGCCTTGGTATCAAACGATTTGTATGGATTTGTATACCATTAGCATTCTTTAAAATGGTTTTACTAACTAATATTTTCAATACAAAAAAGAATAGGAACACTCCATCTCTTTCCAATGGATGTCGTAAAAGGCGACTACGGGATAGGCTTTTAAACTCGGGATTCTTTTTTAGGCGATGGGTTAGCAACCTGTCACTATTTGAATCTCAATTCTATCATTAAGCCAAATAGTGTGGCCATTCAGTATTTTCAAGCCTGTTGGCTCTGTCTACCTACCCCGCAAGGGATATAGACGTGGCCATATGTATGTATGTATGTACCTATGTTTAACTGTTTTGTTTAACATTACTTTATACTTATTTATGTATCTATGGGATTCTTCCTATAAACGATGGCCTAGGAACTCTCACTAATTGTATCTCAATCCTATTATGAAGCCGTCGGTAATCTTTCAGTCTTTTCCAGGCTGTTGGCTCTGCCTACCGAGTTGCTCTTTAGAGTCTGCTGTAACATATTTCTTAAGGAATTAGCAGAACCTAAGTTTAACTGTTTCTTATGTTTCACTAGCGACCCGCCCCGGCTTCGCACGGATTATTTAATAGATGTTATTATACATAAAACCTTCCTTTTGAATCACTCTACCTGTTACAAAAAACCGCATCAAAATCCGTTGCGTAATTTTAAAGATTTAAGCATACAGACAAACAGACTAAAATAGCGACTTTGTTTTATACTATGTAGTGACTTACTATTTATATTTTCTGTATACATGTGTTATATTATATAACTACATGAATTGGTTAAAATAATTACAAAACTTTAAAAGCATATATTATTGTTCTCTTCGTCTTAGAATTTATTTCTTGACTAGATGTATATTTAAACACCGGTAGCGGAAACATAAATCCAGATAGATCCCATTATCGTTCTTTATCGATCATAAATCGATATATAATCATACCGAACGTAACAGTAGTTACGTAGATCAATAAAATATGGCCATCAGTATGTCTCTAATTATAATGGAATCTTTCGTATGTTAGTCATAAATAAAACAAAGTTACCTACAGCATAGGAACTATATCTTTGTAAAGGTTTTACACGAATGATCTGAAGTCTTCTTAGTCTATGTTTGTACTTATGCAAATGAATGATTTATAAATCTACCTGACCTATTTATATTGGATTTTACCTATCGATAGAAATTACCAAAAATAAAATTGTCACCTCAACATCAACATCTTCTTAAATTTAAGAGCTAACTCTTAGCGGTGGAGTTTAGTGCTTAGCTTCCTCCATTTATCTCTTTTTTTAAACTAAACCATTTTTTTTGCGATTTCTCGCATAGATTTCACCATGAAACTCGGTCAAAATCGGTTTAGTTTAATAGTCGTTGTTCACGGAAGTAGTAACTGACCTGTGAATTTTGAGAAACACGATAAAAGAACTAACCGCTGTTTGATCCTTACCTTAAGTTCACTACACTTGTGCCCTTTCCACGCTCACACGGGCAAATGATACCCTACGTATCATAATTGTCTTCTATGACATGACTTAGACTAAATTAAAGTTTAAAACAAATCTTCATACTTTGTATACGTAACGTATGTAAGTACCAATGTCCCCAAAGGCATTCTCACGAAATCTTACCACACCCCACACTAAAACGAAAACCAAATACAAATAAAATTAAATTCAATAGAGCTTAATACATTGCCTCTTTGAAACGCGAGGTGAAAATTGTAATCTTGGAGATCGGGTAATGGAATGTGCTTGATATGAGAAATTCGTCGACAAAGTTCAATCACAGGTCATATGAACGATTGATTATAGGCTGTGCACGATATTTTAGGCTGTGATATTGATTTCTCTACAATATCCATCGTGACTCCGCCTCAAGGCATTGGTAAAAGTATAGAAAGGAACTATTAAGTATAAAAGGTGCTAAGAAAGCGATAAATGTCTTGCTATCAAACAATTACGAACAAATTATTACTGCTATGTTTGTAAATATCATAAAATTTGCATTTATGGAATGAGATAAGTAAATTATGAGTCACAAGGTTTCTGGCGATAATATTACCGTAAAATTATTCTAAATATACGAGGTACTTAACTTCAGTAGATCTTCAGTAATCTTAATCTTGAGTAAATTAAGGTTCTTCCTGTTTTTCGAAAGTTTTGCTAGAGCTTTGCTTAATTTTTCAAGTTTTGTAACTTTCACGTTGAACGTTTCACACTATATGGCGTTATTACTAGAATTTTGTTTTTTTTTTTCACTTGTTGCGTAGTTTTATTTGTTGGTAACAGTAGTTGGGCAAACAATTTGAAGTGCCAGCACTTTACGTAATATTTTTTTTTCAAAAACCTATTATTATATTTTAGTCAACGTGATTAATAAAAAGCTGCAAAATATAAACTATTATTTTCAAAATGTGACTGTTTAGATGGTTGGATATACTTACAACTTGAAATAGACCCAAAATGGCCTAAACTCTAAAAAAATCACTGCTTGGCAAAACATAACCGCCCAAGAGTAATCATAAGAAACATAACATTAAGACTATATTGACTGTCTAGTCATATCTTTTCTAGGCTGGTCATTAACAGCATTAAAACCAAGATATCATGACAAGACATACAACCTAATCATAACATTGTATCAAACGGTAGATCACAGCATAGCACGCAACATTTTGGCAATTATAGTCAAAATACTTGGCGGTATTAAAAAGAAAGCCTTTGACTTGATGTGCCCCGAGCGACATATACCCGGTGTGGGTGGCGCAAGTGATAAACTAACGGATGAAATCATAGGATCACTAGATTAGCATGGTGTTTTTAGTATGGCGTAAAATATCTACTCCGGTAATGTTAGATTTAAGTCTGAAGGAGGCAACAGGTGACCCTCGCGCGGGCAGCTTTCTTGCGCAGCGTATTGCTATTGATGTGTGGTTCCCGGCACTAAGAAGAAAAGAATAGGACTAAGGGATAGGCGTATAAACTTGGGATTCTTCTTTTAGGCGACAGGCTAGCAACCTGTCACTATTTGAATCTTATTTCTATCATTAAGCCAAGCAGCTGAATTTGGCCTATTAGTCTTTTTAAAACTGTCGGCTCTGTCTACCCCGCAAGGGATATAGACGTGATTATATGTATGTATGTATTGCTATTGCATTGCAATACAGCACGGGAATGCTGCCTGCGTGCCCTTCCTAGGAGCCAAAATTTAAATAATAATATTTTAAATCTGTAATTTTGAATAGTTTTTTTTTTATTATTAATTTATTAATATTAGTTGTATTTTTTAATAATCATATGTATATGTATGTAATTATCTACTCCGAATATAAAATGAACAAAAATGGCGACCGTTCGTTTGAAGCCACACGCCCATTATGTTATGACATCAATAAACGCGCGTTAGACGCGCAAGCAATGATTGTATTGTACAATACCATGTTTATCGCCTTTCTTTACAAATAACAACTGAATTTACAACAAAAAAAATGTCTATCTTGGTAATTTTTACACCAGTATAGAAGTCAATAGTTAATCAAACTTGAGATGTCCGCTCTGCAAGTCGGAACACTCATTAATTCTATTATAGAACTTCAATAAGGACATTTTGCTTGCTAGATTAAGAAGCAATGCGCATAATCGCCTATAGTTCGTAAATTGCGCGGTTCTCTAAGCGATTTCATCGGTACTGACTGCAAAAAAATGCAAATTGTCATAAGCCACGGGCGATTCACGAGCAGACATTCCCACAGTGTGGCCGACACGCCTCGGTATGGATAGCAAAAGAATTAGCTCCAGTCACCTAATTGCTACCTACAAATTCTATGTATCATCATAATTGCTGTATCTGTTTTCAGCATAATAATAACAATTTGTCTCTTTTACCTTAATGAACACCCGTTAGATGACGCCTAAATGTGCTTAACAGAAGAAATCTCGCATCAATCCAACTAAATAGATAGTTGCTTTAGTTAAACCGTGATATTAAAAGATAGCTCTATAATTTTTTTTAAAAAATCGTCATTTATTAAAATACTTTAAAAATACAATATAGAGAGAAAAAATAAACTTTATATAAAAAAAAAAATTTTTCGCTTTTCACTCATAAGGTATTTTAGAAAAATTCCATTAAAAATTAATTTATAAAAAAAACATATCTTCCTCTTCGTTTAATTATTCGATAAAAAGATATTTAATAGTTATTTCTCATACTTTATTTTATGTGTACGCTGTACTGTACCTGTCAATATATATTTATCCTTATTTTTTTTGCTGTCGGTAGTGAAGACGTGACCGAATCCTCGCTCCACATAGATGTTATCCCGGCTATTATGGGAGATAGCCAGAACATCTGCTGGACCTGGGGCTTACAAGCTGGGTGTCTAAGTGTATGTTCTCCAACAGTTAAGAAATATGTATCTACATAGATTTTAATATACCTACCAATAACAAAACAATAAAAGGTAAATAGAAGTGGCAATGCAATCGAGAGAAGTTTATGTCCAAAAAAAAAATATATAGACGTGACTATAGGTATGTAAGTTTAAACTTAATTGAACCTAAAGAAAAATTAACAAGCGGCTTTATACCATAGGTAATCATTGGAACAACCGGACTGATTTTTAGTTAATGAAGAAGAAGAACAACAGCATAACCTATATCAGACAAATTAGACGTAATCATAATCATTTATTCCTTGAATGTGGTTACAATAAAGGTCTGAAGTATTTAGGTAACAACAGTTTCTGTGAACACATATTTCTACCTCTTAAGGCGTCGGAAGTAAGTCGGTAAGTAGTAGCCAAATTAGTAGTAACTAAACAAAGGTGCGCAGGATTTGAACCTATAGCTATCGTGTCAACAGGCAAACGCACAGACAACACGGACTATTGACAACCAAAAATAAAAATTTTAGACTGAACCTTCAAATAAAAAGTCCTCTTACTTTAGACTTAAACGAGCCAGCTGGACGAACGGACGAATTTGATAACAGAATTACAAATTCTTCCAGACTGGTCGGGCTCTGTCTACCCGCAAGGGATATAGACGTGACTATACGTATACATAACCAATAACTGTAGTTCTGGAAAAAGTTCAGGTAAGGGGTAATCTGCCCTTAAGGTACTAACGAGAATGGCATGAAGGGAATTATGAATGTCAATGAAGCGTTAGAAGTATGCAAGGATCGGGAGAAGTGGATAGATGTGGCCTCTATTTACCCCTCAGGTAATGAGGCGTGATATTTAATCTGTGCATGAATCACTATAGCAGGTACTGTATTTCTATTCTAAGTTTTGACTATTGTAATTAAAGAAATTAAGTAATTGAAGAAAATGCTGCAGTATGTTACCGCTTCTTCTGCACTGACGCTTTAAAAGAGACAGTAAACTTAGCTTCAAGTAGTTTATTTGACGTCAACCAATGTTGTGAATCCTTAAGATATGACCATTATTAAGTGACATTGAAATGTCCCATAATCTTATATATAAAATTTTCCTGTCACAATGTTCGTTTCCGTACCTCTCCGAACCGGCTTGACCGATTCTCATGAAATTTTCTGAGCATATTGAGTAGGTCTGAGAATCGGCCAACATCTATTTTCATACCCCTTAGTGATTAGGGCTGTCCAAGTCCAAGTCCACACTTAACTATTTTTTAACTAGAATAAACTTAAAAATTATTTATATGGCAAAATAACGTTTGCCGGGTCAGCTAGAAAATCAAAAAAAATGAATTTACATATGTACTTTCATAATTCCCATCTCAATTGATGTTTTAGTACACTGATGTTATGATAACGACTGGATCACACGCCGAATTGATCCCCGGGCTGTAGATAATGATCAAACGTCAATATTACCGTAATCTGGCGCAGATTAGCATTTCACGTGCTTTCTCACAATACAACGACTTATGGGGCTTGAGAAAAATTGACAGCGGACAGTCAGCATCGTAATTTTGTAGCATAACTATATTTTAAACACGATCCTAGGATTATTAAGTCGTAACGTTGAACGTGGACTTTTAGTATTTTCGAGACAGTTGGCCCAGGCTTATTGTGCTGGTTGGGTTAGCAACCTATCACTATTTGAATTTCAATTCTGTCATTACCTAAACCGAACGGCTGAACGTGACCTATCAGTCTTTTCAACGTGGTCTATCAGTCTTTTCAAGATTGTTCACTCTGTCTACCCCGTAACGGATATAGACGTGACTAAAAGTATGTATGAATCTTTTTTCGGAAAGTAAGGCCGAGACCACAATTTTTCTCTTACCACGATCCCTCAATACATCACATTCACTCACTCACATCCATTCATTCACATCCACATTCATTCTAGTCATTCTAGCTCGTCGGTTAAGAGTACTATTGACCTGATCTTTCGCCTCGACCTGTGTCGTGTGGTTCCCGGCACCAATACAAAAAAGAATAGGACCACTCCACCTTCTTCCCATGGATGTCATAAAAGGCGACTAAGGGATAGGCTTACGAACTTGGGATTCTTTTCTAGGCGATGGGCTAGCAACCACTCACTATTTGAATCTCAATTCTATTATTAAGCCAAATAGCTGAACGTGGCCATTCAGTCTTTTCAAGACTGTTGGCTCTGTCTACCCCGGAAGGGATATAGACGTGACTATATGTATGAATGTATGTATCTTTTGCCTCGACGTCCCCGAATCTTTTTTATGACCTTCTTCGCCTTCTTCTTCTTTACATAGGGTCGGCTCTCCTTAGTTTCTGCGCAATTATGTCTAGCGACGTCGGGTCGTATAGATTTTCTTTTTGTACACGACTCGAATCGTTATACTTTTGTATTTTCTATGATCAAGAGCCTCAAATTATGATTCCGACTGTACTTCCACCTCTGATCTCACCTCCGGTTATCATAAATACGTTAGAGCGGTACTGTTTGTCTATCCAGCTATAATTTCGGTATAATGCGTAGGAAATAGGCAAATGCGCGCACTTGTTTGTATTGTTGTTGCTTTTATAATGAACTATCGTGAATTTTTTGGTTGTAATCGTGATAGTTGTGAGAAGAGAAAGTACATTTTTTTTTACTGTACCTTCTTAGTTTTTTAATCATCAACCCTCAGTTGCGTTCCTGACTCCTCTGGATGATGATGGCTATGATCACGATCTTGCATGGTGTAAGTCAGAATTTCACGCGAAGCAAAACGATTATTAAAATTATTTAGTTCGCAAAGAAACCTAATCCATATTAACTAGACCATGGTGATATGTCTATTTCCGTGAGTGTCCAGATCATACGATGTTTTCCCTTGACGTAAGGATTAGTTAAAAAGCAAACTAAAGTTAAAAGGCGGGCTAGCAACCAGTCACTATTTGAATCTCAATTTTTTCAATTAACCGAACAGCTGAACGTTGTCTTTCAGTCTTTTGAAGTCTGTTGGTTCTGTCTACCCCGCAAGGGATATAGATGTGATGATATTTTATGTTATCATGACATATCTAAGAAAAGAGTCGAATATGCGTTAGGATTAAAGCCCATGTATCATGTTTTTTTTATTCTGATCTTTAAAATAGATCCTAAACTAGCATCAAATAAGATGAATCCCAGAAGATCAGCGCTGGCTGTGTGGCATGCTGTTTACAGCCAGCATTATGCTGAAGGGGTGCCCTTTCGAGAACACCATCCTATGAATTAATACTTTTATTCTTAATTTTTTTTATAATAGTATTTATAGAATGAATACTTTTTACTTTTATTTTACTTTCAAACATAACGTTCGCAGATATGACAGAGCTTTTGATACATACTGATTAGACAGTTTAAGAACAAAATAAACAAAGCAACCTGCACAGGATATTCCTATTACAATGGTATGATAACATCACAAGCACCGCCAAGCAGGAAGCGGTGACAAACAGACATACGTTCTTATTAATGCTAATAGATTAATGATTGGCTGACGACGGTACTTGAGCTGGAAATATGTATGACATCCTGCTGGCCTACAAGTTATTATAAACTAGCTCACGGTTTGTGCCAAAAGAGCTTAAACTCTTATTACACTAATCGATATTCAGACTCGTCGACAGTAGGACTCGTCGAGCCCGCTCTTGCAATCGGAATTCAGAGTCGAACTGTCTATCTTTTTTTAAACTATTAGTTTTTAGGCTAAGACAGTTTTAATATCAATTAGTCTAATAGCGGCTTTAAGTTTGTCGTTTTTGTTTCAATAGTTCTTTACTATTTTTCCCAACATGTAAGCTGAGCGTGATCTTTTAATCGATGTTGCACTCTGTCTACCCCGTAAGGAAAATAGACGTGATTGTATTTATATTTTATACCTAGTCTTTTCACAACATGTTGTGTTAGTAAACACTAACAACAATATGAAATGACAGAGCACAAATTGTCAAGTTTGGCAAATTATTATACAAAAATTAAATTGAATACATTTCATTCGTTCAGTACAACTATTCTGAGGTTTATAAACAGAAGCCGCGAGGCAAGGTATATTTTGAGTATGATTCATTCACATTTATATTGGAACAGTCATTCAAAAGGTTATTGACTTATCACCATAATCATGTACAGTAGTGTAAACACCGTATCCTTAAACGTGGTGAGTGAGTGGTCGAATTTAAAATGCGTGATGCCCAGAAAGGCACAGATTCAAATCCCACTTCGTCCATGTACGAAAGACTATTTTCGAAGTTATATCCTCGTACATAAGTTTTAATACTAACTTTCTTCTTTCTTTCGGTAAGAGAACCTACACATTTACATAAATTTAAATACTAACCGATGCTATTACGGTGGGAGAACATACACATTCAGGCAACTGGATGTGTAACCATGATAGATCCAATACGGGTTAGGTTCTCCTGCATAGGTTGCAGAGGTCAGATGGGAGTCGCTTCGCGTTAAAATCTGACTCACCCAATCCAGGATCCATAGTCAAAGGCATACCCCGGCTGCTTTCAGACTGATGAGGATGCAACCGGGACTTAAGCGCGGAGGAAGACCATCATAGTCATCTCCATATTTCTGTCCTCACATTTTTACTAACTAAGTACCTACCTCCTATTTGTTTATATAATGTTTACTTGTCGTCACTATAATGTTGATCATGCTGAGTACACTTGTTTTTGGTTTTACAACTGGCCATGTTTCTATTGTTTATCTTTATATTAAATTTTGTTGTAAAACTGTTTTGTGTACCTAATAAATAAATAAATAAATAGTCATAACTAAAGCTATAATGTACTAACATAAATAAACCATTACACTACACATCCAAAACTTCTAAACCCACGTACAGACAACTAATTACCCATATTTCCCACAATCTGACCCTTCACCTACACATATTGACGTTTCCCTGCAGCGGACAAACAAGACAAACAGTCACACATTATTATGTAAACATGAGCTGGTATTAGGAGCCACAAATGGGTTACCGGTCGACACCTATATTGTTTGCTGGCAAACACTCAAATTTTGTTGACCATAAGAAGTTCCCAGGGTGGGTTTCGTGGGTTCCTCGAGTTTCAACGTTCTCATATAAGATTTATTAAAAAGAAATATTAGACTAGGTACCAATTGCAAACTGGATGTGGCCTATCAGTCTTTTCAAAAACTGTTGGCTCTGTCTATTCCGCAAGGGTTACAGACGTGATTATATGTATGTATATATAAAAGACTGATAGGCTACGTTCAGCTGTTTGGCTTAATGATAGAATTGAGATTCAAATAGTGACAGGTTGCTAGCCTGTCGACTAAAAGAAGAATCCCAAGTTTATAAGCATATCCCTTTTTTCTAATGGTACCGCGAACCACACGGCACATATATATACATAAACATATGTAAATATTAGAAACTCTATATGAGAAACTTAATGTTTCAAGTAGTACTAGTATCTTTCCCAAAGCCAAAATCTAACATCCATGCTGGTCTGGTAGCAGAAAAAGAACATAGTGCGTGCCAGCTACTTCTATTTCTGTGCAGTTCGTAAAAGTCAATCAAGGGAAACACTGACAAACTTGGGATTCCTCTTAAGGGGGTTGGGCTATTAACCTGTCACTTTATAAATGTCAACTGCTGAACGTTATCTGTCAGTCTTTTCAAAACTGTTGGCTCTGTCTACCACGTAAGGGATAACGATGTGATTATGTATGTATGTAAAAATGGTATATATTATCTTTTTTTGGCTCCATGGCAGACAGACATAGGTATTATCTTCGCGTTAGCATAAAAATACGAGCAATGTCATGAAATAAAACGTCATTACATATAATCACCACTCTATCAAAGTACTACGAATTAAAAATATCTAACAATATGAAGTGAAATTGTGAGCAGCTGTATGTAAAGGTGTGTTCATAGTGACATTCATTGCAAAATAAAAATATAAAAAACGCAGTTTGCAATTTAGAAAATGGTCATTTCAATCAAACTCATAATACTCGTAACATGCAATTTTATATGTGAGATGGGAACAATTTATTCTTTAGAGTCTTTCGAGTCTAAAATGCTACTTTCTTACACATCTGCGTGTAATACGGAGACTTGTCGAATTGTGCTTATATTGATGTAGTAGAATATACTCTCCCATTACACTAATGCCAGTGATGGTCATTGGCATTTGTCAAAATAATGAGTAAAATTTTAATCCATAATAAAATCATCCATTGGTAAAAATAACTATTCTCCTTCATAGACATACATATGGTCACGTCGATATCCTTTGTGGGGTAGACGGAGCCAACAGTCTTGAAAAGACTGATAGGCCTCGTTCAGCTATTTGGCTAAATGATAAATGTAATTGAGATTCAAATAGTAACAGGTTGCTAGCCCATCGCCTAAAAAAGAATCCCAAGTTTGTAAGCGTATCCCTTAGTCGCCTTTTACGACATCCATGGGAAAGAGATGGAGTGGTCCTATTCTTTTTTGTATTGGTGCCGGGAACCACACGGCACTATTCTCATAAGTAATGTATTATGCATTGGTCCCATTTTTCGTGGGGCAAACAAAATCAAAATGAGTGGGTGGTACCAATACGGTACTACATCGTGGTGATCGTGGGAAAAACATCTTACCATCTTCAATTCATATTTTACATACATACAAACATAAAATCACGCCTTTTTTCCTTCATATTTTAACTTCTTGAACATTTCAAATTTGGTTCCATTCAGTTTTATTGTCTAACTGTGATCAAATATGAGTAAGGACTCCCATCAAAATCAAACAAGAGTTTCAGTAGCGTCGATACCCTGTCTTCATATAAACGTCTATTTCCCTTGCGGGGTAGACAGAACCAACAGTCCCGCAAAGACTGAAATGCCTCGGTCAGCTGCAGAATGATGTAATTGAGATTCTAATAGTGACAGGTTGCTAGCCCATCGTCTACAAGCAGAATCCCAAGCCTATTAGCCTTTCCCTTAGTCGCCTCTTATGATATCAAGGCCGTTCTAATCTAATTAACTACCTTTGTGTGGTTTTCGTTTTATGCTTTTTCAACAAAAACAAAATCCAATGACGTTCCTTCCTTTCCACCTCAATCTCGATACACCCAAACCAAACGCGTTTAGCTTACCTTATAATAAACACGTAAACCAATAACGAGTCTCAAAACTGGCTAGCCATAAACGCATCCTTCCCAGACCGGGAATCGAACCCACTCCCTCTAATTAGAGCGGTTCACCGCGTCCGATTGATACAACCTGTGTCATACCGTGTTTATTGTACAGCTGAGACTTTTTTACAATGACTAAAGGACTATGTGGATACGCCTCAATATATTTTTAATTTATATTTTATAATGATATCTAATAAGGCGATATTATACTATAATTTCCAAATGTTTATTTTTCAAAAAGCCTTAGAATATAGAATGAACATAAATTTAGTTTGTGATATATATAAAACCTGTTTTAATATCCTCCATCATCCTTCACGGTATCCAGTCGGCTATAATAAAAAACTTTTCAATAATTTTCTATAAATTTTTTTCATCAAGATTCATTGATTATTAATTTAAAATGTCTTGTCGTATCCACACTGACATATCCTCACATGCGTTCCTGACAGATGATTTAAAGGACTAAATCAGACTGCCCCTTCGCTTTTTATGAGTCTTTTTGTACATTTCTCGCTAATGTATCACCTGGTGGAGCGCCATACAAATCTCGGAATGAAAAATGTATCTTTTTTAATAATTTCTTGGAACAGATTTTATCAAAGTTACATAGGTATACAGTTTCCTAAATATGTGGATTCCTCACGTCCTATGCTTTGCTGCCTGAGCATTGGTTACTGTTATTATACAATTTTCATGACAAAGAAATAAATTGTTATATTATCGTGGAGTTAGGGAGTTGAGTGAGGAATAGGCTTATAAATTTGGGATTCCTCTTGTAGGCGTTGGGCTATCAACCTGTCACTATTTGAATCTCAATTGTATCATTAAGCCGACGAGGTCTATCAGTATTTTCCAGACTGTTGACTCTGTCTACTCCGCAAGGGATATAGACGTGATTGTGTATATATCGTTGAGTTAGTATCTCATAACACAAATTTGGGGCTAGCTTAAATAGCGTAATTTGTCCCGCTTATGAAAATAAATCATTGGTATATACTCTTCTCTATATACCTGAATTTAACAGTAATCATAGTTTATGGCTTTAAGATTCTAATCTAAGGACAACTGGAAGAATAACCCTCGACCGAAAAGCTAGTTATAATAAAAATCAGTCTCCAAATTAACAATATCGCAATATAAATAATTATTAATTGGTGTAAGTGCATGAGTAAATTCGATCGGCACGTGCCCTGAACAGGTGATGGTAACTAGCATATGTTGTCCTTTATCTTTAATCGCCTGAACTTATTTATTCCTTTTTTTTTATTTTAATTAAAGACATCTTACTCTTGATATTTAAAAGTGTTTTTCTGTACTACATTTAACTAACTTTTTTTTATCGCATTTAGGTACAAGTTTCTTGGGCCCTGAGAGCGTCGCAAAATTAAAACTTTGATATATCGTACATACATAGGTACATGCATATAGTCACGTCTATATCCCTTGCGGGGTAGACAGAGCCAAAAGTCTTCAAAAGACTGATAGGCCACGTTCAACTTTTTGGCTTGATGATATAATTGATATCCATGGGAAATACGGTGTCGAGTGGTTCTATTCTTTTATTTAATTGGTGCCGGGAACCATACAGCACTTGATTCAAGATTCAAGATTATTTATTTGTAAAACATGTTACATTACATACATATAAATGGGTACATACATGTATTGCAGATGAAGAAGCATATTGTTGTGACTGAACATGTTTGGCCATAAGGCATACAAAATATTTATTTATACATGCAGTATTATATTATGACATGCATACATGAACTATAGCAACCGTCAATAAAACAAAAAAAGGTAATATATATAAATTTAAGGAATAAATTGATAGATCGTCGCTTCGTATTTTTACTGACTTTACTTAACCTAGTATTAAAAAGTCGTCATCAGCGCACCTTGGGCTCCTCCCCAGGAGGGCACAACCAAGAAACATACCAGAAGGGCGCTGATGACATTGCAAAACGCCTTCAGAAGACGAATTTGGAATTTAGCTATCAACAATGTCACATCATTCCACAAAAACCAAGAAAAAAACGAAAATTGAAATGGCGTTTTTATAAGTTTATAACCAGGGGTCACAATGTAATGAAATCGTTAAAAACATCGTGTGCCACACATGTCATGTAACCGTTTCCATGGTGGTATAAATGGTATTTCCAATACTGAAGATATAGTCCCAAGACATAAGTATGTCTAGGTCTATATCTTCAGAGCTGTTAAACCTGTAGGTACTAATATTATAAAGCTGAAGAGTTTGTTTGCTTGAACGCACTGATCTCAGGAAGTACTGGTTGAAAAATTATTTTTGCGTTGAATAGACCATTTATTGAGGAAGGCTATATAACATCACGCTGCAACTATTAGGAGCGAAGATATAATGGAATATGTAAAAAAAGGGGAAAATTATTCATCCTCGAGGACTTCAATGATGCCCAAATAACTAGAACCTAATATATATATTTTTTTATTTCTCAATAAATTATAATATAACTTTATTTATTGGTGCCGATACCAATATAAAAAGTAAGGACCACTCCATCTCTTTCCCATGGTTGTCGTCCTATAAATATTTTACTAAAATATCCTAAAAATTTCTGAGTCTATAATAGTATCCGCAAACCATAACACAATTAAGTAATATTTTACGCTTCGTCTGATTCATATTTTGAAATATTCAAGTAGGAAGAACATACATAAGTAAGCACATTTAATATAAATTAATTTCATTAAGCAATTTAATTATACCCACACTTCGACGAATTAATTATTTGAATTCCTCTTTAAAGGTTCGTTTAATTTAGCTGTCTTCGGACATATCTTAATGCTCAATAATCTCGTTTAAATTTAAACTATATCATCACCTGTTCGCATGATCAGGTGTTCGCATACACCCTCTTGATATTCCACCCCTAACATACGTCGAACAGAACGGTATACGCTAAGTTCATTGACGCATTTATAAAGAATTTTCTTGAATACGACTGAAGTAATGCTGCAATGGATATTTGACACAGGTAATTTGACCATTTTGTCTATTTTTATAGGTATCAGCTGTGTTCATTGATATTTTGACAGGGCAGTTTTTCTGTAATTTCGCCTGTTGGGCTAATTTGTCGTAATATCGTGTTGGCTGATATTGGTTATTGGAATGCTCTGTCGTTGGCAGTTACAAACAAAATTAGGATTATCATGGATTATTGGTTTAAAAAATTAAAGTAATTTCAATATTTTATTGTGTGTCAACTTATTTTCTTACCGCGCACATTGTAAAATACTATAAAAAGTATTAATAATTTTAGGCATCTCCGAGTCTTTTCGAGATTACTGGCTTTGTCTACCCCGTGACGGACGAATCAGAGTTTTTCTTTATACTGACTTTCTTTCCTATGGTAATTTTTACTTTTTGATACCCTGTAACTAATGAGTACCTACCATTAAATTTTGACTCAAAAACTAAAACATAAGTATCAAAAAATCAAGCTAGTAATTAAGTAAGTTTTACCCATTATGCAGTTTGCCTATGTAATAGAGCATGAAACTTTTGCAGTATTCATGGTCTCATGTCATACAATTATTTTATATTTTTATCAAGAAATTATTCTAAAACATCTGTCAGTATCAATCACTTTTTATCATCCTGTGTATTTAGTTAGAGACGTATACATACATCCTATAAAGTGAACCTATTTATTACTAAAAAAAAAAGAAATAAAGCCCTCATTCCAATTTCAAATTAAAGCCATTTTGCGGCTTTCGCTATCTGAAATATATTTGAGACCACCGCTTACGGTATAATCATAAAGATCGCTCACACCTGCGCCAATTTATTTAATAAAAGAAATAAATTTAGTTTTACTACTCTCATTACAGAGTTATAAAAATGTGATGGACAAACGAAGTAAATAAGCATTACAGACAGCACAAAGGCGTAATTTGCCTGATTTAGGGCTAACTTTTTATATAAGACTGCCTGTTACGCCTTCCCTTGAGAAATGTTTATGTGTGTTGAAGAAAAATAAAAATCTTAGAACATTTCTGTTTTTTTCTCTTTATGTGTATTCTCACTATAGCCACAGGGGCCAGGGTATTTTCAATTATAAACAAGACAACTCTTTGGTAACATAATTTGTCAATGGCTATACAATTAAGCCATAATGATTTGCACGGAAGGATGCACGGCTGAGACAGTTATTGTATTTAAATCATCTTTATAATTTAAAATATCAAAAGTGAAAAAATCTAAACTTACCCAAAACTATCGAGCTTGCTTAAAGAGACTTGTGAATGTGGATCAAGCGGCGATGTGAGGTGCGGTGAGGGAAAACATCCTGAGGGACCTGCACATTCAAGAAACTGAATGTGTAACCATGGACGATCCAATACGGGTCAGATTTCCCTGCTAAAGGTTGCGGAGATCAGACAGGGATCGCTTCGTGAAAAACCTGACTCACCCAATCCAGAATCCATGGTCAAAGGCGTAACCCGGGCTCCTGTCCAGAGTGGTGAGGATGCAACCGGGACTAAAGCCAGGAGGAAGAAGAAAATGAATGAAGCGAAAGAATTGTACAGAGATCGTGGCAAGTGGGAAGATGTAGTCTCTACCTGCCCCTACGGGAAAAAGGAGTGACTTTAGTATATCTTTCATGAGGAAGGCCACCTGCAGCTTTGATTTTTTTTTAAATTAAAATTAGAACACGCTTACGCATCGCCTTTCACCCACTAGCCTGGCCCATATCTAGCAGTCTAGACTAGAAGTGTGTCAGGTGGCAGCTGCCGCAAGGTGCGCCGGCGCAAGCGGCATGTGCGCGTGCCAACTGCCGAATTGATAGGGGACCGATAGTTACCGCAAACTTGACACCTGAACTATAAGGGCATTAGGAGACAAAGGATTTGAAGGATGTTATGTAATGATAGCGAACTGAAATGCCTATATAGAAAATTAGCCTTCACTGAAAACCGTACTTTGACATTCACAGATTTCTGACCACAACATACGTATCCAGTACTACAGACATACAGACATATTTATGAATAAGAGGTAGTTAATAGTTGGCCTAGACATTAAACGTCGATAAAGAAAACTCCGCAGACGTGGCGTCGCACAAAGGTATTAAGATTACAAAGTATTAGGTATAAACATTGATGAATAATAAATAACATAACATCTGCAAATACATTGTTATCTAATAAGTGTATAGTCGAGTTGATATAAATTTCATTGAACCCAAAATCAGATATAGTTCAACCCCAACTGTCCCTAACACTCAATAATACAAAATATATATCTAACAAATAACAACCTAAAAACATAAGCTAAGAAAACGCCCACATACATTTCAAAGAAACGTTACTTTAACTAAATAGAGCAAAAAGCTGACCTATTGTCCACCGTTATTATTGTAATAGGTGAGAAATTACCTAGCCCTAACCTAATGTATCGAGGCCAAGGTGTGATCGCACCGTTACAGGTGGTACGCATCAGGTGAAGACGCACCCTAATCAAGCATTCCAATTTCAAATTCGCAATTACCCTAATTAAACATCAACTCTTTTGTAAAGGAAATTAAAACCAATTTGCAATGAAGAATGCTTTTATAGGCGTTTAAACCCAGTCTTTTGGGAAGCACCTTGTAGATAATTAAGGTCATTGGACAATTTGCAATTATAATAACGAATGTGCGACTGATTTGAATGACCATTCTCTGGTCTATCGATTGATTAATGGTCATTCTTGATTTGAATAGCCCGTTAAAGAAAAAAAAACAATAATCTTATAGAAAACAAGAATTTCTGGCATGTAGCGTCTTTGGTGTAAAATACGTTTATGCAACAAATTGGTATAAATCATCAAATCACTTATTAAAATAATTAATGATTATTACTTATTTTAATAATAATGATTTACTTATTATCAGTTTTGTCTATGTTTAATTCACATTGGTCTTATAATGAAAACCGAATTCACTTTTACGGAGCAAAACAGTCACATTTAAATTCTTATATATCTTTTGTTTTTAATGTCTCCAAAAGCATCCTACCATAAATTAAGCGTGTAACTGAACAACTCTTCATTATCGACTGGGTACTTCATCAAAGGACTTAACTTGCAAATTGTCTCCGTAAAAATATTTCATTCATTCGTCATTCACTTTTTTGTTGTAATTATAGCAAAGGACACGGTTAGGCCGGCTGGTCAAATCGATCGGCAAAGGTGGCAGAATAGCCAGGTGTCAGTGCCAACGTTCTGAAATAATTAAAAAATGAGGATCACACCCCTTAAAAAATCAGTGCAGGTGCTCTGGAGATTGGTCAGGCGAAAAGACAGCTGGTAAGGAAGCATTGGCGATTATGTTTGATGAATAAAAACTACAATAAAGATTCGTTTGTGTGATTGGTTCAGATTTTTTTTTAATTGTGTCTTTAAGTAATTCTCATTTGACTTATAATTAATTAGAATAAAAATTGTTTTTTTTTTTCGCACATGTCAGTCATCATCTCATCTCAGTCAAGTCACATAAAGACCACATAGAACATAAGCATTCCAAATGTAAAAGTATCCCGAATGTTCCTTGAGGCATGTGTAGAACTATTTAGTAGTACAGTAAAGGATAGAATAAAATGACCATCTCAACATATAAACTGATCCTGTATTTATCACTGACGGGGTAGACAGAGCCAATAATTAAAAGACAAAAACTCAATTCAGTTTAACTGATTGATGAACCAAGATTGAGAGCTAGTTATATGTAAATTGTTAGCACATTGTCTTAAATAATAAAACAGGATATTTTTTAAATCGTGTATTATGCAAAACAATATTTTACGTAAACAATATCTATTAAAAATTGAAAAGAACCTTACTGTATGCCTCGAACCAGGAATCTATAAATAAGCCGGCTTGTATTTTCAGTAAATTTACTATCGAAAAGCAGCTGATACGTTCTCTATTTTTTCTTTACTCGCAGACCTATGAATGTATGGAAGAAAATGCTAAACATTTCTATTATTGCGCCGGCGCCGATGTCGCATGATCACCTATCACGTGCCTTTCATGAAAGCCGAAAGGGCTATAGTGAATTCTTAGGTATTTACAGCTGTTATATATATATATCTTATTATATGAATTTTATTTACCAAATATCGTCTTAAATCTCAATTCCATCTTTAAGCTACACAGCTGAACCTGGCCTTTATAAGTATTTTCAAGACTGTTGGCTTTGCTACCCCGCAAGGGATAAAGACGTGATTATATGTATGTATGTATGTATGAAAATAGTCTCCGATGTTTTATAGATGAGTAAAAATAAAATTTAATTGGATAGTTTTTATTTTATCTTTTAATATTCATAGTACATAATTATATTAATTTGATTTTTGATTATTTTGATGTTTCGGTAACATTTTTACCTGTCTATAAAATGGTAGACCACCATATGCGTCTAGCTCTTTAGCATAACGACCCCACCAGCACCCAACTAGCATAATTATGAACATATTTAGATATAAAAGGCTAGTGTAATAATCCATTATTCTTCAAGATAAACATAACAATAAACAAACTTTTTGCGTCCAACCGAAATGGAGTAAAAATGACCAATTTATTCGCAATTCTTTATTTAAACTTCTTATACAATAAAGTGCGAACGAATGAGTGACAAATAGCTCGGATACGCATCCGAAATAAACTAGAGGCCCGGTGTGTGCGCACCTTTTCACGTGTATGCCGACTTATTGGGGTTCCGTATAATAAAATGCAAACATGGAACCCATTTTCTTTGAAGAATCGTGTTCTTTCTACTCATTCTTAAGCCAATTTTCATCCAGAACGTAACACGATTATCCACGGGTTTCAACCGATGATTATCGATGTTAAAATTGCTAAATAATTTTACCTACCTAACCTACGTATAATGCCCTGTTCATCGTCACTTTCTTTGGTTTACTTATTGAGCAAGTGTAAATGTCAGTGTTCTAAAGCTTGTCCCGGAAAATATCAAACTTTTCCCACTACAACTGTTACTCATACTCATAACTTTTCACAATCTCCTTTCAATTATTGGTAAGTTAAATGAAAAGGATTAGAATATTATTCACTTTTTTATATTTCTATCTTCAGTTTGTGTGTTAATACATCTCTGTTCTCTTTCATAAAATAAAGGTTTTACAAACAAAACACAAATTCAAACCAGCAAACGTCGAATTTAAAAAAAAATTGAAAATTCCAAATCTAAATATAAAAACTGAAGGTACTGAACCATCACCCAATATAGCTCGAACTTAGCCGATTTTTTTCATAAATTGTTCCTGAGACCCGGTGTGGTCAGCTCCACGGAAGCTGACACTGGCAGCTGAGACTTTTTATCCAATGCGACAAAAGAATAGATTAAAAAGAAGTATGAATAAGTTTGTAACTGAAGTATTTCAACGCGTTTTAGGGTAAATAAATTTTAATGCGATGTCTTGAAATGGCGCAAAGGTGGAAGAGTTTATAATATTATTTTATCTGAATTAAATGACGGTCTTTTGCCAATCTTTATCGTAAAAGGTTTTATGTAAGTACGTATGTACTTACATAAAACCTAATATATATATATATATATATATATTATGTATATACCTATTAATATATTTATTTTAATTAATATTAAAATATTATTTTCAGGCAAGACTCTCCCATATCAATAAAAACGGATATTAAAAATGCGAAAGTAAGTTTGTTTTTTTTTGTTACATCGCAGTTAAACTACCGGACCGACCGATCTCCATTAAGTTTTTCATTTTAATTGTATGAATGAAACATACATAACATGTATTTACTTTAAACTACAACAACTGAATAACTTGATGAATACAAAATAAAACTTCTTTTATAAAAAAAGATTTAGAATTGTAGGTACATCTAACTATTAACTTAATAGTAGTTTTTCCAGCACTGATTAGAAATGTTAAACAATGGAAAGACTATCTAAGCCCTGTTTTCGGTGAGGAGCTAAGACTAGATCTGTTTCGAATAACCAATTAGAATACTTAGCTTCAGTGGAAATGGATCTCCCCCGTTTTGGTGGAAACCGGGCCTTAGGCAATGGTCCTAACAACCTGTCACTATTGAAATCTCAATTCCGTCATTAATAAAAATAGAGTGAAGGTAAGTTACTTTCCAGAATGTTGCCTCTGTCCTCTCCGTAAGGGATAAAGGTGACATAATTTTTCAATTCCAACAAGTAGTTCCTGAGATTAGCGCGTTCAAACAAACAAACTCTACAGCTTTATAATATTAGTATAGATTCTACATAAGTACCAAATTTCAACAAAATCCGTCCAGTTAATTTTGCGTGAATGAGTTACAAAGTACATCCATCTATTTTTACAAACTTACGCTTTATAGGATTTAACATGCAGCTTCTCCATTCAAATTTAGGTAAATATAGGTATATGTTAGGTCTTGTGTATGTCTGCAGCCAACACATACGGCAGCGAGTGCATTCTCACTAAAGGAACGCGGCGCCGCGCTGGCGCCGTACGCATTTCTGGAGACGTCTCAGTGAGCATTGGCGCATTTAAAACATTCGAAATAATATACATATAATCATTATATGATTTAGAAGAGAGTACCTTGCGAAATAGATAGAGCCAAAAGTCTTAAAAAACTGAAAGACCATGTTAAGATGTACAGCTTTGTAATGGAAAAATATTTTAAACTTTTCAGGTAATGTTTAAAATTACTAACTCGTGTCACACAATACTTCTTCATTGCTTAAAAGATGATAGTTGGAGCCAAAACTGACAAGACACGAAGGTGTAGTTGGATGGAATGGACTCTCAGAGATAGGGGCACGTTGCTAACCCATTGCCTTAAAGACCAACTTTGAGATCGCTACTGGGACTTTTAATTACCGAGTCTCAAATCTATATGTCAACTTATCTCTAGACTATTGACCCTGTCAAGCCCGTTATGGATAAAGATGTGTTATTAAATATGACAAGGCACAGAAAACCCCCTACACTCGGTACCGCAAGAGCTAAGGGTGTAACAACACGCCACTTTAAAAAAAAACTGAAAACATTGGAGCTAAAAATCCAAAAAATGTTCGAAGATGCAACTGAGAACACACAACGGGAGACAACTGAAAATTCTTTTTTAATTCTATCCAAAAATTCTAACCTCACTGTAGGTATCATTGCCCAACTCTGTCTTACCCAGCAGAGTGGTGGACGGGCCACTGGTCACAGCGGCCAATTCACGACGTCAGCAGTGAACGACGCGTGCTAATCGGTGACGAATCTGTGAAATTGGCTCGTCGCAACTTCAGTCAGACTCGCCACTAGCCGCTGTGAGTCCACGAGACAAGATACAAGCGTAAGTAATATAAGGACAATGATAACGACTCTAAACATATGAATCTTAATCCAATCCCAACATTAGGGGTTCAAAAATTTTACCGTAGAAAGCCTAGGTGTACACTTTGGTGTTCCACGGCTCAGAAAGGTGATTATTACCCCGTCACGCAAGACCAATCTTCTTGAAATATTGCACACAGTAATTACGGAGAATTAACAAGGATAACCTATATGGTATCTTTCCAGAAGTAAAGTAGTATTGCAGTTCCATTGAGTGAGCCTACTTAATGGACCCTTAGTCCACAGGCGTCCACATTCGACATCAGCAGTGAACGAGAACTACGCGTGCTAATCTGTGACAAATCTGTTAAATAGGCTCGTCGCGACTTCAGTCATACTCGCCACTAGCCGCATGAGTCCGCGGAACTAGGGGCAAGAGGGAATCAGCAGGATAATACATCTAAACTAAATAGGAAATGATAAAATTAAAGGGTTATTGCAAAGCGACGATACAACACGATTATCTGTTCATTTTTATTAGACGTTAGAAGCATCGTATTTTTTTGGAAATCCTAAACTCCTACTTCACAAGCTCTTCTTGGTGGAACCAATTGACTCGAGATCTTCAGCTCCCGCGCATCTTATGTTTTGCGCGCACCTGACGACCGCACAGCACGTGAGTTTTATTGCTAGAACCATCAGCAGACTGGCAGATTGGCGATAAACTTCGCGAATTAGTTCACGTCTGCAACGTTTTGTTTGAAGAGTTACGATCAAAAATGTTCATCATATCATTATATCTCAACATATCTATATGTTCCAGTAGTAGAAGGTAAATTTGTCATAAACTTGGCAGTATGATGATTTCCAGTAACTAACAGCATTCTTTATGATTAGATAAACAGGGACAGGACCATAAATTTAATTGGTATGTGGTATTTGTGGTAACAATGCACACAGCTAATAACTGAAACACATTAAAATTTATTAGTTTAAGATGTCTGCATGATGAATCCCCAAATATGACTAACCAACTGTTATTCAAGGTGATAACATTCTTCCGCCATGTTACAAACAGAACATTTATCTTCTGTTCACATGTCTGCTTATAATAATTTAGTGGCACATCTGTGACGATTGTTGACACAAATTTGTGTGCAAGGAGCTGACTAAAAAAAAATAACTAACGACTTACAGCAGGCTGAACATGTGTGTTCCTTGGCCTCAACATTTAAAAATGATGGAATTCCTGCACGCCACTCTACACTTTATGATCGATGTATTCAAATTTCAAATTAAGAATGCCGTTTTAGTTTTGAAAAAGAATACGCTAAGCTGTTAACTGTAAATTTTGTCTAAATATTTCTTGCTATTATGGAAGTTAGGTAGTAAAAAGTTTTGTAATCTTTGTGTGCATCTTATGGTTTAGAAAATAAGTGATGTTATGCCAAATCTTTGAAGAAATAACTTCGTCTGGAATATCTGAGAGTCTGTGACCCATGACCCTGCGACTATTTGTCTATCACTTTATTTAGCGGAGTGTCATTATGTTTTTCTGGTGACGAAACGATTACCTGTCAAATGCCTTCATAATAACTTATCTTAATTTGGGTCGGAAAGCAGATGTTTATGAACGATTTATTTTTTGGGTAAATTTAATGTTCGTGGGGTTTACACGACTCTTCAGAGTGTGATGCTTCAAAGCCTTAGAAATGTAAACTGTGTGACTGATTCTTAAAAACCGCCCTTATTAAAAGACTGTTGTTGCCAAGATTCCTTAATTACTGTAAAAGTTTGTAGAAGCCTATAGATTGTCTGAATATATCCATAAAATCATAATCATTATTGCCATTGCATTGTAGGTATGTATATTTAGTAAAAAATATATACGAAATATAGTTGGGAGACGAACCTAGGACCCCATTTTTCGTCCTCCGGGAAGAGGAAGACCCAGTGCTATGAAAGTACCTATATCTGAATTAGATGACATTTGCCTTTTTAAAGGTTCAAAAGGCAATGCCTCGCTATATTGCTCCCCATCAGAAATTTAAAAACAAAGTTTATTGCTGCAGACATAAAAATCTAGACTATATTACTTATTATGACAGTATTTAATATCCTCCTGTCTTAATAATCATCACCAAGGTTTTAATTTTAAGTCATTTACAACATTCCGCGAAACTGAGCCACGGCATATTCCTAACTTATTGCACTGTTTGATACACAAGCATAGATTTGCAAAACGGAAATACTAGATCTAGGTTGCATACTAAGCCTGGACAATAGCCCGTCACCTGTCGCAAGGTGGCGCGTGCCACTGGCCTCGCACGTGTTTCGACGTGTCCCGTGTAGGGTCACCAGGCTACTGATACAATAAATAATAATAATAAATATATACGAGACGGAGTGCCGTGTGGTTCCCGGCACCAATACAAAAAAGAATAGGACCACTCCATCTCTTTCCCATGGATGTCGTAAAAGGCGACTAAGATATAAGCTTACAAACTTGGGATTCTTTTCTAGGCGATGGGCTAGCAACCTGTTTGAATCTCAATTCTATCATTAAGCCAAATAGCTCAACGTGGCCATTCAGTCTTTACAAGACTGTTGGCTCTGTCTACCCCGCAAGGGATATAGACGTGACCATATGTATGTATGTACCTATGTATATACGGGACAAATTACACAGATTGAGTAAGCCTCGAAGTGAGTTCGAGACTTGTGTTACGAGATATTAACTTAACAATACTATATTTTATAATAAATACTTATACATATAGATAAACATCCAAGACCCAGGCCAATCAGAGAAAGTTCTTTTCTCATCATGCCCTGGCCGGAATTCGAACCCGGGACCTCCGGTGTCACAGACAAGCGTACTACCGCTGCGCCACAGAGGCCGTAGGCAGAGGCAGAGGTTTTTCTTCTCCTGGAGTAAGTCCGGGATACTCTATGGATAGGAATCCGGGGTGCGCGTTTTGTGCTAAAACTTCAGCCAATTTAGGATCATGGGCTGGGTCTAGTATTCACACGGCCCTCACAAGAGGAGGTGGGATGAGGGTGGAGAGAGGGATTAATAAAGTACCAAGACTTATTTCACATTCGACTTTATTCAAAACTAAGACATAAAATTTCTCAACAATTCCAGACGTTTAAACTAAGATATTTATCAAAATGTTTGGACAAACTTTCAGAACTGTCCGGCAAAATTGTGGCGACATGGCAGCCCTACCCGAATAGGGCTCCGTTATAGACACCTGTAAAATTGTATCAGGTGGTGCGCTCGTTGTAACTATTACTTCTAACGCGGCTGCCCTTTGTTTTTTTTATGGTGACGCAAACAGCGGTGTTTGACATTATTGGTGTGCTGGATAATTAATTCGTTGATTCAAAATTATACAATTTGATATTATAACTATTGATCTGTAGGCTCCCTAATTCGTGGGTATCACGATTCTAAGAAATAAGACTATTAAGACTTATTTCTTTTTTTAATAGGCACTTAAAACGGATAATAATTGTCAAAACACACTACATTAATACAAAAATAAAGGTTTAGATCGTATTTATACCAACAAGAAACGCTGAAAATGTTAACGTTAGTAACGTACACGTTATGTACAAAACAAGGCTTAGGTAACAATAAGATTACAAATAAAGCAAAAAAAACACACACACTCGTATTAAAATTAAAACGGAGCCGAATACAAAAGAATAAAGAAGATGGTGTTAACCACACCTTCTTAATTTCCACGCCTTGGAGGAAAAAATCCTAATTAAATACCTTATAAAAACTTTATAATAATTAAATTACTTATAAATAATAATTTAATTAATAACTATCACTACATCGTATAAAGCAATATCCTGTATGTATCCTTAGATCTTTTAAACTACACTACGAGGACTTCTTGGCAAAAGGTCAGGACAAGAGTTCCCGAAACCACCGAGCTTTCATGAATAGAGTAATGAATGTTGATGAATCCAGATATCTTGGTAAGTTAAAAGATGCAATCTCTGTCTACCCCTCCGGGAAAAAGGCTATGTATAAATGCTACCCGTGCGAAGCTGGGACAGGTGGCTAGTATCATCTAATTTGGAAGAAAGGAACAGCTCAGTGAGCTCCATCGTCCAGGATCCAAGACCCAGGTTATTATGTCCCAGAATTACTCCATTTTGACCTCCATACCTAACTGTTACAAGGAAACCAAACCTGACTTGGAGTATAGTTGTTGAACAGGATGTGCGTATCCCTTAGTTACGACTTACGACGTAAGTTGGAGTTGTTTTCTAAATTTCCGAGATCCACACAGTCAGTAAGTACATAATTAAGCATATGTTATTTTTTTTTTTTGAATATTTATTATTATTAAGACCTTTTGGAATATGAAAGGTGCTCTTTTTCGCGACCCCTAGTCCCCTTTTACGCCCCGTTATAGACACCTGTAATGTATCAGGTGGTATGCACGTTGGAAACATTGTTTGTTTTGTCTTTTGACCCAACTTAAAAAAGGAGGTTCTAATTCGACTGTAGTTTTCTACCGCATTCACATGAGATAAGGTTTCTGTAAAAGTAGATAGAAATAATAAAAAATAAGACATCTTGTATTAAATTAATTATAAAACAACCTAAACTAAAATAAAGTAAAATTTCTAAAGTACAAGCTAAAAAAAATATTATTTCATTTCCTCCTTGGTTCCCATCATGCAGGCAGCGAAATTAAGATATCTTTCAGGAAAACAGATGCTCTACTCGGCCAAATTAACGAATGTAGTATTTACATTGTGTTTATATGTTTAAGAATATATTTATATGTGGTCCTAGATAGTCAAGATTTGAATGCTTGGAAAAGCTAGGAAACACTTCGCACTTTATTTGATTCTAAGGCAATTGAGATATTATGGGAGCCATCATTAGAACTTAAATACTAAATGTAAGGTAAGGTACACATACATACATACAAGTCACGTCTATATCCCTTACGGGGTAGACAGAGCCAATAGTCCCGAAAAGACTGAATGGCCACGTTCAGCTGCTCGACTTAATGATGGAATTGAGATCCAAATAGTACACACTATTAAAAAAAGTCTGTGTCATATATCTTCCACGCCATTTGTGTATCTACCTATAGTTATTTTTTGCCGGATAGAGTAGTTTCATAATAGTTAAAAATATATTCTATCAAAATCTATTCAAGAATTAAACTAAATATTACATAAATAATGCACGTTTTTTTATTTAAAAGTAATAATGCATATAGAAACAGACTGTGATTTTTCGTATTAATTAAAAATCGGTTGAGTTTTCCAAATATTGTAATTTTTTTCAGAGTACCTGCACTTCACTTCGTTTTTTTTTTTCACCAGTATAACAAAAAATCCATAAATCAACTGGGAGCTTCAGGGCATTACAAATTGCGTGGCACATCTGTAAACATGGGAAACTGTTTGCAAATAAATGTTATCCAACGCTCCATTCCTACTCCGACATCGCGGCGCCAACAACGGTCGATACTCACCAACCCTCTGCCAACCCAACCAAATGCAATAACACCCTAACTACACGTTCAACTAACAATATAAAAACACTTCTAAAACCAATCGGATAACAGAAAGCATACGATAGGAGTCAAGTTCTTGGAAGCGAATGGTAGTCGCCTAGTCGCTATTACCAAATTATTTATAAAGAGCCAGATGTTTAAGTGTTTTGTGGAAAACACTAGTTTTGTATGCTGGAAGCATAAGTAATTGGAAAATTAGGGCTTAAAGTTTAAATTTGTAACTGTATGCTCTTTAGATACGAGTAGATAGTTAGATAAAACTCAGTATTACACCATAAGAATAAAACATACAAAACAGACAGAGATGGTACAAATGCTTATCGCTAATGCAATCTCGTCAGTCAACCTTTGGGTGGAAAGAAATCAAACAGGAGATTGGCTTTCTTTAGGTTTCAATTCAGTGGCACTTAGTCAAATAATAAAACTAAACTTCTTACGGGTTAGACGAAACTGTACCATACATACATATAATCACGTCTATGTCCTTTGCGGGGCAGGCAGAGCCAACAGTCCTAAGCGGACTAATAGGCCACGTTCAGCTATTTGGCTTTAAGATAGAATTGAGATTCGAATAGAGACAGGGTGCTAGTCCATCGCCTAAAAAAGAATCTCAGGTTTGTAAGCCTATTCCCTAGTCACTTTGTACGACATCCACGGGAAAAGAATGGAGTGGTCCTATTCTTTTTTGTATTGGTGCCGGGAACCACACGGCACGAAACTGTACCACTTAGTAAAATGTACCCCATAAGTTTACTCTTAAGGTATAGAAGGCTCAGTAACAGCGTACTACCATCCACGCAAGTAAAAGCAGTAAACCACACAAGCTCTGGAGTGTGTGGCGACGTCAACGCCACACGTCACAACAATAAAAAAATAATATCACGCGACGCTATCTGTCAAAAACAGAGAAAAACCTAAATCGCCTAATACAACCTTCGACACAACATTGTCGGAGCCGCGGTTCCCCAGGCATAACACCTAGCCTGGCGGAAGATCTTCCCTTTGGTGGCGGTCGAGCCGAATCATCGCTCCCGCTACAACTCCCTAAACTATCAGGGAATAAGTCACCTACAAAATAACATACATACAATCACGTCTACATCCCTTGCGGGGTAGACACAGCCAACAGTCCCGAAAGACTGAACGAACACACTCAGCTGTTTGCGGGGTAGCCAGAGCCAGCAGTCTTGAAATACCGATAGGCCACGTTCAGTTGTTAGGCTTAATGATGGAATTGATAGGTAGCCAGTCCATTGCCCAAAAAGAATAATCCCAAATTTAGCCTAGGTAGTAGTTTAACCCTAGCCCTTAGTCGCCTTTTACGACATCCATGGTTAAACTATGGAGTTTTAATTTTCCTTGTTACTGTTACGGGTACAATAATGAAATAAACTATTATTTTTTTATTAAAAAAATTCTTAGGCGTTAGGATCTCCGTGCCATACCCACATCTAATAATGTTCTAAGAGTTAATGAACTTTGGAGACAGGTCTTATGAAACGTCTAGCGCCGCCGTGGAGCGCCGCCAATGAGTATTCTATCAATGCGTCACCTAGTCTCGTAACAGATATACCTACAGGTTGTTCTAAGCCTAGATACTCACGTCTATATCCCTTGCGGGGTAGACGGAGCCAACAGACTAAGAATGATTGTAAGGCCAACTTCAAGTGTAGGTATGGCTTGATGATGGAATTAAGATTTTTATAGTAACAGTGCTGGCCCATCGTCTAAAAGAAGAATCCCGAGTTTCACTTGATAGACTTTTACAAACTGCGCTGGAACGGAAGCAGTAGGGGCACATTATGCTATTTCTTGTAAAAGATAAAATATACAACCATTATTACGCTTCTGTCCTGGAAGAGTTGGAATAGAAACGATTCCACTACAAACTTCGCTCTCTAAGTATGTATACTTCTAAAGAAGAATCCAAGTTAATCTTTTCTTTCATCTATTTAATTAGGATTGTTAGAAATTGTAGATAAACTTGAATTTTTCGTCTTGATCTTGTAACCATAACACCTTTTTCTTTGATAGACGCAAAGATTTGAAACAGCCTGTAGGTATATATGTTCGTACCCATTCGTCACTCGTTGGCAGCTCAGCGCATTAGTTGTCACAATTCAGAGTTATCCGACTTGGCTACACGATCGAATCCTGTATATGTACATATAGGACAACCGCAAACCTTAGTTTTTTCTTTAAGTTTTTGACTAACGGGAGACGACGCTGCTTCCTAGTGTGTTCATTCATTCATTCATATAGTCACGTCTATATCCCTTGCGGGGTAGACAGAGCCAACAGTCTGAGTCTGAGATTCAAATAGTGACAGGTTGCTAGCCCATCGCCTTAAATGAGAATCCCAAGTCTTAGTCGCCTCCTACGACATCCATGGAAAATTAGATGAAGTGGTCCTATTCTTTTTTATTGGTGCCGGGAACCGAATTTTCCCGGTTAGCGAATAAAATTACAGTATGTGCTGATATTATGAATCAGGGAATTTTGTGATGAAAGAAGATATATGTATTAGTGACATGAATGAAAGCATGTTGACTAATCTACAAGGTGAGTGTGAAAACATTGGATGGGAAAAGCCTAGAGAAAACGAACGTATCATGAGGATCAAATCAGGAATCCAGGATATACTAATAGAAAAAGTAAGTATTTGTATTATAGGTAATTCAACTACTCGAATTATGGTACCTATGCTTAAAGATAAAAAAATTGTAGTAGTACCTATGTAGCTACTATTTTAATTTTCTGTGACATAAGTTTTTATTCGTACAAAAATCAGTTGAAGCGCCATCTAGTCTTGAAAAATTGCAATATTTCATTCAAATTATATAATAGGAAACTAGCGCCAGCTAACGGACAGTAGCAAAGATAATTTCATATTTGCAACTGCCCGCTAGATGGCACTGCACTAAAATTATAACAAGGCATAATGTCATATCTTCTCCCAATCTTCCTTTCTGGATAACAAGTCTTCCTTTCTGGATAACAAAAGTAGGAATAAAGTGAGTGATAACTTAACCTCAACATTTAATTACAATTAAAATAGGTATCTCTTATTCTATAATTTTCAAGGTCGCATTCCATTGCCACTTGCAATGCAACCAAATTGACGTCGACCTTATACCTACATATATTGGTGTATCCATAACTCTACACAATTGACGCTCTTCCACTTTATTTATTTTATAATTTATAATATAAGAGTAATACGTTTTATTGCATAGTTACATTTATTCGTAAAAGTAATAATCAGATTCCTTTAGTACAACCTTCCATGCTGGCCCAGTAGCCAATAAATTATATATAGGTAGGTACCTACTATAGGAGTATATGTGATAACGTTTCAATTACAAAAGAAAGGGCTTCTTGCCCGTGATATTTTAAATAATATCATGATCATTTATTAATAAACCTCTAACTTTTACGACTATCGGCTCTGTCTACCCCGTAAAGAATATACTTTAAATGTACTGCCATAGATACTTTGTCATCTTCAATTCTTTAGTGTCGACACGTTTTAATATTGTCTGCGATAAACTTGTCAAAAATTTTATTGTTCCTTCACGATCACGTGCGTTAGTTTAGTTATATAATGACATAATATCTGTATTATCATAGTAGTACGCACAGTACTTTATTTAAATTTGTTAGTATTTTTAGGTAGACAGGTGTCATATTTATTTATACATACGTATTTTGAAGTTAATGGAAAATATCTTTCTTGTTGTTAGTGATTTGAGATAAAAATGTCAATACGAAGAGTTTTAATAGTGAACAAAACGTACCCTACGGCTGGCCTAAATGTGCTGAAAAACAAGTAAGTAACATTTTTTTATAGTCTGTATTGTGGGCTTAGGGGGTACGCGGCACTACATAAACAAAAAATGTAGAAATGTGCACAGCAAGATCTTCAGAAATTAATAATAACAATGTGCTTTACATTAGTAATAATTTTGTTGTATTATATGTAAATTCTTTTGTTATCGGCTTCGGCCTCGCGTCGGCCCATGCCTACATGTTGCCGAAAGAAAACTGAATGTACGTCTAATAATTTAATCAATGTACTAACGTAACATTGATTGAAGTATATGACATTAACTTTTTGGCGGGAATCTGTTTTAAAATTAAAAGTTTGTAAGTACCTAGGTATTTATTAGCAAAATAATTTTCTAACATTTTAACATTACAGAATAGAATCAATTATCTTGCCCAATCTGGACTACGAATCAAACTTTTTAGCTGAAGTTAAAAACAATATAAAAGGCGTTGACGCTTTAATATGGAATACCAAACACAGGCTTACCAGGGAGATACTCCTCTTAGCAGGTAGATACCTAATATTTTTTTTCCTTTCCTACTAGGTTTATATATTTTGCTAATCAAAAAGTCAAATTCCTCAATTCTTTTTTAATAAAAAATAGCTCTAACGTGAAAGTGTGTAATAAAGTCACCTACAAGAGTAAAAATGTCGCTTTGAATCACCCTGGTGAACTATTTCAAGGTGAGCAAAGTCCTTAACTTATTTCCAATTATTTTGGGGTAGACAAAGTCTTGAAGTCCACATTCAACTAAATGGGATTGAGATTCAAGTACTAAGTAGTAACAGGTTTCTAGCTCTTCGTATAAAAGAATGGCAAGTAGGTATATATCCTTTGACTTTTACAATTTGTTCACAAATAGAAACAAAAATACATTAAAATATTAATAATTTTCCCATGGATGTCGTCAAAGGCGATGGAATATGTATATATCATACATACATACATATGATCACGTCTTTACCCCTTACGGGGTAGACAGAGCCAACAGTCTTGAAAAGACTGATAGGCCACGTTCAGCTGTTTGGCTTAATGATAGAATTGAGATTCAAATAGTGACGGGTTGCTAGCCCATCGCCTAAAAGAAGAATACCAAGTTTATAAGCCTATCCCTTATATATCATTATGTATATATCATCATCATCAACATTACAGGCCCATCCTTAAAAGTCGTGTCGACCATGTCATCAGGCCTGGACCATATAGACGTGGAAGACTTGAAGAGTCTTGGAGTCAAGCTTGGTCGCACGCCCGCAGCGGGGTACACCAGTGTGGCTGACATCGCTGTGGGGCTCATGATTGGGGCAGGAAGGAGGTTTAAGGAAGGCATACAGGAGCTTGAAACGTAATCAATCAATCAATTTATTTGTCAAATATAGGTACAAAGATACAGTTGTTGAATAATAATATGACTACAGTTCGCTTCGTAAGAACATTAGAAAATTAGAAGAACAGTACCTACTTCAGTGGTAATTGTCAGTTTTGACTACAATGGCGACCATGACTAAAAACAATTATTGTAGTTAACATTCTGTAGGCAACTTTCTTGGTATACCCCATAGCAAGGGTTTTCATGGTCTTGTTTGTGAGAATAATGTCAGAGATATATTTTTTATTTTCAAATATTTTTATTTTATGTTCAATAATATAGTAGGAGTAATTTTAAACTGATTATTTCTTTCCTTTTTTCTCCTTCTATCTTCTGTAGGAATAAATAACTTTGTAACTATACTTCCTACACATACCTATATTAATTTTTTTTTGTGAACTTTCTTGGATCCACAAAAATTGCTGCGATTGGTATTTAGCTGTTTTCGTTTCCTGATAATTTTGAATTCATACATATCCCGTCTCTATCCTTAACAGGGTAGACAAAGCCGACAGTCTTCGAAAAGACTTAATGCCACATTCAGCAGATAGCCTACTACATATAGTGGTCTATATTCCTTGCGGGGTAGACAGCTGTCTGACTTAATGATAGAATTGAGATTTTAAAAGGTTAGGTTAGGATAGGTTGCTAGCCCATGCATCGCCTAAAAGGCGAATTCCAAGTTTATAAAACTACCCCTAAGTCGCCTTTTACGACATCCATGGGAACGAGGTGGAGTGGTCCTATTCTTTACTTTGACGCATGAAATTAATAATGGATAGCTTAAATGAGATTGACATAGTCACAGATTAATAGCCCATCGCCTAAAAGATTGAGGTTCATACATACATATGGTCACATCTATACCCTTGCGGGGTAGACAGAGCCAACAGTCTTGAAAAGACTGAATGGCCACGTTCAGCTATTTGGCTTAATGATAGAATTGAGATTCATATATCTAGTGACAGGTTGCTAGCCCATCGCCCTAAAAAAGAATCCCAAGTTTGTAAGCCAATCCCTTAGTCGTCTTTTACGACATCCATGGGAAAGAGATGGTCCTATTCTTTTTAGTATTGGTGCCGGGAACCATACGGATTTCATCTTTAAGACTAAACGCCTTTGTCCGGTACAATCTGAGTGAAGTGAATAATTTTGGATTCTCTCTTTTCTCTCACTCTCTCTTCAGTGGCAATTGGCGTTTTGGAGTCCAATGGCGACTAGGTCAGGGTATTGAAGGCAGCACGGTGGGAGTGATTGGACTGGGTGGCATCGGCCAGGCTGTGGTCAGGAGACTGAGAGGATTCGACGTGGCCCGCTTCCTTTATTCTGGGAGGAGCGACAAACCTGAAGGTACCTAATACATACATATAATCACGTCTGTATCCCGTGCGGGGTAGACAGAGCCAATAGTCTTGAAAAGACGAACTTGAAGGTAATAAATATTAATATTATCCATACCTACTACTAGTTAAACTTATATGACACTTATGTTATCATATGACCTTTTACTTTGGATAATTAAATTCTGTAACTAAATATTGATCATCCTATGTTATGTGTGCAATAGCGTTGTTCCCCGAGGAAAACGTAGTGTAAATGCATAAAATTACGCTTCTCTCTCAAGGGCTAGCAAACTTACACCAATTGAATTTAAATTCCATCATTTAGCATACACAGCTAATTGAGACCTTTCAGTATTTTCAAGTCATTTTCACACTTGCCTCAATTTTGTATGCGATCCTCTCATTGTTAGGTTGGCCGAAAGAGATCCCACTTAGGGATAAGTCCGTCTTTGTACTCTACTAGATACTGTTTTATATTTGTAATGTACTCCTTTAGTGAACAATAAAGCAGTTACTCACTTACATACTTTTGGCCCTGTCGACCCCACATGGGAAACAGACGTGACGATATGTACCTATATATGTATTTCAGCTAAGGATTTGGGCGCAGAGAGAGTATCCTTACAGCAACTTCTTAAAGAAAGTGACTACGTTCTTATAACTTGTCCCTATACAAAGGAGACCAGGAATTTGATCAACGCTGACACATTGAAGCTGATGAAACCGACGTCAGTCCTTGTCAACATTGGGAGAGGAGGTTTGTATCTATGTATGTATAGGTACTAATATTATAAAGCTGAAGAGTTTGTTTGCCGTGTGGTTCCCGGCACCAATACAAAAAAGAATAGGACCACTCCATCTATTTCCCATGGATGTCGTAAAAGCCTACTAAGGGGTAGGCTTATAAACTTGGGATTCTTCTTTTAGGCGATGGTCTAGCAACCTGTCACTATTTGAATCTCAATCCTATCTTAAAGCCAAATAGCTGAACGTGGCCTATCAGTCTTTACAAGGCTGTAGGCTCTGTCTACCCCGCAAGGGATATAGACGTGATTATATGTATGTATGTAAGAGTTTGTTTGTTTGAACGCGCTAATCTGAGGAACTACAGACATACATACAAATGGTCACGTCTATATCCCTTGCGGGGTAGACAGAGCCAATAGTCTCGAAAAGTCTATTTGGCTTATGATAGAATTTAGATTCAAATAGTGACAGGTTGCTAGCCCATCGCCTAAAATCGCCTTCTTTTTGCGTTGAATAGACCATTTATCGAGGAAGGGTTTAGGCTGTATAACATCACGCTGCAACTATAAGAAGCAAAAAAAAAAAGAAGAAAATCTGAAAAAAAAAACGGGGAAAATTGTACGAGTCCTGGTGTCCACTTTTCTACATATACCTTTCCACTTCGCCCAGTCTGCGGCGTCACCATAAAACACATAATTTCAGAGATAATCGACCACAGTGCGTTGTATGAAGCGTTGAAGGAGAATCGCATATTCGCCGCCGGTCTCGATGTCACGCATCCAGAACCTATGCCGAGCGATCACCCCTTGGTTTCCCTGCCCAATTGCCGTAAGTAATAATACCTACATTATTCTTTCTTTAAATAAAATAGGTAGGTACAAAGTACTGCTTTGTTCTGCCGTCTTACTTGAACGGGATTTTTTCACAAATGAACCAGTTATAAGTATGTTATGGGCCATGTTGTTTAGGGCACTTTAGAATTGAGCCACTCCATAAATTTACCATGTATGTCACTACAACACTACGCTACGCTACACTGCGCTACGCTATACTACGCTACGCTACACTTCACTACGCTACACTGCGCTACGCTACACTTCACTACGCTACACTGCGCTACGCTACACTTCACTACGCTACACTGCGCTACGCTACACTACACTACACTACACTATACTACAAATAGGCCAAATTTAGTCTTGACTGGGTCACCTTATCAGCCAATAAAAGACACTGCTGGACTAAGGCCTCCCCAGTAATGGGGGGATTTCACTCATAGTCACGCTGGGCAGGCGAGTGGGTGACCGCAGTGTCTATTGATTCTGGACTGTCTTGTCATATCAGCGTAGAAGGCGCTGCTGGCCACCGCCCACTTAATCCCTTAATCGCCTCTTATGATACCCACGCGAAGATGTTGGATGGTGTTTTCTACTCTGCCGGCACCACACGGCCTATTTATTATATATATATATACTAGCTGTTGCCCGCGACTTCGTCCGCGTAAAGTTCGAGTTGAATCTTAATCATACAGTCAGATACAGACAGACAGACAGACAAAAAATGTAAAAACAAAATTCTCTATCCGTTTCAGTCAAAATATTGAATGTACAGACAAATATTTTTACCGTTTTTCAATTTTTTAAAATAAAATACTAAAACAACACAAAAAAATATTTATAATTAAAAATTATCTTGTTTTTGTTGGGACTCGAACTTGGACCGCCAACTTCACAGTCTCACGCGCTAACCACTGGACCATCGAAGCCGTTGCGATGGTGTCGAAATTAAAGTAGACTACATACAGATAGCCTACTACATATAGTCACGTCTATATCCCTTGTGGGGTAGACAGAGCCAACAGGCTTGAAAAGACTGAATGGCCACGTTCAGCTATTTGGCTTAATGATAGAATTGAGATTCAAATAGTGATAGGTTGCTCGCCCATCGCCTAAAAAAGAATCCCAAGTTTGTAAGCCTATCCCTTAGTCGCCTTTCACTTATATTTATATGTTATAGGTATTATGCTGTCGTTCAATGATAAATGACATTAAATTTTAAGTTTCGTAACTTATTTGCAGGCAAACTAATGCCTTGAATTCATTCAAATGTCGATAACTTTTTTTTAGTGAACCGATTTTGATGAAACAAACTTTAAATAACAAAATTTTGAGTCAAAACAAAGCAATTGGTGAAAGTTTGAAGTAAATCGGTTCAGTACTTTCGGAGATAATCGTGATCATACATACAGACAGACAGACAAGAAATTCAAAAAAAATATTTTTGCTTTCTATTGATATTGATTGATGATGATGCTTTATATTGATTGAATAATATTATCCATTTCAGCCAAAAATACTAAATGTACAGACAAAATATTTTTACTATTTTATTATATGTATAGATTACATATTTGGGTTAATTAGATATTTTTTATTGATTATTAATGTCATCAGTCCCTATACTTAAAACACAAAGTTGAATTTAAAAAAAAATTGTGATGTGCCAAAACTCTTATCGCATCATTTGTTGGCGTTTGTTCCAGTAATATTGCCGCACATAGGCACCGCAGTGGTAGAGACAAGAGAAGCGATGGCGAAAATGGCCGCTAACAATATTCTTCTTGCACTGGAAGACAAGCCTATGCCGTACCAAGTGTGAAATACTTAGTCGAAGATTTATTCCAAAGTGTTATGTAAAATAAATTTTACAATAAAAATTTATTTATTTTCCTACTTTATTTTTGTCTGTTGTAAGTACTATAATATTTATTCGGAGCTCTGTTGAAAGAAACTTTCTCAGGCCCAATATGGATTTGCCAGAAAAGTAAAAGTTTATAAATACAGAATTCTTATATATTACCTACTTATTTTAAAGATAAAAGAAGAATTAAACTGAATTTATTCTGGTTGTGGTAAGTTTATAGTTATTCATTCCGTCCCCCTATTTTCTTTGTCCGTTTTTAAATCTCGGAAAGTTGTGGGCGAATTTTGTTTGAAATGTTGGAAAAAGGTTTTTCTGAGGGTCTAGAAATACTACCCGTGCAAAGCCGGGGAAAGTCACTAGTTATAAAGTTCTTATTAATATTTTTTGCGAGGGTATTTAATGCATAAACTTTGTTATCGCGATTTAGTCGTGTCTTATGTATGAGCGTTTCTTAGTAGCGCCATCTATGAGACTGAATGAATGAGAAACAAAATTTCATTTGATGGCATCTCAGTAGGTACAGTGCCGTCAATCAATAGGTAGATTTCACCACTCGCCACATACATACATAAAATCACACCTCTCCCGGAGTGGTAGGCAGAGACTACATCTTTCCACTTACCACGCTCCCTGCATACTTCTTTCGATTCATCCACATTCGTAATTCTCTTTATGCAAGTTCATCGGTTTCGGGTATTCTTTAGCTGACCACACTACTTTAAAAGTAAATAAGCGTGTAAAGTAAATTGCTTCTAGTACTTCAGATTTAACGACTCAGAACAGAAAAAAAAATCATAATCGCATAGTTGTATCGTATCATAAGTGAAGTGACAATACCTACTTTTGTATCACCATTGATATTAAAAAATATAGATTTAATACAATTATCTTGAGATATGTTCCTGAATGGTTATGTGATAAAGTTGTTAACGAACAGCGGTGTTTGATAAAACTTTGAAACTTGCTACACGACACGAATCTACCTAGCTACGTAAAGATTAGACGCATCGCTAAATAGTTACCAAAACCAGTCAAAAATCAAGTTTAAAACTCGAAAATTACACGGACGCCATTTCAGTTTCTAGTCTGACCATTAAGAATAATTCAGTTCAGACTAAAGACATTTTAGCCTATTTAGTCTGAACTTATTAGAAGTTTTTTGTCCAGTCTCTCTTTTACAGCAAAGGTTCAAAGGAGGTTCAAGGCTACGGAGTCTACAATCCAATCGAATTTATAAATAGACAACGCCTTACGGTCATATTTTTTCATTATTCCTGGACGCGAGTCGACCTTGAATCGTCATAGCAATTCTACTAGTATTAGTTTTTTGATAAAAATTGCGCAATAAATTGTTTGTATACTTATTTGTATAGAAAGTTATCTAACTGATTGTTGATAAATAGGTACTTATCTGTACAATACAATGATACGACGGAATCACGTAATATTTACGCTTATCGCATCTGCGGCTTTAGTTTGTTCAGAAAACTCGACAATGGCTAACCTCAAAGTGTTGGTTTCTTCAAAGGATTTCCCTGAGAGTGGATTGAAGATTTTGAGAGAACAGTAAGTATTACTACCTACATTATTTTTATATTGACTTTGTGGGATTTTGTGGCCCTCGATGATTAAAAAATGTACTGACTGGTGCCGGCCTAAGTAACCTACCTACCTACATTTATATAGGTATATGGAACTGGAATAGACCAAAGCTTGGCTCCCGTGGGAATTTCCAGACAGAATAAATGAATAAACCTTTTCGGGACAAATGACACAGACTAAAGACTGAAAAGCCAATTTTATTACTTTTGAAGGTTTTCAGCTCTGTGCCAAAACTACTTATCAATATTCATCTTACATTTGTTGAGTTCATTCGTTACAAATACCTATATAAGTTTTAATAATTTACCCCTACCACTAGTATTTTGAACCTAGTTTTCTGTACCTACATTCAGAAAACTGGTTGCATGACCATGATTATATTTGACTTGCCTATTATCTACTATGCTTTTTATTTTATTTTCTATTGTTATCTGTAACATTGTACGTCTTTACAAAATATAACAAAGTAAACAGATACCTACTTATGAACTGTATAGCTAAACTTATGTAGGTACCCTAAAATAAAAAAGGAAATAAATATAATGATATCTTATTTACTAAGCGTTGCAAAATATTTCTCAATCCTTAATTTCTTAATCATGATTTATAGTTTCACGGTTCTCCAAACCCAGCACTTGAATTTCGGAGAGGAGGGCAAGACGCAGAACTATGAAGAGCTGCTGAAACTCATACCGGGTTGCACCGCCCTCGTGTGGCTCTCACACCATCCCATCACCAATGAGCTGCTGGATAAAGCTGGTAAGTTATACAACTAAAAATGTATTTATTTTACGTTAGAACCATTTTTTTTTCTGATGTCCTACTGTTACAACAATGTTAATTAAGTAGAAGCGAGTAAGTACTACAATTTCCCAGTGATTCGTTGCAAATATTTAACAGAGGGAAGTATGTAGTTTAAAATAAGAGTAGCGCAGTCTCCGCTCTGACTACTTACTCTAGGAAAGAGGCGTGATAACAATAGTCAGAAAGTTGGTATTTCCGATAAAGATTATTTTGGAAATACTTTTTTAATCTTTTATCTAAAATACGCAATCAATTACTGATTTGAACCGTAATGTGCATACATACATATGATCACGTCTTTATCCCTTACGGGGTAGACAGAGCCAGCAGTTTTGAAAAGACTGATAGGCCACGTTCAGCTGTTTGGCTTAATGATAGAATTGAGATTCAAATAGTGACGGGTTGCTAGCCCATCGCCTAAAAGAAGAATCCCAAGTTTATAAGCCTATCTCTTAGTCGCCTTTTACGAATGGGAACGAGATGGAGAAGTCCTATTCTTTTTTTTATTGGTGCTGGGAACCACACGGCACCACCGTAATGTGCTTTCTTAAAAATAAAAGTGTTACGTTCCAGGGCCAAATCTAAAAATGGTGGCTACAGTATCAGCTGGTTACAACCATTGCAATGTCGACGAACTAAAGGCGCGAGGTATAAAACTGTCGAACACACCTGACGTGCTCAGTGCTGCCGTCGCGGAACTGGCAGTCAGCCTTATGTTGGGAGCAGCTAGGAGATTTACTGAGAACTTGGAGCAAGTCAGAAGGTCAGATATATGAACTTCTTTTTGAATAAGCAAATGATATTTATTTACTGAAATTTCGACGAACTAAAGGCGCGCCGAAAACCATCAAAAGTGGTCAGTTCAGTACCAGTAAAAAAGAAGACATCTACGCAATGTTTGGCGCAAGTAGAATAGTAGGAAATTACGAGAAGGTAAACATATCTTTTTCGTTCGTCAACTAGCTCATGGCACGCGATATTAAGCGCAAAATCGTTAGAATCTGCGAAGTGGTTCACGTTATATCTAAATGGGAAGGTCATCAGACTTAGCCATTCAATCTAATTTCCCGTTTCCAATTCCAGTGGCAAATGGGAGATAGGTTTCGACGTAGTCTTAGGCCAGGAGATACGCGGCAGCACTGTCGGCATCATCGGCTTCGGCGGCATTGGCCAGGCTGTCGCCAAGAGGCTTTCCGGCTTCGACGTCAACAAGTTTCTTTACACCGGACATAGGGAGAAGCCTGAGGGTAAATTGTCATTTTATTTTTAAGAAGCAGATTAGTACATTCGGTAAGCCTCGTAGCTAGGTACCTGTCAAATAATCTGTTAGTTTACTATGCGTCAGACCGTTTGATTAGTTTAAAGCTGTCTTTAGATGAGGAGGAGAGTAGATGGCTCAACAAAACAATATTTAACATGTAGGGATGACTTTTACGTGCAGAATATAGCCGATACAGAATCTGAGCCATTTAAAAGTTCAGAAATATGTCTACCAATTTACTGGGGAAAATAGTTGACGCCTATAATTTCACGTCAGTGTCTATATAGGTGTGATGTAAGATCTTACATTCTAAGTCTCGTAATTTTTTCTATTTGCAGCCAAAGCTTTAGGTGCTGAGTTCGTATCATTGGACAATCTGCTGGCCCAGAGTGACTTCATATTGCTCGCTGTGCCGCTAACCAACGAAACCAAACTCATGATCAACCAGACCACTTTGGGGAAGATGAAGCAGAATGCCATTCTTATCAACGTCGGACGTGGAGGTAAGAAGTCCTGACCCATAGTCACGTGAGTTCGTATACCTGCCATAAAAAAATCACTACATAGTATAAAACAAAGTCGCTATTTTAGTCTGTTTGTCTGTATGCTTAAATCTTTAAAATTACGCAACGGATTTTGATGCGGTTTTTTGTAACAGGTAGAGTGATTCAAGAGGAAGGTTTTTATGTATAATAACATTTATAATTTTGCACCCGTGCGAAGCCGGGGCGGGTCGCTAGTTGTATCTAAAATAGATCATGCCACGATGATGGCATGGAGTCTTTGGTAGTGAGGCTCCAATGGTTGGGTTCTAATTTAACATCTGTCATAACTACAATGACTCCTACGAATTTTGTTACGGCTCTGGGAAACATTGTAAATAAACCTGTAAACTTATACATTTAGCCATTTTATACCGAAGTCACGAACTGGCTTTTTAAATTCATTGACATATTGTTTTTCTTTTTTTCCTCTTTCTCAACTGGTTACAAACCAGCAGTTGAGTTACACAAACAAAGGGGGTAAATGGTATAAAGTCTTATGTATTCACCACTTTTCAGATTTAGTAGACCAAGACGCCTTGTACGAAGCCCTCAAAAACAAGAAAATCTACGCCGCCGGCCTTGACGTCACCACGCCAGAGCCTCTGCCCAAAGACCATAAACTGCTGTCGCTTCCTAATGTTTGTAAGTATATCCTACTAATATTATAAATGCGAAAGTTTGTGAGTATGTCAGGATGTCAGTATTTTTTTTTTTTTTTTTGGGACAAATTACACAGATTGAGTTAGCCTCGATGTAAGTTCGAAACTTGTGTTACGAGATACTAACTCAACGATACTATATTTTATAATAAATACGTATATAGATAAACATCCAAGACCCAGGCCAATCAGAGAAAGTTCGTTTCTCACGGAACGGACGGTTCAAACGGAAGGTGTTTCTCCTTCCAAAATGCTCTAACCAAAGCATACATTCCATTTTATTTCCTCAGTCATACTGCCCCACATCGGAAGCGCGACAGTGCGCACACGCAGCGACATGGGCGTGCTAGCGGCAAGGAACGTAGTCCAAGCACTCAGCGGAAAACCACTCATCACACCAGTGTTGCCATAATATTCAACTAATTTTAGGCATTAATTTATCTCTAAAGCAGCATGTTATTAATTGACTTATATGTTAATTTAAGTATATAAATTATGTGATAATAAAAAATATTTAATGACTTATTCTTTCATTAATACTCTGACATGTCCCTGCAATGTTAATTAGCATGCAGAGACATGTCGGGTCTATACATAGTAGAAATATCTCATCAAAATTCTATGAATCTACTGATAAATTATAAAAATATGAAATCAAGATAAATACATTGATGTTACAGGATACAATTTATTATATAAGAAGTATAAACAAACTATGAATAATTACACAATAATTAACAATAATATAGAATTGGCATAACCCCTTATGTTTTTATCCAAGGGCGAAACAGTTTTGGAATTCCCAGATAGACCTATCCAGTATCAATAGTCACACAACTCATTGTGGCTTTTTTTAAATTCCTATCACATTCCCAATGGATATAGCCCAGATATTACCCCCAATAGATTCCATTTGGCGCCCACGGTCACCACACATTAATGATTTATCACAGATTATTTCTTAGTATATAAGTGATGAAACCCCTTTCATTTTGAAGGAATCAATTTGCATGATTGTAAAATTACAACTTTTATGCTAATTACAAAACTATTTGGACTATAAGAATTAGTTTAGATCATTCACCCCACAATTCTTTTACCACGCAAACAAGTATTGATACATGCTTAATCTATTGTGGGTAATCTGTGGTATAGCCTTATAGGATAACACAGGCTATATAAGTCATAACCTCAGTCAACTCAGGTAAAGCGCCAAGCATGAGTTGATAAGAAAATTTTATTAATTTCAAATCCATCCAGGAATTTCAAAAGCAAAAATATAGCCCATTATAGCAATATAATATATATTATTTCAATGCCCACTTTTAGTAGGTATGAATAGGTATAAACCTGTATAATAAGCTTAAATCACGAACTCTAAGCCCCCGCCTCTGACACTACAACCGCCAAGTCTTTCAGGAACGGCTCTATTTGACTCTCCAGAGACAGAATGTGGCCAGTGTTGGCGTTGTCACTACCGATGAATGTAATAACCAGGGGCAGTTTGTTCATTTGAATCACCTGAAAGTTTATTTAACCATTGAGTTCATATTAATATTTTTTCATTTACTGTTAATGTAAAATCGCAGCAAATAAAAGTAGCTACCTGATAACTAGAATACATCGAAATAATAGTTTTATTCCTTCCTAATCCTAGTTTGCTAGCTTGATCTGTCGCCATCCCAAACGTCGAAATAAAGTTCGGCCGGAGGGCTAATTGTGGAGCTCTTTCGGTAACTGACCGTACCAAAGGCACACCATCCCGGTCAGTTATTATTATACAGTGTAGACCATTTACCCTGAAAGAAATTAAGGGGACTGTTGTAAACTTTGTTTCAAAAAAATTATAGTGAAATTGGTTGCTTCGTTACCCACTTTTCTAATAAATTGTTCAGATATTTCCGTAAATCTTCGACCATTTTGTAAAATTAATTAGTGAGATCTACTTGGTACGTGAAAGTAGATAAACAAAGGCGAATTATCTAAATTTACATAAAAATGACTCCGTGTTGTTTGGCTAGCTTGGCCTGGCCATTCCTTCTGTCAAGTCAAAAGTGACAGATGTTGGACACTTAACAGTGAAATTGACAATACTTTTTATCTTTCAGGCACAAGAATATCACAAACTTCCAATAAGTCATAGACAAAGTCATAACTTTTAACATAATATGACAACAAAAAATAAAATTCTTGTCCGTGGTAAAATGGCAGAAATGGATTGACATGACAACTTTGTCTGCGATTTGATTTTCGTAATTTATTTTTGGGTACAATACATTAGTACTGCCTTTGTACTTTTTATGTCCCTTGGATTAATGAATACGGTTTAAATCAACTAAAAAAGTGTAGTGGTATATTTAAAACAAGAAACTGTTTTGCTAAAAATGTTGCAACTTCTCGAAAAATAGCTTTGGTATGATAACAAAAGATATAAAAGTTGAGTGTTGTCTTGTTGTATTATCTTTTTCATTACTTGTGTTCCATTGAGACTAACAAGACATGAAAGTAAGAAGCCGTCAATATCTGGGTATGTATACGTAACTGTACAGAATCGGGAATTTTAGGATTGTGACGTCACGAAGTCTGCGTGATTTATTTACAGTGTACACAGCATTAAAATGTTAACTTGTTGTTGCAAGTAAGCGTAATATCATTATCTATCGTCTGGTACGGATACACGAAGCAGTATAGCGGTGGGCTCCCGCTAGGATGGGCGGCGATGTCTGCCCCCTCCGAGAGTGCTACGAGCCCCTCACCGTGTGCATGCACTAATATATCGCTTATGCAATTGTTCCATGAGCTAAAGCAGAAGTTTCCCGGCGTCCCTGATCATGTTGTGTCAAACACTATTGAACTTTACTGCCACGATAAACAAGCTTGTGAGACCCACTTGCATAAAGAAATCAAGGCCTCCCTAACGCATGCATACCATGCATCCTCGTCGGCAGCAGCGCGTCAGCTCAACGAACTCAAACTTAACCCACCTGGAAAGTGTCGCAATCAGTCTATAACCAAGCATGAGATTGCCAAGTCTTCAGCAATAAAGTCTGTCATTTGCCAAGGACCTCAGACTGCTATATTAAGCTCACCTATTATAAATGATAGTGACAAGAAACTAAACACTGATGCAAATCAAAATCTTGTTGAAGAAATAAAAGAAAAGGAACAGGAGACTAACAACAACTCAACACCTGTAACAGTCATCAATTTAGACAATTGTTCGGTGAAATATAATGCTGATACTCCTAGTGACATTGAATTAACAAATGAGAATGTTATAGAACAAGTAAATGCACCAGTTTTTCCAACTCCACTGGAGAAGATTATCAATTTGGAACAGCCAGAAAGTGCAGGTTACAGGATTCTAAAAAGCAATAAAATTAAAAGTAATTTAAACGAAAAGCTAGAAAAAGGGAAAGAGAAGAAAACATTTAAAAAGGAGGAATCAATACCTGTTACACAGGAAAAGTCTACAGAAGTATCACAAGAGAAAACTACTGAAGTGTCTCCAGAAAAACCAAAACGGCCCAACACACTAGATTTTGTTAAACCAAATCCAGATATTGCATTTAAACAGACATTGAAGGAACCAGAAGTAGAGCCAAATAGAACTGTATCACCCATACCAACTAAACATGAGAATCAAGCTAAAGACACCAACACACCAAATTCACAATACAGGATTGAAAGAGGGTATCCTCTGAATTTATCAGTTAATGTTAACTGTCATATGGACTTGAGTCGTTTTGAGAATCCATGGTTTGAAGATTACGATAATCAAAGAGCTATAACTTCGGTAAATTTGACTGTTTGTACACCAACTTCGAGTATGGCTAGTCCGGCAAGAGAGGCGGGGGATGAGGACGGAGGTTTCGAGGGGCATGTGACAGTGACAGTGAGCCCGAGTACGGCAAGAGCCCCTAGACGTAGGGCTCCGCCACCACCGAGCCAGCAGTCGCGGATTGACTCGCCGAGGCCTGCCAGGGCCGCTCCAGAGCCACCGGGATCATCAAATAGTAAGTGCCAAATAGAACTGTTCATTGCATTTGCATCATACAGTTATTAACATTCCCAATGAAACCTTTACTAAATCTTTATTACATAAATAATTTATTGTAAATGCGAAAGTAAGTTCATTTGTTTGTTACCTCTTCACGTAATATCTACTGAAATCTTTTTAAAATATCACATATATACTGGGTAACTTTCATCCCCATAAAAACAAGAACTTGCAATTCGTAACTTTTGGTGGTGTTTAATTCGTTACTTTTCATACGTGGCGCTAACTTCGTCACTATTATATATTCACGCGGGCGATGGCGAGTGTGAAAAACACAAAAGGTTTTGGATGCCATAGGAAATGACTCAATGATAATGGCACAAAATAATTTGTTTTCCCAGCTGACCATGAAATGAAAGAGAGAGACCAGAAATGCTATCTTATTTCAGAGTAAACAATAAAAAAAATTTCTACAACATTATTTAAAACAAAGGTCAGGAAACAATAAGAGAAAATACTCTTTGAGTAAGAGAGATGCCCTTATCTAGGAGAGTATTGCACATTGATAAAGTACAATAAGAAGCTTAGTCACGCTGCAATGTCTTTCAGTGAATAGAATATTTTTTTTTATTTTATGTTTGTATCTTGTAATGCCTAGAAATTGTCAAGGAATCATTGGTATATATGTATATCTTCTCACTTTCTAACCACTCTGCACTTATAATCATGACCCTGATGAGTAAGGTTTAAACACTAAATGAGGAAACCTAAACCATATTGCATCATGTGTGGCTACATTGCCATCCAGGCATAGATGTAGATTTCCACACACTGTTTTCCCTCACCGTAAAAGCATCAGGATTACTCGAGTGCTATCCGAAAGGGGTCTATTTATTGTTATATACTGCCGGGAGCCACATAGCACGTCCATGCTCTTGATTCTCGAATTCTCGATCCGACCTCTCGACTTGACAATTAACTTCATTGATTCTTAAAATTTTTATGGTATTCCAAATTCCAATATTGTAACTTATCATCCCAACTTTTCAGTACGTTCCCTGATCGAGCGGCAGAAGGAGCGGCGCGATCGTCTCGCGAAGGCTCTAGAAGAGGAAAAGAGACGGCTAGCGCAGCTGACGCGGGAGACGGAGATCCTTGCCGCGCCTCCGCCCCCGCCGTCCGCGGCACAGAGCCTCAAGGAATACGTGGAGAGATTGAGGAGTCAATGCGACACGTTGGCAAAGAGGCTAGAAATGAGGGGCAATGGTAAGGAACTTTTTGATTGAATATATGTATTAATGGTGTTATTTTTTTTTTTATTAATAAATTTCATTGGTTTTGGTAAATTTGTCTCTATTTTACCACCTACCAATTTTCATGCGTACATATCTCGGTTTCCCTTATTTGGCTTTCTAACCACACACTTAAAAAGACCTACACACTTTTTTGAATGAATTAATAACAATACTTAATGTTCAAAGAATTGATATTGTATATTCATCACCTGCAAGCAATCTGTCACTATTTGAATCTCAACACCGTCATCGTAAAGTGGTTTTAATATGACTATTTGAATCTCAACACCGTCATCAAGCCGAACAGCAGAAGGTGGCTTTTCAGTTTACAAACCTGTTGGCTCTGTCTACCTCGTATGGAATAATAGACGTTTTTATATGAATGAAGGTATATTTATATTCGCACGTAACCTTGTACCTTCATTTGTATTTAAATAGAAGTACGTATGTACATAGTAGATAAATCACTTGAGTGAGTAGTATGTATAGTAGATGAATGAAACAATATTTTTTCATGATTCACTAAACAATTCATAATCTGACGATAAGGAGGAGTGCACAAAGGAAACATTTACTGACGCACTTTTAATCTGCTTTTTTCGTGAATTACAACTAAGCGACACTTATCAGCTTCAATGCAGGTCAGGTAGCGAAGAAAAACCAGAGTTTTATTTAGAATAGGGTAATATAATATTGTTATACAATAATAGGGTATTAGAATCTCTTTCCCGATGATGTCATAAGAGCTGACTAAGGGAATTAGCTCGCTTCTAGGCAACAATCATGATTCAAGTTGGGTCAGGTTACCATATTAAAAAGACTGAGTAACACCCTATTCCTGGATCATAATCCTGGAAATATATGACCTGGTCTTCTCTCCGGGTAGAATGAAATTGGGATAAAGGCCGGGTGACCACACTACCTAATAATATAATAAAGCTTATTATTAGGTAGTACCTACCGGCACCAATAGAAAAAAAGAATAGGACCACTCCATGACTAAGGGCTAGGCTTACAAACTTGGGATTCTTCTTTTAGGCAATGGGCTGGCAACCTGTCACTATTTGAATCTCAATTCTATCTCAAAGCCAAATAGCTGAACGTGGCCTATCAGTCTTGGCAAAGCTGCTGGCTCTGTCTACCCCGCAGGGGATATAGACATGATAATATATTAGGTAGTGTGGTTAACTGGTAAATTTTAAACTAGCTCTCGCCCGCTTCTCCGCCCCTGTTACGATTAAATGTCAGTTTTTGTCGTTGCCGCAGGAATCGCCTATGAACAAGGATCAAATAATATTTGTATAAAGTTTCATCAAAATTGGTTAAGTGGTTTATCAATGTCAAAAAATCTAACTTTTTATACAATTATTAGTTGAGATTTACTGTCATTACAGATTTGCTTACTGTCTAGATATTTAAGACTGGTACGGTTTATATCTGTGATTTTTTTTAGTGAGCTAGTGAATATATATCGATTATCATTATGGGTTATGAGACAAGATTAAGATATTTATGGATAATTATATTTCTTTTTAACATACATGAGTCATTATACCTGAAAAGATAAAATGACTATAACTAATCAATTCAGTTTATGAGTTATGTGATATTTATCTCCAAATGAATCATAATTTGTAGAATATGTACATGCATTATGTACATATTTAATACTATAGTAGTCAATTGAAAGCCGTATAAGAACATGACATACTCATATAAGGTATAGCCATGTTGCAAGCATGCAACATGGCTATACCTTATATGTGAAAATACATACATACATACATAAACTCACGCCTCTTTCCCGGAGGGGTAGGCAGAGACTACCTCTTTCCACTTGCCACGATCCCTGCATACTTCCTTTGCTTCATCCACATTCATAACTCTCTTCATGCAAGCTCGGCGGTTTCGGGCACTTTTGACCTGACCCTTCACCAGGACGTCCTTAATTTGATCAAGATATGTTCGTCTAGGTCTTCCCACCCCGACCTTTCCCTCCACACTCTCCTTGTATATCTGCTTAGTCAACCTGTTTTCATTCATCCTCTCCACATGACCGAACCATCTCAACATACCCTTTTCTATTCCTGTAACTACATCTTCTTTCACATCACAACATTCCCTTATCACGCTGTTCCTTATCCGGTCACTCAATTTCACACCCAACATACTCCTTAACGCTCTCATTTCCACTGCATTTATTCTGCTTTCGTGCTTCTTTTGCCATACCCAACTTTCACTCCCATACATTAATGTCGGGACCAACACGCCCCTGTGCACAGCCAGTCGAGCCTTTTTGGATAGTTTCTGACTGCTCATAAAGGCATGCAAAGCTCCATTCACCATGTTCCCCGCGTTCACTCTCCTTTCAATATCACTATCACACTTGCCATCTGATGTAAACTTTGATCCTAGATATACAAACTCTTTCACTTGCTCAACTTTTTCTCCTCCAATCAAAATATTACATGCTGTCATTTCTTTCTCCATTTCAAAAACCAGTGTTTTAGTTTTACTTACGTTCACTTTCATTCCTTTCTCTTTTAAAGCTTCATGCATACAGTTTACCATCTCCTGTAACTCCTCCGCTGATGACGCCAGTATAACCTGATCGTCGGCATAGAGCAGACATTTGACGAGTAATTCATTCATCCTTAATCCACTTTCAGACTCTTTCAAATCTGTCAAACAACTATCCATAAATAGGTTGAACAGCCACGGTGACGCAACACATCCCTGCCTAACACCTTTCTCAATCTTAAACCACTCAGTGTGCGCTCCGTTTATCCTGACACAAGCACTCGAATCCTCATATAAGGATTTCAGTGCTCGTATCAAGAGACTGCTCACCCCATGCATAGAAAGTGCTGACCACAATTCATTCCTCTCAACTCTGTCATAGGCCTTTTCCAAATCCACGAATGTGCAATAGACTTTTTGACTCTTGGCCAAAAACTTTTCGGCTATGCACCGCAAAGAAAAGACCTGATCAGTACATCCCATTCCCTTTCGAAATCCCGCTTGAGCATCCCATATTTTGTCATCAGTGAAAATTAAAATAAAAAAATATCCTATTTTCTTGTTTAGAAAAGTAGATAATGCATTTATATTTTCCTATAAGTCGTTTATGGGTATGTTTGTCTTTATATATTTTTAGCTAGAAAACGCCCGCACTCCTCCCGAATAAATCGCAACAACCCGTTAACTTCCGTCCCAGCGGGAATTTTGATAAATTTATTCTTAGTGCACCCCAAGCAACGCATAACATATATAGCTTACTAGCTGACGCGGCAAACGCTGTTTTGCCAATTATTTTTATATATTACTAGAGGCCGCCCGCGACTTCGTCCGCATGGAAACCCTATCAATCCCGCGGGAACTCTGGGATAAAAAGTAGCCTATGTGTTATTCTGGGTCTTCAGCTACCTACATACCAAATTTCATGGTAATCGGTTCAGCAGTTTTTGCGTGAAAGAGTAACAAACATCCATACATACATACAAACTTTCGCCTTTATAATAGTAGTAGGATTACGAAACCCTATTTTTTTCCAAAATAAAATATACTCTATGTTATTCGTGGATAATGTAGCTTTCGAATGGTGAAAGAATTTTTAAAATCGGTCCAGTAGTTTTTGAGCCTATTCATTACAACCAAACAAACAAAGTTTTCCTCTTTATAATATTAGTGTAGATACTCCAAATTTCAAGTGTTTTGGGGATGTGCGTTGTCTGTCAGTTAGTGCACGCAAGCCTTTATAATGCCTATACTCTTGCCTTTAAAATCTCGCTGTTATCAAAGAACAAAGTGATGGGAAGCGAATTCCAGATTTTAGCAGATCGCATTATAAAAGACTAGCGACCCGCCCCGGCTTCGCACGGGTGCAAAATTCGGAAAAAATTATACATAAAAACCTTCCTCTTGAATCACTCTACCTGTTACAAAAAACCGCATCAAAATCCGTTGCGTAATTTTAAAGATTTAAGCATACAGACAAACAGACTAAAATAGCAACTTTGTTTTATACTATGTAGTGATTTGGCGGATAGCGAACTGCTTTATGTAGGTAGGGATGTCTATGTGTTTGGAATTCCCACCTTTCTCAAGTTATTAGTAGTAATTGTTGACATGAAAATTTTCAGAGCCCGACGAGCCGGACAACTTCTACAGCAACATCTACACGGGGCAGCGGCCATCGGCGTACTGGCAGTGCCACATGTGCACGTTCAGGAATTTCCCCCTCCTCAACCGCTGTGAGGAGTGCGACATGCCGCGCATATACGTAGGTACGTCCCAACAGCCCCCCCCGCAGCGGGAGGGCTCAGTGAACTCCCGCCAGAGTGACTCCCCCCTAGTCGAGACCTACCAAGCCATGTCCCGGCTAAACGTTTGAAGTTCCTGTGTGTGTGAAACAGTGTTTTTGAGGCTAATTTTTGATGACTTGTGTTGTGCTTCTAACCTAAGCATGGTGGCATGCCGAATTAACTTTGGAAAGTTCTATCGTTGTCGTGAAATCGGACTAATTTTTTTTTTTAAAGACAATTGGAACTGTGCAAACATATCCTTTTTGAGATTTTATATTGTGAGCAGTTAAGTGTATTTTTGCATGTGTGTTCTTCGATCTACATATGAGAATGTATATATTGGGACAAATAAATCAGGTCGCTTGCCCTTGCTGGCTGTGGTTTGATGTAAAATGATTTTTCGGACATTTACCTGCGGCCTGATGATTCTGTCTATTATTTGTTTTTAACAACTTTTCCCACATGTTCTCTTTTTAATCTAAATTAAAATTAGTTAGTAGCAATTGTTCAATAAAACAGCAGATGTTATATTTTAATATGCAGAGCAAACTCATAAAATTTCGCCGATATGCTTTTAAAATAATCACCTACAACAAGATTAAAGAAAATACACTTTGTTCTAAATTTATAGTTATTGCAAGTTACCGGTGTCCAGCTACTTCTATCTTAATAAACCCACCGCCTATAAATTGTATGAACTGGTTACAGAATATGAATAAAAGCTGGGTTGCTCCCACTAGATGTCAGCACTTGAGCAGGTTCATTAAAGCATTGCCATTGGTTTAAGATTTTTCTCTCATTTCTATATTCTAACTTAACCAAGACATCGGTACATCAGCCAATTTTATGTTTCAAGGAGAAAAAAAGTATCGGAATTGATCACAATTTGAAAGAGAAAAACTTTACAGAAAAAATATATATCAACGCACAGACTAATTTAGAACAAAGGGCACCAAATTATCTGATTGTTTTTTTGAATAATTGCTACTAATACCAACAGTGTATATGTATATAATGTTTCTCTTAAGGCTATAAAAATACGTTATATGATTGAGATTTTAAATAATTATTGTTAGAGTTTATTGTAAAAACGTAGGTATTTATTGTTTAAAATTTTAGGTCTTAGCTAATGTTATTTTAGAATCGACGGCCTAAGTGATTATTACTACAACAATAAATTAGATTTTCAAAGCGGTTTCAAAAATATTTGAAATAAGTACTCTTATTTACGGAACATCCACGACATCGAATAACTTTAACCCCACCTTTAAATACTTAAAATACATATTAGCTTGTGAATCTTAATACTTTATTACCATAAAACCAATAAATATTTGGTGTGAATGAAAGGTAACTAAAATCCCATGAGAAATCATGGCGTGATTCACTTAAATATTTTAATACATCCAATTTACCCATACGCGTGGTAACCAAAAAAAGAAAGGTAGGTTTAGAATTATTCCGCAACATGAATTTATAAATACAATGGGCAGCATAGAGTAAAAAAGCGAGACACAATGAATTTCATGCTACAGTATACGCAATCTACTACGTTTTTATCCTGTGTTGCAAATTGTGAACAGTCCTAGAAGAGCCCTAGGCTTTAAGTCCGCCTTTTTATTTAATTAGTTTTGAAAATAAAAAAAAATATTGCCAATTTTAGTGATCGACGGAGTAAGGGTGGCAATACATTAGCGTGCGTCTGGGAAAGGAGAGTTAACGGGTTAATAAAGAACATTCTTCGTAATTTACGTCTGTATTTAACCTTTTATACGGTTCAGAGATGCATTAAATGCATGCAAGCAAAATAAATTTAATATTTTAATTCCGGCCTTTTGTCAAGACCACAGCCAAAGCTTCGGCAAATAGAAAAGTATATCCGCGTTAAAACCTGTATTATTTGCAATGAATTTACAAAAGTCTCTTTACGTGGTAGACAGAGTCAACAGTTTCGAAGGCTTGAATTTAAGGAGGCATTAAATAAGCCTTGGTCGTCGATTCTAAAAGTACCTATGCTTTGACCGTTAGGCGATTCTACATCACTCGTTGACTGGTCATACACGGGGCATCACAAGATCTCAGAATAAAGACTAATTGCGCCTTGCCAAAAAATATATCTTTTCAAATTATTTATTCAATTGTTGGATTAGGGAACACGGTAAACTGTTGATTGCTCAAGAAATGCTCATGTGATCAATAAAAATTAAAAAAAATAAACACTACATTTAAATTCACAATTTGTTCCTGTGATTAATTTCGATAGCAAGTTACTGTTCATCACAGGGATTTTTACTTATAAGATAATATTTTTAAATTAAAATACAAGATGTAAAAGTGAGCCATTGAACACGAAAATAGTTAGATCTTATTTATTAAAAAAAAAACCATTTAATGCGTAGGCTTCATAAATATTTTTAAGAACATTTCGCTAGCCACATCACAGATAGAACTGTAAATTTTATGAAGAATTTACGTACTTTTAATTTAAATTGCCATTATTTACTTCACTAGTATGTACTTAATGCTACTTTATTTGTAAGTACTTAATATGTTACTAGAAAGTGGTTACAATTGGTTAAGGCCCGAGTACACCAAAAGCAGGTCAGGAGCAGATTTTGAAGAGTTTTTGTATTACAACTCGGTGCAGGCCCGATTTTAAACTACTTCTGACCTGCTTTTGGTGTGCCGGCCTTTCATGTTGCAGTTAAAAATATTTAAATTAGGAAAGTATTTTTCTTTTTAATTTAGGTGCGATAAAATCTTAAAGGTATGATAACTGTATGTTATTATCGAATTTAACTGTGATAGGCCAGGCCTTGAATTATTTAGCTGTCGTAATATTTTGACTTATCATTTATATTTTGATACGTATAATACCAATGTATTACGATTATACAGTATGATTATTACAGTCAGTCTATTAATAAATTACAGTTCGTGATTTTCAAAATGCTGTGTGATAACAGTATACTATTAGGATATTACTTTGGCTCAAGACTAAAATATCACTTGTTTAGATCTTGTGACATGCTGAAATAATTCGAATAGATAACCTATAGCAATATGTAATGTCTTTAGTAAGCACAATTTTAAATTTTATGAATAATGGCACCAAAAAGAGGCCTTACCCAAATTCACAGGTAGCTTGATATACATATTACAGCTTTGTTTGAAGTGAGGCGTAAAACGGAATTAAGTGTGCCTGTCTAACATTTTACTCAAATCGTGTAGTATGGAAATGGAGATAGAGAGAGATGGCGCTAGAGACAATTATCACAGGCAGGGAATTTCCGCTCAATTTACCCTTATTTATCTTTTATACTTTTGTTTGTAACGAATAAAATCAAAAACTAATAGACCTTTTTTGGCGAAATTTGGCACAGAGATAGTATAGACCTTCCAGAAAAACTTTCTTAATTGCCACTTTTTCTTAAAATTCCCTCGGAATGGGAATTTGAGTTAAATGCGAGCTGAGGCTAACAGCAGTCTCTCATACATCTAACCACAGTAAGTTTCAGTTTACGCCTAGTTTTAAACGAAGCTTTCAAACTTGTTATGTCATTAGTCCAATTTTAGATTTTATTGAATTGTGATCGACTTTATGTATATTTGAGATTAAATAAATCGTTATTATGAATTTTGTCCTTTGAATGTTATCGATTTTCCTACCTTATATTTTGATTCGAGGTAAGTTTTGGTTTGCATATTAATCCCATAACATGCTGTTGTATCAAACGAATGCTGTGTTATTTTGGAAATTTATTTATTAAAATTTGTTCTTATTTATTTATTTCTGCGCAGTTCGGGATGGAATAACAGTGCGTGTGACACCGGGGCGGCGCAGTAAGTATATCAATATAAATTGAATATTGGAAAGAAATATTCGGCTGAAATTAAGACAATGAATTGGCAATTATTGGCAATAATCATTTCAAAATTTTCGTTCCAGATAATATAACAAGATCGTGGGTTTTATGAGATGCGCGTAATTAAACGTGATCGTAGTGGTAGATCAAGGCAAGCCTTCACTCGCGATGTTATGGGTAAATTATGTATTTTTCATGCCAAAATACCTAACAAAATACCACCAATTGTTCAAAACCGATCTATTATCAACCAATTGTAGGGAATAAAAAGTTAAAAGGCTGATAATTTTGGTCAGTACGGTCAGCAAATGAACAACTGTCTATTTTTGGATAGAGAACAGACATCGCGAGCAAAGGCTTGTCAAAAAAATATGTAATAAATACTTAACTATCTTAAGTGCAGTAGTACGATTTGATCAATATATCTGTGATATTCGCATTTGGTAGTTTAGAATTAAAAAGTCTGATTTTTGTGTTGTTAATGTTATTTAATTTTACACATTCCAAAACTGATAATCGATTTATTTTTGAATATTGCGTTCTCTTTCCTATTCTTACTGAGTGCTGTTGAACCAAATGCGGATAACTTTCGGTTATTTACATTTCAAAACTGCTGCACTTAAGTTGGATAGGAAAATAATAAATATATAATTACTTAATAAAATCTAAACGTTATAGTTACCGTTTAGCAGTAAGGTTACGAAAAAAGTAAATACTGTCTCAAATTCGTTCATGATGTTTAATGGAGTTTATCGTATTTTCAGATTAAGACAATTCATGATTGATTACTTAAATTAAGTTAAAAATCTTGCAGGCCAAGCATTTGCATATGATACGTCACATGTCTTTTTTGAGATAAAAAAGGTAATTTGCTAATTACCCTTTCTACAATGGAATTTTTAAAGGCACCATATTTTAACATTTGTCCTTAGCGCACCGAATACCTAAATTCAAATGTAAAACGCTTAGTTAAAAATGTAAGTACATTATAAATTATTATAATCCAGGGATTACTATAATAAAATTTACAAAATGAATTACGAAAACAATTTGCATAGTATTTGTTTAGTATAATTTTTATAAGAAATGTTTATGTCAAAAATGATGTTTCTTTATTGTTTCAGTAAGTTAGTCCTTAAATAATAAAAAAAGTAAACGAAAATAGTCTATTTCTGCATATCGAACGAAATAGGGTGGGACTGATATTGTAAGTAATGATGTTGAGATAATGGAGATGTAAGTAAAGCTTATGTACAATCAAACTGCTCAAATTCATCTCAATTACCGCCTCAAAGTCATTGAGTTATAACCAGGGGGTAACTTGGCATTGAAACGTTGACTGTACAGTAAATAATTTTAAGTACAATAATAGTTTTTCTTTCAACGTAAATATGAAAAGTTACAATTTACTTTTTGGTTATTGTCTAAATTATATAATTTTATGATTATGGAATTTTTTAAATTTTTATTATGTTAAATAATTTGTCAGTGATTGAATAAAATACTTACTACATTACCAAGGCATCATTACTTTTTAATTCAAAGAAAATTATAATTTGTTTTGCCATCCATTGACATAGAAAGAAAATCGGTCCGGTAATCCTAGTCACATTTCAATTATGTAAAAACGAACGAATTAATTTTTTTAAACATTTACATATTAAAGTCATAAATATATCTGAGATATAACGTTTGTGTACTTATTAAAGTAAGTTATTTACTTGTAGATAAAACCCTTGAAAAATAAATAAGTGTATATGAAATATGTTTATATTTTTAAAAAAAGCTCATATTATTAGAACAATAGTAGAATTGAGAACCTCCTATTTTGAAGTCTGTTAGGAATTAAATGGTACCTAAGTAACAATCGAACCATAATAATCCCCCAGTTTAAGAAACGATTCGTGTACCTAAATGGAAACATAAAAAAATCATGCAAGCCATAATTTATTTAATTAAAAGAAAAAGTAGAGCATGTGAAAGAGTTTGTTTATCTAGGATCGAAGTTTACATCAGATGGCAAGTGTGATAGTGAAATTGAAAGGAAAGTGAACGCGGGAAACATGATGAATGGAGCGTTGCATGCCTTTATGAGAATTCAGAAACTGTCCAAAAAGGCTCGCCGGACTGAGCATAAGGGCGTGTTGGTCCCAATATTAATGTATGGGAGTGAAAGTTGGGTATGGCAAAAGAAGCACGAAAGCAGAATAAATTCAGTGGAAATGTGAGCGTTAAGGAGTATGTTCGGTATAAAATTGAGTGACCGGATAAGAAACAGCGTGATAAGGGAAGGGAATCTAAAAGAAGATATAGTAACAGGTATAGAAAAGAGTATGTTAAGGTGGTATGTCATGTATGGTCATGTGGAGGCGATGCATGAAAGCAGGTTGACTAAGCCAATATACAAGGAGTGTGGACGGAAAGGTCGGATTGGAAAGGATGTCTTGGCAAAAGATCAAGTCAAGAGTACCGGAAACCGATGAACTTGCATGAAGAGAGTGGATAAAGCGAAAGAAGTATGCAGGGACCATGGCAACTCTCCTACCCCTCTGGCAAAGAGCCGGGATTTTATGTATGTATGGCGCTCTTTGTCAATGATATGTAAGACATTGTGGAAGAATCTTGCACCGGGAGCACAAAAGTACGACACACTAGTTAGGACATTTGACTCAAGGGCTCCAGTCTTATGTAATAAATAATCAAGAGTCCAAATACAGGTATCTGGAAGAAGAAACAGCTAAAGTTTCATAGGAAAACATGTTGTCTAACGTACTAGTACTGTAACTGTAACTAGTAATATTTTCGAAAAATCCTTCACTTGGTGCCTGATTAATAAATTGGGCTGCAAATGAAACTAGTTATAAAGTATGGAAATACTGTAAATTGAAGATGTAAACTTTAAAAAGATATGTATTTTGGAATTTCAAATATATATTTTGATGTCAATTGAAAATTAACATCGTGAAACATTATACCTACTGTGATTTCTAGTCAAGCTCTAAACTTTTTTTAAAATTATTCCAGTATTAAACCTGTGCTCACTATGGCTAAAACAACTTGGAGTAGTAGATATAATCTTTTAGGATGAGACCCAACAGTATTAGAGCCATGTTGGATAATGGAATTGAGACTGGTATATGTTGCCCGCCTATTGCTTCAAGGTGACTCCCAAATAATTATAAACACATTAAAGATCCTCATTTTATTATCTAGTAGTAAAAATTGTAAAAGGCAAAATACTTCAGTTCAATCAACTTAACAACATAGTACATTCATTGCAGTATCATCCAAGTTGTTTGTCTGTTGTAAATAGTGATATACAAAATATCTATGTAATATACTTGAACTGGAAATAAATTATACAATAAACAGGTGTTCTCATACTTTCTATTAAAATTTGTATTGTACAGATGTATTGTATTCAATGTTCATTTAGTGCTTTTATAGGTTGGTATCAATATTGTAAAATATCATTAGGTATGTATTATTTTATTTAACCAGCACATTTATCAAAATAAACTTGTTACTGAAACTGTTTTTAAGTTATTTATTCTATCCATTGACAATTACACAAAATAACAGTACTTGATATACCTGGTTGTTATATAAATAACTAGAGAAAAAAGAGTACTTATACTATCTTAAGCAACTAATATTTACACTATATTTCTATATTGCTGTTCCTCTTTCCAAATTTTGTTTGATCTCTGCCGTGTGCTCCCCATAGAATCGCTCCAACTTCTTATTGAACTTAGCATTTCTCTCATTGATATAATCAATATCTGCATCATCATTGTGAATACGTCTACGGGAATATTTAGCACGCTTTGCTATCTGACCCTCCAAATCATTTACCATTTTATCAACAGCCTCCTTACGATCTTGATGCATGCCGTGAATAATAACATTTGGCCCTCCATAGAATGCATCACCATATTTTTGTTTTTCCTTTTCATACTGTTCCATATCAGCTGCAGGCATATTTTTTACTAACCTATTGTACTGACGCACGGTCGCTTGCTCATACGTTGAGAATCCTTGATCCGGGTTCTTTTTCTTCTTTTTACGCTCTAGTCTCTCTGCTTCTGTTGCAGAAATGTTAAGAAGTTTAACTCTGTCGTAATTTTTACCCTCTTGTTCAGCCTCTTCGCGTTTATTCTGGTCATCGAGTAACCACTCAGCCTGGCGACGTTTGGCTTCATAGTTCGGAGGCAGTTTATTCCTAGCTTCTTCAGCGACAACTTCCTGATGATTATGTGTTCTGGCCTCGTTACGAGCCGAATGTAAAGAACGTAATCTCTTCATGCGTTCTGCTTGTTTCTCAGCAAAAGTCATTGTTTTCTTATCTGAAATATCTTCAGCTGAACTCATTGTGGCTTGCAATGCCTAATTTTTGTGACCCAAATATTTTTATTGATTGTTGTTAGGTAATGAGACAGAGGAAATATATAAATGAGATTACACAGAAATAATCAAAAACAAAGGCAAATTCCAAAATCACACGTTAATAAATTGTTTACTGACAGTGACAGTAGGGATGCCAATCTGATATCGAAGAATCGTTTAATCGATATTTGAAGCCCAAAAGATATTTTTTTATTAAATATTTTTGTAGTACTGTATCGATTCATAGAATTTCAAGGGTGAAAGTTTTAAAATGATAAAACAATTTAATTTTGTTAAGTATGATTTCTGCTGACAAAAACTAAAGTATTATATTGACGAAATATGTTTATTACATTTATAAACAAAACTAATAATAAATCTAACTAATTAAAATAATGCAAAATACCTGTCACTATTTGAATATCAATCCTATCTTAAAGCCAAATAGCTGAACGTGGCCTATCAGTCTTTACTAGACTGTAGGCTCTGTCTACCCCGCAAGGGTGTGATATAGATGTGATTATATGTATGTATGTATGCAAAATTTCTAAGTAAAATGAAATGATTGTTATTTTCTTATCTAATTCACTGAACTCTGAACTAAAAAAAATAGATTTTACCGGCTAAAGATCAGCTATTATGAAATCTGTCTTGTTTTTCATGAAATGGATTTATATTTTATGAAAATTAAATTATAAAAAGTAATAATTACGTTGTAAAATTATAAATGCAAGCTTAAAAAAGAATAGTTTCTTTAGGAATAGATCCAATCAACCTAAATTAATTTGTGAATCGATTCATCCGCTTTCGATTCGAATCGATGCAAAAATAGATCTTTTTCTTTTTGAATTATAGACATCACTGAAGTTGACATTGGCAATTTGGCATTGGCAGATGGCAGAGCAGAGCGAACGAACAAGAGAAGTGAAAACAGTGAGTGAGTCGGTCGTTGTCTCGTTAGGCGTGGGCAAAAAAAAAACAGTTTGTCAGTGTTTTTTATCGGTGACGGTTGTGTGAAAAGTTGTGTGCCAAGTACATTTTGTAACAAGTCTTAGTGTTGAACAACTACACGATGTCGGATGAAATCGCAGAGAATGGAACAACTAACGGAGATGTCCCAGAAATCGAGCTCATTATTAAGGTATAGTTATTTTCCACGTGCTAGTGAAAGATTATCTTACGGCGGTCACTACGACACGCTTAAAACCGTCGTTGGCCTTCACAGAGATACAAGTGGGAAGAGGTGGCAAACGTAAAAATGTGTGTACCTAAACGTTAGTTTTGTGACAAAATAGGTGAATAACATGTAAAAGTTGATACGGGAGTATACAACGTGTGTAGCAGTCATGCATCTGTAAATTGCATGGTATTGTCGTGCGCTCGTATGCATGAAAGTATATTATTACTGCACTTATAATGCGCGTTATTTAGGTCACTTGCAACTCTGTTATGTTATTTGTTGAGGTTTTACTCGACATGTCTAAGTAGCTACTTTTGTTGAAGTGTTTTTAAACATTTTCCTCTTTAACTTACATCATCAGATATTATTATTTGTGACTCATTACAATATAGACAAAAGTTTGTTGTTAAGAAAACAATAAAGGTTTAATGCATAGATAAAATATATATATATATATTAGTGGCCTAGTCATCTCATATAAATGATATCTCTTGAAGAAAACCTTTGAATAGTCAGTCTTTAGTGTTTTGTATTCTTTGTTCTGCAGGTGAATCTGGAAGGAACACCTAGTAATGAAACGGTGTTTTTCTCATATTGAATGCAATAAAATAATGGTGGAATACAATATCCATGTAGAATAAACTTTCTTACTATCACAAAATTATTAAAAGTACCTGTTAACATAATCCTAATCAGTTATGATACTTATCAGTATAATTTATAGAGATATGCAACTGATATAGCAAGGCTTACTATAGTTAAGAAACTGAATGTTTATTCCATGACACAATTTTTATGAGAAAACATAAACAAAATTTCCAGGTAGCTCCTTTGGTGTGAAATAAAAATTCCTCTTTCTGAAAGATTTATGGCATGTAAAATAGCATGTAGTATATTCTAGTACTCTCTAAAGTAATCACATGCCAAATTCCAGCTCTGTATTCATAGTTATGGATATAAACATTATTTGTCTGACACTTAGTTAAAAAAAAAATTATTTGTCTGATCCCAATTACATAATAAACATAATACTTAACCTTTATGGTGCAGCATAACTGGTTTGAATCCTGGCCAGGTCATGATGAGAAATGAACTTTATTTTATTAGTAAAATACATTGTTAGGTACATATGGCCATAGTGAATGAACATGAATAGAATTTATCAAATAAATGAAGGTAACCTGCTAATACAAATAAATGATGAAAATTTGAAAAAATATTTATGTATGATGTTTAATTGTAGGTATGTAAGAGTAACAATTTAATTTTTTTCAAAAAGAACACAAATTAATTCACTACAATAAATAAGTTTTCAGTTCAATCTTATGTTCGTGTTTGCAGCCACAGTTTTATTACATTTTTAGTAGGTAATTATTTCACAAAAAAAATATCTAAATAGATATTTGTGATTTTTTTTGTCAAGAAAACTACCAATAAAGTTGAAGAATTTTTATATATTCTGTTTGCAACATGGGAATAAAAAAAATTTGGGCCTGTTATTTCTAATTTAGAGTTAGGGAGTGTAGGGTACAAGTGAATGTTGTTGTGTTGTCACTGCAAAAACGAATACTCTTACTGAAAGCACTTTATAGAATAAATTAACTTCAGTTTAAAAAAATCTTAATGGTTAAAAATGCAGACTTTCAAAACAGACTTATTACTTTCTAGAGTAAAAAGTTATATTGAAACACAAGTTTCGAACTTAACTTCGAGGCTGACTCAATCTGTGTAATTTGTCCCATATATTATTTATTTCGATTAGACAACAGAGCTATGTTGTTATACCTCTGCCAAGGTAGACTGGACTCACTTCATGTAAAACTTCTCGCTGATTTAGCTAGCTTTGTTCCGCACAAGTTTGCGAATTTATTTACACTAATGAGCCTTATTTTTAATTTTTAAACAAGAATTAATAATACGGTAAGAATATGTAAGATACATAAATGAATAAAAGCACTACTTATAAATGAACAATTGAACAGCTATTGATTTCGTACAGACATTTATTATATTTTTAAATTGGTATCCCATGCATAAAATCACAAATGAAGAACTTGATAGTGGTTCTAGCTTTAATTATAACTCCTCTCTTTTAAACACTTCGGATATCCTCCAAGATAGATGGAGAAGGTAGATGTATGTATGTATATGTTCGATCAACATTCGTGAATAAGCCCCTTGACAAGACAGGAAGAATGAATTACTTGTGATCATTTGTATGAACGACAACATTAATTATTTATCCCACCAAAAAAGGCTGCCTTCAGCTGCAAGAAGAAGCGAATTCTTCTGGAGATATCGCACACATCTCCAAAACAGAAACCTGCGTCCAGGGGAAAGTGACGAGTGGACTTGCGCACGCGACATCGTGCGTCCGGACTCCCCGATATTAGCATGAACGACACATATTCATGAAGTATGCTAATAAGGATAATTTCGCTCATGCCACGTACATGGAAAAATCTATTCATAGTACTCATAGCTTGAGTGAATTGATTATAATGCTTATTCGAAATTAATAAATCCATCACACACACGCACACGTGTCACTTCACGTCTTTATTCTTAACGGGCCCTAGACAGTATTGATTAGGCTCTGTATAGGCACGAATACGATCTAGGTAGTGGTTAGTATCTAGTCACAATTTCGAAGGCCACATTATTTCAATCAATGAATTCAATGTTTCATCAAATATAACCCTTTCACTTGGAGCCTAACATGTCTCGGCAATTTTAGTAAGAGGAGTGAGTCTGAAGAATAAAGATTCCATTCAGTTTTTTCTTCAATATATCAGCCTTGTGTTGGTATTAAGAAAGATCCCGTCATGGGATAAGTCCGCCATTGCTAGTGATTTACTTCTTCTATAACTATGTACTATTTGTTGTAACTGTGTTAATTTCTGTGCAACAAACATATTACAAAAAAAGAAGAACATAGTTTGCACAATTTTAATTTTCATTGAACAAGGCAAACTCAACTAGAAACCAGATGCTAGTATTTATTTTGGTTTCACCTCGTGAACTTTTTTATATATTCTGCCGGCCTCGCTTAAATGTTATTTTTTGCGAATCGACCTCTATCCATATCGCTATCGTCTAATCTGGGTAATATTTGTATTATCTCCATACTTTGGTCATGACATTCCTGCACGTCTGATCTGTGACGTAAACTGGTGATAGTTATAACATTTCTATATGAGTATCAAAAAAAGTTATTTCTAAATCATTAAGTATATAATTAGTACAAAAATTGTTATTAAATTGGCTGGATAATTCTTTATCTGTTTTAGGAATTTCATTCGATAACTGATATCGTAATCACATTTAAATTCGTTTAGACATAAAAGGACGGAACTGTGTGTATCTAATTCATTATATCAATAATGTTAAGGTACGTGACCATGAACATTATGTGACGTGGTTGGATGATGTGATTCTCGAAATGCTGTTGCTAAGTTTTTTTAATCAGTCTTGTAAGTACATATTACTGAAATCGATGAGAAGTCTAGAGTATTTTCACTATTAAGTGTCTTATTAAAAATGAAACTCCTTATTTCCTGCCTTAATCAAATCGTTGTTCACGAATTTTATCATAATGTGTGAGTCATTTGTGGAAAGTTTAAGCACTTTCGTCTTAAATAAATAATAATTAAACTTGCTTTATTACTTGTCGTCCAATGCCTACTTGTTCAAAGCCTCCTAATCAATGGATAGCGATTTAAATAACAATCAAATGCAATAGTAACGAATCCATTATGAATCAACTTGTATTGAGCATGTGTAATAACATAATGTAACCTATGAAAATAGATGGTGATTGAATCCTCAAATGTTACTCAAGAAAACATGTATTTCTAAATTTGGCATTCAAATGTTGTCCAACTCGCTATTACCGTCCATCCAGAAAAAACATCACAAAAAAAGTACAAATACTTTGCCAACCATCTAGTCCGCCTACGTAGGACCAACTTTTTTCAAGTAAATAATGAATGACTCTGTGCCAGTTGTAATTGAGTTTAAAATTGTTCGAATTCCCTCAAGGCAATCCTTGACATTGACTCATAATCGTATAACGTCGAAGGAATGACCTTAGCGGGGATAACTGCATTTCTTGCTACATATTCATTATTACCAACTTTTTCTTCACTTCCATTCTGTTTTTAACTAGTCATAAAAGTTCAATCGAAAGCGACTAACAATTTTTAAATTGAATTTAGAAACGGGATATTTGGTGATGGTTTTCTATGTATATGTATCCACCGGCGTAAGATTTATTCATGGTAAATTGTTGCGCGAATAGTCCGAAACGATACCAGGTACATATATGTATAATTTAATCTATTCATTTACAAGTGAGTAGTCGCAATAGGTGTGAAGTAACTACTCGTAGAGAACGTTTAAGTACTTTTAACAATTTAAATTGCTAAACGTCTACTTTGTGGTTGATTTAGGTTTGAAGATGATTCTGATTATATTGACAGGAACAGTAAGATATTAATAGGCTTTTATAAGTAACATCAATACTTAGCATTTGAATTCATTATAAGAATCACAATAACAAATGCCCGTCGAAACTTTTGTTACTATTTGAAAATAGCTTTACATCAATTTCTATTGTTAGAACTAACACGATGCCCTGTCTGTTATTATGTTTAATGCGTGGCGAAGTTGTTTAACCATGTCTAGTATACTGAAGGACACTTCACTCCGCCTTGTTCTTAGGCAATCGTGCTTCATGCATTGCACGACTAACCGGCGCGAGTCTGTGACGAAAGTGCGTGGCGCATACGTGTGACAAGAAACTTATGGCATATTCATGGTTAAGTAAACATCTATTGGGTTTAGGGTATTAATATATAATAATATATACGGGACAAATTACACAGATTGAGTTAGCCTCGAAGTAAGTTCGAGACTTGTGTTACGAGATGCTAACTCAATGATACTATATTTTATAATAAATACTTATATAGATAAACATCCAAGACCCAGGCCAATCAGAAAAAGATCTTTTCTCATCATGCCCTGGCCGGGATTCGAACCCTGGACCTCCCGTGTCACAGACAAGCGTACTACCGCTGCGCCACAGAGGCCGCCGGGTATTAGCGTTGCTTTTATTATATGAGCTCATCTTCTCTGCCTGTTATTGGTGTTGGTGTACAAATAATATTATTTCCAAATTGTTAGGTTTCTATGTTTCCTCAAATAAGATTCGGTCACACTCTGGCAAAATTTAAAGTAATTCCCAAGCCAAATCAAAAACGGTGAAAGATTGAAAAAAGAAATCAATTTTGCTATAAACCCTTAGTAAATTATCGAAGTTTGCATTGCATTGTCATTCCTTTCCATGTTTTCTCATAACATTTACTGACATTGAAAGGTTACCATCTGACCTATTCTTAGTCTTCATAATTTTGCATGACACGTATAGTTGTAGATTCTAATTTCCCGGTCGTTGATACAAATAAAATTAAAAATTCGTAAATATTCGTCTTACCTACTCAAATAAACTTCAGCCGATTGTGCAAATTATTGTGCCACTTAAAATTTCTCACACTAAATAGCTAAATCATAGTGAAACATTGGAATTCTGTTTCTTCATAATGTTACATAAACTCGCGGCTCAATGTGGCTCGTTTCTTGCAGTAACAGTACTGGTGTAAGTTGGTGTTAATTTGATTTAAACTTCATTTGTGGCGCCATTGTCTTCATTTCTTCTATTTAGATATTTTGGGTAAAACTATTTGGAGAGAATTTTGAATGTTGCTATAAAATAATTTCATTTTGTACTGCGTGTTGTGATAAATTGACTGATAAATGATTTTATAATTTAACTTCTCAAGTTTTGTACAGTTTCGTCGAAGAAGATAGTTTCAAGGCTGAGGGAATGCTAAATTTGACGATAGTCAAATGATCAAATTTTTCATATATGTTTGCTATATACCTATGTTTTGCAATATCGTCAAATTTTGCATATATGTTTGCTATAAATGTTTTGCAATCGCATAGATGTATCTCATTGGTAGAAAATAGACGATGGCCACGCATCGCTGGCTACCTTGTACGGACCCCTACTGGCATTTTCTATCGTTTTTTTCAATCATCACTTATAGTTTGGTCGACAAATAGCGACGTATTAAAATAGGCGATCGTGATGTTTCGTAATGAGTGTGGCACGAGAATTTTGAATGATTTTATCCTTTTGTTCTTCTTGGTAATGTTAGTCTTTTTTAAATATAAAATGTATTATTTTATTGTTTTGAACAGATGGAAACTGCTTAACAACAGCATTTAGTTATTATGTAGCCATTGTCTTCATCTTCCGTATAATCATGAGATTATTGCTGCTCAGTCGTTAGTCGAAGGCTTCATAGTTGTGCATTGTGGAGATAAAGGTCATACAATGAATGTTAATTTTAAATCTGTTGCATAAGTACTCGCGTTGACGTCTTTCAATGTTAACGTTAAGACATACGTTACGATTCTAAGTAAGTTTGACATGTAGCTCAAGCTGTTAGGGGTTATGCAATTATTTTGTATTGAATCTTTAAACTCAGTTGGTAAAAGGATAAATAATCTTTCCTCTATTATTAAGCATATCAATTTGCACTTTTCATTAATGATCATGTGACAAATATTATATTTAACAGTTATATCAAAATGTCACGTGTGGATTTATTCGTGTGGTTGAATTTTTTCTTGGGTGTCCAAGGTCATCGAGCTAGGTATCTTTGATAATTTAAAAAACAAATATCAAACTTATTTTCGTTACACGCTAAAATTATAACGAATGCCTAAAGATATAAATATATTACTTTATAGCTAATATAAAATATATCAAAACCTTAGAGGTTACAAGACCAATCGCCGTAAATACTAAGTATTCATATAAATATGTAAGACGATTCGAAAAAACAATATCTGGAAGAAAAAAAATGTTTCTATTAGATTCACTTTCGTCCATTTTATCTGTATCTGTTTCTTAACATTTCTAAAACTGGATTTGGCTTCCTGTTTAAAAAGGTGAATGATCAAGTCATTGAATGGCGCAAACGTTCGATAATACCTTGCCAATACCCGTCAAGAAAAATCTAGTCTATTACTTCTGAGAAACTCATAAGCCCACTCGCTTTCTATGACAAGTTTTTCAATACTCTACAGTCTGTACATACTGTACAGTCTTAATATTTCTATCGAACGAAAGTGTTTGATCCATGACTCAAGAATCAATATTCAGGGCCAATCCTAAAACACGATTCTATCGACACGATTGTTTCATTTTGTATCTTGTGAAATTTGATACAGGCAACTATATCTCATGGGTCTGTCTCAACGGTCTAACAAATATATACCACGTAATAATATAACCTCTCGCGTCCTAAATGTTGAACTAATCCTTCATGAAATTGTTTATTATCTTCATGTAAAAGTTCTAAGACACATTAACAAATACTTGGTGATGAAGTGTTGGTTTACGAGGTGCGTATAATTTGAAACGTATGCAAATTAAACCATTCGTACTCCGTACGGATATCCAAAATTTAACTTCTTAGGAACGACTAGAAACACTTTGATCTTATCAATACGAGTAGTCTGCAGCGGTATCTAATGTTTGTTTTAGTCAAATGTTTAAGTAAGATTTAAAAGAAGCGTATAGAGTGTCACCTATGTCTATATACCTCGGTTCATTGTCACCTGGAAATAATGTCTTAATTTCCTATAATACGTTTTAAAATACGCCTAATAAAACTGTGGCTAATGTTTTCCACCTAAAGAGCCGATTATCATATCTCCGATTAAATTGAATCGAATTTATTTAGCCATTTAACTTTTCGAGATAATGTTCAACATTTCAATTTATTTTTATCGTAATTAGATTCTTTGTGAGGTAGTGCGTGGTCTTGTATTGAGGGTTTTTATGTTTTAAAATGACAGGTGTTGTATGTGAGGGGAGCGGCGTGTGCGCAGAGGGTGAGGCCGGCACACGCCTCTTGCTCTTTTTATTTCTTATCTTTCCCCACGTCCGCGCCTAACACATGTATGTTTCCAACCAAGCGCCGTATACTGAATCAGCCGCACCCAGCTGCACCTTGGTTGGTAATTGTTTTAGACTTTTATATCCATTCCTTCTAAACTATATGATCATAATTGCCATATTCAAGAGTTTTTAAACAATAATTATCCGCCCTTTAAATTTTATTGTAGTGCTTGCCTGCAGCTTGATAGCAAATGGTAGCATTTTAATTATTCTGTCCATCGTTTTACCCCTATATTTTTGTTTTCTGGGTGTTAACTTAAACTTTTTGTTTGCACTTGATCTATAAAAATAAAAAATATATATTTTATTCGTATTGTGGTAATTCAAATAATATAAATTTTAATTGTTATTAAAATAGGTATAAATATCATTAACATAAACGTATTCATCATATTCTTCGTATTGTTCAAGATTTTAATTACTTTACAATCATATCTAATCTTATAGTTTAGGTGGGTAATATCTTATTTTGTAGTAATAAGTTACCTATCATTCATTCATCAATGTCCACACACACACTCATCATAAACTTGAGTGTAATTCTGAATGTTAACAGTCCGTCCGGTATTTGGGGCGACATTTACTATACACATGTGCCTAATTGTGTACATACAACACATTTTGCATCTTCAAAAAAAAAGCCAACGAAAAAAAGAACGGCAACTAACAAGCATATATTTCGATAATATCACCAATTAAATAGATACAAGCGTTTTAATTATGTACTTGCAGTTTGTGCACAAGTACTGATGTCTGGCGTTACGAGCATTCTTAGATGGCAATCGAAAGGTAAATTATTGGTATATTTTATGGTGCTGATGTATTTGTTTATTATGGACTCTTGAACATTTAATTACAATGCACCTGATATATTATTTGAACCATTGGCAGAGGAATCAAGTTTATCTTCATTTCAAGTCTCGGTAGGATTTTGATGTCCTTATTTTTTAGGTGAAGGGCCCAAAAACCTAGTTGAATCTCAATTCCATCTTTAAGCTATATTATTTATCTTGCTCTGCGCTAACGCCGATCTCCTGTTTGGTTTCCTTCCACCCAAAGGTTGTCTGGAAAAGATTGCATTAGCGATAAGTCCGCCTTTGTACCATCTCTGTCTGTTTAGTATGTTTTACTCTCGTATGTGCAATAAAGAGTTTTATCTATCTATCTATTTATATTGTTGACCGTGGCCTTTCAGTCTTTTCGAGACTGTTCAGTCTGTGCTCTTGATTCTCTGTCTAGACATATTCAAGTTTGGATTAATCTCTGATTATATAACTAACTGAACTCTTATTTATCATGTAGTGCATTACATGACGGGTTAACATAATTCAACTCCTTATTACTATAAGCCATAATAATAAGCAACACGTACAAATATGGTGAGTGGCGAGACATTTGTCCGTACACTTAGGGTGGAAGTGGAACATATGTTGGAACACCTGTCTGTCGTTAAGACATGGGAGAAACGACGGTAGACAGCCTTTAAAAATGTTTATATAATATGATATTTTGTTTGTGAAAATCTTCTTCTCATAGGCTCTTGCTGATGAAGTCAGTTTATAGTGTTTTTTATTTTTTTATTTACGGGTATATTCTAACAAGTGACACAAGAGGACCACCGGCAGACGGATTTTATTAAATTATTATTTGTTAAGATAAATTGAACATGAAATATGATACTTCTTGGTTAATATATGAAGTGATTCCTGATGTTTTTAGTAAAATCCAAGAACGACGTAACAAATATTTGGTGCCTAATGGACATTGTTAGAAGGCAGTACGAGTATTATGAAGTACGTTAGTTTAACTTATGTTTTCTAGACCACACACCGAGATCAATTAGAGATATTTCTGCACGGCAGATATTACTTTTTAATTATTGTAAAAAGAATTCGTGTCTTCAAAGTCCTTAACTAAAAAGTATTGGGCTTAAAATTCCACAGAGCTACTTAAAAAGTATTTGCAAATTACATTCACTAGAAGAGGTGGCCGGTGTACATTTAATTGGTTGTGAAAGGAAGATTATGAAATTATGATGACTTTTTACGAACCACATACTTTGCGCTTGCACGTTAATGTCATAAAATTACTCACTTAATTTTCAACGCAATTTTGATAATACTAATATACATATATGATCATCATTACATGTTTCTGTCAAATTGTCATGATCCTGATTGGACTCGAAATGGATGATGGTGATTAAATTTTATGTGTTAAATTAAGTATATTATGTTTCGTAATTCCCATTAGTGGTAACATCAGCTGCTCTCAAGTTATTGCAAATGGCCGAGGGTGTAAAATATATGGTTTAGCGAATTAATATCGTTTTCAATGTTAACTTGAATTGATACCTACCTCCCACGCCAACCACACACCTGATGGTAACAAGTATCATTACTGCTGAAGCAGACAACTGAATGTCTTAATGTCGTGCGTCTTTGACCCGCCCATTTTATCCCTACACATCAAATTGCTAGGTGTTATTTCCTACTAACTTACTTAACTTTTAACTCCTACCTCAGCACTAAAACTTATAAATTTAGATTATCATTCGCCTTTTCTACATTCGAACATATTTTTTTTATAAGATAATAAATAGCTCTTCCCTCTAGCCTCTTTCTTTATAATTTATTTGTTATCTAATTTAATATTTCATTTACTTGCACGAAGTATTTGTTGTTTTTTGTTTTTGTTGTTCTTAGTTGTTTTATTTTTTCTTCTATTAAACGTTTGATAAACACAAATTTAATCTTTTGTACAAAATATTTTGGAATTTCATTTCAATATTTATAACTGCTATTATCGTTGAAGTATATATTTTTATAATATCGTTTTTTGACAGACCCTAGCAACTCCCTTTCATTCATTCATATAATCACGTCTATATCCCTGGTGGGGTAGACAAAGCCAACAGTCTTGATAGACTGACAGACTTCAGCTGTTAGGCATTATGATAGAATTTATATTAAAATAGTGACAGGTTGCTAACCCATCGCCTAAAAGAAGAATCCCAAGTTTCCCTTAGCCGCCTTTAACGCCATCCATTGGAAAGAGATGGAGTATGGTCATATTCTTTTTGAAATTAGTGCCGGGAACCACAGGGTACTATCTATTAAATGAAATTAAATTTACCATTATAAAGAATCAAACATCAAGTCAATTAAATTATTATTATGGGAATATTAAATACCCTAAGAAGTAAAGCTTCTTGAAATCAACAGGATGTGCATATTATATTTGGATAATACAAATGTTGTTGGACATTAGCTACCTTTTTTATAATTATTTTATTTTATATTTTTTATTAGTAACTCAAAATCTCTTTTATAAATTAATAGGGACTTTAATAAGGAGAAAAGATTCAAGTTGAGTTGTATGTATATTGTTCTTCTATAACTATATTCAATATGTAATTTTGAATCATGTGCGTCATTTACTGATTCATAAGCATGAGCAAAAAATCTTGATCCATCAACTTTTTATAACATCTTTGTAATATGTAATAATATTTTACACTGTTCCTACTTTTGCATATCTTTTTTAGAATATAATAATATTGGAACTTGGTCTATTTGGTTATATTATTTATTTAAATGTGGTTGGATAATTAAAATTATACTCTTTGATAATTCTAAAAAAATTTCGAAATTCTACTTCTTGCAGACCTACATATAACTATCTTACAGTCTTTTGATTACAAAATCAATGATGACTAAACACAAAAATTATATGACAGTAGCCTATTATATGTAAACCAATAGGATAAGATTGTTAATTCAGCGTCGTCATCGTTTCCCTTCCTTCGCATCATTGATGTTTATTGTCCTTATGTTAAGACAAGTTTGGAAAATTTATCTCATTATGTTTCAGTATTTTCATATGAGAATACCATAACCGCCCACATAAACCGAAAATCCCGTTATCACCCGTTCCCGCGGGAATTAACAAAAATGCCTTCTTAGCTGACGTCTCCCAGTTACAATCTAGCTTTCTGCCAAAATTCTTTGTCAGCCTAGTAGTTTTCGAGATAACGCAATGAGTTGAGTACGCGATTGGTGTTTTTCGCCTTTATTTGTATATAAAAGCGAAAAACACTTTGTATATAAGTATAGATATTTGGATTGAACTTTTCAAACGTCTTCAGTGATCACATTTGTCATCTCATCACCTAGTAAAATTAAATAAATCTGTAGCCTAATTGTTTATTATAACAAATTTAAATTCACATTTAAATTTGGAGTATCGTTGAAACTGGCATGCGCTGAAAACATCTCGCCGCTGCCGCGGAGCCGAACAGCCTGGCAGACTTGCGAATCCGGTTTGGGTGAGTCATCCGACCTCCCGGCGACCTCTCGTACAGTCAACAACGTATCAAGTTACCCTGCATGAAACTCTATGCCACGGTAATTGAGGTGAACCGGCAGTGACTTTGAGTAGGTTGATATGCGGTTAACTGTACCATCTAGCGTCCTCAGCGCTTAGAACACTTCATATTTGGTCAATATTTAATTCAGATATTGATTTTTCTAAAGTGCTATCAGTGCACGTTTTCAATGCTACAGTTGAAACTTATATGTCAGATGATTACACTTTTTGTAAGTTTTAAGTCTGTTAAGAGAATTGATGATTAAGAGTCTATTACAAATTTATTTTATCGACTAAAGGAAATAAGCACACAAATGAGCTAAATAGCAACAGTGCCTGTAAATCTTACATACATATAATCACGTCTATATTCCCTGCGGGCTAGACAGAGCCAACAGTCTTGAAAAGACTGAAAGGCCACGCTCAGCTGTTTGACTTAATCATATAATTGAGATTCAAAAACTGGTAGGCTGTTTGGCTTAATGATAGAATTAAGATTCAAAGAGTATCAAGTTGCTAGCCCATCGCCTAAAAGAATCCCAAGCTTATAAGTCTATCCCTTAGTCGCCTTTTACGAAATCCATGGGTAAGAAATAGAGCGTGACTGTTCTTTTTTCATTCGCTCCTTTTTATCATTTTAACGTTTATTTACTCCCAGAACGGCGTTAAGATTTGTAATTACATCAGAAAATACATTTTCTTATTGCTGTAATCTTTCGTACCTTCTAGTGTCAGAACGCATGTTTATTGTCATCGAGAGCTGTTCACATAATCAGCAAAAACGATTCATGATTAATGATGTGTAACATTCACTGTATTGTGCGAGGTAGATGGATGTCTCCACCGTTAATAGCTATCATTTGAATTCAATTTTACATAAATAATATCGCGTTTCTGTTGAAATTTACACGTATGCTGTCATGAGCTTGATACACACACGTTATATTTTCCTTTGTATTTATGCCATTAATATTTTTTTTACAATACTTAAGATTGCAATATGTCATAACGAAACTATGTATGTTTGACATTGGCACGGAAACCATTGTTTTTTAATGGTTTGCCTCATGTAAGTAATTTTCATACAAACAGATTTCAAACCCATGACGAGGTGGAGTGTCAAAGAAAATATTCGCTTACTGTCTTCACTACGTAAAGTTCAAAACGCAGAATAATTATTATACTTCTTTGTTATAAAGAGTTACGCATTTGTCAGTTTTTTGTAAATATTGGCTATGTTCAACAATGAAGTTGTTTACCAATGTTTTTTCTATAGCATATAAAAAGATTTAAAATTAATAGTTATTTCATTTACTGATATAACTGACACAATTCATTCTTCTGTTCAGTCGTTGACCCAGCTGTTACAAATAATTAATGATTATTTATAGAGTTCGGATTTTGATAATTTGTTACATGACTTAGGATTTCTCTTTTATTTTATAATATGATATTAAAATTCGAGACAAGGATGGTACGGCCGTGCCCCTTTTTTGCTCGACTTGGCAGGGGCACTGCCGTGCCCCAGATCTGAATTGATGACTGATAAATCTATGATAAACATATAATATTATAGGATATAAATAAACCTATAAATATATAAATAAGGATCGTGATACTACAAAAAATTGTTTACAATTGTACTTTAAGCATACATATATACATATATCGCATAGCGGTTTGCTGTTGAAAACGGAAAAGATCGTAAAACATATTATCACATAGATACTGTCAAACGAATATCTAATAACCCTGCATGAAACTCTTACGACGCGGTAATAGAGGCGAATATGAATTGGGATAGGTTGATATGCTCTTGACTGTTCTTAGTTTGTCGGACGGCCGGTACGCCATGCCTCATATTTGCATCAGTTAGGTACTCCCTATTGTCCAAAACCGGACCACAACAGTGAATGATAAGGTGCCTTGATTAGATTGTAGTAACAGCTTGTACCGATTTAAAATGTTATTTTAATGTATGTATTTAGATTTATTTTGTAATTGTAAATGCGTAAATTGTTCATTATGTCTTTTGAATGGAAGTCTGAATTTCTAAGTATTTATACGACCTGTGTTCCAAAAATTCTTTAACTGCAGACTAAAAGAAATGGTACAAAAATGTGTTGGCTTATGTCAAATGATTATGTCACGCCTATGATAAGCTCTGGTCTGTAATTGATTGTAAGGTATATATTGATTAAACATAGAAAAGTCACCTTTGTTATGCTGCCTTGAAGGCACAACATTATTGCAAATATATGTAGATCAACGGACTTCACCAAATATTGATACAATTTATAAATTAGCGGTTATCACTTCAAACAGGATATATATGCAGATTAGAAATACATATTGTCACTTGAATGGATGATTATAGTTGTTATTGAAAAAAAATTGCGGCTTTACATGAAAGATTCAATATACCTAATTGTTGGATAGAAATAAGATTAAAGATTGGTCGTAAGAGATTTACTACTGTTAATTGTTATATTATAGCATATTAATTGAAGTCTCTTGAGTTATTCTTAATAAGTGATTACCGTTTATATAAAAAAGTGACTACATTAATTCGTCTTCGAACTAATCGAAGTTCGGTACATAAATTCGATAATAGTCATTGGTATATGGCCGAAGTGCGATTCGAAGCTGTGCCTTTATGCGCAACACGCATTTTAACCGTTTATCTCACCGATTCGACAAACGAAGCATCTTCTGTAAGTTACTACTTTAATAAAAGTTACTTTAAAATAAGTATTCCAGGAATGGGTCCTAATATTTCCACTTTTTCATGGGGACTAAAGCCCTAGACACAAATGTTTCTGGCATAGTAAACTTAAAGCTTTCTAATGGTGTCTGTCTACACGTAAAGTGTTCCACTGTCACATCATACGTGACGAGATTACTATGCTGTGAATTAGTGTAAATGCTTTTTTCACCAAAACCTACTTCCATATAACTGTTGTTAGCCTACTAAATTTCAGTATCCTTCTTTGAGAAATTGTATTGAATATTTCTCCGTTTAGAGTGCTTGTAGTTGCACTGTGTCCATTTTCTATAGGATAGAAGAAAGCTGTAATTCAAAATGAATATTATCATTCATGTCTACAAGTTGTGGATTTAAATCTCGAATTAAACCTTAAAATAATTAATAACTATGCTTTTTATGTTTGTTACTAGTGCTCCAGCTTTTGTTTGAAATTACTTTTTGTCTTAAATTTTGTCCCTCACTTCTCTCACACACGGCCATTGCCCCGAATTTAATTGCTCTAAATGATCTAAAGTGGTTATATCATTGCTAAGAACATTGTCTGTATTACTTGCCATTATGTTGTTTACTATAATGGGCTAAATACTAAATCATGGTATTATTCTTAAGTGATCTTGATTACTTGATTAATATTTAGATTGAATTTAAAAAATGTATAGATATAACATTTGATATAGTCTAGTTCGTATCGAAAAGAAGACAAATTGTACCTTTTTTAATTCGTGTATGCCTTTGGTGCTACTTTATCTAGTTTTTTGTAGCAAGAATACTGATCGTGAATCCAAAGATAGTAACTAGAATGCTATTACATAAATCTTGTCGCCATGACGATCTAACAATGATTCGCAGTATTGAAGCGGTCGCCATTAAGCCATTACGAGTTGCAGCTATTTCTAGAATGTTCACGTTCGCAGCCTTCACTCTCTTGCAGAAAATGCGCTTGATAGTTGTAAACATGGCCATATAATGCTCCAGATATAGCGATGCTTCGTAGGTACTCTTTCTTGTGACTTTTACGGTATATGACGATGCAATATATTTCCGTGATATATTGATCCTGTACTCAAATAAACTCAGGTGCATAAGACACCTTGAAATTATAACTGAAATGCATTTATCTACAACGCCATGTTTGTATAATAAATGAATGACCATGTATGAAAAATATAAAGATCAACAGGAAATGCAATAGTAGACAGACATTAATAACCGTGGTACATTCATAAATTCCCCACAAAAGGATATAAGACTATCTTAGACAAAGATTACAAGACAAACATGGCTGGCTAACTGTTTAAATGCATTAGAATATTGCTTCTGCTGGCATTTATTTTTACATATTCAATTAAAAACATCCGCTCTATTATTTATTTTAATGACGTTGCCTAGAAGAAAATGTTCTAATGCTAAGGTAGTTATTATAGTTTGATCATGATTAAATCTATATTTATCTTTACGCCCCACAATGATGGGGCAAGGCAATTGCATATAAAGCCTTTCTGTATGATGTGTTAAACATTAGTACAATCGAAATATCCTGTCCATTTTAAGCCATGTCCTTGACATGAAAGTTAAATTTAGCTATAGACAGTTAAACCAAATCAACCGAACATGTATTCGTATAAGCAGCCTAAGATGTCAGGGAATATGAAAAAGTGAAGACACGAGTGAAATGCATAGGCACAATGAACGTAACGATGAATCGATGATTTGCCGTTACGCTGTAGAAAAATCTTTTAATGTCATGTGTGTGAGAATTATTTGTGAGAAAAGCAAATATGATTTTATTCGAGTAAAATATGTTAAATTTATAAATGAATGTGCTGTGTGGCAAACCAAACATATTTAGACGGAATATACCCATATCAATTATTTGAAATCCAATTTGTTTGATCAAATAAACGGAAATTTTGATTGAGCGTTCATTACATATAGGTAGGTCTTAGGAAAAAAATGACATGTCACGCGACTCAAAGTCATTCTAATTATCATACTTCATAGACCGCTAACGCTAATGCGGTTTCATAACTAAATATTGAAGTTACTTGCCATTTAATCACGATATTTGCTTATACGTAATATTTTAGTTAATTAGAATTTTTGTGTAAGCATATAAACAGTATTTATAATCTGTGTAACAAATAATTATTTTAAATTTACTTATTTTTTAACTACTTGCCTTATGAAGAGTTTAATTTCCTTGGAATTCGACATTCAATCGACATCAATGTAGCTATAAATAGCTAGCTATAAATTTGGTACATAAGGTAACAACAAGTGAACATGATGTTGAGATTTGGGGCATGTTTGTTTACTTATGCAATGCAAGCATGCAACAGACATGCAAGAATTGGGAATGTCATAAGTAGTATATTTATTTCGAGGCTAATATGGTAAATCCAAAAATCAAATGCGAATTGAGCAATATTAAATTAAAACAGCTGCTCCTTTTCATTGTCACTCGCGAATTATGTCGGTTAGCATGACGTAATGACCAAGTCTCGGTCGAGGACGACGCCAGATTAGCGTTGCCTGCGACCGTTGGAAAATTGTTTGGATTGGATGTGTGTTCCACATGTTGCTAGCTCATTTACTCAGCCAAATATTCTCAGATAAGATAATAATTGAAGTAGTTACAGTTGCAATACCTATTATAACCTATGATTATTTCTGAATAGCCAACTAGAGAATATCGGTAGATATAACAACACTAACTTCTAGATCTTTTTGGATTTAGAATTTTTAATAACGGCTAGACATCAGAAAGCTCGCTGTCGGCAGACAATAGGGAAAGTGAGGGTAATTGGGTAACTGCACGGTCCATCGCGTCGATCAGCTCTATAGCGAAAGTCGAAATTGGATACGGCCGAAATTTATCTCGGACGGTAACCCAGGGGTTTGAGCTAGATTTATAGTATCTGATGAAAGCTGAATCATTATAGCTGTAAAAGTTTGACCTGTAACTGATAATTCTCCTACATTTGCTGCTTTATCATGTTAATTCAATACTTTTCCAAATATATTTAAGTTTAATGACAAATCATAATTTGTTCTTTCTGACATAGTGATTAATAAATTCTATTTTTTGTTCCAGGTATGCAAGCGAAAATACATATGTATCGACCAAGCGATTAACTGTGTAGCAGTTTACTTTGATAGACATTGAGAATCAGACTGAAACCTCAGGAGTGAGTAAGCCGCCCTGAACTAGTGCATTACATGTTCAATAATTTCATTATTTAAGATTAAGAATTATATTTCACAAAAAAAATTAAGTCAACTTTAACTTGAATGATTTGAATGACACAGAGTTCGTCTGGTGAATTTGACATGTCAAAGTGGTCCATTTATTTCCTCGCTATCGATTTTCAGTTGCACATCTGTGTCTCAAAAACTTCTCTACTGCACAATCCCTATAGAAATGTCTATCAACATGTCCCAAAGTTTCGAAATGATTTAGTAAGTATGTCTTATGTGCTTTTCCTTTTGGTCAAAACTGTTGACTTTGAAAATAGTTGAATACTTGTGACACACGTCACGTGCGTCATTGCAGCTCGCAGCATGTAATTGTACTGATAATTGTAGCAATCGCATGTGCCGTGGTACAAAACGCGGACGCCGATTGCAGTCTGTTCTTAGAATCTCTAGAAATTCTATATTGTTAGAGAGTGGCATGTTATTGTGTTCCAAAGTTGACACGCTTATTATAATTGTACCTACGCTTACGCTAACTATATGTTCTGTTTGAGAAAAAATAGTGTGTATAATTTTCATAATCAATGTAAATTCGCACAATTTACATGAGCAGTGGATGAATAAAACAATAATGTTTAACATATTAAAAATCTGTGAGACCGTCGCACCTGATTATGGTTATCAACGTTTTGTTAGACTTATTTTATGGCATTTACATTTAGCACAGTCACACATAAAAGGTATCTACTCATCGAATTATGTCGGCCTGTTTACTGTTAGAAATTATTATCAGTGATATTCTAAAGTTCGGAAAGGTCGATCGTAATCGTTCTATATTTATTCTTTTACGCTATATTGAGTATAATTTTTGGACTAATCGAATTGTCCCACATTGAGACAAATTTGATTATTATATTGTAAATTATTTAAAAATGACTTAATGCTGACCATTAAAACAAGGGTTGAATTTAATATGCAGACAACCTTTTAACGACTTCAGTGAGACAGGAACATTTATGATAAAACTTATGCGCATCGCCGATCAAGATATAGTGTCAGCCCTTAAGGGTATAGTTAGAAACTGCTCGTAAACCGGAAATTTATATTCTAACTAGCCATTTGGATGGCAACCGACTGTTATTACACTGCACACCATTTACGGGTTTGGGTCTATTTATATTATTTCTTTATGGCCTTCGGGAGTTTTCTGATAGATGACGTTTACACACTGGACACTCATTACTACGGTGCGAAGCTAAATTTAGCACTTCCAAGCGCACCTGCATATGAAAATTGCAAAAACTGTTCATTACTTGAAAAATGCTACAAGCTTTGAATCATTATTTAATATTATTGAATGTGGCGGCCGACTAGCGCCTTATGGAGGTAATAAGGTAGATAGCAAATATTCTTTTTTCTATCTTGCAGCTGATCTCATCATTACCGATATCTGCTAGGATATAATTATTTTAATTACACATTAGTCGTACTATAATTATACAATTAAAAACCTTTTCCCCACTGACATGTTATTTATAGATTACTCAATAAAACTACGATTTTTTTTAAACTTGCTGTTTTTAAAGACCCTATTATTAAGTTTTTACTCCAATAACTCAGATTAGGTTTCTTTCCAGCTGTTTTCCCGTTTCTGTTAGATTTAAAGATGGCTTTAAGTGATTCCCTAAATTTCTTATTTATAGAATTACCTTTATATACCGCAGCATCTATAAAGATTTTCAAGTATTCATGTCCTTTCCCCACGATCAGCTGATTTGCGGTCGTGGTCGCGGCATGAGGTCGCGGCCATACAGCGGCCCTTTCTAACGTTAGCCGCATACCAACATTACTTGTGTCACGGAATTAAAAGCCATTTAAGGCCGTGTTGGGAATGGCGATGGCTACATTCACATTAGTTCTTTTGACATTATTTTGCTGAAGACCTGGTTCTTAAAGCTTATCACATATCGCTATGTGATGTTATTTTCCTTCTCCCTTCTATATAACATAGGATCTCTTTCCTTACAAAATTACAATAACAAATACTTACATAATTTATAATAGTATAATAGATAAACGTTTTATAAAATTGTAAGATACAAAGGAGAAACTTTTCAATTATTGTCAATAGAATTCTTATATTTGTCGGGCATCATAATCGGTATAGTAGATTTTGACATATTCACATTTAAAAAAAACATTAAGTTTTCATGAGGTCTTAAGTTAGTTAAGACAAATATATTATCCATTAGATTAGATCCGGAAATTGCTCAAATTTCTTGATTGTTCACTAATGTCTATTATGAGTAATATTGATATTAAACCTATGAGAGTTTGCTTACATACGCATAAGCAAGGCCGTGATGTCATTGCCATAGTATGACTATTATATTATTACTATACGCTTTGATATCATCACTATATCTTAAGGACATTGACGGTACATTTAGCTAAAGCTAAAAGTAACAACATCTTGATAGATTTTAAGAATTTCATTCGGTGTGATTCAATAAATATTTTTTATTAATTTTTAAAAGATCACGATCTTTTTTACCATACTTCACTGGAAAGCATCATATGAGATCTATAAAAATTATAAAGTATTTATATTTACTTAATTTGCTAATTCGATCTCATCAAAAATTATTATTCATGAGAGACTTCCATATTTCGTTCTAAAACCTGAACAAGGTGCGCTAGTACCTGTTCATTAAAAAGAAACTGCAACATCACCGGTTAACTTTTAAAGTTATCAAGAGCAGGCTTGAGCAATTACTTATCATTGCTCGGTTCATTCATCTTTACAGTGACCACTTAAAAACGTAAAATGTCTTGTTTACTATCAAGCCGTTATCACCGATCAGTCTTGTTAACGCAAATTAATGACAGGAACTTGTTCGCGCTAGTTGTATGTTGTAGAGATGAGAACGGTTTCGTATTAAAAACAAGTTACGATATCTATATTGCTTTATAATTGGCGTTTTATTACAATAGTTTAAGGATGATCGATTTACCACTAATTGTGTTAACATCGAATGTCTGTTTATAAACGTCATCATTACCTTTTAAGAAATGAAGCCATTTTGAAATGATGTAGTTTATTATGGTTATATCATCAACCATAATCATTTTACTATTTGCAACATGAATTATTTCAATTTAAATTTCAAGTATTTGCATTGCATTGATAATGGTAAAAGATAATATTTATTCATCAGGCAAGAAAAAGAAATAGTTTATTGCTATTATAGAAATCCAAATAATAATTGCTTTAGGATTAATTAGTGTTACTCATGTAATACAACAGATGGTACAAAGACTGAAGACAGGGTGCTGGAGATAAGACAGAACTTGTAATTGATCTAGTCCTGGATCGTACTCATAGCCAGACACATTTCTCTTCATTGAGGACACAATCGGGAAAATGCCAGAACATTTTGCAAAGACTGATCCCATGCTCTCATTTGTCCTGATTTACACTGAATTCGACGGATACACAAAACTGTTTGGCTGGATGCACATACATTGTTAGTCAATGCGCCGGATGACAAGGATTGTGCAACTTGCCGCGCCCGAGTTTTCCATGATCACGACTGATTGATATATCGATTCTTTTATGCCTCTACTGATTTATTTCACTGTTGAAAGAAGGATTGCAAGTGAACATTGAGATATTGAATTTTCTTAATCGTATCATGGCGTCTAATTAAAAATGTTCAAAGCCTGGCAAATCTGGAGACTTTATGACTTAATTTGTAGGTATAATTAATTAACCAAAAATAAAGCTTTGTATTTTTTTTATCTTCACCATCTTAATCTGCATCATTCCATAATAATCTTTACATAACAGCGTCATCCACGCGAGCGATCGTTTTGGAAGTAGCACCAGCAACATTACCAAAGCAAACAGCTATAAAACTGTCAACAAGTAATGCGGAACTCTTTAACTTACTGACTGATACAACGCGATCTGAGCGAAACTTAAATGAAAACGCCAAATTCGACACGCGATATTTTCAAGATCAGTTAATTGGCTTCAAGCTTAGATCATAAATGTTCTTAGGCTTCTAGTCAACTGACGGCCAATCAAGTCAATGAAGTGAATATTACTTAGAAACTATCACTTGTATTTTGCTCAAAAAGTTTTTAAAGGGAATTGGCCTCCTTATAAGGTAAGTTGAGACTTGTAATTAGAGAGGTACACTTTCACATCTGCGCGGACGCTGGCCGGTCGTGGTCAGGTGTTAGTTGCATTTCTCTGCAGCTACGGGTCACTGCACTTATCTTAATTTTTCATATCTTTTATATCTTTCTTATATTTTTACTATAATTATGTAGGATTCATTTTGTTTATTACAATTAGCGGAAGGATAGTACATTTTTTGGCAGTTCATTAATACATTCGTTATCATAGTTACATAGGATTGCAGTGCAGATGTATACTCGTCTATAGCATTTAATGTATGAGAATCTAGAGAACACGGCGCAGCTATTGACAAATTGGTGTTCGGCGATGCGGCGGTGCACGGCTCCGTGACGGATTAACCAAGTTTTTTCACAGCTGCGTCTAAAATGGCGCGATGCAGCACGGGAGATGTATGTGCTGCTTTCGATTTCACGAAACCGAAAGTGCCTATATGTTCGGTAGATGTCGTTGACTCCGATGTTTGTTTGTTACGGTCGGTTGGTCCCCAACGTACGCCGAGGCTTATCCTCTCGTGATAAACTGGAATGCTGTAATTTGGCATTGCTATTTACTTTGTTTTCAGTTCGAAGTTGTAGTGACTCGTCTCGCTTCGGCGGGCGCGAGCGTGCTCCGTCGTTGTGAATCGTCTTGCCTTCAGTAGTATATATTGTTACTCTTTTATTTTATTATCAATATTTTTGTAATTGACTTGCATTAAGGTAGTCACAATTGTCATTAATAGGACAGGCTTCGTCAATTTTTTTTATGAAAAAGTAACTTTACCAATAGTCACTTTCGGTCTTTCAACATTTTAACTCTTAAACATTATATAATGGTTCAGTTTATAAAATTTGATAAAATATCGGAACTTCAAAGTAGATTTCGCCGACCGTTTCGAAGTCCGCCGATTGCAAATACATTGTAAATGTTTTGAAGTTCTTGTATCACTTATATGCTTCTTTATGTCTAATTGAACTGGCTTTGAAAATTAGAAATGCACTCTGCCTGGTATAAATGGAAACGAAGTGGAATACGTTTTGATGAGGAAATAGAGAATGATGTTATCATAAACATATGCATAGTAAAATTACGAACATACATTTACGCAATAACTTGAAAATCGAGAGCAAATAATATAATTGTTTCCTTTTAATAAATTGTGTAATGTTTATACTAACACAAAACATACATTTAGTCTTGCACCAAACTGATGTATTATTCATATTATTCCAGTCGGTTGAATCAAATCCATGGCACGGTCTCGGTAACATCACAGTGCATGGAGGAAAGCTGATATAATTTTATACGTAAATAAATTATTATGTATTCGATACAGCCCGTTTAACAAGTATGTGAATAAAATTTTATTCAAAAGTAAAATGAAATACTACGATTTGTTATGCTTTTATATATATTATGCGTATGTGTAAACAACATAGGCTCTGTATCATATTCTTGGCCACCAATAAATTTATGTGGTAACATTGTATTGGATAACTAGTATTTGATTGGCAACCAGCAAATCAACAAATATTCAATAGTCTACTTCTTTGTAATGGAAGTTCTAACACCGCTTGTTCAGATTTCATCAATATATTTAATGCCTCCGATCACCGTTTAAGGCCTGACGTTTATCTAAATGTCGATATAAGTAATGCTCTCGTTCAGTAATTCAACCAAATTTCCAAGACGTTTTTTTTTGTAATACATAGTATGTCAACACCACTCGTCCAATCTTCACCAAAGTATTTCATAACTCTGGATCGCCGTTCAATGCCCGTCGTTTATCGATATTACTAATTCTAACATTCATTGAATCCATAAAATTTCCTAGACATGCACTTTTTGCAATAGAAGTGCCAAGACCGCTCCTACAGTCTGCATTGCTGTATTGTATGCTCCTGATTGCCGTTCAATACAATACATACACACATATGATCAGGTCTATATCCCTTATTTTTACGGGGTAGACAATGCTGTTCAATAATTGTTTATATTATAATTCTTGTATCTAGTAAATCAACAAAATTTCTAAGACTCGAACTTATTGTAACAAACTGCCAACACTGATCATCGAGTCCTCATCAATGTATGCTTCCGAACGCCATTTTAAGACCTGAGTTCATTTTCACGGTCACGTGGATTTAACGTTCTCGCATTCAGCGATCTAGCAAAATTTCCGAGACTCATCTCTGCTTTAGAAGTACCCAAACGTAGATTACCGTTCAGTGACTGGCGATTGTCGATTCAACATTAGTAATTCTTGCATTCAGTAAATCAACAAAATTTCTAAGACTCGAACCTATTGTAACAAACTGCCAACACTGATCCTCGAGTCCTCATCAATGTATGCTTCCGAACGCCATTCTAAGACTAGAGTTTGTCGATTTAACGTTCTTGCATTCAGCGACCTAGCAAAATTTCCGACACTCGAATCCCTGCTATAGAAGTGCCCAAACGTAGATTACCGTTCAGTGACTGGCGATTGTCGATTCAACATTAGTAATTCTTGCATTCAGTAAATCAACGAAATTTCCACGATACGAATTCCTCGTAAAAAAAAGTGCCAACGCCGCCCGTCACGTTCATCAATGTAGTCGGTGCCGCTTCATCGCTCCGCCTGGTTTCTATTCCGCAAGGCAATGGACACTAGTGACACTATGCTCGCGGAATGTTCTCCTTTTCATGGTCTATCTATTTTCGATGGTTTAACTGCATTTTCAGACGAAATTGTTTCGATGTAACATACTTTACCCAACACGGGTCAAGATGTTTTCTGTTAGGTACAACTTCATCAGTTCTTAAAATATTAAATCACTTTAATATTTTAAGAACTGATGAAGTCCTGTTTTCTTTGGGTTTTTAAGAAAGTTTGGTTTCAGATTTTCATAATATGTTTAGCGCGTAGCGGCTTGATGCTTTATACATTATCGGTACTTACTTATATCTTTGAAAGCGATTGTGACTTCGAATGTCAGCTGAACGTTAGTTGATTTGTCAGACACTTTTTCCTAGTATACGGATAAGATAGGAAATGCTTTGTTTTCTTATACTTTACCCAACACGGGTCAAGATGTTTTCTGTTAGGTACAACTTCATCAGTTCTTAAAATATTAAATCACTTTAATATTTTAAGAACTGATGAAGTCCTGTTTTCTTTGGGTTTTTAAGAAAGTTTGGTTTCAGATTTTCATAATATGTTTAGCGCGTAGCGGCTTGATGCTTTATACATTATCGGTACTTACTTATATCTTTGAAAGCGATTGTGACTTCGAATGTCAGCTGAACGTTAGTTGATTTGTCAGACACTTTTTCCTAGTATACGGATAAGATAGGAAATGCTTTGTTTTCTTAATAATGTAACTAAACTTATTCGATTAAAATCTTATGTTAAAGCATGTACATTTACGTGTCTAAAGTGTATGTATGTATACGGTGCTATAGTCTGTATAAAATGTGGTTAAAGCCTCAATACGTGTGGCGGCATGCAAATGGTCAGTGTTATATATTACTGTTGAGTCTCTCTTTATGCACGTTTCATGTAATGTTTACTTGTACTTGATAAATAGTCGAAGGCAATTGAGCGTGTCGTCTAACAATATTTATCTTTTCTCTGTAACTGTGACGGTCAATTAGAAAATATATCTGTATAATCAGTTTCGCATCATAAAGTTGGTTTTGTTGTGACTGTTATTATTGGTTCGCTTTGGCAAGCTTTGATCTAGTTGTCGCAATACTCTCGTTCGCCTTTCTCCGATACTGTTTCTCGCGAAAACATGTTCTAACTGATACTATGTGCCTACAATGCAATTGTTTAAAAAGCCAGAGGGTTTTTTTAATCTTTATTACATTAAGGGACTTCTCTCTTTAAGACATGTCAGTCTTATTAAGCCAGAGTTTATAATAGGTAATTCTTTATTTTTTTCATATTAAGTTCAATATGATTAATATCATCCATGTTATCGGAATCGAAAATTACACATTCTGCATTTTTCTGATGTTGAATGCAATAAGTCCAGTGCTTCAGTTGCTGAATTCTGAAATTCCCTTCAATAATTTACATCTTTTTCTTCCTCCTTGCATTAGTCCCAGTTTCATCTTCACCTCTCTGGAGAAAAGCCCGGAGTATGTCTTTGACCATGGATCCTAGAATGGGTGAGTCACGTTTTTACACGGAGCGACTCCCATCTGACCTCTGCAACCTTTGCAGGTAAACTTAACTCGTATTGGATTCATGGTTACACATCCAGTTGCCTAAATATGCACGTTTCCCTCACCCTTCATATTACATATGAATAATTTATCAAATCTTTTGTAACTAAGTTAACGATAGTAAGTGAAAAGTTGACAACATTTTGAACAACAAAGCAGTACTTGATGATTCTACTAAACACATTGTTGTTGTACTTGACTCACCGTAGAAAGTAAGCAGCAAAGCGTTTGAATATGGAAAGCCCTTTGACCTCGGCCATCGATGAGTCACGATCCCAACAAAGAGCTTTCGAACAAACGTACCTATTGTAACTCGTGCAGGCAAGGCTTTGATTTCCATGTGTTGATGCCCCTAATTCCTACCACACAGTAATAAGATAAATATTCGTTGCACCGATAGAACTAAACCTTCTTTCTTTTTGAAGAATTTATTTTGTTATTATTTTAGTAATCTCCTGCTCAGTTTACTTCCACCCAAAAGTTGACTGGAAGAGATTGCATTAGCGATAAGTCCGCCTTTGTACCATTTCTATCTGTTTTGTATGTTTTACTCTAATGGTGCAATTAAGAGTTTTATCTTTCTATCTATCTATAATTAAGCTTCTATCTATCTACCTATTATGGGGTAGATAGAGCTAATAGTACAAAGGCTCGATAGACAGTGGAGGTCCAAGCCGGTTGGCTGATAAGATATATAATTTAGGACTTCGAAAGACACGCGACATACCACATCAAAAACTGTTATATCTGTCGATAAGCGGTTTAAATGCTAAAACTTAGATACTAAAATATTGCCTTGTATGTGTAAGAGGAACGTGAATTACGAATTGTCTACAATACATGACACAATAGGCCACAGTTTAGGTTAGACAAAGATCTAATGAATATTCATATAAAACGCTACAGAGTCGCTTTAAGAGTACATTATAGATTATATCATTCATTTACTAATTTTTGCTTTATATTTATTTATTAAATTGGTATATCAACAGTGCTTACATACTACATTCAATTACAAGTATACACACCACAGATTCAGTAACATATGTAGGTTCTTGATTTAAAATTTAAAAATTAAATTGATTATTAAAAAAATAATTTCAATAAGGGAAGGCCTAGTAGGAAGGTACCTTAATCTACTCGTAATCGAGGACGTTCTGAAGAAAGGTCTAGAAGCAAAAACTGACTAACTTACATAAAAAGTCTGATGAAAGTTGAAGGAGCTAAATAAATATTCAGTGTTCAGTGCAAATGAAAAAATGCGATCTTTGCCTACAATTCTGGGGAAAATAAGTTAGTATTAATTTGATGTTTTTCTCATGTTTCAGGCATCCACCATCGACGGGCGACGGAAGGGAGCATGTCTTTTCTGCCAGGAGTACTTCATGGACCTATATTTATTAGCTGAACTCAAAACAATCAGCCTAAAGGTAGATCATTGTACAAACTTTTGTTGGAAATTGCATGAATATATTTATGCCAAAATGACTTATATATTATGGTTCAATTTTGAATTAAATTTAACTTAAAAGAGCTTATAAAAATGAAGATTCATTTTAATATATACATAAGTAGTACATGTATTCATTTATTCATATGATCACGTCTATATCCTTTGCGGGGTAGACAGAGCCAGCAGTCTTGAAAGACTGGTGGGCCACGTTCAGCTGATAGGCTTAATGATAGAATTAAGATTCAAATATAGTGACAGGTTGCTAGCCCATCGCCTAAAAGAAGAATGCTAAGCTGGTTAGCCTAGCAGATATAAACTCGTGTAAATCATCACAAAATTAAGTAGTTTTATTTAGCATATCTCAAAGTAAGTTAATTATATTTTACATGCATATTCTATAATATATCAGATAGGTACCTATATAAAATATACACAAATCATGTGCACAGGCATTGCATTATATTTAATTACCCATTAGGTAATTATGACAAGTAATAAAATTAACTTGTTCAAATCTGTTTCATTTCTTTTATTACTTTACAAAATAACTGTTTTCATTAATTAAAATTCCTGCAAGTTCAACACACATTGGTCGAGTAAAATAATGGAGTTTACTTGCTAGTAAATATTTTAATTTCCATTTCAAGATTAATATAACGAAAATTAAGCCAAACAGGTGAACTCGGCCTATCAGTTTTTTCAAGAATGCGGTTCTGTCTACCCCGCAAGAGATATAGTCATGATTATACATATGTATCTATGTATAACGAAAATTGAACAAAATGTAATTCGCACTGGATATTGTTTTCACTGCACCTCATAAAATATTAGGAAATACTTACATGCTATATGCTTACAATCATCCAGATTGAGGGCGAACAAGCACACAAAATAAAAATAAATCGGTATCTTTATGATAGGCATGTAACATCTTCGTCTTCATCGTCACTTACCATGAAGTGAATTTGAATGTTTTCAACTAATTTCAAGACAGGAGACTATATTTAAATTTTCGTGTTGTATAAAAATATTTATAATAACAAACAAATGTAACAAGTTTATATTTATATATATATGAGGTGCACTCATAAAATATTAGGAAATAGTGTCGTCAATATATTGCATTGTGGTATGATTCATTATTAAGAAAATGACAATGCACTAATTTTTATGTGACTATTAATGCAATTCGTGCTCATTTTATTTCCTATTTACGAATTATTACTGTCTAATTAGTGAATTCTTTGTTGTTTAATTGCTCTTCACTCGCCTAAACCACTCGTCCTTGTTTAATTGCTCTTCACTCGCCTACACAACTCGTCCAATGTGAAGCAAGTTTTACATTGTGATCGTTTAATTAAACTGTCGAAATTGGTATAATCCATTAAGCTATTGTTGTTTACTGGCAATGCGCTAATGCTTATAATTAAATTTATTATTGCTGAAATGGATTATTGCAAAAACACAATACACATACTGTGCAATATGCAACGTGCAATTTTAGTCACGAAATGATACATAAAAATTGATCACCTTGTTTGGTTAACAATAAACATGTTAGTACGATTCGAAAGTTTCGAAAGTATGTTATTTATAAACAATTAAAATCTTTCAATAAACGCGTTTAGTTCACTGTGACTCCTTAAAAACTAAAGTACCTATAGGCGACATGTACCAATCTATACAAAAAGTTGACAGCCGTAGCCTTATCGCTACGAGTAAAATCTTGAATACATCTTTTTATGGAAAAAATATAAGAAACTTACATTATGATTTTCTATGTTTTGCCTATAAATGCCTTACAGACCACAGTACATTAGAAATTCCCTCCCGACGTCGCTGTTCTCCCATTTTCAAGGCAATTACTGAATACATTTTATTTAAACTTGCATATTCATACAACCTTAGACCTTGGAACATTATGCTTACAATCATCCAGATAGAGGGCAAACAAGTTCAAAAGGAAAATAAATCGGTATCTTTAGGATAGGCATGTAACATCGTCTTCATCGTCACTTACCATGAAGTGAGATGGAAGACGAATGCCTAATCCAATATTGAATTAAAAAAAAAAACGCTCTCAAATTAAATAATAAAAAGTTATTGTATAAAATATAAAAGGTTATTTATTTGGTTCCAGGTGACAACAGTAGACATGCAGAAGCCGCCGCCAGACTTCCGCACCAACTTCGAAGCGACGCACCCGCCCATCCTAATCGACAACGGCCTCGCGATACTGGAGAACGAGAAGATTGAGAGGCACATCATGAAGTCGGTACCTGGGGGGCACAACTTATTTGTACAGGTATGCTTTATTAACCTTTTCATTAACTTAAGTAAGAGGAGATCTTGTCTGGACGTCGCTAATGATAATATGAGGGTCAATGGAAAACTGAGGGACGCCGTGTGTGACCAAGTGGAGGGAGAAATGTCGGAAAACGGTCTCCAGTCACCAGAACGCGGTGCTGGAAGGTATAACGTAAAAGCGTGGGTGAGCATGTTTCATGACGAATTTCATTATATCAACTATTCTATCCTATATTACTATAAAGGATAATATATATCGCTTAATAATTGTCAAAACGTATGGTTTAACAACATTGGTTGACGTCAAATAAATTACTTAAAAACTAAGTTTACTGCCGCTTCCAAGGCGTCAGTGCAGAAGAAGCGGTAACAAACTGCACTGCAGCATTTTCTTCAACAACGTCAACTTCACAATATTATTATATCTCTCAAATCATTATATAAGTATTAAACTATTTAATATACATTATTTTTTTTATTGTAATTGCAGGACAAGGAAGTAGCATCGTTGATCGAGAACCTCTACTCAAAGTTGAAGCTGGTGCTCGTGCGCAAGGACGAACAGAAGTCGGCGGCGCTGCGCGCGCACCTCGGCCGCATCGACGCCTTGCTCGAGCGCAGGGAGACCAGGTACGATGGGTTCAAATCCGATGAGTTTGGGATGAATATGATTCAATTATGCAACAACAATATAAACTTGTTACATTTGTTTGTTATTATAAGTATTTTTAATACAACACGAAAATTTAAATATAGTCTCCTGTCTTGAAATTAGTTGAAAACATTCAAATTCCACAATTATTTTATCTAGGTGAAATTAAGGAAATCCAAGTAAGAAGCAGATTGAACAGTCAACCGCATATCAAGTTACACTGCATGGAGCTCTATGACGCGGTAATAGATTTTGCAGTGAATTTGGGTAGGTTGATATGTTGTTGACTGTACTACCTATTTCCCGAAAGTATAAGTAAGTAATACCACTATACATATAATGGATGCCAACAGAATAACTCTGATAATGTTATTGACAGCACACGTATAAAGCCTAAGCTTCTGGCATAAAAGAAATAAAGAATTATAGAAGAATATCAAAAAAGAGTTACTATACTGTTATCTATTCAAGGCAAACCAGTTTTGTCGTTTACAGTTCTAATTGATTTATAATTATCTAACAAATTTTCACGACGATGTGTAAGGATTATAAATGATAACGATAGGGTAACTATTGTGAAATAATGTTTATATATACATACATACATACATACATAAAATCACGCCTCTTTCCCGGAGGGGTAGGCAGAGACTACCTCTTTCCACTTGCCACGATCTCTGCATACTTCTTTCGCTTCGTCCACATTCATAACTCTCTTCATACAAGCTCGGCGGTTTCGGGTACTTTTGACCTGACCCTTTACCAGGACGTCCTTAATTTGATCAAGATACGTTCGTCTAGGTCTTCCCACTCCGACCCTTCCCTCCACACTCTCCTTGTATATCTGCTTAGTCAACCTGCTTTCATTCATCCTCTCCACATGACCGAACCATCTTAACATACCCTTTTCTATTCCTGTAACTACATCTTCTTTCACATCACAACATTCCCTTATCACGCTGTTCCTTATCCTGTCACTCAATTTCACACCCATCATACTCCTTAACGCTCTCATTTCCACTGCATTTATTCTGCTTTCATGCTTCTTTTGCCATACCCAACTTTCACTCCCATACATTAATGTCGGGACCAACACGCCCCTGTGCACAGCCAGTCGAGCCTTTTTGGATAGTTTCTGACTGCTCATAAAGGCATGCAAAGCTCCATTCACCATGTTCCCCGCGTTCACTCTCCTTTCAATATCACTATCATACTTGCCATCTGATGTAAACTTTGATCCTAGATATACAAACTCTTTCACTTGCTCCACTCTTTCTCCTCCAATCAAAATATTACATGCTGTCATTTCTTTCTCCATTTCAAAAACCAGTGTTTTAGTTTTACTTACGTTCACTTTCATTCCTTTCTCTTTTAAAGCTTCATGCATACAGTTTACCATCTCCTGTAACTCCTCCGCTGATGACGCCAGTATAACCTGATCGTCGGCATAGAGCAGACATTTGACGAGTAACTCATTCATCCTTAATCCACTTTTAGACTCTTTCAAATCTGTCAAGCAGCTATCCATAAATAGGTTGAACAGCCACGGTGACGCAACACATCCTTGCCTAACGCCTTTCTCAATCTTAAACCACTCAGTGTGCGCTCCGTTTATCCTGACACAAGCACTCGAATCCTCATATAAGGATTTCAGTGCTCGTATTAAGAGACTGCTCACCCCATGCATAGAAAGTGCTGACCACAATTCATTCCTCTCAACTCTGTCATAGGCCTTTTCCAGATCTACGAATGTGCAATAGACTTTTTGACTCTTGGCCAAAAACTTTTCGGCTATGCACCGCAAGGAAAAGACCTGATCAGTACATCCCATTCCCTTTCGAAATCCCGCTTGAGCATCCCATATTTTGTCATCAGTTTCATTCCTGACTCTATTAATCAATACCTTAGCATACACTTTGCCGACGACGCTAAGCAGGCTTATACCACGATAATTTTTGCAGTCCAGCTGTGACCCTTTTCCTTTGTAAAGTGGCACGATAACAGCCTTACACCAATCTTTTGGTACTCGGCCGCTTCTCCAACACAAATTGAAAAGGCAGTACAACTGACTAGCTACTACGCCTTTTCCTGCTTTAAGCATCTCGACCGACACTCTATCACACCCAGCAGCCTTTCCCGCTTTCATACTCTTAAGTGCTTCCACAATTTCGAACATTTCAATTTCGCCTTCCATCTCATTCATGTTTATATATATATAATGTATAATAATAAGTATATCATTTATTGATATGCCCGGGATATCAACTTCTCCAAAACGTGTTGGATTTATATCCCCACGCAAGCCTCTCAAAAATCCGGGGTGTATAGACCCGTGAAATCTAAGAGGAGAAGTATAATTATAAGTATAATAATGTGTATGTATATATATATCACGTCACGTCTATATCCCTTGCGGGGTAGACAGAGCCAACAGTCTAGAAAAGACTGAATGGCCACGTTTAGCTATTTGGCTTAATGATAGAATTGAGATTCAAATAGTGATAGGTTGCTAGCCCATCGCCTAAAAAAGAATCCCATTTTTGTAAGCCTATCCCTTACTCACCTTTTACGACATGTATGGGAAAGAGATGGAGTGGTCCTATTCTTTTTTGTATTAGTGCCGGGAACCACACGGCACAAAATAATGAATTGTATATTTCTGCTTTTGCCTGCGGGTTACTGAGGTCAGACGACGGTATTTTTGTGCTAAAACCATTTATCCTTCAGGCGTTAGTCACCTCTCTCTGAAGAGAATCCAGGGCTGCGGCTATGACGAGAACACTGGATTGGAAAAGTAAGGTTTTTACACGAAGCATAACTCCCGTCTGACCTCCGCAACCTTTTCAGGGGAACCTTATCTATATTAATTGGCTTATTCCCTAAAGCACCTTTTACGACATTCACGGGAAAAAGTTTAGGTGTCCGCCAATTGTGGTGTCACTTGTCCCCTTATCACTCCCCTTAGTGATAAGGGGATGGGGAGGGAAGGGGAAAACTGAAAAATAGATGTTGGTCGATTCTCAGATCTACTCAATATGCTCACAAAATTTCACGAGAATCGGTCGAGCCGTTACGGAGGAGTACGAGAACGAACATTGTGACACGAGAATTTTATATACAAGATATACATCTATATCCTTTAAATTAAACACGGCCTTTGTGGCGCAGCGGTAATACGCTTGTCTATGACACCGAAGGTCCCGGGTTTGACTCCCGGTCAGGGCATGATGAGAAACGAACTTTCTCTGATTGGTCTGGGTCTTGGATGTTTATCTGTATAAGTATTTATTATAAAATATAGTATCGTTGAGTTAGTATCTCGTAACACAAGTTTCGAACTTACTTCGAGGCTAACTCAATCTGTGTAATTTGTCCCGTATGTATTTATTATTATTATCAGATCTTCTCAATATGCTCACAAAATTTCATGAGAATCGGTGGAGCCGTTACGGAGGAGTACGAGAACGAACATTGTGACACGAGAATTTTATATACAAATTATATATCCTTTAAACACGGCCTTTGTGGCGCAGCGGTAATACGCTTGTCTATGACACCGGAGGTCCCGGGTTCGGATTCCGGTCAGGGCATGATGAGAAACGAACTTTCTCTGGGTCTTGGATGTTTATCTATATAAGTATTTATTATAGAATATAGTATCCTTGAGTTAGTATCTCGTAACACAAGTTTCGAACTTACTTCGAGGCAAACTATATCTGTGTAATTTGTCCCGTATGTATTTATTATTTATCAGATCATCTCAATATGCTCACAAAATTTCATGAGAATCGGTCGAGCCGTTACGGAGGAGTACGAGAACGAACATTATGACACGAGAATTTTATATACAAATTATATATCCTTTAAACACGGCCTTTGTGGCGCAGCGGTAATACGCTTGTCTATGACACCGGAGGTCCCGGGTTCGGATTCCGGTCAGGGCATGATGAGAAACGAACTTTCTCTGGGTCTTGGATGTTTATCTATATAAGTATTTATTATAGAATATAGTATCCTTGAGTTAGTATCTCGTAACACAAGTTTCGAACTTACTTCGAGGCTACTCAATCTGTGTAATTTGTCCCGTATGTATTTATTATTATTATTTATTATTTATAAGATCTTCTCAATATGCTCACAAAATTTCACGAGAATCGGTCGAGCCGTTACGGAGGAGTACGAGAACGAACATTGTGACACGAGAATTTTATATCTATACTAATATTATAAAGCTGAAGAGTTTGTTTGTTTGTTGCTTATCACAGGAACTACTGGTTCGAATTGAAAAATTCTTTTTGTGTTGAATAGACCATTTATCGAGGAAGGCTTTAGGCTATATACCATCACGCTGCAACTATTAGGCGCGAAGAAATAATGGAGAATGTGGAAAAAATCGGGGAAAATTATTCATCCTTGAGGGCTTCAATGATGCCCTAAATAACTATTCCACGCGGACGAAGTCGCGGGCACAGCTAGTACAAGATATACATAATATATTTCCCTTTAAACATGCGCTCGTTCTATTGCAGGTTCCTGACTGGCGACACCATGTGCTGTTTCGACTGCGAGCTGATGCCGCGGCTGCAGCACATCCGCGTCGCCGGGAAATACTTCGTAGACTTCGAAATACCAGTGCGTGTCTGTTAAATAAACATACATATGGTCACGTCTATATCCCTTGCGGGGTTGACAGAGCCAACAGTCTTGAAAAGACTGAATGGTTCAGCTATTTGGCTCAAGGATAGAATTGAGATTAAAATAAACATTTTAACAATTTCACATTATGAATCATTTATTAACAATATATTTATAGCAACTGTTACCATGGTGTAAATCGGAAAGAGTCAGTATGACTACATCATGTAGATTGTTACCTAAGAGTTGCAGGCCTATCGCCTTAAATTTTAAAATTGTTACCCTATTGTATCTACTATAAACGTTGTTTTGTCATATAAATAATTTTTAAAGAAATTTCTAGTTAAAAAAATGTAAAGAAAAATAGATGTTGGCCGATTCTCAGACCTACTCAATATGGTCAAAAAATTTCATGAGAATCAGTCGAGCCGTTTCATAGGAGTACGGGAACGCACATTGTGACACGAGAATTTCATATACATATAAGAGATTTCGAACGTATCTTGATCAAATTAAGGACGTCCTGGTAAAGGGTCAGGTCAAAAGTACCCGAAACCGCCGAGCTTGCATGAGGAGAGTTATGAATGTGGATGAAGCCAAGGAAGTATGCAGAGATCGTGGCAAGTGGAAAGAGGTAGTCTCTGCCTACCCCTCCGGGAAAGAGGCGTGATTTTATGTATGTACGTATGTATGTAAGATATTTCGTTGATTTACAGACGAGCTTCCGCGCTCTGTGGCGTTACATGTACCACATGTACCAGCTGGACGCGTTCACACAGAGCTGCCCCGCCGACCAGGACATCATCAACCATTACAAACTACAGCAGGTAATCTATACTAATATTATAAAACTGAAGAGTTTGTTTGTTTGTTTGTTTGTTTGTTTGAACGCGCTAATCTCAGAAACTACTGGTTCGAATTGAAAAATTCTTTTTGCGTTAAATAGACCATTTATCGAGGAAGGCTATAGGCTATATTACATCACGCTGCAACTATTAGGGGCGAAGAAATAATGGAAAATGTGAAAAAAAAAACGGGGAATATTATTTACCCTTGAGGGCTTCAATGATGCCCAAAATAACTATTCCACGCGGACGGAGTCGCGGGCACAGCTAGTTTATCATACACTTCTTTTCCCTCCTGAAATTTATTCAAGTTACATCATCACCTCTCTGGAGAGGAGCTCGACCTTTTAGACCATGATTATCATGATTTATTATTCATTAAGCCAAACAGCTGAACGTGGCCTATCAGTCTTTTCAAGACTGTTGGCTCTGTCTACCCCGCAAGGTATATAGACGTGATTATATGTATGTATCCTGGATTTGGTGAGATTTTACTCCCTTCACTGTGTGTGAGTCTGCCATCTGACCTCCGCAACCTTTGCAGGGGAACCTAACTCGTATTGCATCAAGGTAAACACACATCTAGTTACTGAATGTGCAGGTTCCCTCATGATGTTTACGCTCGACGTAATAGCATCGGTTAGCTCTCAAACTAATGTACAAAACAAGGTTAAGAGTCAGAGTACATGGCGGAGGGAGGATTTAAACCTGTGCCTCTTTGTGCATGACACTTTTTATTAGATCAGCTTAAAGCTCAAACGATGAGCGCCTAGTCTCTTTAAGTATTATATACTATATGTATGTAGATTAGATTATGCTACCACCATCCACGATGTAAATATTCTGGAGACTTCAACCTTCTTAAAAAATATTTATTTTTTTATTTATTATTAAAATGTCATATAAATAAATTAATCTGAACAATGTATTCTCTCGTCCACATTTTTATTCTAAGTTTGGATAGTTGTGAAGTTGACGTTGTTGAAGGAAATGCTGCAGTGCAGTTATTTACTGCTTCTTCTGCACTGACGCCTGGCAATTCACGAATATCATTCTTAATTGGACCCTTTCTTCATAAAAACCTCTTTGTGGTTGCACTTCTTATTGTAATCTCGCACCTTAAATTTATTAGTTTAATCGGTATATGATTAAACTAACAAATTTAAACCGATATTCAAAAGGAAAAATAGATAGGAGCTTCAAAATTTTCTCTCTGCATTTGTACCATTCGCATTTTAAACTAACTATGGTTTATAAATATATTTCTACTTATTTTATGAAAGAAATCCTATCCAATTGAATACAAGTTTATGTACTGTTTATTTCTTTAATTCTTCATACCTATACCTATATATAATAATATTATCAACAGTTATCAGCGAAAGGTCTTGGTCTATCCCCGACGCTGGTGCGGCAAAACGGCCAGGATTCGGTACGTTCGTGTGATCATCACCCGACATATCGCTGACTCATCATCGCAAATAACTCCTAATTCAAATTAAACTGATCGTTCCATTTGTTTTGTCTCCTAATTCAAATTTAAATGTTTGTTTCGTTTGTTTTGTTAGCACTTTATAAACATATTACCGTTCATTCTAAATTTAAATTTCATTACCAAATCTAACTGATTCATTATTGTGTTGTCGGCACTTCAAACACCTTAATTCAATTCAAATACCATTAAGTTCACTATTCGTTTAATGTTTGTGGTATTATTAACGTCAAATATGTAATTCAAAATTGAAATTTGATTTCTAATATAGCATTATTAATCATTTTTAAATCAGTGTTCCTAATTCATAAATTAACTATTCTAAATTCAAATTTTATTTCCAAATTAAAATAAAATCTAGGTACGCGCTTATAATGTTCTATCTTCATAAATAGATAACCGTCATTCAAAATACATTTTGATGTATTGCATACCATTATTTATAAATTTCATTCTGTCTGAAAATAAAGTTGAAATTCCACTGCTATGTTTATAGTGTTCGTGTTTATATAATTACTAATCAATTTGGTTATAAACTTGAACTGACATATTTTAATTTAATCAACCAGAAGAAATTGCATTCATTATTACTCCAAAACGTTTTTCCATTCAAAAAATATCTTATGGAGCTAAATTGAATATTAATCCTTAAAACCACGTACTTACCTACAACTTTAATAAAAGTTTTATTACACCAACACATAACTTTGTACTTTAAAACAAACTATTTTCATGGGTAGTGGACATTACTAACAATTATTCTGCCGTATAAATATTTTATTTTCAGTAGGGACATTAAGTAATTGATTTCGAGCCTCTATGTAATATTTATGATTTTACATTATTATTATTTGGTGTATTTATATCATGAGTATTATGAAGCAAAATGTATTTTTAAATATTCGTATGTACGAATAGTTATTTAACGTAGAATTAATTTTCAAGCATATTTATTTCTTCCTATTAGTAAAATTACATAATACTTATCGGCATTAATTAACTGTGCCAAAAATATAAATTAATTTTTGTATAGATTTTTCAATGGTCATTCAGATGTTATCAAATGGTATTAGTACTTAGTTTCGACCTACCAAGTTTTAGTATCATTTTTCAATGTATATAGCCCATCAGCTCGAGTTGAACTTCTGTTGAACTTATATTGCAAATGTTATTTTATATTATATCGCCATTTACCTTCCGCAGGCGCTGAAAATGAAGAAACACGAAGAACTGGAGACGCCCACGTTCACGACCTCGATTCCAATCGATGTAAACGACTTGAATAACACAGAGTAACATTTCTTTTACATTTTGTGGAGCGAAATTGAGCCTTGGTACAACAGTTATTGGGCGTGAAATCTATTGTAAATGTCCACCGTTTTGAAATTAAGTTCACGATTTTTATTGTTGGTAAATCGCATTTAGAATGGCGCCAATCTTGACTCGTGGCTGTAGTTCGTGCTTGCCAACATTGTTTTTAATGTTTTTTTTCTATTGGGTTTTTAAATTGCTTAACTGGATTAAAAATATAATCAAAACTTCTTTCCTTTTTACATAGCGATAATTGATTGAAAATGCATGTTTGGCGTTTTCTCAGGAAATCACTATAAAACAAATTTGTGATTGGCTGCCAATACGAGGAACGTCATTCTTATTTTGGGTAAAGTATCACATGAGAAGTTGAATAAAAAATATTATGAAATTATATTTTGGTATGAGCATTTTATATCAGCAAATTTTAAGTAGGTACATTGTGTTTTAGGTATGCTAACTTACATTATGAATATGATGGTGCGATTGAAATTAGAGCTTAATGATGTTGGATGACCTTTGAGAGTCAAGTGATATTTTAGGCTAGCCACATACGAGTTGAGAAAATTAAACTTTGGCTTTATTTAATATCAAATTATAAGGCATTTTGATAATATATATGATACATATATTCTAGCCTAAAATGCGCGAAGTGTATTGCAATTATGTAGATTTGTATCAATTTTTCAAACACCATCTTTTGATTCGATATTGAAAGCACACGAGAAATGACAGTGGCCATGAAACGTTTGGTTAGAAATATATTAACTTCTGTTATATTTATTTATTTAATTGATTTAGGATTTGGCAGAGGTGCTGAGCCTTTTACGTAAAACCCGCGACTTTCATTTTTGTTAAACCTGATAAATCGTGTTATTGTCGTTGACAGAAAATGGTACATTAGATGTTTTAAGTTTTAGCATAGTTTCAGCGTTCAAAGCGTTCAAACAACGAATAGACGTGCAGAGATATTTTTTGTATTATAAATATTCACAATAGTTGTAAGATTGGTTTACAGTATTCATTTATTTTTGTTCTCTTTGGACTCTTAGTTTAGTGATAGGTTATAGACGGAAAACTTCACCGCCATTTTTTTCGAACCTCTGCCTTTTATTTTTTATTCTACATTAATTTTGGATTAGCGAAGTTATTTTAATACCATTATTGCAACATTTGTGACAGCTCTTGCCTGCCCCAATGTTACCTGTCAAAGTTATATTGTTATACATAAGTACTTACTTATTTTCTGTTATAGAAACTATTTTCTTACAATGTCCGTGTTATGTAATTTCTAATTTATGTTTGTGACCCCTTGAGTAGAATGTTAGAAAGCGATGCTTTAAGTTGGACCACCTATTTATTTAGTAGACATTTTTTTTTATTTCTCAGGTTTTGCCAATATATTTTGATAGCAAGATAGCAAGCAATAATGACAAACATAGTTATACACAGACACACACACACAGACAAGGGCGAGACACAACCAACATGTCAGATGGACAATGTATAAAATATTAATACTAGACATACTAGATTATAATGTAAATGTTAAGGAATAAAGCTGGATAAATATTATTTTTTTGTTTGTGTTTTATTTTTTTCACCTTTTGTTTCCTTGGTTTTGCTTTATAGAATTTCTGTTTATTTTTTAGATTTTTGATGTCTTAATGACTTCTTGATTTTTATGTGCTTCTCGTAAAAATATGTGTAAAATAGGTACCTACTGAATACAATTATATATTTTTAATTCTGATTTTTATTCTTTTAATTTGTGGTGCCAAATAAGTCCAATATACCAACGCTCTAGTAAAACTTTTTATACCTAGTTACGTGAATTTATTCTTAAATGCTTCTTGCGAGCGTTGTCTAAGTAATAAGTGCTAATTTGTGTAAAATTACGTGTGCCTTGCTTAGCTTTGATTAACTAATATATAATTTTTGTAAATTTTATAAAATAACCTTACATTAGTTTTGTACTTTAATAAACATTTTTCTAAAATAAAAGTAACAGTTTAATTTGTAACCATCGTAAAAGTACATCGTAAAAAGTTATCAAAATAATATATCGGGTGGGTCATTCATCCACAAGTAATGGAAGTGGAGACATGTTACCAGAAATGTACCTACATTCAAGATGTGATCATAATTTTCTTTCGCTTCGTTATGTCATTGTTATAAATATCTTTGGATAACGCACAATTTAAAAATACATGTGTTATGTAGGCTGTTAGGCCCTTGATAATGTATTTATCTGCGGCAAACACCGGCAGGAGGAAGCCATTACTTTTGCCAGAGAACTGGTTGTTGGGATCACAAAGCACTTCTATAGCCACTGTGAACACTTCTGCGACTTTTTTGCTGTCCACGTTCAAATCCGAATCAGCCAATTCTTCGACGGAAGCAATGACGGGAGTGACTAATATCTTATTGTCCCGCCCCGGGAAGGACGGCCCGTGACCCCAAATATCCAATTTCTCTGGTTTCAAACCTATGTCGTTCTCTGTAAGTCTACAAGCGGTTTCTATTATCGTCTCGTCTTGAATGTTTTTTCCCCCGGGAAATGAGATTTCGCCTTTAGTGTACCATAAATGTTGTGATCTCACGGTGTAAAGTAGTGATGGTATCCCGTCCACTCTGCACAGAGGCACCAAGGCAGCCTCGTTTTCAGAAGGCAGCTTGCTCAAGCTGGTCACGGGATATCTTTTGAATTTCCACATACAATGCTGCCGAGTGGCCAGAGAAAACAAATTTTCTATACTATTTGCCGCTTTTGCACACATCTCGGAAAGATACGGAAGGTACCAATCAAGTTTTTTATCACGATAATTTGTACCTATATGGAAAATTGAGATAAGATGCTATATAATTGTTTTGGTTGGTGTTTTCATTTTTTGACAATATAATTTTTTAAATAGGTCCTGAAATACTGATAAAAACCTTACTGTAAATTTAAACCTAAAAATATGTTGTCCATGCTCGGAAACGCGTTTATTAGGTCATCTTAGATATAAATTATCTATTATATCATTAAGTAGGTACCTACCTATTTATTATTATTATTACTATCTAGGCCATCAGTGAATCCAACTATTTAACCTTCTCTAAAAATATATCCTGGCGTTAAGGAGAACCCGGGACCAACGTTTAACCACGATCCAGGCGAGCTCCTGATTATTATCAGAGACAATTTTTGTTCATACATTGTCTTATACACATAAAATCACGCCACGCCTCTTCCCCTGAGGGGTAGGCTGATATTTCCACTTGCCACGTTCCCTGCTTACTTATTTCGCTTCATGCATATTCTTAGCTCTCTCAATTAAACGGACGGTGGGTTCAGGTAGGTATCTACTCATTCTCTGACCTTTCGTCAGGGCGTCGCCGATTTGATCAAGGTTACGTTCATATTACTTCCCTTTTAAGTATTACGCTATGTTTACTGAAGTGAACTTAGTATACTGATACATCATACAGTTTTAATCGGCCATTACAGTATTTCGATATTTTTATAAGCCTTGCTCGATTGCCATATTTTAACAAACTGTAGTTTGCCGCCTTTGCCTACCCTAGAGGTCGCCGTCAACGTCAAAGTCATGTCATGTCATATCATCACTCATTGCAGTGAAGTGAAGAAGAGAAGAGAATTAGCAATCAAAGTTTCAAAGTCTAACAATTAATTAAATTGTTATTTATCACAAATACTTTGGACTTTAGACTGAAAGAAAGATAAATTACATATGTTATTGTGTATTTTTTACATGCGTACGCGATTGTTTCTACGTTTTATGACCACAAGATTCCAACAACCATTATGTCGTTTTCTCCTCGAACTTTATTATCAAAAATGGCACGAGATCGCTGCATAGCGAATATAAAAGAGCTCCCGATGTTTATACAGAATGATGATGGGAATAAAAAGGTGTATGCTTCTGTTTTAGTGCCACTGTGTATTGTTAAAGAAGAGGTCTGTTTACTGTACACACTAAGGTCTTCAAATCTTAAAAATCACAGCGGACAAGTTTCATTTCCTGGTGGGAAAATTGATGAGGGCGAGACTGAAATTGACGCAGTACTCCGCGAAACACACGAAGAAATCGGTTTTAATACAGAAGATGTTGAAATCTGGGCCAAAATGCCCTTTATTCAAGGTCGAGATAAAAAAATGATTATACATCCCATCGTTGGACTATTAAATAACCTAGATGTGGATAAATTGGTACCTAGTGTTGATGAAGTTGATGATGTATTCACAGTTCCTATGAAAGATCTTTGTGATGTTGAAAAACAGGGTCACTTTCAACATGAAAATCTCATTTTACCTGTGTACACATCCGGAAAGCATAGAATTTGGGGGATCACAGGAGTTATTACACATTTGTTCCTTCAATGTTTTCTACCAGACAATTTATATACAACTGACTTTATGCGTAAAAGATATAGAATAAGTGAACTGATGCCATCGAAATTATAATTTTTCAAAGAATTTCTTTCCATATTGGAAATAAATTCTGAAAGGTCCAACGGAGGAAGCCAGAGCTATAAAAAAGACGAGTTAAAGGTGATGGCAAGACTTGACCTCAGTAATGAGACAAAATAAATAGGTACATAAATAAAAATCATATAATGATTAATTATTGCCTTTTAAATACTGGGAGTGCAGGAGTGGTATAAGGGCGGTGTTTTGGTCTGCAATGAGGCTAAGATATCTGTATAATCTTTAAAAAAAAACAACTTTAGTGCAATTGTGAAATGTATGCATAAGAAAAAATGTACGCAAACACTTAACAGATAATAAAATGAAATATATTTTTATGGATCAATTTTATCTTATGAAGAATTGTTTGTTTTGTTTTTTCTTGTTTGGACTAGTCATGGATTAGTTGTTCAATTAATTTTCTTTTGTTACATATTTACCTTAACATAAAAAAATACTAAGTACATAATCAGTATTTAAATATTTATGCTACAAGTTAAAAACATGCAAAAGTTTTTTTAGAAAAAGAGTTAAATTTATTTATGTCATGATTTTGATGACAAAAAATATTAATTGTTAATTGAAACGTTTTTGTAAGTAGGTAATTTTGAGTGGGTATGTAAATTGTATATATATACAGTATTGTATTCAATTATTATGTAAATCCAGGTGTATTTTTTATGTACTTCTCTCTCATTTCCTTATAATTTATATACATGCATACAATAAAGTCTGCAAATTATACTTAATTTTTCAATCAATTTTATGTTAGAAATAGTATCAAGATTATATGTATGACAAAATAACACTTCTTGTTTGATTGCATATTTGGAAAAAAAATTTGATTCACATGCATACACATAATCTCTTCTATATCCTTTGTGGGGTAGACAGAGCCAACAGTCTTGAAAATACTAATAGGCCATGTATAGCTGGTTTTAACGTTTTAATTTACTAAATAAATTAAACAATTAAAATTTCGCGCATCGATTACACAAACAATCTTTCGATTATCCAAACGTAAAATGCTCAGGTACAATTATTTAAACTTTAAACAGGAAGATAAGAGGAAATCGATACAGTTTAATTATCCTCAAGAGGTACTTCATGCTGTATGTGTGGTACTCATTGCAAGTATATAACATTGCGAAGAGCACCGTGAAAGTGTGGTGTACGCGCGCTAGCAACGAGAAACGCATACTTAAGTGCAAGTTTTGTGTTATATTTTATTCATATACATACGCAATGGATAGCAAATTTTGTAAGTTTTTTTATTTATTTTTTTGTGGGTAGTGTTTTGATTTTGTTTATCATTATTTCTGTTCAAAAGCGCAAACAATGAAATTAGCTAAAACAAGTAGATGCCCATCTGTATGTAAGTATGTATCTATGTGTGAAAGTTTTCACCATTTACATTCCCCAGTTTTTTGGAAGAAGCACGGGTTTAGATAACCATGCTTATGACCACATTCTAGATAGGGTAAACACAACTCTCCTTTTGCCTCGTTTACCCTGAAGGGTTGGGATTTCTCTTGTGGACGATGGACTAGCAGCTTGTCGCTGTTTGAATCTCAAATCCATCATAAAGCCGTACAGCTGAACGGGTCCTTTCAGTCTTTTCAAGACTATAGGCCTTGTCTACCCCGCAAGGGATATATATATATAAATACCTACCTATATGTGTGTTTATAATAGTAACAGCTTTAATTACGTATGCATAAGTAACTACAATTAATTTCAGAGAATCAAATAAGATTCTCTTAAATGATGATCTGAAAATCATCAGAATTTTTACCTTCGTTATTAGCACATACCTGCTCTAAAATGGGTTCTACTCGTAGAATGCTCTCCCTTTAGCCATGCTTCAGACGTTATTCATCGAGATGGTCCTTGGACTTATGTAGATTTAACAAAGCATTGTCATCCTATAGGTACTTTACCATTACACAATATAAGGAAGTTCTTTAAGAAGGAAGTTATGAATCGATATAGGAATCTCCTTATTTTACCCAAGTTAACATACAGCTACGCAGTACCTAAATATATAAAATGCAAAGAAACTAACTGCCTGGTCCCACCAAGTCTTCATCCACGTCTGGCGTTTGTTGCCTCTAGCTGGGGTCAGAATGACCAATCAATGAACATGATCATAAGGGAAAAAGTTCCCACAGTAACGGTATACACATTACCATGCGGCCATTTATTATACCTACCTTCTTTTTTCCAGTATTAGTTCTGTTCCTCGCGGTCACAATGAACTGCCTTGCGGAGCCCCAATGGAGTCACGAATCCTGCCCGTGTCCCCGGGTCTATACCCCAGTTTGTGCTTCCAATGGACAGACCTACAACTCCTACTGCGAATTCCAATGCCACCTGAGCCAGTTACAAGACCTGGGCCATGATCTGCACGTTGTTAGGGGCGGCAGATGTGGCGGCGGCTTTTAGATCTCGTTCAAATACATCGCAATATTTTTAAACTGTTGTTGTAATATTATACCTAAAGGTTATATTTTTCAACAGAATTATAAGAGGTTCTCAATTTGTTGGAGTCTTGTTTCTTGCAAGAGTTGGGATGGGATAATTAGACTAAGTGTGAAATTATGCGATAATAAATATATAATAATAGTCAAGTATTCATTGTTATCATTTACTTATTTTAATTCAAGAATTAATTATTGTGTTCGTTCTGTGTTTTCTTCTTGCTTATAAGATCAGGTATGATTACATTAGTAAAAACTAGGGATCAGTTTAGTGAGCGGATGTGATCTTAGACAAGGAGTTTTCTCTTCCACGTGTTCTGCTGTCTTCAGTCAATGAAAGTCTGGGGCAGGTGGTAGTCGTGAGCATTCTATCTCTGAGAGAGCAGGCTGACTATTCTCTCTCAAGTACTTCTGTCTACATTCGTATGTGCATATGTTCCTATAGCGGACGAAGTCCGATGCACAAATGGGGTCGTATTGCGAAGTGCAGTAACATTCATACTCTCTCCATACGGCTGACGACATGGTGCATGTAAGAGCTAGTATGATTACTGAAATAAATGGATAAAACAAGAGTGAGACTAGATAGCGATCGGAAAGTAATATAACGATGATGTTCGTGTGTTGTTCGTCTTGTCTTCTTTCTGTAAGGATCCAACCATTATAAGTAAAAAGGGCATTCAGTCTAAACTACTTACTACGTCTAAATTTAAAATATGAAAGAGGATCTTAACTTAAAAGGTCAACTATGGTTGGTTAAGCCCCATCGTTTGAAAGAAATTAATAATGTTAGTACCTATGTCAATTTTCCCACACATTTCATATCAACAAAACAAAACACATAGCCTAAACTTGTACAACTTTACTATTAGAACGTTTCATAAAACTTACAGATTTTGCAACTCATCATTAATGTAGGTAACTGTTTATTTTACCGCAACGGATCACACGGTTCCAAAGACGTCTCACATTACCTAAAGCGCAACATTTCTCTCTTTTTGGAAATAAACAAGTTTTTTAAAAGAGCGCATGGAAATTCGGATATCGATTTATCAGCTACATTTTCCGGTCGATAGTAAGAGCTTAGATATGAACATTGCCAATTAAATGCCTTAATTTACCCTAATTAAGACATTAATTGCTGCTCTCAATAAATATAAAGTAGTTTAATCATGTTTTTATCTAAGTACTGAACTAAACTGAAAAATATTCTTATTTTTCCTTTTTTCCCGTATTTCATTTGCATTTACGTATTAGGTACATTACCTAACACTAATCAATGCTTGACACTGTAAGGCCTGTGCGTTCATCTACCTTTCGCGTCATATAGGGGCATTTAACGTCATTTTATGATCCTTGGTTTAAAGATAACTTTTAAAATTAACTAAGGTAAACCTACCTATTTTGTAAAGCAGTAAAAAATGGGTTACTTACAGAACTAAAAAAATTGATGGTGATGACTTATTTTGATTTCGCCAGGCACCAGGCAAGCTAGTTGCAATTGCGAGTTTATGATGCAAGTCCTATGACAGTTCCTGGGTACCTTGATATCAGTGGCCCTTAGGTTTCCTCAATTTCGGCTTGATCACTTGTAAAGTAGATTATTTACTGCATGTATGAATGCGAAGAGCAAATGACCGGGTCAAATCTAAAGGTAAAGCTTCAGCTAACAACGTGCGAACTAAGCACGAAACAAAACGCTGTTTGATCTTTTAAAATACCAAAATTTGTTACTTGGGAGGTAGGATTGAAGGAAACCCCAAATTAGAGGCTACTACAATACAAATTATATAATACAAGTAAATTTATAAAGTGACTAAATGAAGCAAAATGAACCTTACCCCGGTATTGTTATTGAAAGTGCCTATTCCTGTTATCATCAATGACATCCATAGGAAAGAGATAGAGTGGTCCTATTTTAAAATGCCGGGAATCGAACGACAGAATTTTTCTTTGAATATCCCTTGATAATGTAAAGAAAATATAAAAAAAGTTTTTTTCTGTTGTGCAGTATTTGGTTTTACGAAAGTCCTCATATATATTTGGGTTCTACTGGTTCTACATATATAGGTGTAGTAAGTATAGGTAAATAAATGTGATTGCCTAATTATTATCTGACACTAGAGTCATTAAAGTTGACCATAATCATAACATGTTATCTACATAAATATAATGCAATGGTTTTATCGTTTGACAGTCATGATAGGTCACAGATATTGAAACCTTGATGCTGTACCATTAGATAATTGACCTGAAAAAATATCTTAAAATATAATAAAAGGTGCATCTAAATGAAAAAAAAAAAATATACTTGAGGAGGAATAAGCAACAAACGAAATCAACAGGGTTTTACGGACCACATAAAGATGAGCGAAAATTCCGCTTTTGCAGACAAATACTTGATAGCCCTGACATATCAGGGCACGAAAAACTGCATGCCTCGTCAACAAGAACCTTCGTGTCACTGTAAAGTCGATGTAAAGATAACTAATTGAGGAAAACACGAAAGCAATTTGCAGTACCAACACCTTACCAACTGGAATGTGTACGATGAACAAATATTAAGTCTCCAAATAAGTATTACACAATAAGTTTACAATTGTCGGTTTTCACGTTCGCCGGTAACTAAAGTTACTATTGGTTTCTCCGGAATCTTATCACTGGTTCCAGAAAACTCGAACTTTACTAGGTATTGCATGAAGTTTGTTGACGGAAAATATTTCGTTGAATTTTCCTATTTTGCATTGGTATTTACATATAGTCACGTCTTTATTCCCTACGGGGTAGACAAGCAGAGTCAACGGTGTTGAAAAGACTGCAGGCCACGTTTAGCTTATGGAATTGAGAATATAAATAAATACATTTAGTTACTTCTTTATAATTCTGTATATTTATACCTTAATCACATCTTTATGAGTACTTACGAGTAAGGCAGAGCCAAAAATCTAAAAAACAAGTAGGATAATAAGTACCTTATAAATTTTGTGCGCATTGTCATCCTTTTCTATGTAATGGATTATTTTACCAGTGAATTCTAACTACACATGTTTATTATTATGACATTACATTAGTAAATGCATAATAATTCATACTAAATTGATTCACACCACTCAAGAAGGTAGGTAATCTGTAAACCTAGTACTTACGTGTAATTAAAAATAGTATAATAATATAATATAAAATGTATGTTATAAATGTGGGTTTCACCTAGGTTCAATCCAGTCATGGTTCAGCCCCCCAGATAATAAGGACCTTACTGTATACTTCACAACCGGGTCTCTTAGTCTTCACTGGAGGAGGACCTATCCTATCCCCCCATAAGTCATATTTATTCAGTTCCAGTAAGTATATCTTATCGCTTTTAAGAATAATGAAATTGTGAAAGAGTCCCAACCAACTCAGCATAAGCCAACTGTATACATCTGGTACTATCTCCCGTTGAAGCTCATGTAGACTTTACGGCATTCATTTTATTTTGAAGACCAACAACCATTTTGATAAAACATGTAGGTACCTATATGTAATGTATCCACAAAAAAATATGAATAAAATATATATTATAAGGTAAGTCCTATGTTGTCTATAATATTACATAGGTACTCACCCTTATTATTATAAGATTATAATATTTTATACGATTTTTAAACTAGAAACCTCGGGACATCAGGGACAGTGGAATGGTCGTCTCAAATCTGCCGGAAACACAATCTAAGTGTCCACTTCAGAAGCTTTTTCAAATTGGCGCGAATTTGAAAAAAAGAAATTCTTTTTTTTTATTTTAAAGCTTAGATCTCGCAAATACGTATTGTAAAAAACAATTCCGAAGAGTTACAAGATGTTTGTTTACGAGCTGACGTCAGCGGCGACTCACGGGGCATTCCGCCTGCAGGATCGCAAGCTCCGTGCGGCATTTTGTAATCACTATATAAACTGCCACTAGGCCACTGTACCAGCATATCACAACTGAGAGTCGACTGGATCGCAGACACAGATTTTTCACAAAGTGCAATAACTTGTGATAACGCGCGGTTAACATTGTAGGCATTTGTTTGTAAAATCTATTTTAGCAATTAACATGATTTACGGTAAGTATTTTTTATTAACTATGTATGCTAATTCATACTCATATTTTTGAAATTTAAAAGATTAATTGTCCTTGTAAAGTGCTTCACTAAGAACATCCTTGGTAATTAATACTAGCTGTGCCCAAAAAGTTATTTTATCATCATTGAAGCCCTCAAGGATAAATTTCCCCCATTTTTTTACATTTTCCATTATTCCATTGCTCCTTATAGTCGCAGCGTGATGTTATATAGCCTAAAGCCTTCCTCGATAAATGGTCTATTTAACGCAACAAGAATTTTTCAATTCGAACCAGTAGTTCCTGAGATTAGCGCGATCAAATAAACAAACAAACAAACTCTTAAGCTTTATAATATTAGTATAGATTATACCTAGCTTAGTTTATTTAATAAAACTAAACCTAGTAGCTGTGTAATTAAGCTAGTATAGAGAACCTACGGGTAAAATTAATTAGCATCGTGTAAGACAATGCAATTAAATCATCATAGTAACTTACTCACTCGTTAAAACATATAATTACAAGAAGACAAAACGAGGCTAACTTTATGTAGGTGTAATTTCAAATAATTTCAATTTTTTTCGGAAATTATCAAAATCTATTTTTTTTTCAGGATTAATTATATTAGTAGCGGTTGGGGTGGCCACGACCTCAGCACTGCCTCCCTGCGTATGCACCAGGAACTACCAGCCAGTGTGTGGCTCCGACGGAAAGACTTACGACAACCAATGCATGCTGGAATGCGCTAAAACTAAGCAGGCCGACTTAACTATGGCGAGGACTGGCCAATGCGAAAAGGAACAAAACAATTGCATCTGCACGTTCGAATATGCACCCGTCTGCGGTGCCGATGGCCAGACTTACCCCAATAAGTGCTCCCTCAACTGCCAAGAAGTCCGGCTAGTCGGTACTGGGCCATGCCCATACACAGAAATTCAGTTGCTCCAACAACCTAAATGCGTTTGCACGCGGGAAGGCCGGCCAGTCTGCGGCAGCGACGGGTTGACATACGCCAACCTCTGCATATTGAACTGCGCGACGACCACTAACCCCAGACTTTCGTTGAAGAACTATGGACCTTGCGTCGATGAAGTCAAAGTAGTCGACCAGCCGACCCCCGACACCTGCGCGTGCGCAAGAAATATGGCCCCGGTATGTGGGAGCGATGGTAAAACTTACGCTAACCCTTGCTTATTAAATTGCGCGACGGCGAAAAACCCTGCACTTTCAGTAAAGAGTTACGGAGCTTGCGTCGATGAAGTCAAAGTAGTCGATCAACCAATCACGGACACTTGCGCGTGCGCTAGGAATATGGTCCCAGTTTGCGGTAGCGACGGTAATACGTACGCTAACCCTTGTTTATTAAACTGCGCGACGGCGAAAAATCCTGCTCTCTCAATTAAGAGCTATGGACCTTGCGTGGACGAGGTCAAAGTAGTGGAACTGTCCAACCTGGACAGCTGCGCGTGCGCACGGAACATGCGGCCGGTTTGTGGCAGCGATGGCAAAACATACAACAACCCTTGCTTGCTGAACTGCGCGACGAAAGACAACCCTTCATTATCAGTCGCCAGGAATGGTCCCTGCGGGGGCGTGAACGTCGTGGATGGTCCCAGACCCGCTAGCGCGTGCACTTGCACCAGGGAGCTGGCTCCGGTGTGTGGATCTGACGGGGAAACTTATAGCAGCGCCTGTATTATGAGATGTAGGAATCCGGACGCCACATTGGCCCACGATGGCCCATGTGAGTCGTAATCCATACAACAGTTTTCAAATAAATCACATGTAATGCTTAGGAAAAATTATTACTGAAAAGTTGTCCCTTAAAAATTTCCAACTCAATTATTTAGATACTTTTGACATTTATATAGGTATGCTTAATTTTAAGTGATCACCTACAGGCTAAATGTGTTAATAAGGCTGTGTTTTAATAGTTAAGTTTTTAATGTTACTTTTAACTTATAATCCGCCTATGATATTGTATAATATGAGGTGGAGTTTTTGCAGATACATTTGTATTGTATATTTGGTTTATTGCTTGTAAGTCACATCGTTAAGGTAGATTTTATAGCAGTTAATATTAAAAGACTATAACGTTATTGGCTTGACTTCTTTCCGCTCCTTAAATCACATTTAATAAATAAACTTAGGTAAGAAAATCTTTCTTCTATATCTAATTTACTCCAATAAATTAATTTGTGCCGTGTGGTTCCCGGCACCAACACAAAAAAGAATAGGACCACTCCATCTCTTTCCCATGGATGTCGTAAAAGGCGACTAAGGGATGGGCTTACAAACTTGGGATTCTTTTTTAGGCGTTGGGTTAGCAACCTGTCACTATTTGAATCTCAATTCTATCATTAAGCCAAATAGCTGAACGTGGCCATTCAGTCTTTTCAAGACTGTTGGCTCTGTCTACCCCGCAAGGGATATAGACGTGATCATATGTATGTATGTATGTATGTATGTAAATTAATTTGAAAATGTATACATACATACATACATATGGTCACGTCTATATCCCTTGCGGGGTAGACAGAGCCAACAGTCTTGAAAATACTGAATGGCCACGTTCAGCTATTTGGCTTAATAATAGAATTGAGATTCAACTAATGATAGGTTGCTAGCCCATCGCCTAAAAAAGAATCCCAAGTTTGTAATCCTATCCCTTAGTCGCCTTTTACGACATCCATGGGAAAGAGATGGAGTGGTCCTGTTCTTTTTTTTATTGGTGCCGGGAACCACACGGCACAATGTATACAGTATCTAATAAATCGACTATTACGACAAACATTAAAAACAAATAAAGGAAGTGTATTGCAGCTACATAAAATAAAAATTAAGCATATTATACTGATTTTTGTGTATTCTACTGCTACAGCTTACGACTAAAAAACAAGCGAATTGTCATACCTACTCCCTCGTAGGTACTTCAACTGTTATCGCCATTATTTCGTGTCATTGTTAAATAAACGTTTTAAAATTTACCTTTGGGTTTTTGCAATACAATAATTAGCATTTACGGTATCAGCATTGCATTCTTAAAATTGCCTTATTAACTGAAAAATAATGTCATCGATTTGCAAAAGCTATTAAAAAAATTCCCCGATGAAATATCATCTAGGTACCTATGCTGAATGTATAAAACAAAAATTTCTTGTGAATATAATATAATATATTCACAAGTTTTCAACCAGGGTTTGGCTTCCCGACGGTCTTTCAGAGCAAAATAATTTTATTTATTTCCCAATAATGTTAGTACTTAGATATAGAATGATACTCGTATAAGTCAAACCCTGGTTGAAAACTTACATATTTTTGACCTATATTTAGACAAATTATTTTTAGTGCAACAAACAGTTTGCATGTAAATAATCTAAGTAGGTACTTACCTATTTCATTATCACCTGACTGTATAAATATCAACAATGATTAACTTTATTTGCACAATGCGGCGTGTTGCAATTGCAATATTCCGAAGGGAAAATTGTAAAAAATAGCGTGATAAATGCTGATGCAATTTTCATAAATCAACACAAAATACTTTAAGCATGACAAGGAATGACTTTAATAGCTGTTTATAAATTTCTTTTTTTATAAACAAAACTCAATCTTTGCGTTCGTTTAAAAAAAGGGAGGTTTACAGGGTCGAACACCACAGCGGCCATCTTTGATTGCTTATCGATGCTTCAGGCGAGGGAAAACATCGTGAGGAAACCTAGCTGGACATTAAGACAAGTGAATGTGAAACCATGGTCCAATATTGATCGTGTTTTCCTCATGGACCAACCACCTCATGGACTATTTTTGGCGTTATTCCTGGTAACACGAGGACACCACTATCCTGGGTTGGGTGAGTCAGTTTTTTGCACTTAGCGAATTCCATCTGATCTCCGCAACCTTTGCAGGAGAACCTAACCCATATTGGATCATAGTAAAAGAACTATTGAATGTGCCTATTCCCTTATGCGCCTTTAACAACATCCACGGAAAAGAAATAAAGTGGTTCGATTTTAAACGGCCAGGAACCACACGGCACAATAAGGTACTCTTACCTTGTGTTGTATGAAAACTTAAACATACCTACATAGTTATAAAATTTAAACGAAGAGATCCACTTGTGTACAATATTTACAGGTATTTGCTAACACATTTATTGAACCGTCGTCGTTTAAACAGCACTATAGTGAGAAAACAAACCTTGGGTTATTATTGAAATAAAATATTAACTTACAACAAACGATTTATTACAAATATCACAAGTTATAAGTATATATAATCTGGCACTTCATTTATGTATGAGATTTTTTTACTATGCTTCTTCTCGGTACTGCCGACGAATCTATTAAATTTATTAAAGTTATGTAGTATAGGGGGGATAATTTTGTTGTTTTTGGAAATGCTCACTTGCTATAATTAGGATTTCAAAAGATAAATTTTACTGAGGTAACGCAAAGAAATACTCGCTGACTAGGTGTTTTTATGTATGTGTGTATCAAAATTTCAAAGAAGTTCAATAAATAATTTTTATGCTATACAGAATTTCAGATAAATATTCAGTTTAAAGTGTATCCAAAAAATATATAAAGTTATTTAATAATTAAAATTTCTTAAAGTATTTTAAGTTATTGGAAAATGTAAACTTTTTAAATTTATCAGAAATTACTGGATTTTTAATGTAAGTACAAAAGCATCTACAAAAATCAAAAAAAAATCCAATGGTACAAAAAAGCTTGCTGAATAGGAATTTTACATCGCCTGTTTTTTTATCTTTATACTAGATTTACAGATGAGTGAAAAATCAAACAAAAAAAATTATACGTTCTACAGATGTCTACCATTCAAAAATGGATTCTAATGAATTGCAATAAAGCACACAATGAGCAGAGTTTTTTATTTGAGGATTGTGTGCTTTATTGTGATATATTTAAGATCCATTCTTAAATGGACGGACGAATTTGTTTGTTTTGGACATTGTTTTTGCGATATTATAGGTCTATAGATAGCAACATCGATGGGTTTGTAAGATTTAAATGTATTTTTTATTGAAAGTTATTATTATATAGCTGAAGCACTGTAAAATGATCTCGATATCATAAATCAATATTCGCTAACAACTCATCACCTTCTTCATCGAAAAACGACTCATCACCGTTCTCACAGAATTCTCCAATCAAATTTTCATCATTTAACAAACTTATTTCGTCATCAGTCTTATTACTATCACTTGTAGAGTTCGAATTGTCTTTGTTACTTTTTATCGAATCTTTCCGTATGTTTGTGCCTGGGATATAGTCGTTTTTATTCTTGAGCGTCGGGCTTAGGTATTGGGATATGTGGTTTTTGCTGTCCTGAAATGAAAAATATTGTATGTCAAGTTGCTAGAAGCGTTCAAATTGCAATGTACAACTACAGCCTATAATTTATGGTAAGCGTGTATGATAATGTGTGGAAATATTTTTTGCGCTGAGCTGAGAATCAATCATTATTCATTCATACCGATCAGAATTTTAATGTAAAATTTTCTTATGAATAATATAAGATTACTTTTGAGATTAGAAAGAGTTATTGATGTTTTTTCCAAGTTTCTCTGCAGGGAGCTCTATCACGCGGAAATAGAAGCTAACTTGCAATGTTTTTGGGTTTGTTATGCGGTTTTGATATGCAGTAGAGTGTATTACACAAAGGTTTACAAAAGTGTTGTAGTAATTTACCTGGTGGCTTGTCGAAGTATTTTCAAACGTGTCTCGACTGAGCCCCACGTCATTCAGCACCTGTATGCGTCAAAATACATAAAATCACATCTAGTTCTCAGAGGTGTATGTACAGTCCTAAGTAAGCAAAGATCATTAACAAAAATAAAAGGCAAGACGCACAACTTTAAATCTTATGACAGTTTTTCGAGTTATTTAGATAATATTTTCATCCATAAGATATGGATCGTAAAAGGCGACTAAAAGAAAGGCTTTTAAACTCGGGATTCTTCTTGTTGGCGATGGACTATCAACCTGTCACTATGGAGCCCTAAGAGTTAGAGTGGTTCTCTTTTCTTTTTATAGGTGCCGGGAACCACACATCGGTCATATATTCATTCAGGATAATATAAAAATATATTCGAGATATACTATAAAACAAACTCGCTTCCCGCGTCTTTAATCCACCTTTATAGCTGAACTTTGATTACCATATACGTCACATTCCTATGTTGGAGGGAGATTCTTTGATTTGTGCAATAGAGTATAGAGTGATAAGCTATTGCCGCGCATCGGAATTCGAATCGGTAAGGTGCCCGTTTAAAACGCGTGTTGCAGTCATCAAATTACAACGCGGCCATGAACCAATAACTATTTTTGAAGTTACGTACATTAGTTTTATTACCAACTGATGCTCTGACGGTGAGGAAAAACATCGTATAGAACCCTGCACATTTAGGCAACAGGAACCAGTAAATATATAATCCAAAACGGGCTAGGTTACCATGCAAAGTTTACAGAGGTCAGACGGTAGTCGCTTCGTGTAAAAACCTGACTCGCCCAATCCAGGATCCACAGTCGAGGGCACACCCCGGGCTCCTCTCCAGAGATGGTGGGGATGCAATCTGGACTACAGCTTAGAAGACGAGGGGTAAGCAGTGACAAGAGATAAGGTTGTATGGTAAGGGATAGGCTTACATACTTGGGATTCTTTTTTAGGCGATGGGCCAGCAACCTGTCACTATTTGAATCTCAATTTTATATTAAAGCCAAACAGCTGAACGTGGCTTATCAGTGTTTACAAGACTGTTGTCTCTGTCTACCCCGCAGGGGATATAGACGTGTGTGTATGTGTGTGTGCGGTGACCTGCAGCTTGTGCTGCAGCAGCGGCCACAGCAGGTCGTCGGCGGTGCGGCGCGCCAGCAGGTAGCGCGCGCGCACGCCGCCCGCGCGGCCCAGCCGGTGCGCGCGCGACTCCGCTTGTGACAGGATCTATCACACACAAAATATATATTTTTTCTTAGAAACCTTCGTAAGCACTCCTCCACGTTATTTTACATTACAACAAATCTAAGTTTTATCTAATATATTAGTACAAACATACATAAAATCAACCACCGGATCCCTCTCCAGAGGTGTGAAGATGCAACCGGGACTAAGACCAGGAAGAAGAAGACTCTTATACAGTTACTTTGAATCAATGAGCTATATAAAATCTCGGAATCAGTATCAATAATAGAATACAAAACCGCAATAAAATAAAAAAAATCTAATTTTTGTATGAAAAAATTCCCTAATTCGCAAAACAAATGGTTAGCAACGTATTCAATGACCTAGTTTTATCGCTAGGTACCTACGTACAAACCCCTCCGCCTCCGCCCCGCTTGCCAGACAATTAGTCGCCCACACGCATTCGTCACGGGACCATTGTGCGCAGGAGCAATTTTTCTGCCGCGAATCGGGAACGTACGCCATGTCGTACCTAAGTATTCTTCGCGAAAATATTATGAAATAGTTCGATTTAAAGAGTATGTTGTCACTGCGTGTTCGAATATACATTTTAAAATGGTCAAAATTTACACCACCTATTTAACCTCTCATCGCACCAATATAGGTATTTTAACGACTAAAACGCCTACAGGTTTAGTTATTCACGATAATAAATTCTGTGTTTTGACAGTCTTCAGCCCGAGAAGTATGAAGGAAAAAATTGCAACTTAAAGATCAGATTTTCGTAACTAGTTATGGTATGAGTGCAGCGGTCAACGAACTTCGCCGCCCGGCCGTAGTAAGTATATACCTACCTGTCTACTCTACGCGCAGCTGATTACGCGACGCTCGGTGTCTCTCCGATAGGGAATTTTCGAGGTATTTTAAAAATCAATTTTTTTTTTTGGTTTTGACTATTAAGCGAGATTATTATAAGAGAACATGTATTTTTTACATACATACATAAAATCACGCCTCTTTCCCGGTGGGGTAGGCAGAGACTACCTCTTTCCACTTGCCACGATCTCTGCATACTTCCTTCGCTTCATCCACATTCATAACTCTCTTCATGCAAGCTCGGCGGTTTCTGGTACTTTTGACCTGACCCTTTACCAGGACGTCCTTAATTTCATCAAGATACGTTCGTCTAGGTATTCCCACTCCGACCTTTCCCTCCACACTCTCTTTGTATATCTGCTTAGTCAACCTGCTTTCATTCATCCTCTCCACATGACCAAACCATTTTAACTTATTATTATTTTCTTTACCCTATACATACAATACTTTCCATGAATCAAGCTACTGTATTCAAAGTCTATCTGTATACATACCCCAGGGTTCCAATGCAGCTCAGCGAACAGCACCAGCCCCGCGGCGGTGAGCGTCAAGCCCGAGTTGGCCGCCGTGATGGATAACACGGCGCAACGGCAGGATGGTGTGTGTTGGAATTTGTCCACCAAATCCTTGGAAAAACAAGTCTTCCGTTGTTTGTGAATATTAACAATCAATCTAAAGAAAAGCTACCTACTCACTTAAAAAGGAGATCAGACGGGAAAAATTAGCTTGATATTTTTATTCAGAGTCGTATATAACTCCCACTGCATACATATAATCACGTCTATATCCCGTGCGGGGAAGACAGGGCCAATAGTCTTAAGTCTTAAGCCAAAAGGCTAATGGTCCACGTTCAGCTGTATGGTATAAAGATAGAATTGAGATTCAAATAGTGACAGGTTGCCAGCCCATCGCCTAAACGAATCCCAGTGCCTATCCCTTAATCGCCTTTTAAGACATCAATAGGATGGAGTGGTCCTATTCTTTTTTCTATTAGTGCCGGCAACCACACGGCGCTTCCACTCTCTTATAAACTTCATGTATTAGAACACACAATCGCAATCACATGGTTTCATCTATCAAAAACACGCGCAACTTTGAAATTATCGTCAATCAATTCGCTAATGCAAAAAACTCACCGCTCTAGTATTAGCAGGTGTGGATCCCACGATGCAAATATAATGCACTTGTTGTTCGTCGAGCGTCAAACTGATTGCGTTTATCACGTTGCGGTGGTGCGCGAAGATAAGGAACTTCTCTGACGTTTCGTCCAGTAGCTGCCTTACGTATTTACTGTAACAATGCATTTTTGATTAATGTGAATTGACGTCCGATGAAAATGCTGCAGTGCAGTTTGTTCCGCCGCTTCTTCTGCACGTGCGCTTTGGAAGCGGTAGTAGTTATGATTAGATTTAAGTGATGTGACCTCAATAAGTGATACCATGTGTCCAATTTTGAAAATAAACCTATTCTATTTTATTCTGATACCAACAAGCTGTCCCATTCGGTCGCTAAAGAACTGTAGTTATTAACGAGTTTAATCTATAAAATGTAATTTTTAATAAATAATACATACATATTTATTTATTGAAATTGATTATTCAACAAGTTATTATCTAGCTGAAGCACTGCAAATAATCTATACCTACTAATATTAGAAAGCTGAAGAGTCCGTTTCTTAGTTTGAACGCGCTAATATCAGGTACTACTGGTTCGAATTAAAATTATCTTTTTGTGTTGAATAGACCATTTATCGAGGAAGGTTTTAGGCTATATAACATCACGCTGCAACTATTAGGAGCGAAGAAATAATGGATAATGTGAAGAAAACGGGATATTCATCCTTGAGGGCTTCAATGATGCCCAAAATAACTATTCCACGCGGACGAAGTCGCGGGCCGCAGCTTGTAATATAATAAATAGATGAATGAAGCATTATTTACCATACGGCAGGTATCTTAACTCGTGCGGTCTCACTAAAGTAAGTGATGAGGGCGGCGTGGCGGTCTTTACTATTAGATTTCTGGTATTTAGTCGCCATTTGAGATAGCTCATCGCGTTCCTCTTTGGTGAAATCAAGAAGACTTTCGTCTAATTGTACTGCTTCGCTGTAACAAAGATATACAATTAAGAGATAATCTAATAATAATAATTATAATTCCCCTCCGGGAAAGAGGCGTGATTTTTATGTATGTATGTATGTATAAAATCTAAAATTAATACTATATTATAAATTATTAAGGACATCCTGGCAAAGGGTCAGGTTAAGAGTACCCGAAACCGCCGAGCTTGCATGAAGAGAGTTATGAATGTGGATGAGGCGAAGGAAGTATGCAGAGATCGTGGCAAGTGGAAAGATGTAGTCTCTGCCTAGAAGGCGTGATTTTATGTACGTTTGTATGTATGTATATAATCTTATTTTAATAATAAATGAAAAAAAAAATGCATTTTGTAACTTATAGTAATGGTAATCCTATCTATAATATTATAAATGTAAAATAAGTTTGTTGTTTATTTCTAATCGCTTCAAGCGTTACCTACTGAACCGATCTTCATAAAATTTAATGCTTTTATATAATTAAGAGTCCGGACAAGGACAAAGACACAAGGTACCTTTCATCCCGTTAAAAACTTCCTGTGGGATTTGCGAAAAACATGTATTCTTTTGTAGGTAGCGCTATTCGTCGTTTTTAGTAGATGGCGTTTAATTAACACAGGCGAAGATTCAGTAGGTAACTAATTTAGGCAAGTTAGTCAGTGTTGATGATGTTAATTCTATAGATTGTTCTATAGCACAATATGCCGCATATTGCGATATAGAACAACCTATAGAATAAATATATTTGCCAATAGAACAATCAAAGTTACTAACATTAATGGTGTTTTATGAGGTCTAGAGATACATACATACATACATATGATCACGTCTTTATCCATTACGGGGTAGACAGAGCCAACACTCTTGAAAAGACAGATAGGCCACGTTCAGCTGTTTGGCTTAATGATAGAATTGAGATTCTAGAGATAACTGTATTATTGGATTTAATATCGGAAGGTTCCACTGGCAGAGAATGCTTTATTGCATTAACTCCACCTGTTGTACAAAATAATATTATTATTTGGATACAAAATAAAGTTTAAATAAATAAATATTTGATATAATACCGTGTCTTTTGCTCCAAGTTGGTGAGGACCTGTTCCTTGGTTCTCCTGATGAGGAACCTCCTCTGCAGTATGATCTGCAGCTCGGGAAGGTGGGACTGCCCGCTCATGTCCCAGCCGAAGTTGGTCTGCTTGCCGTCGCAGTATCTTTTGCCTGCAAAATTATTATAAGGTAAAATATTACAAAGATCTCTGCGTCCTGGTAAAGGGTCAGGTCAAAAGTACCCGAAACCGCCGAGCTTGCATGAAGAGAGTTATGAATGTGGATGAAGCGAAGGAAGTATGCAGAGATTGTGGCAAGTGGAAAGAGGTAGTCTCTGCCTACCCCTCCGGGAAAGAGGCGTGATGTTATGTATGTATGTATCTCTGCATACTTCCTTTGCTTCATCCACATTCGTAACTCTCTTCATGCAAGCTCGGCAGTTTCGGGTACTCCTGACCTGACCCTTTACCAGGACGTCCTTAATTTGATCAAGATATGTTCGTCTAGGTCTTCCCACTCCGACCTTTCCCTCCACACTATCCTTGTGGAGAATGTGAACAAATTAGTATAAAATGTGGATATGCATAATACATACCATATTCAGTGTATGATCCGAACAATTTCGGCTCGATTAATGACAACTGCGTATACAATTCAGCGGGCCGACTGAGCGCGGGAGTTCCACTCAGCAATACAACTCTATGGCACTGTTTCGTGATACCGCTCAGGGCAAGTGTGCACTGGGCTTTGTGAGACTTCAGGTAGTGGGATTCATCCTGCAAAAAAAAATAACATAAAGTGATCTGCTCCAGTTGGGCTGACAGCACGTGTGGCGGCTCCCCGACGCCTGCGCTGCGGGCTGCGCCGGCACACGCTCCACGGCGACCACGAGGTGTCACGGCGGACTTCTACATCTATCTTTTGCATTACCGTGACACGTTTTTTATTCAGATAAAGGGAAACACTATAATTGCAGCCCTTTAAAGGGATATCTTCGCTGTCGTAAATTTTACTGTTATTAAAAAATAACCTACCCAATATGGGAGTATTCGTATATTGCCAACATTTTACTTATTTTTTTCACTCCCAGATAATCACTGATATAAATTTTACTGAAAAGTCAACTTACAATGACAACTACGCCGAATTTCTTGCTTTTCAAAAGATCTGTGTGCATGCTAGTGATTTTGTAGCTCACTATAACCACCTCTGTCTGAAACATATGTAAATAAAAAATTAATAAAAAGCAAATATCATTATTCTAAGAGAGTTATGTGAAAAAATATAATGCAATACTTTATGGCAGCCAATATTAACCCGTCTCAGCTTACTTACTTTGATGGAAAATTCAAAAAGACAGATAATGTATGGATTCCATTTAGAGCTACACTTGATGAGCCTACGACTTCGTCCGCGCGCACATAGTTATTTTGGGCATCATTAAAGCCCTCAAGGATGAATAATTTTCCTCGTAAATATATTTTGAACATTTATGGTAAGTATGTACATACATGTCTATCGGCGACCAGCTGAGCATCTTTCCCCGTGGTCAATGTGACGATATTCATCATTGGAACGGACGGGAGTAACTCGTGGATTTTGCTCTGCCACGTTTCTCTGAAACAATGAATTTACGAGAGAAGAATATATTTAAGACTAGAGGCCGCCCGCGACTTCGTCCGCATGGAAACCCTATCAATCCCGCGGGAACTCTGGGATAAAAAGTAGCCTATGTGTTATTCTGGGTCTTCAGCTACCTACATACCAAATTTCATGGTAATCGGTTCAGTAGTTTTTGCGTGAAAGAGTAACAAACATCCATACAAACTTTCGCCTTTATAATAGTAGTAGGATTTTAAAGTTACCTCATAGAAGATGTGGTGACAATAAGCAATGGCCAGTTGTGCCTGTAATAGCTGGCTATGGCGAGCGCCTGGAAAGTTTTACCGAGGCCCATGTCGTCTGCTATCATACACCTCCCACGGCGGGATATACCGAACCTGAAACACAAGTAATACCCCTCCAAGCAAAAAAGGCTGAGAAAGACGGTCTAATTAAGGACACCATGTAATTGCATCAAGTTAAAATACACAACAAAAGCAGCTAACAAGTAGTTTGTAAAAAGATCTTAATATTATAGATACAAGGACTTTGGCTAGCAATCTGGGAATCTTTGATAAACTGATACACCTAAACACCACTTTATTTAACATTAAATCTCAATTTGCCGTGTGGTTCCGGCACCAATACAAAAAAGAATAGGACCGTAAAAGGCGACTAAGGGATAGGCTTACAAACTTGGGATTCTTTTTTAGGCGATGGGCTAGCAACCTGTCACTATTTGAATCTCAATTCTATCATTAAGCCAAATAGCTAAACGTGGCCATTCAGTATTTTTAAAACTGTTGGCTCTGTCTACCCCGCAAGGGATATAGACGTGACCATATGTATGTATGTTAAATCTCAATAAAAATTCTTAGAAAAAAAAGAAAGACGAAAGATACCTGACACCTTCTTCTTGGAATGGCATTAGTTTGTGCCTTAGTGTCGCCTCTATAGGTGACAAGTCCACATTGTTAGGATCCATTGTTTGCTCCTTGAGAATCTGCAAGTGTGAAAAAGTCATAAGTAATACAGTTAATACAAGAGTAATAGATAGATAAATGTGTGTCATGATTCTCCAGGCCCAGACCCATTTGTTGTTGGATGTTTACCTTCATATTAATTAGAAAATATAGAAATTGTAAAATCATAACTATTCGAAGTTATGTACATTAGTTTGAATACTAACGAAACAGGTGAATATGGTGAATGAAGACATTCTGAGGAAACCTGCAAATTCAGTCAACTAGATGTGTAACCATAATCAATCCAATATGGATTAGGATCCTCTGTAAAAGTTGCGAAAGTCAGATGGGAGTTGCTTCGTGTAAAACCTGACTCACCCAATCCAGGATCCAGTCAAAAAGCAAGCCTGTGACTTTTCTCCAGAGTGGCAAGGATGCAACTGTGACTAAATCCAGGACGAGAAGACCATAGGAATTGTATAGTTGGTTTACTTTGGAGCTTACTTAATCTGTGTAATTTGTCAAAACAAAAATGTTGATACCTTCAAAACATATGGCGGAAGAGATCCAAGAACTATGTGTGGAGCCAGTGGTGCCACTTTACTCATCAGCACTTGGTAATCATTTATGGAGAAATTCCAAAGCTTTGAACTTGCATCTGAAATTTGTAACAGACAAATAAATATGTTTCAATTATAAATTAGAAAAAGTAAAAATGTGTTTTTTTAATAATGAAGATTTTACATTACTAGTACAAGTACAATGTACTGTTATATTTTATTTTTTGTTATGTTGTTATCAATAAAAAGTTTTTGAAATATGCTCTAACTCACCATAGCTTTTAGAAGAAATTGTCTTGAACACATTTATGAGGGGGGCACAGAACTCAGATGGCTTTACTTCAAACCTGTCTTCAGATATTAAGTATACCATACCAGTTATTACTTTACCTACAGGAATTTTAATTTCATTTTGATTGCTTGAATTCCCTGGTTTTGAATATGGATGAAAATTTCTAGTTTGACTCGGGAAATTCCTGACTGGACCACTAGACTGAAATGACGGACTACTGTGTGTTAGGACAGGCCTAGGAGAACTTCCTTGATTTGGTGTCAGAATTTTACTCTGCCTTTTTTGTAATGCAGCCAGACGTTTTCGCTCAATTTCTTCTTTTGTGCACGACATTGTGAAACAAATTTACATTAAATAGGTAACAAACAGAAATAAAATCGAGGAAAAAGAAACACCGTAACAGTGAAACTAATCATGAAAATATGATGAGAAATAGGTATTTTCTGAAATTTCACAAAAACAAAATTGTTTCATAGGAAGGAAAATTATTTAAATAGTTTTATGCACAGCACAGCTTAAAAAGATAAATAAATATTTGAGTTTTGTTTTGTTTGAAACGAATAAATTGATGATTTCTTTTATATTTTGACACTATCATGACATTGACACATTCAGCTTTTTTTGGTTTAGGTTCGTTCCATACGGAACAAGCTAAAAAGACCATACTGCTGACATATTCGTCGACGAATGTTTCGTCATACGTATACATTTTTTTATATGAATAATAACATAAATACGCAATTACTGATGTTCTGTTTCTTGCTTTAATGGATAAACTTATTAGATATATAAATTATCTACAATAACATCCCAGATAACTTATTTACTTTAAAATGAGCCGCATTAAAAAACGCGAAAAATTTTATATTCCCTCAGAACGAAGCGTACAAAATGGACATTGAACTTTGAATTTAATCAAATGTCAAACTTTAAATTTTTGTAGGTACTAGAAGGCAGCTGTGTAGTCTAAGCTGTTCGTATCTTATTAGGAAGTAGGAAATAAGTTCAGTTTTTATTATTAGTAATTAATCTCCTGTACGATATAACGACCGTGCTAAAATGTCTGAAAACAGCAGCCCTATTAAATATTTCTTCTGTGGTGGATTTGGTGGAGTGTGTACAGTCCTCGCAGGTCATCCAATGGACACAATTAAAGTAAGACTGCAGACTATGCCACTGCCCCAACCAGGGGAAGTAGCCTTGTACGCTGGCACTTGGGATTGTTTCAAGAAGACTATACAAAAGGAAGGTTTTCGTGGTCTGTACAAAGGTATGTCAGCACCACTGACTGGAGTCGCACCAATATTTGCTATAAGCTTCTTCGGTTTTGGTCTGGGCAAAACATTGATAAAAAGAGATGACAGCTCTCCACTGACGAAACCAGAACTATTTGCGGCTGGTGCATTTTCTGGGATCTTCACTACATCAATCATGGCTCCGGGCGAACGCATTAAATGTTTGCTTCAAATTCAGCAGGGTGGAAATGCGCCCCAGAAATACAATGGCATGGTTGACTGTGCCAGGCAGCTATATGCAGAGGGTGGAATGAGGAGTATATACAAAGGTAGTGTTGCTACCATTCTTAGAGATGTACCGGCCAGTGGAATGTACTTTATGACTTATGAATGGGTGAAAGAAGTACTTGTGCCAGAGGATGCTAGTAACAAGTTTAAATTGATGGCTACAATTGTGGCAGGAGGGTGTGCTGGTATAGCTAACTGGCTGGTGGGCATGCCGGCAGATGTCTTGAAAAGCAGATTGCAGACTGCACCTGAGGGAACATACCCCAATGGCATGAAAGATGTGTTCAAGCAACTGATGGAGAGAGAAGGCCCTACAGCACTTTACAAAGGAGTGGCACCAGTTATGATACGAGCGTTCCCTGCCAATGCTGCTTGTTTTGCGGGCTTTGAGCTTGCTGTGAGTTTCCTCAACTGGGTAGCACCAGGACTTTGATGTACTCAAACAAACCTTGTATAGAAATGTTCATATTATATGTAAGCGTTAATTTAGATAGTGAAGAATAAATCTGTTGATATTTATCAATTTTATCAACAAAGTTTTTAATATATTTTCCTTATACATGACAATTGTTTATGAAATATTAAACGAATCACAAAATGCACAAATCAAAGTACTTTGCCATGTACATAGATATACATTTAGTGTAAAATGACTCGACTTTTGGAGAGCATTAATTTTATTTTGTATAGATGGAATATCTTGAAGATGAAGAGGATGTGCGATGACTGAACAAGAACAATACTGCGTTACCATCCTGATTACTTATAGACAGTTATTTGTTACATAATTGTGATAATATTTAATACAGGCATGAAACAAAGTGTTGTTATAGCCAGAGAAGTAATAAATAATATATTTTTCCTTGTATATTTCTTTTAAACCTCTGTTTCAGATGAAACATACCTACATAAGTCATAAGGTTAAGTAAATTTTAATGGCATCAAAATAGTTCAGAAACACATTGAAGATGCACCAATGTTTTAGTTGGGCAAGGTGGACTAATTCCTAACAAAAACTTTTTGTGTTGAAAAGAAATGTGTGCTTGTATTGAAAGAGATTAAAAAAAATCTTAAATGATTAAAAGAAATTTATTCAGTAAAATTCTCGTCTAAAACGGATCTCCAAGTTTCTGTTCCTATGAAAGTCATTCGATTTATTTTGGCAACTTTGTTGAGGTATAGTAACTGATTGTTTACTTTTATGATTTCCCAATCCTTTTCTATCCTTCTTTTGTAGAGTTCGGATAGGATACTTTTTGCCAGAACCATCTGGTCCCAATCCAGAATCCTTATCCCACCCCACTCTGAGCATCATTTGATAACCTTTATTTGTTTGAGGAATGACATAGCTAGTTGGTATTTTTTTGCCTTTAGATGCATTAATATTATGTAATGTAGATGACAAATGTTCCACTTTATCTGCAAACTTTTTATTGCTACATATTTCACAAACATAGTCTTTTTTCAATTTAATTTCTTCATCTTTTATACTCAGAGTTTCAGTTCTTTTATTGCAGCTTAATAACAAATCAGCTAATATAATATTTTTATTCTTAATAACTAAACTATGTGCTGAATTTCCTGCTTTATCTCTGACTGATGTGTCAATATTTCGATTCAAGAGCTCTTTTACAGTTTCCACTGAATTAGCTTGGCATGCTATCATAAGTAAACTCCATCCGTATTCGTCTCGAACGTTTATCTTATCTGGACAGCTATCTAACATATCTATTAGTTTGTGAACATCATTACACTGCACTGTTATGAACAAATCTTTGTCAGTTATGTTCACTTGTTCTCCTTTACGTTTCCGACTTCTTGTTCGTGTGAACGGCAGTGATTGGTCATCAATATTGGCAGGCGCTGTAGGAACCTTGGCTTCTTGAACTTCCTCTAAGTAAATTCTCCTGACTTCTTCACCAGACAGATTTGGTTTCGGATAGATTTCTTTAACCTCATTTTGGGAAGACTTTACGAAGTTAGTGTATTTATTATTAAACATTATTTAAGAAATAATTATATGAAGCGAAATACTATAGACTTATTTTAGTGAGAATTATCGAAACATAGGTACACAATAAAAGAAAAAATAATGAATACCTATGTCGTCAACGTCAATTCGAATGTCAAAACTGACATTTATTTTTTAGGTTTGACATTTACATGTAATCGTTGTAAAAATCATAATGCTTACAAGTGGCCTACACACACAAATCTCAATAATCGCACTGATAGAATTATTAACACAAGTCTGTAAAAAAGTTACTACACGAATAGAAGTAACGTCCGATAGCTTTCACCAGGTCTGTTCAATAGATGTAGCAAAAGATTCGTTATTTAGCCATTAGCTTATACTCAAAGGATGTGCCTTTCGGAAAATAATTAAATTTGTTTCCAGCATAATTTACATTTATTGCTTTACATTATTATTATGACAATACAATATTTAAAAACAACTTTAAAATAATACAGGTTTTCTCAGTAGTTTTATTTTAGAGTTCCCATGTTAAAGTCCATTCAACAAATCTTCATCATTTTTATGCAACATAAATTTTACAAGAAAAACGGACATGAACTTTAGTAAAAAAAATTGTAGGGTACCAAAGTTCACTAGAGCTTTTTCATAAATTTACTTTCATTCAATATTCTTACACAAATAAATTATGAAACTTAATACACAGTAGGGCTGTCTCACAGACACAATTAATTAAACTTAGAATGACTTCTAATTCTGTTATATGCATTTAAAATGTCATGAACTTTCAATATTCACAGAATTAAAATCCAACAAACATATCATAAAGGAATCAATCTCTTCCGTCCTGAATTTGTGATTTGTTAGGTTTACCTGTATTCATCACTCACTCTTTCTCGTGCACTCTTTCACTATTCTGACAATTCTAGCAAAAATATATCTTTCAACGCCAATACATTATTTCGGTGATATCAAAGAATGATCCAATGCATCACCTCTGCTACTTGATGAAGCCCTGGACAACTCTTTAGCGATACTTTGCAAAGCATCAGCTTGTTCTTGCATAATTTTTAATTTCTGTTGCAAATAATCTTTTTTAAAATTCAAATAGTCCTGTTTCATTTGCAACTTCTTCTGCTCAGTGGCTACTAAACTATCACAGTTAAAATTACATCTGCTTGATTCCTCAGAACATCTATCTTTGGTAGCTATTTTGTTATGTGCCCTTGGTATATCAAATACTTTTGATTCAGGAGGTGACTCTGGTTCACTAAAAGATCCTACTGAATCCAAGTCATTATTTACATCATTATTTAGTTCTAATGAGTTATCCTGGCCCAATGTAACAAATTCTGTGGTCTCCTGATAATTGGTGGTAGATGAGACATTTTTTATCCCTAAGGCTTCTTGTTCAGCAGGAGTAAGGCTAAACACAGAGGTTGGTAGTTCACCATTGCCTTCAGATTGACGTTTTTTCATGTTGGCACGAAGATCATGCCAAGTCTGAAAAGTTGAAGAGGAATAATTTATTATGAACAATACTTGGATATTTTTACTATTGGTAAAATTTAAGTGCCATGTGGTTTCCTTCACCATTACAAAAAAGAATAGGACCACTCCATCTCTTTCCCATGGATGTCGTAAAAGGCGACTGAGGGATAGGCTTATAAACTTGGGATTCCTCTTTTAGGCGATGGGCTAGCAACCTGTCACTATTTGAATCTCAATTCTATCATTAAGCCAAATAGCTGAACGTGGCCATTCAGTCTTTTCAAGACTGTTGGCTCTGTCTACCCCGCAAGGGATATAGACGTGACCGAATGTATGTATGTTGAACATACAAATCTAACCTTCCTCCACTGTCTCCATGTTTTACGAGCTCCGTTTCCAGTTCCCCTAAAAGAGTTCAGCTCTTCGGCAATGCGTCTCCATAATACTTGCGAGTCTTTGTATTTAAAACCTTCAGAAACTTTACAACTTATTAATTTAGGGTGGCGTGTAACTAATTCGATTAATTTTTTCTTTTGTTGTGGAGTTACCCGTCGGCCAAAACCTTCCATTGTGCAATAATAATATTGAAGGATTAATAAACAAGGTACAATCTGTTAACTTTATGAAAAGGCAAAGTCCTTGTATGCTTGTTGCTTCAAATTTATAGTTTAACCACTTCCACATACATTCAACAATAAATAATATCAGAATAGTAGTAAAATCACAGATAAAATTGAAAATTTCAATCAATTCACAAACAAAACTAATTACGATTACGATTGCCAAAGTCAATGAAATGTAAGTAGAGCTGACAATGACATTGATTAACGTAATTTGATCATTCTATCCCACAAAATACAGAATGCTATGAATGGAACACAGGCAGATTTAAAAACGCTTTATATTTATGTCTGTGGAACATAAATCTTTTCACTAGAGCCTGTTATTGATGCTCTCAAATAGGAATATCTAAGATTATGGACGAAAAAATTATGACTATTGTAATGAAGTAAATAGCATTCAAAGAAAATATTTTGTAGTTTCATCACTATTTGCTTTTTTCAACAGTCATTTAAGCACTGAACTGAATAAAGCTATTAGGTTGGTGTGACTGACTGACTGAGACTGACTTGAAATTTAATTGAATTTACTAACTTAATTTTATTAAAAATTTCGCATAGTACGATTAAAAAAAAATCTTAAAATAATAATTTGCTAAACGCAGCCGAACCGAATGTATCTTCATTTCATCCATTTTGATTTGGCTTGGCTGTCAAAACAAAGCTGTCATTTACTTAGTTCCGTTGCGTTGCGCTGTGCATGGCCAGTGATCAGATCAATTTCCAATTCAACACTATTCGCAACGAATGGTGGACGGAACGCGTCGGAAACGTAATTAACAATAATAAGGATATTGTAGTGTGTAATTATGATATGACAACTATTTTCCAACATATAATTCTTTTGTGATATATTGTGAGCTAATAATGGCTGGTGTTTGTGCATATTTCTTACGATTTCTACCCGTCGTGGGGTGCCTTCTTCTGATTCATTTAGCAGAATATGTAAGTACCTACAAATATCTTTAATCTTTTGTTCTGCACTAACAAGTAGGTAACGCAAGCTATGGATAGGTTTAACGAACAGGTAAGCGATCAAGGTGTTTTTGTATGATGGGTGGAATTTTCTCAAGAAGTGGAAGGAGGGACCACTTTCGATCTGTCATTCTTTTTTTATGTACAGTCAACAACACTGTCAGACCTGAATAATATCGGGAATTAATAATAATGTAGCTCAATAAAAAATATTCTGAAATACGTTTCTGGCTAACAATGTAAATACTAACATTAACATTATTATTTGATTACACATTTGAATACAAATTAATATTTGATAAATTTAACATTTGATAAAAAAGTATAAAATAAAGTCATTAATACAAACATATATCATGCCTCTTCCCCAGAAGGGCAGGCAGAGAACACATCTTTGCACTAAATGAAAACTAATAATGATCATGAGACAGATAATATCTAGCTTCATATTATAAAGCTCTCATTGTTAATTATAAGTTGCTAAAGGAAAACAACTATTTTATTTTGTTAATTGTAGGTATATTCTTATCTAGGAATTTTAATACAATGTTATCATGGTTCTATAAAAACCTAGGTATGCATTCTAATTACATACATACATATGGTCACATCTATATCCCTTGCGGGGTAGATTCTAATTATGTTATTGGATTTATAAGAATTTTAATTTGTTCTTATAATATTTGTTTCAGTAGTCAGAAATGTCATTTAGGTACATACATATACATATGGTCACGTCTATAACCCTTGCGGGGTAGACAGAACCAATAGTCTTGACAGACTTATCAGTTGGCCTATCGGCCACATTCAGCTGCTCAGCTTAATGAGTTAATATTAGTACATACATATAATTATGTTTAATCCCTTGAAGGAAATTTAGATTGATTGTGCTGAGAACAGAAAATGTTTAATGATCTCTTAGTTGTTTTTTTATGGTGAACATGTTACCTTGCATGATTACTAGTGACTATATAAAAGCATGTTAAAATATGAATGATGGGAAGGTTGTTTCTTTTTCTTACTTCCCGAGGACTTGGTTTGCGCAATTGGTCCACTCTCTCGCCATCCTTCTTGCATTGAGGGGCTGGATTCTCTTCACTCAAACCATCCTAGCTTCCTCAGGAATCGAAACGCCACCAATGGTGAGGAGCAGGCTGCGCTTAATTTCCTTAGGTTTCCCTTGAACATCCTTCTCATGGATGCAATGCTTTTCCACTACACACAAGAGAGGTGGGGTTAATGTTGATTGTTGTTAGGCAGCTAGGTTAATTAGTGATTTATTACAACTTGCTCTGAAATCCATTTTATTTTAATTTACAAGGGTCATCAAATCTCTTGCACTTTTTGGTTTCATTTTTAATATTACCAAATTAAAAATGATACCAAAAATTTATACAATATTTTATCTATGTCTATTTATGATGAACAAAACATGTGGTGCGCTTTTTTTTTATGAAGTTTGTATTTAGAATTTCTATAGCTAACTGAAGCATGTTGCTTATAACTGGCTGTTTTTATATTATTTCTATTTCCATAACTATGTTATTGCCATAAGTAATTGAATATAGATATCCATACATGTTTAGTGTTTGTTTTTTTTTATATCTTTTATCCATTTTGTTGGTGAATCCAAGCTTGTAATATTTATATGTTTATGTTGAATGATAGATGTATATTGAATGTTATTTTGAGTCATCTTAGACAAAGTTTCAATAATAGCTATTCCAGATAAAGATTTACTTCCCATATTCATTATGGCTGACAGCACCCACTGTAAGATCAGAATGTGTCCTGTTCACTACCAAAACATAAATTGTAATGCATGTCAATCAATTTGAAACAGAATTGACCACTTAAGATTAATTTATACCAATAACAAGACATACACTTCTAATTGATTCAGAAATAATCTAGAATGGACCCACATTCTATGTTTATTGCCTTAATGGATCTCCCTTGGATGATTCTATTGTTGATAATTGTATGAATTACTTGTAATCAGTGACATCTATAGACTTTTGTTCATAGAAAATATATTTGCAATGAATTTATTTATCTCTTTGCAATTTTGGATAATTTAGGAAATTTAATCATATATGTATCATTAAGCCATACAGCTGAACATGGCCTTTCAGACTTTCGAGACTGCTGTCTCTGGCTACTTTATCCTGTACTTGGCTCTGTCTACCTGTGATCTTATTCCTGCAGGCCTCTCAATACCTATATAAAATTGTGGAAGTGAGCAGAACTACAGAAATTATATGATATTTTTATATATCATAGCTGAGCCTAATTTCTGTAGTGGCTTTTATCTGATTGTCCATAGTCCACTTCTACATGATTTGGAAAAAAATATGCTGGTAATTGTGTTGTGACTAATGTGTACTCTTTCCGGTAACAAACTTATCTGCAATTTTTAATCTTAATTGTATTATGATGCGGACTATTTCGTTTTATTATTATATGTCAATGCTTATCGTTTAGGATTTCCCTGTATTGACTTAGGACATTGTGTTCCTGTGTACATTTTATGTCTTTGTCTTTGGTAACTCCTTTGTGTCCTTATTCTATAATGTGGTATGGTATTAAGACCAGATAGAAAACAATACCACTTTCCAAAGTTGACCTTTTTATTCCGCCCACTGTACAAAGGGATGTGTTTGGTATTCTTTCAAAGATTATAATATACTTATAATATAGGAGAATCTTACCGAAATTACTCCGGTTTGAGACTTAGACTTGAAAAGATTTTTAACCTAATCTAGAACGAGACTAAACCTTATATTATTTGCGCCGTCATAAGATCTTGTAGGGCTTTAGCATTGTTGGTTGCCTCGTATTTCCAACTTTAATTAAAGTTCAACCATTAAGTGATTGAGTTACTAATTAAATTACTCTTTTCATTATATTTTAAGAGATTTATCTCACAACGCAAAGAATTTCTTCCCACTTTCTCGTATCGATATCTCACGCAACTATGACGTTCAATTTTTCTGTTCAATTGTTCCTACTTAACTCTAAATGTTCATATATAACTAAATCTAGTTATTTGTGCCAGCTCCAGCCGGGTGGTTCGCGGCACCAATACAAAAAAGAGTAGGACCACTCCATCTCTTTCCCATGGATGTCGTAAAAGGCGACTAAGGGATAGGCTTACAAACTTGGGATTCTTTTTTAGGCGATGGGCTAGCAACCTGTCACTATTTGAATCTCAATTCTATCATTAAGCCAAATAGCTGAACGTGGCCATTCAGTCTTTTCAAGACTGGTGGCTCTGTCTACCCCGCAAGGGATATAGACGTGACCATGTGTGTGTGTGTAGTTATTTGTTTACATATTACATAGTTGACTGAACACAAAACTTGATAGACGAAATATATATGTCTCGAGTTTCAGGGTTCCTTAAACTACAAGGAACGCTTTTTCTCGTCATCATTAGTCTTATAGTTGCTTAGAGTAGAATAGGATCATCTCGTCTTGTAGATATCGTAGATTAAGCCCACAGATTTAGGTAGGCACAGTGCATTAAAAATTGCCATGAAGGATTTGTACGAGTATAAGGTAGGTAGCTGATCGTAAAAACTTTGCCAATTCACAGAATGTAATGAACGCTGACTGTCTTCAGTAGACTTTGACGTTAACCCTTGACTTTTGAACTTTAAGACAATTTTTAAGTTTTAAATAAACATTGCTTACTTAAAAATTATTGTAAAACGTGCAGAATCAATCATACATCGTAACCCGACACGCACTTGGTTTAAAAACTCGAGTGGTCGTAATAAGCGGTTTTGTCCCCTCTAATTAACTATTTACGACTGTCAAGCCAAGGTCCACGATGAGTAGAGGAAAATTGATGTTTTAATTTTCTTTGGATACGGTACTTATTGTTTTTTTTTAGTATATGTATACTACATAGTACATACCACACCGTACAATAAAATAAACAATATAGTCAATAGAAATGTCAAATTGTACTTAAAGCTATAAGTAATGATGTGTCGTGGTCTACATAGATGCAATACATATGAAAACATTATGTAACAGTAAACTGTGACATTGGCAGAATCACCGAAAGTCCGGTGGAAGCCATAATATAGAAAAGAAAGAAACAGTAAACTCTCATTGGAGGTTTGATTTATTTTGCGGCATCCAAGGGCAGAATATAAATTGGTCCTGTTTTACGTACTTAGGTAACCTAAAAGCATAATACATAATTATACTTGTTTCTTGGTTAATTAATGGTTCAAGGTTCACGTATGTATTATTAATTTACTTAGTTTGTGTTCATGGTGCGCCCTTTATGTTAAAGAATTAATATACTATGTAAACAAGTATTTCTAAAAATAAGAAGTTGTCACAACACAAGGAAGGTCGCGCATCTGAATACCAAAATTACGTGACATAAAACCTTCTTCTTGTCAAACCTTTGTGGTTTAATTTGTATTGGAAATTATAAACTTTTTGAGCACATAATTATAAATAGTATTAATGTAAATATTATGTTTTAGCTGTTTAATCCAAGAAACCGATTCGTAATAATGATTAAATAATTAATTTACTTGCGCTAGACTGCATTTATTCATTATAAAAAGTTGCTCTGCTCAATACTGCATAAAGTTATTAAAAGATTGAAACAGTGTCTAAATTTTGCATTTTAAAATAATACGACTTCCATTGTTGGTTCGTAGCACGGATAAAAACAGAAATAGGTAAACAAGCAAAACTAATTCATCACGAATTGCGGAAAAGCGATTGGTATCACTTGTAATCTACGTTTAAAATGATATTGTGTTTTAAAATGCGGATGTGTATGACACAGATATTTAAAAAAAAATACGCTGTAATACTTTTTAACCATAATGTTTCAAAGCATAGTCTTAGAACGAAATAAATAGGGCGGAACCTCATGGTATGGTATACTGTGGCTTGGTAGGTACCTACATACAGACTAAAATCACGCCTCTACCCCGGAGGCGTAAGCTGAGACTTATATTTTTCCATTTGCCATGATCGCGTATATTATTTTCGCTTCATCCATATTAACTTAACTAATTTACATACATACATACATATTGTCACGTCTATATCCTTTGCGGGGAAGACAGAGCCAGCAGTCTTGAAAAGATTTAAAGGCCACGTTCAGCTGTATGTCTTTATGCATATAAAGCATAATTCCATAATTGAGATTCAAATAGTGGCAAGTTGCCGGTCCATCGCCTTCAAGAGGAATCCCAAGTTTATAAGCGTAATCACTAGTTTACATCGTTAAAAATGAAGAACTACTATTTTAATCTTCTCCCTCTAGGCTTTAACCCCGATTAAATTTCACTTTTCTAGAACCTAGAGCCTAAAACCCATTGTGCTTACAATAAGAAACAGTTCCCAAAACGTATACGTTTTGCACTTTTGTATTGTATTATTCCGTCTAAAACAAACAAGCAGTACCTATTCCAGAGGTTTTCATACAAGTTCCCCACTCTTTTAATTCAGTTGCCAAGAGCGTTCGTGCGTCAGGTGATTATAATTGCTAATTCCACGTCTCGAATCTCGAAGGTATCATTTCTCATTAAGTATGTATTGATTTTATAACAATAGCACCATTCTTATTTTAGCTATACGCTTTTAAAACTGAAGAGCGAAGTCAATATTCTTTTTCCCGTTTCCAATTTTCATCACTTTATCTAGTATTCAATTTGAGATGGATCGAGTTGATTTTTACAAATATGTACAGAGTATAATTGCGACTTTGGCTTACTTATATGTGTACCATACATATACAAGAATCACGTCTTTATCCCTTACAGGAAAGACAGAGCTATAATGGAAATAGTCTGGAGAACCCTAAAAGACCACTTTCATCTATTTGGCTTATTGATGCAATTGAAATTCAAATTGTGATATAATACTAGTCCTTGTCATGGTATGGGCTAGTATATATTTGTACAAAACATATTAAAAACGTACTTAATACTCGTGTTAAGTAAGTATAACAAACAAGGATTTGTGGTTCATTGTACAACCCATTACAAACAATTGTAGTGATTTTCCGTTTGACTGTTCTAATTAAACTGTGATTCAATTAGGATCATTTTCTTTCCATAAATAGCTCACCGTAATTATTCGTTCGCAATGGTTTCAATTGCAATATCACGAAACTATTTTTTTCAAAATAATTATAGCTTGCACCAAAATAAACCAATTGAAGTACGCAATATAGTTAACAATATATGCCTGGTGGAAAGATTGAATAAAGAGATCTTCCCTCCTAAATGTCATACGCATGAATTTGATCTAATAAATAACTGAAATACGAAATGTAATGTGCAATGTAAAAACAAACTTAAAGGTCAAGTTACGATGGAATTCCGTAGAACATTCATCAAAAGAAAATATGAAGCACAGAACTTAAAAGACCGAGCAGAGGAGACGGGGATACCTCTTTGAATTAATAACGAGCGCGGTCGGTGGTTATTCATTGCATTTTGTGGAACAGGGCTCAAAAAGGATAGACCTGAATTCTTAATCTTAATAATAAAAAGTTTTTGTGTGTTGTTATTTTTTTTATTTGATTTAAAAGATTTTAAAGCCGTACTGTGTTCATCTGTATGAACAGAAGTCCTTTCGAACATGACTATGATGCTATGCTGACGCAGCAGTAGTAAAGCAAGCCGAGACATAATTAAAGATCGAGACCAAGAGTTCTCTTCCAAATACTCCTTTATCATGATAAGTCATGCTATATACATAGTTACATCCTCAGCTATTAAAGCCGAGTTTAGATGCAATTCTCTGCCTTTCTGTATTCATACTGTAATCCTGCTTCACGTTATGATCGCGTCTGGACGTAAACAAGTCTATGGTTTCCAGTAGTTCCAGCTTTCCAAGCTCGTTCGTTTGCCCGTGACCGCGAGAGGAAACGTTCTAAAAATAAATCCGACACTGAGAGCGTATAAGCGAACCGTTGAATTTCACGGCTGAATATTTTCATGGCGAAATTCTTTTTTTGGTATTCATACAACGTTGTCTTTTTTGTGTTTTATTTCGTCTGTATCACAGCAGCTGTAACAAAGTTCTATAATGAGATGAGCTCATGATTTAGGCAGAACTTTGTAACCGATCAGTGCATGTACAATGAATGTCTGCCTCGTGAAATCGAATTTCGACGTGTCACGTCAGAGTATATTGTTTCGTTTGGATTAACCAATTGATTCATATAGGAATTTATGATTGTTTAGGATATTAATTATAAATAAAACACATTCTAGCTTCGCTTGCATGATGACGCAATGCCCAACTGATTTATTGTCTTTATGGCCGTTACAAACTGTTAGTCTATCTCTCTTGACAATGACATTGACACTAATATGACACATCCCCCCCTTATGTTATTTATTTTATTTATTTTTAAATTATTATATACTAATATTTATTATCTATTTTACTATATTATTTTAAATCAAAATCTTCCAAATAAACTGGTTTTCTAACAATTCTACCTGCCCTAGTGACTACATCATTACTGCCGGCTGTACCCAACTCTACACTTCTTTGAGATACCCCTGGTTCATCTACCACCACCGGAGTCTCCACCCTTGTAGCCTCACCTGGTATACTACCCCACAAACATTCCTCTTTTTTAATAAATTTGTTTTTACTTTTTCTTATGTGTTTCTCATTTCTCCTGACTAAATTTCCCTTATCATTCATAACTGTGAACGATCTAGGACCATTTCCTTCTTCCATCACTTTACCTGAAGACCAATACTTGTTATAAGGTACATTCTGTATAATCACATCTTCCCCTTTTTTAAAAGACCCTTTCAATTTAGAAGTTTTATTATAAATGGTCCTAGATTTTTCATTATTTTTTAACAATTTTTCTTTAACATCTACACACAACTTAGATTTCAAAAGTTCTTTTGAGCATGGTAAGTTTGTTCTTAACAACCTGTTCATTAACAACTCTGAAGGAGAATAATCTAAATTTGCCACTGGACTGGTTCTATAATGCAACATTGCCAGATCAAAACTGGTACCACTCTCTTCACATTTTTTTAACAAACTTTTTACAATTCCAACTGCTTTTTCTGATAAACCATTAGACTGAGGATAATGAGGACTAGACATAATTAACTCAATGTCATTTTTTAATGCAAATTGCTTAAACTCAAAACTACCAAATGGCATGTTGTCACTGACTATATATCTTGGAAATCCATGAGTACTGAAAATTTTCATTAACTTTTGTATTATAATTGAAGCTGTTTTGTTTTCTAACCATACCATTTCAATCCATTTGGAAAAATAGTCTACCACAACTAAGAAATCTTTACCTGCATAGTGACCTACATCCATACCTACTTTACTAAATGGCAAATCCGGAATCTCATGAGACATCAGAGGTTGTTTATAGTTAGATACTCTATATTTTTCACATGGTTTACATGATAATACATAATTCTCTATGTCTCTCGACATTCCTGGCCAAAATAAAACTTTCCTTGCCCTCTTTTTACATTTCACAACTCCTGCATGACCTGAGTGCACAATACTTAATAATTCCTTTCTTAATGATCTAGGCACTAACACTCTATTCTCAAAATATACAATATTATCTTTTACCATTAACTCATTTCTTAATTTAAACAACTTTTTTAATTCTGTACCATATATATTTTTAGCATTTTTGGGCCACTCTGTATTAAACCAAGTCATAATATGTTGCAAGTTACCATCCTTCATTGATTCTTGTTGTAATTCTATTAGTTTCCTTTTTGAAATTTGTAATTCACCCTCTAAACCGTATACAGTTTCTGAACTCACACAATGAACTAATTCTTTTAATGTATTTTCTATCTGCCCATTAGTGGTATTATAATGTCTAGATAGATAATCAGCTACAAACATTCTAGATCCCGGAATATACTTTATTTCAAAATCATATTTTAACAGTCTTAATACCATTCTTTGTAACCTAGCTGAGATTTGATTAATATCTTTATTCATTATGGCAACTAAAGGTTTGTGGTCTGTTTCTACAACTATTCTACGCCCATAAACAAATTGATGATATTTTTCCATAGCTAAACAAATTGCAAATAGCTCCTTTTCTATGGGTGCCCATCTTTGTTGACATTCTGTATAGCACCTAGAGTAAAAAGAAACAGGTTTACCCTTCTGTAACAAACAAGCACCCATACCACTTTTAGAACTATCACATTGCAATGTTAATGTACCATCTTTTTCTAATATTGCTAAAGTAGGTGCACTGGAAATTTTACATTTTACCTCTTGAAACGCTTTTTCTTGCAAACTACCCCAGTCCCACAACACATCTTTCTTTAACAAATCTCTAAGCGGCTCTGTTGTTTTTGAATAATTTGATATAAACTTACTTAAATAATTACACATTCCTAAGAACTTTTGTAATTCCTTAATATTTTTTGGTTTTTCTAAATCAACAATGGCCTTCACATGCTCAGGATCTGGTTTTATCCCTGATTTTGATAGCAATAACCCTACATACTTAACAAACTCCGCCCTATATTGAACTTTATTCTTATTAAACTTAACATTAAACTTTCTCGCTCTATCTATTACCTTACTTAAAATTTGATCATGTTCTGACAAACTATCTCCAGCTACGATTATGTCATCGTAGTACACATGTACTCCTTGTATATCACTAAAAATAACAGTATTTAACCTTTGCATTACCTCGGGAGCAGAGGATATGCCAAATGGCATTATTTTGAACCTGTATCTGCCAAAGGGTGTACCAAATGTACACAGCTTTTCCTCATCGTCCAAGGCTACTTGAAAAAATCCATCCTTGAGATCTAATACTGTGAAGACACCTTTTCCTGCAAGTGAGTTATAAATTTCTTCAGGCGAAGGGATTTGATAATTTTCTCTTAAAATAGCTTTATTTAATTCCTTTGGATCTAAACATAACCGAAGAGACTTATCTGGTTTCTCCACTATAACTAAATTATTACACCAAGTGGTAGGTCCCTCTACCTTTTCAATAATACCTCTACTTTCATAATTACATAAAGTTTCTTTCAACCTATCTTTTATCACCTGAGGTACCCTTCTAATTGGCTTAACTACTGGTTGAACATTTTCTCTCAACTTTATTGTATATGTTCCTATGTTGCCTAATCCTGAAAACACATCCTCATTAATTGCTAAAAATGTGCTTTTATCCTGTACAACTATATTGTCTACTTTATTAATTAAATTAAATTTTACACAATCTGGCAACCCTAACACTGGCTGAACCTGCATATCTACCAAACAAAACCGAATACAACCTTTTTGTCCTTTAACAATACAATTTAGTTCAACACTTCCTGATGTTTTTACCTCTTGACCATTATAAACTACCAGAACCGTTGGCTTTCCTAACATATATTTTCCCTTTGTAATTTTATTAAATAACCTAAGCGGCATAACATTACAATCTGCTCCAGAGTCCAACTTAAATTTTATATTATAGCCTTCTACACTTATAACCTCATGCCATTGTAACTTACTTAAACTACTTACTGAATATGGTCCGAATTCCTCACTACTACTGTCCTCACTATTATTTGACTCCTTCACTCCTTGTACTTTTTTATGTAACTGTTTTGTTGTGCCTGGTTTTTCTTCTTTTTTATTTTTGTATCGACACATTACCGCAAAATGATTGAATGTTGAACACAAAGCACACTTCTTTCCATACGCAGGACAATTTCTATATTCATGTTGTCTTCCACATCTATTACAATGAAACATCTTCTGCCGATCCTTTTTAGCTGAACTTTCCTTCATGAAACTTATTTCCTTCGCATTATTCTCCATCTCCTTTATTTGTTTTTTGCTATTTTCTGCTGCTTGACATAAATTTATCGCCTTTTCTAATGTTAAATCTGCTTCCCATAATAATCTTTCCTTGAGACTAACGTCTTTTACTCCTATTGTTAACATATCTCTTATCAATCTCTTTTCTTCTTTAAAATCACAGATCTTAGCTGCATTCCTAAGCCTTGTAACAAAACGATCTACTTTTTCCTCTTCCTCTTGCCTTAAATTGAAAAATTTGTAACTATTGGCCACTGTGTTATTTTTGGTACCAAAGTGATTGTCCAGATTTTCCTCTAATGCCTTCCAACTCTTTATCACTCCTAATCCATTGTATACATCCAGCATCTCGTCTCCCGCACATGATAGGAAAACTGCAATTTTCCTTTCATCCTCTTGTTTTTCCAAGCCTGTTGCTACTAAATATAGGTTGAATATCTGCTTATACTTTTTCCATGAGTCTCCATCAATTATTGAATATCCCACAGGCGGCTTTATGGATCCTACCATTATTTTTTCCATTTTGTTGTCTTCCACCATCTTTTATTTCTAAGCACCGCTTAGCAAACCTCAAACTGAAGTACATATAGATATTGTGTTACTAATCTTATTTTCTTTTTGTTTACAACACTAAGGATCTTTTTTAAATTGTTTTCACCTGACACCATGTTTCATATAGGAATTTATGATTGTTTAGGATATTAATTATAAATAAAACACATTCTAGCTTCGCTTGCATGATGACGCAATGCCCAACTGATTTATTGTCTTTATGGCCGTTACAAACTGTTAGTCTATCTCTCTTGACAATGACATTGACACTAATATGACACACCAATCACAATATACGATTTTGTTCTCATAACATTTCCAATCTGCAATGCGTAGTTTTCCCATGAGGCCGTGGCTATTTTGGGACGATAGTGCTAGTAAACATAAATATGTTTTGACAACTAAATAGTAGGCCACATTATGAATTTGATCCATGATAGGTACTGTCATAATAATCGCTGTGATATCACTACGAATTTGGTCGAGGAAGTCGCTTTGTCATTGAAACTTTTTCCTCAAAAGCAATGTCATTGATCGTTATCTATCTTTTTAACCTGTGTGTCAGTTTGTAATGTAAGTTCCAAGTCGTGTTCTCATCTCAGCTTTAAATATATTTTAGGAACTAATGTTACCTTTTTATCCAAAGAACCTCTAGCCTCGATTTGTCTTGTTTGTCGGTGAGAGTTCGTCTCGTATTAACTTTCACTAAGTTGTTTCATTACTTGCAAAATTGAAAGCTGTTGATGTTTTATTTTTGTTTGATTTTGAAGCCATTGAAGAATAATTTCTTCAAATAATTTGAGTTGGAAACAAATCTATTTAAGTCTGTGCTGGTAGCAACACCACCTTTGTATCTACCAAATTTCTCTCTGCGCATTAATATATTTTACCTAAAGTTAAAAAGTGTCCGTTATTTTTTTCTGGGCCATCCACAGCTAAGTGATAATAACTGCAAGGTCGACCTTGCACGTTCAATCCTTTGCACCCAATCTGCGAATTTACCCTTACGCTAATGAAAGGCGCTCTTTATATACACACACACACACCTTATTATCTAAAGATAGAAACTGGTGTGTGTAAAATTAAAATATGACCTTTGTTATATTCTTCTTTATAATTATAACCAGAAACTACATAGGAAAAGTCATTACAAAAAGGTACACGCAACTGTTTTCCTGTGCCGAGGTGAACTACGACCATACGTCCAGTTTTCAATTTAATTAATGATATAAATGTACATTATTTAGCTATTGTGGGTTTAATAAAACGTTTATAACCATCTTAGTATATATTGTTATGTTATTATTTTAAAAATTTGACGCGTAGATTAACTGTGTTGATAATAACTTACGTAGTTCGCTGCTTTAGTTTTTAAACCATACTTAATGAGCTTCATTTACATAGATGATTTCATCCTCGTACCCAGTCGTATGTAAAGAATTTTTGAAAAACATGTCGGCAAGAAATTCCTTAGCATTCAACACCTGTCTTATAGGAATTTAAACAGAATCAGATAATTTACATTGTGAAACGAGTATATATTTAACCAATTGACTAATTGAACCTTGTGTACCATAAGGATTAAGGACAGACGTGACGTGTCACAATAAGGTCGAATTCTGACTCCATGTTAGAAGTGAATTTAATTATATGATCCTTATACTTAGCGCCTAAGGTGCAAGTTTCAGTACTCTGTAAACAGGGTTTAGTTATTGATTTTCCCGTCGGTAAATTGAACTCTATGATAATGTGAGTAAAGTAAGGGCTTCAGACGGGAAATTAGTCCTTTAGATACATTAGCAAGAGAAATTGGTTTTTGATTTATATGTCTAGTCACGGGTTTAATTTTCTTCAAAGAAAAAAAGACTTCTTTTTTTACAAAGGTTTTATCGATTCCTTTACTCGCAGTTTTAACTGTCTTTCCTTAGTCGTAGATATTGGTTTTAAAACATTGGACCTTTAATGCGCCTAGCTTTCTTGCTATAAAATAATTAAACAAAGATTTTTACGCTCTTACCGACAACTCGATTCTTAACACATATTTTCTGAATTTCCTGAGGCCATGACGTTCAAATAAATAGATGGAGTGGTCCGTTTCTGCTCTTTTGTTTGACAACAAGGCAATTTGCCATTGTCAGCCTTGTTATGCGCCTGTTCCTATGATTTCCCTTATCAATGAAGTGACCAGCTGCAGGATGTGATCCATGCAACGATCCAGTGAGTCAGTTGATGTCGCATTCTTGTTTATTACGGAATTCACACATTCAGTGAGTGAGTCATCCACGGTTTATGTCAGTGCAACCATAAGTAGGCAAGTTAAAGTTGTTGCGTACAATATTGTAAGGTAGTTTGTTTCCAATGCGTCCAAATATTATGTTCAGTTCAATCTTAGTTTGATCCTATAAATGATTTTATAATTTAGTATGTTGATGAATGTTTCGACGTTGTTAATGTAAATATTATCGTTTTGTAGTATCTTCTATCTACTCTTATTGTGTCTTGAATTTTGGCACCTCATTTCCTTGCATTAGCGAAGGAAATCAGTGACAATGGAGAGAAATTCGCTAACAAAGAATTTTGTCGTATATTTTCAAAAATAAAGAGAGGTCGCTGAACTTTCTTATTTCAATACTGTATTAAAGCATTACCAGCTTTAATAGCTTCGTTCATTGATTTGTAATGACTAACAGCTTTTGGATTTCGCGTGGGACGTCTGATAGCAATGTCTAATGAAAGAAGCTCTTAAATTGTGTCGGTTACCCTGCAAAGTGAAATTTACTTTAAACGAGGTGATCAAACTGTATTCAGCCCAGAAGCATTCATTGGCCACTGAACCTTTCATATTTGGTTATTATAACCTTTAAATGGATTTTTTCTATTAAATGGACAACCGAATTTTATTTGTCTATCTTTTTTAACGTTTCCATGACTTAGCTAAATGCAATTTTGATGATACAATAATTTGTTATTATCAGCGCCACTTATCGTTCCTTATTTTTAACAATCGGGTATATGAACAATCGTTGATATTAGAAATATTGTACAAACGAAGAACGAATAACTTGAAAACATTTTTATAAAACGATACTGTTTGAATAATTAGTTTGTTGAAATTGACTAGCAATTCTTCAGTCGTTATAGGCGGTTTGTTTTGGGTTTCGACGTTTTATTATATTGTCATCTTCTACACATAAAATGCAAGTTTTGGTGTTTCTCTACTAATATTTAAAATTGATTAATAGGGTGCTAAAGCATTGGTAAATTGAATAAAACAAAATTAATTATAAATGGGTAGGTGGATGACAACTACGGGTAAGGAAGGAGGAGTTCTTAACAAAAATCCGAGCAAGTGGCAGAAAAACTCTTAAGTGAAAAACTCTCTATCATCCAGAAAATTTATAGATAATATACATAAACATACCCGATGGAGAAACTGTTGCGAATTGAGGTAAAAAAAGACTTACTGAGTACAGATAACTTGCCTCAATTATTTGTTGATTCATTGCCTCAGTTAACGAATCCTCGTTATAGTTTGAACCTAACGTAGATTATTTACAAATTTCTATTTGTTGAACTACGTGTTAGAATATTGTGATGGTATCAGACTTGATAATTCATCAATGTCACGCTAACCATTTGACATGTTCAAATATGTTTTACTCTATGAAATGGTTTGTTTCGATTTAAAACCCGTAAATATTTTATTGCTTCCGTGCACACATCATCGATCTGAAATTCTGAACTCTTCCATTTCAATATATCTATATAAATTTACTATGTCTATGTACCTGAACAGACATTCAGATTCATATATCGAGTAAAATGTAAATAGCTGGTTACAAACATCTTTACAGTTATTATTTATCTTTTTAGGTAAAGGCCAGGGTGTACTCTAACAATGATAAATATTAGGTAAAAAGTATTATGGCCATTGCTTTTACTGTAATTAAATAATGTTTTGTGAATAGACAAACCTCATTTCTATGTGACCTACATCATTGCTCCCGCAAGCCCGCATACATTTGATTCCCGTATAAGTCACCCTGGCTTAATTCACAAATCACCAATGAATTATTAAATTATTTAATTCAGCCCCCATTTGTGCCACAATTGATTTTCAACCGTAGCGCCGAGGATAAAGTCACGTTTTTCAAGAAATTTGAATTTTTTATAACTAGAACTGACGTATGAAGGAATACATTCGTCTCTCCATATGCGCATATTTGGCGATAAAGAGAGGATGTTAACGGAAAGTTGTTTCGTAAACTGGGTATTTGTAAATCTGTTACTTTAACATTTATGGACGCTAGAAGAATATATCAATAAATGGTTGAATCGAATGTATAATACATTTTGGTCGTATTATTGTCGACTTATACTTGTGGTCTTTCAAGTAATTCATAAAGACAAGTCTATGGTATAATATTCTGTATTTAGATTACCTACTAATGGTACAATATTACTTGCTTCCTTTTTAAGTAACGACCAACCCAACCAATATTTCCCGGATTGTACATACCACCTCACTCTACTAACTCACGAACCTATAATACTATTTTGAAAGCACCATCCATTAGCCCACATTTACGCAGTAAATCTTCGTGCATTTCAGTATCGGAGTAGTGTAGCCACTTACGGTATACTCGTTTCTGTGTCATATTATGATACGGTGTATGATATGCGAAAATCGTCGTCATCACTATCTACCTTCCTGTAGGCCTCATAATTTGTAACAACCTTAGTAGGACGTGCGTGATATGCTTCAACATGGTCTGTATGCTTTAATATAGTCTGATAATATTATTGTTAGATAAATTTGCAGTCTCTTGAACTACATGTAGCATGTGCATGTCAAGAAAAAATGCTATCGGTTTAAGTACGAGTTTTCAAAATTCTGTTCATATTATGTGATCGGGCCCCTCGCAAATAAATATTTTTTGTTAATGTATTTATTTGTGTGTTCTTATTTCCCATTCCATTCAATCTATTGTAAATATGAAGTTATTAATTCAATATATTGTTTTTACTTCAGGTGCCTACTGCATCAGCGGAAGGCCACTGCATATGGTATGGTGTGTGTACCAACGCGACCCAAACGAAGAAGGTTAACTGCTATTACGATGGACCGGCCAAGCCTATTGAAGAGTCAACTAGGGTAAGTTTAATTTGAGATTGAAACACATGAAGAAAATCTAAATGGAATTATTACGTCTTGGTAAAACAGCAAGGAGTTTAATTGGGGCCACTGGGTTTTGTGAGTTTGGGAATCTACATACATAGGTATATATGGCCACGTCTATATCCCTTGCGGGGTAGACAGAGCCAACAGTCTTGAAAAGACTGAATGGCCACGTTCAGCTATTTGGCTTAATGATAGAATTGAGATTCAAATAGTGACGGGTTGCTAACCCAACGCCTAAAAAAGAATCCCAAGTTTGTAAGTCTATCTCTTAGTCGCCTTTTACGACATCCATGGGAAAGAGATGGAGTGGTCCTATTCTTTTTTGTATTGGTATTTGGTGGTTGGGAACCACACGGCACGGTTTGGGAATCTGTAAGGATTAAATAAATATTATTAGAGATGTAAAGAAAAAAATTGGTCATTTAAATAAAATGTTATCTAGAGTGACTAGCATTTTTTAAGAAACTAGAATGCAACCTAACAGGTTTAACAAACGATGGAAGGCATTATACAACAAGTTATGCAACAGTTACTTTGTTGTTTAAAGAGTATTTACATGTTTTAAGATTAGGCGTTTTATGTTATTTAGCGCTATTTTTTTTAAATAAATAAATATAAGGATAAATTTACGTGTCCAGTTTTTATTCTCCAGTCAGTAGATCTTTGTATATGAAAAAAATATTACAAGTAGGTTTATTGACTTTCTACTAATTCGTATGTGCGTGCGTGTCAAAAATAACTGTACATTAATAGTTCTTTTGTCGTTTAGCCTTTATCTTCAATCCATAGGAGAGATGGCATGAAGTAATCATTCTTCTTTGCCAGAATCAATTCTCTTATAGTAATTGTTTCCTTTGGTTTTTGACTATCTGGTCTTATTATGATCCATCAGGATAAATAAGTGAAAAGTTTTCTAATATGGCGCCATTCTTGTTGTACTTTAACTATTTAGAACGTACATGAACATGACAGTTTAGTGTCCTGATCTTATCTTTTTTCAATCCGACATTAACAATTTTACTGTTATTCTATGAAATCCCGTTAAACTGTCGTTTTCACTTTCCATAGCTTCCATCCCTCAAGGGTACTGGTGGATCTGGGTCACCGGGCGAGGTGGTTGAACGGTGCTATTTTTAGCGGCTGCATGCCACTATGACGTCACAGAAGTCCTACTTTACAAACGAGAGCGCATAGAACTTGACCCGACATTTGAATGGCCATTTGACGCCGTTTACATACTCGTACATGCAGCGATTAAATATTTTCCTCCTGATTTAAGTAGGAATATTTACTGCTCATATTTTCAATTTTCAAGGCGAAATTATAATTAAAAATATTAACCTAAACATCTCTCCAAAATAACCTGCTTCTCTTAAATAGATTAAAATTCCGAGGTCGATTCTAACATTAAGCCATTCAGCTGAACGTGGCATTTCAATCTTTTCAAGTTTGTTTGCTCTATCTACCCCGCATGGGATATAGACGTGATAATATCTATGTATTTTAAATTTCAAGTGGTCATATAATAAGTTAATGGATTTACCAGGTGCGTTACTTTTCTTATCCAAATTAATACGTGATAGTGCATCAATGTTTTAAAAAATACCACTTGTCTGGTGCCTACTACTTTCGTACTTGCTACAGTTACTAACCTTATTTAGTATTCGTCCAATTTCCCAATCAATACTAAAGGTAGCCTTAGCATTGGTATTTCCACTAATTTCACACAAGCACGCCACCTTGTCTGTTTCATTATTATGCATTGTGTTAGATGTTTTGTCTATGTTTCAGCACTCTCCATGTGCGAAAACATTGCCTGCCTTTATTTTTAATTGTCACATGTCGTTCTGTATTGGAGACATAATATAATTATCTCTTGCTATCACGTGAATTGTTTTGTTGTTGGCCTATTCCTGTCTAATACAGATATTCGTAATTCGTAACACAAATTCAGAAAGGCAATCTTTCTTTGTTGGTTATTTATAATATCATATTTGTTATTTATATTATCAATATAATGTAGTCTCATTGTAGGTCGACGTAAAAAAAATCCTTCATTTTAACGGGTCTTATTTTTTCGATGTTTCTAAAATAGATAAAACAAAGTTTATCATTACATATTACATCATAGAAAATTCTCGTTGACGCAGTTTGTAGAGGATTTTGCAGGATTTAAAAGTCAAATATTTGAGGAGTCCAAAGGAACTTCGCGCCAGCGGACGTCGGGCTATGACGGCGCGGATTTACATAGGTACTTACTTATATAGGTATTTAACGCCACGTTGAATAGTTGTGCCAGTATTGATTGGCGCCCAAACTGTACAACCAAGAGCTAGATGAAAAGAAACGGGCATTCTAGAGTGTTCTCTCAGGCTTGTTATAGTGATTTGTTTGGCGTGAGAGGATATTTTTCCTTTACGTATATTTTTATGATTACCTTCTGGCAAAAAGTCAGGTTAAGAGTACCCGGAACCCACGAGCTTCCATAGGGTTTCCATTTCCAAGAGGGTTATGAATGTGGATGAAGCGAAAGAAGCACGGATCGTGGCCAGTGGAAAAATGTAGTCTCTGCCTAGCCTACCCCTCCGAGAAAGAGGCGTGATTTATGTAATGATTGCTTAAAGATATGAATGAAATATGTAAGTTGTTAATGGGTATGACGAATTTAACTTACTTAAGCTCGAATCAATTGTTGCTTGACTCGTTATGTTATAATCTTTTGAATGGTGTTGAGCTCAGAAAATTCTATAAAATGACGGCATCCTTCATATCATGAATGCTATCCGGCATTTAGATAATAAAATATGGTTGTGGTTGTTCATTTATGGATAAATGCATGACAATAGATAGGGAATTCTTTCCAATGAGTTTTTGTAACAAGCAAGATATAATTGTTTTGTAGTTTCTTCTATTAGTTTGTATAACGATTAGCTTATCGTGTTCAAACATTGCTCGGCGACTTGTCAGCAGACGTTGCCCTTTATCTAGGACAAACTTGACATTTCCAGAACAAAGAACCATAATCAGATCTGACCCTTGTCGATTCTGAATCTTTTAAAAAGGAAACATTTTTAAAGGCTTCTTATTCCCGGTTGAACATTCTTACGATCCTGTGATATAGGTTGAAAAATATTGTGGTATTATAAAACTTTAAAAATTTTGTAGTTACCTTATCTTTAAAGATAAATATTGACTCTTCACTAATTTTATGTAATAGCAACGGTCTCGTGCTACGATCAATGCCAATGATATAGGTACTTAATTTTAATAGAGTATCAAAATCAGTGATGATACTTCCTTATAAAAATGTTTTTTTATTCAATGCGATCTCTACTGCAATCAAGATGCAACGTTGTTTATTGTAAGTACATGTCAAAGGCAATCTGACTGACCCAGTCTGAGGATCCAGTAGACGGTAGATGATTAAATTATGTGATAGTTCCGCATCGAAAACTGGATAGTGACTGATGTTTCGTATGAATAATTAATTTAATTTTATAATGTTGTGCAAGTTTCGAGCCGTTAACTTAAACATCAACGTTTAATGACATCATTTTTTTTAGTTTCCATTGACTTCCGTAAAATATTATATTCCTCCTTCTTTGGAATTGATGATCGGTTGACTCTTTATTCAAATAACTTTCGTTTACGAGAAATTTACATTTCTAAATGTCGTTGCATGATTTAATGTTCTTGGATGTCGACTGCAGTCTGCATTGCGGTCAAGGCGATGAAGTTTTAAACTCACTGCTGGTCGTATTTCAATTTCCTCAGAGGTTTCTCTTGACTCCTTTATAACCATCAGGTTTATTTGCGTTATAAATGTTTTAAACGAATTAAGCTATTTTAACTAGAGCTGAAATTTAGCTGTAATTATCAATACAAAGTCCAATAATGTTTCATAATCTTCTTTTATTCTTTTCTTGTGAGGAAAGTCCGGTAGTGTATATATGTATTCGTACGATGCCGAATACGCAACGACCTTGTCGGTTGCGAACTGTGACGTAACATTTTGTAATACGTAAGGCTTTGTCTGATATGTTTATCAATATAATGTAAGTTGATAAAAATATTTAAATAGGTAAGTAGATTTTTTCCTGTATATTTTGTCAGTGGCTGTAGCATTTCTTAAGTCCGACGCTATGTCATTATCCTTGGAAGCATTTTCTTCGTATTTTATTCACTCGAAATTTTTAATTGTCGGATTGAAATTCCGTAAAATTTTTACTGTCTTTGTAAAAAGGTGTGAAACAATTATTTTAAAATTTAAGAGAATTTCCTGACTAAAGCCTCTAGTATAACAATGTAGATTTATTGCTAATTTTCTTGAAAACTATCCCTGCTTATAAGTTTTTATTTGATTAAATGAACTGGTTATAAAGTTCGCATTTACCAGTCTCCGTATGAAAATTTAATACATATTTCGTAAAAATGATAAGATAAAGAAACACTTGTGTTGTAAGTTGGTCTATGTTTGTCATCATTAATTCTGTGATTAGGGACTTTCTTTGAAAATGATTTCTCGGGAACTAGACTACCCATTTTTGTATAAACTGTCCCATTTTCTACTTGTTTATTTTTTTCATAACATAACATATAATCACGTCTATATCTCTCGCGGGGTAGACAGAGCCAATAGTCAGCAAAAGACTGAAAGGCCACGGTCAGCTGCACTGCTTAATGATACAATATTTTTTATTTTCTGTTATAACTAATCGTTAATAGTCATTGTAACGTGTTATACCGTACCTACCTAATTGTTTTTTCAGTAGCCCAATAGTTATGACAAGATTTAATTTTGAATGATTTTATGTAGGCTAATTTTCACACAATAGATGATAACGTATGGCATTGATGAGTTCTTCATATGAAGAAGGAAACATCAATCAAATACAAAGAGACACCACTTAAGTTATTATTATTGAATAATTAGACACGCATGAAGTTGAATAGTGTTTAACATAATGACGTTTTTTTTATCAACCTCTAATTGTCACAAATGATAGTAGAGTAAAATATAAGCTGAATGAGATTCTTTACATGAATGCATTCAATATTGTAAATATACTTAGAAACAGTTAGCTATTATATCGACACCTTGATTTTTTCATTTTGGCTGCATTCTTCATTGCTTATGGTTCTGTAAACCTTGGCGGAGGAGGCGATAACCTTTTTCCACGCTACCTTGTCTTCAGGGCCTTTACCTGTCTACTAAGCTCACTATTTTATTCTTAAGAGCTTAATCAGAATTAATCAAAAACTGGCGAATATAAAAAAATTAAAGAAGGTTTATTTCAGTACCTAGTCTTTCTATGCATCCAATCCATGACGCATATCATAATCATAGTCATGATGCGTTCTTACAATCAACAGCGTATCAAATTATCTCTCATGGACTCTCGGTCCTGGTAATAGTTGCTAATTTCCAATGTTCTGCAACGACTTAATGTTATTCTAGAAAGCCGGCAGCGGCTCGGCCGCTTGCCAACGTAACGTCATTCGACTATAACCACGTTGTTGTGTAAATAAATACCAGTAGTTCACCACCCATCTCTTGTTTACGTTAAGTCAGCGTCCAGTGTTGCTTGTTTATGGGCCTGTTTATAGCCATGATCGTGAACCTTTCTACAAAGAATATTAGGATGATGTTACCTATAAAATAAAGATGAAATAATCCGGCGCCTGCAATGATAGTACATCCAAGATATATCTACTGTAACCAGTTCTGTCTTCATATGGCTGATTCTTAATATCTAGTTTGCCAATAAGGGCATGCTCTTTCTGTACATTCATATCCTCACGCCTGTCGCACAGGGGTTTACAGAAACTATGGATTTCCACTTGCAACGATGCCTGCAACCCTCTCCTGCTTCACACTATTCATTACTCTTTTCATATACAAGATTAAATTTTACGTGTACTCCTGGTAATTAATTGCATAAATTTGCATGTAGCAAAAGAAGTATACAGGGATCGTGGCAAGTGTAAAGATGTAGTCCTTGCCTACCGGCCCACCCCGGAAAAGAGGCGTGATGTACTCCTAACATATCTCTGTCTGTAATTTTGGATAATCTTGTAGGAATCTCAAAAAATCATAACTATTGCTTTTCTGGAGAGCAATGTTCGTAATACGTATCGTCTTATCCGTTAATTTGAATTACGTGGTTAAAATGATGTATTACGATAAGCATCGTATTATTGCTGATTAACGCCAATCCATTTTGCAATATTTGATAATCGGATAAATACTGATATGAGATATCCTCATTCATGATAAATTCTATCATCCTTTCTCCAAGTGAATACTAAAAACTTTTGGATTGAAACTTATTACATTTTTCGATGAATAACTTATTAATATCTACAGAAATGTAGAACCGCTTAGAACTGTACACCATGCACATATTTGGATATTTGCACAAGTAAGTACCTACCTGTCTTATTGTATGCGAATGGAATATGTATGTAACATGAAAATAGTTCTAGAAATAATGTCTAAAAATATATGCCAAAGGTAGACAAAATGTGTATGTTTACCAGTTAAAATTGTCCTCATCAATATTATTAAAATTTCGAGACAAAGAATCCTCAGGACAAATGTACTATCTGTATTTAATAATGAACTAGCAAATATTATTTTGCATTCATTTATGTTCAGAAACTATAAATATGTTTTAATTTATGGAACCAACCTGTGTGACATTTTTATCTGTTTTTTTTAAGTAGGCTTTTTTCATTCAAAAATCTTATGGATCTTTTATTTCAATAAGGCCGTGCATACTTCCCCTCAACTAGAATGAATTAATTTTCATCAATCTGAGTACAGACAGTGTCTCCTTCATTCCTCTTTGTAACACGATCTGATAAAGCACGAATTGATGGTTAACGATCATTGAGTGGATTCCATTGAACTATATTACGTGCCAATTGTTTTAATGTTGCCATGTATTCTGTGGTCATAGCGTTTGAATTTTTTTTTATGATTTTATTGTCTTTGCATCAGTTTTACACTCGTGATAATTTCCTCCTAGTTAAAAACGGTGGAACTCGATGCTGAAATGATAGCCTTAATATTGTTTCACCTTCTATGACCAGAACAAAGAAATCTTGTGTATTGTTGTGTTGCTTATTGTTCTTAAGGTGCGTGTTAACACACCATCAATGTTTCGTGTTTAAAGGGAACAAATACATTCTATTAACAGTACACACATTTAATGTGTTCTGTGTTATTGTTTGTATCGGTTGAAATGCAATTAATGTCTTGTCTAGCGGTAAAACCCCTTACTTCAAGTTCCTAAGGTCGATATGCTCCTTTGGGAGTCATTCAATCGGCACTTAATATATGTTGCATATGACGTAAACGCAGTTTTATATTAAACTTTATCGCCAATATTATTCGATTTACATTGGATTTTGTTTGTAGATACGTAATCACAGTAGAAATTAAGAGAAGAGAGAATAGAATCCCGAAACCCATTAGATTTTTTTGTTAGAAATCTATATTATTTGTACCATGTAAATTCTAATTGATAGCTCTCTTAAGACAATAAACATTGGTATGTTATGACAAAGCAGTTTATCCAAGAACATTCTACATTTTAAAGTTAAAAAGACAGATACAGGTACTGTCTGTCTCTATAATACAACACAAAGGATGGAAAACATTAAAAATGTCATGTCTGGTGTTATATTAGTGATAAAACTCAAGAGTTTTCTTTAAATATGACCGTAGACAGTTGTTTATAATTACGATATGATGACTACTTTATATTTCCGTCACGCTTTTGCTCACGTGGCTCTGTAAGCCGAGATAAGTGATGCAGTTGTCGTAAAGGATTTTAATTACGATGATGTCATAATGTGCCTGTAACTAAAAGACAAAATTTAAGGATAGGACATAGAGTCATCAACAATTTACATATATTGCACGCACAATGCAAAGGCATTTTTATCTAAATACATTTTAGGGAAATGGGGTATCTTTACTCATTTGTACTGTAATTTTATTTAATGAGCTCTTGTGTATGTTAACTTTTTCATATTCCTGTTTTTTTTTAATCTCTGTTCATTTGATGTAATGTTGTGTAATACTTCTGCTAAACACCCAATCATCTTATGTCTTACAGTATAATTGCCGTAATATCACATTGTGTGAAGTTGTGACGTCTTTGTTGCCGAGGTGCGCAGATTCTTCTCTTAATTTTTATTATTTCGATGAACGTTGTAATTTGAATTGAAAGTACATGAATTGTATCTAATTAGGCTTTTTTGTGCATCCAAAGTGATTTAATTCCGTTAATGAAATGTATTCTTTCAATTGAGACGTTTTCAGTTTTTTGCCATGTCATAATTGTCTTATTTTTCTTGTTTTACGCAGAGACGTTTGATGATTATGTTATATCATTAAGCTTTTCGTTTATTTTATATGCTGTTCCTTGTATTCTTAAACACATTTACAATTATTCGTTTAAGTTTGGAAAAATAACTATAATGTTTCGTTCTAGTGATTCACTGATAAGTTTAATTGCTTTCGAAACTACGACACCTGTGTTTATGATAAGTTGATAAAGTTTTTACTACGATAGTTATCATAAAGTAATTTTTTTGTTTATTCATTGAATTGATCAGGATTCTTTCTAAAATTTTAAGATTGTGTAAATAAGTCATGGCAAATGTGTTTGTCAATTTTATTACTAAAGCAAAATAATAAAATTTTGATTTTTTTTTTGTTGTTTGTCAAGCCGTATAAGAAACGTCCATGATTTCATTGAATACTTCAAGTAACAATATGTTTGGCTTCTTGGTTCGTTCACGATATCGATGTGTCTGATTCGAATAGTGATGTGATTTTTGCCATTGTTTGACGCAATATCCATTGACGTACAAGTACGTACACCTTCAATCAATTGTAATGAATTGATATCTGAAGGCCTGGGACCGGAACACGCGTTGGAAATTTAACTATTTTAAAATTAGTTTCATGGAAACCAAACTATATGAATTCAATTCGTTAAAAGATTTCAATGAGGATATTTATGCAGTTCTTTATATTTCAATTAGAGACGATAAAATCTAGGGTACTTAAATGAAAGTACCAATCGTCAATTTCTTTACTTTTATCGCTCACAGTTCAATAAGTCGTAGCAAATGATTATAAAACCTACCAATAATATTGACAATACAGTTATCACGTCTGTGATATACTACTTTGTCATTATTCTCTTAGTAATTCACGTTCTGATTGTACATAAAATCCTTGTCTGCCACATCCTCTACCATATTCAATTCAATTTTTATATCCGTATCAAGATCAAATAAAAATAACACTTGTCACGATAGTGGTAAAGTTGATATTATTCGCGTGTTATAGTCCAGTGATTTTATTATATGAATCATCTCAAGACATCAGACATGATTGTAATCAAGGGTCAATGGAAACGATAACCTCGAAATTATAATCGACAATATTATAGGTGTTATATCTGTAGCACTAGAGTTCAAAATATTTTAAACAAGAAGTTGTGAAGATGTGAAAAATATCGTACAATGGCATGACTTTGATCAGTGAGCATTTGATAAGGCGAGAATAACCATAAACAAAGCCGTTTCTGTGCCGTAAACAAATGTTCATTCACGGTAAACTTGGTTTACGTTTTTTTTCTCGTAAATCTGTTTGGCAAATAAGGATTTACGAACGATAATTTTTGATTAGTTGCAGACTTAGGTATATATTGCCTTACTCAATTGCTTTGTATTGCGATGTTATAGTATAATTTAAATTGAAACTTATGTGCCGGGTGCTGATATAGTGAATGGCGATAAGCCAAATAGGTTTATTGAGCGAGCGTGAATTGTAGCTCAACACTACAATCAATATGTCTATTCATGTCGACAATGTTTTTTCGTTATTTCATAAATTTGTCATGACACGTTCAAAAACAAACATAAAAAGATTAAAAACATGAAACTGGCATATTTTCTAGATCTTTTTATATAAACAACGATTTCACGCCACCCTGTCTTCAGATTATTCTTAGGCAGGTAATTGGGAGACCATTTATCTCCTCACTGTGTCAGACCTTCAATTAGATCTAGATCTACCTTGCTCACCATCGATTTATCCACATTGGATTTCTCTGATTGGCTCCAAGAAGAGAGTTATAGTTAGAGTTGATGAAAGTGATAAAACAATTCTCTTATTTCCTTTCAGTCGATCATCCAAAAGTACTGCCCGGACATCGCTGCCGGCGGCCTCGCGTGCTGCAACAGCGACCAGCTCATCAACTTGAATAACAACATCGGCATGGCCGAGAACATTCTGGCAAGATGTCCGACCTGCATGGAGAACTTCATCAAACACATTTGCGGGTTGACCTGCGCCCCCAACCAGAGCGAGTTCATCAAGCCTGTCAAAATGGGACCTTACAATAGTGAGTATATATAGAATTACGTTTTGGTCTCTTACAATATGGAAAGTCCATATTGTAAAGAGCAACATCGTGGAGAAACATACACAACATTAAATGAGCCATGTTTATGATATTATATATATTTTAAAGTATTTTCATTTTTTTGTTAAACTTAGTATTAAACTAGCTAACTGTGTGTAATTTGTCTCCGATATATGAAATTCTTAAGAGTATTTTTGGTTTCCAGCAACTCACAAACAAATATTGGAGATCGACTACCATCTCAGTACGACCTACATGGAGTCGACATACAACTCATGCTCACAGGTAAATAAGAAAATTTACAACTATTTAAAAAAATCTAAATATGTGTTTGTCTTTTTTTACCTCTATAAGCACGTGAACATTCACGTGTTTATAAACATAAGGCAATAAAAGACTTAAGAAAGATTTTTATTAATTGCATAGATAACAAATATACACAGCAACACGTCAAGCTGAAATATCATCTAATGAATCATTTAACAGTATACAATTCAGCTTGATTATATGAAACGTTAATAAAGCACTAATTGCGTTCAAGCGTTGCGACGTAGTTATCTCTCCCATGCAAAAGATAGTGAATATAAATATGAAGCTGCCACAAAAGGAAATTAAAATGATACGGACTGTATGCCTTTGGTTCAGATCCTGGCCTTATTACACACGCTCGATCTAGGATCTATAAGTAAAATTTTGTATTTACTTTTGATTTGTAAGCCATAACACAGATATTGTTTATGAGGCTACATCTAAATGTCTTACATTGGATGCTACAGACATTAACAGCATTGCCAGTGGTAAAATACTTGAAACTTCTCATTCAGCAAATCAATATGACAATAATGTAAGGTTAGAGTAGGTTCGCACTTTTGAAGCACATTTATAGGCTCGTGCTCATCGTCATGATGATTCATATGTCGAACTTCCAGGTGCAAGTGCCAGCCAGTAATCAGCTCGCAATGGACTTCATGTGCGGCTCGTGGAGCGCCGCCTATTGCAGCCCCCAGCGCTGGTTCGATTCCATGGGAGACGCCAGCTCCGCCTTCGTTCCGTTCCAGATCAACTACATAAGTGGGAATGAACCAGTTGACGGAATGATACCAAATAACCCCCCGACTAGGCCCTGCAATGTTGGCAGTAATGTAAGTTTGTTGTTCTTGTTACCATTTACTGCGCCCTTTCAAACCTGTTTAGTTTCCATAGGAGACGCCAGCTCTGCCTTCGTGATGTTCTAGATCAACTAGATCAGTGTGGATGAACCAGTTGACGGAAAGAAACCCAAAAAAACTAGGCCCTGCATATGTTGACAGTGGCTTACGTTACTTATTGTACTGATTTGAAATACAGTGACTCGGTGCTGGTTTGAATCAATGGGAGACGCCGTTTAGTCTTCGTACCGCTCCAGATCTTTGTGATTCCAGAATGAGGATTGTGTGCTTTATTGTAAAATAATTAAGATACAATTTCGAACGGACGGACAAATTTTGTTTGTTTCGGAAACATTCAGCGTGATGGTGGATTGCATAGGTATATAGTAAGTGTCGTAAAAGGCGACTAAGGAGTAGGCTTATTAACTTGGGATTCTTTTTTTAGGCGATGAGCTGGCAACCTGTCACTATTTGGATCTCAATTCCATCTTGAAGCCAAACAGCTGAACGTGGCTTATTAGTCTTTACGAGACTGTTGGCTCTGTCTACCCCGCAAGGGATATAGACGTGATTATATGTATGTATGTATGTATAGTAAGTGTAATGGTTTAACCATGACATTCCACCGTCCAGGGCCAGCCCGGCTGCTCGTGCCTGGACTGCGCGGCGTCGTGCCCGGCGCCGCCGCCCCCGCGCCCCGCGCCGCGCCCCTTCAGCATCCACGGCGCGGACGGCTACGCGGTGGTGATGGCGATCGTGTTCGTCATCTTCACCACGCTGTTCCTAAGCGGCGTGTACTGCTGCAACCAGCAGGAGAATCCTGTCGGTGAGTGTCTTGTTGTTCGCTATACAGGGTGATCCACCTCTTCCCCCCCCTTTCGCATTCATACACACACACACATATACCAGAATGATGTCGGTGACTTTTGTTTATTTGGGATGCCCGTGTGAGAAATATAGAAACAGCCCGTCAAAGGACCTGTTTTGAGGGATCACTGGTGACCTGTTTCTATTTGGTTCTCAACTACGTCATTAAGCCACACAGCGGAGGTTTTCAGTCTTTGCGAGACTGTTGGCTCTGTCTACCCTGTTAATAGTAAAGACGTGAATATACATATGTATGTTATATGATTCTAAGTCAACCCCTCTTCATGAACGTCCTGAGGTGAAAAAATACCTGTTGTATTTTATTTTTACCTTACTTCGGTAAAGCAGAAAGCTCAGTTATAATTTTAACTTATATGTTTGTTTAAAGATGTATAAAATATGTAGGAACAATAATTAATAATTCGATTTTTTGTATGTATTATAAATTTAATAACAATATTATAAATAATATTAACAGCTATGGCAAACCACGCACAAAATTTGCTTAAATATATAGCGGTGGTGGAATTAATATTTTTTTAAAATAGGTTGAAGACAAATGTGTAAATCGTTACTAATACTTGGCGTATTTATGTGCTTATAAGAATTTTGAACAGTCTTCCAAACACTCTTATATGTTTTATTATAATACACAGATAACAATAAAAAATATATAACTGAGTGTGAAAGTATATATGTACGAGAGTAACTTTCTATAATATAATATTTATTAAAGTATCACATTTTATCTATTTCTTTTTTTGCACAAGACATTCATATTATCAAGAACTACTGACAAATACATAGAGTGCTTTAAAACCTGGCAACATTTTTATTCTCTTAGTATACTTAAACGGCATCGACCGCGTATGCCGTTTAAGTATACTAAGAGAATAAATTTAATAATATTAATTCGCAACCTTACATGTTAGTAGCGACTCGCCTTGAATCATTTTATCTATTAAAAAAACACTAACAGTCAGACAGTTGTGTATTTTAAAGATCCAAGCACACCTACATACAAACAGACATAATGTAGTGATATAGTTACTATGTATGTATCATATTCGCACATTTACGTACTGAAGTATTTTTTTACAATTTACAATTTCGTTGGGTTGGCAAATGGTTACTTTAAGGACTAAAGCCTAAGTACTATAAAACTGGATGAACAAAAGGCATGCACCGCTTGATGCGCGCGATCTTGTGCGTGGTTTCAAACTACAGTTCACTATCGCGTAAACGCAATGCAACGGTGATAACAATGGATTTCTAATACAAGTATGTATGTATTGATAAAGATTGAAAACTCACGCTGCTTCGCGTCAAATTGTTTTGCTTTAGCAATTTGAATGCGATTTTCACACACGTGTTGAGCTTGGTTCAACGGTACTAATATTTAAAACATTAATCTAACAATATTTTATACATACAAATTTAAAGCTACTATTGGAGGATGGCTCCAAGATTTGCGTATCATTCTTTCCTTGTCCTACATCCAGTTGCATTGCGTTTTATTTCTATTATTATCTTTTTACAGGCCTTAATATAAGGTCATAAGATAAGATTCAAAATAAAGTTGAATCTAGTGTGGATTTGGGATCGGTGTTGGCTTGTGGGTTTCCTTGTTGTAAATAAAACGCTTCACTAATTTGGAAGTTACAAAAGTCGACAATAATTTGTTATTTATTTAGTCTTTTTAGAACATTTGAGTACTGGATATTCTTGCCGGTTGTGAACACAGATGATGTGTTTTGAGAATGTGACATTGGAAACACACAATTTCAGATTATTATTTTATTGGTTAATTTACAATATACAGATTCTACTAGTTCATTTTTCTTGTTTTTTAAAGCACGTATTTTCGATTTCGTTTGAAGACACTGTCTTTCTCAATCCATCTTATGTACGAGAAATTGGTTAATTTAAATTAAAAAAAAAATGAAATGTTCGAAACCACAGACACTATAAAAAAAAAACAATTTAAAAAAATGCATTACCCAAAAACATGGGCCATAAAAAACTAAATCACATTCAAAAAAAGAACAGTAGAATCTGTAGCGGTCGGAATGCGTGCTAACTTTGGTGCTTGGGAACAGACGTGTGGGCGCGCGCCGCGGAGGCCAGGCGAGGGGGGCCCGAAACCAGCCCGCTACACAGCCATCGGTCCAGTACGTATAGGATGTTTATTTTTTTTTATTGTACTGCTGGTTTCATTGTTTACAAGTTGCCAGTGACATTTGCACTGTAACAGTTGTCAAGTGCACGACGGAGAGTTTTGGCTCTGGTCATATTTGTATTGAATGTGTAGAGCGAAATGCTGTCGTGAATGTCTTAAAATTATTAATTAGTTTTGCTGTTTAAATAAAATTAAAGCAAATTTGATTACGTAACAAATAAACTCGCAGCAATGAAATTAAAGAACTTTGAAACCAGCAGTTTTATGTCGCATGATTGGTGTACCCTATTATTGGTGTTCGTCTGCATTTACAAGTTTCAATATTGCTATTTCGCTGAAAGGATTATTATTCTTAACAAAGAATATTTCTTATGCGAATTTATGGTCATGCACTCTTTTTGGATATGATTTCATGGCTTATTGGTATGGTGTTTAAGAGTTGCACTGCATATTTTATTTGCACGAATAATAGTATCTGTATGATTTGGTATGGTTTTATATAATAAAATATTTTTTTTAATATTTATAAGTTATATATATGCGTAGTTTTAACTGAGTCAAGACTTAATTGATATTTTTATAATTATTGATTTTCAGCAGTAATGGGTAGGTCTTGAGCAATGTGTAATTATTTCTCTTGTTATTTAGGCTTATTGTGGAAGTTGCTTTTGTACATTTTTGTCTTGTCGAAATTTTTTGATACTAGTTTTAAGTGTCCATTCTACGGGGCTAATCACGAATGTTTTGACTATAACAAACCTGTCAGACCCAATAGTTGACTGCTTCTAGCATTAAGTTCGCCTATTGTCTTATACACATGCATTTTTTACAACAAATTTTAAACAAAAAAATAACTATCACAAAGCTAGAAAGAGAATCAAGATACCATATGCCCCATCAATGTTTGTGAACAGCCCCCGCATATGTTTTTGCTATTTTAATACATAACTATTAATATCGTCCACCAGGTGTCGCTTCGGACACCAATCAGGAAATGTCGGGGAACCCCCCCGCCGGCTGGAGCGGCGAGCAGGCGGACGAGCCCGTGGACGCGACCTTCTTCGAGAAGCTCGGCGCCAAGACTGAGAGCACGCTCGAGGACTTCTTCGAGTGGTGGGGGAACATCATGGCTACTAGACCGTGGGTGGTTCTGTTTTTGGGTAAGTGTATGGTTTGGGAAATGGGGATTGCCTTTGTGCCATTACAGGGTTCATGTCTGGACTAATGTACATATTACACCATATGCTCAAGATATGTAATAAATGATTGAGTATTGAGTAATAGTAACTATGTAATGTAGGTACCGTCTTTTTTTGTTCCTCTATAAGGGAAAAGAAGCTTAAGCAGTTTTAGCCAAAAAGCTTTGAAATGCATGATGGCATTTCTTGATGTAATGAATGTGAAAGAAAATGAAAGTTTTCTCCAAACATTGTCGACTCTTAATGTAGTTAAGGGCTAGCAACTTGTCACTACATATTTGAATCTCAAGTCCATCATTAAGCCTTCAGCTGATCGTAGCCTTTCTGTCTTTAAAGAGTATTAGCTCCGTATACCCCGCTTAGGATATAGGCGTGTAGAATAATCAAAGTGTATTTAAACCAACAAACATTTCCAGGTCTCGTGTTCATAGTCGCGCTCGGCTACGGCATGTCCTACACTCAACTGACCACCAACCCGGTGGAACTGTGGGCGTCCCCGTACTCCCGATCCCGTCAGGAGAGGGAGTACTTCGATTCCCACTTCGAGCCATTCTACCGCACTGAGATGGTCATCATCAGTTCTAAAGGCCTGCCGTATATAGAACATGAGACACCGTCTGGCAATTTGACGTTTGGACCAGTTTTCAACGCTACGTTCATGTTGGAGGTTCTCAATCTGCAGAATAAGATAATGGGTGAGTAGGCAAGAGAGAATTTAAATTTTCATTCAGTATCGCTTCTTTAGCTTTTGCTAATCGTTAAAAGAAAGTATTTTACCCAATTCAGCTGTGTTTAGTTCGAAACATTAACTAAACTCTGTAGTAAATACAAAAAACATTTTTTTTTTAAATTCCATTATTGTTTTTCTACCGTTAATATCCAGAATAGGTGTAAGGAATAAATATATATATAAATTATATACATAAACAAATGCTACTGGCATCATGTAATTAAATTCTAATTTTAAAACATTTTTTTTTCTCCAGCTCTGAACAACGGCGTGGGTATCGAGGAGATTTGCTTCGCTCCGCTATCGAGTGACTTCACCGGGCCCACCACTCCCGAGCAATGCGTGGTGCAGTCTGTGTGGGGATGGTGGGAGAACGACGCGGATGAGTTTGAAATGGACATAGAGGATAATCAATATTTGGACAAAATCGCCTCTTGCGCCAAGTGAGTCATTTTGAAGATTTTGTGTCATTATTTCTACTATTAGTTGTCTTACTTCTACCAACAAAGCCAGAACAATGTGTAGTAGATAATAAAAATTTGGACAATAATGGATAGCTTCTTGCGCCAAGTGAGTTTTACATGTTGGACTTTTCGATCGAAGATACCAATTAAATAAAATACTTAGTTATTATAAAACCGGTGGTGTCAATTTGTGCTTCAAAGTGGTTATAGGATTATAAGTAAACTTAAAAGTTTTATATTATTTTTCGATTTAAAGTTTTCTATTAATTATCTACATAAAGTGTACATATTATTATGAGTGTAGGTGTCTCGAAATGATAATGGAACTATAAAAAAAACCGGATCCAACATATCTAAGAAAAAAAAGCGTATAGAGAGACAGAGAAGGAAAGTCCGAGAGCGAGAGAAAACAACCAAGTTGAGTAGGTATACATACATACATAAAATCACGCCTCTTTCCCGGAGGGGTAGGCCGAAACTACCTCTTTCCACTTGCCACGATCTCTGCACACTTCCTTCGCTTCATCCACATTCATAACTCTATTCATGCAAGCTCGGCGGTTTCGGGTATATTTGACCTGACCCTTCACCAGGACGGTATTAGGTATATGGATGATATTTTGATTGGCAGTAACCCGTACTCGTGCCTGGCGCCGTACGGCGGGCCCGTGCTGCCGGCCGTGGCGCTGGGCGGCTTCCTGCGGCCCGGCCAGCAGCTCGCCAAGACCTCGCCCTTCCACGAGGCCACCTCGCTCATCATCACCATACTAGTCAACAATAAACACGACAAGGAGAAGGTGAGTTATGCTCGGTTAAAGACAATTTTTTTTTTGTTATATCGAAATGTTATATCGATAATCATATGAATCGCAATTCACTCTTGGTCAGTTGAAGTTAATGTTGTAAGTACCAGGTTTCGTTAAATTTGTGGCAAAATTATCTTGCGGAGTCTTAAATGTCCATGTTCAGCTTCACTTCAAATATATTTTTTTTAAAAAGAGATTTGAGAGAGTTAAGCAAGATGAGGCCTAAGGTGGTGTATGCTAGTTATAATGCCTAATCATTCTTTCCTTGTGTTTAACAGGGAAACTTCATGTTTCTCTGCAAACGACAAAACATTACACATAGTATACTAATTAGGTTATAAATATTTCATTCCCAGCTCAAGCCAGCGTTGCAATGGGAGAAGGAATTTATCAGTTTCATGAAGAATTACACTGAAACCTCCATGCCTTCTTACATGGACATAGCGTACACTTCAGAACGGTCCATAGAAGACGAACTGGACAGAGAATCACAATCAGATGTGTCGACTATATTAGTGTCATACTTTATTATGTTCGCGTATATATCTATATCGCTTGGGAGGTTTACGAGCTTCTCAAGACTGCTGATTGATAGCAAGGTTACGCTTGGACTTGGAGGTTAGTTATTTTTAAGTTTATAATATGTAAATGTAAAGGAACAAACTGCCCAGATTAAGCTAGCATCAAAGTACTTTATCCCTATGTTTTGGGACCTAAACTAAACCATAAAAACCTCAATAAACCTGTCCCAGGATACCCAGGTTTGGTTCTGGTCTAAGCTTTAGATTACGAATGTCAAATGCCAGTTGCTCTGGGTTAATCAGTAAAGTCTCGAAAAATCTAGCTTAGGAACTGGACTTTGACCAGGATCACACTCAAACAATCTGAGATTAACCTTAGGCTCTGATTTTACCAGAAAGTAAATCATACTTAACATTCTTATACTGTGCAATAATATGGGAAAGTAAATGTGGTGAGCTTTCTGTCTTACAAGGACTGTTTCACCCTCAGAATAGTTATCAAAATTTGGTTTATTTTTGACTAATAAATTGTAACATACATACATACATATGGTCACGTCTATATCCCTTGCGGGGTAGACAGAACCAACAGTCTTGAAAATACTGAATGGCCACGTTCAGCTATTTGGCTCAATGATAGAATTGAGATTCAAATAGTGACAGGTTGCTAGCCCATCGCCTAAAAAAGAATCCCAAGTGTGTAAGCCTATGCCTTAGTCGCCTTTTACGACATCCATGGGGGAAAAAAATCAAATCATTATAATTTAAATTGTAACCATTATATTTATTTCCAGGCGTCCTCATAGTTCTAGCTTCGGTAGTGTGCTCAGTGGGTATATTCGGCTACGCGGGCGTCCCGGCCACTATGATCATTGTTGAGGTCATACCGTTCTTGGTGCTGGCCGTGGGAGTGGACAATATCTTCATCCTGGTGCAAACCAACCAGAGGGAGGGCAGGAGGCCCAATGAAACTGTGGCGGAACATATCGGGAGGACGTAAGTGTCGTCATATTATTTTATTTTTATTACGATTTTTTAGCAGTTTCACAGAGTTGTTTTGTTTCTAGCTGCGTTAAAATAATTCGATTGGAAGGTCGGATTTAGTATGTTTATGTTAAATTTAATGTTAACTTTGTGAACTATGTCACCGTGTAGCGACCGTTCAGCCTCCATGGTCAGACAGACACTTTGACTTGATATGACCAAAACTGACTGACAGACTTATAAAAAAAGGACAATCAAAATTGAGACTAAGACGACGACGCCTTGAACATAACAGAACCAAAATTCTGTTTTATTCAGACACGACCTAAAAGATCCTCGGCCCGTTCACATTGCAAATTCCTAATGTTTCTCTTTATACATTTCAAGAAATTCTGACGTAGTATTTTGCTCGCTTGCGAGTATATCCACTATTAATGCCGCACATACATACAGAATCAGTAATCTTGAAAAGACTGAAAGGCTGTATTAATTTGTATGGCTTCATTACTTCGATTGCACTATTTATTAACTAATGTATTACATGTATACAGAAAACGTCGAGAATGATAAACTCACGAAACAAAATTACAAAGTGCATACTATATACAGGGTGACTTTTAATTCAACTGCATAAATTTAACTGTTAAGTGTATTCATTTAAAGGATTTTTAAAACGTTAAAAGAAAAATATCGGTTCGTATTTCAGAAAGTACGAAAAAAAATAAAAGTATCAAAATCCACGATCCTAAATACGTCATATCACCCCGGCCGGCGGAAAAGCGACGCGTAAGATTCAGAGGTCAACGACACAATTCATTCAGCTGAGCGATCTCGACAACTCTGTACTTTACTTGATCTTGATACTAGAAAAATATAAATATAAAATTTTCAGACATTTATTTACATAGTTTAGTTTTAATTTCTTTTTGTAGTTATTGGTCTTTAATATAGCGTGTGAAGTAGTTTTTGAGGGTTTTTTAAATGTGAAAATGATGACGTTTAATTTAAATAAAAATAGGCTCAAACGGCTCAGAAGCATGGGTATAGTCTATGTTTAAAAGGATGCAGTTGTTTTAAATGTCACCCTGTATATGTTTGATGTAAATCTTCCGCCCCCCAGACTGGGCCAGGTGGGCCCGTCCATGTTCCTGACGTCGGTGTCGGAGTCGGTGTGCTTCTTCCTGGGCGCGCTCAGCGACATGCCGGCCGTGCGCGCCTTCGCGCTGTACGCGGGCGCCGCGCTGCTGGTGGACTTCCTGCTGCAGGCCACCTGCTTCGTGGCGCTGCTGGCCATCGACACGCAGCGCCAGAACGGCAACAGGTCGGTGCTCTGGTGACGATGACGATCTGCTGTTACTGTTGGTTTGGGCGTTCGCGCTGTACGCGGGCGCCGCGCTGCTGGTGGACTTCCTGCTGCAGGCCACCTGCTTCGTGGCGCTGCTGGCCATCGACACGCAGCGCCAGAACGGCAACAGGTCGGTGCTCTGGTGACGATGACGATCTGCTGTTACTGTTGGTTTGGGCGTTCGCGCTGTACGCGGGCGCCGCGCTGCTGGTGGACTTCCTGCTGCAGGCCACCTGCTTCGTGGCGCTGCTGGCCATCGACACGCAGCGCCAGAACGGCAACAGGTCGGTGCTCTGGTGACGATGACGATCTGCTGTTACTGTTGGTTTGGGCGTTCGCGCTGTACGCGGGCGCCGCGCTGCTGGTGGATTTCCTGCTGCAGGCCACCTGCTTCGTGGCGCTGCTGGCCATCGACACGCAGCGCCAGAACGGCAACAGGTCGGTGCTCTGGTGACGATGACGATCTGCTGTTACTGTTGGTTTGGGCGTTCGCGCTGTACGCGGGCGCCGCGCTGCTGGTGGATTTCCTGCTGCAGGCCACCTGCTTCGTGGCGCTGCTGGCCATCGACACGCAGCGCCAGAACGGCAACAGGTCGGTGCTCTGGTGACGATGACGATCTGCTGTTACTGTTGGTTTGGGCGTTCGCGCTGTACGCGGGCGCCGCGCTGCTGGTGGACTTCCTGCTGCAGGCCACCTGCTTCGTGGCGCTGCTGGCCATCGACACGCAGCGCCAGAACGGCAACAGGTCGGTGCTCTGGTGACGATGACGATCTGCTGTTACTGTTGGTTTGGGCGTTCGCGCTGTACGCGGGCGCCGCGCTGCTGGTGGACTTCCTGCTGCAGGCCACCTGCTTCGTGGCGCTGCTGGCCATCGACACGCAGCGCCAGAACGGCAACAGGTCGGTGCTCTGGTGACGATGACGATCTGCTGTTACTGTTGGTTTGGGCGTTCGCGCTGTACGCGGGCGCCGCGCTGCTGGTGGATTTCCTGCTGCAGGCCACCTGCTTCGTGGCGCTGCTGGCCATCGACACGCAGCGCCAGAACGGCAACAGGTCGGTGCTCTGGTGACGATGACGATCTGCTGTTACTGTTGGTTTGGGCGTTCGCGCTGTACGCGGGCGCCGCGCTGCTGGTGGACTTCCTGCTGCAGGCCACCTGCTTCGTGGCGCTGCTGGCCATCGACACGCAGCGCCAGAACGGCAACAGGTCGGTGCTCTGGTGACGATGACGATCTGCTGTTACTGTTGGTTTGGGCGTGCCGTGTGATTTCCGACACCGTTAGAAAAGAAAGAATAGGACCACTCGCATCTCTTTCCCATGGATGTCGTGAAAGGCGACTAAGGGATAGGCTTATAAAGTTGGGGTTCTTCTTTTAGGCGACGGGCTAGCAACCTGTCACTATTTGAATCTCAATTCAATTTTTTCAAGACTGTTGGCTCTGTCTACCCCTTAAGAGATATGGACGTGATTATAATGTATGTATGTTAGTTTGGGCGCTAACCGAGGCTCTTACGGTGAGGGAAGGAAGAATGAGGAAATCTGCACATTCAGGCGACCGGATGCTCTTCCAGTTGCCTCATTCCTCTAAAGATACATGAACCAATGTGAATTAGTGTCGGGAACCACACTGCAAAGGAATCTCTTTGGTAAATATCTGATTTACTTACCTCAGTCAGAATCATGGGCAATGGTGCACTAGAGGGAAAGTTACCGGGGCTAATGCTAGGAGGATAATTTAAATTAATGAACAGTTATACCGACTTTGCCTTATTTTTTTTCAATATTAAAAACAAAACTAATGATTTCTTACTAAATATGTAATTACATTTTGCTTATTTGTAACAGATTCGACATAGTCTGCTGCGTGCAAGGCGCCAAAGCGACTGAAGGCAACGCTGCCGGCGAGGGCGCTTTATACAATCTGTTCAAGCAGATTTACGTGCCTTTCCTCATGAAGAGAGAAGTCAGGGCTTCAGTCATGATCATATTCTTCGCGTGGCTCTGTTCCTCTGTGGCTGTAAGTTTGGTTCACAATTTTTTTCTATTAATTTTAAGTGTGGAGGACGTCCTGGTAAAGGGTCAGGTCAAAAGTACCCGAAACCGCCGAGCTTGTATGAAGAGAGTTATGAATGTGGACGAAGCGAAAGAAGTATGCAGAGATCGTGGCAAGTGGAAAGAGGTAGTCTCTGCCTACCCCTCCGGGAAAGAGGCGTGATTTTATGTATCTATGTATGTATGTGGAGGGAAAGGTCGGAGTGGGAGGGCGTCCTGGTAAAGGTCAAGAGTAACCGCCGAGCTTGAATGAAGAGAGTTATGAATGTGGATGAAGCCGAAGGAAGTGTGCAGAGATCGTGGCAAGTGGAAAGAGGTAGTCTCTGCCTTCCCCTCCGGGAAAGAGGCGTGATTTTATGTATGTATGTATTTTTAGCCATCCTTCAGTCATGCGATCCCGTGATGTCCTCAAAATGGCGAAAAGGGCTCACCGGAGGGGTTTTAGTGGGTAGGCTGGCAAGTCAGATGCCAGGAGTACCACACTCCTCGCGGGTGAAGACCCGGGAGGCAGTCCGTAAAATGGATTCTTCTTCTTTCTGGAGGGGAACCCTTTCGGTCTTACATTATTTTCTCTAGTCTTTTCCATCTCTTTCGGTGTTGAGCAGTTTTCGTCCACTTCATGCCAGCTGTTTTGTTTGATATTATCATACCAACGCATCTTTGGTATTCCTTGTGGGCATTTCTCAATGCATGATCTCCGCTCTATCACGGGTTTGCACCACGATCTCTGTATCTGTGCGACGCCATTTTAGTTTCGCAATACGCTTGGTCTGTCTACCCGCCAAGGGATATAGACGTGAGTATGTATGTCTACGCTTTGTGGCGTCAGTGACTTTTACTACCCAAAAACACTACGTTTTATGACAAATATTAGATTAATTATAAGCGAATGCCCTCGTACAGTTGTTCTAGTTGATTCACTGAGGTGAACATGACTTATTTAGTCATAGTATTGGTATTTTGAGACTAGTGGTGTGTCAGGAATATATATGGAATAAATTATACCTATAAATAACTCAATACGGTAGATCTCGAGGTAGCAAACAGTTTGGATATAAGATTTTTTTTTCCACAGGTGGCGCCACATATAGAAATAGGTCTCGACCAAGAGCTATCAATGCCCCAAGACAGCTTCCAACTGAAATACTTCCAGCATTTGAACAAGTATCTGAACATCGGCCCGCCAGTGTACTTTGTTATAACAGAAGGTTTGGACTTCTCGGAGACCAAGACACAGAATATGGTCTGCGGAACAAGGTTCTGTAGGTCTGACAGTGTTGCCATGCAACTTTATTCCGGTGAGTATTTAATTTGCATTTGAAACATAAACAAAAGTACCCGAAACCGCCGAGCTTACATGAAGAGAGTTATGAATGTGGATGAAGCGAAGAAAGTATGCAGAGATCGTGGCAAGTGGAAAGAGGTAGTCTTTGCCTACCCCTCCGGAAAGGGGCGTGATTTTATGTATGTATGTATGTAAACGGTAATACAATGTGAATTTCAAGTGGATTAGTAGGTGGTTTAATTATTGCAATTTAATAGAATGTCTCACGGGGCCTCGCCATTTTTCGAATTTCCTGAAATAAAAGTAAAAATGTTACACTAATAATTGATATTTTCGTGTCATAGTTGCTGAGATTTTTCTAGACTTATAAAAGAAACATCAAGTCTATAGATTCCTTTATACTGCACTGTTTTGGAAAACACAGACAAACAATTAACTACATAAACTTTTAAAATTGATTTATCACGCGTCCATTTTGATTCCTTTTCACTGTTATTTGCAATGTTTTTATAGTTTTTACAAGTAAATTTCCTATTTGTGTACAGCATACCGCACACCAAACGAGACGTACATAGCCCAGCCTCCCAATTCGTGGCTGGATGACTTCTTCGACTGGGCCGCGCTCGCGTCCTGCTGCAAGTACTTCCCGGGGAACGGCACTTTCTGTCCTAATTCAGGTATTGTTAGATTAGATATATATAATTACGTCTTTATCCCTTACGAGGTAGACAGAGCCGACTGCAGCAGTCTCACGAAGGCCATGTCCAGCTGTGGGGCTTAAAGATGGAATCGAGGTTTAAATAGTGACAGGTTGCTAGCCCATCAGCTAAAAGAAGAATCCCAAGTTTATTAGCCTATCTGTGGGTTGCCTTTTACGACATCCGTTGGAAAGAGATGGAGTGGTCCTATTGTATAGTGCCGGGAACCATCGAAATAAGGAATATATTAAAGTCCATCTCAGCAAGGATGTTGATAAGCATTTGAACTATCAAATATTGTTATTGTACGTTTTACTATTTTTGTTTGTTACCGCTTCTTCTGCACTGACGCCTTGGAAGCGGCAGTAAACTTAGTTTTTAAGTAATTTATTTGACGTCAACCAATGTTGTTAAACCATACGTTTTGACAATTATTAAGCGATATATAGTATCCATAGTAATGATAAAAATTTTGAATTTTTGAATTTTTTTTTGAATTTTTTTATTATTATTCTACAAAGTATTTTATCTATACATTTATTAAACTATAATTCCACCCGCAGGCGTGCCAAGCTGCAAAAGCTGCAACATCCCGCTGGTGGGTCCAGAACAGCGCCCCGACTCCTCGGACTTCCAGCGCTACGTGCCGTTCTTCCTTCAGGACAACCCCAACACTGGATGCGCCAAAGGGGGGCACGCTGCCTACTCGCACGCGGTCAATTATAAACAGATCAATACGAACGCATCTAGAGTTGGAGCCACTTATTACCAGGGTTATCATACTGTCTTGAAGACCAGTTATGATTACTATTCGGCGCTGAAAGGGGCCAGGTAATTTATTTAATCATTGTTTTTGTTTTTCATTATCCGAATGGCTTTTGTCCTGGTTTTGCCCACGCTAAAGAAGATTCAGGATCCATCTATGGCTGTAATCTAAGAGTGGGAAGGTCATGTAAGAATTAATTAAAAATAAGAAATTCTAAGATTTCAAGAAATTGTTTATGTCCCATTATTTTTATAGGATACAAACCTATTACAAGATGTGCCAAAGGAGGTCACGCGTTCAATTGTAAACTGGTTTCAAGGGTATATAAATAGGGTATAGAAGCGTAGGGGATAGTAATACTGTGCGGAAGACTTAGTAATGATAACTATTAGGAGCTAGGAAATTCTACCTTCAATTTAGGGATTAAATCGTGGGAAAATAATGTAAGATGTAGACAAAAGTCCAGAGTACAAGTTCGATGATTTACTTTTTTCTATAGAATAACACCTACCTACAACATATAAGCCACGCAGAGTTTTCTCCCGCAGTCAAAGATTCGCGTCATCAGTCATTGCTTCTACAATATTTTATTTATTATCATTATGCCGTAGAACCACTCCATCTTTTTCTCATAGATGTCGTAAAAGGCGACTAAAAGGTAGGCTTATAAACATGAGATTCTTATTTCAGGCGATAGGCTAGCAACCTGTCCCTAATTGAATCTTAATTCTATCATTAAGCCTAACAGCTGAACGTGGCTTTCCAGTCTTTTAAGAGTCTGCTGACTCTGTCTACCCCACAAGGGATATAGCCGTGACTATAATGTATTATCATTATTTTCCAGGTCCGTCGCAGCGAATCTAACCGAAACGCTGAACCGTAATCTCAGAGAGGAGGGGAAGAACACAACAGTGAACGTGTTCCCTTACTCGGTGTTCTACGTCTTCTACGAGCAGTACCTCACCATGTGGCCTGACACATTGAAGTCTATGGGCATATCTGTACTGTCTATATTTATCGTGACTTTCTTACTGATGGGATTCGATCTGTTCTCAGCTTTGGTGAGTAACTCTAAGTGAATCCGTTTCTTTTTTTAATTATTTATTTATTACATAATATTCATAATGAACTTAAAACAATATTCTGCAAAACTGTTTCACATTTTGACTGCGGTCAGTCTCATTAAAGTTACTAATTTAACACAATGTAGTGTTGAATAGTTCTTGATCATGTGACTTGATATGTTGAAGGCTATGGGTATTTCTGTTCTGTCTATATTCATTGTGACTTTCTTACTAATGGGATTCGATCTGTTCTCAGCTTTGGTGAGTAATGCTTAGTGAATCCATTTCTTAACGTGGTGTTGAACAGTTCTTGATCATGTGACTTGATATGTTAAAGTCTATGAGCATTTCTGTTCTGTCTATATTCATCGTGACTTTTTTATTGATGGGATTCAATCTGTTCTCAGTGTTGTGTGAGAAACCTGACCCAATTCAGAATCAGGGTCAAATGCACTCTGTACTTCTTTCTAGAGAGATGATTGTAGGAAAAGAAAGAAGGAGAAAAGAGGAGAAAATAATCAGTTTAAAATAATTATATTATGAACGTAAAAATTGAGAAGCTTTTACAATAAAAATTATTTTTGACATAAATCAGTAACAAAACCATGGCAACCGTTGCTATGGTACCTACAATGGTTGCCTACAATGATGACCGGAATTAACCCTGATATGAAGAAGAATAAGAATGGATGTCCTTATAAAGAGGAATTTTGAAAAAATCTTTGTTAGTGCTCCCCTAAACTTCTCAAGTTGTCAGTTTCAGCTTTCTATACCCACAAGTTAAATTAATCATAATGTACAATTCCTCTAACGATGATAAAATTTTCCCACTTAGAGTATTATATTCTGCCATTTTAATAGCCTCATTGGTGATCTTCATCAGGTCATCTCAGGTGACGACGGTGTGCGGATTATATTATAAAGATTTTTTGATAAGATTATATAGATAGAACTGTAACTTTGTACCTATGTTTGACAAATAAATTGATTGATTGATTGATAAATGGAGGATATTCCAAAGTTAAATATATATTTTTTCTTACATTACAGGTGGTAGTGATAACGATCACCATGATCGTGGTGAACCTCGGCGGGCTGATGTATTGGTGGGGAGTCAGTTTGAATGCAGTATCTCTAGTCAATTTGGTAAGTTATACCTATTTGTTTCTCTAAAATTAAAATTAAAAATTTGTTTATTTTCTCTCCACATAGGTGAATATAGGTAAGTACCTACAGACTTCTGTTGTAAAACTAATAGTGGAGAGAACTGGTGCTTGAGCTAGGTAGGATTAAACCTCCTGTATTACAAGTCACCAGGCTCTAAAGATTGTATAAAGAAAAGACAAGCACTGTTTTAGGTAAAGTTATTTTTAAACTTTCAAGTAAGTATGTGATTGTTTAAACAATGCCACAGGAGAAGTTATACTTTTGAAAGAGTATATAAAAATCCTGTTCTAAAATTTCATAAAAACGATGCGTTAATTTCCAAATGATTAGTCTCGGTGATTGGTAACAATTTAATTAATTACTAGCTTTTGCACGCGGCTTCGCACCCGTGGGAAATTTCAGGATAAATATATCCTTTGCCACTCCCAAATTTCGTGAAAATCAGTCGGGTAGTTTTTGAGCTAATTCGTTACAAACATATAATAATACATATATTTTGACTTTATTATTAATGCGGAATTATTGTTTCGTTTCCAGGTGATGGCAGTAGGCATAGCGGTGGAGTTCTGTTCTCACTTGGTGCACAGTTTCTCAGCCTCTAGGGCTTCGGGTCGCATTGCTCGAGCGGCGGATTCCTTGGCCAAGATGGGCTCCTCGGTACTTAGCGGCATTACATTGACCAAGTTTGGTGGAATCATCGTGCTGGGCACGGCTAAGAGCCAGATCTTCCAGGTTTGTTTGTTTGTTTCTTAGTTTTTCAGCTATCTTAGCTATTAGTATTCAGTACTTAGCACCATTAAGATATTTAGATTTGAAGGAATGATCATGATGGGCACGGCTAAGTTCCAGATCTTTCAAGAGAAAAAACATCAGGAGAACATGCTTACATATATAAAATTACTGCAGACCTAGTAGCATACGAGTAGCACGCGGGACGCCGTTTTTAACGCGCGAAAATCTATCGCTGTTTACTATGATTTAAAACGAAAGCGATAGTTTTTGTTTTTGACACGGGACATCGCGCGTGCTATGCTGCAGGACAGGAAGAAAAAAAATATTTAATTAAATCAAAATAAAAATCAAACATTTATTTTACAATTGAGCATTATGAACAGAGATCGGAATAGGTAGATTGATTTTATGTACTTGCATCATGAATTACCATAGAAAGCATAATATGGATAAGCCTCTTTTCCGGGATTCCATTTCAGTGCTTACACTTACAGTAAACTACATTGTCCGCGGCTAACATAGGACTACAATTTACGTGAACGAAGTCGGGGAAAACAGCTACCACTAATATATTCTTCATCCCACTTGTAAAAATTCTGGAAAAAATCTTAATAATTTACAAATCCCGCAATCCCGAACGGAGGCATGTCCATATAAATATATACGTTTCAGTTCATTGACCCCAATTCAATCCACCTATTCCGATCTCTGATTATGAAACAAGAATTTTTCAGTGTTATTTATTGATAAATCGTGTGCGTGTCCAGGTGTTCTACTTCCGCATGTACCTGGGCATCGTGGTGGTGGGCGCGGCGCACGGGCTCGTGTTCCTGCCCGTCATGCTCAGCTATATCGGTGAGTGCACGTCTCAATGTGTGTGTGAACAGATTTCCACCAATCACGTGACGTCTGTGTGACCCTGAGGAGAAATCGACCAATCAGGTTGTGTCTATGTCTATTTTCGAATTTATGCACTTAAGTTTGAATACTAACCGATGCTGTTACGGTGAGGAAAATCATCTTGAGAAAAACTTGCAACCTGCAAACAGACTGTCTGTCTTGCGCATAGTTATAATAATAGGAACGTCTTCGTTCAATTCTTTATGGAAAATATAGCTATATTTACTTGTCTTTGTATATATCTCGTTTTATGCACATTGTGTCTTTGTATTTTATGGCGTTTGTTGGTGTAAAAAAAAATATTGTTAAGTTACAACAAAGTTAAACCATCGAAATAGGATATTTTGTGTCCCAATAAAATAACAAACGTCAAAAAATGCTTGTTCATGTGATTACAGCTCCATAACATCACATTGTCATAATATAATATAATTTCCACTAGCATAAAAGCGTTTTTATTTTATTTTAAGTTGTAAATGTTGGTCTTGCATGTCTCCTTATTTTGCATATCCGTTTATATTTATTTATTTATTTTTGCTTGTATATTGGACCTTTAAAGATGCGGTTACACGGTTTTATTTGGTTGTTTAATTTATAGCTGTATTACCATAACCAAGCACCAACAAATTATGTAAACGATTTGCGCACAAAATCTTCATGTATGTTGATTGTTAAAAATATGATTATTACATTTACTTCGACGAACGTTTAATTGTATCCAAGCTTCTACATTGAAATGATCACGCCACTTTCCCGGAGGGGCGGCAGAGAGAGACTCCCACCAAGATCCTCAAAATATTTAATTTTCATAAAAGTGACATTACAAAAAAGAGGTAATTAAGATTTTTGAGCCGTGGTTTATTTTTATCAATGAAATACTTCGTTGTAAATTTTAAAACAAGAACACTTTTTTTTATTACAAATGGTTTTGTTCTTTTATCTTCGTTTCCGCCACCACTAACCACTATGTTGTTTTGTGCCATATACTAACAGTTGGAGGTAAGATTTCAATAGAATAAATATAATTATGCAATAATATCTATCTCTTTCGAAAATACTTCTTATCTCAACAACTTGATTTGGACATAAATACTATTCATTATATTCATTATATTAAAATAAAGCTGTAAAATATTTTCACTATAGGGAACTATCATTAATTCAAACTTTAAGCTGCCAAGAATCGTTAGATTTGGTCACCATTTTTAAAAATAGGCGTTATATTTTTTAGTGTTGCTTATATTTACTGTATTATTTTTTGCTTTAAACATTTTGCACTTAGTCAACTAAACTATTTTTTGCTTATAACCATATATCACATTCGTGGTACCCAGATTTCGGTATTTTCAAATTAAAAAACTTAAATATAAGCAGTTGATCCGTCAGGCAGGCGTTTATAATTCCAGGTTCGCCGATGAACAAGCAAAAACTGGCCAATCAGATGCGGCGCGGGAAGGAGATGACCGTAGCGGAAACCTCGCTCACTCGAGTAAGAGACGCAAGTGGACACAGATATACTTATGTACAGAGTGTGGCGTAGGCGTTGTTTGGGCGATCCAATTTGTCAGTTCTATAATGTATTAACTCGGTGGTATCATAGAATTGTGAAGTTTATTTTTGTAATGCAAATGAAGTTTTGTTTATTTACATTTTATTATGAAGCAGAGTGAATCTCTTGCGAGATTGACAAAGTAACTATGTGTGCTCTGTTGTAAGTTTTATTTACTGTGACAATTATATTCATCTGGTAACACCAATTTAAACAATAAAGGTCTTTAACAGTAAAGATACGTTTGTATGTCTATGCCGATAATAATTCGGCATATCATATAAATTAAAAGAATAAAACAAATTGGATCCTCTGAATAAACCAATTGTGTGCGCACCCCGTACCGAAATAGAATGGGCATTAACAGTTTTTCATTCATCGAGTAAGAATTCGTTTCGTGTTTTAGTATCGGTATTTTTGATGTATCGTTCCGTCCGTTCTAGTTCGGTGGCACACTAGCGCCACACAATTAAAGTCTCACTCGAGAACCTGCAGCTCGATTTTATCGAATCGATTAAATCGAGTTCGATACGATCAGGTACAAAGCTTAGCATCACATTTGTAATATTTGATGGGTTGCTTTTTCAGCTATACGTAAGCAACATCTTCGTCTTAAAACTTACTAATCAATCTGTGCTAGAAACATTTGTGGGTAACAAGAATGAAAAGAAATACTAATGCTTCAGTTGCAAAGATTTTGCATAAAATAGGTTAGTCTAGAAAAATATAGTAAAATCTCTTTGGGAGCGACCAATATTAACGATTTATTTGATCGATCGGAATCGCTATCTGTGGTTTAAATACACTTGCACTTTGAAGTAGATTATGTGCTTATGTTTCTCACGCTTATTTTTTTATATAATATAATAAAGTTGATAATCTTTTAAAAATATATTAGATCACGGTGAAGAATTGTAGCTACTTTTTAGCAATAAAAAAGGGGTTTTTTTGAAGAAAATAGATAAAATACGTTAATTTTAATTGAAAATTTAATTTTGTGACATAATTCTGTTCTTGCTCACTGCATATTTTTCTACCACAGCTTTGATGGGACGTCAAGCTAAGATTTCGATGCGCGCCGGTACGAAGAATCGAAATGATTATATAAACATGTGATGCAGGCTTTGTAGAGGGAAACGCCATGGCTGTGCGGGGAACCGGTTCTCTTCCCATTAATATGAGGCATTTATTGTATAACAATTTACAATATGTGACAATTCTAAGGTAAAGGTTCCGTTTTGGAAGTGTTTCGTCAGAAATGGGAAGCATTTAAACCTTTTTGAGCCGAACATTTGGCTTCGTTGCTTAAAAATCCACTTCCACCTATGGCACCTAGCGAGCTAAAAGTTAGAAAAATAGTATATTGTCTAGTTTACTTTTACTAGGTATAAAATCCAGTGAGATATTTATAAATGCTTACTTAATCTTTATATTTAAATCTCGTCACATATTGTAGGTTTAAGGATAAGGTTCTAACCAAATATTGGTATATGGGACTCCCTTTTTCAAAGTACGTATCGGTTGATAAACTTTTTTTATTCGCCTCACACTAAAATTATATACACATTATTTTATTTGATGCCAATACGTGCTTGTTTTCTTCAAACACAAAATTATAATGTTATTCGCATGTATAATGGATGTTTAGATGTTTAATAACGATCATTCCTATTTCATTTCGAATTTAAATTTTATTTTTATTTATGTGTGATCGCAATGCGTGTAGTATGTAGTCACTGCCTTAGTTTTTTTTTTTTAGCGCACTTTTGTTTGTATTACTTTCAGTTACAAAGTACTTATATTACTCAACTGGTACTTAAACCCATCTCAAGATCGAATAGAAGGCGTGACATTTAATTGTAATTTTGATTTTATTTTTTCATATATAACGCTATTATATATAGCAGTATAGCATATTTTTCTATATTGATCAATGTAGTGGTTGCCACACCGCTGATTGTGAAGTTTTTTTTTATAAAAATATTAAAGGATAGTTATTTATTTTGTGCGAATGTTAGTTTAAGACTACATATTTTTTAAACTTTCTGTTGTTGTAAATGAAATGTCGCGACATCGACTTGTATACATTGTTTTTTTTTTGTGGGTAGTTGATCTTGTCAATTAACTTTATTCGCATCTGGCAATCCTAAGTGTCAATTAAAAAAATGTTGCCATACTCTATTTTCAAATGATCGATTTGTAAGTTACAGAATGAAAATCTCTATCTCATAGTGTGAAATCAGTATTTGAAACTTATTAAATTATTTTGGGTAGTAGTAAATTACTTTTATTTATTTCGGATAGTAAATCTATTTATGTTGTTGATAATAAAATTTATGGCCTTTGTAAGTGTCCCTTACTTTTTATCTCCGCTTATAAAATGATCACGCAATCGTTGGCATTATAAAATCACTAATTTATTATTTTTTTTATAAGAATAGTGCAATTTTTTTTGTGGTCACATAATTTTTATTTTTAAAACACTCCATTCGTTTTTGCTTTCAAATGAGAATTAAATGTATATAGTCGATATCATGACCCAGATGTACCGCCATGCACACTATTATAGTATACACTAGTATACCTGAGTATTGACTAACTGAATGGGTGATAGAGCCTAGGACTAACCGGTGTAAGTGGCAGTCGGTGAAGGTTTAGCTCAAACTAGCAAGGAATCCTAAATTCAAGCGGCCATCTGCTTTCAGGTACGTTAGCCACGCGGAAATTAAGAACAAATTAAATTAATTATTTTTTTCGAATAAACTTATTTTGTTTAATGTAATTTAATATCTAACTGTATTATTCGTTTGTGATTTCTCAAAGAGATTTTTTTTTATTTTATGTTAAAACGCCCTCTATGTTCCTATTAATGTTTTAATAGATTGCAATTGTACTGTACTTAGTTATTTTTCAGTTTCGCATGTAATACACAGTTTATAATTTGTATCACAAACTGGAATCTCTTACTTAAAGTTAGTACTTAATTTAGAGGGAAATAGATTTTCTACATCCAAAGGTAAAGGCTTAAGTGTGTCATAATGTAACACGATGCATTAGAAATAAATTATGTTTTTTTATTTAGTTGGTTTTATTTTTAGCTTAGTGCACCTTGCATGTCGAGACACCATTTTATTTGCCTTTTTAAGTTGGCATGAGTGAAATATAATCGTTTTTAATGTCGTTTTACGAAAAGCTTCGTAAGTTTTATCTCACTATGTGTCATGTATACATATGCAGTGTTGCTATACCCCGTCGAAAGTGTTATAGACGAGAATATTGCCGAATTATAAAAAAGAGAGCGCTCTGCAATTGTTTCTTTTTATAACGCACTCAAACACAGCATGTGTGATGATATAGAAAAGATATTTGCAAAATTTGCATAATTTTTGCATTCCTCTAAGACCATTACTGTTTGGGAATGAAAGAAATAAAACTTGGCTATATATGTGCAGATTATTTAACTAGGCTCTAGCTGAGTGCTTTGAAGGAAATAGAATTCATAGGAGCTGACTGACTAGAATTGAAATTAAATATTCATTAAATGCCTCTTCTCCAATATTAATCTAAGTAAAACTACCAGACTTGGTCCGACGTTCAAGCCGTGATAGTATGTTTTAAACAAATTATATTTCGATCTTGTCTTAAAGCAGAAAAAAACTATGGATTTGGTCAGGAAATTTCGTTTGTTTGCCAAAAATTAAGTACTATTATATAGCATTGCTGCTGTCATGTAGAATATTAGTATTATTATAAGAATTGTGACATTGGCAAAGTATGGCCAATTTATTCGTAGAAAAAGATTTGCTTGTTTGGCTATAATTTAAATGTCAAGGTTAAATAAAACTATTACAACATATAGTATTTATTATCAGTTAAATTAAGATTATAATTCCGCTAATAAAATGTTTGTATTTTATAATATTTTTTTTTATTATTATTATAAATTAATAATAATAAAAATAGTGATGCTTAGCTTAAAACAATAACGGAACGAGACACTTGTATAAAAATATGCTTGAATCGCACTAGTTGGCGAAATATCACTGGAATTGCATGCTTAGTTTGTGTTAATTATGTATTAAAAGAAGCAAAATAGAAAATTGCATTCTATCTAAATTAACTTAACAAACATTAGGTTAAATTAACACCTTATATGCCAATTTTCTATTTTGTAATAAAAAAATACCATGTCATCCATTATCATCAAAAAAAAGGTCCAATGTACAACTAGAGACATCCACCGAAATACTAATGTTTAAATTTTTTCCACTTGCAAATGAAAGGAGCTTCTGAGTCCAACCCAAGCGAACGTAAGGAAAATTTGTTTAATAGTAAAATCAAATCACAAATAGTTACAAAAATTGTGAAGTTTCCAACACGATATTTCACAAAAAAGTAGTGCACGAAAATTTATTGAATTTTGATATATTCCTGAAGGTTATACCAAAATTATGTCAAGTGCACTAGTAATTTTACATATTGAAAATAATTCACAGCCGTTGTTCACTTTCAGTATCTGTAGTTAATATGAGTACACTAGTATTTATAACTTTGTGTTATCTGTGATATCAATGGCACTTACTGGAATTTGTTAAGTACCTATTATTCTAGGGCTGTGTCATATGCATCTAAATTTGAATTGAAAATTGTTTACTTCATTAAATGATTAAAATTCCTTTTTTTTTTCTTAGGCCCCCTCTAAATCGGAGAGTCATTATAATTATAGTAACGATTATAGTATTTTAATCCAGTTAGGCAAATGCTTTTAAACGGTAAGAAATTGAGAAAAGCGTTGCATTTTGGAACGATATTTACAATTTGAATACTTTTCTCATTCGAAATCATAATAAAAATTATTATTAAATCATATAAGAATAGTTACACACCTTAAAAGTAATCTCATTATATCAAACTTATCAGATGCTTCACACCTCTATAATTTCCGTTTAATATCTAAAGTCTCATAATTATAATTGTAAATCCATAATATCAGATTCCAGAAACTATTCACGGAAACGAGAATCTATTTTAAATATTGATAAATAATTTTTATGTGAATTCATTCATAGTTTTTACATATATTATTTGTGAAAATGAAACATTTATAGCTTTTCATTGAATGCCATAATAAAATATTCACTTCACAGCTTAACTGTGGTAATCGTATGTAAAAAAAATACTTACCTATCTCAAATTATTGCATCTGTTATTATCGTAAATTTATTTGGATAGAAATCATTCATCATATTTATTAAACGTGCACTCTTGTAGTTTATAATATCACTACGCATGCCGATGTAAAAGCATTTTTTTACAATTATCGATGTTTATTAAATTATAATATATACAATTCCATAGTTGTAGCATACATTAACTAATTTTGATTTTCTACACAGGTATTCAATAAAGTACGTTAAAATTGCTAGAAACAAGCAAATTTCAACTGGATTAATAATGATTTGAATTTGTTGCTGAAATTATAATTCTTTTATTATACTAACTAAAAAATCAGTAGACAGCATTGTAAAATAACTGCAAAATAGGTCTTTCTATCATTATTATGTTTGCTTTGAGTGTTATTGGTCGTCCATCTTCCAAATTACATTTCTTTTCTCAAATGTTCTTATGAACATTTTATAAGCATCCTCTTTTATCTAGGCATAACCCGTCGTCGGGGACGTTGGCGAGTGCTCACGCGACGGGGTCCTACCTACGGCAGTCTAGACACGACTGAACCCAGGGCCTCAGGGAGCGGCACAGTCAACGGCCTCACCGATGAAATGTGAGAAGTGACGCGCAATTTTCAAATTAGGAATCCATTTTTTGATATTTTTTTTATAATTTTAACCGTTACCTAATCGCGCAGAAGCAGAATACGTTAACGCGCACAAATCAACCAATCAGATTGCGTTCGTAAGGAAAGGAGCTTTGTGAATGGTTGATTAAAAGCAACTCCGCTTGTGTGGGATTTCTTTCAGGTTTCAGTGCCATTGTTTGTAAGTTAGAATGCGAATGATAATTATGGGCCTTCTCTTCGAATTTCGCTCATACTGATACTAAAGTAACTAAGATGTAGCTCCACATTTTTATCCTCGTTTTAATTGGCGAAGTTATACATTTGATTGTAGAAAATATGTCAAAATGGTGTTCCTAGTTTGATGTTGGCAAAGAACTAAGATTTACAATTATGGACGCGTATTCAGTGCTTATAAAGGATATTATCGGTAAGTGTAACAAGTGTGGCTTATTGTAAATCTTAGATGTCTAGTGATGTTGGCGGCATTATCATAACCCCACGCGGGTGAGAGGGAGACAAGAGAGCTTTTATTATTAGGTAATTTTAAGTATCGGCGACTAAAGTCCTGATCTATCGATTAAATCTTATATTATAGTTGCAAATCGAAATTAATTCATAAGTAGTATTGATTTCAGCCTCGTTGTACGCATTGTTTATTGCTGGACAACCTATATTATTTTCTCGTAAAGGTGGCAGCACTTTTTTGGCCCTGAGTTCGGATTAAAAAAAATTATTCCACAAGAAATTTATATAACCTTAAATAATTATACATTTTTCTAGTTAATATAATTTTGTTATGTGTGTACTGTTCAAGATAAAAATACTCGAAATGAAATTGAACAGTTTGCACACGGATTATACTTAAATAAATATTTACCATTTTTATATTAAGAGTATCTATTGAAAGGAAAATAAGGTAACACATTCAATATAAAGCGTCCATGAACGAAACCTTGAGATGGGATCCAGGGACTATATTGTATACCTAAATAAATATAACAAAATATGATATACTATGTTAGAAGTGAAAGCCCCAAACGAAGAATTGTCAGTTTTATGGGAAATGATAAGGACAAGACTAATGATCAAGTCATATCAATTAGCTATAAATAACGGTGAGATCTCCTATTTATCGAAGTATTTTCACTCTTGCTTCTGAGGTTAAAATGAACGAAAACTTTTATAGAAAAATCTTAGTCATATTGATATTATGTGCAACAGTGTCTCCCTCTTTGAATGTATTTTGGATATGAATGTGGAAAAAAATTATTCTTCCGTTACCCGAATTTTTTTAATTTTGGTGATGACGATATGTCATGATCTCTTTGTACTTTAACTTTAAGATTAGAAATAGTAATGCAAACTAATAAATTTGTGCTATAAGTATGTATAATCGACTGATAAAAGAAACTATCCAGTTAAAACTGTGATTGGCACCTAATCTATTTTTTCAAAAAGAGATATTTGTCAGAATATTTCTATTAAAATTGACTCGTTTGGTTATATGTTTAAGAGATATCAGTTATATCACATTAAAAATGTTTATCTTACTAACTGTCTCTTACGCAGTGTTACAAAACGACTTCCGCAAATAATTACTATCGTTTAAGTAAAGCTTTTATTAAGCTATTAAAATACCAAAAAAATTATAACGGACCACGTGTGAATTATCAGTGAAGTACCTAGTTAATTATTCAACTTGTGAAAAAAAAATTCTGTTTAGCTTTAGTAGACCTAGAAAATGTCTTATTTTATCTTTGAATAATATTCTTAATACAAATTGTAAAATTAGCTTTGCAAATGAGTTTTTTGTGATTATCTTATGATTTGTCCATTATATTGATATTATTAGATTAGAAAAATCTTCAGTTGTGTTAATTTAAGTATTTTACGATAATTATAAACATTTTTGTGTAAATATTTACGTATAAAATGATGTTTTTTCAAATTTGTCAATGGCTTCAAATGAATTTTAACGTCACTAGAAACCTACTTCATAATTTAAAATAATCCAGTCAACTGTAGTCCTATAGGATTCTGGCTGCTGACCCTAAAAATTTATAAACTGTGTCATATTTTAAAAAATACCGCTTTATCCGTTAACGGTTCCTGATGAAAGTAGGCAAATAAAGTCTACCAATGTTACTGAATCTGAGAGACAAGTTCTGAGACAACATTTCAATTAGAACAAACTTCAAAAAAAACGACTGTACTAATTTAATTAACGATTGTGGAAAAAGATATGCGGCTTCAATTCTGAAGTTAGTATTTATTCAGTGCTGCCAGTAATACCGGAGATTAACTATTTAATTTAAATTTGTTATTATTCAGGTCAGAAACTTGTTTATTGGGAAATGATAAAATTTCAGTCTGTTGCTATTATATTCATTTAGTTTATTATAGTAAATATCGTTATTAAATTAAAATATTCTTCGTTCTTATTATTTTAAGGTTTACATATCTTTTATTATAAATTGGTAGCTTCGTTAAATATCTAATAGTATCGACACTATTCTCGTTTATTATGATTTGTTTGTAAAACTTAACGTTATAGTCCCATATTTATCGTTAGAATTATAGCATTTTTTTTTGCGTGTGCCTTCTAAAGTCAATTTGAAGATAATCTAGGTAATAATAGTTTTTCATTGGCCTCTGAAATTAGTGATAAATACAATAAAAATGCATTGCTCTAAAACACACATTGTGAGAGAAAACATAATAGAGGATTCAGGCAAAGAATATGTTAGCATGATCCAAGTTGGGTTTGGGTACTTCTATTAACATGGTCACGCAAGTCAGACGAGAGTCACTTCGTGTGTTTACCTGATTTGCCCAATCCCAGGTCGTGGTCATATCGGAACCCCGGGCTCCTTCCCAGGGCGTTTCAGTTAACACTTTTTGTAAAAATCTTAATGACATATATCATTTTAATTTCATTTTCTTCACTTTAACACCCATCATAGCATCGGACTTCGTGTGACTTATGGGAATCAAATAATATTTTCTTGCAAATTATTTATATGTATCACTATTGAAATTTCTGGATTGGAACTGTTAATCCTGAGGATAGTATGCAAGAAAATTTTGAGAGTCTTTTTATATAACCATTTATCAAACTTATCACTATAACGGATAAGTATTAGTTTTGGTAATTATATATAATTATATATAGTTAATATATCTATATAAATATGTATGTAGTTGATTTTGCTTATAGTATTAATAAAATGGCTGTGTTGATACACGTAGGTTTTCATCCTAGAGTAACTACATAAAAATCGCTGGAAAAGATCTCTTGTGGGAATAGAGTTTTTAAAGAGTTATTCTCGATCTTCGATAAGGCATGTCTCATCTTCCCTTTCGCTTTAACTCCGAGGTTGAACAAGAAGTTAGAAAAAGAGAGAAAATAGGACTTACGCCGTCGAACTCAACTGAAATGTTCTAAATTGATCCCGTGAATTTTTTGACTCTTGACAGTGTATATAACAAAATTTTATTTTATCATGGTAATCTTCTGAAAATTCCAGTTTTTTGATTGCTGCTTGTTTGTTATATGTATGTTATATTTACTATATAATAATTATTGCTCATATTCCATACTTACTTTTTATTTTCAATAATATACAGGCACTTTGACATTGAGGTTTTTTTTAGGAAAGTAGGCTTAGCTTCTTGGTTTCCGTAAATTTTATTCATTATGAAATTTTATTTATTCATTCAATTTTGTAATATTATTTAAAACAGGTGTTACAATTATACCTCCCCAAAGTTCTATTTTTCGACATGTTTTGTAAATTTTTACAATTGTACCAATGACAGCAAGTAAAATTTCGAAGGTAGGCTCGAGAAATAGTATTGAAATTTGCTTTGATTTGACATGTAAGTAGGTATAATTTATATATGTATCCGTTTATGTCAAAAATTGCTATTGTACATACCGTTTTCTTCAGATATATAATTGTATATGATATGATATCCAAATATTATATAATAAAAATATTGAGTGTTAATAAATTCTGTGTAATAGCGTTTATAATAAAGTAACAAAAAATATCGGAATTTATTATTCGCATATACCTATAAAATAAAACTCAAAGTAATTTGTTTATTCTTTTATTGTAATCGTAATAATTTTGATGTCTTCGTTAACAAGAATATTTACAAATAATAATATTTAAGCTTGACTAGATTCATTTTGTAATATTGAGCACAACAGACAACATTGCCCATACATTCCCCACAAAGTCTTCTAATAGTTACTGCCTTTGTACACAAATAGCATATCGTTAAACTTATCGGCTTGTTTCGTTCGTCTATGTCATAATTATAATGATACCATAATAATCATTAATCAAAACCATAAGTGGGAACTAACATTCCAAAAATCACACAACAGTTACAATTAAGTAAAAATAATCCGTCTTAACAATATCACGAATAAATATAACATGGGTAACAATAAAAAATTAAATGTTAGGAAAGAATAATGCCATGTAACAATATAACTAGCATCGTACTTAAGAATAAACTATTTTAAGTATTTTGTTATTTTTAAATAATTTACGTAATCGGGAACGCATCTTTCGCGCGCGATTGTTGTGTTGTTATTTTGGTGCGGTATCGATGCGGTGGTTCTATTTTTGGCGCGATATTTCGGGTCGTAAAGATAATATTGTAAATATAGAGAGTATAGCTTCCCGTGACGTAGGTAGTCGGTGTTATGTACACAGATATAGCAGATTTCCCGCGTTTTAACCTTCATTGCCTAACAATGTATTTTAAAAGAAATTTGCCTTGAAACTTGTAGCTGTTCTCATTTCAATTAGGGGATATAATTTCAATATTAGGCCTTTAAAGTATGTCTTTTAGAAAATAATAGTAGACACACTTTCTATAATAAAATTATGCCTCGTAAGGCTTTCTTTACACCATTAAAATGAAGGTTATCAAATCGCATTTACGAATATAAAGTTTCATTTTAGTAATGTAAAGTGGGTGTGTCATTCATGTGCTTAAGAAATAGAGGTTTTATTATATTTCTAAGGGCCCAAACAGGTGCTTAGCTTGGCAGTCGTCGTTGACGTCCCCCAGGAACTGAGCAAATAACTCCTGGTATCGCGATAGTGTGATGCCCCCTTTCCTCCTGTCGTCATCCTGGAAATAAAATGTAAATAAGTATGGTAAACAACAGGTAAGGTAATTAGTTAGATTAGTAACCAACGTCGATTATGTCGTTCATGAGTTTTCTTCGTTTGTTACAGTAGCGCCATCTCTAGAACTACCTGCACATAATATCGGGTTTATTATATTTAGACGTGAAGAAACGAACACATTTTTGTATTGTGAAGTTTTAATACGTACCTTCTTTTAAAATTGCTAACATATAAAGAAATTTAATAAAAGGATGACGAGTCAATTAAAGCGTTCATTTGGATGAATGCCAATGGCGAAAGCTCTTTATTAGTTTTATTGCATAACTTTTTCTTTAATGTTTCACGTAACACATAGTATAAAAACTCGTCCCGTGTGTTTATTATTGTCGTTATACTTAGTAAAGTTTCTTATACGGAAAAAAATAGTTTAGAAACGGAATTGCTAGTTGGATCAGTTACTCATCAAATAAAACAGATTAATAACCTAGTCTTTAGAAATATTGATGACAATAGGTTACAATTTTTGACAAGCAAAGACATTGAATAACTCTATAGTTAATTATTTATGTTTACGATGTAAAATTTAATAGTCAAAGCAAACAAATAAAAACGCTGTTGGCTTGTCAAAGCGTTTTTTTTTTCAGTATCTACCACGAAGCGAATAACAGAAAGTCGCGCTACATGACCGGCGTTCTATGCTCTGTATGCAAATATAGGTTTTCTTGTAATATACCTGTCAAGATTTATTTAATAACCGGAAAATAACGTTCTGTGGATTTCTCAAGCAGACATCAATTGGCGCCCAGTAATCGTTACGATGAGAGAAACATATATAATATTCCTTACTATCTACCAGAAACTGGGCTCGTTTTTCCATTACTACAGAATTATAAATAGGCCATCACCTCATAAATTTTCTAAGTAAAATTTGACTAATCGTCGGCTTTTCTACAAAAATTCTTCAATTCCAATATATCTATGGACGATGGCTAATCTAAATGCATAATAAAATCCTAAAATAAACCATATCTCTTCATAAGTAACATGACGTGTTTCATAAAGGCATGATGGAATAAATCCATGGAAATTATATGTTCTCGCCAAACTTTGCGGCAGTGCCTAAATTGAACCCTTTCACAGCTGTTTTCAGTCAGAAAATTAACTAATACAGGCTAATACAAATCGTCATTGACATCAATCTCTATCGAAGCTGTTGCCAACACGTCATTTCGTGGGCTAAGGCAAACACATTCATAGCTGTAGAAATAGCTGACTAGGTAGAGAGATCTACGAGTATTAAGATCTTTAATTTTAAACGTGTATAAAAGCGATATTGATGATTGTAGGTAGACAAATCATTAAGATTTAGCACAAGCTCAACGATGAGCGTACTAAAAAAATTATCGATAATTACAACTTTATTTTAGGATCCACTCAGGAGGACTCAAGTAAATGAGTTACATGACATTCATCTTTTAACCGGGGATTGTCTCCAAGACACTTTATAACCCAGAGGCAAGATAATGTTTAAGGGCAGCAGAAAAACCTTAGAACACTAAATTTACTATATAGTAATATACTATGCTAGAAAACTTATATAAAATAAGTAATTTTTGGGGAAAGTTATTTACGAAGTACATTCTTTATATGGATCAGTATATTTTGACATTCGGGTCTAACCACCCGAAACCTATTATAGGATCAACTTTGAAAATTAGACAAAGTAAACTGTAAACAATAATCTTGGATACACACGAATGATTGTTCGAATTCCTGATAGAAATTGCTGTAAATACTCACATTTAACAAAGTGTTAAAAGCGTCGTCGATGACCTTAATGTCTTCAAGCACCATCCTCTGCACACAGTCGTATCTGTACTCCTCTATGCCGATCACTCCATCAGCATTAATGTCAATCATTCTAAAGTTGGACTCGATGAACGCTTTCATAGCTTGTGGAAAATCATCGTACTTCTTCCCCACACAACTATTTTTAACAGCTTGTTTGAATTCCTCAACTGTTATCATCCCATCCTGAAATTTAACTAATTCTTGTTATAAGCAGTTAATTGTTTGATAATAAATTTAATAGCATCGCTTGGTTATAGCGTGTGTGCATAGCGCAGTGTAAATTGTACCTAAGTATTGGTGCTTCGTGCGGTGTTATGTGTTATCTGGAAAATAAGTAAACCAATTCAGTTTTTGAAGAAATTTTGTCTAAAACATCGATTACAACATCAACATGCTTAGAAAATATCGCGCCTATACGTAGACGTTTAGATTAAAGGGTCCACAGATAGCCACATCTTGTTGAGAAGTTGTTTTCGTTAAAAATTATAGAGTCTAAAGGAAAAAATGTCACTCACACACCCAGCTATAAAATAAAATACTTTAATCTATAAATGGGACATATTTTTATGTGAAAAAATATTGATATCCCGTAAGATTTAGAAATATCAAAAATATTTGGTTTCACACGTGTGATCTGCAGGAAATATTACTCGTACATAATTACATGAAAGTTATATATTAAAACGTCTGCTAGATAGTGTAGGACGATTTATAACTCGTTAGTAGACGGCTAAAATGATAAATGAACACCCCACTCTGATTAAGTGGCTATTTGCTGCCTAATAACTCCCCGTGGGTCTCGGTACTCTTCACAATATTAACAGTGTAGAATAAACTATAGGCATCTTACGAGTATAAGCATGTTCTACGGAAGAATAGAAAATTATCGTTTGAAAGGCCCCATGCTGTAACCTTAATGATACTGCAAAATTTTCCTAGGCGCATGCACTATGGAAAACCGCCGACCATTAACGCTTTTGTCCTAAAATCAAACATATTTGAAGCGTTATCTGTCTTGAGGAAACTGCTAATAATTTTGTTTTGCGCAACAAATACATATAATCACGTTTATATCCCTTGCGGGGTAGACAGAGCCGATAGCCTTGAAAAGACTGATAGCCCACGTTCAGCTGTAACATGTATTGTAAAATCATAACGTCACCATTTTAGTCTGTCAAGAAGATTTGTCTGATGAAATTGCGATAATACATTAAAAAGAAAAGCGAAAGAAGAAGTAGACTAGCTAATCGATCGTTCCAAATAAACCACCACAACCAAGTCCCTATTAGACAAATCCAATCAACGCGTTAATTCGCGACGTGCCTTGTGCCACCGAAAGCAGTGTAGCGTAGAGTAATTGGAGTGTGATAACCGACATAGTCTGGCACCTTGTCGAAGTCAGCCAGCTGGGTGATCTCCTCCCAGAGACTCAGCATGATGTGCTGGTACTTCTGCAGACGGGCGGCGCTGCAGTCACCTTTGCCTTCCAGCACGCAGGAGCGCAGTGCCAGGCATTGGAAGTCGTGAGAGTCTAAGTAGCCGTTGTTGTCAATATCTGGAAGAGTGGTTAACTGAATGAGAAGCTGACTTCAGGCTGTTTACCGTAGAAGAGACCTTCAGACGATGAATGTCTAACATTCAGGTTATCATCTGGTGTTTACTTTAGTCATTGGTTGTGTTGTTATCATTAAATTATTATGGTGTTTTGCAACCAAAGCTTTCTGCTCTCCTATATACGCCAATGTTTTGCTATAATCCTGGATACGTCCTATTATACTCCTAAATTCCTATTTCAAGTCAACGTGTTTAAGGATACAGAGAGAAGTGTTTAGTGTACATACTTTTAATTAAATGAAATTCTTATTTTTCAGGACCGAGTCCTATTTATCATTGATACATGATTACAGAGACAAATTATTGCACTTGAAAGTTGCTCGTTCAGTAACTTCTCAAACATTTGTTTCAATGGCACGGTCAATGAAAGGAAAAGCTATTTGGAGCTCTTCAGTCTCGACATAGGCATGTGAAGACCTGACTGAAGTATGTGCATCTCGCATTCCCGGGACGAACTCACTTCGTCGAGTCAGTTCAATTTCTGATCAATGTCGCAAGAGATCTCACACTCGTGCCCATTTGGCCCGCGTGGCTTGTAAACAATAGCATGTATTAAATTAATAGTACGTCGTATGCCAAGACCTGGGATACTATGTTTCGCAATGCCTGGGATAGTTCATGATTGACAGCGTATCGTTTTGCAAGATAGAATGGAATTCGATTGGATGATTGTATAGGTTAATAACATTTGCTGTAGAATTTTTTAAAGCAATAAACGTAAACAATAGTTAGATTATGTTTGATTTTAGTTTTTTCTAGGTTTGCCATTAGAAATACCAAGAGTTTCCTGAAAGTTGTCGATAGCAAATAGCTGGTATATTTTAACTGTTTTGATCAATCCTAGAGTTCATTGAAATATCACACATATTAGTTAGGAGAAAGAATACTTGAAGGCATCTATTTTAATATAAAATATATAGGGGTAAATTAAATTTAAGTAGGTACCTGATATTGAATGTCTTTACCCTAAAAACAATACTATAAAATTGTAAACATCTATCTAAATCTGTATATAAAACACGGTAAATTGTGATGTGGGTAATATCAGTACATAGTATAAAAGTCGCTATTTTAGTCTGTTTGTCTGTATGCTTAAATCTTTAAAATTACGCAACGGATTTTGATGCGGTTTTTTGTAACAGGTAGAGTGATTCAAGAGGAAGGTTTTTATGTATAATAACATTTATAATTTTGCACCCGTGCGAAGCCGGGGCGGGTCGCTAGTAATGTATAATTAAAAGCCCTTTCCATTGATTGACATTCACCGCATCAAGATTAACATTGATCTTAGCTGAAGAATCGGCTATTTTAAGATCGTAGTATTGTGACGTAGTCTATTGTCTAGTTAATTATAAGCTTTATATTGTTCCTGGCACAATCAATCCTAGGACGCAGCTGCACTAAATAATTATATATGTAGTCACTATCTTTAAATATCTCTAGATATATCTCGTATATCATCGTACAATTTCCCGGTTCCCTCCATGTTTTCCTCAGATTTCACTTCACAACACGCAGTTTGCTTTCTGATCCACTTGACGGTCTTTGCAAATTATCTTCTGTTTTTTTGCTCATTTAATAAATTTTTTTACGTTGGGTCTGTACTAGTTTTTCCAATTGATGCTGTTACTTGAATCTCACAAGATACATTATTCATATCCTACTCATGATTTTCTAAATGTTGTCCTTTTTGGAATTACTTTATTATTAATTAAAACCATTACTTTCATTATCATTATAAGCGAGCATTATAAGCTTGCTTAGGTATTATCTGTTGGAATATCCATGAAATCCCGGGCTACAGGATTTTTTGGCGTAATATTATGAAAAACATAAAACTAATTTTACTGAAATTAATGCATCTGATCAACATTAAGAAGAAATCTGTCAAGAAAATGTAACGACTATTTTGATAAACAAATTGCTTGGTCGCTCATGTGTCTTGTACGGAAAATCTCAATTTTTATTTCGACTATTAGGTATCTATCGGAAATTTTCGTGCCCGTGTATTGAAGGTATTTTTAAAACTCCTAGCTACCGTTTAAAAAGTTACACTGTTTATGTATTTATATTAATTTACCAGTCGTCGTAAATTTTATGATACCTACTTAGTAGTGGAAAGGTTAGTGGTAATAAAACAACTGAAGGAAATTTATTAGTAAAGCATAGTATTCTCGGGAATATTTCCAATTTACATTTGTTTCCTCAAATTCATGCTGATGGGAACGTGACGATTCAGATAATGCCTTATGATATTAGTGGTATCATACCCAAGAATACCTCATCCCTAGTTGGCTCGTTAAGAACACGATCTATCGATAATAATGATAAAACGTGTAATGCATTTAAAATTAAACTTAAGGCAAAATTTATTTGTCGTTAAGTGTTTGACAAAGAAGAACTGCGTTCATACTAAAAGTGATCCCCTTTCAAAATCTAAAAGCCAAGCAGACTGCATTGTTTATCAATGAACCTCCAGCCGGCTGCAAGAGATTCCGCGGAAAGCGACACACGCGCCGCGATTTATAGTTTCTAAATAAAAATATCCGAGCGGTCGTAAGCGACAATGCTCGATTAACTCCTCTGAAATACATCACGTAATTACAGAGATTTATATCGTCAGACACTGTTGTTCTGCCTGCTTAAACATACGATTAATTTGTTTGGTCAATTCTGATTCCTATCTGATATTTGGGATGCAAAAACACGCCGCTGTTATAATATAGAAAATAAAGAAAGTTATGGTTAACCAAATATGTATTGCACCGGTGCCTTATCAGCTAGGTAAGAAAGGTTACCAGTTATCAGAATGAAAGCATTCCAACTTCTCATAAAAGTCATGAATTCGCACTGCTGTTTTCTTCAGGGATAGTTTGCGAAAATGAGATAATACATCGGGATCAAAGGGCTAGATTTCCATGCTCCCAAGCGTTGAAACCACACAGCACTCACCATAAAGATACCGCACAACGAAGGCGACTCTGTTATCCCATGCGTAGGCCATTTTGACGGTGAATTATTATGTTTCGCGAGGCGAGGCGCGCGCGGCGGTCTATCGGCGACTGTTGCCCGCCGCGCACGCCACCCCACTCGGAATAACCAGCGGTAGTTAGTTCCTCTTCACGTTGGCCAATGTTTGTGCCAATAATTGCACCAGCCTGGCCTGTAAGGTAAGGCTTGGCTGTTCCCAAGTCTAAAACAAACAACATTGGCAGAAGCGCAACCAAACATTGGCTGTGTGTCGATTACAGTACCAGCCGAATCGTCATCGACACCCTAAATATCCCTACGACCGATCAGCTGGTCTCTGGGAAGACCACAAGGCCGCTGTTGCAATATTTGCGCCATACAGTTACTCATTGCTAGATAATGCTATTAAGAAATTCGTTTGAGTGATGACATGGCTAATTAGGTCTTCATGAGTCTTGTGTTGACTCCTGAATAAATTAATTGCAACAGTGTTTTATGATTTATGGTGTGAGTTGGGTCATGTTAAATGTGTCAAATTTTACCGTGCATAAGTTCTTCTTCCTTTAAGTTTAATACAGTTTACCTACTTAGTTACTTAAATCCCGTTACTCCCACTAGACCCTGATTAAACCTAAAATAGAGATAAAATCTTATTGTGTTGCACGTTCATTTTAAAAACCAAAATTAACTTAATTAATTCACTAACCTAAACGTGGCCTTTCAGTATTTTTAAAGACTGGCGGCTCTGTTTACCCCGCAAGGTTTAGACGTAAGTTAAATGTATGTATGTTAAATTAACTAAGTACTTAATACAGTGCATACAAGAGAAGATTTTAAACGATGAAAGCAATATTTAGAACTTTAAAAGTAATGCATTTACATAGGTTTAGGGTAGGTAGGTAGTGGTTTGTGAAGCACAAATCAATAATAAGGCCGTATATACTTAGTTTCTTTGCTTGTAGCAAACGGTAGAGTAATTTTGATGTCAGTGTCACAAACAGGAAAATCAATGTTGAAAAAAAGGTTTTTTTTTGTGAGTGTCAAAATCAAAACTGTCAAAAACGACGTAAACATTGAGAAAATAAATGTACCTATGCTATGTATGTTTCCTTCCAAAATTTCTAAATATTGTGGATTGAGGCTAAGTGTAAAAGTATTCTTATAATGTATTCTAGCGACGGTTTATTTATTTTATTTGTGGGGTTAATAGTTGCAGGTATGATGTAGTAACTTCATAAAAAACTATATTGAGAACTAAAAAAATATTACTCATCACTATTATAATATGTAGTTACACTCGACCCAATATATAACCAATATTTCTTTTATAGTATTCACAACGCCGACAATACAATTTGACATGGAAGATCCTATCGTGGGCATTCCAAGATTTGTGGAGAGTGATGAACCAAACGTAGACGAATCAGAATCGTTGCTGTCCAATGTGGTTTCCGACGTCAACAAGACCCTAACTAATCTCTACAACCATGTTACTTCAGCCAATGTTACTACAGATAACCAAACACAAGCCGCAAATGAAACAAAGAAACTAGTCAAATGTAAAGAAATTTTGTATGAAGCTGGACTTGAGCCGTCAGTAGAAATAATCAATGGCAGTCATCTAGCGAAACTGTTGCAAGTAAAACCTGATATAACTAGTAGAGATATGGAAGCAGATTGTGTTTTGGTATTATTCTATGCGCGAGCTTGTCCTTTCAGTGCACATGCTGCACCACACTTCAATGCATTAGCGCGATCATATCCTAATGTTAAAATGGTTGCCCTTGATGCTTTAAAATACCATGGTATTAATGCCCAATATGGCATAGTTGGTGTACCAACATTAAAAATGTTTCATAATGGTCGACCAGTTGGTAAATTTAATGGGACTGAATATAACATCCATTCTTTTAGTAAGTTTGTTCATACTATTACAGGGCAGTTCCCTCAAGCTCTTCTTGTAATGTCAAAGGATTTCCAAGGACCTGTTTCTAGTGTTGTTGAAAAAGACACTGATTATTTCTTAGTGCTGTCATGGCTGTTCATCATTGTTTGTTCAGTTTATTATTTCATGCAATCAAAATGGTGGCAGATGATCGTGGAGATGGTTCAGAACAACTGGCGGGAATCAGAGGCGCAACATGAACATAATGACTAGTCAACTTATTTTTAATTAGGTAGGAGTAACTTGTTTTTATTAAATATTTTTTTATGAGATGGTGTCTCTTTTTATTAGCTATGTATGTGTATGCTATATGAATGCTATGGCTTTGTTTGTATTTGCAAATCCATGTATTTTAAACAAATTTTCAATTTTGTATGTTAGATTTGCACACAATAAAATTTATTACCTACAAAATATACATATGTATAACAATAATTTCTCTTATATACATATAAAGTTGTTTAATTTACTTTAATTCTGCTGGCATTTCAGTGCCTTTCAGAGCAGCTAATATATTCCTTGCAGTCAGATCACTCATAGTATTCCTAGCTTCTATAGAAGCACTTCCAATATGAGGAAGTACTACGCAGTTCTTCAGTTTAAACAGTGGACTATCCAGAGGTAATGGCTCCGGAGTCGTCACATCCAACCCAGCAGCTCTTATTGTGTTACTTTTTAAAGCTTCGATAAGTGCATTTTGATCGACAGTGCCTCCACGGCTTGTGTTAATAAAGATAGCAGTTTTCTTCATCTTTTCAAAGGCGGATTTATTGAAAATTTCCTTAGTCTCTGGTACGAGAGCAGCACAGCATATAATGAAGTCGCTCTGTGCCAGGATTTCATCAAAGCTTACTTTGATAGCTCCTACTTCTTTGGCCTCTGGTCTTTCACTGCGGTTGAAGTATAAAATCCTGGCTGTGTTGAATGCTTTGACTCTTCGAGCGACAGCTTGTCCGATTCTGCCATAACCGACGATGCCGACAGTGGCATCGGCAAGGCCAGGTCCTGTCATCCAAGTGGGTGCCCAGGACACCCAACCGCCAGATTTTGCTTCATGGATAGCTTCGGGAAGACGCCGAGATGTTGATAGAAGAAGTGCCAACTGAAAATTATTTTTATAAGACTTGTTAATTTTTATACCTTATATATGTATAGGAAATATGAATTACAAATACATAGGTACCTAATTTTGTTAGGATTTTTCTGGGCTAATACGTTAAATGTTTCTACATAAGAAATGGTTTGATTCATATTTTTAAACTAGAGACTTTATAATATAATATTTTAAAATCATCAATACATTTTTAATTAGGAAGAACTCAGAACAGTAGTAGCTGATTAAACGTAAGACAAACCAACTCACTGTTAGTTCTGCAGTGGCATCCGTCAGCACATCAGGAGTGTAGCCAATCCTAATGCCTCTCTTCTTGCACTCCTGTACATCAATGTGATCATAGCCCACTGAGATTGTTGCCACTACCTTCAGACCAGGCCCAGCGGCATCCAACACCGCCTTGTCAATCTTGTCAGTCAGAGAACAATATATTCCATTGGAACCCACTACATTTTTTAAGAAGTCTTCCCTTGGTACAGGTGATGGCTTATTCCACATATTGACTATACATCTGAAAGTAAAATTGATAATTTGTAAAATTGGTAATTTTGGTTAGGTAGAAAACAGGTCTTCAAAATAACAATTGTTTGTTTTTTCCTTATAACCAGGGTCATGTAGTTTAGACAATAGTTACTTCATTGGAATTTTATGATTTTCCCACTTTTATATAATTAGTGGGGATAGATTTTAGATGTCAGTTGGAAGATACCTGGAAAGAACTTCCATCTTTACAGGTATCTTCCAACTGACACAAACACTTTATCTTTTTAAGAAACACAATTTGCTTGTGTGCCAAAACATAATCCTGACTATTTCAGAGTATTTTCTTAATAAGCAGTAAGAAAACAAATGGGAAAGTAGATGGTATATCGGAAAACAAGCGACTCGCAAGCGATCTTATCCAAAATAAACTTACTCTTTCTGTAGTAACTGCACTCCACACTCTGGCATGTCAGAGCGGGTCACATAAACTTTATGTTCGGAACTCATGTTTCTCAAGAATATACCGCGCGACAGTCTCGATGAAACAGTCACAATGCTTTTATAAAACATGAATCAATACAACCGGTACAAAACACTTTCCGGGTTTTGTTTCTTACTCGTCCACTCAAGGCCGATCAATTGTCTGGCAAGTATTTAGGAGCGATATTCTGTGGCTTTTCGCCTTCTTGGCCCTTAAAAAATGAAGGTTTTGCGAGATAAATCGTGATGTGAAGCGCAGCAACGGTGGCAAGAATAACCTTGCCTTTGGTGGATTTGATAAACGATGGTCCGCTCATACTATCACAATATTAAATGAGCGTTTAATAAAATTCGGATGATCACGATATTAATTGCTATTTCTAAGTTATTTATCATGTGATAGAAAAAATGATAACCTTTGTTGTTTTGTTATCGATAACCTTAAAATCTGACAATGACAGATTTAAGTATTCCATTTTACCAGTGACATTAATGTATAAAAAAAATATTCCTCTGATAGACTACGAGGGAAAATCAAATTTCTGCGGGTTTATTTGGGAGATCTATTTAATTTTTTTGAACACTGAAAATGTACAAAGTTTCTTCAAAAAACTAGGACGCCTCAGAGTTTTTGTTAGGTAAACAATGTTGAAGTAATGAAGATTATAGTAAGGTTTCACCTATTACTACTTATGTCGCCTTCTACATATCTAAGTAATCAAGGTTAGGTGATTGTGGTGAATATCATGTGGATTATTTACTCTGGTCATTTGGTTTATAAATAGGACGTCATGGTTGATTATTATCAAAAAGCCTTGGGATTAGAAGGCTAAATCTCTGAAGGTCAGGCCGGTAAAAACAAAATGATTTAATATTCTAAACATTGCTGTCCAGCTACACTGACCATAGTTTTGTTTCCATCTGCTCTATCTACTCCGGAAGGGATAAACACGTGTGTGTTGTATGATGAGGAGAACGTTTTTCGCATAAAGCTTAATTAGGTAATTAACGTAGGCATTACGTTTTGGGTAGGTTGGGAAAGTGTTCTTTACTTGCATAGTGAAGTAAAATCTAAAAATGCATGTAATTCAGTGCCTAATTAGCGGATTGTTACGAAACTATCGTTACAATCGTAAAGATAAGAATTAAATATGTGAAAATAAAGTAGGTTAGGCTCGAAATTATATTTTATATATTTTAACTTCTTACCAACAACTTATAACCTATATCGTCTTTCCCAACGTGATTGAAATCGTGTGTTACAGCTATAACTGATCAAAAGATAACAAAGTGAGAAATATATGATAATCCTGGCGTTAGTCCCGGTTCCTGTCGCGGCTTTTCTGAACCCGCGCGGCACGCGCTGATCACGAGCCTGATTGTGTAAGACAGGTTTTTACCTGAAGCGTCTCCCATCTGACCTTCGACACCTTTCAAAATGCTTACCCTTTGGATTATGGTTACCTACACATCCCGTTGTAAGTTTCCTCACAATTTTCTTCACCGTAAGAGCATCGATTAGTGCTCAAACTTATACGTAGTTATACGTGTATGTAAGATAAGTTATTGGTAAGTACATTGACATGATAGGATTAGACTTAATTCTAAAACGGGCACGCTCATACATACCTACTATCGTATATATACTTATCGTTTTTACATAAATACATACATAATATATAATCACGTCTATATCCCTCTCGGGGTAGACGGAGCCAACAGCCTTGAAAAGACTGATATGCCACGAATAGCAGTTTGGCTGAATGATAGAATTGATGTTGGTAGCGACAGGTTGGTAGTCCATCGCCTAATAAAAGAATCTAAGTTTATAAGCCTATCCCTTAGTCGCCTTTTATGACATTCATGGGAAAGAGATGGAGTGGTCCTATTTTTTTTTACTAGTGTACTTTTCTAATATTTTCAACAATTGAACATTCTCTGCCAGTCAACCATTTGAAAACTTTTTTTTGTGTACATATATATTTTTAAAAGTTTTACATTCATCAATGCTACTAATCTACTACTGATCTTTAGGCTTAGGTACTAATATTACAGTGAGTGAACATAACATACACAACTGCGACCTTTGCAGCTTAAGCCCTTAGCCCTCAATCGCGTGATAGAATCGCAGTTAAATGGATATTCTCTGGCGGATATCACGTCAAACAATGTTCACGTTAGCTTTCGAATATCCTATAAAGGAGATGTTATCTACTTACAGTAAAGCCACGTTTGATATTATATTCCCATGTGGGAAGAGAAAATTTTATGCCAATATTATTATGCATTGAATGCATATCCACACAATTAAAAAAGAGAAAGATTTGTATTTATGTATGTAAGTATGTTTGCAACGAATAAACTCAAAAATAACTGGATTGATTTTCACGAAATTTGGTACAGATAAAGAATATTTTTTTCTAGAAATACCCACCGAGCCAAGCCCCGCGCAAAAGTTAATTTATTATAAAATTACACTAATATCTTCAGTTACGCGATAATATATTTAACTAAACAGGTATCTTGTAACATATGCTTACGTAGGTACATAATTTATAAATTACTTTAGTAGGTGCCTTCCTATAGCTTAAAAGAAATCCTGCACAACTGCAATAGAAAATCTTAAAAATATTGACGTAGATTTATTTACCTATAGTAGGTATATTGATAATAGGATAACATATAGCGTGGTCTATTAATAAGAAATTTGAAGAAGACTGAAAATGAAAGAGTCAGGCATAAAAAATAAATCTATTGGCAAATTGATAACTAGTTATGGACATTACACAGTTTAAATGTTACGGTAGATAATTTAAACAATTTTTAATTGTTCTTTTTAATTTAATTAGATGTTAGAACGTGCCATTCCTCGTTCCTCATTATAGCTAGACAAGTCATCTTAATTAGTTACATAAATTGAGTCAATAAACTCGGTCGATCCCGCCTTCAGCGACAGGAATGTCGATGGAATTCATTAAAAGTGTGATCAAACTTTCATCTTGTTAGCGCGGAATCTAAACGTAATAATAATAAAGTAACGCACAAAAATCATTCCGCCGCCGCAAATCGTCTGATAAAAAACGCAACAGTGACTTTCTACCGAGTAATTAGAAGATTCATACACGAAAGTGCACCGAAGATATTTAGCAAAGCAAGTCGCGACAGTAGCTGGAAATGCACGATTAATGTCCGTACCGTATTAGCTGCAAGCCACTGCGCGCGAAACGATCTAACTTTTTAATTTTAACTTTTTTAGGCTCGTAATAGTGATAGCACAGACATCGTATGCAGCCACCTGAATGCAGCAGGTGAAATCGAATGTTATAACAATACTCGTATAACGTTGATAAGTCATAATATAAGATTGTCATCTGTATAATAATATGCAAATGAAGCAATTAAATTAAACATGACATGAAAATGAAAACTGATCTGAATCTGATATTACGTAAAAATATAACTACACTTTAACTTTTACATAGGTAGGTACAATTGTGTTTTACACGCTATTCCCTTGATTAAGGTGATTTTAAGGTAAATAAGTAACGGGATTAAACTAAAGCGGTAGGTAACACTAAATGGTGATGGATAATATTTTGTATTAAACCTTAAAAGATATACTATGTATGCTAGCATACATAGTATATCTTTTAAGGTTTGTTTTGAGTTATATCGTTTTGTACCTAGGTACAAAACGATCTAACTCAATGCGGCCAATATACAAAGGCATTCCACACATACCTGCCTTGCAAAAAGTAGGTGTGTGCAGACTTGCATAACTTGATTAATCGGTTAAAGCTAAGACCAGTTACTGTTTTTGCATGTCCTTTTATTTATGGTAATCACCCTGGTTTGTTCAGGTGGAAACTTCAAACAATATGATGAAATCTTGGGAGTTTCACATGATCAATTTTCTGATTAGGTATCGATCGATTGAAGTGAACACGCTCAAAGAAACATGAATCTACTAACCAAAACCATAGGGTTAAGTAAGTTTCTCTGCCGGTGACCTAAGTCATACTAGTCTCCACCTATATCCTACAATATTATAAATGCGAAAGCTTGTGAGTATGTCAGGATGTCAGTACGGATGTTTGTTACTCTTTCACGCAAAAACTACTTAACCGATTACGATGAAATTTGGTATGTAGGTAGCTGAAGACCCAGAATAATATATAGGCTACTTTTTATCCCGGAGTTTCCGCGGGATTGATTGTTAAGTCATGATAGGGTTTCCACGCAGATGAAGTCGCGGGCGGCCTCTAGTGTATATATATATATACATTCAGTCAGAAAAGTATCGGGAATGGATTATTTATTTATGGTTCCAAATTCAAATTTTTGTTTTTTTTTGTTGTTGTTAGATTGGCACAACTGTTTTCCATTTTGGCGCGGAGTTTGAGTTGCATCTGTTGTTTACATTAAATACAGTGCTATTTTTAGTTATATCATATCTAGTGTGTATTGCTAATTTCATAATGGATAAAAACATCGAACAAAGAGTTTGTCTTAAATTTTGCATTGCCAATGGAATATCGTGTTCGGAGTCACTGAAAATGTTACAGAAGGCTTACGGTGAATCGACTTTATCAAAAACTCGTGCTTATGAGTGGTACAAAGCGTTCAAAAGCGGTCGAGATGTGATGGAAGATTTGCCTCGCTCTGGTAGGCCATCAACGTCTGCAACTGAAGTTAACATCGCAAAAGTGAAGGAAATAGTGACTGAAAATCCTCATTCAACTTTGAGAGAGATAGCCACCGAACTTTCTGTATCTCACGAGTCGATCCGTACCATTTTAACTAATAATTTGGGTATGAAACATGTTGCCGCTCGGCTAGTCCCAAAAGACCTGAATTTTTTTCAAAAACTCAATCGCATGAGAGTCGCTGAGGACATGCTAGAACGAGTCAATTCCGACCCAACATTCATGAAACGCATTGTTACTGGTGACGAGACGTGGGTTTACGAGTTTGACATGCAAACTAGTCAACAAGCTCCGGAGTGGCGCCTTCCAACTGAACCGAAACCGAAAAAACCACGCCAAAGTCGTTCAAAAGTCAAAGTCATGTTGACTGTTTTCTTTGACTATCGCGGTGCTGTGCACTCGGAATTCTTGCCGGAAGGTCAAACGGTAAATAAGGAATATTATTTGAGTGTTATGCGGCGTTTAAGAGAGCAAATCCGACGAAAAAGGCCAGATTTGTGGAAAGAAAATTCTTGGATTTTGCACCATGATAATGCACCTTCGCACAAGGCCATCATTGTGAACGAATTTTTAACCAAACACTCAACAAATACCATCGAGCAACCACCATATTCACCAGATATGGCTCCAGCCGACTTTTTTCTTTTTCCTAAACTCAAATTACCACTTCGTGGCACCCGTTTTCAATCGGTAGAAGACATAAAAGAGAATTCGCGGCGAGAACTGACCTCAATTCCGGAAACAGCGTTTAAAAAATGTTTTGATGATTGGATTATTCGTTGGCGTAAGTGTATCGTTTCTAAAGGAGCATATTTTGAAGGTGATAAAATAAATTTGGATGAATAACAAACAGTTTGTGTATTATTGATCTTTTCCCGCTACTTTCTTGACAGAGTAGTATATCGCTGTTGACAAAAGTGCCATTGGATAGTTCCTTTCTTTCAATGGTAATATTTTAATTCGTAAAAGGTAACCAACTGAAAAATTTTGCCAAAATAATAAATACGAAGATATCAAACAGGATTCTTTGTGTGCCGTGTTTTGAAGCAAGCTAGCATATCTCCTGGTTTTATCGAAGGCACAAACGCACACGGGACACGTAATTTTATGTCCCACTCTCCCACACGACACTGCCCAGGAGTGGGTAAGTCAGGCAGGTGATTACCTGGATTGCTGTCTGACCTCACCTATCTTAGATCATGGTTACTCAGTCAGTTATTCTGCAATAGCACATCAAGGCCAAATTCTAGGGCAGTTGAGTTAAGATCCACGTGTTTATCAGCACTTTATCAAAACCGGTACACAAAACCCGCCAAAACCGGTCTTCAGAGGATGAACGAAAGTTGTTGAAATTCTTATGCAACCAATTTTTACATAATTTATTTGTAACTTAGTACCTTTATTGTGACCATCTGCTTTTGCACTTTTTGTGTGTCACAAGTATAATTCTATTGTGTACGTATCACAATTATTATTGTGTATATGTATATTCGTATCGTATTGCGTGTGTTTTGTTATGTCTACCTGTAGATTACGTTTTATGTATGAACCTTTTGCACAACACAAATACCAACTTAAAGAATGTGATTTCGAAGCTATATTTTTAGGTAAGTGATAATTATCTTTAAAGAACTTCATATTAATTTTACGTTTTTACTTAATTAATTTATATGTATAGTTATAATGATTTCACATAAGACTAAATAGTATGTAGGTACCTACCTAGGTAGTTTATGGCTGAAATAAATACCATTAGAAAAAAATTATCTACAATAATTAATTTGTCGAGCTTTCCTGGATTTATCCGGAGTTTCGATGGGCTAGCAATCGATTGGATATAAATACGCCATCTATCTAAATTAACACAGCCTTTGCATCTTATGACTCATGATCATCTCACCCTGTCTGGTCCGTTAGGAAAAAAAACGATATGTGAAAAAATGCCAAACAATGTCGATGACGATTTGATCACTTTCCAACATGGAGTTCCCACGTATCGATTAATCGCATGGATTCTCTTCGCGTGAATCGAGTAATAAGGTAACGGTGCTTACAACGGCCAATGGGCTAGATACTGGCCATTTTAGTGCTATTGGGTATATAACTAGTAGAGCGTATTAGTTCAGTGTGCCGTGTGGTTCCCGTCAGGAAGTTAGGAATAATAGAAATAATACCTTCATCTACTTCAAAATGTTATCTATGGATCTAAGTAACTAACCATACTTTTTATTGAATTCTACAAATCAACTCTCTCTCATCTTTGCTTGTTCCCGGTTGCACCCTCCACAGAAGTGTTTCGGGGCCCGAGTTGCGCCTGCTTCTACAAAGTTTCGAACTCTTGGTCGATTTAGATTAAAATGTCGTAGATACATAGGAAAGGTTATACATACATACATACATACATATAGGTAATCACGTCTATATCCCCTGCGGGGTAGACAGAGCCAACAGTCCTGAGCGGACCGATAGGCCACGTTCAGCTATTTGGCTTTAAGATAGAATCGAGATTTGAATAGTGACAAGTTGCTAGCCTATCGCCTAAAAAAAGAATCTCAAGTTTGTAAGCCTATCCCTTAGTCGCCTTTTACGACATCCATGGGAAAGAGATGGAGTGGTCCTATTCTTTTTTGTATTGGTGCCGCGAACCACACGGCAAAGGACACAAGGAAAGGTTATCTACTAAAATTTTCAAGTCAGACATTAAAATCGGTTAGATCATTTGCAAAATACTCGTAATATAAAAATACCATAACACTTATGTTAATTTTCAGTCTTTTCAAGATGTAGATGTAGACGTGTCATTATGTATGTAACTATATACATATAAAAATACCTTAATGACTGTAGTACATAAGCTATTCCTAAGAGTATAATTCCACGAGGATGATGAACGTAAACAGACATTTTTTAAATTCTGTTTCAAACAAAACTAGTCATAACAACTTTTTTTGTTGAACTGTTTTTTTGTGTACGTAATAAGGAATAGAAAGAGTTACTTATCTTTGCGAGGTCTTCAGTACCTACGCGGCGAAAGACTAATGTAAATAAAAACTAAGTTATTAAAGTTATATATATGTATAAGTAAACTCGTTATTTTCGTAAATCGCTGCCATTCAGGGTATTTGTTTCACAAATGTGTCCCATTTTTCACGAATGGCAAAGGCGAGCTCATCAAAAAGCCATAACGAGCTGACCCCGTTTATAATTGTCAACCATTTGCTGAAGACTTGCGATTTATTTTAGTCATAATTTATTTAAATTCTTTGTGGGGGGAGGGCAATGTAATACACTCGTACTTTGTCATTATTCGTAAAACAATATTACCTACTTAACCATTTTTAGACAATATACCTACTCCATACTATCAGTGGTTGCTAGCCCATCACCTAAAAGAAGAATCCCAAATATATAAGCCTACCCCTTAGTCGCCTTTTACGACATCCATGGGAGAGAGATGGAGTGGCCCTATTCTTTTTTCTATTGGTGCCGGGAACCACACGGCACCAATATTAGATTAAGTAACCAGATTAATGCCAGGAAGAAAATTCACGTTTGGTAGCGAAGAAGAAAACATAGTGTTTGCCACAAAGAAGCACACGTCACGTCACGGGATAGACAGATCCAACAGTCTCTAAAAGACTGAAAGGTCACGTTCAGCTCTATGGTTTCGTGATGGAATTGAGATTCAAATTGTGACAGGATGCTAGCCCTATAGTATACCTACCTAATAGTAGAAACCCAAGTTTATTATAGCCTTACCTCAGGTCTATTCCAAAGTGCTGGGAACCACACGGCAATAAACCTAACTAACACTAATTCAAGTTTTGTTATTCCTGTATTTTTCATATTGTAGAATGTAACATATAATTTTACTTGGACATCTAACATGTAAAAATGAACCTTAACGTCTGGTTTTAGAATTGCAAGTTTCTGTTGTCGGTGTAAACAATTGGCAACCCATCGACGTGTATCTCCAGCCTTCAGAAGGTCTGTTCCAAGGTTCCATAACGTGTGAAGTCTACATATGATCTCTTTCCTGGAGGGGTAGGCAGACTACATCTTTGCACTTGCCACGACCTTGCAAAGTTATGGCTTCATTTACATACATAACATACATACATAAAATCACGCCTCTTTCCCGGAGGGGTAGGCAGAGACTACATCTTTCCACTTGCCACGATCTCTGCATACTTCCTTCGCTTCATCAAGCTCAGCGGTTTCGGGTACTCTTGACCTGACCCTTTACCAGGACGTCCAACGTTCAGGCTTCATTTACATGCATCAATTTCATGAAAAATGAGGCTTGCTTCTTACCATCGGCGGCGCTTGGCTTCCTGAGGCAGCTGGGATGGTTCGAGTATAGAGAATCCAGCCCCTCCATGCAAAAAGGTAAGTAAGATAAGCCTCAACGCGAGAGAGCCTCCGTAATAAGGCACGCGCGACTTCGTTTTTATGGCGCGAAAAACTATCGCTGTCTCGCGTTTTATTATGACGTGAAACGTGACAACGACAGATGATCGAGCGATAAAAATGGCGCCGAGCGTACCATAGTACGGGGGCTGAAGAAGAATCTTATTTTGACCCCTCATCAGAAAATTCTCCATTTTATGTATTGACGTTCGTGGGTTATAATGCGGATCCCATGCCCCGAGGCACTATGGTAAAGGTCTGCAGGGCCTGGAGGGTGCAACTAGTAATGCGCAAAAATGAGAGAGACTTACGTTCGTGGGGAGAAAGCAAAATATTTTTAGTAATGTCATTGAACGACCTATACCCTCTTAGAGTATTATGATACCCTATCAATCAATGCCTGAGATATTTCTCAGGAATGCGTAGGATAACTATATATGAACTGATAGTAATTTAAACTCAATCATAACTCAGAAGTAACAGATGATACATTTGCATTGTAGTTATTGTTAGAACTTATGTATTTCTTTACCCGCGTAAAAAAGAAATATTTATCCCGTTTATTTCCCGCTGGATTTTCGGAAAATCCTCTTAAAGTGCTCGCCTAGACCACTTAGGATACCTACATGCCAAATTTCAAATCTCAAATCTCTAGACCCAGCCGTTCAATAAATAAACCCAGTGTCCAATGTTATGTATTAAATTGGTGTTAAAAATAATAATCACCTAAATAATTTATTTATTCACAATTTTGACAATATGCCTTTATTTTCTTTATTAGGTACAATACAGCAATAGCTACAAAACTAGTGCGATGCGCTAGCGCAATGATCCATCCAATTTAATTGCTACGGCCATAACGTTATAGAATTAGAATATCATATTGTTGTGGCTTCCGTCTGACCCGGATTTTGGCTAAAAGACTAGTATGGCGTGAGAGCCGGGAATCCATAGAGAATTATTATGTCAAATTCAACCATTATTCATGTTATGCCATTCAGAGTTTTAGATTCGCTCTAGTTTCATAATTTTTTGTGTTTGTTGTCTGGACTTTGATATTCGTTTATTGCAGGTTCAATAAAAATAATTTTACTATGTTTTTTCTATGAATCTTTTCCAAGAAAGGTAGGTCAGAGACTATATCCATTCAACGCTTCATCCCTTAAACGTACTATTACTACTTCATCCACATACGTCAAGCTTTTCGATAGACCTTTGTAAAATTGTAGTCCATATTTATCATGTCATACCTAAAGGTCAGACTTTATCTGTGCCAAATTTCATTAAATCGGTTCTAGAAGCAATTCACTCGTTGACAAGTCTTATCTATGGATTTCCCACTCTCTTCTCTCTTCTTTGTAATCAACCATAGCGATGGTGAGACATTACTGGACAATATTCATTTGCAGGGAGACTACTAAAAAGTACTACATATGTAATGGGGAGCAGTCTCGCTCACAATAAAATGATTGACGTCAACTTCCCATTTAGAGTCTGAACGGAATAGTTGCATGTTTATTATACCTCATCATACCATGTGTGACCAGAAACTAAATTGACGTATTTATAGTTTGGCAAAGCAATTTTTATATATCGCATATAATCTTGCCTCACAAGTCCTGCAAGATATTGCCTCTTTGATGCTGGAAGTTGCAAGAAGCGATTAAAAATTACGTTGTACACACATAAATGCATATAGCCACGTTTGAGTTATAGATCCCTTGTGGAGTAGACAGAGCCAACAGTCGCGGTTTTCATAACAAATGCATTAGAAAATGGGAACACTCAGACGTTGCATTAAATTTATTTTTATGGTAGGTATCTAATGAAACTCAGGAAATTATTAAAACTCATTGAAAGTTATGTTACTTACAAATCGTTCGAATTTATAGATGTTTTTTTACAAGTAGGTTATTGTTTATTTATAAAAGTTCCAAATATAATTTTAACTACAGGCCACCCAACACTGTGCACAAGTTGTCACAAGCCTATGTGTAATCAACACATACCCACTGTAATAAGTAAATTATAATTTCAAACTCCATTTGAATCTTATATCGCAGTCATTGGCTCCTCCACGTCCTATTAACTCTTTAATTTAGAACTTTAAGGCTTTTTCAGTAGAGATCTGTATCGTTTGATCCAAAATGGTGGTTTGTGACGTTTCAATTGAGTGTATTAGTATCTGCATACAATAAGGCCGGAAAGTAGCCTATCCTGTCGGTGAAGCCTACGAATTAACTGATTGAGATCAGAATGTAAATATTATGATAAAAGTTTTATACATCGTCCAGAAAATTTGGTTTCAGATCAAAGGTTTAAGGTTTAAGATCTTTATTCTCATTAAGAATTAAAAAATTCACTTCACATGAGAATAGCACTAAATTATATCTGAACATCAATATGCGCGTATAGATTTGCGTATCATATTCGGTGCGGTTACCCTCACTTAAAAATATAATTATTTGTCGAGCGGTCACTACTTCGAGCGTCATCATAAGAATAATTAAAAAAGTCAAAAATAATTTATTCATAAAACACCATAACAAAAAGACAAAAAAGGAAACAATAAAATGTACAAAAATAGACATGTAGTATGGTGCTCCCGAAAGGGTACCCCCTCAGCATAATGCTGGCTGTAAACAATATGCTACACAGCAACGCTGATCTTCCGGGGTGCCCGGGATAGGATTAAGGAATAACTAAGAAGAGGACTAAAGGATTTGTGTCTAAGAATGATATGGGAAGTTAAAGAAATTTCTGTCAACTAGAGTCGCCTTTATTACAATGCTGGCTTGTTAATTGGTATTATGATGTATGCCTTTAATATAATTTTTTAAATTCTTAAAATACTAGAAAAAATAAAATACACAGAAACATGTCGTAGCCGAAGAAAACCTGAGATGAATGCGCGCTGTCATGGGTGTCAGGAAGACTACTATATCATTACTTAATTGCATAAAACCATTTTATTATTTTTGTCCACTTTTTTTTGTACAATTATTCTATTACATTTTCATTTGAGGCGCGTGATTTTAATAACAGACGAGTCAAATTGTCGGGCATGCTATCTTATTGGTGGCCATAGAGGTAGTATTGTACCGAAGAGCGCACTCGCAAATCAAAATTAAGATCTGTTTAGTCCATTTCTTAAGGTAAAATGCATTTACCGCCTCACCTTCGACAAGCCACTCCCAATAATGCTTTACACTTTATCCATATTATTTAACCCCTAATCTGAAGGACAGTAGTGCATCTATACTAATATTATAAAGCTGAAGAGTTTGTTTGAACGCGCTAATCTCAGGGACTACTGGTTCGAATTGAAAAATTCTTTTTGTGTTGAATAGACCATTTCTCTAACAAGGCTTTAGGCTATATAACATCACGCTGCAACTTTTAGGAGCGAAGTAATAATGGAAAATGTAAAAAAAGGGGAAAATTATTCATCCTTGAGGGCTACAATGATGCCCAAAATAACTAAACCACGCGGACGAAGTCGCGGGTACAGCTAGTTTATCATAAACTGCTTCCTTATTGAGAATAGAAATACAAAGGTTTTCAAATCCAGTAAAAGGGTGTGTGTCCATTGTCATGTGTACGACAGATATCGTTCTTTCAGACAAAGTGTGCTCTACGAATGAATATAACTCTTTGCCTGATTTGCTTTGTAATAAAAACACATGAATAGCCCATCACATGTTGTCGTTCGTCATATGACTATATTGGGGGCACGGTCATCGGTGGGTCAATATGGTGATATTTTTTGTTTACAACGACGTATGTTATATGACCTATGAACTTTGAACAATGCGAATGTCTCAACCACTCGTTCACTGAATCCCTTACTTACTTACAATAAATAAAAAATAAATAGTTCAAGTTCTAGGCCAATCGGAGAGTCTTTTTTTATCATGACATGACTGAGGATCGAACTCTGGGACTCAGAGGTAAACGCACTCCCATTGCGGCGAACATATAGCAAAATTATTACCAGTTTTTTTTTGTTAAAGGTCTTTCTTCATGTGGTCATCCACATTTGGAGTCATGGCCAGCAAAGGTCATATTCGTGATGATGCGTTTTAGAAAAATTGCTATAATTAATTTTGTACTTAATTAATATGACATTGAGCAAGTTATTGAGTGTCAGAGTCACAGAAATAGGAATAACTAGTCCTTTGTTTTCTATGGTCAGACCCGACAAAGCACTGCCGAAACTAAGTGTAAAGCTTGTATCTATTTCTAACCCGTATGGGATAAAGACATGATATATGTAGATTATATATTTCTATCTTATGTCCCATAATCTAATGACCCAATATTATCAGCAGTCGGGGGAGCCTTTCTAATGGACCCCTATTCCCGTCATGCCCGCATTCATTCCTAACGTTTCTTTTGTTCCAATTCTCACACATAGACGTAATAGGTCTTCACCCTTTTTGGGGTAAACAGAGCCAACAGTCTCGATAAGATTATAAGTTCACATTCAGATATTCAGATAGTGTCATGTTTCTAATCCAATAATTAAAATACGGATCTTAAGTTGAGAGGCCTTTTCCATTGATTTACTTTTTTAATCTGCGGGAAAAGAAAAGTTCGTTGATGACACACAATTTGAAGTTAAGTTAGTCTATCGCTATAATGTGCTAATATATAGAAAGGAACTTATGTTTTACCGGGATGAAAGATGTAGGTATGTCCTTCTCCAGACTCTTAATTTTATATACGCGAAATTTTATGATGATTATTTCTGTAGAAAACGCAGAAGAGCTAACAAACAAACTACTTTCTCATTTATAAACTAGTTAGGATAGGCTTAATATTACCTAATTTTGAAGAAATGTCAATTAATCTTATTAATTTATGGCGTGTTATGTAACAAAGGACTGTTATTTTTCTTTGATGTTATCATTTAGGTGTTACCGCTCATATATTTGAATAATAAAGCGATATTTTTTTCTGATTTCTACGCCTTTTGGTAAAGATTAAGAAATTGGGTGAATCTTCTTCCTTATGATTTAAATTTTAGAGTTTTGGATAATGATGAAATATGGACAAATAATATCTACATGAATTTTGTCCACCCCATTTGGGATAAAGGTATGTGTTTGTGTATATTATGATTATGCAATCACTACGTAGTTAAATAATTATCAAACTATATATGTATATATGTTTTAATTTGAGTAGGTACTATTACAGAATTTTATGGTTATTGGACATGAACTCTGTGGCCTGTGAATCTTTAGGTTATATATTTCTGTTAAATGATGGGTTTGGTTGGTTCACGTAACAGTCGTGTAAGATTCACAATATTCGATTATAAAACCCTCGACGTGATTAAACTTAGCGTATAAACAAAAATGTCTAACAAGGAGGTAATTTTATCAAGCGTGGCAAAATGTGTATTATAATTTTTAGGATCTTATTTTTGGAATCATGTCACGATTGTGTTTAGTTTGTTTTAATCACTAACATTTATTGTTATTAAAATTATGTGCCTAAACAATATTTTAGTGCACAGAAAATTGTTGATCTTGTGAAGAGTCGTAAATAAACTTACTTAATCAGTGTCTGAAAAACGATTTGAGCGCCTGAAAACCAAATTAGATTTAATGTAGAAGATATATTCATTTCATTCAGATAAAAATTTAAAATTAAAATAGAGTAGGAGCTCCATTAAAAAAAACATTGCTCAGATCAAGCGACAGGACGAGCGAAGAGTTATTTTTAACAATTATTTAGATTGAGCCCGCTCCTTACCGATAAATTGCACATCAATTGTCCTCTTTTACATTTCTTATTGATTTTTTAGAATCGTCTTATGCTATTATCATCCCTCAAACATGTTTTAAGTATTTATTTTTATAATAATTATTTCACACTTAAATTTATTAATAATGTTGAAAAAAAAATTACTTTAAAATCATGTGCAGAGTAAAAAGAATGCTTTATGATAAAAAAAAATCATCTTTAACTTATCTATTCTATGTTTTAGTGGCAATACTAGAATCAGTGGCCCATTGACGTGCAAGCCTAATGATTTGTGGTTGCTATAAGTGAAAGTATTTGCCGAATATATTTGACGTACTCATGTTGTTAACTTTGTAATGGTTCATGATTGGTTTTACTTTTTGCATTTCCGCTGATCTGATGATGCAATAACATGATAAGTATTGATTAGAGTTTGACGGCTTTCACAACATGTTGTTTGATTCAAACCAACCTGTAAGTTGAGACAATGACTTGCTATATAAATAGTTTCTCTCTCTTAATAGTGGGCGTAGGTAATATTAAATGATTTTATTTTTAAGTTGCCTCTTACATCAATGATAGTATGTTCCGATGAGAGATGGAGTGGCTTAAGCGCCTTTTAAATCTACAACTTTTCAAAGAAGAATAATCCTGGATTTGTAAGTGAAGAAGGTAGACTACTAAATTTTAAGGTTGGTAATTTGTACTTATATTTTTGTCACTTGCTTCAAGGGCTTCACTGAAGAATGAAAATAGAAATGAAAATGAGAAATTTTTGAATCTTAAATCTCAGTTTAGTTTTATGTTTTATTTCCACGTGGGATAGGCACATATTCATTGGTAGATATGGCAGTAAAAGATGGGATCCTATTTATTACTATCCCGAAAAAAAAAATAAAAAAAACACTACACGCGGGTATGGTTATTTTATAATTGTCCACATGGCGTAGGTTTGAATTCATATAGCGATCGTGACACACGCATACAATCACAGGCACAAAACCACAACTAGTTTACAACACAATTCGTGATATGTCGTGGTATTTGTAACCGTCAAAGTGCTATTTTCAATAGACTTAGATTATTGAAGGTTTTTAGTCCTTTTCTTCGATCCTTTGACTTTCGAAAGTACCTACATAATAAAAATCGTCTTCAAGAAAAAAAGCAATTGTAGGTTTTAATTTGTTCAAAACAAATTTAATATGTCAATTGCTTTTTTCTGATAATTCTTCCTTTAAAACCTTCAAAGGGTTTCGTACAAAGTTGACATAACCCAATATTTAAAAGAAATCCATATATGAACACTGTCGGTCTCTCAGACACTTACATCAAACCTATTTGCTCAGCAGAATGTTTATAAAGGTTAACCCTTGGCGTTATATCCGACCCAAACCGCTGGAATGTAGGGCGTTGTATTGTAGCTTAAAAATTGAGTACACGTGCTTTATGAGTATTCATAGTGGCTTGTTGCTTTTAAAATCATTCCGTATACAGCAATGTTCGTCGGAGTATGAGGTTGGAGGAGGCAATCGCATTCTACTGCCGCCAGTCGAGAGCGCGCAGCTGCGGCGAGCGTACTGCGGCCATTCGCTTCCAAATTCAAATTGGAAAATCGGCGGACTTTTAAAAAAGTTTCCTTCTTTTTTATTTTCTCTTTAGACAGCTGTCAAATTTGTGGATTTCTTCTTGTGCAGTGGTTACACACGTGATACAAATATATTTTGTTGGAAAGGACGTGGTCTCTACATTTTCCTTTGTAAGTATTTTTTGATACAAAATATTTGTTATGTATGATTATTTTTTGTTGTTTAATTTTTTTCATACATACATACATATATCATTTAATTTTCAATAATGAGATTATAAGAATAATATTTCACATTATTTTTTCATGATTTGTCTTTTTTTCAATAGTTTTCCGGAAGTAAGTTTAGTCAAAACATTTGTTTGTTTTTATTATACATAATTTATATTGGTCTTATCATGTGTGCCTTTTTATTATAAATGTGTTACAATATTTTCTGTATCAATGCGTAATAAATTTCAAAATGGGTTAATAATGGAGTTATGTAAACTGAATAAATAAATATGTTAACCGCATTGATAGATAACGATAAAAATATAGGAAATGTTATTTTTTAGCGTAGGTAATATTTTAAAAACAAATAACACCGGAACATAATTCATGCTTCCTTTTTAAAATGTTTGAAAAAAAGAACAGAACAATAAATAATAGTGACTTTTAAAGTTTATTACTTTGTTAATTATTATGGTATATAAATTATTTGGTAATGGATACTAGTTTTTGCGGGCATACCTACCCTTGGTTTTTTCCACCCAGTAAGCCGCATAAAAATAAAACAGCTTTATATGTACCTATAGTAGATGTATCAAAGGTGATATACTTTTAATGTGGCCCACTGCACATATTATCAAAATAAAATAAATAAGACACACGATGGGGATACAAGAACTTCAACAAGTGAAAATTAACTTTGGTGATAAACAAAAAGCAATCAGTCTTAATTTTTTTTAGCGACAATGGAGTCTGAGCATGTGGTATGTCACACACATGAGTCACACACATACGAGTAACGGAATCAAGGTTTGTTTTGTGTGGGTCAGACAGAGTACCTAAAGTACCTACGTAGGACGAGTGGCGTCTGTAGTTTTTAATCGTATATTTTTTAAGTAGGTATGTTTATTGCGCATTTAATTAAGTATGTGGTTTCTTTCTTAACGTTTCGAGTTCATTTGCCTATTGGTGCCACCACATGATTTTTGCGTTGTTTTAATATAAACAAACATACATACTCTAAATACGGCTTTGGTCCTTCGCGGGGTAGACAGAGGTTTTGGAAAGACTCGAACGTTATATTCAGCTGTATAACTCAATGATGTACTTATTCTAGATCTATTCGTTTTGATAACAATGTTTCTTACTCTGGAAAAGCGGTTACAAGTAAATTTTTCAGCTGCATGGTCTTCAAAATGTTATATGAATTTGAGATTTTTTTATATCATCTAAACTTTCTACAACATCCTCAATGTGTTATATGTATGTATAACGTCAGTCCGATGGCTCTGTCTTGCCGGTAAGGGCCGAAAACGAAAAACCCGTTCATTTGTTTGCACAAGAATAACAACTCACTAACGCATTGTTTTACGGATATGTAAACTTGATATGACCCATATACCGCAGAAACCACATAGGTACTGAATAATTCTAACTAGTTTTGCTCGTGACTGCTCCCGCGCAACTTTTTATCTCAACACATTTTTGTCGAAAACAGTACTTTTTCCGGGATCATATTCAATGAATAAATGATTTATGATTATAATTATGGAAGGTACTCTTATGTTTGTCTTAGTACTAAGACCACGTGCGTGCAAATTTAATGAAATTTGGTTCAGTAGATGAAGCGTGACATACATATAGTCATGTCTATATCCTTACGGGGTAGACAAAGCCAACAGTCTTAAAAAGACTGATTGGCAATGTTCAACCGTTTGGCTTATTGATATAATTAAGATTCAAATTGTTGAATTAGGAGACAAAGACAGGTGATTGGTTCAAAGCGTGAAAAAGAGACAAACAAACACATTAATCATACTTACTAGTAGTATAAATTACATTATTATGAATGCATGTTTATGTACACGAAGACAACAAAGTGAGACAAATATATGTCACTCCATAACATACATAATTTATCTTTATGTCATATTTCCGCCTAATCCGTTTAGTGGTTTTGACTGCCTTGATAGATATACTTCCTATGTTAGTCATCTCTTTACTTTAGTAGAAATTAGATACAATTTTTCAATTCTGATTCTCTACATCACACTAACAAATTATTTTTTTTATGGATTGAATCATAAATAGTAATTTTAAAAAGAATAAAATTTAATCTTAATAATAAATCCAACAATATCGGAACTGCAGTTTTCCTGGTATAACATCCAGGCTGCCGCAAGATCATCACTTTGGTGGCGGACAAAAACATAACCTCTTTTCTGCTACAAGTACAACATACACATAAATAAAGGATTAAAAGGCTACGGGGTCCCAATTCATAATCAGATGACATGATGATGATCCTATATTGTTTGCAAAAAATATTCTTCTGTCTAAATTCGTATAAGGTATCTCGACCTTAGCTAAGATAAGATATCTATGTAAATGTCAGTCAAACGACATGACATTGCCCTTTGTTGACAGAAGATAACTGGATGATTGAAAGGGTATGGAATTCCAAGTGCAGATATATCAAGATTTATTTCGTTACAATAATAAAAATATCAATCACAAAGTTGTACTATCTATACTAATATTATAAAGCTGAAGAGTTTGTTTGTTTGTTTGAACGCGCTAATCTCAGGAATAACTGGTTCGAATTGAAAAATTATTTTTGTGTTAATTAGGTAATTTATCGAAGAAGGCTCTAGACTTTAAAACGTCACGCTGCCACTATAAGAAGCGAAGAAATAATAGAAAATGTGAAAAATAACGGGGAATATTATTCATCCTTGAGGGCTTCAATGATGCTAAAAACAACTATAAATACGCGGACAATAATAAATTGTGATTATACCAAAAAACTACTTACCAATTTTGTTATACTTACCATTTAAAGGTTCGAAAGTCATCGCGTTACAAACATACATACGAGTACTTATTATGTATTGTTGCCTCAAGTTGATTGGTAGACCTACATCGCTTCGCTCCCTCGGTCAATCAAATCTTTTTTTTTTTAAATTATTTTACTTACTTTTTTTTTTAATAATTGTTTTTTTTTCTATTTTTGATTACAGAAATATAAAAAAAAGATTGAACGATTGACCGATTAGCTAACGGAATACCAAATGGGGTCAATTGGACGTTTTACAGCGGTCGAAGTGAACCTCGAAGGTCAATCAACTTAGCTGTACTGTATTAGCAGAAATGGGATTTACAATAATTGCTAAAGCATCGATTTCGTTCAACTTTCATTTTCGTACAAACATTCCTTTGTTGTGGTTCAAGGTGAATTTTACAGCAGATGGAGGCTTCCAAATAAGTATAAATGTGGTTCCATTCTAAGCTCTATATTGTATTGATTAAGGTTGTTTGTATAATTTTGATGTAGGTATTTCATGTGTCGCAATGTGAGATTAAACTAGTTTCAGCAAATATTATTATCAAGGTGTAAATAGTAGCGTGGAAAAAAAATGTGATCGTGATGGTTTTAGGTAAATTTTCGGTAGGGGAATATTATACATACATATAATCACGTCTATATCCCTAGCGGGGTAAACAGAGCAAACAGTTTTGAGAAATCTGATAAGCCACGTTCTACCTTTTGCTTTTAATGATAGAATTGAAATTCAAGTAGTGACAGGTTGCTTGCCCATCGCCTAAAAGATGAATTTATAAGCCTATCCCCTAGTCGTCTTTTTCGATATCCATGGAAAAGAAATGGAGTGGTCCTATTCCTTTTTCTATTAGTGCCGGGAAACACACGGAAATATAATGATTGTGTTTTTATCTAAATACATAAGTACTTATACATTTATTATTATTATATTAAATATCTACATATTTAAGTGTACCTCAGTTCCGGATTATTCATATTTGGCAGCAGATTCGATCTCGCAATTATAAGAAACAGTTAAAATTTGCATGTTTAGCATTTAAAATAGTACATATTTTCTTTGTCCTGAAAATAACTGTTTTTTTTTTCAGTCTCTCATTGCAGCATATTCTCTTACATAGGAATTATCAAAACTTAATTATCATTTGTTGCAATTGAGTCTCGGTTTTCGCATCTGATCTCCAACATATAATAATATTGAAAATTTAAAAAGTGCCGTGTTTTTCCTGGCACCAATAGAAAAAAGAGTAGCACCACTCCATCTCTTTCCCATAGATGTCGTTAAAGGCGACTAAGGAATATGCTTATAAACTCGGGATTCTTCTTTTAGAACAATCGGCTAGTAATCTGTCCCTATTTGAATCTCAAGCCAAACTGCTCAACCTGGTCTATTGGCATTTTTGAGACTGCTGGCTCTGGCTACCCCGCAGGGGATAAAAACGTGGTAGTATGTATGTATAATGTTAAAATTTTTGTTTTTGACATAATAATAAACAATTTCTTAATGGCGAAATTTTTTAGAAGCAAGATTTTTTCGATTAAATCGAAAAAATCTTGCTAACTTGTTACTGTGGTTGTTTTTTGGTTTTCTAAAGGTACCTATAACTTGTTTTTTACTACATTACCTATACTAAATATACTCGTAACTCATTGTTATTACCAAATAAACAAATACTTAGAAAACATATACACAACTAAAATGCATAGAAACGCTTCTGCGTATATGAGTGCTATTGATTACGGTATACGAATGTGACCGATAACAGTAGGTCACAAAATAAAAACAGAACAGATATCATAATCACTTACAATATTACAACGATCAGTGTTATGTTAATTTTAGCACATTAAAAAAAGGAAATTCAAAATAAATAAATAATTAAAAATTCTCTATTGTCAATTACATTGTATAAATCTTATAAACTTCAAGTATTAATTTATGGTTAAGTACTGGCTATGAACTAAGCTTAGGCAATGAGCGGCTCCAATTCCAATCTAGGACCAAAAACAATATCATTTTTTATGAAATAATGTGCGAAGGCGGCCTTATCAAATTATGTAATCTATTCCAAAGTATTTATATGATAATTGGTAGCAAATAATATGGTTATAGATTTTGTAGGTATGCATTTCTGACCACATGTGCTAATGAGTTAATAGATTGATAATATTACTTTAAACGATATTTAATATTTGTGTTGGTTTGCAGGCGCCTATTATTAGAGAATGGATGTGTAAATTAGGTGTAACTCAAAAGCCCGTCAAAAAGAAATACATGTAATAATTTTTATGTGTTTGTTACCTTATATTAATCCTTATTTAATAACAATTTTTGAATGAAGCAAGCATAGTAATATTAATTACTAGTTTCTGCTCAAGACTTTGTTTTGGCTGCTTGTGATATTCTGATGAATAAGCTAAATAGCATTACGTTATATCCAAATCCATTTAGTTGCTTTTGTGTGAAAACACACAGTTTCAATCATAAACACACAGACATTAAAATCAAACATTTAGTAACAAACATACAATTTCACATTTACATTAGTAGCAGTGAAAGAGATCTGTAAATTCGTTATTTTGTTGAACTTGTACTTTCTTGAAACCAACGGAGCGGGAATCGGTGTCAAATTAGCATTTTAACGAAGAATACCCCGTATAAATGTACAGTATCTTTCACAGCAAATGATTTTACTGATCCTCTACAGATGTTGGGAGGTGTGACCATAATTCTGGATTGGGTATAACGCTCCAAAAAAATCGTGCCGTGTGGTTCCCGGCACCAATAAAAAAATAATAATAAGACCACAAGGGATATAGACGTGACCATGTGTATGTATGTATAAGACCACTTCATCTCTTACCCATGAATCTCGTAAAAGACGATTGAGGGGTTATGGTCTGCTATTAAACTTATGAGATTTTGAGAGATAGGCTAGCAACCTATAGTGACCCTATATGAATCACAATTAGCTATCATTAAGCTTAACAGCTTAACGAGGCCTACCAGTCCTTCCAAGACTGTTGGCTATGTCAACCCTGCAGGGGATATAGACGTGATTGCATTTGGTTTCGGTACCGTAAAATTAGATAATTTCTCCAGTTTTTGTACTAGATATTACGCAACATACGGCCTAGTGCACACTCGGGCAACCCGTTGGTCGCTTTCGACCGCTTACATAATACATTTTCAGCTAACGGGAAGTTCGGACGTTGAATACTAATTCAGATGATACGCCGTCTCTCCGTTATGTCATTGCTTTCTGATTCTGAATGATCATGTGTGACTGGGGCTTTAGGACGGAGTGGTATTTAAAAAAAAATTGGTTTCAAATATTTGAATGGTGGATAGTTATTCCAAAAAAAAAGGTTTACCTATAGTGGTTTTCACGTTCGCAAATTGAAGCATGTTATTGTAAAGTTTCAAGAAAAATTGACAATAATTGAGCCGTCTTTGATAAACGTGGCTTCTAGTATTTTCGGGTCTATTGGCCCTATCTTGCCGTGTGGTTCCAGGAACTAATATAAAAAAGGAATAGGTCCATTCCATCTCTTTTCTATTGAAGTCGTATTAGGCGACTAAAGGATAGGCTTCTAAACTTGAGATTCTTCTTTTAGGCGATGGACTTAACAACATGTGACTATTTGAATCTCAATTCTATCAATAAGCCTAAGAGCTGAACGTGGCCTGTCAGTCTTTCATAACTGTTGGTACTGTTTATCCCGCAGGGATAAAGACGTGATAATATGAATGAATAAATCGGCAAAATCTACCCGGTAAGAGATATAGACGTGATAAAAATATGTGTTTGAGTAAAATGCCTACTAACTACCTTATTTCTCTCATACACATAATTTTTCATGGAACGAGTGAGTTTCAGGTGACTTAGTAATAACCTAGGTTCATGTTATGCCCGTAGTAAAGTCAATGCAGTTTCGGAGTAGGGCCCCGGGCGTATGCGCATACGCAACAGAGTCATGTCGTGCGGCAGTGCCTTATCGCAAAATCAGTAATGCGTTTCAAATGTAACTAATGGTATGTAAGCGGTTTTACAGTATCGCCACAGATTATGTCGAATAACCGGTTACACGTTACTTACAATTCGGATCGAAGTGGATTGATGCAATTTATGATTACAATACTCACATTTATCACGTCTTTATCTCTTACGGGGTTGACTCTTAGAATTTGGTTGGGTCACGAAATTCAAACTTAACAATTAAGGTACTAAAATTTGAACACTCTTTAGGCTATGGGTCTGTCACTGTTTGAATCTCAATTCCATCAGCTATACAGCTGAACAGGGCTTTTCAGTCTTTTCGAGACTTTTGGCTCAATCATCAAAGACAAAGATGTGTTTATATGTACTTAACAAACCTAGTTTACATAATCAAAGCGAAATGCAGGCAATTTTCTCTACTTCGAAAATAAGGATTTGTCAGGATAATAAATTAGTAGAAAGATTTGCTAAAAAAAAATAAAAACACGCCTTTTCCGGGATTTGAACCCACAACCTTCCTAGACTACAACAGTCTAACGTTTCGCTACCAAAAGTGAAACCCTGTCCTTGCTTTGAAAACAATGGTTTCGACTAATTCCTTTTAAATTGTCGTATTTTGTTTGCCAAGGGCGTAACCGTTGTGTACAGAAAGTTATCTTTGCCAGTGATAACGATAGCCGACTCAGTTGAAATTGTGTTTGTTAAACTCATTGCGTATATAGCTAGTTTCAATATTATGAACTTAGAAGGGCAGATAAAATGAATGAGGATGAAGAATAAATAATAAGATAGTGAAGGAGGTATTTTCAATTCAATTCAATTCGAAATCTTTATCGCATATCATAAAGTTCGATGGCTTCTGTGGCGCCGCGGTAGTACGCTTTTCTGTCACACCGGAGGTCCCGGGCTCGAATCCCGGCCAGGGCATGCTGAGAAAAGGACTTTTTCTGATTGGCCTGGGTCTCGGATGTTTATCTATATAAGTATTTATTATAAAATATAGTGTCGTTGGGTTAGTATCTCGTAACACAAGTCTCGAACTTACTTCGAGGCTAACTCAATCTGTGTAATTTGTCCCGTATATATTTATATAAAGTACATCAGTTTAATTACAGTGACAGCTTTTAAATAGGTACAACGTGAACCCTGTTAGACATCGCAATTTTAAAATATTATGGAATGGCAGGCAGGTTTATATCGGATATTATGATGAATATAACAATAATAAAAAAATGTATTATACAATATATTATTATGCCGTGTGGTTCCCGGCACCAACATAAAAAAGAATAGGACCACTCCATCTCATTTCCCATGGATGTCGTACGAGGCGACTAAGGGGTGGGCTTATAAACTTGGGATTCTCGTTTTAGGCGTATAAGTCACTATTCCACACGGACGAAGTCGCGGGCACAGCTAGTAAAAAATAAAACAACATATTTTCTCTCGTTTTCATATTATTGTAGACCTTCACATGGCTTCTTCTTTGTTAATTGTTTGCTTAAATAATATATATCTTTAATTTGTTTCAGGTGTTGATGAGTTGCCACATTCATAGTTAGCCCTGTCGTTAAAAGAGGTATGTGTATTTATTAAGTCATTAAGGTGTAATTAGTAAGTTATTAAAGCGGTGCACATATTAAACTAATGTCGACTTTGTTCAAACTTTAATGATCAATTACTAATTGCATTGTATACCAACACTAACTTTCGCTAACGACTCCGCTCGCGTCTCCCCATGTCCTTTTTTCGTGCTCATATTGCGTTATATGACATTGTGGATTTTACATACATACATACATAGGGTCACGTCTATATCCCTTGCGGGGTAGACAGAGCCAACAGTCTTGATAAGACTGAATGGCCACGTTCAGCTATTTGGCTTAATGATAGAATTGAGATTGTGGATTTTAATGCGAAAATTCCTGAAAAATCTATTAAATAAATTTGTTATCATAAAGGTTTTGGTACCTTTTCGCATATGATTCATCTGGGTTCGTCATGATCATCCTGGCTTAAGTCCCGATTTGTCTTTTCTTGACAAATCCTTGGAGTCCACGTGAGGGCATAATACTGGAGTGGTAACAAATTTTTGCCGTGCCGTGTGGTTCCCGGCACCAATACAAAAAATAATAGGACCACTCCATCTCTTTCCCATGGATGTCGTTAAAGGTGACTAAGGGATAGGCTTACAAACTTGCGATTCTTTTCTAGGCGATGGGCTAGCAACCTGTCACTATTTGAATCTCAATTCTTTCATTAAGCCAAATAGCTGAACGGGGCCATTCAGTATTTTCAAGACTGTTGGCTCTGTCTACCCCGCAAGGGATATAGACGTGACCATATGTATGTATGTATGTAACTAATTTTTGACTCGAAGCACCTTGCATTGCAACCTTCATATTGGATCATTCTTACACATTTCATACATATGATTATCCAGCCATTTTGTTTCCATGTTAGTGGTGATGCATATTGTTCATTTCTGCTCCAGTTAGCCCACACAATACGGTGATATCGCATGCGGATGTCAATGCGCGTGCGCAGCTGATTATTCGCGTCGGCATTATTTGTTAGGTACATATGTATATATAAAATTGAATACCATTTACAAAATTATTTCTTGACAAATTATACATTGGTTGACAGGCCTTTATTAACTAATTATACATTATTTCGAGGCGTTTGTTCAAAACGTACATACATATAATAACGTCTATTTCCCTTGCGGGGTAGACAGAGCCAACGGTCTTGTAATAGATAGGCTATGTTCAGCTGTTTGGCTTAATGATAGAATTGAGATTGAAAAAGTGACAGGTTGCTAGCCCATCGCCTAAAAAGAAGAATCCGAAGTATATATCCCGTAGTCGCCTTTTACGACATCCATGGGAAAGATGTAGAATGGTCCTTTTATTTTTTCTATTGGTGCCGGGAACCACACGGTACTTTTTACCAGAATTGCAGTGGATAGATATTCCTGAAACTAACGAAAATTATGAAATTCATTTAGTTAATGTTTTTAAGGTACCTATCTTCTTTTTTACTATCATTAGTGGTTAAAATTTTAGGTAAATTTGTGACTCGCCCAAATGCAGAAAAAGAAAAATACCTAGTCCATACCGTTTAACAATCAAACTCTCCCCAATAATACTTTGACTACTATTACTACTAACTGAAGTATTTCTACTACAAGAAAATGTCATGGATCCAACCTCAAACCAGTCAAGTGCATATAATAGGATTAAATGCACTCCTTTTCTTCGCTTTGCTATAAAATATATATTTTTGTCATAATTTAATAAATTCTTCACCCTTTCAGATAGTTTTGTCCGTAAATAATATCCCCAACAGGTTCAAATTATCAGTTTGCAGATGGTTCAGGCTGTAATTGTATTAAAAATATGCGTATTTCGTTTCATCTTTGTTGAGTCTCGTAATTACAAGTCACGTCAAGTATATTAAGACTTTCTTATTAATAATCTCCTTTACTATTTTTTTGTGGCACTTACATGACATTACTATTATTGAGAGTTCCTCAGACTCAGAATGTTGGCTCTACCCCGTAAGGGATAAAAACGTGATTATATGTATGTATAAAATTTCCTCGTAAACGTTTTATACTGTTCAAAAATCTAACTTAGTCTCTAGACTATCCTGATCAAACTGGATTGAGCCGGTTTGAACTAGTTTTCGGTTTTCTTTACCAGTGAAAAGCATACCTACTTTCGCCTTTAGATCGGGGAATGGATTCGTGAAAATGGTTAGGCATAGTCACACGCATGTCCTCAATTTTACCACACGCCAATTTTTCGCTAATTTTTCACTTGTGTACACATTATTTATCAGTCAGTTAGTCAGTTGTTGTTATAGTAGATATATTGCATATAATCATTATTTGTTTATGATCGGCTCGTAAACTTTTGGTAATTTTATTATGAATTATAAAAACTTACCGTATTTATGATTATCCACGTAACAATGATAAGGGTATTTTAATGGAAATAATATTGAAGATTTATCAACGTAGCTAATTTCCATTTGAATAGCTATCAATACTATGTATATAGTGTCGCTATTCTCGATAGGTCAAAACTATCGATAGCATCTATCTTGTCGCTACTATCGACATGTCAACACTATCGATAGTATCGATCGAATTCAAATCAAATTTCTTTCTTTTTCTCAACACAAACTTAAGTCAAAATATTTACAGAAAGTTAACTATAACTATACATCATCATCGATAGCATGGTTGTCTAAGATACTGTTGTACCAAACTGAACTAGGCCTACCGAAAGTCAACTATCGATAATAAAATTATCGATAGTTTGGCAACGCTAAAGCATACCTATAAAAGCATTTTAACGATCACATCATCGTAGCAAGTGGAAAGCTATAGTCTCTACCTACCCTTCCGGGAAAAGGCATGTCATAAGTACCTATGTATATCGGTCATTTGAGGTTATATGCAAATTAACTGCACATTTACAGCCTAATACCAGCCATTACATTCATAGTGGCCTTTTCACATTGTATCGTTGGTCAGACTGTTATTTTCATACTTTCTATTTGATGGTCATACTAAGGCCATAAAATCGGGCCTTGACCGTGAAGAAACGACATTATCTCTATCAACGTAGCTAATTTCAATTTAAATACTGCTGTTGGCTGTTAGTTAAAAAAAAAGTTTAAAATAGTAACTGTTATTTGGGAAACTTGCGGTCAGTGGTCCATCAGTGGTCAAAACGTCACGCACAGGGTCAATTTCTACTGCGGCCGTAACTAAACATGATCTAATCATGATAAGATTAATGATTCATTCATACATACAATCATGTCTATATCCCTTGAGGGGTAGACAGAGCCTACAGTCTTAAAAGACTGATTGTTAGACTGAAGAAGAATTCCAAGTTTATAAGTATATCCCTTAGTCGCCTTTTACGACATCCATTGGAACGAGATGGAGTGGTCCTATTCTTTTTTTCTATAGAAGCCGGAAACCACACGGCGCCAATAGAGAAAAAAGAATAAATAACATGATTTCCAGGATCTTCGTCGTAATAGAAAGAACCCGAGCTACTCTCCAGAAAGGCGAGTACGCAAGGACTATATAAGTGGTTTTATTGAATTATCAGTATAATGGAAATATCTACTGGATGGATGTAGTAACACAAAATTGAAATTCATAGAAATTTACGACGTCGCGCTCGTGAAAGCGGCCATTACAATCTGAAATATATATTCGGCGCTCATTATAAATTGCATTAGATGCAGGTACCATGTAACACATCACATAATTAGCGATAAATTATAATTAGCGCATGCGCAGTACTGAAGGCGAATTTCTTAATGAGGAAAAGGAAAGTTCTTCGTATGTAATTTTATCGCATATTTTGTGTACATAGTTGTGTTTTGTTACGCAATCGTGTAGTTTACGCGGGTTTTAATTAGTAATTTTTTTTATTGTTAAATCATCGGGCTGCGAATTATGACATTCTATTTTTAAAGGTGCTGTTGCTAATTTTGTGTTACCAACTTAGAAATCTGAATAGTTTTGCTTTTTTAATTTTTGTTTTACTGTTTTAGGTAAGTACCTACCTACTGCTTTTTTTTTTAATTGTTGTTGTACTCGTATCGTATATAACTATTTCTCAGGGTAGTATGTTGTATTTATAAAGTCATTAAGTTTGTGTTATGTAAATAATAAGTATTTTGTAAAGTAATGTAAATGATTGGTCGACCATAAAGTTGACTTTATGGTTGTCTATTGTCTACCCAATTCGGATATTGCGAGAATTTGATCAAAGGGTTTTGCAAAAGTAAACAATTGAAATAAACTTCAGTAACAGTCTTCTATTAATTTATAACTAAATGTATTTTTTCAATAAAAAACCCTATTGTTTTTCTAAAAATTAATATAAACAATATTCTTAGCTCTAGTCTGGTACTGAAATTGTATCTAAAAAAATTGAATATATTAAAGTCGGTCACCGTATGGTGACCGACTTTAATTTGATTAATCGAGTGTGTCGTAGAATCGATCAATTATCATGTTTGATCAACTAGTTTACTGATAACAGAAGCGGGACAGTGGGATTACGATAACGTCGTGATTTTTATCATTCGTCTGCCTTGTAACATAAATATATATCATTTGATGTAGGGATGATTTTATGATGAATTAGGTCCTAGGCTGGATATATTTTTCCAGTTTAGGATTAGGATTTGAGTAACCTAACTTACAAGGTGAAAAGGTTACAAAAACTAAGCAAAAATAACATTAAAAAAACAAAACAATAAATGCTAGTAAAAAAAATAACGTTATCTATACTTACCTACTAATATAATTTCTTTTTAAGTAGCAAATAACGAAGCAGATTGCGTACGGTGCGGTGTTTCTTGCTTTTGTGATTAACAAAAGCAAATCTCGTAATATTTTCCAATTCTATAATAAACCACATGAGAGCGACCATTGATACGCTAATGTTTAACGCATTATGTCGGCCATAACGTAATGTTGTTGTTATAATGTGCGGGCCGCGGTGAAAGCATAATAATCGAATTAGTGTTTAAGGAGCGTTGACCTCCACTGTATGCACCTACTTGTGTGATCTCAGAAATGTCTATGTCAATGGCAAAATAATATTCATTATTATTTATTTATTAAAAAAATATATATATTTTCCTAAAATCTATATATTTTTTAAAAAGTATATAGATTTCCTAAAATCGATGAAATTGCAGTCTGTAGTACAGTATTACACCTAGTTAGTTAGTATTACACCTAAATCAATTGGTTTAATCACTACATAGTATAAAACAAAGTCGCTATTTTAGTCTGTTTGTCTGTATGCTTAAATCTTTAAAATTACGCAACGGATTTTGATGCGGTTTTTTGTAACAGGTAGAGTGATTCAAGAGGAAGGTTTTTATATGTAATTTTTTCCGAATTTTGCACCCGTGCGAAGCCGGGGCGGGTCGCTAGTCAATCATAAACCAAAGAACATATCTCTGTTGTAGTGATTTTGTGAAAAGGATGGAAGTGCGTAACAGGAAGCCGAAGAAGCGCATTAGTTCACATGTTTTTCTTGTCACATTGATATGACGTGTATAATCAGCTAAAAAATAAAACAATTGCGCAGGAGAGAAAGTAGAGATAAGATATGCAATAATCACTATTATTATGATTTAGGTTAGGTCATGCGAATTACAAATAAATGTAAATAATACGACATTTCTTATCATGGCAATCATTGTTTTCATTATTATCTGTCACCCAAACAAACTCATTTCACTTATTTATCGATATATCTTCAATGATTTATAGTTTTCCAAAATGTTATTTATAGATTTTAGATAATTTGGTGATTAAAATATGAAAACAGGAAAACTCTAGTCATTGGTATTACCATTTTTACACTATTTTGGTATTTTATTACACAATTTTTTTTTCTGTCATCTCTATTTTTCACCAATACTCAGTTAGGAAGTGTTAGATACATTTTGTTTTTAAACTGAAGTATACGAAGAATAATGTCTTTACACTATAGTGGTATATGTATGTCTAAATGATGGGATTGAAATTCCGAGATAGTGAATGGTCCATGGCTATCATCATCTAAAAGGATCTTTAGCGTATCCCTTGATTCACTTTTACATTCTGCATATTCTGCTGGAGACAGAAGCAGGAGGAACGCATCATGTTTTTACTTCGCTACTAGACTTGCATGGTGGTTTTAGTTTTTTTTTTAAATTAAGGTGTCTACCTGTGGCGGTTTTTGAGAAAATCTAATGTTATTTTAAAACAAATAATACCTACTTTACAAATACAAAAGCAGTGAAATTTGCAGGAGTGAAGTTTTCACCGGTGTCGAAAGCGAGAGTTTGCGAATATTGCCTGGTAATGCTGATAATTGTCACCTAACTTTCTGTTGGAGATGTTTTTAAGTGTAGTTTCATCAATGAGAAATCTTTTGAAAAATAATGTAACTACCAACCTAAAAATAATATTTAGATTGTCAAATGTTTTTGTTTATTTTTATTATGAGATATGTTTATCGTAAGTAATATGTTTAAAAAGGACATGGTGAGACATATACTACGGACGAAACTATAGAATTTATTTTTTATAATAACGTAGTAAATACATAAAATGTACTCATTAAATTACGTGATGCACTTACCTATGTCTCAAAATTAATTTTTTTGTATTTATTAAATCTTTGAATATTCAATGGTAACGTAGTCGAATAGGTAATGGAGAGTTACGATCGTTTTTAAGCAAGCTATTATTTCTAGCGAGTCGGTTATTGAAACAAAACAATATTTAGTACACACTCAAGGGCATTTTTGGGCAACAAAAAGTCAAATCGATTCGTTCCACTCACGGCCTCGACCAGCGGATCTCCCAATTTTCACAAACTGGTGTCCATTGTCTTAACTCCTAAACTCTCGACTCAATTCGTTGTTCTGAACGGTTAGTTGCAATTACATTGTATTGGTTTTGAGTCTCAAATCTGTTTGTGTTTTGTGGCGACATATTATACGCCATTGTAAATAAATTAAAGGTTTAAGAAAACCACTTGACAGAATTTCGTCATAGTGCATCGTATTCTTTTCCTAAAACCCTTTTTTATTGAGGGAGTCGTGATTTTTTTTAGTCGGGATTAAATGCTAAATCGCATCTATTAAGGATCTTGCGGATTTTAGTGTTATACAACCTTCGACACAACATCGTCGGCAGCGTGGTTCCCCAGGCATAATGCATAACATCTAGCCTGGTGAAAGATCTTCCCTTTGGTGGTGGTACAGCCCGTATTATCGATTCTGCTACTTCACTCTGGGTATTACCTGCTGCTTTGCTCTCGTCATTAGTATTCCAAAAATTAACGTTAGACGATCGTGTCAATTCCTGTCGTGATCATTTTCAGGAAACTCTAAAGAGGCATTCAAATTCAGTGTATGTGAGATCGTTTCAAACAACCATAAGGCAATAATGTGGGAGAGACAGAGACAAAATAAGTTGTCAATTCCGATATTTTTTACGTCAAACCCGTATTATCTCTATCATTGTTGCAATTTTTTTTGTTTTAAATTTAAAAAAAAATTTAGTTGTCAATCTCAAAAAATCGAAATTACTATAAATTTACGACGCCACATCACGGACTTCCGTAACACCACGATACAACGCCACACATAATGGAAACCTTGAGAGCTGACCGACATCTGGTCCGCGGGTTTAAAGCAGAACCAATCGTGCGTTGTACGCCCTTACATCACACCGTTTTTGTTTAAGTACTTCGCACAAAGATGAATATTGATCTGGATCATGGATACTGGTGATGCCGTGTGGTTCCCGGCAGCAATATAAAAAAGAATAGGAACACTCCATCTCATTTCCCGTGAATGTCGTAAGAGGCGACTAAGAGATAGGCTTTTAAACTTGGAATTCTTATTTTGGGCGATGGACTAGCAACCTGTCACTTTTTGAATCTCAATTCTATCATAAAGCCAAGCAGCTAAACGTGGCCTGTCAGTCTCTTCAGGACTGTTGGCCCTGTCTACCCCGCAAGGGATATAGACGTGATAATATGTATGTATCATGGATACTAACAAATAGTAGTAATTCACGTAAGGTACTATAAGTTTTGTTGGCTTTAGTTGCTACTCGTAATAACTGTAATGTTTATCGATACTTCCCTATGTATATATTTTTAAATTCAAAATTTTCGAATGCACTGTTTTTTTTTATACGTGACAAATTACACAGATTGAGTTAGCCTCGAAGTAAGTTCGAAACATGTGTTACGAGATACTAACTCAACGATAAAAAATTAAATAATTAATATTTAGATAGATAAAAATCCTAGACCCAGAGCAAGCAGAGAAAGTTCGTTTCTCATCATGCCCTGACCGGGATTCGAACCCGGGACCTCCGGTGTCACAGACAAGCATATTAACGCTGCGCCACAGAGGCTGTCAACGGATTATATGGATTTTGGAAAAATATTGCAGCTAATTTATGCTCAAACATAGGATTCTTTTTGGACACTTTGACACGGAAGCTTATGCCTTAGCAAAATATAAGTATTTCTTTCTAGTTTGTATAGACATGTTTTTGTTGAGAACTTTCGTCCAACTTTACGAAATTTTGGCTTAGGTACGATAACTTTTTTTAATTGAAATATCTCATATTTACGGACTACAGAGCAAACAGTTGCAAATTAATTAAAATCACATATAACATAGATATTACAAAAATACCGCATACCACATTGAAACGGCAATATTAGGCGGAAGGAAATAATATGACATGTGTCTTTGATAGGACATTGAGGTACGTAGCATAGTCGACACGCCTATTTATTTATGTGTATGGTGTCGACCTTTCATATCAAACACCAGCTTTTGCCTTATACATAACCAAAGATAATATAAGTACTTATACCAAATGTGACTTTTGGATGTTTGTTCGTTGTGATAAATTTCTAGGTATTCGAAATGTGATGATCAAACTGTTTATTGCTTTTTCCTTTCTTATTAGCGATGGGATGTTACTCGTACTATTTGAATTTAAATTCCATTACAAAGCCATACAGTTGAATGTGGCCTTTCAGTCTTTTGAAGACTGTTGGCTCTGTGTACCCCGCAAGGGATATAGACGTAACTATATGTATGTATCTAAAGCGTCATGTAACTTTTTCTCTTGACTGTACCTACATACATACATGTCGATTAGCGCATGTTTTTCATCTTTATTGTAACATAAAACTCTGTGTTGTGAATGCTTTCCTATGAGATAATGCATCGCAATCTAGAAGCTGAGAATGAATGGAGGTTGCACGTTAAAATTAATGAAATTAATAATAGAGCTCTTGGAAATTACGTACATATTATTATATTATCATAGCAAGACCATTAATCAAATCAATAAATCAAAATCCAATGCAATACAAAACAATCCGACGCGCCAAGAAAGAAAATAATGAAGTTATGGAATAAGATTATAATTCAAAGGACGCAAGGGATATAGACGTGATTATATGAAAATTAAATTTCTTTTTTTTGTTCTCCATTTTAGATAAAGCCTTAGTTTTACATATATACATAATTATTACGCTCCTTTCCCGAAGGCTTTTGCGTGCTACAATCCCTGTACGCTTCTTTCGATTATTTGTTTTTATTTTTTAATAATTTGATTGCGTTTGAATCCTCAATCTATTGGTAAGTGGTGGTGGTGGTAAGCAAGTTGAGGCCTGAGGTGGTGCATGTAAGCTCAAATAATGCCATTTTACTCTTACCTTTAAATTCCCAAGTTGTATGTATCCGGGAAAAGAAAGAAAGCAACTTAGGAACTCTTAAGATTTTAATTCTGTAATTCTCTTACATTATATTTTTATAGTGCCGTGTGATTCCCGGGACCTATAGAAAAAAGAATAGAACCATTCCATCTCTCTCCCATGAATGTCTACCCTACAAGGGGTATAGACGTGATTATATGTATGTATATATTTTTTCTAAAAAGCATATTAGAATACTAGAAAAACATCCGAGATTCCAACTCTCACGGCGGGTATGTCTACCTGTCGACACTTGCAATCTCCATTTACGATTCTCAGCTCATTTCTATTCATTAGGTTGGCGAAGAGCGTCAGTAAAAGTAATCAAATCATGTGGTACCATTGTTCGCGGGATCGCGATCTTTCGTTCACATTATGTAGCTGATGATCGTGCGATGAAATCATTTAACATTATTTAATGGGCAAGTCGCAGGCGCAGAATTTCAGTGCGGAAATTAACCTTCAGATTTTATAACATTTTGTTACATAAACCCCCTACCTTTTTTGCAATGGTTTTGAATTGTATTTGACATTGTTTTGGTTCCTTGGCGACTTTAAAGTGTAAACACTTATTTTCATTTTTTATTTTAAACTGGACTCTCTTAGTCCATTTGTCTCTACCTCTTTGGCTTCATCACAATCAACTTTAGATAATTAAGATATTAAATAAAAATATACAGAATGGTCTCTGCCGCCTCTTGAGTGAAACAGTTATAAGTATTGTAAGATAGTGGATGATATTCACTCCTGGATCATGGTAACAGGCAACCCAGGAAGAATTGCTGCTAAAGGAGGACAAACACCAGAAGGATAGTGGAAATTTTTGGATATATATTAGGTTAATTTTTTTGGATAATCAAAGATCCCGTAGAAGCCAAACCCAGTAAACAGCATCGTTCAAAACGTAAATATATTCTCTTAATTATCCATGTCAGGAAAAAATTCTAACAGCATTTTCTAAAGCGGGAAAGTAGTCCACAGTTCTCACTACTATATCAAACCGTCCAGTTCAGACTAATGGTGTAGAATAGAAACTAACTGTGTGCCTAAAGAGGAGAGAAGATTTCCCTCGTTGGCCGATATTCTGGCCTAGTTTTTTTTTCTTAGAAAACATATTGCAAGAGACGCGATAATGCGGTTCAATTAAAGTTCCATAGAGTCTCGGGTTTATTTATTTCAATCGTTAACTATCCCAGTATAGGCAAGACTATCATTCTAACGGATAAAAAAAAAAAAATTATAAAATAGAGTTCTAGTTGTCCTATATGCCAAGTGGCCAGAACTCAAAATGTGGTGTGTGATTCGTCATTAAAAAGTAGACTTCAATTTGACTTCCAAACTCAAAAATTTTGATCGGAAAGGAATTATACATTGATAATTCATTTTTAAATAGCGTTTATTCTTGCGGAAAAGCAAAGGAATCTTAGTTTAAAGCAGCTATCATCTATGGTATCAAAAAATTAGTTTCTAATATCATAGTGCTCTTTTATTATTTAAACTTGTTGTTTAACCCTATACAAGCTGGTTGTACAAAGTAATAAGTTAATTAATGGTTAGTAAAACTGTTATAATGTCGTTATTAGCACAGAACAGTAGTTAGTTTCATGATAGCGTTTATTAAGTATATTCTCTCTTAAATTATAAGCACTCTTCGTAACATTCTTACTCCATATATTGGTCAATTGCTTGCAATTTCGCTATGTTTTTGTGTAATGCACATTGAAGTAACTTGAAGGACTTTTTAATACTATTTCTAATTACGACCCTCCAATTTAATACTTTATCTTAGTTTCCACACCTTCATATTTAGCCTTTCGAGTTCTAGAGTGAATGAAGCCACTTCAAGAAGATATAAAAATACGTTCTTAACCGCTGAGTTATGATGATTTAATCATATTCTTTTGTTTCATAATAACTCAAATACCTTCTTAAGTTTCCAATAACAGTTCGGGTGGGTGGTAGTGGTATAAAACGTGATCCGAGTAATAATAATGTCAGTCTGTCTGTGAGAACATGCGCTGTTTACTGCTTCGGTTAGCAAGGGATAAATTCAAAGTTCATTGACAGGCAGTACTCGGCGTTAAACAAAAAACTGGCATGGCAAGCCTAACCCACTCATACATTATTAAATTACGAAGCGAACTTTTTAACACGTGGTCGGGTTAATATTGCCAGGATTAAAAAAATGACGAATTTAATTCTTTAGTTTTTTTTTATTGCAAACTTAAACATTTAATTATTGTTGTTAAATTATAATGATTTTCTTTATAATCTAGTTTCAAAATTACACTTCTATATTTCCCGCCAACTACTCTATAAAAAAACTGGAAATACTTACTTCAATATGATTAGAATTCAATCTTATCATGTTCTTAACATAATAAATTCCGCACACGTTGTGAATATAAAATACTTGAACGAACTTTTTGAAGACAGAAATTACGATTATTTTATGTACCGCAGGTATTATTTTATGTTAAAATGTAACTATTCCACAGAAGACTCAAACTGACTATTCTACAACAAAGCACCTAAACTTTTGTCACATCTTATGGACTAGCCTCACAAACAATGAACAATTTCACGCGGGACTTGAACCCGTGATCTCTGAGACATAAAGCCGACTCATTCACCACTGAACCAGAAGACTCCAGTCTTTGCAACTTTCATTGCTGACGGCACATAATGTATGTAACGAGCTTACCGTAATTTCCATCACTAGAACAACATAACGGATTCGGCACGCGTTTACAAATACAATGTATTACATTTACACAAAACATTCAATGGATTCTTCTTTTTGTACTGTTTCAATAAATAAATACCGCTCAATAGTTTTTTTTCCAAAACAGAAAGTTTTTGACAGATTTTGATAAAATTTACCACAGAGACTAGACCTTTAGGAGTGATGACGTAAAATGTTGTTTTATATAAAAACCAAGTCTCGAACTTTGTGGATAGGCCAACTGTGTCAAAGACAAGCATAAAAATCTAAATAATGTAAGAAAAGACAACAGGAATGATGATATGACACGTGGTCACATACAATTTTCTTCGCAGCAATTAAATTGTAAGAAATTCAGAATTCAGATGCAAAATGATAAGGTTAGGGTGTCACAACCATTAGTAATACGACGTCACATTCACCAGGTAATCACCACTTCCATAATATTATGATATTCTCAATTCTATGACTATGTCACAAATACAACTCAGACTTTATTGGACCTACAACAGGTGAACTACATTTGCAAGTGATCCGTTGAGCCAAAATTAAATCAAGACTTGTTAATTGACTGACACTGATTCAGTGTAATGTTGGTGGTGATTTGACTTGTACAGTAATTGTGTTAATAGGTGGTAATTATTCGGTGGAATGTTTTGACTATGCTTTTAATTAGATCGGTCTAAAAAGATTATGCTCTTAATGGAGTTAGATTCACACTCTTTTATGGTTTTTGTACCCCTTTTTTAGGTCAGGAGCATCGTTAACTTGCAAGGTTTGTGGAATAGTATCGGTTCCTGTGGGTGCTAGCCTTTAATTGTTGCCCAGAATATTTTTGCGCACGAAATAAAAGTTTACAGATCGAGAAATAGGCAGAAAGGTATTCTTGGAGAGAAAAATCATGTATTAGTACACTATAAATACACTACGGGAACTCTGGGATAATAAGTAGCCTATGTGTTATTCTACCCACATACCAAATATCGTAATCGGTTTAGCAGTTTTTTCGTGAAAGAGTAACAAACATCCATGCTGACATCCTGACATACAAACTGTCGCATTTATAATATTAGTAGGATAGGATCTTCGTATAAAATATTACTTGGAATTGGTGATTTTTTTTACAAAATCATTTGGAAATATGAATGATAATTTTGCTTATCAACAAAACACAAGATGATGATGGATGAACCCACCACGAGAGAGAATTTAATACGATCTTGATCAGAAACTGATGCTAGGATGTGCAATATCTAGTGATACATACGACCAATTAGACTTTTTGTATCCTCATAATATAAGTTAGTACTAGAAAGGATAAAAAGTGAGAGGAACATGCCCTTGACATTTTTTGCGTAGGCGTTTACACTGCGCGCTTTCTTTGAGCAATGAGTAACGTTTGTTATGAATTAGCGGAGGTGTATGATGACACAAATCCAAGCTATGAAGCTAAGTATATAGTTTATTAAGCTAAAGTTAAGAAAAACTTTAGCTTAGTTGCTGATGTTGGATCGCGACGAAAAGGTAGTATTTTGACGAGTTGCATGGCAAATCTTTAATTACCTAAAAATATTATTTGTTTTAAGTAATTTCAACATTATTTGAAGATGTAATAAGCCATTGGATCAATATTATTTTATTTTAGTACTATTAAGGTTCTCAGTTGACCCTGTAAGTAGGTATGAGAAGGTTGGAATATATAGTCGTCTTCACTTTGTTATCATCTTTAGCTTCGTTATCTTTTTGTACCAAACGCATAATTTTCCAAGTATTCATATCTGTGTAAATCTCGACAGTTTTACTTTCAAAATTATCTTATTTGCTTATATCATGAACGTACTTTAGAACTCTAAAAAGGATACAAATAGACTTAAATCTGTGGCATGCACTTCGCTTGGCACCGACAAAGCACAATCGTGACTCGACTCCATTGCAACATGCAGTACTTAGCCACGTTTAAAAGTGAAGGTGAACAAAATGTCGACCTGATTGAGACTTAAGGGGAGTGCAATATTAGAACAATATTTGTTTAATAAGTAGCAGTTTTATAGACTGTCGGTGGTCGAACGGTGTAAAAAAGCATGACGCTGAATGTGGCACAGGTTCAAATCCTATTCGACCTTTTTGATCAGTTTGATTGCTAGCCGATGCTTTTGTGATGAAGGAAAATATTCAAACCTAAGAGTGAGGGGTGAGGATGGACCGGGTCTATCGACTAAATGAGTGTAGTAGTTTTGACTGTCACAGATATAAGAATGGGTATAAAAAAGCCATAGGCCTGGTAAACCAGGGTCAAGAAGAAACTAGATAACGGTAAATCACCCATCAGATGGACCGAGCGAGTCAAGGTAATAGTGGTTGCACCTGTGCTCTTGTGTGCAAGGAAGACAGCTTTGAAGGAAGAATTGAACGACCACGACCAGTTTGCCAAGAATGTAGCGAGTTACAAGAAGTAGAAATCATTTAAGAACGTTCGCACCCACGTCCCCTGTTAAGAAAGTATTTTGCCTTCAAAAAGTACATCAACGTAGAAATCACTTAAAACGTTAAGAAAATATTTTGCCTTCAAAAAATACATCAATGTCATTTTCAGCAGGGCAGTGCAGACAGACATACAAGTGTGGAATGCAACGCAATGCAATTCAACGAATTCCCGGTACGTGACTCGTCGCGATGAACTTTGATAAAATTACTGCGCACTGACACTTAAACATTAAGTTTATGAAACATCAAAGAACGTTTGTACTATTTGTAACACTATTAATATTTGAGCCTTTGAGGGCCAATTGTAATGTGCTTACTTCCGTGTCATTTCATAAAGTAGAATGATTTTAAAACGTTCTACTCGTAATTGCTTAAAATACTACTAAGTACTTCGTATATACTAATATTTTATTTGTTTATTAGTTCACCTGCATTGATCTGTAATTACCGTGTTCCCTATTCCTGTAGGAACTGCCAAAGAATTGCTATGGTCTTTTTAATAGTCTAAAATATATTCAAATAAATTCAAAGCTACCCTGTATAAGTTCGTAACATTATACAACTATTAATAATAAGTCTATTTGCAGCAACATACATTTCAATTTTCGAACGTATATGCTGCCAGCATGAATGAATAACAAACCAGCCAGTCCTAACACAAAAAAGAGCACATTAAAAAAAAGTCTATATTGTATTCAGTACGCAGCTTAAGAGTGCATGTAGCATGAATAATGCATGATTATCTTTGTCGCCGGATTCAAAGCGCACGAGTGTTGGTTTCTCGGAATGCTGTCAAAATAGCAACGTCTAGACTTGGTTATTTTCAGGCTATTAGCTTTTAGTTATTTTGTTCCTTTAAATAAGTCGCTGCGTTTCTGGTATGGCTTCATCAAATACGGCGTATCAGGTTTTTGTAGAGCTCCTTTTTTCTCTAACATCATAGTCAACTTAGTTTTTACATTTGGTATCAATGCTCGTGGCCTGCTGAAGACAAATTGGAATCATGTTGCCAAAAAAATAATAGTTCACCGTATTACCTACTAGTTTTTACAGCTTTTTGTCTATTAGTTTTCTATTAGGCTATCCACGGTTTTGGATAATAGACTTGCTTATACATAGAATCTATATTCTAATAAAGTTAATTTACACTTCTAAACTGATACAAAAATCTACAGAAGTTACCTAACCTATAAAATCTAAGAATTACTTCATTAGCTTATAATCATTAGAAATACATACAAAGGTATTAGCAGACTATTAATTCAATGACATAAGGTCACCAGGTATCAACAATAATGCATACGGAAACAGTAATGGAATGCAATTTGCCAATTATGCCATCATGATGGCCAGTGGAGCAATGTATGCGGAACCAATAATTATGTTATTCCACGTTAGACGACTTTCGCCGTCAACACAATACTCCATTTCCTGTCGAGATCTTAGTTTTAGAATAGAATAGATTTATTTTCAAAATTGGATACAAGGTATCACTTATTGACGTCACATCACTTAAATCTAATAACTACTGCCGCTTCCAAAGTGCATGTGTAGAAGAAGCGGCGGAACAAAATTCATGTTCATATCCTTAGTATTAGTCCCGGTTGCGTCCTTCTTAGATAGGCTATCTATGACCATGATCCAGTAGTGCGTTGTAAAGTCAGGAACTTACTCGAAAGGACTAGGCTTTGGTGGCGTAACTAGATATCACTACATAATATAAAGCAAAGTCGCTTTCCTCATTTGTCCCTATGTCTGTATGTACTCGTATGTATGTATGCTTAGATAAAATTTTATAGTTGATAGAGTGAGTATAAATATAGTGCGAAGCCGGGGCCGGGTATATTCTAAATATACTATTATATTATTATATATATGACTAGCGACCCGCCCCGGCTTCGCACGGATGCACAGCCGATACTAAATATATCTCTAAGCGGCTAAGTCTTGCTCACTTCGCAACGGGCCGTGCAGCAGAAATCGTATTTTAATTTCACCACAACTTCAAAACCAAACGTCCAATTTTAATCATTCAAAGACCAAATATTATCTACATAAACTGTACTTATTGATGAAATTATTTATTTTGATAAGGATTAATAGCATGAGTAAAAAAAAACGCGTTTAAATGTAGACCAAAAAAAATTCAAGTTTTTTAAATAAATTAAAATGTGGTTGTTGTGCCTCACTCGACATAGATAGGTATAGTGTGTCGCGGATTTTTTTGTAGATATTTATAAGATCTACAATTAATTAGAACATTTTATGGTTCTATCTTTTGTAGTTTAGGCAGCGTACGCAAAATAAGTAACTATTTGGTTGATTTTTTTCAGTTTGTATCCGAAAAATCCAATTATATTACTATTTTTTTCCAAAATAAAATATAGTCTATGTTACTCGTGGATAATGTAGCTTTCGAATGGTGAAAGAATTTTTAAAATCGGTCCAGTAGTTTTTGAGCCTATTCATTACAACCAAACAAACAAACAAACAAAGTTTTCCTCTTAATAATATTAGTGTAGATAATAAAACTTTCTCATCTTTCCAGGGCCGTCACGATGTTGCAGCAGATCCTGCGGGACATGTGGGTGGACCCCGAGATCCTGGCTGAGCTGGACGAGACCCAGAAACAGACTCTATTCTGCAAGATGAGAGAGGAACAGGTGGGAATTTCTATCACTACATAGTATAAAACAAAGTCGCTATTTTAGTCTGTTTGTCTGTATGCTTAAATCTTTAAAATTACGCAACGGATTTTGATGCGGTTTTTTGTAACAGGTAGAGTGATTCAAGAGGAAGGTTTTTATGTATAATAACATTTATAATTTTGCACCCCCCCCCTAATTGAGTACCCCCCCCCCCCCCCCACTCATGTATCAAAGTCATAAGTAGATTTTCAAGTCTGATAATCAGTCAAAATGACTCGTATGTAATTCTTATCTTATTAGTGTAAGCAACCCATAAGTTATAAACCTCTATTTGCATATTTTAATTTTAACTCAGTAAGTCTTAATTTTTTCTCGATAAATTGATTCAGTATACTAAACGCGATCAAGATTTTCACAGTTTCGGTTCATTTCACAAATAATTAAGGACCATTACATTTATTTTGAGCTGAATAAATTAGGCGTGAATGAATTGGCAATTTTATTCAATGTTTCGGATGTAATTACTTCCTAAACATGGAAGCTTGATTGGTTTTATTTCCAAATATAGTGGTATTTTTGTCATCAGATTGCATTAGTTTCACATTGTTTTATAATTTTTCGGTTTTAATACAAGTCCTTCTAATTATTTATTATTTCCTCAATCGTTGTATCTCAGTTCTATCATTAAGCCTAACAGCTGAACGTGGCCTATCATTCTTTCAAGATTGCTGGCTCTGTCTACCCCGCAAGCGATATAGACGTTATTTTACGAATGAACGATTGAATTCACTAATCGCATTAAGCAGATTGTATTCCTGAGTCTTTTAAATTACTGTCATCTCGCGACTTTTATTTTTAAATTGTTAACATGAAAAATACCTATGACATTTTTCAATTCCTAATATTAAATTAATTTTTGTTGAATTTAAAATATTTATTAATTCACAATACTTACTACTTAGTCCTTGGTATAATGGCGTAATCTTCCTTTGCTAACTATATTTAAACACCATAAAAAAAGGTAGTTCTCAGTTCGACTTGCACGTATGTATGTTTGTCCGCGATTATCTCGCGTTTCGCTGAACCGAATTTGTAGCAATTTTCAGGAAAGTGTTTATTACACTTATGGCGTTTTAGAATTTTAACCGACTTCAAAAAAGGACGATGTCGTTTAGAGGCGGTTCTCTTTTAAATACGCTCATAAAAACTGCAGCGCGGTTCAATGCATCTAGTATTCATGTTTCCTCATAGCGTAACCTGCACTAGCGCGACTCGAATAAGGTATAATTGCATTCGTTCGTTTTTTTCCTTTCCTAGTAATGCATCGTAACAGTCTTTTGTTTTTTTTCTACTACTACATATTTATACTTCTATACAATATATCTATAGGTACAAACTTCCATATTAATGTTGCGAAGAGTAAAGATTTAGTATTTTTTTTATTGAATATATTCTAAATAATTCTATATGTCGTGTGGTTCCCGGCACCATTAGAAAAAAGAATAGGACCACTCCATCTCTTGCTCATGGATGTCGTAAAAGGCGACTAAAGGATAGGCTTTTAAACTTGGGATTCTTCTTTTAAGCGATGGGCTAGCAACCAAAGATAGAATCGAGATTCAAATAATGACAACTATTTGAATCTCAATTCTATCTTAAAGCCAAATAGCTGAACGTGGCCTATCAGTCTTTTCAAGACTGTTGGCTCTGTCTACCCCGCAAGAGATATAGACATGACATAGACATATGTATTTGTTGTTTTTTTTTTTTATTTTGTTTTACTTTAAATTTATTTTAACATGGTAGCAATCAAAACCAGAGATATTGATAGAATAATACATGACATAAACATATGTATGTTATTTTTTTATTTTGTTTTACTTTTTATTTTATTTTAACAACAGTAGCAATCAAAACCAGAGAGATTGATAGAATAATATTAAATTCGTCTGTTCTCAGGTCCGTCGATGGCAGGCCTGGGATCAGAAATTGAGCAAGGACGACGACAGGCCCAAACTCCAGAAAAATGGCAAGAAACAGGTGCAGTTCATGACGGGGGAGGACGGGGAGCCGTGGGTAAGTGTGGCCACTTACGTACATACATACATGTATGATATCACGTCTACATCCCCTGCGGGGTAGACAGAGCCAACAATTTTGATAGGACTGATTGGCCACGTTCAGCTGTTTTACATAATGATAGATAGAATTAAGATCCAAATAGTGACAGGTTGCCAGCCCTACGTTCCCGGCATCAATAAAATAAAGAATAGGACCACGCCATCTCTTTCCCATGGATATCGTAAAAGGCGACAAAGGGATAGGCTTATAAACTTGGGATTCTTCTTTTAGGCGATGGACTAGCATTTTGATAAGCCTATTTCTTATCTGTGGTTATTTAAAATTATTAAGTTAATTTGAAGCTAAACTTCCTACGCTCATTAGTTCTGACTATGCGTTAGTTACTTATTTACATACGTACATATATCGCGCCTCTCTCCGGGAGGGGTAGGCATAGACATCTTCTCACTTGCCATTATCACTACATACTTATTTCGCATCATCCATATCCAATGACATTAACTATAGAAATCTTATTTTTTTACTCCTCGAACTCGAACACATAACCTATGCATGTCAAAGAGTACTGCGTAACCATAATGCCATCGTCTGTTGATAATTACTGGCGAAAACTCTTAGAAATTGATCTCAACTCAGTGTTTTCCTGGATGTGATAATTATTTTACATGTCATGAATATATTTGGCAAAATTAAAGACCTTATCGGATGCCTGTTTGATATATAGCCTTTTGGAATGTATAATGCATAAGTTATTGTTAGCTCTTAAATATAAGAAGAAAAAGTTTTTAAGAAAATTTATTTAAGAATGTCTAAAGGCTAACACTTAAGGGCACTAAACCTGTATGGCGATTTCTGTCCGTTAAAAAATACTTTCATTAGATACATATCTATAATACTCTCTTGCTTATACATATATACACAACAATTTTCATCACCCAATGTTAACATTAAAGATGATTTAACAAATGAGTGTGACATTGAAAGCTTTTGTAAGTTGACGGCCGAAGTCGGGTCGTGATTCAAGTAGGTCAATCGTGTTTACTTTGTAGGCTCTTCTTATTGGTAGCTTCTGACTACTTTTGACTTCATGTAAATATTATTAATTTACACTAATTCTATTGTTAAAATCTTGTGTGATTTGTTTTTGATGTGTACAAAAATATGTAATGTATGTAACATTACGTCTTTATTCCTTACGAAGTGGACAGAGCCCACAATCTCGACAAGACTGGAAAGCCACGTACAACTGTATGTCTTAAGAATGGAATTGAGATTCAGATAGTGACAGGTTTCGCGCGGGAACGGGAATTGTGGTGATTTTTCGTTTTACGCGGACGGAGCTGCGGTCATCCACTAGTTTTAAATAAACCAAGTAACAAAAGAGCCTAACCATATGGATAAATAAATTAATAACCTTTTCATTTATAGAAATACCTATTAGTATCTATGAATTAGGTTCAATGTAGTTTTTCTTTGTAACTTTTTCATTAACCAACGTTAGTTTTATGTTTTAACGTAATTGCTTACCAGTAGCATTTTGGGTAGATAGGTATTATCAATTATCTTTCATTAAATCAACTTGTCTCAACGTGGCCTTTCAGTGTTTTCAAGACTGTTGGCTCTGTCTACCGCTCAAGGTATATAAACGCGTGACTGTAGATGTATGTAGTCAACTAATCCTTTGGCTAAAATTACTAAATACGGTCCAGCCTACCGGAAGCAATAGATTTTGCCTTTAGGAAATTGTTTATTGTGAATGACAGAGAAGTGAAGGTTATGTTTTCATTGTTCCACCTCAGTGACCTTGTGACCACTGGCTTTCTTGTTTTTGGCGGGTCATACGATCTTTGACATACATACCTTCGGTAGGTTGCTGTTTACCTCCATACACATTTATTACATCTCCTTTATTAAGTACTACCTGTCAGTACCTTGGTACCTGTCACTATTTGAATCTCAATTCTATCGTTAAGACAAACAGCTGTCTTTTTAAGATACATACATACATACATAAAATCACGCCTCTTTCCCGGAGGGGTAGGCAGATACTACCTCTTTCCACTTGCCACGATCTCTGCATATTTCCTTCGCTTCATCCACATTCATAACTCTCTTCATGCAAGCTCGGCGGTTTCGGGTACTTTTTACTTTTTAAGATTGTTGGCTCTATCTACCTCGCAAGGGATATAGACGTGATTATATGTATATACATATGTTATTAAGTTCTAGCTATTAAACTAGTATTGCCCGCGTTCGTTCGAAAATTTTGTAAAAAATTGATGAAGGGACTTCATTAATAACCCAATTGTTGTTTAGGCAGAAATTACTTACAACCAACAATACATTACGTGTTATTCCCTTACGGGGCAGACAAAGTCTTTAAGCTCAAAAAGAAATGACTATGACCGTCTTCAGCTTCAAGTCGTCCGCTTCACGAACGAAATTGACTTGAATGCAAAATGACTTGAACGAAATGAAATTGAATTGATGGACTGGACGGGAATGATTTAATTCCAGGTATGGGTAATGGGCGAGCACCCGGATGATAAATCTATAGAGACCAT